>NC_083813.1:8206238-10606238 GCF_015708825.2 Lethenteron reissneri
AGTCACCGTGTAGTATGCTCCAACAGATACACAGACATAAAGAATGGGGTGGACTTTTGTCTTTATTGTTAGACATCATATTCATCAGCCAAAAACAATTCACTGCTGGATGAAGCCCACCTACCCAAGCCTTTGCCATCTCTGACAGCCGTTTGATAAATAGAAGCTGATTCCATCGCTCCATCTCAGCAGCGATGTCCTCGCGAGCATATCACTATATTGGCTGCCACACTGATGTAGTCCTAACAACCACCCATCATTCCCTCTTGCCACGAGACGTTCTGCCAAAAGCACACTTACCTTTCTTAAAAGTAAAATGTCTAACTTGCATATGTTCATTGATCCATGTGTTCATCTTCCTATCTCTCAGTGTATTGCCATGCATGTAACTCTCCATGTTTCATTGTGCACTTTTCACCATGTTACATTCTCTTTGTCAATGGCCTTTTAATTACAATAGAATAATACTCATTGCCTTTAGATAATTCTTGGTTTATGTGAGTGATGAACGATCAAAATTGATGTTATGTAATGATAGAAAAACTAGTTTATGTTTGGGCAACGACATGGCCTCATGGTAGTGTTCAACAATCGTTGCAGATGTTCAGGTTCGAATCCAGGGGCACGAATTGTCAAATCCGCGATGAGCAAAGTTTGAGTGTACCTACAATCGTTGCTCACTACTGCAAAAAAATATCAGGATCCTCCTATTAGAGAGTTATGATACTCAGTGAGTATTTTTCCTGGATAAATAAGAGTAATAATATATATAAATGAAAGCCCGTCTGTCTGTTCCAAATACAAATCCAGACCGTTAAAGCTATCGCCACCAAACTTGGCAGGGTTACCTATTAAAACCCCGCCGGAAACCTTAGCTACATGGCGAGCCGACATTTTATATAGGGGGGCCCGGAGGCACCCACACGCTCCCAATGACATCACCATCCATAACCCAGCACATATTAACCTGGTCCTGCACATCTAACAGTTACATAATGACCCCCTCATAAAATGTATGTAAAATTGCCGTTGATTACACCACCAAAAAACCGTTGATGATCTCAATGAAAGGTCAACCTCCTTGAGCACGCCCATCTTTCGGTGCGAGACAAACAAACGGCATCATTCACACTTCAAAAAAAAAGCTTCGTTATATAATTTCGTTCCCCATTTTGGCACAGAAAAATATTCACAGTGGCTGTAACGCCATTGACCCCTCCTTCTGAATACAGTGATTGGGCCACTCTACATTCACAAGTACCCGGGCAACGCCGGGTATTTCCTGCATGTAAATAAAAAAATGAAATTCAAAACAAATCAAAGTGGTTTCCTGCTCAAATGGGCATATGGTGGAAATTCTATCCCATTCATAGTCCTAAGCCGATGGTAGGAATTCCACATTCATATGGCAGGCATGACAATGTTAAATTTCATTGACCCAAGAGAAAATGAACTACCAATCTCTAATTGTGAAATGTGTATTCTATTAAGTGCACCATATGGCCAAATATAATAGAATCATGAGTGTTTACACACTAAGTATCCGCATGAGTTTGGAAAAAAAGGAGCAATAAAAACAGTACAAGACAATGGTAATAAGGAAAATAAAACGAAGGTTTATAAGGATGAAAAGCGTACCTAATGCAACTAATATATACAAAACAATTGGATCGATATAGGGTCTACTCGATAATGTATCTGTACAAAACAGTGGGCATATTTATTATTTAAGCACTCGAGCACTGGTTATAGGAAGGATTTGCCGATACTCTCACGTGACTTTGTCTTATCCGCTCGATGGCTCGGACAGGAAGAAACATTGGACGAAGTACACAGGTAAATTTCGATTCAAAGCTTTCGTGACTGCAGGGATTCAGTCTTCTTGGTTCTTTCGGTAAAATCACGGTAAAGTCACGTGACTTTACCGAAAGAACCAATGAAGAAGTACACAGGTAATAGGAAGTGCTGATAACAGGGTCAGATAAAATGAATGTCAATATATTAGGTATATAATGAAGCATTAACTCTTCAATAAAAAAATATTATTACACTCATACATTTATCAAGTTGTTAATTTCAGAACTGATCTTTTACAATTTGTATACAATGTGCAAATGATATGCAATTGCTACATTTAGGCTAATGTAGGGAAGACAACTGTGCAAATGAGACAGAGAAAAAACAGGACTCAACATAAACGAGACGGTGAGACCAAACAACTTGATTCTTAAATCACATCGCCAGCCTAAATTGTGACCCTTACTCAAATCACTGGTGGGGTTATTCCCTACATGCCTACATGGTACTGCACGTATGTGTGGGTGGCATGGGGTTCGATGCTCACAGATGACCTACCAAAGTCCAAGGGGTTGGCCATGTAGATGCCCTCTCTGCCGACTTCCGAACACCATCTGGTGGTGCCAGGCATCTGGCACCTCCTTCTCCGGGTGGCACAGCCACCTGCATGTTCATGGTGACGACGGGCACGGCGCCGCGTCTCACCCAGTGCCGCAGCCAGTGCGCCAGCGGCACCGCGCGTGCCGGGTACATGTGGAAAAACCTGCCGAGTACGTGGCCACGCGATGCTTCGTGCGCGCCCACCAGCAGCTGCTCGTGCGTCGCGCCTGCAAACGCCGAAGTGGCGGAGACAGAAACAAATGCGGTCATATATTTGTGATACCCAAACGATAAGAGCAACACAGAAGATACTCCTCTTGGTTCTTTCGGTAAAGTCACGTAGAAGGGAAGTAATAAAATAATAAAAATAAAACATAATAAAATAATTCTCACGACGTTTCGGCCACAACGCAAGCAGCCGTCCTCAGGTGAAACCAGGTCTGTCAAAAGAACCAAGAAGATGAATCCCTGCAGTCACGAAAGCTTTAAATCGAAACAGAAGATACTGCTAACATTAGCATTGTTAGCATGTTCTAATCGATATCAGTGGAACACTTTATTAAAGATTTCCAACGATGCTTGAAAGTGTTATTGCATTGGCTATGTCCGTATGTCCATACTGGAGGGGGAGGCTATAATGTTTGTAAAGATGATCCAATATGAAAACATCTGTAGTACAAATATAGTGTCGCTATTAGGGACTTAAAACTATTAAGTATTTGACACCGTAGTATCACTGTCGTGTCACTACTCTGAAACATTTTATCTGCAGTAAGCACAGATAATTATCCGTGCTTACTGCAGATAAAATGCTACCGGAAGTGGTTTTCTCTAACTACAAAATGTATCGTGTTATCTGCGGGTAAGAGATATAACCCAGAAGAGGTGGAAAAATGCACCCTTTTGCTCGCGATTATCCGAGGATAGCTGCAAAGAGAAAAGGGGTAATTTCCATGGAAGGAGATGACCAAGAGGATCCATCAACAGCGTCAGTGTCCCTACATTTATTTATTGAGCTATGTCTTCCTTTAGGGTGACAATGCCAAGTCACTTCCACGTTTATATTAAGCCTGCGATTGGATTAAAGTGTGTGGATTCGCCTGAACGGACCTGCCACGCTGCGGGAAAGAAGGTACTCCGCTAATGGGGCTTCGTTGGCACGTAGCTTCGTGCCGACGGCACTCTCAGCGATGTCGGCCTCCACCGGGACTCCGAGCGCCTGCATAATGTTCACCACGGCGGTGGCACCGCACGCCGACACGCCGATCTGCTCTGTCTGCTTCTCCAGTGCCTCCATCAGTGACCAGATCATGCAGGGCTCAAGGCCCGCATCAGAGTCATCAGCAGTGGTCAATGACTCCTGGCTTGTTCTGTCTGACGAGGACTCGGGAGTCACTCGAAGTCCATTGGCTTGCTCCATTGGGCAGCTTGCTTGGCTTGGCAGTGAATCTTTAACTCGGTTGGCTTTTTCTGCCACAGGCCCTGTCACCTGTGCATTTTCTTCATCCATATTTCTGACACCTAAAATAAAAAAAACCGTAAGGGTGAAAACCTGGCAGAAACTCATTCATACATACAAGTGAACATTATAAAAAATGTAAACTTTTAATCATTTACATTGCTTGCATAAGTAAACGTTTTAGCCACCATGAAGATCCTTGTTGAATGATGCTTTGATGTTTTATTTTCTTTTAAGCTTAAATAGTTTTTCAACAGAGATTGGCAGTTTCATGCCTTACAAAGTAGACATGGGTTATGCCTTTCCACGGCTGGTTAGTTTTCTCAGCTGACGGATAAGGTTAGCAAACAAAACAGACACGACTATAGTTGGTTGGTTGATGCACAACACAATATCTTAATGATGGCAAGACGCACGAATGTCAGCTCTGTATATAAGAGCATCACAGAATAGATTAGAAGGGAAAAGAACACAACTTCCCTACATCAGAAATCTAGGAATTGACCATATATTAGACAAAGTGTATGTTTAGGGTTAAGCCCGCTTTGGGAATCGTGACTTTCACGCAAATTACAAACTGTTACACCTCCCTGTAAGAAAGCGTTACTTACATTACTTCCATGAACAAATACTGAATCACAATGGTACATCTGCTGTGCGTGTTTGCGCTTTGTCCATTGTAATGTAAACAGCATCGGCACTGCAGGCTTCTGGGTGCGTTTGCTTTGTGCACTGTCCATGTTATACAAACACGAGGTCTAAAGCATGCCCCCCTCCCCGTGTACAAGTATTTACTTTTTAAATTGTTGCATCTAAAAGGTACACAAACACACATTGCCCACAGTATGGCGCTTCATCAAACCCAGGCTGTGAGGCTAACAACACGGATCTGGGCTGCACTTCAGAATTCCCTTTCTCGTGTGACACATAGAACGGTAGATTCAAAGATATTTCCAGCAATACAGTTTTGTACTCTCAAATTAGCACGTTTCAACGCGAGTATGCTACTGCGTTTATGTATGTGGAACTTCTTTCGCGCCGTACGTAGACAACCGTAATAATCGGAGGTGCAGGGAAGAACAAACTAAACAGAAATAGGAGTTCTAAAGAAATTGGGTTTCAATACATCAATGTGATAATCACCGACTCGTGTAAATGTTGCAGGGCGAGTAAGTTATGCTAAATACTCTGCAGTTGAGTCTTCTGCTTATCACTAGAAACATTTAATAAACGACGTTTTTGAAGATGAGCCTCAAAATATGACCCCAGAGGTTGAAGATTGGTTTTATTCACATGAAAAGGGGTTAGCCTCCAAACACTTTATGCTTGAAGTGTTTAAAATATATAATTCCAATCGTTGAACCAAGTAATATGCCTCCAATGTCGCTTGATATTTAAGCACCGCGCATAAGGAAATTAAGTGGTCTCTCTTCAGGCATGTCTCATCTACTGGTCGTGACAAGTGGCATGCACCTACAAACGTAATCTTTTAAGTCGAGTAAACCTACGGGAGGGCCCATGACTTGTTGAGTGAGATGCCCCCAGTTTCCCATGGCAGTAACAGCCACAAAAGGTGGTGGGGGGACATTGCAGCCTCAGTGCGCTTGGGGTAGATGCACGCATGTGGAGGCCTTTTGTCACCACTGCATTGCACGTGTGGAAGATCTTAAACTTGCTATGTCGCACCGCACTGTTTGGTGAAGGCGGGGAGCATAGTAGTAGAGTACAACGTTGGAGTTCTGATTGTGATGTTCGTGGCAAATTTTGGTTTCAAGATTTACAATTTAATGACTGCCACTCGTGCGTGTGGATAACCATTACAATGTGGTTATTTAATAAATTCAAAATAACTTTGAGATCAACGCAATCCATTAAACTATTTTAAACAGGTAAAACTAAACAATTTTTTTGATTTCACCAGATATTGTGGAAATTTTATAGCAGCTAAATACTCTATAGACACGACCACGGGGAAAGACAGAACATACAGCAAACTTCGTGATCGTTACCAAACAACCTCCTGCACACCAGGCGAGGTAGTAAACATCTCGCCGGTTAAAGCAACGTACGGTACGAAAGAAGTTCAACATACAATGTTAAGTAGTTTAAAGTCACTGCAGTCACGATTTGTCGCTTTTGTTACGAAGGTTCAAAGCGATGTGTGGGGCTAGCCTGGCACGCACGATAATTGTTAAAACACTAAATATTGATCTGAAGCTTTAGTGAATCCATACTCTTTGGTTCTTTCGGTAAATTCTAGATTTGAAGCTTTCGTGACCTGGTGAGGGAGGCTTGTGTTGCCTCCTAAACGTCGTGATTTAATTTAGTTTTAATTTTGTTTTACCTACGTGACTTTACCGAAAAAACCAGAGTATTTTTCGATATAGTCACGTAGGTATAAAATAAATAATTTTACCGAAAAAAACAAAGCGTATACAAAAATATATATCTATATTCTTGGTTCTTTCGGTAAAGTAGTTACGTAGAAGGGAAATTATAAAAATATAAAATACAAATTCTCACGTTTCGACTGCAACACAAGCAATCATCATCCGAAACGTCGTGAGAATTTTGTTTTATATTTATATTATTTTATTATTTCCCTTCTACGTGACTACTTTACCTAAATAACCAAGAATATGAATCCCTGCAGTCACGAAAGCTTTAAATCAAAATAAATATCAATGTTGTTTTACAGGGACACGGCACGTGGAGTTTCCGTCACCTTCCCAAGCACCCGACAACCGATCAATCGATCGAGGATGATGACTTACAGTTCGCGCGCATTTTAATAGTGTCACACGTTAGATGTTGGCTTTATCGCAATTATTAGAAAGGCTAATTACGTTAATTTTACTCGCTACCGACGCCAACGCCACTGTACAAACCGGGGCACAGTCCCCTTTCGGGGTTCTATTTACGCTTACGTCATCGAATCGGAATCGACATTTAAAATCGATAACAAATCGAAACCGCCTTTCGATTCCGCCGTTCCTCATAGAACCCCCACGTTGGTCGAGTGGGTGAGTAAGCGGTGTAGGGAATCGATTCCAAGTTCAAAGCGCGCGCGCGTTTTTTTGGTCGTCGTCTTCTTCTTCTGGAAGATTCGCGAGAGGGGATGGGGGGGAGGGGCTCGCGACGTCCACCCACCCCCCACACCCCCCGCCCCATTGAGTTAGATTTCCTAGCGCGGATTAGGCGTGGACCAATCAGGCGCGCGCTTCCGTCCCTCGCGGGGGGGGGTAGGGGGGGGGGGTGCTGAGCGTTGACCAATCAGAGGGCGGCGTCGCTCACGGAACGCCTCGTCTCCTCGTGTCTATGCGGACTACGATTTACAATACGGCGTGTACGCCGACTAAACTCGTTGGTGGTGCGGAGGCGGCGGAGGCATCGGCGTTTGCGGCTTTCGCTTTAAGGTTTTTAAAAAAAATACATCAACAAATAAGACGCAGCAAATTAAGAAGTACAACGTCGGGTTGATAAGGCGCGCGGTGTGGAGTTTGCTGGAGGAGTTGTCATTCTGCAGGCGTATCGCTGTGAGTAGTGGTTCACGCACGGGCCCACGGCCTCATGATGATGATTCGCCGTGCGGGTTTTAACTGGATGGAGGAGGGCCACGCAATTTAATCGCAAATGTATAGCTTGTTAAAGTGTCGTCAACCACGTACACCTGGTGCTTTAATGTCACGAGCGGTTTGCTGCTGAAGGGTGTCTGAAGATGCGTTTGATACGAGTCGCTTGTCGCAAAACGTGTCTCATGGAGCCCACGTTTGACCTACCTACCTACCAGTTACTGTACAGTAATTGTCATTTGCATTCACTCTTCAACGTTAATGTGTCACGTGTATCGAATGAGATCGTTACAATGGTACACTGGCGTGAATTATTAAAAGTGGTTGTTGGGTCGTGATCGCAGTTCAAGGATGGGTTTCGTGCGTCTTGCCTATGAGCAGCATGCAGGGATTGTAAGCCACGTGTTTTGATATGTAAACATACAACAATCATAAACGTTTAATTATATCACCAATGGCACTCATTTTAATATTGCTGAGGAATCGCTTTGTTCGGTAACGTGGTATGTGCCCATTTGAGACAACCTTGATACGCGTGGTTTGAGTCTTAAGTCGTTGGTTTGTGACAGACCCATGTCACTTTTGCTATTTGTCTAATTTTAAAACATGATTTGAGACAATGATGGGCGTTCGCTTTAGGGTCAGGGTTTTTTTTCTTCCTCGATGTTTTAACATTAACAAAAGTTTCTACTTCTTTAGTTTGTTAACAGGTTAATGATAACAGGTTCATGAAACAAAACTAAAAGTTTGTTTTACTGCCACTGAGGTTTCATGCAGGAAGTCTAGTGACCTAAAACATCAAAACAGGACAATCTTGACCCTAGGTCACAGTAAAAAAAACCCCACGGTATTAAAAGTTAACCTCATTTAAGGCTTTAGTGCAATTTATAACCAAAGAACGAGCACGGGTCACAATAATAGATGAATATTCGAAAGTGAAAACGATGATTACGTGTAATTTACAAACTAAATAAACTGAAATGCAACTGGCCAGGACATCTAACGGGGACACAAGCGGTGGGTAAATTTCAAAAAAGAATGTAGGTCGATGGGGAAAATAAGGAAAGTGGTAGACAGCAAAGGAAGGAAGATGTTGGGATGATGATATTGGAGGAGCACACAACTTGGAGGTGACGAGACATCGTGAAGAGTGGAAAACTTTGTCCAAAAGTTGGGGTGTTCATGGCGAAGAAAGACATTGACCTCTTGCAGTCGAATGCAAGTGTGGTGATTTCTCTTATACGTTGCATGGTTGTCTCCTTTGCAAATGTAGTGTTAACTGGCAAAGTAACAAGTGCGTTCGTTTTTATTTTAACATAACAATTATACTGTTCATACTCTTAGTTCTTTCGGTAAAGTCACGTAGGTAAAAAATGAAATTAAAATTAATAAAAAATAAAAATAACGACGTTTCGGAGGCAACACAAGTCTCCGTCATCAGGTGGGACCGTCACAGCCAGAGTATGAATCCTTGCAGTCACGAAAGCTTCAAATCTAGAATTATACTGTTACTTTTGCGAGAGATATAACTGGGAATATGATTATCACATACGGTAGTCTTGGTGGGCTCCGTGGGTTCTCGAACCTTCTTTGAATGGGAATTGATTATTCCCATTTGCTGAGTCTGTGCTGTTTCCTGTTCCACACTGGGACGCGTCTCTGCTACGCAGCTGGAGTAGGTGGGGTGGGGGCATCGTGCCTTTAACATGCACAAAATGTCAACGCGGCCCTCTTTTGTCGCTTTGACCCAGGGCGTTCTTTCACTTTGCTGTTGTAGCTTTGTTGTGTCCATCTGTGTGCGGTTTTTCATTCATTCTCAACTAAAGTTCTTGTGTTTTTGTTTAAAGAACAGCGCCTTCTCTTGCAGTCCTACGACATGAGCACATGTGTGTGCCATACTGGCGAGGGCTGATGTTTTTAGCGAGGCTTAGTTTTAGTGTGGACACTGTGGCACCGTTCCCACGATGGTAAACATTGCACACAATGCTGATGCAGCCTGGGGGCCAGGATTTGTTATGGGAGTGGGTGCGGTGCATCGGCAATTGCAGCACTGTACAAACTATTACTCAAGACTCAATAAAATCTGTAATTGGATGTCCATTGGATGCATCTTAAATGTTCAACTCAACGCAATTGAATGATGTATGTGTGTTGAACTTCTTTCTAACCGTACGTAGCCAACCGAGATAATTGGAGGTGCGTAAATGCAAGACGACAATTCCCTTACAACGGCAGCTTTGTTTGTGTAGGACATTGTTTTACATGTTTTGACTAACAGAGTAGAACACATGTATGTATATGTGTACACAAAATGTTCAACAGTATATGTTATATTTATATCAATTCTGTATTTCTATAGCACTATTTCGTACAAAAGATGCAATTGAAAGTGATGTACAGGTTAAATAAAACATTGTTAAGACTATATCGCAAGAACAATAAAAACAATTTCCATACAAAACAAAATTGCGTTACAAGAAATTGCTAGCGAAGGCATATCAAAAAAATAACACTATTAAAGTAAATCAGTATAAAAGTATCTTATGTAAAAGCACGTTTATAGATTTCATTTAAAATTGCTTATTGATTGCGAAGTCATCAGATCCTCTGGCAGGCTGTTCCACAGGCGAGGACCATACACACTAAAGGCTGCGCCTCCGTGAGTTTTAGTCCTGGCCCTTCGGACAACTAAAAGACCGGAAACAGGATCTGAGGGATCTTGACAAAGAAATTGCAAAAGCTGAAAATAGTGTAGCAAGGGGAGGCACATGCACCAAGAGACAGAAAAAATAGCACTGATTGTGGAATATATGTCAATTAGAGACCTCATATTGGCATCCTATTAAGGAAAAGTAAGAGGGTGTGTGCTGGACACATCATCTATGGAAGTGCTGATGGCCGTTGGTTGAAACTTTATATGTAGTGGCAGTCAAAGCATGTACAAACTCGAGAGGCTGTCCACTATGGTGAAGGATTTATTAAGTCAACTCGTCTGCATGTGGAATGTTTGCATAACAGGACTATGAAAGATGGCGACTTCTTGGGGAAGCCTTCAACCAGCCGTGTGAAAGATCTTGCCTGGTTATCATGATGATTACTATGTTGGAGGACTGCTTGATAGTGGAATGCTGCACACTGACACTTTACCCACACTTGTAAACAATTCCTACCGAAGAATATAAGGTGGTTTTATTAATGATCTAAAATGCAAGCTCGGCTCAATATCTTGTACAAATATAGGTCATACATTGAGACTTCAGTGGCTAAATATACATTTCCCAATGTGTATTTTAGCCAAAAATATTTAAGTATTTTTCAGCTGAATTATGGTTGAGTGGTTTTAGCTCTCACTAAAATGCAATCTTAAGCCTAAATACATGACCTTTAAGGGCTTTGTAGTATGCCTTTTCTTTTTGTGTCTTGTACTGTACTTTTATTTGTATTTTATCTTCATCTTACATGCTTCTGACATTGGGCTTGGAGCACACGCCTCAAGAAAATATGTTAAAATAATATTACCATATAACTTTTCCCTGGAATGTATTCAATTTAAATATAGGCTTCTTGTGGACATTTGCTTGATGATGAAACAGGCAGCAACCACTCTTTCTCTCTTGCAGGTAAATATCGCTCCAACGTGCCGAAGTGAGTGACGGAGAATTATTCCGGCTTCTTCCTGGATTGCTCCTGAACAATCCTGAGGAGTCTTGGAGTCGAACACACATTAGCCCAGTATAGCTTGTGCCTGCAACAGCATTCAACAGTGGCCGAGATACAATGAACAGAGATACCATGGAAGAAGCAGAAAAAAATCAATAGTGATCGGCTACTCAATGGTGAAGTCAGTCAGAACAATGCTGGAACAACATGCGATGATGCATAAGACTGAAGGTGGGCTATGCTGGAAAAATGTATAAAGACTGGTCAGCCATGCCTCTTTGATTTTCAGGCTTCCTTCTGGTCACTGGCCAGGGAAGCTTGGCATACTTGCAGCTGAAATGAATTGTGTGCGGCCAAAGTGATTCTTTGCTTCGAAAAGGGAGCCAAACTTGAAGGGGGGGGAAAAAGTGCATCCCGAGGGCGTCGAGCCATGAGGCTGCTTGAGGGAGGTGCCTCCCTGAGGGTGCTCCTGCTCGTGCTGCTGCTGTGCCCCGGGGGAGGGCGAGGTGCCGGGGATGGAATTTTCATCGTTCCATCCCTGCCGCCCGAGCCCTCTCGTCCCCCGTTCAACTGCAACCACACGTCCATCAAGCTGGACTTCTCATCCAGCGTGGTCAGCAATGGTAAGCGATCGCAGGACCCCCCGGCACAAATGCCTTTGCATCTGAAATAAACCTCGATGGAAACGGCTCGATGACATTCTGCCAGTGTTGTCACAAAGTGTACCTTTGCTTCATAGATTTGACTGACCATGTTGTGGGCATACAACAACCCCCCTTCATTTCTCCACCCATTTCATCAGGTGTGGGAGTCGAACATTCTGTTTTGGTCCACTACTTATGGAGGTTTTTTTGTTGTGTGCTTTCAAAGGTCTTTCAATGTCATTATGAGTGAGCTCTTCTGAAATTGAAATTATAGCTCGCTCTTTCTGGTAGATTGGTGCTTGTACATTTCATGAGCACACCCTTTTAAAATCATAGTAGATGTGTACCTGCCAAACAACTACATACTTGTTTGTCAAACATTTTCATGTTAGGTTTTGACCAGTGGGTCTCACTTAACAGTGAGAGCTATGGGTTTACAACTCATGTACTGTACATATAAACACAGTAATATAGCTTAGCACACAGGGTTATGGTTGCTCTTTGTGGTATCTGTTTTAACCTTAAGACACCTACGCATCTGTTTCACAGGATGTGTTTATGATTGTATTTAAAAGTACATTTTCAAAGGCTGGATTTTATTGTATTTGCAGTTACTGAATGACGTGCTCCAACACATTTTTTTTAGTTAACTCCTGTTTCTTTGTATAATTTCCAGGGATAATTAAAACCTACCAACTTGCACTTACCACTGTGTACTCTGGGCAGGACTGTCAGTGCAAAGTGGATCATTGGTGGAAATGTTTAAGTCAATGCTCAAGCACTCCGGCATAGCCGGATGCGTGCACGCTCCGGTATTATGGCTGCCTCTGCTATGCGTGCGATCTAAACTTAAGCACTGCCATGTGCTTAGTTTAGCGGATTTGACTTTCATATTCAACCTTTGTATATCATACCCCTTAGAGACGACCATTGCGTGCGTTTATCCTAGACACTCCATCTGGACGAACCAAGCACAATAGCGATAATTAAATAACTAAGCTGAGACATGTGGTGAATTGGAAAATGAATGTTCCTGCAACAAATCCAGGGAAGTAATGCTTATCACTCTGATCACAAAACTGCAGTGTTGTAGCATACATACAATCTGCTTAATTTTTACAGCAGCAATGCTGTAATTGTTGCCTGCTTACATAGGTCTGGTTGGTTACTCTATCAAAATGAGACCGGTGCACAGTAATGTTCGTGTGTAAGCACAATTTGCCTCGCTTAAGTTGCCTTCTCACCTGTCCAGTTTATGGGACCTCATCAGTTCAGTTCATTGAATGGCACTGGTATGTAGTCAGGGCAGTGTTGATGTACACAATGGCATGTGTGTGTTGCACCAATTACCTTGAAGAATACTCAATGCATATATAAGATTACCACTTTCTACTTAAAGAAAATGAGTCACTTGTTCCCCCCCCCCCCACCACCTCGACTGGCAAGCTAAATGTGGAGGCACACTGTGGCCTGGTTTTATTTTGCAACTTGTGAAGGGACGGCATTTAATGTGGATCAGTACTCATGATGTGCATTCCCAGTGGCTGCATCGCTCCCAACCCATGAACATCATTCAGATCGATAGAGCTAAATCCTGCTCACAGCCCTGCAGATCCTGTCAGCCTCTTGAAGTGGGATGCTTATGTGTCATTTGCATGCTCAGTGTTAAAACAGATTAAATACTTTGCGCTGCCAATTTCAAATGTTATTTTATGCGTTGTGCAACAACTTGGTTTAACGAGTGGCTGCTGTTACATAATCTCTTTATACACACTAAAAAAACGTTCATTACAGTTGAATATGACAGTATATGGTCTTATTGTACATCCTGTGCGCATATCACTCATTGACAGTGACAGATTATTTAAAGGCCAAGGTTAAGGCTGCGACATTTTGAAAGTCTAGAGTGGAGCATGAGGTGCCGATGGGCCCTCTCGACTCGAGGCATCCCTCGCGTGAAGCGGGCGGCACAGTGATGCGCCAGATGCACTTCGCATGGATTTTGTTAGAATTAAAGCCGCCCCGCGAATGGCTATAGCACAGAAGTGGCTCACTGGCAGCAGCTGCTGCTTGTGACCGACAGTTTGAAAGAACACTTCTGTTACCTTCTGAATGGACACTTGTCATTTTAGTGCTTTATATGGACGTTTTAAACTTAATTTTTTGCTGTTATTTTCAAACATGAATGCTTTCGGTTTGTTTTGTTGTATGAAATTAAGCTACCAGACAGTCTTCCTCTGTAGCTGATGTATTGCAATAAATATTTGTTTTCCATCAGACGTTTACACACACACGCACAACATTATTTCTATGAATGTAATATTAAGCCAAAATACTCCACATTCTGGAAATGTATTTTGGAGTTTGATGCTTATTTTATTTGACATTTCATATGTTTTTGGATAAGTCAATAGCTTTTTATTGGAATTGTATAATACTTTGGAAGGTTTGGCTGTTCATAAAAAGATAAATCCAGCACAGTGACACATTGCTCTTTTTATGACATTTTACACTCCACTGTTTTTTTGTCTCTTGCAAAAACAACTTAGCAGGGTGGTGGTAATGTTATAAAATAGATGCTGTCTTGTACCTTTCTTATCAGCAATCGTAACTTAAAATTGTGAGCCAGTTTCCAATTGACTGGTTTTGGTCTCGTTCACAGCCTGGCATAAAAGCAGCTTTTGGCTGCAATATGTGGCCGAATAAAGTACTGGGTGTGATCGTGGTTTCCATACTCCACCCATGAGCCAGGCCAGGAAATAAGTCACCTCTTAATTTGTACCACATTGAGATGACCACTTGCTATTTGTGAAAAGTTCAAGTTAGCACAATAAATGCAGATTTTTTGCTCAAGTTTCACTTGTGGATGGATGTGATGTAGAATATATTTGTTGGCACTTTTGCCCCCTCTTGCCTCAGAGGACATTGCAGGATGATTTCATCATCAGCATATTATTCCGTACTTTTACAAATTAGTGTCACAGTTCATTCTCAGTAACAATGGACAATATACAAAGTAGACATTACTATGCAAGGGTCTGGACCACACACTGTATTTTCGTGAAAATAAAAAATCCACTGAGCTGCGAATTGCCGAGGAAATGGCAGTACACCAAGTTGGTTTGTGAAAGCATCTTTGCAACCTTTTTATTACTATCTCTTTTATATTTCTGGATATTCTTTTGACGCTCAGGTTTCTTTTCGCACACAAAACACTCATTAAAAAGGAATTGGCCACACAACCCAATGTATCGCCCTCCTAAAAAATATATAGAAACCTGGTGAGACTTCCCTGAATGGATAAATAAAGGGCATGTTTATTATTAGAACCATAATAATTGGCACCTCCGATTAGCACGGTTGGCTACGTACGGTGAGAAAAACGTTCATACAATCATCAGTGCAGAGCAGGTATTGAGAGTGCGTGCATGAAAGATGGTAACAAACGAATCAGAGGACACAGCCCACGTGCTGCCTGTGACACCTTTGACGGATCGCTGTGCCCGTTGCAGAATACATCGTGACGTTCAACGGGTACTTCACAGCGCGAGCGCGACACTCCTTCGTGGCGGGCGCCTTACGGGGCGCCGGCGTGTCGTCGTGGCACGTGGTGCCGCGGCACAATGCCGCCAGTGACTTTCCCAGTGACTTCGAGGTGGTGACAATCGGCGAACGGCGACGGCACGGCATCGTCGCTCTTGAGCGGCACCCAAGCGTGCGCCGCGTAACGCCGCAGCGCCGAGTTGTACGCTCGCTCAAGTTCGTGGACGGTGAGTCTCCTGTCAGGTGCCCTGGACTATATCGTGCTGTGTCATGTGATGCGATTGCATACGAGGTGAAGTTGCCCCTGTGTTGTCTGTTAAACGGAGATGCATCCAATCAGTCACGAGGCAGATGGCTCCAGAGGTCAGTGCCGAGCTGGCACTGTTGAGTATCCTTGAGAACCCGATTAAACATGTTTCTCAAGTTTAGTGAGTTGGTCTTTGCCTGATGTCACATGGATCAAAAACATGGATATTGACAAAAAATAAACAAACTTAAAAGTGCGCAAAGAAGCATAGGGAGGTACATGCTTGTAACAATGAAATCTGGAGTTGGTTGTGGTCACATCTGCAAAATACACACATGTTAGTGTTTTGTCAATTTTAATGCGTTTTATTTTTCTTTCAGTTGAATGTGTATTTAATATGAACAAAACTACAATCAAGCGTTATTTCAATTTGCTAAAAATTGTATACATTTCATATCATACTTTTTTAGAGAAAAATAAATCTGGCTAGCTGTCTGACTGGTGTGCAGTGTCGGGTGATGTTAGCTGCGTTTAACTGGGTTCGTGCATCGCCCTCACCCACCCCCCCTATCCTGGCTGTGTATCCCACGCAAATACGCAGGCAGTGCATGTGTACATGGAATATTTTTTAAATGCCCACTGTTGCCTCTTAACATATTCATCTCTTAGCAGCGATTTTATTTTTTACATGTTTGTACAGAGCTCTTTGCCACTTTGTTTTTCATATTTAAAAACTGAAGCTTTCCCAGTAAGCCTCTAAAGCATGCATTTATAAGACATTAATCCACTGTTTGCACACAGACCCACCTTGGAGACATGCTTTTGCATACACAGTGCTTTTCAAATGGTTCTGTCAAATGGAGGCTCTTTGGTGACCATTCTGTGAAGCACATGTTTCATAGATGATTGCCGTAGTATTTGTAGTGTAAAATAACAACTGATATTTCGTTATTTTTTTTTTTTAGACAGACTCGCTTGACTTGATTCCCCCACCCGCTTTACAGAGTCACCGTGCAACGGCTCTGCGGGGTGGCCCCAGAAATGGCAATCTTCGCGCGCCCTGCGCCGCACCAGCCTCTCGCTGGGATCCAACTTCTGGCGTTCGACAGGACGCCACTCGTCTCGGCGCCTTCTGCGCGCCATCCCGCGCCAGGTTGCGCAGACCTTGCAGGCCGACTCGCTCTGGGGCATGGGCTTCACAGGTGTGCGGTCGGCTTGGGCGGAGCGGTGGCAAGATGCTTAACTACCTCGCCACAGGAGGTCGTAGGGTTCGATCCCGACCCTGACGCCTGTATATTTGGAATTTGCGTGTCTCTCTCCCCGTGGTCGTGTGGATTTTTCTCCAGCTCCTCCGGTTTTTCCCTCCACAATGAGAAACATGCGTTCAGATTATTTGGCTGCTTTATATTTGCACATAATAAGCCACTTTTTTGAATTATCATTTGTGACAGGTTCGCTTTTGATAAATAGCTATATAGCTCAGTGGGCCTTACCTGGTAAAATAAAAAGAGCTTTTTTAGTTTAAAAAGACTGAAACCTCAGTTTTGTTGCCAGAAAAAAGGGGGAAAACCCTATTATTATATTTTGGTACTGGCAAAAGAGGTCTAATGATGAAGACTGTAACCGTATGGGCCTGTGTGAGCTGTAGTTGATTCAGTTGGCCATACCTCTCTTCCACTGTGCAACTCAACTGTGCCAGAACCATGCTGAGCCCAGCCCGCTGATGCTCGGGGAAGCGACAGGTTCTTACGCCGCAAAAGCCGAGCCGTGCGGCTGAGTTCGCATGCATTGAACGTATCATTAGCCCTACGCCTAGGCCCTGCTTGGCTCCACATCCGATTCACATCTTGCAGCACGAACTTATTAAGGTTTGGTTAGACTCTGTTTGGCAAATTGGCAGTTAAAAAATACCATGAGGGCCCCAAAAGGGCTTGACTTTGTTTTGCCTTTGGAAAAAGTGGCATCAGTCAAGTCATCGTTAGCCTTGTTCGCCAATTACATTGCCATAGAAACGTTGCCATCGGTCAATGTCAACCGTAATCAGTGTAGCCTCTTTCTGAATGTCAATATATTTTTTAAATGTCTCGTATCATAATGAGGTCCGAGTCGGACCTCTGACCTAATATCAGTGACTACTACATCCTTGTGATGATATGATTGCCTGTCAATCTGCTCTGTAAACCCTCGAGAGGCTTTGTAAACGGTAATAATAAGAATAAAAAGCCCTATCTAATATTTCATTGGTTGCTTATATAAGAGTGATTAGTTAATATCATTTGTCTTGAGAGGTTGAAAATAAAATAAAAACTGTATTTTTTATGTAAGTGAACTATTTAACAAGTATAACCCGTAAAAACAAAGTTTTTCACTATAAATCCTTTATATGCGTGGCGGCTAGAGTCCTCTCGTCCTCTGGCTTGAGATGGCTGCCACCTATGGGTCAAATGATTGCATTGCACCATTAAGCAATTGGTAATTAAATATAATATTTTTGTCCTAAAAACTGTCAAATTTTGGAAAAAAATTATTCACGAACATTAATTGTCACGCACAACGAGTCTGTGTGGAAAATGTCAGCTCGATTTGGATCACGGGAAGTGGGTTAAAAAACGACCGAAAGATTTGCACGGTCCTAAGCAAGCAAGCGAACTTAATATAAAGGATTTAAAAATAGGTCATCTGCCTCAAAGCATTGTTCTGCTGTTTTCCACAGGAAAAAAAGTGTAGGTTGGAATTTTTTTGACAAGTATTATGTCAAATCACTTTACATAAAATTGTAAATGACTTAAGTATATAAGGAATGCGTAGAAAATCTAGATGCATAGATTATTAACATATATTTGTAGGTATTATTTAATCGGCATTACAATTCAGGTTCATCTTATTAAAGTTAAATAAATTGTCGCCTTTCTCGAGAATTTGTCAAACGACTTGTGAAAACTAGACGTGCGCAATGACCACTTTTTGAACATTTGAGCCTCGGTATTTAAGCAAAACATCTTTTGCTGACCGTGGGGGTTTCTAAAAATGCATCTTCAGCACTGTTGCTGCGTGTAAGCGTGATTGCAATGACACGGTGTGTTCCATCGGTAGGAGTTCACTCAAGGTGTCATTACGTAAACTATGACAGAGGAATTTAACCTTTTAATGTCAGTTAAACATTTTTGCCAACCAAACTGAGTAGTGATAGGAGTAATTGCAGCTGTCTATCTTCTGATCTTTGTTTAAAACATGAAGTTGCAAATGGTGTTTTTTTTCATGGTAATTTATATGCTTAGGTTATGAAATATGGTGCGGAAGGAGGTGCTTAAACGATAAATATATACTGCTGTATTTTCTCAAGTTATCCAAAATGTAGACAGCACACATCGTGTTACTTGCCGGATAATGGTATTTCAAAATAGTAAGCAATTTTAATAAAGGCATTCACCTACATTTTTACTTTTTTTGGGAATGAAACATGAAATAAAATCAGTTCTTACACTCAGTAAATTCCTTAAAATTTTATTTTTACAGTTCATATAAAGTTAAAACTCTTAAATACTGTGTTTCTATATCCATTGCAGGGGCCAAAAAGGGAATAGATCTGTAACTGTGCGCCAGATATATTTCACCAGGATGAGCCTGGCTAAATGCATCTGCCAATGTCGAATCTCCACGACTGGGCTGGGCTGTCTCCACAGTTGTACGGTGGTGGTGGTGTTGTCTGTGACAGGAGCTGGTGTGCGGGTGGCTGTGTTTGACACGGGATTGAGCGAGCGACACCCCCACTTCAAGAATGTGAAGGAGCGCACCAACTGGACTAACGAGAAAACACTCGACGACGGTGCGCGAAAGCACATCGCCTTCCTCGTTTCTGTCACTACCTCGGTGGTGGCCAGCTTGAAGCAGGCTTGCATCTATAACCACTGTTATGTATATATATATATTTAGGCGGAACCTCTTTTGTCACCGTACATAGCTAACCGTGCTAATCGGAGGTGTGGCGGGAAGACGACAAACTTAAATGCAAAAAACTGTTCTAAAGAAATTGGTTTTCAATCTAGATTTAAAAGTGTGTAGTTCAAGTGGCGTTGTAATATTATGGCTAGCTGAAGCAGCTTGCATCTATAACCTTGATGGCTCACTTTATGTGAAAATCATTAAAATAATTTTCTGAATTCTCTAAGCATTGGATAGAGGTACGATGTATTTGGAGGCATCACAAGGGAATTATAGTTGACAATTCCACCCCCTTTAACATTCTTTTGGGACTGCATTTGTGTTGGATAGTAAGTGGATACTAAAATAACATCTTGCTTGAGCTCACTACATTTTCCAAAGCTCCTGATGCCCTTGTGAGGTAGTGTCTAGTTGGCAGCCCTCCCACGCATGCTATTGGGGTTTGATTACCGTTTCCATAGACAGCAAACGTGTTTCCCCAGGGTAACGCATCCTTCCTGAGATAATTGAAGTCGTGCAAGAGTAGTGTATCCCAACAACACCTCTTCCACATGCTCCTCAGGGGATATGCAAAATTGTGTCTGTTTTCCCCCCGTTGTGTTCAAATCACGGTTGAGCCAGCATGCGAGAAGTGCAAGTTGTGTTCTTTATGCTCATTGCATCTGGGTGCCTGTATAGTGAAATGGTATTCTTAACCAAAATAATGGAACATATTTTTTTCTTCTTGGTTCTTTCGGTCAAGTCACGTAGAAGGGAAATAATAAAATAATAAAAATTAAACATAATAAAATAATTCTCACGACGTTTCTTCACCTGAGGACGGCTGCTTGCGTTGTAGCCGAAACGTCGTGCTAATTATTTTATTATGTTTTATTTTTATTATTATTTTTATTATTTCCCTTCTACGTGACTTTACCGAAAGAACCAAGAAGATACTTTGTTCTGTTTGATATATTTTAGTCTTTGCGTGCCTATATTTCACCTCTTTTACTTAGGAAGGTGAAACCAAATTACATGAAGAGCCTTAACTGTTGACTACTATAAAAAAAAACTGTAGGCAAAAGCTTTCGACTTAGTTTTCTTTGGTATTCATAATATAATAGACACACTCCAGTCAGGTTAACATTTGTGGCATAGCAGATATCACTGTTTCTTAACCGATATGCTGTGGCGTTTAGTTTCTACGTTAAGGTGAAGTTTTTACTTAAAGGACAGATAATAATGATTCTTAAATGTTGAGCTTGGAGATGGTTGATTAATGGAGTTAGGCTGCCAAGCTGCATATTCCTTTGAGCACCTGAAGTCAATGATACAATTGATTATAGAATGGCACGACATTTCAGGAGGGGGGGGGGGTGTCTTTGATGTGTTCCCAGGGTCATGCCTCACCCAGGAGGATGCTTACTGTGCACATCTCTTAAATTTAATCGCTGAAGGAGTGGTTGTATTCCCCTGCAGCCCTGAGGGAGAGAGTGAGTGACTTGAGTGGAGTGTTTCCCAGTTTGAGCCAATAAAATGCCATCACAGAGGAATCATTGACACTGTTGGCACCATTTCTCTCTTGCTGACACGAAACATTGTGCAGTGCTTTTAACTAGAGTAGCCCGTCGAGGTCCGGTCTTTGCAAAATTAACTCAATCATTTTCCAAATCACAGTCTAACGTGGTTGATCTTCATGTTGAATTTGCCGCTGAGTTTCTTAAGAAATAGTTAAATGCCTTGGGTCTGAAAGACATTTAAATAAACATTGCAGATGCAGACAGATGGCTTCACTAGTACATTTGTAGGCAACATTTTTAAGTGCTATACTTTGAGCTTTTATTGTATATTTCAAAGTTATTGGCACCGTGTTGAGATGGTGTTGGCTTTTGTCTAATGTGGTTCGATATCACTGTATTTTTGGCTCAGGATTTTTTTATGAGAAAAGACTGTCCATACCATTGAGTGTAGACTTTTGCATCTCTGCTAACACCCGCTTAAAAAATTACGTGAATAATCACTAGCACACATGGCACTTGTTTTACTTCTTACATGCTCAGCAGTGCAATTTCCCCATGAAGTAATTGGAAAATGCATTCTTCTATGCTGACAGATTTGCATGCTGAAAAAATGGGTTCTTTATTAATCTTGTCACTTTTTTCACCCTGATACACAATGGTATATTTCAGTAAATACTTGGCTGTTGCTGTGTGATTGGTGCAGGACTGGGCCATGGCACTTTCGTGGCAGGGGTGATTGCTAGTATGCGGGAGTGCCAAGGATTCGCTCCTGATGCCGAGCTACACATTTTTCGCGTTTTTACCAACAACCAGGTAATGGATGTTGTTAATGATGGCCTTGTGATTAAAAGGTTACAAGTATGTTTGGTTAAAAGTGTCGTGGTTGGGCAGAGGTTCTTGACTCAGAGATATAGAGTAGGTGACCAGAAACATTTTCTTACAGTGGGAGCTAGCGCAGCTGACCTCTTTCATTGTTAAATAAATCACTCCTTTAGAAAGCATTGGCCAAATATCCCAATGCAGTAAAGTCCTAGGTCACCTCCCCCCACCTTCACTAGCCCGCACCGACCAGTGTGGAGAAGTATGGTCAAATAACCCCTATGACTGACACGGCATGGGAAGCCTTAATTCAGTAGTTGATTGATGAAGAGGTTTTAATTATGTGAATCATCCTTGTTTTGATATGTATAGCTCGACAAATCGGCTAAATAAAATGTTCCAATTTTGTTCTATAAATATGGTGGCTCATGGTTTGATTGGTGGTACTCCGAGTATAGGGTCAGCCTAAAATAGTATATTGCTTTATTTTTCACACAAAACACTTCCACATAAATGAGCCGCAGCGTTCGTGAACCAATTCATATTCTACCCGTGAAGTGTAATTTTAAAACTGGCATAGTAAGCTCACTCCTATGTACTGACATAATTATTGTTGCTCTCTTGATAACTTAAATGAACAAAATGTTTGCACTGCAGTTTTTATGCACTATATTTAGTACATTAGTAATAGTGTTTTAAATATGCACAACTGTAGTGTCATTGTTTTTTCAAGTATTCAGTCATACTCCAAATATGTTTTTAATTGATTAATCAATTCTGAAACAAACCAAGCGTTGTTTATGCTTCTTTGTTTGGTCAATGGCCAGCTTTACACCTTCATGGCAACGTACAGCAAGTTCTGTGTTTTTCAATTAAACATAAAATAGTGCCTTAGTCTTCCACTGGCCTTCCATCATTTGCTGTGCAGATGCTGTGATCTTCTAATAATTTAACATGGCGTTATGATGAAGAATTTAATTGGATTACTGATTTTTTCACAGAGTTAAGATGTAGCGGATTTTGTGCATGGTATAAATATTACATTATCTCTTCACCAAATCATATCATGTTCCAATTGTTTTATACTGAGCTATATCTATCACCTGTGCAAATTTATCAGTGGCTTTTATTAAATTTTCCATCCCGAATGATGTGTCACCTTTTGTTTTAAAAATGTAGGTGAAGAATGTTTGTTTTATAGTGTGATACACGGAAGCTTTGATAATTTATGTTCTACAGCTTGTAGATTATTTGTATTAGTATTATATTCGACCTGTGTGCATGTGTACAGGTATCCTACACCTCGTGGTTCCTGGACGCTTTCAACTACGCCATCCAGAAGAAGATCAATGTGCTGAACCTCAGTATCGGTGGGCCTGACTTCATGGACCACCCATTTGTAGATAAGGTGAGCAAGTCAGGAATTTGCAAAGCAGAAGATGGAGCATAGTTGCATCAGAGCACATGGGCAACACCTGCTAAGTGTAGTTGCTTTAAATCAGGAGTGGGGAATCTGTGGCCCGTGACTTAATCTCACATGACCTGCAGGCGCATGAGATTTGACACTTAAAAACGGCGCGTTAAACAGTATTCATCCTTCACTGAAAGCATCTTAGCCACACTAATCGGGTACTGGAGTGAAATATTTTTTACCCAGCAACACTGTTGATCAGTGTTAGTGCGCTGTCTGTCGCTGCAAGGGCCGTTTGCAGTGCCAGAAGTAACCAAGTTGTGTTCGTTAATGTGTGGCCCACGAAAGGCATTTGAAAGTCCTATTCGGCCTTCATTAAGGAAAAGGTTTCCCCACTCCTGATTTAGGCCCTGGAGGCAATGTTGAAATGACAGTCTTTTATCATTTTGAATTATTTGTGGTAGTGCGGCTATTTACATACGGTGTTTTATGTATGTGTGTTCTCTTATGCTTTAAAAGCTAATCGGTTTCTTTTTTTTAAACCTGGCAGGTTTGGGAACTCACAGCTAACAAGGTCATAATGGTGTCAGCAATAGGGAATGATGGCCCTTTGTACGGGTAAGTGTGTTTTAATAAGTGAACCAGAATTGTAATATGGGGATCTTGTTTTATATTGAACCCTGGGGTGTATACATTTGGACTGCTTGTACATGAAACACAGCCTTCGACTGTGCATATTTTAAATATCCCCCCCCCACATGAAGTGGGAATAAATTATGTTGTTGAACATACACATGCATTATATACCTGTTGTATAGAATTATCCTTTGCTTGGTGTGCCAGTAAGTAACGCCAGGTTATAACGTAAAGGTTATCTTTACGTTTCTTTAAACGTTTAACGAAGGCATCATCTGTGGGTCTGATTGTTCATTCTTTTAAATTGTGTACATTCATTACACTCAAGCTCTGTCAGTTTCCCTTTGCACTCATATTTGTTTGCATGCCTTGGTTAATTCCTAGAAATGCCATTCATACAATTTAGTCATTGAGTCCCTTTGTGAATATAAACGTGGAAATAAACACAAGTATTATTTGTGTTGTAAAGGATAAGTGTGGACTGACGTTTATGCACGTATTTGCGTGTGTGCAGCACCCTCAACAATCCGGCCGACCAGATGGACGTGATCGGGGTGGGAGGCATTGACTTTGAGGACAACATCGCCCGTTTCTCCTCCAGAGGGATGACCACCTGGGTATGCGTGGGGCGGATAACTCAAGTTGAGCTAAAATGCCACAATGGTAGACTCAAAATAATAACTACACTAGATTCCTAGTTACTGACATCAGTGAGATTAGGCTTCTAACTCAAGGTAAAATACCACCATGGTAGACTCCTACATACTGACTACACTAGACTCCTAGTTATTGAAATCAGTGAAACTAGGCTTATGATTGTCACTAAATGACCTCGTGTGCATGTACAACAATTAATCAATCCACTGCTGGATGAACCCCCCCATGCTAATATTAATGGGCAGAAATGAGTGAACCAGAACAGTTTCCAGAAAAGAAAACGCTAACGCTGTCATCAATAACACTGCCTCATCAGGTTATGAGAGCTTGGGAAAAGAGATGATGGGAGGGAATTCCAAAGTTAGTCGGTGCCAGGGCAGAAGCACAACGAGAATTGTTTGTTCCGCGGTGTGGTTGTTGAACACAATATGGATAAGGGCGATACAGTAGGATGTTGTGACGTCCTTTCCCATGAGCTGTCTTGGCAACAGAAAACACTTCTAGATTTGAAGCTTTCGTGACTGCAAGGATTCATACTCTTAGTTCTTTCGGTAAAGTCACGTAGGTAAAAAATGAAATTGTTAATTAATTATTAATTTTAATTTCATTTTTTACCTACGTGACTTTACCGAAAGAAGTAAGAGTATGAACAGAAAACACTCCTTAATGCACTTTACCTTTTGCCGTTTGTTGGCATGACTATGGAACATGCTGATAGCCACCTCAGAAAATTTGCTGTTAGATAAGTGCAAACCGAGTACTCTGCTGCTGATGTCTGCTGTCCTTATAGCTCCTCCGTCGTTACTGTTCCCCATAAACTTCACCCATTGATTTCTCCACCCATGCTGAGGGCCTGGACTACCAGGCTGACTGTTTCGTCTCATTGGTGCTGTGTCCAATCACCACACCGCAGAACAAAGCAACTTCTTTTTCTGTTCACTTTCCTCGCACTCCTCGACTTTGAATTCTCTCTCATTGTCACTTTTCCCAAGTTCTTTTCAGCTTGCTCAATGCAATAAATGTATTAACGCCTGTCTATTATATGTTCAATAGTCTATTTGTGTGCTGGCCACGTGGCATTCGGGGCTCTTGGACCTGTGTGCAGCAAACCGTGATATGAAAAGATTGTCCACATCACTGCCTCGTGGATATTTCAGTGCAGCTACGTATTCCTTGAACTCGAGATAGAAGCCAATTGAGCATGTGTGTGTGTGGCTGTGCAGGAGTTGCCCGGTGGCTATGGACGCATGAAGCCAGACATCGTGACGTACGGCTCGGGTGTACGCGGTTCCGGCATCAACGGTGGTTGCCGCTCGCTATCGGGCACCAGCGTCGCCTCTCCTGTCGTCACTGGCGCCGTCACACTCCTCGCCAGGTGTGTGGTCTCTCCTCCGTCGGGAGCGGTAGTTATCGCGGTTAGCGTGCTGCACTACGAACACAGCCACCGGGTTCGATTCCTGCTCACGACCAACATCGGTGAGAAATACCTGAACCGTTCCTGGGCCTCCCCAAGGTCGATTCGGCCTCAAATGAGTACCTGGTGCGGTATGTAAATATCGCCACTTGGGGAGACAAAGGCGGCCGGGTGTGGTGCTCGTCATCCATCCCCTCGTGTGCCGTGTCGGCCTTCGGAGGTGCTCACTAACAGCACTTGCCCCAACAGTCTGTTAAGGCTATAGGAGGATCTTTGTCTTTGGTGTCTCCTCCCCATCCGGACAGGTGCTTATGTCTGTCCTTCCATCCACTGCTCTGCTTTGGATTACCTTTGGTTGGCTTCTCAGCCAACCAGAAAGCTAGTGGTCTTCGCTGTTAATAACCACGTAAATATGCTTTGATTCAAATTGATTCTTACACTCAACGATATGTGTATTTGAATGTGGTATGAAAATGTAGTATTTATGATCTGTGTACATTACATGCAAATGATTTGTTATCATTACATTTCGGCTGAGGAAGCAGACAAAGCGTTACACACCTCACAGAAAGATCACGCACATTGCACACAAGAAGGTAAAAATTAGAAGAATAAATTCTTAAATTGAATGGGGTGGTGGGGTAGTTAATCATCACCTAGCTATCTTATTGTTCAGGTTAGTGTGTTCCTCAGCCTTGTGGCCAGGTGGGTTGGTTGTTTGGGTTCTGTAAACCAGATGGGTTGGGCTTTTTTTGGGGTTTGTTTACCAGATGGGCAGATTTGGATGTATTGAAGGCGGCGCCGTTCATCTTTGCTCATGTGTGCTTGCCTGTGTCTCGCCTTTGTCGGCATTGCCTGGGTGCAGCTCTGTGCAGAACCGCGACATCATAAACCCTGCGAGTATGAAACAAGCCCTGATGGCTTCCGCACGCCGGCTGCCGGGGGTCAACATGTTTGAACAGGGCCATGGCAAGCTCGACCTGCTGAGGGCATACCAGGTTCTCAACAGCTACAAGCCACAGGCCAGGTGTGTGTGTGTGTGCGCGTGCGTGTCAATGTGTATTTTTGCATGGGGAGCGGTGGTCCAATGATTAGTGCACTGCATAAGTGTGTGTGCCTGTGTATTATTCTAAGTGCTTAGGTGCACGCATGCACGTAACTTGCGTTACACAGACACAAAGCGTCATTGTTAAGTGACCAGCATTTAACAGTGAATGCTACCATGGCACTAATCTTCAATACTCTTGCTGTGTCTGTTAATCATCCTCATTGCTCGACTGCGCAGCCTGAGCCCCAACTACATCGACCTGACTGAGTGTCCATACATGTGGCCCTACTGCTCTCAGCCCATCTACTACGGTGGCATGCCCACCATCGTCAATGTCACCATTCTCAATGGCATGGCCGTCACTGGCCGCATTGTTGACAAGGTGAGCCTGCCCCTGCATGATACGGCTTATTTATTATTTTATGGAATTTACTTTATTATCCTGTTATAAGTTACCCCTTTAGGAAAATGATTGGTTGTTTATTAACAGCTTTAGCGGGTTTTTTTTCTCCACTTGTACTTGAGGATTCGTTTAAGCTGATCTGTCCAGGTCGGCAAACCGAAAAACATTAATGCACCTGGCACATCACATCCAGTATGTTTCACTCGGGCTGTGGATATTAGTCACATGTCTGTTCTGGTATAAAATGCTAGAATTAGAGATGGAATCATTCACCCAACCCCCAATGATTTGATAATTTTAGTGATTCGGGTTTACAATTCGATGTAAAAAATACATGTTTTTTTTGTCGTGGTATATGCAGCTGCCACTGGTGGTTGCAGGGGTCATGTAAACCCATTACATGAAACATTTACCAATCGAAAAAAATATTCTTCCACACTCAAAATTCCACACATGTATTGAGCTTCAGAATCTAGCTATTATTTTCTTCAGCAGTATAACATTTAAGTGAACCCAGTTGCTATCATGTAACTTATTTGTGATTAAATGTCACTTCAGAATTGATTAGATAGAAGTGGGCATTGGGCATAGATGTCGCTCTGAAAGGTGTGCTTTTGCGCGTATGCCACAGCCGGTGTGGCAGCCCTACCTGCCACAGAATGGGGACACCATCGAGGTGGCGTTTTCCTACTCGCAAACTTTGTGGCCGTGGTCGGGCTACCTGGCCCTGTCCATCTCTGTGGCCAAAAAGGCGGCCGGGTGGGAAGGGATCGCTCATGGGCACGTCTCTCTCACCATTGCCTCTCCAGCAAATTCACAGGTGGGAAGTTCCACAAATTACAAACCTCACGGTCAAATGAAAATCATTCCAGTCCTTCACATGGAGTATTACTTCGATAGTGATTATGATGGTTTTTGAAAAAACTATCTTTATTGGTGGAAGAATGCACCATCCAAGTGTACATGACAAGTCAGTTCGTCTTGAGTACATCCGACATGGTGGTATTTTATGACAATTCCTCCCTTCAATGAAGGCAGTTGCGACTTACATATATTTAGTGTGCATTATGACACGAACGTTTGTTTTAATGTAATCTGGCTGGTGATGCTTTCTGTGGTGTTTGCAGGCAGAGGATAGTAGCGAGCAGACGTCAAGCATCCGACTGCCTGTGCGCGTCAAGGTGATTCCCACTCCTCCTCGCAGTAAGCGGATCCTCTGGGACCAGTACCACAACCTCCGTTACCCACCAGGCTACTTTCCCCGTGACAACCTGCGCATGAAGAACGACCCTCTCGACTGGTAAAACACACGCAACTTGTCATGACGACCTCCCCTGCTGCATTCGCTTTGAGCACCATATCTCACAGCAGTCACGTACTAACAAAGCAAACAGCATTCGCCGAGAAATGGTGGTGAGGGAGCTTTGCCGGGTAGCTCAAAGGTGGTGAGGGAGCTTTGCCGGGTAGCTCAAAGGTCAGCATTGAGCTGGCACTGCTGAAATTCTAACTTCACATCCAGGCAGCCGCCTGTGATTGAACAATTTTCGTGACAGGATGGATTGTTTGTTTTTTAGACATGAACCTGAAATCAAAATCACACACAGTTAGGAAAGAACATATAAATAAATGGTAATGCGGTCAGTCTGGCATCTGTGCCAAGTTTTACGTACATCAAGGCCATGTCAAGTTGTAAGTTTCAGTTATTTAGTTTTTGTAGGTGATAACTCTAAAGACCAGAATCGTGTTATTTGCAACAGTGACCCGGGCAGAGGTCGCAAACGGGTTTTGATTCCTTACCCGTACCCGGCCGCACCAGGGTCGCAAATGGGTACCCGTACCCGGCCAGGTACGGGTACTCGTTCCCTACCCGTACCCTACCTGAAATGAGTGACAAACGGTTACTCACCAGTGACTCACGGCCTACCCGTACCCGGCTGCACCAGGGTCGCAAACGGGTACCCGTATCCGTACCCGGCTGGGTACGGTTAGCCGGGTATCGGGTAGGGTACGGGTATCGGGTACCCGATTGCGACCTCTGGACCCGGGGCATTAGTCTGCCAGTAGGGGGTAATGATTCTTACATATGATCCCAAATTAGTGATATAAGGTTAATTTAGAATTTGGACCCTGACCTCCGCAGACTGGCCTACTCATGCGAATGACGTCAAGGGGATATTTAACTTCCACTGTGAAGCCGATGGCGCGTAGTAGTATTATGGTTATTACACAGTAATAATCAGGGTGACCGCTGGATTCGAACCGTGAACTTCTGCAATAAGCAGCGAATGCGCTACCGCTGGGCTGTGTCACCGCCCATGAATTGGTGGCAATGCCTCTGACACAGGACAGGTCCAAATAGTTTGTGTCGACTATCAGTGTGGCCAGAATCTGTGCCAACTGTGAACCCCCCACATTCTTGTGCCTCATTTGCATGATGCTCTGCTCACTGTTGAGTTGTTTTTCTCTGATCACACTTAGATACCTCCCCCATATCTTACAATCAGTTCTACTGTCATCCTCTTTTATGTACCTTATCAGTCCTTTTACAAATTATAATTCTTAAACATTGCTTTGGAAAGGCATCTTGCAACTGTCACGAAAAAGGGAAACGTCCCCTTTAGGAACCCTCCATAGTCTTCCTACCAGAGTATAGTTTTATTGGAATAATATATACCACTAGCACTCAATTTCAATGCTGTTGTTCTAAAATATTAATTCTGCTCTGCCTTGCTTAGGAATGGAGACCACATCCACACCAACTTCCGTGACATGTACCAGCACCTGCGCAGCAATGGCTATTTCCTGGAGGTGCTAGGGGCACCAATCACCTGCTTTGATGCCAGCCAATACGGTGAGTGCCTCCATATGTAGATATTATAAGTGTGTACATGTACAGCATATCAATCCATATGCTGAATTAGTTTCTCCCCTTGCTGTGCGGGTAGTTGGGGTTATTTAGGCATATTTCAACACACTGGTTAGTGCCGGCTAGTGAAGGTGGCGGGGAGCATAGATGTGAGAACTTGGAATCGCAGAACAAACCTTTTGCTTTACTGCCCTTTGCTGCCCACCACATTGACCATCATGAGGCCTTCATGGTGTGGGTAGGCCTTCATCCAGCAGGTGGATTGTAAAAAGGGCTGAACAACAACCAGCATTATGTATACATAGCCATCCGTGCTAATCGGAAGTTTATCGCGTAGCTAATTGTGGTTATGCCATATGGCTTTCTGATGTGTTTTCGTGTTGTACCACATATTGTTCAGGACGCAATCCGATGTTTCGCTCCACATCCTGGGTGTTTCTTTAGCAACTACGTTCATTATCACATGAATGACTGTCCTTGGACCACACTGCTGTTACATGACGTGTTCGCGCTGGGAACATTTCTGAGCCTCTTGTCGTCGACGGGGCGTGCAGGCACGCTCGTGCTGGTGGACAGTGAGGAGGAGTACTTCCCCGAGGAGGTGTCGAAGCTGAAGCGCGACGTGGACCATGGCCTGTCCGTCATTATCGTGAGCGACTGGTACAACACGTCTGTCATGCAGAAGGTCAAGTTCTACGATGAGAACACCAGGTGAGCGACCCGCTCCAGAGACTTATATTTTGATAGGGTTTGATGAAACATGAGACATCGTGCCGAACAATACGTGGTACACCACGGAAGCGCATCGGAAAGCCATACCCCATCAGTTTTGCACACCAGTTATGAACCCAACGCTTCTCCTCTTTTGGCCTACAACAATTTTTCTTAATCGGAATTTCATGATTTGTCATGATTAGGAGTTTCCATTCGATTCGTGGTGTACCATTTTGGTGCACTTTAGCAGCTATATAGAGGCGGTAGGTGTTAAGTGGCATACAGCATACGAATGAAAAATAATTCATACATGCACAATTCCATGCAGAATCAGATTAAGAATATTTAGATAGGAATAATGCATAGATCATGAGCATATTAGTTATTTTTAATAGATGACTTATCATTAGACCCTAATATGGAGATGGTGACACGTTTACAGTGGAGCAGCACACGCATGTTACAAATGTGTGTTTAGTGAGTCGAAGCCATTAGGCCCAATGCCATCACGGTGTATTAAGTGCACCGGTATCTCCACATGATGCGTGCAGGCAGTGGTGGATGCCGGACACGGGCGGTGCAAACGTTCCGGCTCTCAATGACCTGCTCACGCCCTGGAACATGGCCTTCAGCGACCGCGTGTTTGAGGGCGACTTCACCATCGGCGACCACGAGAGTAAGTGTGGTCACGGGGAGACGGAGATTGCTCAAACCTGGGTGTGCACCCAGTGCAGGGACAGGCTGTTGCTTATCAGCACATAGGTGCACAGGCAGCAGGATAGGAAAATAAATGGCCCCTTGTTTATGTTTGCACTTGATAGTTTCAGATGTGCTTCATCTGAAATATAGTTGGGAAAACTGTTATTTGCAGCCATTCCTTGCTTTTCAAATGAGCCACAGAAGAAGCACAATTTCATGATGCATTGGTTTTATTCGGTGGCACCTCTGCAGTGAGAGCACAGGGTTTATTGATGCAATTGTAATTGGCAAAGCAACAGCATAGCTTGCTGTGCTCATAGCAGTGTGTGCATTTGCTTGACCTGAGTGTCAACAAGAGTCAAACACAAATACTGCAAGGGTCGATTAAGAAATGAATTGTATTGTACTTCATTAAAAATATACCTCATTACAAAAAATGTACAATGGGGCTTTGTCTGTTTTTAACAAACTAATATGAATTTGTGTATAAATTTTGTTTTCTGGTTCCCGCAGTGTATTATGCTTCAGGCAGCAGCATTGCGCGTTTCCCCAAAGACGGGATTGTTATTACACAGACGCTGAAGGATCAAGGTAAGCTGCTACTGTTGATGTCTATTACAGTCTGTTGCATTCATTCTTCATTTGCGGATTAAACAGTTATCGAAATTAATTTATGTATATTCAGATTAATATATAGCGATGACAGATAGGCCTATCAGTTCTATTTATGTATGGCTACCAAGCGAAAGCGTCTGGTTTTACGTCACAATTAGTTCCCACTTGGTCGGTCTGTGCAGGCATGGACGTGCTGCGGCAGGAGGCTTACACGGTGGAGGGGGTGCCCATCTTGGGTTTGTACCAGGCGAGCGGGGATGGTGCTGGTCGCATTGTGCTGTATGGCGACTCCAACTGCCTCGATGACAGCCACCGACAAAAGGGTAAAGCCGGGGGCCATGGTTGTGCCTGGTGTTGTTGCTGTCCAGTGCAAATGGGAAGAGAATTGCAAAGTTTGACGCTGTGATATCAGAACAACAACACTTGCTATTCATGTTAGTTTACTTTGTCTTTGCAGGTATGAGGGTGTGTTATTGACAGTGATGGTTTTTTCCAACATGCACTTTTGCATGCATGCACTCTGTAAAAAAAAGTATCCTAAATCGAATCACAATCTTGAATCATGACAATTCATGAAATTATTAAACCTATTTTAAGTTTCATTCAAAGTTGGTTATGCATGACGCTGATTCTACTTTTAAGTGCTTCTTTTACACTGATCGGATCTCTCTTGGGGACTCCACAGACTGCTTCTGGATGCTGGATGCGTTGCTGCAGTACACGGCGTACGACGTCCTCTCGCCCGTGTTTTCGGAAGCGAATGGGCGTGGGGCCATCCAGCAGATCACTCACGAAGGCCCACTGCCCACGCGCATGGAGGGTGAGGCTTCGGTCCACGGTTTCACTGTCGCAGAATAATCCTTAAACCTGAATGCCCGTATGGAATATTTACTTGTATTTTTTCACACAGTGAAAGTCCTGTTAACCATATGATTATTTAGCCTTCCTATTATACACGCTCCCAAACAGATCTCTGCAAAATCCTGTTACCTAGCCGTCAAGTTTTTCTATAATCCGATGTTAGGTACGAATCAGAGGAGTCGCACAAGTAGCAGTACATACATTTTATGTGGGTCTTTGCAAGGTAAGGGTCATTTGGTTATCTGAGCCTAAGCACAGAGTGACCCAGAAATGACAGCAAATTCTTACTGATGGTGTTTCTGCATGCTTTACTGCGTGAATAAAAGGAGTAATTTGTATAACCAAATGTGTTCCTCACATTAATTGGATAAGAGGACATTAAGTTTAGTGACAAACAAAACTGTTAATATCGGATCATTTGGTGAAGTCAACAACAACACTGCCTTCTATATGTATACATGTTGAACTTCTTTCGCACCGTACGTAGCCAACTGGGGCACCTATTGCGCGGAACATAATTTCATATGCCCCATCTCCACTTGTTGTACCACTTGGAAGCAGTCTGCAAATGATATCCATCACTGCACAAAAATCGGATACTAGAGGAGAAGTAGCAACACTGCGTTTCTAATGTTAGCACTGCAATCAGTCACTTGTCACTTTAGCAGTGACTGAAACTACTGACGTATTTGTTTAAGTGAGGTCCACAAAAGGTATTTGAAAGTACTATTTGGCCGATAGGGTGGTAAAGACCCCCCCACCGCTAACGTAGTGGCTTATTGGATCTGCACGAGTGGGACAGTGGGTAACATACTTACATACTTCCTAAAGAATGGCTTATTTACTAATAAACCTCCCTGTGCAGGAAACCACCTGTACCGTTACTCCAAGGTGTTGGAAGCTCACCTGGGGGATCCCAAGCCCCGACCCCTTCCTGCCTGCCCCCACCTGTCCTGGGCCAAGCCGCAGCCGCTGAACCAGACTGCACCCAGGTAAATGCCCGTGCATAAAAAAATCTGATGAGACGCGTAAAGGTGCTGGCAAAATCCGTGAACATTTGCATAAGTTGTGTAATGCATAAAAGAGTAATTTGATGCAATTGTATTCCATTGGTAATGACGTGTTGTTCATCTTGTTCTATTTAAAACACGCTTTTCCAGTCTTGTAATGTTTGCACATTGTCTTCAGTTTTTTTTTTAAGTCCAGATAGTTAATTGACCAAAATGTTAGTTAATTTGCATATTGATGTGTTTTTTTAATGCTTAGTTGTTGTATGCTCATATATTTAGCTTTGTTTTCATGTTATATACGAATACACATGTGGCATGAATTGACTGCACTTCATCGTCATGTACCAGTGGATGTGTACGCGTAATTCGGTGTCGTGTGCACACACGTATTTTCACGCCCCGTTATTATTTCAGCAATCTGTGGAAGCAGCCAAAGCTTTTGGCTATGGACCCTGAGCCAATCTCCTTCCCAAACCTGAGGCAGAACCGACCCCAGGTGCGGCCTCTTTCACCCGGAGAGAGCAGTGCCTGGGACGTCCCTCAGGGTAAGGTGTTGCTGAATCGGCATCAGTTGTGAGGTCCCTCGTTACAGAAGTGTAGAGGAGTAGAAGAGAGTAGTGGCGTCATGTGCGTTGTCCGGTGCGATGGCGTCACGGGGATAAAGGGGGAACCCCGTGACATAAGCGGGGTCGTAGCTAGAGAGGAGGGTCGAAGTAGGATGGAACGGCCGGCGCAGAGGAGACGGCACAGGGCAGCCGGCTGTGTCGGGACCCAGTGGGACCTCGCCCGGGACCCCTAACCCCTGGGAAGTGGTTCACCCACCCCCCCCCCCCCCCCCCCCGTGTGTTGTGTAGCCCTTAATAACGGCTTTACCTCCATCTCTTTGAGTGAGTCGTCGCCAACTCTTCTACAGAAGTATGGGATTTGCTAGCGATGGAACTGACAAATGCCAGTACTCTGAAGCAGACTCGTAGCGAATTGAAATCATTTTCATTTTGAGTCGATCAGTCACCCATTAACTACATTCCACGTGAGTTACAAGTCGAAAAGAGTAAGAGAATGATTGCTAGAGAATAAGGTTCAGTGGCTTTGATTATAGTTGGTGGATTTTTGGTGGAGCAAACATTGTTTTTTAGGATAGTAAAATGTTCTATAATCTTAGGTGTCGTATAACCCTTGTGCCTAATTATTAGTTATTTTTTTAAAAAATGACCATTTATGATGCAGGAAGTTTCCTCTATATGTAAACAAATTGTTGTTATGGCATAGGTATCTATGCAATTGCAGGAAAATCTACTTATAATACATAAACAAACCTTGTACAATATTGAGGATTATTGATATATGTTCGTGAATGTGTATGATGCTCTTCAATAGTTTTTATTTTAACTACCACAGCCTGACCCCTTCCTTTTCATCACTGGCAGGTATAATGCCGGGCCGGTATAACCAGGACGTGGGCCACACTATCCCCGTGTTCGCGTTCTTCGGCGCCACGGTGGTGCTCGCGTTCTTTGTTGTCAAAATCAGCAAGACGAAGAGTCGGCCAAAAAGGAAAAGGCCACTGCGTTTAAAACGGCTGCATCTCGCCGTCACCACCAAGCCATCTGTTTGATGACGTGGGCAGTCAAGAAAACATGGCTTTTGTTGACATTTAGCACCTCCATCCCAGTGTGTGCGTGTTTTACACCACTGGCAGGCAGTGCCAAAAGAAGGCCCAGGACTTCTCCTGCACCGGCAGTTTTTTTGATGCCACTGGTCACGCTTGGGATACCGAGGATGCTTTTCTGCGATCAGCTACATCACACACAATTTAAGCGGGATGTGCAGGACTTGAGGTTTTTTTTGCGAATTTGAGGGTTATTTTTTTAACTGCGATTTCCCAAGAAACACCAACGTGGTGAATGATGCTGCGTGATTTTGAAGAGAAAATAGCGGGACCCCCTATTTCCTTCCAAACGAGGTTTGAACTCTACAGTAATCGTCCACGAACTCTTGTGTTTACGCTCACAGACCAAACAAAAAATGTACAGTATATCAAGACGGATGCTGATTGGTAATTTTGCAGGAAGATAGTTATTGGTGAACAGCTTTTAATTTGTTCACTGATATGTTGCATTTCTTCACATTCTACACTACATTATTTTATTTTAATCTGAATTTTCAAAATTGTTATGTCTTGGGGAAGGAGGGATAAATATGAATACCTTAAAGTTAAGTCACGAAGAATGCGCACATACAAACACCTAAAATAATTGTCAATGTTTACTTTAAATGTTGCACCTTATGTTTATCACCTAAATTCTCTTGAAGGTAATCATTATCGTACTAATTGGAATATAAACCATTTTTCAAGCTTATCCGGGACATTACTCAAATTACCTCTATTTATGCTGCTATGCCTGCAAGCTAAACAAAAACATTTTGTTCAACTTTTGAGTGAGGAAACTTTGTTTTGTGTTCACAGGATTTTATAAAGTAGAATATTGAAGTTTATTTCAGTTGAAAAAGTGCCAAATAGTGCATGCATAATGAAATGTTGTGGAATAGCTCATGCTTGTTGATGCGTCAACAGAATTGCTCTGGATATTCTGGCTCAAAATCATAATAGTTGTCACATACGTTCTGTTAAGTTAATTTTACAAGCAATTTTTTTTTTACATCCATAACTAGTAGGCTGGGAAAATTGAAATACATGTCTCTGCATTACATGGCACCAAATGGTGTTTAGCAGCTTGTGTTAAATGTTTATCGTTTGACACAACCAGTGTGTGTGATTCTTTTATATATATAAACGAATTTCTCTTGCAGCGTACATAATAAGCATTATCCTTTTGAAGAGTCCGTTGAAATGTGTTTTGTTGTAGTGGCTGGCATGAGTGATGTTACGTTTAAGATTCAATTTATTCAAATTGCGTGGAGCAAAAATGAACAGGCAAAAATGGGTTTTCTAAATGATGTGCTTTACCTCTGCAACACTTTTTGCAGAAAAATGCTCAAACTTTTTAAATGACGTGTTTAAAATGGGAAATCTAAATGGTTTGAAATGTAATAAAAGTGGCACGTCTTATGCAAAGGTGGGACCGCTTTTGGTTGACTTTGCACAACATTATTTATTGCAGGTGTTAAGTGTTCACATCCGTTATTAGACACTTTTTTAACGTCTTTTTCTCCGTGTTGTAAATTTTTAAATACGATTTTGCTTTAATAGTTAAAAGTGAATGACCAGTGAAAATGTGGCCGGGCACTGAACTACTTACTCAAGGTTACAGAATGAATCTGGCTGCGTATGATGTATGTGCAGTCATGAAGATACCCATCACTGCCATTTGACTGTGCCTGCAATTTAATTCGAGCCAAATTAAACCAAAACAGCTGCCCGCACAAGGGCGTGATTCAATTGCTTTATATTGCACAACATAAAATATTTTCCTGAATTCCCCAATGACTCCAAATAACTCTTTTACAAATTATTTTCAGACCTTAGAATTAAATTGGCTCTGAAAGTTAATTGTCTTAAGTGAAGCATCATCCCAACATGATGGATGTTTTAGCAATCATGTGTTCCACCTTGCATCAGGACGTATACCGCTATCCCTGTCAACTAAAGTGATCATTAGGTTCTATTTAAGTCGTGTTGAAATTGCATTTATTATGACTTTGTTAAAGCTGGAATTTCTGCGAGAAATGGCCACCATTTTATCTAGAATATGGTTAAAAAAAACCATCAAGATATAAAGATTACTTAACAAAGTGTCATTGCCACCATGTAACATCAGGGGGAAAATATGGGGCCACTAATATGTTGAACAGACTGCTAAAAATCTGCAGAAGCAGTCAACTTTAATCAAAATGTGGCTCCGTATTGGAAAAATTACAGTGCAGCAAAACAGCTGCATAGAAATTAACTGGACTGCAATGTTCCATAGCTCTAATATAGCTTAACACGAACTTGTGCGGGGAGAGTAATTTTGCATGTTATGATGCTTGTGTAGACAATGATGTTGGTCCTGAACAAGATTCATATTCATTTTATTGTGGCTTTTTTTTCAAGAAGGAATTGCCACTTGTGGCCGTAAAATTTCTACACCTTTTTGTGGATGTAAATTGTCAAATTCCTTGATAGAAATATTCTGGTATAGTGTTTTTTCAACATTCCAAATTTTTGTTGGTGCTCTGGACATGTCTGTAAAATTAGTGGGAAACTAATATGGTGTAATGAAGAATGAGGAGCATGTTTTGCACTGCCCAGCATTTGTTTTACTTTTCTTTTCATCTTGTTATTTTTCCTGTTGCAAATGTACAGGTAAATAATTGTTTTCAGCATTCCTTTAAATAAACATGGTTTTGTAAAGTTTGAAATAAATCTATATGCTGCAAACAGAAATTTTAATGTGGATGTGTTGTGTTAATGTTCTACATATTACACAGACACAAATTCAACCAAGAGGATGGGTACAAACAGCAATTGGAAGGACGTTATTAACCAGGTACAGTCTTAACTGACTGTGATGTTTCCATCAAACCTGCCTTTGTCAGCTGTTATTTCGACTCTGTGTCTCTCTATGCCTTTCTCTTAGATCTCTCATGCTCACATATCCGTTGCATTGCACTCTCATGCTCACATGTCTTTTTGATTGCACTCTTAAACTCACAGGCCCTTTGGATTGCACCCATTGGGTTGCACTCCCTCGTCGAGGAGGCCGCTCTTCTTAGCCTTCTTTTCTACAGTTAAATGGTAATTTCTCACATTAACATCATGCTAATTTCTCACATTAACATAGCCATTTCCGTGCCTTCGTCCGGGAGGCCACTCTCCTATCTTACAGTTACACGCTAATTTCTCACAGTAACATCACTAGCACCGGCCACTTCTTTATGACCCTTGGGCTACACCCATTTCAAACCTTTTAAAACAGTCTGCCTCAGCAGCAGACCATGCTTTCCCACCTGACGATGGACGCTTGTGGTGCGCCCGAAACGTGATTTATTTAATTTTATACCTATTTTATACCTACGTGACTTAACGAAAGAAGCAAAGAGTATGGGTTCCTGCAGTCACGAAAGCTTCAAATCAAGATTCTACATATTAGTTTAGTACATTAACCCATTTTCATATTCATGAATGGTCTGCAACTCACGCACCCTTTTACATTCTTTACATTTCAAGAGGAGTTGAACTTCAAGGTCACCCCTCTGGCTGCATCTCTCCTTGTATCGTCCTCTCAAGTGAATTACTTCATTTATAACCAACACAATCTCTCAGAGCCAGAACAAGCTTCCTGGCTAAGCATTAACACATTTGTGTTGACATCTTCTTTCGTATGACAGGACCGAAAAGCAATGGTTTGAAATGCGTGAGTTGAATCCTAAGTGTTTTCAACCAATCCAATGAGGCAACGGACGCTGTCTGGATCGCAGCGACACCGCCAGGAAGTCCATAGATGGCGCATTAGTCGGTGATGTGTTTGATGGTTTGGACTTTGCCCACAGTCGCAGCTAGGCGATTCTTTGAACTTCCAATTTTTGGAAGGTAGACACGTGTCCTCCCATGTTGCGTTCGAGCGCGGTGCTTCCACGGTCGGGTCCTCAATTAGGTATTTTGTTTGCCACATCCATAGCCGCTCAAGGTCCCGTCCAGCGAGTGCCAATGATTTTGTATAATTACTAGCTGTACTACCCGGCTTCGCCCGGGACTTGTATCAACCACGGCCCGGCCGCCTTTGTCTCCCCAGTGGCGATGTTAATACGCCACACCAGTTACTCGTTTGAGGCTGAGTCGACCTAGGGGAGGTTCAAATAATCGTCACCGGTGGTGGCCGTGAGCGGGAATGGAACTCGGTTCGCCGGGTTTGTAGCGCAGCGTAGCGTTAACCACTACACCCACCGCTCCTCACACACCACACACGCACAGACACACACAGACACACGCAGACACACACAGACAGACACACACACAGACACACAGACAGCACGCTAACCACTACACTACCGCTCCCCACACACCACACACGCACACACACAGACACACACACAGACACACACACACAGACACACACACACAGACACAGGCAGCACGCTAAGCACTACACTACCGTTCCCCCTACACAACACACGCGCGCGCATCCATAGGTACACATACACGCGCTTGCTGCAGACACACACGACTTTCAGGGTGCGTACGGCAGTAAACGACTGAAAAAAGAAAGCGGCAATGCTGGGCGAGGAACGCCTTAGACCTGCAACACATTTGTGTAATGCGAGCGTAAACATACAAACACATACAAACACATACACACACATACATACACACATACACAACACATACACACACATACATACACACAGACATACACATACACACAAACACACACATACATACACACAAAAACAGACAATACACACACACATACATGCAGACACACAGACAGACACATAACACACATACATACACGCAGATACATACACAGAAACACATACACACAATACATAGACACACACATACATACACACAAACACATCCACAGACATACATACAGACACGCAGACATACACATAAACACATACAAAAAAACGCACATACATACACACACACATACATACACACAAACACATACACACACATACATACACACATGCATACAGACACACAGACATACACATAAACACATACACACATACACATGACCCGGCCTCGCCCGGGACTTGGATCCACCACGCCCGGCCGCCTTTGTCTCCCCAGTGCCGATGTTAATACACCACACCAGTTACTCGTTTGAGGCTGAGTCGACCTAGGGGAGGTTCAAATAATCTTGACCGGGGGTGGCCATGAGCAGGAATCGAACTCGGTTCGCCGGGTTGGTAGCGCAGCGTAGCGTTAACCACTACACCCACCGCTCCTCACACACGACACACGCACAGATACACACACAGACACACACACACAGACACACACACGCAGACACACACAGACAGACACAGACACACACACACACAGACACACAGACAGCACGCTAAGCACTACACTACCGCTCCCCACACACCACACACGCACACACACAGACACACACACAGACACACACACAGACACACACACAGACACACACACACAGACACAGGCAGCACGCTAAGCACTACACTACCGTTCCCCCTACACAACACACGCGCGCGCGTCCATAGGTACACATACACGCGCTTGCTGCAGACACACACGACTTTCAGGGTGCATACGGCAGTAAACGACTGAAATAATAAAGCGGCAATGCTGTGTAAGGAACGCCTTAGACCCGCATTATACATTTGTGTAATGCGAGCGTAAACACACAAACACACACAAACACATACACAATGCACACACACATACATGCAGACACACAGACAGACACATAACACACATACATACACACACATACAAACACAGAAACACATACACACACATACATAGACACACACATACATACACACAAACACATCCACAGACGTACATACACACATACATACAGGCACGCAGACATACACATAAACACATACAAAGAAACCCACATACATACACACACACATACATACACACAAACACATGCACACACATACATACACACATGCATACAGACACACAGACATACACATAACACATACACATGAAAACACATGCACACACATACATACACACATGCATACAGACACACAGACATACACATAAACACATACACATGGCCCGGCTTCGCCCGGGACTTGGATCTACCACGCCCGGCCGCCTTTGTCTCCCAAGTGCCGATGTTAATACGCCACACCAGTTACTCGTTTGAGGCTGAGTGGACCTAGGGGAGGTTCAAATAATCGTCACCGGTGGTGGCCGTGAGCGGGAATGGAACTGGGTTCGCCGGGTTGGTAGCGCAGCGTAGCGTTAAGCACTACACCCACCGCTCCTCACACACCACACACGCACAGACACACACACAGACACACGCAGACACACACAGACAGACACAGACAGACACACACACACACAGACACACAGACAGCACGCTAAGCACTCCACTACCGCTCCCCACACACCACACACGCACACACACAGACAGACACATGCAGACAGACACAGACAGACACACACACACACAGACACAGACAGCACGCTAAGCACTACACTACCGTTCCCCCTACACAACACACGCGCGCGCGTCCATAGGTACACATACACGCGCTTGCTGCAGACACACACGACTTTCAGGGTGCGTAAGGCAGTAAACGACTGAAATAATAAAGCGGCAATGCTGTGCGAGGAACGCCTTAGACCAGCAACACATTTGTGTAATGCGAGCGTAAACACACAAACACATACAAACACATACACACACATACATACACACACATACACACAAACACATACACACAGACATACACATACACACAAACACACACATACATGCACACAAACACATACACAATACACACACACATACATGCAGACACAGACAGACACATAACACACATACATACACACACATACACACACATACATAGACACACACATACATACACACACACATACATACACACAAACACATGCACACACGTACATACACACATACATAGAGACACGCAGACATACACATAAAGACATTAAAAAAACCCACATACATACACACACATACACACAAACACATACATACACATACATACACACATACATAGAGACACACAGACATACACATAAACACAAACACACATACACATGACCCGGCTTCGCCCGGGACTTGGATCCACGATGCCCCGCCGCCTTTGTCTCCCCAGTGACGATGTTCACACACGACAGCAGTTACGCTTTTGAGGCTGAGTGGACCTAGGGGAGGGCCAGGTCCGTTTCAAATAATCGTCAGCGGTGGTGGGCGTGAGTTGGAATCGAACTGGGGTCGCTCAAGCAGCTTAATGACTGTTTGTACAAAGAACATATAAAGAATCGATTATAATAACCAGGCAAGAGTCCACATTATAGACTGCCAGTACACGCACTCAGCTTCATAAGCAGGCTAGAGTGTACATGATAGAGTGGCAGTACGCTCACCGAGCTTAATAAGCAGGCTACAGTGTACATGATAGACTGGCAGTACGCTCACCCAGCTTAATGAGTATTTGTACAGTGAACATTAAAGTAATCGATTGTTGGCGCGTTGGGTTTAAAAGTAATATTAATAGCACACATTGTGGTGGGGGTGTAGTGAAGAGTAGGAAAAACTTTGATGAATTTACCTCAGAGTGGCGTGGTGGGTGTCGAGGCCTAGTAGCGTGCAAAGCCTGCGGCCTCGCCTAAAATTGTCGGCTTGGAAGAGGCAGGGTACGGGTGGCGTTCCTTCCCCCCCCCCCTAGCGCTCCAACAATACTGTGTAATGGCTATTATTTAATTAAATACGGAGCTTATGAAAGTGGCGAAGGCGTGGCTAGCCGTTGGCAGGGGCAACCGCCGTCCAATGAAACTGCAGCCCTTGGCGAAGGCGTGGCTAGCCGTTGCCAGGTCCAATGAAAGCGGCGAAGGCGTGGCTAGCCGTTGCCAGGGGCAACCGCCGTCCAATGAAAGTGCGTATGGGCCAAAGTCCACACACACACAGACAGACAGACATGAACGATTTTATATATATAGATTTTCAGCCAACGTCTGGTGTTGGACGTTGGCTGGAGTGATGTTCGCGAGCACAAGAAGCCACGGGGAGTGGAGTTGGACTTCAGGGTGCCGCTGATGATACGAAGTGCGGTTTTGGTTTTGGTATCGACGAGGTTTGTGAGAGCTGGCACTCCACACAAAATATAGATTAAATTTCTCTGTATTCTGTATTCTTAAGTTTTTTCGGTAAAAAAAAACCCCTAAGAATATGAATCCTTGCAGTCACGAAAGCTTCAAATCTAGAATTAAATTTCTCTGGCCTCCCCTAGGTCCTCTCATCCTTCAATGTTACAATACCTGCTGCGGCTGCAATAAACATTGGGTGTTAAGGCCACGCTTCTTCAACAGGCATTTACATCACTCAATTGACATGTACCGGTACAGCCCTTTTGTGAATCCATTGCCCGATGAGGGCCTCCCCGCTCCGTGTGGGTCGTGGGAGTAATTTCACTATTCCCTGTACTGCACGTTAGGTAGTGCAGGTTAGTGGTGGGAAACATTCACGGCAGTGATCTCGAAAGGAAAATGCAACAATGGAATTTGCTGCGCCGCCCTCTGCTGCCCAACACGTAGGCTCACAGTCGGTTAAAAGCAGACTCGGAGGGAATAATTTACAAGGCACGCATGTTGTAGTTCTTTCGCACCGTACGTAGCCAACGCTGCTCATCAGAGGTGCGGAGGAAGGATAACAAACTAAACACAATAGGAAATTCTAGCGAAATTCGTTTTAAATCTAGATTTCAAAGTGCAAAGCTGCAGTGGCTTCCTAATATAGGACGAGAGCATTCCAGAGGGTTGCAGAAGTACATGATGCAGTGACCGTCTTTGTTCAATAGTTATCCAAAAACAATGATGATGATAATAATTTACACTTACAAATTACGTTTCACCCAGAGGTCGCAAGGCGCTGCAGAGAGCGAAAAGAACGTAAGCAAATAACGCACGCAATTCTAAAGCACACAAGGCTCATGATTTAACCACATATACAAATACTCCCGCCCCCACACTCCCAAAACACCTAACTAAAATTAATCAGGTGAAAAGGCCTTTAAGAAAAATACGTCTTCAGGCGTGCTGAGCAGATCGAATATTTGATGGCCGTGAATGCCACAGCTTTGGGGCAACACGGGAAAAGGCCCCCGGGTCACCCATTGAAGGAAGGCGTGACCTCGGCACACACAATAGCCCACACTCAGACAATCGAAGACATACGGGTGGAGGTCACGGATGCAAATGTAAAATCACTGTAATAACCGGAGTACCTGTACCTGCATTAACAGTTTAGTTTCTGTCCTCTCTCTTAATAATCATCATCAGCCATCGTTGGTCCATTGCTGAAGGCTTGCCCACCATCCGGCAGGCTTCTGTGACTTCACAATTCTTCTCACACCTGCACACATTGACGGACTGGGACAAAAACAATCGGGCCAGGCATTTGTAAACACACCGGCCTCATTGGGCCATTTGGATCTGCAGAATATGGGATTTAATGCCAACTGAGAGTGTAAATAAGTAACTGAGCGTACAAATTAGGAAGTAATGAAAATATTTCATTAATAACAAAAAACATACTTTTTTTTCCTCTGATCACATTTGCAATGTCCCCATACAGACAGACCCATCGGCCCTCTGAATGAACCAGCCCACCACTCATTTGCCCGGACTGCTGCCCGATGGCTAGTCCGGGCCTGCCTGCACATGAGCAAATCTCATAGCTCCATCTCTGCGGTGAATGTTTCTCCCATGTCGTGTTCCCTCCTTCAGCTGCCACTCCATTACAACGGGCCAACATTCTGTCCTGCCCATAACCCACTTACGTTTCTCAAGACTTCACAAATATCTGTGTTTGTTTTCTGATCAACGTGTACCTCTCTGTGTGTAAATTGCCAAGATGCAACTCTCCGTGATTATTTGTTTATAAACATCCTTTATCTACGTTGCAGATCCCTCGAAAACAATGAAACCCTATCCATTAGTTTTCTTTGCCCGACAATAAACATTCGTACTATAGCCGTATACAGTATGTAACAAACATACTATTTGGTTCTTTCAGTAAAGTCACGTAGGTATTAAATGAAATATGATTTATTTTTATTTAAATATGATTTATTTATAAAATATGATTTATTTTTATTTAAATATGATTTATTTATAAAATATGATTTATTTTATTTAAATATGATTTATTTTATTTTTTACCTACGTGACTTTACCGAAAGAACCAAAGAGTATGGATTCCTGCAGTCACGAAAGCTTCAAATCTAGTCTGTAACAAAACTAAAAGTTTAATTTCGATTTAAAGCTTTCGTGACTGCAGGGATTCATCTTCTTGGTTCTTTCGGTAAAATCACGTAGAAGGTAAATAATAAAATAATAAAATGTTTACATAATAAAGTAATATAATAATATAATATAATTAATTTATTATTTCCCTTCTACGTGACTTTACCGAAATAACCAAGAAGAAAAACCTAAAAGTTTTTTGCTGGGTGGCTGGCCACGCTGCGCGTTTCCGACTGGCTGGTGGAGCCACGCTGGGGGTGCCGTGAAGGGGCCGTGGTGGCGACTGGGAGAATCATGAACATTATTGGATGTCCACCGGTGCGCGGTATATCCCAATAAAAAACAAACTTTTCGCAATAATTATTCATTTTATATTTTTTTCCCCCACGATTCGCAATACCGGTCGGAAAGGAAATTATGCGGGGTGCGTCAAAATCAGTTCTCGTGATGTCGAAGCGACGCGTTCACAGCCTGTTTGCCGAATATCAGCACCCAGTCTGAGGACGACTGGCTCCGTGTTTTGACTCGTGCCCGAGGCAGATTTGACTCGTGCCTTGGTCGGACGTTTAGGGATAGGTTAGGTTGAGAGAAATACGAGCACTGACCCTTTCATGAACACTTCTGTCGACATTGAAAAACCCTGTCCTTGAGTAGCATTTGGTTGTTCACGACAGATGCATATTTAGACCTCATTTAGTGTTTCCAATAAACGATCTCAAAGCTCTCCTTGCCGTACTTGTCCATCGGCGGTTCAAGACGACGACGAAGATGATGCTCCAGTCCCACCTCAGACTCGTAAGGCAACGCAAGAAATATGTTGCTGCTGCTGCTGTTGTTGTTGTTGCTGCTCCAGGCGCTCACCCTCTTCCTGGTCGGCCCAAAAAGATCGCGTGCTCCTGGACCCAAATCAACGGTCAATATTGACTTTTTTTTAGCAAGTCTCACAAGACTGAATAAACCTTCGAACCACGTAAAACTTGGCGACAGGGTCAATTAAAGACTGATAAACAGATTTGCCGATTCGAATTCTGATTTCAGACTGTTTATGAAGACTGGTGTGCATACCTGTCAACCCATACGATTTGCACGCATTCTTGTACAGGGAAATTGAGTTTTCAGGTCCATACGGCGTACAGCCGTTTCAAAGCGGGCAACATTTTTGTTGTCTGTTTGTGTTTCTCCCTTCTGAAGGGACTTTGTAGGATGAACTTTGAGATGTATAAGGGCACTTGGTGACCAATAAGGTCTGAATTGGTCTGTAATAAGGTAGGCACTGATAAGGGGTTGACAGGTATGGGTGTGTTATGTTGCACCGGCGTACCGGCAATACGTCCATATGCTGGTGGGAAGGAGGGGACGTTTTGGGTGAGTGAAAACCGTCGTTCAACGACGGCTACTTTTCACTATCAAAAACAAAGTTTGGCTGGCTGGAGGGAGGGAGGGATGGGTGGACACTTATCTCGCAGTTCGACGACGCGCACTTGCATGGGAAGAGCACCGACGCAAGCCACCTTCTCTCCATTGCCAGGTTGCAGATGCTGCCGAGCGGGTCACTTGCACGTGGGGCAGCACGACAGCGTTGGCTGAAAACTAGTCTTGAGACTTGGTGGGGAATTCTTGGGTAGATAAAGAGGATGACGAAGAAATATTGCTTGCACGTTATTTAATCGACTGATTCATGTGGATTTGTTTGGGTTAGGAAACAATGATAGCCAACCCAACTAAGTGTGCAAGTGTTTCAAGGTAAGTTGAAGAGATTTGTGAGCAACCTAATTTAGCAATTACACAATCAATCATGTGGCTCAACAGAAGTGCATTCGCTGCTTGTTGTAGAAGTTCAATTTTCAAAATCAGAATCTGATGGGCTATGAAGCCCTTTAAAAACAATGTTCAGTAGGCGTGGGTCCGCAAGTTGCATAAATCCGGATGGCTGTCCTGGGTAATACTGCAGGTCTATTAATGTAAAATACGCACCATCGGCTTCACAGTGGACATTAAAGATCCTGTGACATTGTTCACAAGAGTGGGCAATTGTGTTCCAGCATCATCGTCCAATGTTGCCAAATTTTAAACATCACCTGCAAATTACTTAATTGAGATTAAAAATAGCAGCATTGGACCCCTACCGTTAAATGAATGCGGACTGTCTGTGAAAGTGTGCCTTGCTGATAACCTTACGTTATAACGTCAGAGGTGCGGGGGAAAGACAACAAACTTAACACAAAAACAGAATAAGGTCACTGCATCACGGGAATCCAGATGCGCTTCTGCAGCCGTCTGGAATGCTCTTCCTTTCTACATTAGGAAGCCATTGGAGCGATGCACTATTAAATCTAAATTGAAAACTCGTTTCTTGGGAACTGCTTTTTGTGTTTAGTTTGTTGCCCTTCCCCCGCACCTCCGATTAGCACGGATGGCTACGTATGGTGGGAAATAAGTTCAACGAACATTAGAATATTGATTCTTACTGGAGGATTCCAATTAGCTAGAGAGCTCTTTTCCACAGATGTCCATCCGTAAATTATTAGCAGGTGCAGTGAATAATCCTTATCATAATATTTGATACTCTCTGGTTCTTTCGGTGAAGTCACGTAGATAAAAAAAATAATAATTACGAAATTATTAAGATTTTTTTCTATTTACGTGACTTTACCGAAAGAACCAGAAAGTATGGATTCCTGCAGTCAAATCAAGATAATATTTGATGTAAATAATTGTCTATTATGAAAATGCCTGTAAAAAAAAGAGAGGGTAATTGGAAATTATTGTCTCATCCATAAATACATCATCACACTCGGTGTGTTTTTAATCCTTCAATAACTTCCCCGGAGGGCAGCCTGGCGCATACCACACGCGGGACATTGCATAGGGCCCTCTCTGCCCAGTGTCTCTCCCCTTAATAGGAGTTCTCAGGCTACGCGTGACGTGTAAGGGTTTTTTTAGGGGGGAGGGGGGGGGGGGCTCGGTGACGTCATTTGCATCACGTGGCCCTCCCGCCCCCCCCCCACCCCGCCGACGGTTAAGTTCTCGCGCAGTCGCGCATCGCGGCGGTTCAGGGGGAAATTTTTTTTGTTTTGTTTTTATTTTTATTTACTTAAAAAAATATATAAATATTATAATAACTATTGGGGGGAGGGGAAAAAAATTAAAGTCGATCATTTATTTTTCTCTCCTCGTCGCTACGTCCACAAGCCAAGGTAAATCGTGGAGGTTGTTTTTTTGTAATCGCCAACAGTGCCGCCTACCCCGACTAGGTCCGAGCAGAAGCCTCGGTCTTGACTAGCACGCCCGGCCGCCCTTGCTGGCACTCAGCAGGCATCGCACCTAGGCCAGTCACGGGAGTGCGAAAGCGGCCTTCCTACGACTAGGCCTCGGTGTCCGAGTGAACACACTTACTTCTCTTCAACTCTTTCTCTCTTAAACATAAAACAAATTACAGGCGCGACGATGTTACAGTCGTGTTGTCGTTAAGTCGTTGACGACGATAAGAACGACGTGGACGTCTGCGGTAACTACCGTGGGACGCGTCCGACTGGCACGGATGATGCCGGGGGGTAGACCGAGCTTTGAAGGGAGCTCTCGTGCATGTTGAGACGGCGTGGATTGTGGCCACCACCGCAGGGACACGAGAGACGCCTTTGGGGTTGTGGGGTTTGTTTGGTGATGAGGGCCGCCTTCGTGCAGTGTGGATTATCTCATCGTCGGCCTGATGGTCGTACGGGGTTGTTGTTGTGGTGGTGGTGGTGCTGTGTTGTTGATGTTGTGTGCGAGCGTGAGAGTGGCGGTGTGTGTGTGTTTTTACGTTGACTCGTTATTTTGTTCGCTGGGCTCCAAACAAAAGCCCCGAGGGGGTCACCCGAGAGGCGGTCTGTGCTGTTGCATAGCTGCTTTTCGTGATGAGATGCTGGTGTTTGTTCATTTTTGTAGCGATATTGACGAGGCGTTTGCAAGGATGATTGTGATATTGATGTTTTTAGTGAATGTGATGATAGGCAGTGTTGGTGTTTTGTGTAAATGCCATAATGGTGTTGCTGTATTTGTTGTGGTAGGTTATTTTTTATAGATAGTGGTTGGTCATGTTGTCAACGCGGGGATGATGTTGGTATTTTTTTTGTCAACGGTGATGTTGCTTAGTAGTGATGTGGATATGTTTTAAGGTGATTGTGATTCATGTTATTGTAACAGCGGTGAAGGTGATGCTTGATTATTATTGTTGATATAATGTCGAGAATGTGTCTTTGTAAGCATGACGTTAAATAAGGGTTTTGTTCATTATTGTGTTGATGTTTGTTTGTGAACGAGATAGTGGCATTGTTGTAATAATTGCCCTTGTTTATTTATAATTACACTTAAAGTTATTTAATAGCGATGCGTTTGCTCCACGCGTTTCAGCTCATCGGTGGATTCGTGTTCTCAAGAATGCCGCGACTTGCTGAGATTAAATAGAAAATGTTGTTTACAGCACTGTACTTGGTATTGAGCGAGTGGGGGCGTCATACGCTGGACCAGTGGTGGTTTCTAAGACGAGCCATTCAAATCCTTGCTCATACACCAATGTTATTGTGCATAATAACGGTAATGTAACCTGCAGGTTAATTAACTACTGGGTGGACTTTATCCTCACATTAATGGTATAAGTCCATGACCGAAAGTTGTGGACTTATTACTTAATCCGTCTCGTGCATTAGGCCATACATGTAGCACAACAATGCATGCGACATTTACGTTGGCATTGATGACATTAATTGTAATATTTCCTTATGTACTGTAGAATCACAATGGTGTGTGCTGGCTGTTCTGTTCCATGGGTCAATCGTATTGATACTCGTCTGTAAGAGTAGAGGTTTATTCTGTTCGACAGACAATGTATATTTATGCAAGTACAGTATTATAAAAATATAGTGAAAATACTGTCATTTATAATCTACAGCACATGCATATGTGGGGTTATAGACTGTAAATTCAATCATCTATACAAACCTAATTATTAATGGTATTGTTTGTGGTCAGTTTCAGCTCACTCATTAAAATTGCACATCACTCTGCGTGCAAATGGCCAACACAGTAATTGTGTTTTTAGTATATTCTACTGTAGTGATACAATTTGAATTAGTTACTCTGGTAAATACATAAACATTTGTGAAATCGTACTAATTGAACATAAAGTTAAAATTGTCTTTAAATGCTTTGCAGGTTAATCACGTATTCATGTAACCATATCGTTGCCCATTTTACACGGTAAATGCTTATAAGATAAATTAACAAAGGTGTTGATGTTTCCCCCAGTGCATTATTTTGGTGCAACTTAAACATATACTGAAGAAATGTCAATTTGTTCCTGGATGAATATTCTTTTTTTATCTACATTAAATGTTACTTCGACAATAAATATATTATCAGGTGCAAATACTTTTCAGCACACATTAATCATGACACTGTCTAATTATATTAATCATAATTAAATAATGTTTCTGAGTATCTTCGCTGGCTGAGTGAGCATACAAAAAGTAGCATCAAACCAGGAATTTACAGATGAACCAGATGTATAAAATAAGCACATTAGCTATGCATTAAGCTTCACTTTAATGTTACTGTCAGCCATTCCCAGTTTTTGTATGGGCAGTGAGTTTAGGCTTTTCCATAATGCAGTTTAATAATAATGATTATAACTAACAGTTCATTGCTAAACCATTGCTGTTTGAAAGCATTACTATGCCAATGTCAATCATGGAGGTTGTTTTACCATGCCTTCAATTTGGCAGTGACTTGAGAAAGGGTGGTCCTTGGCCTTGCGTTACTGTCAATGTCAATCGGTAACTGTCCATGAGAAAAACAAGGATACATTTTCATTTATTCTTGAGAAATTTGAGCAGTGTTGGAAGACGTGCCATTGAGTTTTTACTCTTTTTATGTTGAACATTAACTGATGCCAAAAGCTATTTTTGTTCATGTTATGCACAGGCTGAGTGAGGTAAATGGTTGCAGGTGTTGATCCCTAACCATATCCCAAATTAATTTGACAGGATATAATGTAATAAAATAAGATTTCAATATAGTTATATCAAACTGCTATTTTCCTGCTTGGAAAAGTCACACATCTGTCTCCTACAGTTATATTCACGCTGTCTCTTGGTGTAATAAAACCCATACATGCGTTGGAAAGTTGGGGTGGAAGGTTGGATTTCACTTGCCCACAAATATATTTTTAATGACGACTCATTAGGGCTGTCCCGATAATGGTCCCCCTGTTTGCATTTCAAAACAGACCTTGTGCCAAAAGCTTGTTTACAAATATCCACATTCGCAATGGCCCAGCAGCAACTGTAAGAATTGTATATATTATGCTTCCCTTTGTTTTTGGGAATTGCTTATGCACCCAGTTATGTGCACTACAAAACTTTTTTTACTTTTTGTCTTTGTTGGCCATACATTTCAGGTGACGAGCGTTTGAATGTCAAGCAGATTATGGGGAGGAAAAGCTATTTGAGTTTTGGAATGTTGTTTATAATACATTAAGCACACAGCCAGTGCAGTGTTGTGGCTTACAACCTTTTTGGGATAGTCATGCGACATTGTGTCGTGTATTTTTCTGGAAATTACTGTGGTTTTTATACTGTATATATAAATGACATGTTTTCATTGTATCCGTACAAGTTACTGTATGGGAAACCAGGGTGCAAGTATTGTGGTTAAAGTCCACATATTTATGTACATCTTCAGTGTCCGTTGATTGCAATCATTGAGTACAAAACAAGCTAAATGTATCCTCTTAACACTGCCCTGTGCTGTCCTTAATTCTCCTCTGTTTCCCAGCAGACATGAGTCGCCAGACAGGAGCGGCGCTGCCCAACGGGGCATCGAAAACAACGCCGGCGCAGCGCGTGCCGGCACTCACGGGCACCACGGCCTCGAACAACGACTTGGCCAGTCTCTTCGAGTGCCCCGTGTGCTTCGACTACGTGCTGCCTCCCATCCTGCAGTGCCAGAGCGGCCACCTGGTGTGCAGCGCGTGCCGGCCAAAGCTGTCGTGCTGCCCCACGTGCAGGGGCCCGCTCGGCAGCATCCGTAACCTGGCAATGGAGAAGGTGGCCGCGTCGGTCCTCTTCCCGTGCAAGTACGCGTCTTCGGGCTGCGAGGTGACGCTGCCTCACACGGAGAAACCAGACCACGAGGAGCTGTGCGAGTTCCGGCCGTACTCATGCCCATGCCCCGGCGCCTCCTGCAAGTGGCAGGGCTCCTTGGAGACCGTCATGCCCCACCTCCTCCACCAGCACAAGTCCATCACCACGCTGCAGGTGAAACTGGAACATAGGTGGTGCCCTGCCGCGAGAATGTAACAAATCGTCGGCTCCACCGGCAGTTTTAATTGTTAGAAATTGGTGGTTGAGATTGTCTTTTTATATTTATTTTTTGCTTCTAAATTTTATCGTCTCATTTGTTTTATAATTTTTGTTGCAATACATTTTCACTATTAGCTCAACTTTAATTATAGACGGTGGAGCAGTGGTGCAGCGGTTGGCGCTCCGCTCTGTGAACCCGGCGACCTCCGTTTGGTTCCTGGCCGTGGCTAACGTCAGTGGCAAGTAATATCTGAACCTTTGACCTCCTCTGTGCCAACCCGCATCATTGTAAAGTAGGTCAAACAATTCCCATGACTGATGAATCATAAACGAGAGCATCTCGCATTGGATAGACAAAGGGCTGTATTTTGATTGCTGAAATGTAACATTTTCATATCAATTGTATAAAATCAGCACAATATACTAATAATGGATTCTTACATGTACAATTTAATGTATGGATGGAGGAGGAGGATATGAGGATTGATTGAAATATATATGAATGCATGTTTCCATATGTCGTAATGATGAATGATTAATTACATCTTCACAGCTCCTCTAATTGGTCCTCATCATTTTGAAAGCATTCTGCAAATCAAGAAGCGTTGCTGTTTGAGCTTAATTGGCAAATTTGCTGGTGATGTTAAAGTGCTTACTACACCACGTTTCAAAAGATGAGCACACCGTTAACATGAACTGAGATGGCACATTGGGTATTGCGCCAGCAAAAATAAACAAAAGCTTTTCATGTTTACCATTGCAAAATATATATGTATGTAATTTGGTTACATTTGTGCGGTAGAGAACGGAAAGACTGACTGTCATAGAATTTGCATAATTGGTGAACCTTTTGAGTATTTATTTGATTAAAGGAAAAACATTCGTGCAATATACAGATCACTTGCAGATATAAAAAATGTCCCCCATGAGGTACAAAGGAATATTGCGCTAATAACTTTTGAGCCAAAATTACAATAATACTCTAATACCAACAAGGACTAGCACAATTTCACTAACAATAGAACACTAACACCTAACTATAATTCTCACTTGACAATGACTAAAGCATTGATACAACTCTCTCACAATATTGTCACATTAACTAACACTGATTATGCTATCTTTACTTAAAATTCCAATAGCACAACAAACATGAGTTCACCACTGCAAAAATACACTTCCACTCACGTAAGAAATATTACATGACACCGTGTTAAATTCTGAAATGTAATAACCGTACAAATAAAGTCTTAACACTGCAACAACTATTTCCATTATTATTATACCACTATTACAACTACAAGGGCACTTCTGCAATAATATTCTTACATCTATGGGACCTTTTTGTCAGGATCAAATGATGAAATGAAAAATAGGCGTTATCCTTTCTGGCCAGTCGGACACGTCAGTTATGGTCAGAGAGGGTAAAGCCTTCTTTTCATAATATTCTTACAATAGCAAACAAAAAATGCTTTTAAAGTACAATACCAACACGTTGCTCTTAACCGTAACAAAACACGTGCAAAAAAACTATAACACTACCAGATGCCTATTAACGATAGACCGAATACCAATACAGCAATATTAAGTGATAAGCCTTTAAAACCTGCACTAATAGTAATACAGTATCATAAAACTACAGTTACCATTCGCATAACCTTGCCACGACAAACTTTGTAATAGCATGACAATAATCCTCTACCCTTGCACAAGCTATTACACTACTATTGCAATTATAGCAGGCTAATACTGTAAGGACAACCACGATACATAAACAGTACAGCATTACAGATACTTGGCGTGCTGGAGTCGCGATTGGAGAAATTGATGGAGATTTATGCTTGAGTTTATTTAATTGAACCAGGTAAGTAAGAGCTCAAGACCACGATAGGAGTCTCATTTGCAAGAGTAATCTGGGTCACGAAAATGACAAAAGAAAAATAAATATCATAAAGGTCAGCAAAAAGCAAATGGAAGTCGGAACAAAAATTCTACCATGGAAAATTTAACATACTACACAAACGCAAATGAATGTAAAATTATAGTTAAATATTAAATTCCCTGCCACGCATAGTCTGATTGGGCAGATTGTCTTTAGTTAGACCGCAGTACAATTACAAAAATTAAGTCGCAGAAAGATTTAACAGGCGTAGGGTGACTAGTACACATGTAAATACACAAGCATATATGTGACATGCAATTTGCAACTAAAGTTGGCAAAGAATCGACAGTTTAGCATCAACACGTGAATTGGATGGGAGAGCATCTCATGGATATTTTTGAAGCGATGTAATTCTAGGTGTGTGGGGCATGACTAGAGAATGAATGAGGTAAGATGGTGCGGTGAGGCTGTTTTAACCCACGTGTAACAGCACCAGACTTGGGGATCCAGTTTGGTTCAGATTGATTGTAATTTTCAGCATTTCTCATCATAACGGTGTAATTCTAGACATGAGGTTCCTCAATTTTGGGGACCAGATGCCATGAGTCTGTGATAATGATGTGGTTGCCAATTAAAATACTAAAAAATTAAACAAATCAATTTAATGGACTCATTCGCACAACTTTACTTGGTGGTACACTGAAAACCAAACAAAACGAGAATGTAACCAATATTTAATCGGTAAATTGGCCTTTACACTTAAAATGGCAGCAGATATTCTGGTGTTGTTTCCAGCAGATTACTGGGTTTGAGAAATGCGAGTACGGGCGCGATGTTGGCAGGTGCGTGTGTTCGCCCCCTGAGAACGATTGTTTAAGGGCGCTTCATAAATGAAAGTTATTGTTGGTGCTCGGCAGGGCGAAGATATCGTCTTCCTGGCGACAGACATCAACCTACCCGGTGCCGTCGACTGGGTGATGATGCAGTCCTGCTTCGGTTTCCACTTCATGCTGGTGCTGGAGAAGCAAGAGAAGTACGACGGGCACCAGCAGTTCTTCGCCATTGTACAACTCATCGGGACGCGCAAGCAGGCAGAGGGCTTCGCCTACCGCCTGGAGCTTAATGGGCACCGGCGCCGCCTTACCTGGGAGGCAACGCCACGCTCAATCCATGAAGGCATCGCCACAGCCATCATGAACAGCGACTGTCTGGTGTTTGACACAAGCATTGCACAGCTCTTTGCCGAGAATGGCAACCTTGGCATTAATGTCACCATCTCCATGTGCTGAGGTGCTTTTAGCCGTGCCCAGGGAGCAGTGCGACTGTGTGCTGTGCGTGCATTGCACTTGCAAAAGAGACTGAACATGGTTGCCACCATCGTCCTATGAACCTAAGGCAGTTTGGAGTGCGCTTGTCACCGCCCCTCTGTGTGTGTGTGTGCGCACGTGCACGTGTGACTTGTGTGGAGTCTCTTGGCCCTTCTTGTCTTGAAGTTTCCATGTTCTGTATTGTTCTCGCGGATGTCGAGCCCACGGCACGTGCCCATTTCCTTCAAGGACCTCGCTCATCCCCACACAGAGTGGTCACTTTGTTGCAATCTTGAAACCAGCACGTATTGGATTGTGTCCTCGTTCACTTGCCCTGAGAGCCGGACACGTCAAGTTTGCATCTTCATTCTTTTCTGGATCCTAAATTGGGGTGCACCCCGAGTATGTTCAACCAATGCCATCCTCAAGTACTGGGAATGTGCACACAGTATAAACAGTGCCATCTTTACACATCTGGACGACCAGATGTAGGTGTGGCAGCCCAATGATGTGGCCAAGATGATGTGTGCAAATGAAAGGGAACTATAAAGATGTGCATTTCCATCTGCATGCGTGGAAGAGAGCTTTTGTTGGCTTACATTGGAGTTATCCAGTTCCCAATGAATGGCCACACGGTGATCCTAAAATGGCCAAGTCATTGGACATTCCCTGTCTGCGCATTATCATTTACACGTTATGTGCATGTTCACAATGTGATCATTACACCTGACGGCATGGCTGGTATGTTTAAAGTGTTCTTGACTGCTTCAAGACATTAAGTATGTAACCCCCCGCCTACACACTCTGCGTTTATTATTGAGTCTGTATTGTACTCATTTATAATATGTACACCAATGTTACACTTTGAAGCAGTGGTTGGCCTCTCTCTCCCAGTGTTAAGTGAGTTTACTGAGCATTCCCAGTGTAAATCTCTGCGCAGAACTCAAAATGGAATAAATTGGACAGTTTTATAAATTCTCACAGTAAGCTGCCATTCCGATCTCTTTTGTTTTGTCTTTTTAATGTAGTGTGACAATGCTTTCACAGGTCGGTTGGTGTCTTGGGATCTGTTCGGGAGAGGAAACAAATGATGGAGATGCATCAATGAGAACTTGCTTGCCTGCTCTAAGCATGTAATAAGGCAGACCAGCAGTGTTGTTTTATTGAAAGAGTTGTGGTGGCGTATGACAGAAACTGCACTCTGTAAATATGTCTAAAGAGTGTGGGTCTTACACTACAAGTACCAGAAGCATTCATTTGGCTGTTCTATTTGGTATTTATCTTTAAGTAATAGTTTTGATAAAACTGACCTATATGAGAGAAAAAAACAACCATTAAAGAAACACTTTTGTTAGGTTTATTGTGTTTCTTCTTTTTTACTTTTTCCCCCACTTTGGTTTTGTAATAGAATGCATGTTATGACCGCATTCATTACCCATTAAATGTGTAATATGTGCTACATGTTTGTGTCACACAAAGTACTCTCCTTAATGGCCTTGTTCATACACTTTTTATTTTTTTATAAATAATTACAGTTAGAGTAGAGACTGTGTCCCTGTTTGAGACATACCCTTATTTAATATTTTAAAGATGTTTTGCTGAGTTGCATACATTTCTTGATTTCATTGCAAGGTAGCACAGATATTTGGCAAATGACGTAACGCACATCAAAATTAACACATTTTCTGGTTTGCTAAACTGGTCTTTTGAGTGGTGGTGCAGGGAAATTGCAGTGGGTACACGTCATTCTTGGAGCTTGACATACTTTAAACCAGAGTTGCATTTTCATTGTTGTCCATGTTCAATCTCTGTTTCCATACACAAAGCTAATTGGTGGAAAACAAATTCATGAGGAATAGGCAAGATTGCGCAGCACTCTTGCAAGCAAATACATATTTTATTTGCTGATAGCCTGCTCCTTTTGATGTTTTCATGTTTTTGCATTGAATTCTGAACACCTTTTGGCAGGAATAGTAACCATGTTATGTGAATGATAACAGCCTTTTGCGCAGTTGCAGATTGGCCAAAGATTGGCTATTGATGCTGTGTAGCGGCTGCTTTGTGGTGGCTAAAGGCACTTTTGACAGGCCACCATTGTTATGCATGCTCATAAGTCAAAACCTACACATGACTAGTGTCATCATCAACATGTTTCTGCTACTGTGTCCCATAATGGTGCCTCAAAAGGGTGTAAATGCAAGGTTATCCTGCATTAGCTACTCACAGCAATATAGTAATGAAGTGAATTTCAGTTGACATTTGGGCTATTGCTTGCATTGTCTTTGATCTCCAAAGCACGTGGGCACAAAGCGTTCCTGTCAAAGCACTATTTTAGGCCAAGCCCTATTTACAGCTCTTAGGAGCAGTAAGATGGTCAAAATGCTGACTCGTGTTTGTCAATGTCGTAAAGTTGCGACATGTTCACTTCACCTGGTATTGAAAATTACATCAAGATGTGTGTCCTTGAAGAGCGCATCTTTAGTGTGTTAGAGCAAAGAAAATGTGGTGAAATAAACGACAGTATGTAGTGCAGATGGGAGTTGATGTTTGAGGTGCTGTTGGTGTTGGGATTGTCCAAACAAAATGGATGACGATGTTAAACAGTCGCAAGTTAATTTTAGATATGCACATGCAGCCAACTCACATGAGCATCAGCATTGTTAGACACGATGACGTAAGGTGTGACCTATGTCATTGCGTGCCATTTATCACCGTTTCTATTTAAATTAACATTTGATACTCATTACTAATGGTGACTGTGTGGCATGGCAGTGTAAGTTTTACTAGTTGCAATTTCTATTTCCCGTGTATTGTGAGGGGCAGTGTCAGAAAACATGACAGTCATTTTCTAGTTTCCAATTTTCACGTCGCAATGTATTGTTCCCAGAGGACCATTCACAGCCTATGTGCACTGATGTTGAACCATACTTGAGCACTTCCACCCTGTCCCCAAATTCAAGGTGTACCTCACCGTCATACTATACAGATGAGTTGACTTCCCCTTGTACAGTATATCAACTACACAATGAAAGAATGAAAGTGGTAGTTTATTCCAGGTTGCACTGTTTAAATTGTGCTTTTGACACATTGGGTAGTGTTGGTATTGACCATTGCCTCGCTGTAACACATTTGCCCTCCAGGCTGGCAAACATACACATGCTGGCAATCATTTGATTGAAATTCAGTTCGGTGGCGCTGTAATACCCAGAATTCATAGTTGCTTTGTCAATCATTACTAATCCTTTGCAACGATGAAAGAAGTGATGAAGCCTGTGATACACTATGAATACTCTCAACGTTATTGTTGGTCAACAGGAACTGATTACTTGGTTTATTGCTGATTTATTGTATAGATACCTATCATTGTTTTCCGCTGGGCAAGCATTGCATATTGTTGAACGTTATGAACAGCTTTTCAAACAATATCACAGATTATTTTTGCAGCATGTTCAAAGGCTAGGCGGTTCACAACCGATGTATACATTTCCCAGCATGGTATTTGTTCATGCAAACTTTAGAAGAGTATTTTAGTGTTGAGCAGAGAGAGTCTGGGCTTGGAAGCGGGCACCTTTATCGGATTGAAGCATGGTGGAACACTGAGAGCAGATGAGCAGTGGGAAAGGGAAGCTGATACATTGACTTACCATGAGTAGCTAGCTGTAACAGTGGTTGTGGTCTTGCTTTTGGTGTTTCTCGAGGGCACGTTTAAAATAAATTACCTCTAAATTTTAATTTGGAATTGAGTCCCGTTTAAAGAAATATGATTGCAATGTTAAAACGAGGATGTACGAGTTGGGTTCAAATGTTTGGGGACAACTGTAGTAGTTATTGGTTTTACAAAGACTGCAGGAAGAGTGATGTCCTCTTTGATGACAGCCGAGTGCTTTATTAACTGAGCAGTGCCCTTATTGTAAGCCTTTAACAAGCAAACATATTTAGTGCATTAACAGTTATGATTGTAAGCACAGTATTACAGGTAATGCTGCAGTTACCTTTTAATGGTTTAGTAGTTGAAATAACCTTTCCCATACTTCATTAAAGGCTTATTTAAATGTCATTTATTATTTCAATTTACTTAAACCTAAAGGAATTTCCGGGGGTAAATATTGCAGAATTTGGATGAATGGGCCATGTTTTTATGAAACGGCTGGTGTGCCGTCATGATGTTATTGCTCACAAAAGATCCCATTGAATGTGCCCAATCACGTTTTCGGTCTTTCACTCTCCTTGCACCCCTCTCCGTTCATCTATTAAAGCTGTCCTTGTCTCTATTACCCATTCTTTCTCTTTCCTTCCCATCCCTCCCCTACCCTCTCATGATCCCTAAGTACCCCTCTATCGCTGTCACTTATTCCTCAGCCATTTCACACCCCTGCCATCGAAATAATTCAATTCTGTCATCGTTTTTTAAGCTATGTTAATTTGAAATATTAAATTTGACTAGGAAGCGGGTGAAGAAATGTAGATAAATGTACATTATAGCATGGCGTGGGGACAACCAGGCAATTGGTGTTAGGTCGTGGAGAAAAGTGTTTATTTCAGCCTGTTGGACGATGGTGTTTCTACCTGCTTAAAAACAGATACATATATACGGGAAAAAAAATCACAGAATTTTGATCATTTAAATGGTGTGAAAGTTAAGTAATAAAATTTAATACGAAAAAATTGACAAGCATTTTAAATGGCATTGCATTTGGTTTGGCACGGTTAGGTTTTTGCTGTGAGCGATGGCTGTTCTTGGGCAGTGAATGAACACATGCACAGGCGGCGGTGTATGTGGCGAGCAGTATCCATTTCAGGAGTGAAGCCGGCTGTTGTATTTGCTTATTTTATAGAAAAAAAAAGCATTGGCCACTGACAAGTTTCTGGTCCTTTATTCAGGCTGTCATCCACATTACCTTGCACTAAGGGGAAGTTCCCAGCAGAAATTCGTTTATCCAGAACATTTACCTATTTAAGGCACTTCTACAAAGAACGTCCCTAGCAGCCAAGTAAGGGACACCACAGGCCCATGACCAATCACGGGATGCTTCAGCACTTGTGGAAATGCAAGGGACGCGGCCCCAAACTAAGCCATCATGAACACGTAAAAAATATTGTGATTTGATGTAGTACACTTGAAAGATGTATACTTGGACGAATGCTGTCAATCACTTACCACACATTTTCCTCCAATTATATAAGTTGATAAGGTGGACAGGTGCTTCCGAATAACTATCAAATCTCCATGGGTATCTGCAACAAATGTGGTGTCTGTGTCAATGCCACTCAACATTTTTTTTTTAAACCATTCTGAATGTGTTGGTTTTTTTAAGAGTTACATTACTGTGTGTTGGTTGTGCCTGTCGTTGAGGTCAGACCGTTAATAAATTCTAAACTGCATTTTTTATTGCCTAATTGTGACTTAACTGGCTTGGTCAAGCAGCTTCTTGCTACTTTGTGTCACACATGCCTTTCCAAGCCAGATGTGCCTAAGAGGTGTTGTGTGGTTGAAATAAATCACGAACCTGTCACTGTTCCACCTTGATAACCCTAAGATGAGAAACACTGGATCGCGATCAAAAAGTACATCAAAATTACATTACTTTGGTTACTTTTTGGGATGCACAGTATTGTCAGTGTTATTTTTTTCTGATGTGCATTTCATGCCTTGGCGTTCATTCCTCTTATGCTGAGAGCTGCTTTGGAGGCCTTGTAACCCTGCCTCACCAGTCTGGTTCTTTCGGTAAAGTCACGTAGGTAGAAAAATGTAATTAAAAAAATATATCACGACGTTTCGATCGCAACACAAGTGGTCATCCTCAGGCGGAAAAAAAATCATCCAGCAGTGGAACTTCTTTCTGGATCAGCAGTTCCACTGCTGGATTTTTTTTCTTCCTTTTTCCACCTGAGGACGACCGCTTGTGTTGCGATCGAAACGTCGTGATATATTATTTTCTCTTTTATTATTCTACCTACGTGACTTTACCGAAAGAACCAGAGTATGGATTCCTGCAGTCACGAAAGCTTCAAATCAAGCCTGGATGTAATCTTATTGTAAAATTCAAATGCTGATATGGACCAGCATCACTTATCACCACCCATACCAAGAGGTACATTTTGTTGATGATTATAAAGCCAGTAATGCCAAGGACCAGAAATCTTGAGCTTAACAGCATAAGGGGCATATGGAGGTGGCTCTCTTTGCGTTAAGCATGAGCTTGCTGCTGACCAGTATTTACTTTAAATGGTGACGTAAGTAACATTCACCCGGTATGCATTTTGTTGGGGGTGGTGGAATCTTTTCCAAGTGGGTGGGAAGCCTTGATGTTGACGTGAAGATGACAGTACAGCATTGCACTTTGCCCTTTGCGCAGTGTGCCATGCCAATGTTGGCACACTTAAGCTGTACGAAGCTGCAGATCACTAGATAGCAGGCACGTTCACTATGAATTCCTTTCCACCCTGTATTACCAACTGCATTGCATGTATTCTACACACCTTTTAACGAAACAATGTTAGATCTCCATGTCCATATGTGTGCATTACTCTGTATACGATGCACATTAATGGTATTAACATAAACATAGTTGTTTATAAGCAGAGAACAGTCGAGGCAATGCAAGTTAGATTTAAAATGTCATTTTGCATTACATTGCAAAGGTGGATGTGCAACTGCTCATTGGAAATCATGGTACATAGATACAATGTTTAACAACCATTATAGCTAGGCTATTTGTCCATGGAAGAATTATCATAGTTTATATTGTCACATGAAAACTGTCATCTGATGAGTCAGCTCAATATGTAAAATCCATGTGGTATATTATTAAGTCAAGTTGTCATTTTGCTGTTCCATTAAGCCATTTAAAAATATACCATCTTACTTGAATATAATTCTAATGCCAATGTTCCAAAGTGTACTGTGAGTATGAAATGTTTTTTTTTCTCGTGGCTCTGGGGGTGTGACCTGTCCTTCTCCACCTTTTTCCTCACAGCAGCGTCACGCCCCGTGCAAGCCGGGGCGTGACGAGTGAGGAATGTAAACTGCTGGTGCGCAATCATCTGACGATGCACATCTCGTGGGATTTTCAAGCAAATGTCATGTTGCCCGTAGGAGTTAGACAGAAGAGAGAACAGGTTAAGTACCACAGACATTTTCAAATATGTAATCCAAAAGTGATCATTAAATGATTAAAATGTTTTTTTATTAGGCACATTTTTAATTTAATTTCCTGCATTACAATCTTAAAGTTTATTTAAATCTACATTTTTACAATATTTATAACCAGCAGCTTGAAGAACGTGATTACTAAACAATTTTCAATTGAATTGCCATTGAAATGTGTAATCTTAAGAAGCATTGTTAATATTCACCTTCATTGTTCCTTAATAATCACAATTGTTTAGCCATGTCAAGGGGGTGGTGATTGGCAGAAGGGAAATTACCGAGTCAGCAGTTTTATGCCCCAAGCGGCTTGGAGCCCATCTGAGTCTTGGAGGCAACAGCAACTAATTTTGACCAAGTGCTTGGCAGGAAAAAGTTTCGCCCATTTTAACAATTTAAACATATTCAAGCCTTCAGGTGCGGATGTTACTGTATTGGCCGAAAATGTCTCATCAGTGTGTAAATACACAAACTTGTAGAATGTGCATAATTAAATACGAAACTACTTAAATTAAGTGCTGTGATAGGCTCACAAATAATCTTAAAATAGACTACTCGAATCGTCATCTCAGTCATCGAGAGATGCTGTGATTTGCTGACCGTGGGTAAGTGACTTGAGTGTCGGTGAATGCAGGTGGCACTCGGGTGTCATTTACAGCTTGCTGTTAATGAGGCTGGGAGTCTGCGTGGGGAATCCGCCGCTGAAGGTGGCGTTGAGCACGTCTTCCAGCGTGCGCGCCAGCACCACGTCCAGCTGGTCACGCACGACGCGCGACACCTCCTCCAGGTCCTTCTCGTTGCGCCGTGGCAGCACCACACGCTTGAGCCCCGCGCGGTGGGCCGCCAACACCTTCTCTTTGATGCCACCCACCTGCGATCCATGCACGCACGAGCAGCACCATTAAGTGTCACGTGGGAAAATGTGGAACAGCAATCGGCATTGAAAAGAGATTACTGGTCTACTCAATAGCCAGGCATGGCTGTGGAATGTGGACATTAAACAGAGGATGAAAAAGGATTGTAGCTTTCGGAAATGAAAGCTTTCGATTTCAAGGACATCATACAAAGACCACGTTTAAAACCAGGACGTTTGGCCAGAATAAATGTAAATGGTCAAAACTGAGAAATTATAATAGACACACAAGGCGGCCTATATATATGTGTAAAGAGGATGAGCGTTGATGGGCTAGCACTGCAAGGATCAGTCAATGGCTCACGAGGACATGGCACATCAACTCAGCAAATGACATCAAGGAATTGACCAAAAGCGACGCTAAGACAGCAAGAGACTTGGAACAGATGTTCCCCTATTGGTTTGCAAAGACCAATGGACCAAAGTAGAGCAACACTGGAAGCAAATGTGTGGTGGCAGCGGTGACGTCACATGCAGGTGGGTGTCGCACCGGCAGCACGAGGCCACGCAGGGTGATCTCCCCGGTGATGGCCGTGTCTGAGCGGGCAGTGCGCCCGCTGAGGAGCGAGGCGAGGCACACGGCTATAGCGGCGCCGGCCGACGGGCCGTCCTTGGTGACGGCACCCGCTGGGAAGTGCAGGTGAACATCCCAGCCGTCGAGCGGGTCGGCCCCTCCGGACGCTGAGCGTACGCACGCACGCGAGAAAGACGCTCGTGTTGTGGATAACTCGGATTTTGCGTCAACCATTCTACACAACAAAGACTAATTTCCTGGCAGCGATTTCAGCCGCATCATCTCTACAGAACAAAAAGGCTCAGTCCCTTTTACACGCACCTTTACATCATCCGCACCTAGTTTACACAACAAAGGCTCATTCCTAACAGCGCGCTTCAGCCGCACCGAACCTCACAAAAATAATATTCAGGGCCTACCTTGGCTCCTCCCACCCTCAACCAGTAAATATAAAGATACGGTTTTCTTGGAATTTCTCTTACTTGATACAGCTATCGAGCTGTGACTGTTCCACCTGAAGACGGAAGCTTGTGTTGCCTCCGAAACGTCGTGATTTTTTTTACTTTTATTAATTTTAATTTTTTACCTACGTGACTTTACCGAAAAAACCTAATAATATGTCTAATGTGAGTTTGGTAGTTTTGTAATATTACCGAGTAGCTTTTCACAGTTGAGCTGCATCGTTCTGACGTATTTTTGGGGTTTGCCGCGTGTTTAACAACTAGAAAATGCATCGGAGAGCTACTTACGTATTGTTAATAAAAAAACACTTTGACATGAACGGCCAAGTCTGTCATGGCACCCGAGTGAAGTGACTTCCAGACAGTATAATGTAAATACCGTGACTTTATGCTTGCACTACTTCAGACTGTTTGACCATGACTTAAAAAAAAATTCCCCTTCAATAACGAAGCTTCAAACTTATTTAGGTCATACCAGGACACAACCTAGATACACAGCTCCAAGAGAACAGCCTTTTTTCATTTGCATCTTGAACAAAATTGCAATCTTAATCGGAAAGTATAAATGCAAACTTAAGCACACAAAAAATGCAATACTACAAATAAATGACCAATTTATTCTCTATTTAAACATAGGTGGCATCAAAAGCTTTGACAATGATATCTTGAACAAACGGATGAACACAACATGCTACCGCACACTCATAACCAAGGGCGGCACTGTATAGGAGTGTTGTTTTTTTCCAGTACCGCTGACGAGGCCGTACGTGCGGGCGTTACTGCGGAGCCAGCTGATGGCCAGGTGAGCGGACTCCTTCATCACCTGTGGGTCGGTGGCGGGGAGGGGGTGGGGGAGAGGCGAAAGTGAACCAGGCTTGACTGAATTCACCCCAACTGCCAGCTCCCTGGGTAAGTAAACACAAGCTGGAAATACACCACTGCAGGAACAAAAAAATCCTTATAAGCGAAAAACGTATACATAAAATTCTTATTTATTACCTCGCCCAGCTGGCCGGTCAGCGTGAGCTGCCCATCTCCCTCTGCCCGCGTCGCCTCCACAAACATGATCTCCCCACCCACGGGGGTCCACGCAAGCCCGATGGCCACCCCGGGCTGACTCAAGCGCTCCGACACCTGCGATATCATTTTTCACAACACAATGCAATTGTTCAAAATGTGACGATTATGCTATCGGTTTTCCCATCACTTTTGTGATTGTGTTTCACAATTTTGTTCCACTTCATGATTGTGCTTTGCTGCATTTCCAGTACGAAGATTGCGCAAAAAACTTAAAGTGCAGTTCACTCACAAATATACTATAGGTCTTAATATCATTCTAGTTATACAATCTGTAATGCTTATGATGGACATGCTTTCAGATACTCAATAAATAATTGCATAGTTAAATTAACAATGGAAATTATTAAAGAAACTACCATGCCATCAATTACTCTTTACATTTTTTGCAATGCCCTAATTTAATAGGTAACGGCTATTTCGGACTTTCATTATTGTACTTATTTAATATATGATCAGGAAATAAAATATCAAGCACTTTTATACGAGCCACAATTATCACAATATAACTATCAGAACGTATGATAAAGTTAGTGTAGACCTCATCATATATCGTATCGCCATATTGCCACAACCCTAGCGACAGTGCTACTGATGATACAGGCATCGCACATCTCCCAGGGCATCTGCATTATCTGCTCACCTCCATCTCATAGGCAGGTGGCCCGAGGATGTCTTTGAGGGCTTGAGCGTCGATGACAATGGGCATTTCCGGGGGGTCGCAAAGGTCAATTGGACGATGCTGTATCTTCTCCTGACTCTCTGCGGATCCAAGGTCATCCTGCAGGTCGGCTTCTATACACGGCAGACACAATGCCAAATACAGAGGCCATCGTGATGGAGAGGCTGATGTAAATGATAATGTTCTACAAGGGCTAGTCTATGCATATTAAGATAACAATTTGAAAGCCAACAGTATAGTTTGGCCACCCAAACATTACAGCCTAGAAGTTGATTGGTTTTATTCATAGGACAGGTCAACCTTCGGTCATAAATCGCTGTACGCCCTATGCTTAATACTTACACATACAATCACCACCATCCATAATGTCCCTTGGAGTAAGATTCTCAAGCCACTAAATAGGTAGTAATGAATAGAGAAATGAAAGGCAAGCGTGGTGGGGGAGTGTTTAGTGCACGACCAACCCAATATTCTTCATATGGCACATGTCGATATAGAGCAACAACTATAATCTAGGATTGAAGCTTTCGTGACTGCAGAAATTATACTCATTGGTTTTTTATGGTAAAGTCACGTATGTTTCACCCCATTTCCACCTAATGATTTTGCATTCGAAACGTCGTGATTTTATTTTATTTATTAAATTTTTATTTTATTTCTACATACGTGACTTTACCGAAAAAACTAGCAACAACTATACTTTTACATTGTGTTTGAGCCAGATAATTGCATCAGGAGTAGTGGAGACTTATCGCTGTGATGCCTCCTTCGTATGTTGTGGTAGGGGAAATGATTCCTTATACGTTCCATTGTCTCTTCTGGGCAACCACAGTCGCACAACGGAGAGTTTTTAACGTTCCATTTTTCGCATCAAGTATCTGCATCTGCCATGAACCCAGTGAGCTGAGTCCAATTCCTGGCCACAACGAACATAAATGGCAAGTGATATCTCGACTGGTCTTGAGGACTGTCACCATCCCACACTGACGAGTATGGTTAATATCCAAACACTGCCTCGGGATGCCTTCCTCCTGCAGTGGATTGACAAATGACGATCAATTAGAACGTAAAGGAATAGAAATGGGGTAAAGTGTGGGTACCACGTTAAAAACTTCCAGATGTTATTGTGTCAAGTTATTTCACCCTGTTAATTTGTCATTGGCTCTTAGGCATTTCCAAAGCACCCTTCTCCATGTTTAAAAACTACGTAGTCCGTGTGGAGGAATGCAGAGTGAAATAACTGCCTCAATAAGTGGCACTCAGAGGTGTAAAGGGCACGTATTTTCATTAAATACACAGCACACTTTCGCAGGCACTATGAATGACAGTTCTAACCCAAGTCTAGAAAAAAATCCTCCATGTAGACGATGCCGGTGTGTGTTGTTGAGGTTGAAAACTTACCTTTCAAAAAGCTTGTACAACACTTAGAATAGGCAAACAATGACATCACGATACACGAGCTCTTCTATGCGTTCGTTTACTTTCTACTCTAGTGTATGCATTGTTTTTGGTTGTGCTTGGAGTATCTTCTTGGTTCTTTCAGTAAAGTCACGTGTGTATCTGTGCGATGAGCACGGTCACGTTGGTCAAACCAATTCGAACTCTCTGTAAGTGATTATAAACTCGTCAAGAGTGGGTGAAGGCTGAAAATAAATACGAGGAATAATACAAACACGTAACATACTTGTTCAGTACTCTACTAAATGGCAGGTGTTTATCTCAGCCTTCCTCCATCCTGTCCATTATGTTTTATTTTTATTATTTTATTATTTCCCTCCTACGTGACTTTACCGAAAGAACCAAGAAGATGAATCCCTGCAGTCACGAAAGCTTTAAATCGAAAAATGCTTGGAGTATGTTTGTGGTTCTATGTTTACATGCGCTACCGGTGTATTGCTGCATTTATTTGTACTTTTTACATCTGTTGCCACTTCAGAACTTAGACTCGTGTAAGGCGCGCGACATCAAGTCACGTGATGATTTGAGTGGGCACTGTTTGTACTTGCGTGATCTTGACCTGACTCATGCGACCCTGCGTTTTCAGACTTGGGCCTCCGGCTCTCGGCCACCTTGACGGCCACGGCACGGCACACGGCCGCCACCTTGCGCTCGAGTGAGCGCACGCCGGCCTCGCGCGTGTATCTGTGCGAAGCGAACGGTCACGTTGGTCAAACCGATTCGAGCACTCTGTAAGTGATGATAAACTCGTCAAAGAGTGGGTGAAGGCTGAAAATAAATAAGAGGAATAATACAAACATGTAACATACTTCATTGGTACCTCATTTGCTAGTAAAAAATATGATAATTGTTTTTTTGCCCTTTTATCTGGCCACAAAACTGACATCTTTTTTTACGAGGAGTCATGTTTGCATAGACCACAATACCTGCAGTCATAATGCAAACAAAAAACACAACTCTGATAATGTATGCAATGCCCTTGAAGTTGAAGGTGTGGACCAATCAACTTCAAGGACAGTGCATACATGACCGAATCGCCCAGAATCCCACTCAATCTCGGAAGATCTTGGAAGCTAAGCAGTGTCGAGCCTGGATCATGCTTGGATGGGTAACCACCACGTACGCCAGGTTGTCATAGGCTGCTGTTGCAGGAGGAACTTTAGCTAAATCCATTGTTTTACTGTACTTTTATGTGCTCACGTTTACGCTTTCCACCTTCACCAACAACCCGCATTGACCAGCGTGGTCAAATGACCTTCATGACCCACACGGTATGGAGAGGGCTCTTATCCAGCAGTGGATTAACAAAATGGCTGAATGTTACCCTCATGCTCATGGCATAAATAAGACGACAGATGAGCTGAAACAAATAAGAAAACAAGACAATTTTTTTAATAGATTTTTGTTTACTGATTAATGTGCCTGATTTATGACAATCTATAAAATTGCTGGGGAGGAGGGGTGGTGGCATTAATCATCACACACCTAATTGTATCCTGGCGCATGCCAATATGTTCAGGAACTAAATGGTAATGTCGAAGGCTGTTCACCACGAGAGGACTTCAGGGGAGAGTTCGTGCAGTTGAAGAAGTGCAGACTACCGTGGTTTATATTTCGATTTAAAGCTTCTTTCGTGACTGCAGGGATTCATCTTCTTGGTTCTTTCGGTAAAGTCACGTAGAAGGGAAATAATAAAATAATAAAAATAAAACATAATAAAATAATTCTCACGACGTTTCGGCCACAACGCAAGCAGCCGTCCTCAGGTGAAGACCAGGTCTGTCGGGGAGACAGCTGTGTGATGATTAATGCCTCCCCGACAGACCTGGTCTTCACCTGAGGACGGCTGCTTGCGTTGTGGCCGAAACGTCGTGAGAATTATTTTATTATGTTTTATTTTTATTATTTTATTATTTCCCTTCTACGTGACTTTACAGTGGTTTACTAACCAGCCCCCATAGTTTTGGATGCCTGGCCACAGTCATGCTGTAGCTTGTCTTTAACTTTCCATTCATCAAAAGGTGCCCTTCAGCCTGTTGATGTTCATAGACAGTTGATGGTACACCAATGTCATCGAGAAACATCTAATGTTCACCATTCTCATGACTGCAAACTGGGCAATCACCTGCTGACGATGAGGGCAACGGAGTCTGAAGGAATGCTCAGCTGGGCCTCTGTGAGCCCGTGCTGCTCCAGCTGTTTTGGCACCAGGTGGCGGCAAGCGATCTCCACCTTCTCCTCCTGAGTGTAGCCTGGCGGCCGTACACAGTCGCTCACATGTTTCAGGCAAGGCACAAGCCATGAAGTGTGAATGCTTAATTGGCCGCGTGCATTATCAACAACTAAAGCAGCACCTTTTGGTGGTGGTCTCTATACAATATTAGAGCCAGGCCAGAAGCGCTCTAAATACACACACGTGCACGTGTGTATGTGTATGCAAAACCCTCAAGCTACTGCCCAAGGCTATTTCGCTGACAGCCTTGATGGCGCTTGTCTTTCATCTGGTTTTTGCAGTCAAGTGTTGGTGGACCATGTACGGATATGGAAAATTTCCAAACCTGCTTGGCTGCAAGTTGGTGACCAGGAATCAGTGAGGCTTTCGTAAATAAAAGGCCTTGTATTTTTATGAAAATGTAAAAACTTCACATTTACCGTAGTCACGATTGTAATGTAATTTTAACCATCCCAGAAGTAATTTCAGTCTAATTGTTCGGAGGCGTTCTTCACTTTGTGTAAATAAACAGCTTTCCCTTGGGACTGAGCCATGCTGCCACCAATGATGCTTCTTCTGTTGTCTTTCATGATAAAGACCTCCGATACTGAGATCAGGACAAGGCATCAGATATGTCATCTCTCCTGATATAATTGTGTCACGTGACTCTCGCCTCCCATAACAACATGGCTGCCCCCTGCTGCATGGGGTTAAGTATAACAGATGATATGTCTACATACAGTTGCCTAAACAGCGACTCAAAAGGATATTTCAAGATTGTTTTGTCATTAGCTATGTTCTACACACTTGTGGATGAAGACCTCTCCACGTGATGCCACAATCCATCTCGCTCTTGCACCTGAGCTAATCTCATCACTCCATCTCTTGGGCGTGTTCCCTACCACCAAAACATCACCAGTCTGCTCCATCAGCTTTGATCTCTTCTACGGATGAGTACTGCCCAAAATTACCTTCATTGAGTCCATTTCATTTATCTCGTGTGATTATTCCCTGATCCACGTGTCTCTTTCTAGCTCAATTGAATTCCACGATTGCAACTTTGTGCTTCTTTGCACTCTTGTTTCATTTAATCTCTCAATTGTCCAAGTTATTTAATGATTTTTATCCCGATAGCCCTTCAATATTTATCCTACGTATACATACCCTAACGTGTTTGCTTGTTGTGTCTCTCCAACAGTGATTTTGCTGACAACAAAAGGAAATGATTGTTTCATATACGAGATTAACCCTAGCAAGCAATTCATATCACACACATAATGGAGCAGTTAATAGTTTTAAGATATTCTTTGCAATATATATTTTTTTATGACAGCATTACTTTGTAGGTAGCAAAGCTGTGAAGAAAAGTATACACCACCTCACCTCCCAAAAGTCCCATTGAGAACTTGATCAAACCTAAATGTCTTTTCATGAGTTACCACGTATAGGGGAAGGGCCTTGGGTAAGTTCATGTTTATTGCGAGCCTAACCTGACACCTGGATGATCTCCATGCGGTCAAGCAGGGCTGGTGGGATGCTTGCTGTCGAATTTGCCGTGGCAATGAATAGCACCTGGCAGAGGTCGAAGGGTACGTTGAGGTAGTGGTCTGTGAAGGTGCTGTTCTGCTCAGGATCCAGAACCTGGGTGTTGATGAGGATGGGTGGGAGGCAAAATGTCGACATTTTAATAAAATACGACTTGAAATTTTCATACCGATAAACCATTAAATGGATGGCACTTGACATTCAACAAGATCAATTGACTGTAATCATAACTCTGGGTGGATGAACGACATGATTGCCTGCCTGCATGCATATAGATTGTGCCTAAGCATGTGTGCGTTGCATGTATTTGCTGCGGTTGAAATGCTCTAAGTTCGGAGACATGATATGTGGTAGATAAGCTCGTGGATGGCATACCTGCCAGTGATGGCATGAGACCATTAGTATAGAGTGGTAAAGGATGTATTTAACAAGGAACTGTAAACTCCGTTTTATCCTTGCTGTGGGAATGATGGATGTTTTGTTAAGTAGTGATTATTACACTCGTGAAATGCATAAACATTGACAATATCCCAGTGGAAGTGTGAGACATGTTGATTATGGGACACTTGAGAGGTTTGGTGTGTTCTATACAAGTTTGCATGGTGTGTTGCATATAGATTTGTGCATGTGTTTTTTTCGCACGTATGTTTGCATGCTGTGTTGTAAGATTGTGTCGTGTGTTGTGTTTCCACCGGTGGATGAAGCAGACATAACAAGGGGAACTCTCAGCGGAAGGTTGCCAAGATGGCAGGGCGTGGAAGGGCGGTGCAGCTCCTTCGATAAACAAAACATTTTCCATCGAGCATCCATGTACTTGTTTAAATAATGTTCACGGCTTGCGTGTTCCCTCTGCGTCCCCGCTAATGTGTACCATCAAGCGGCTGAAGGTCACCAATCCCCCTGTATTCTCCCCCCCACTGCTGCGTGTGTGTGCGCGCGTGCCTCGAGTAGCGCTGCGGCCGGATCTCCCTGTATCCCCTTGCCCAGCTTGTCAACCTCGTCGAGCAGGAAAACCGGGTTGCGCACTCCCACCGCCTTCATCCCGCTGATCACGCGCCCCGGCATGCTCCCCACATACGTCCGCCTGCATGCGCCCACAGCAGACAGCACACGTGCACCCGGTGAATGGGATTTCATCTACTCGGTGTATTTTGTTCAACTCTTTTTCAAATAAGGTTGGAAGCGTTTATGCATGAGCTCTGCATGTTATTCCCTCCCATCTCTAGGCGGGAGAGTACAATAACTTTTATACAGTTGCTAACGAGATCCTAAATCATGTAAAACACATTGTGTACATTTAAAGAGCCACCACATATCCACAACCTTAAAAAGCTTTGTATATGAATAAATAAATTAGGAAAAACCATCCATACGCAGCACACATCATGTAACGCTTCTGTATATAGGTTTGTCTTCGGAAGTATTTAGCAATATGGAAACCGACAGGTCGCAGCAAAAGTAATTGGCATGTTTTTCAAAGATATTTTTTTGCCCTGGATTGTGTCAGCAAATTAGCTTCATACTACAGGTTTGTTCATATCAGATCCTCTTCATGAGAGCCATCATGCGCAACCGTTACACGAAAGGCGGACAGAGCTTTTGCAACCTTAGCCGAAAAGCGCAAAAATAAAAAATATCGGTGCAATATGGACTCGATCAAATTCCGTGCCTGTGCCCGCGGATGTCGGACTGGTCGCAGATGCCCCCGAGCGAGATGCGGTGGAACTCCCGTCCGAGCGTTCGCGCGATGGAGCGCCCCACGCTCGTCTTGCCCACGCCGGGCGGCCCCACGAAGCACAGGATGGGGCCACGCAGGCCGGGCCGCAGTTGGCGCACGGCCAGGTACTCGAGCACGCGCTGCTTGAGCCGCTCCAGTCCGTAGTGGTCGTTGTCGAGGAGGACCCGAGCCGCCGCCAGGTCCAGGCGGTCTGGTAGAAACGGTGGATATGGCATCAGCGGTTGTGATCTCGTTTATGTACGTGCGTATGTATGAACCGCCTTCACACCGAATGTAGCCCACCGCACTAATAGGAGGTGTGGGGGTGCACTAATCGTTTATGGCCTTCCTGCGGTACTGTGGAGAAAAGAAACCAGCCAGCATACTCTTTGGTTCTTTCGGTAAAGTTATGTAGATGAAAAAGATAAATAATAAAATGAAAATAACTAAATTAAATCACGATGTTTCGGAGGCAGCACAAGCTTCCGTCATCAGGTGGAAACAGCCACAACAAAATTTTTTTTAATTTTTTTCATTTTTCATGTACGTGACTTTACCTAAAGAACCAAAGAGTATGGATCCTTGCAGTCACCAAAACTTCAAATCTAGAATAGACCAGCCAGCCTTTGAGGATTGGAATAATTGCTTGTGAGCTCCAATTGGGATACATATCTATGTATGTTGACATCTGTTCGCCCCTTACGTAGCCAACCCTCCTAATCGGTTGTGCAAGGTATGTAGTGGCATATGGATATTGTGGATTACACCCATAGAATGGATTCTGTAGATTACACACGCCACATCGAGTTGTGTGTAAAAATGTATTATGATTTGTGCAAATTGAATGCTGTTATCTATACGTTACTGAAGGAATTTTAAAAAACTTAGACAGAAAAAACAAGAACATATAAATGAAACAGTAAAAATGTAACAAAATAATTGACTGTTGAACTCAATTATGACGAAGTATAACATATTATTGGTTCTTTTGGTAAAGTCACGTAGAGAGAAAATAAATAAAAAATAATAAAATAAATAATTTTCTAAACATAAAAGCAAAAAACACACAACACAAGCGGTCTTCATCAGGCAGAGAGAAAAGAGGGCAAGCCTCCAAATGCAACTGCTTATAAGGGTTTCCAAAGTGAGTAGGCAGGGGACGAGATTTGGGGGGGGGAGAGCTTGTGCAGCGTAAACAGCATGGGCGGGGCAGCCAGTCAGACAATGGGGGGGAGGAAGGGGTAGAGATAGGGGTAGAGAGAGAGGGGGTAGAGATAGGGGTAGAGAGAGTGGGGGTAGAGATAGGGGTAGAGAGAGAGGGGGTAGAGATAGGGGGAGAGAGTGGGGGTAGAGATAGGGGTAGAGAGAGAGGGGGTAGAGATAGGGGGAGAGAGGGGGGGTAGAGATAGGGGGAGAGAGTGGGGGTAGAGATAGGGGGCGAGAGAGAGGGGGTAGAGATAGGGGGAGAGAGTGGGGGTAGAGAGTGGGGGAGAGAGTGGGGGTAGAGAGTGGGGGTAGAGATAGGGGGAGAGAGTGGGGGTAGAGATAGGGGGAGAGAGTGGGGGTAGAGATAGGGGGAGAGAGGGGGGGGTAGAGTAGACAATGGGGAGTTGGGAGGACTGTGCATACACAGCATGGGCGGGGAGACAGTGGGGGGGGGGACAAGGGGGGTAGAGATAGGGGGAGGGAGGGCGGTAGAGATAGAGGTGGAGCTGAAGGCGAGGGCGCAAAGTATAACAATTCATCATAAATACCAAACGAGCTCGACTTTTACCAACTACATCGGTTTGTGATAAGCAATTAACTTTAGTTGGGGTCAATGTCTATTCAATGCGAACACGGTGCCCGTAAAAGGCGGTGAGTAAAGTCGGATTAAATTTCGATTTAAAGCTTTCGTGACTGCAGGGATTCATCTTCTTGGTTCTTTCGGTAAAGTCACGTAGAAGGGAAATAATAAAACAATAAAAATAAAACATAATAAATAATAATAAAAATAAAACATAATAAAATACAATTCTCACGACGTTTCGGGCCACAACGCAAGCAGCCGTCCTCAGGTGAAGAACAGGTCTGTCGGAAAGACAGCGTCTGAATTTGCACGAATCATAATACATTTTGCACACAATGAGCTCATTCAGATGAAAGAACCAAGAAGATAAAGTAGGATTCTGACTTATCTTCATGGATAATTCAGATTTGTTTCTTCTTTTGCATCGGTTTACTTTTCTCGAGAATTCCAGGTTTATCAGCTGGGGGTCGGTGAGGCCGTGGTAGCACTGACCGGTCGTGCACTTGCTCCAGGGCAACTCCACCATGAGCTCCAGGTAGTTCCGAGTGAGGGCAAATTCTGGCATCGTCTGTGGCATCTTTCTTAGTCTGTGGAGATGGAACGGAGGGATCTCTCGGTGCTATGCATTGGCAGAGGTCATGGAAACAGAGGGAGCAACGATTGATGACCTTTATCTAGAAAGGGAGCGGTGGTGGCACAGTGGTTAACGCACTACGCTATGAACCTGGTAACCCGAATTCCATACTCGGTCATGGCTAATATCAGATCCGAGTGATATCTAAATAAGTCCTGCTACCCCATTCACCCACCAGCAGTGACCAGCAAGTATGGTCAAACAAACCTCCATGGATACGGTTAAGGGAAGACCTTTATTCAGCAGTGGATCTACAAATGGCTGTAAATAATTACTCCGTGGCAAATGAGACGAGAAGGTTATTTTTCAGCTGAGACCAGAATTACTCTTTGGTTCTTAACGAAAGAACCTTAGAGTGTAAAGCAACTGTTATTACTGGTATCCTGATGTTTTAAGTGTAAGTTCACTGAAGCAACAAATGTAGCGCTTACATTGTAGATATATACCAATGCTTGTCCGACAATGCTCTACGCAAGTATGAGATTTTGTCAATGTAAAAATAACATTTAGAGACTTTCAGAAAGGGGCTTGGTAGTATGTGATGTTGTCACTGTAGTGCCATTAAAAGTATGCGTGCAACGGTGCATCGATTCAATTAATACATTTGATCCTTATGCTCGCAAAATAATACAATTATACATGGTGTGGATTCATTGCGTATTTATGCAAATGATATACAAACGTATTCCTGTGTTACATTTAAGCTAAAGTAGTGAACAAAACTATACAACCGAAACATAAGCGGAAACAAATGAGCTGGTAAAATTTGGCTCAATTCATACATTTTATCCTTATGCTCGCAAAATAATACAATTTCCATGTGTGGATTCATTGCGTATTTATGCAAATTATATATAAATGTATTCCTGTGCTACATGTAAGCTAAAGTACTGAACAAAACTATACAACCGAAACATAAGAGGAAACAAACGAGCCGGTAAAATTTGACACTAAAGAATACATTCATGAATCGAATTGCGACTATTCATCTAATTACCAGAGGGGTAAACCACTAAGTGGCTCTTAAAAATCGTGGCGGTCGCACTGTAGTGAACTCACCAGAATGCACAAGTCAAGTTGAGTTTTTTTCCCCTTTTAACTCAACTTCAAACTTATTTTAAAAGACCGTGAACACACAAGCCAGGCGTGCGCGTGTTCTCTAGGAAAAATAAGATCTTACTCTTAGTTCTTTCGGTAAAGTCACGTAGGTAAAAAATGAAATCAAAATTAATAATAAAAAAATCACGACGTTTCGGAGGCAATACATGCTTCCGTCTTCAGGTGAAACTGTCACAGCAATTTTGATTTTTTACCTACGTGACTTTACCGAAAGAACTAAGAGTATGAATCCTTGCAGTCACGAAAGCTTCAAATCTAGAAGAGATAATATCTATTTGGGTTGGATGCTGCTTCAGTGTGACCCCCACCCGGGCACCTTTTGATTTCCTTGGCGCAAACTCGGAGGGCGACGTCGGTCATGCCGCAGCTCCGCACCTTCCTCTCAAGAGATGCGATGTCGTCTTCCTCCTCGTCCCCATCCTCCCCGCTCAGGTCCAGGAGGGCCTTCCTGCCACCCAGCGCTGCTGCACCCTCGCGCCGCACCAGCCTCCCCGGCAGCACCTAGCGCCAGGGCAAGAACACGAGAATGGCGATTCAACGTTTTGGATATTTTCTTTATTTCCACTCCCCCCCCCCTTTTTCCCACCAGTTTTATTCCATTCGTATTGCTGGCTTCATTTCATGAGACCAAGTGTCCATTTGGAAACTATCACAAAGCAGCTTCAAAATCGCGTTGGGACAGCCCATACAGCCTTACCCAAGCTTGCATTTGATTTTGATAAACCTGCAAAAATTTATGTATATACAAGTGAAATTTGTACTTCCATGTGATATATATTGACTTGCCTAGCTTTTTCCATCTTAATCTTGTGGCCTTCCTTGTATTTTTTTTAGGTATCTCGCTCAGCCACCCCTACTGGACAACTGTGAAAAACCGCTTCATAGCTCATCAGATTTCTCCATTATAAATTAAGATTCTGATAAGATGAGAGCTATTTTTTTAAAGATAAGTCTTTCTTGAAGGAAGTGGTGTCAGGTAGCAGGCATTGCCTTGTTGTCCAGGAGGGAGGAGTCACTCCTCCTCGCCTTGTTGATGAGTTTGACACCCTCAATCTGTCGAACCAGCAGAGGGATGGTCCGGCGGAACCGCTCCTCCAGTTCCACCGCCTCCAGCACCTGATGAACGACACCACCCACGCAACTCTCAACACAATGGTTCTCAAAATAAAAATGAGCAGGCATGAACTATGGTACATCACGATTGCATACTGTTAGTGTGCAGTCATTGGTGACCAGGCCAAGGCAATCCAGTGATTTCAGGTGCTCATGAATGAGACAAGTACAATGAGACCTGGCCAAATCTCATCAGATCTCAGAAGCTAAGCAGGTTAGCGCCTGGAGAGTGCTTGGATGACCGACCACAATGCATTATAGGCTTCTGCAGGGCTATACTGTAGGTAGCCTAAGGCCGTATATAAAATCCATTGTTGTACGGTGCTCTAACATCTAAATCCCGCTTCACTAAGCTGCACTGAGCATACACGTGAAGCATAGTCAAGTAACTCCTATGGCCCACATGGTGTGGGGAGACACCAGTGAAATATCAAATTACTGTATATGTACACATGAATCTAACACACACACTGTCGGGCGTAAATCTTGACTTAAAGCTTTCGTGACTGCATGAATACATATTCTATTGGTCTTTCGGTAAAGCCACGTAGATAGAAAAATAAAAATAATATCACGACGTTTCGATCGCAACACGAGCAATCGACTTCACCTGAAGACGATTGCTTCAGGTGAAGAGGATTGCTTGTGTTGCGATCTAAACGTCGTGATATTATTTTTATTTTTCTATCTACGTGGCTTCACCGAAAGACCCATAGAAAACTGTAGGGTGTGTTAAACTTGCCAATCTCAACTCAACTGCACAGCAATGTTGCACTGACAGTGTGCAGATTTTCATCAATCTGGATTCATATTCACACACCTTACTTTCATCGTACATGCAGTGAGAAACATTCTGCGATCCCTTCTTCAGTCATTCAATCTCCCGGCATACCCATTTAGCTTTCAATTAATACAAGACCCCTCACATTTGTAATGGATAGGAAAGTGAAAACAAATCAATTGCACATTCTTCTCATGTCAGAGCACAGGCAGGATGTGTATTAACTAAGGAACATGGTGGCCAAGGGAGCCTAGTAATGCACTGCGGGGTTGAGAGGCACGCTTTTTTCCATTCACCGCCTTAGTTTTGCAGTTCCCCCGTATTGCACATAAATGTAATGTTTTCCCCGTTTTAAGTAAATTATGTTTCTCATGATATATCGTGCACCAAAGAATTGATTATTTACGATTTATGCAAATCATGCACAAGTTGTCCATTCAGAGAACGCTTATCGACGACACTAATGTTGGCGAGCAGAAATCATTACAAGCATTGCTAAGCAACCTACAAATGCACCTAGCCTGGCACAAGCGCCCTGGTGACACCACCTCCACTTTAGTGTCGAATGGCGACCGTGGCTGCGCGTCTCGTCACCTGCAGCTTCTCAGCGCGGGACGTGCGCACGATGGAGGCCACGATGTCGGGGAGGTCCTCAGAGGGCAGGCTGTCCAGCAGACGGCGCAGCTGAGCCACCACAGGCACAGACATGTCCAGCATTCCTGCCAGCTGGTTCACGTGCAAAAGGACGGGGGGGGTGGGGGGGGATTATGGAGTTTTAGCCAGGACAATGTCACATTCATTTGGGTGGCCATGTTACCCAGGGGCAGAACCGCTTCTTATTTCCAACTAGTTTTAGGTATATTATACATTTTATGGTTAAACGGCAGTGACTATTAAAGTATACTCCAGCCTATAAAATATATGGAGACCATTGCAATAACTATGATCAATCAGACTTATTAAGTCCTACATTGCTTCCCACTATAAACATTAGGACTCGTCCCCGAGGTAAGGAGTTCATACATTGTGTGTCAGATAAAATCTTTGTAATAACTTCCGAAGGGCTCTTAACTCCTTGGAATGGACTAATTTCCATGGAAACTTCAGCCTCATCTCACTATCGTGGCTGCGATGGCAGTTGCCGTCTGTCGCAATGGATGTATGATGAATGGCATTCAATCACCACTCTTTGCCTTGTCTAAGCGCGCAATGTTGTGGACAATGGAATTATCTCATTAAATCACTCATATTGCAGCACATCTCTGGAACAACACAATCGACTCCATCACTACATTCAAGTCACAACTCAAAAAATCATAAAATGCAGGCAATACAACTGTATAGAATTGCTTCTTTTTATGTTCATGTGTGAAATGATGTGATGGCACTATGGGTGGCAGATTTGTGCCAAAGATAAATTGACTTGACTCATCTGTTGTTTTGATAAGCAGGTGGCAGTGAGGTGGTAGTCACTAAGCTGTTTGTTCCCAACATTGAATGCTGTTGCCCACTCTCCAGGTGACAAAAAAACCTTGCATTTTTTAAAGGAAATTTTTGGTTCTGGAGTTATCAGCAGCACGACATATTTTTTTTGATAAATAGGAATGAGCAGTGGAGTACAGTGGTTGGTGAATTGAACTATGAAGCCGGCAACCTAAGATTGATTCCTAGCCGCGGCTAACATTAGTGGCGAGTGATATCCACCCCGGTACTGTTCCTTCCCCTAACGATCACCAACCTCCACTGACCAGCGTGGTAAGGTATGGTCAAACAACCCCAACAGCCTGCATGGCATGTGGTGGCCCCTCATCCTGTAGGGAATTGACACCTTGCATATTTCTCAGAACATGGCGTACTCTCTCCCTCAATTGTCTGGATTTGCATCATAAACAGCTGTAAAAGAAGGGCAATGTACAAGGATCGGGTCCTCCCACAGTGCCTAACAGTTGCTACCTTGCGCGCGTGCTTGTAGAACGTCTCCGTTAGTTCCGTCAGCTCAGCGCTGCTCTCCGAAGTCTCGCGGCCATCACCGCCGGCTCCAGGCTGCCCGTTCTCGAGGTCGGGACCGGGCCCCAGGCGGTCGAGCTGCTGCACGTCGGCGAGGATGTAGGGGTGCTGGCGGCGCACAGCGAGCACACGGAAGCGGCACAGGCCCGTGACGAGCAGGGTGTAGTGCGGGCGCGGCCAGTTGCTGCCCGTCACCTGCACCACTACGGCGGCAGTGCCCACCCTGCGGTGGGAGACCAGACGGATACAGTAGTAGTTTTTTACCCTTTAAACTGGTACAAAACTGACACCTTTATACAAGGCATCATGTTTGCAATAACCACAAGTAGTCAAAATGCAAAAAAGAAACAACTCTGATAATGATATGCACTGTCCTTGAAGTTGATTGGTCCAAACCCGAGACAGCTTTCCTTAGAGCCTAGTCTCCATTGGTGTTGGACCAGGTACGCCTTTTGGTGTCATCTGGTCCAACACCAATGGAGACTAGGCTCTAAGTTACACTTTCATATACACACGCATGTACAGCCATTGTCAATCCACTGCCAGACAAGCGCCTTCCCCACACTTTGCAGGGTTGTACAAGTTATGTGACTATACTTCAGGACACTGGTCAGCGGGGGCTGAAGGCGGCGAGCGTGATCAAAGAAGTACGGTGGAGCAACGCACTTAGCTGAACTGTCCTCTGCGGCACCCAGCGTAGCCCAGTAGCAGCCGGATGACACGTTTTATATATGTGGTCTACGCAGCCATGCACTATCCCAGCTAAAACGTGCTTCTGATATCTGACGAGAACGGCCGCATTCAAGGCGATTTGGTGACGGGCAACATATACATATACACTTACATTCACAATACAGTCACACACAAACTAGTCACGTAAACAGGAACTCGTGCACACATGTACACATTCAATACACATCAAGAAAATATTTCCCATACATAATTGACTCCTGGCGCAAGTGTTGTTAGAGCACATATTAAGCCAACTCCACGTCCGCCCACCTTTGTCTTCCCAACGCTGATGTTTACTCACCCCACCAGACCATTATTTAAAGCCGAGATGACCAAGGGAAGGCCCAGGACAAGCTTCGATACCACTTTCCACTGACGTCACTATGTAACACAATTTTCGTTCCTGGGTAGTAAGTGTTATTTCGTAATTGCTTATGCCTAAAAAGTATAGAAAATGGCTATTATTCCCCATAAACTTAGATTTTGTGACCAGGACAGTAATATTTTTAAATATACTTATTTTCAATGAGAAAACGGGGGATTTTGTGTCTTTTCGTTCACGGAAAGTCAGAAAAAAAGTACATGAATCAAAATTAACATCTATTTATGCTAAAGTCATGCAAAAAGGACTACAAATGATTTAGAAGCGAGTAGTTTTTCGAGATTTTACGGTTATACTGTAAATCACTTTCATGAATCAGCCCCCTTCCATCATGTTCTCGTGATACTGTCCTTGGTAGCGGCATTCAAAGTCCAGTTTATCCTGGTGGAAGCGCTCGCCTTGCTCCTCCGAGTACGCTCCCATGTTCTCCTTAAATTTATCAAGATGAGCATCAAGGATGTTGACTTTGAGGGACATCCTACAGCTCATTGTGCCGTAGTTCTTCACCAGAGTCTCAACCAGCTCCACATAGTTTTCGACCTTGTGATTGCCCAGGAAGCCACGAACCACTGCGACAAAGCTGTCCCAAGCCACTTTCTCCTTACTAGTGAGCTTCTTGGGGAATTCATTGCACTCCAGGATCTTTTTTATCTGTGGTCCGACGAAGACACCGGCTTTGACCTTTGCCTCAGACAGCTTGGGGAAGAAGTCTTGAAGGTACTTGAAGGCTGCCGACTCCTTATCTACAGCTCTGACAAATTGTTTCATAAGGCCCAATTTGATGTGCAGCACCTTCTGGGGGTCCACCAGTGGCTCCCACTTGACGTTGTTCCTCCCTACAGAGAACTCTGTCCGCTGTGGCCATACCAGCCTGTGGTAGTGCGCCTTGATGTCCCTGCTGTCCCAAAGGCAAAGATAGCAGGGAAACTTGGTAAAACCGCCTTGGAGACCCATCAGGAATGCCACCATTTTGAAGTCTCCGATGACCTCCCAGCCGTACTTATAATACTTCAAGGCGTCCATCAAGATCTTGATGTTGTAATCCTCTTCAAGGTGCACCGAGTGAGCCAGGGGAAGAGACGGGTACTTGTTACCATTATGGAGCAGCACGGCTTTGAGGCTCCTGGGTGAGCTGTCAATGAAGAAGCGCCACTCATTCTGGTTACAGGCGATTCCGATTGCCTTGAACAGACTGGTCACATTGTGGCAGAAGCAGAGCCCATCTTGATGGGTGAAGAAACTGCAAAAAGGTTGGTGACGCTTCCTCTGATCTGCGCCTTGCACACTTTCATCCAACAAGTTCCACTGCTTGAGCCTAGACGTCAAAAGCTCGGCATTGGATTTGGCGAGACCAACATATCCGATCAAGTCGTTAAGGTCTTTTGGTTGGGGTAGTATGGGTTTCTCTCCTCAGCTCCACCTCTGATATTGTCATGTGGATCTACAACGTCTTCCTTGCTCTCTGACTTGCTGCTCTCTTCTAAAGATGGCTGCTCTCTCTCCGGAGGAGTGGGTTACGGGGAGCTCATGGCAGTGTGGCACCGGGGCGATGATGGAAGGTCCAAATATGTGATGGCAGGTGCATTCTTGCCAGTCCGACGTTTGGAAGGGTCCACCATGCAGAAGTATCAGTTGCTTGAGTGGTCAGTGGGTTCCCGCCAAATTATTGGATCGCGAACTTCATGGCTCTCTTTTCCCCTCTGTAACATTCTACAAAAATACATTTATTTCACCCATGACTAATGTGTAAGAGATTCTCACAACATTTTTCATGTATATATTTTTTCAAGAACATTGAAAATTGTTAAACATTTTTAAATGAAAAACTTTTAAAATTAAATAAAATGTTAACAAATTTCAATTTCATAACATACAATTCCGAGCAACAATTGTCCATCTTACCTTCCAGAGTTTTTATGCATTGCTCGCAGGTGAAATGAGGTGCCCAGGGTTTGTCTTGATCCCTGACAGGCATGCTGAAATATGCCTTGTCGGCCTCACACATCTTAGCAGATGCTTCCACAGAGTACTTTTTCGCTCTAGTCTTGATAAATTGGCCGCAGATATAGCAAAATGCGTCTGCCGGATGCTTGCAGCCTCTTGATGCCATCTCAGAAAAATGCAGATATGTAGACAGAGGCAGCTGGAACTAAACTGAACTTGTGGGCTTAAGGCACCTCTATTTATACTATTTATATTGCTGGAAAGTTCTAGAATGTTCTAGAAGTTACTCCAAGTTTACTCAGCACTGAATCTATCTGAAATGTTCTGGAAAATAGGTACATTTCAAAATATCACTGTCCTGGTCACAAAAGCCAAGTTTGTGGGGAATAATAGCCATTTTCTGTACTTTCGAGGCATAAGCAATTAGGAAATAACACTTACTTCCCAGGAACAAAAAAATCATTACACAGTGCATTCACCATTGCCGGGAAATTAAACTTAAGTCGCGACAAAAAACACTGCACCAACAACAAACTCCCCTTTATCACTGCCATGTTGATGATCAGTTTAACACGTGGGAGGCTTTCACGACCAATATCATCCATAATAGAGGTTTTTGGGTTAGATCGCATAAATATATAAATGTATCGTTAAAACCTGCCACCACCCGCCTGATGAAGCTAGTTTTAATTACTGACGAAACGTCGTACTCAGTTTGTAAATGTTGTGGCTTGGCTCTCCAACACGCCGGTGTGCTGTACTAGTGACGAATTGGCACGTTCTGTTTTAGTGACAACCCTTGCTGGTTGGCTGTGTCGGATGGTGGCGGGTTTTAATGACGCATTTATATATTTACACAATCTAACCCAAAAACCTCCATTATGGCATCTTAATGATTTTGTTATATTGTTGTAAGCGAATACAGCATTGACTTTTGCTGTGCAAATTTGGAATAAAGGAAATCGTGTAATCACGCAAGTGAGTGGCAATGTAACCAAATACGAGTCAAAGGTTTACATCAGAACACGGTGGCCCACATGGACTTTGCACTTCAGACGTTGACCTCCCTCTGCATGCGCAAAGCTGTCCTGTACAATGGTTCAGACCCCACTCCATGATAGGGGTTTCCCTGTCGTCCCCCCCCCCCCCCCCACAATTTCATTTTTCATTCTGCCTATTCATCATTCTGCCCATTCCAGAGCACCCGATCGAACAACTCAATATTAATGTATTTCTCTACAGCATGGAGATTTCACAGCACCTAACCCAGGGGGGTTGGCAAACCTGCGGTCTCTTTAAGGACTGCTTGTTGACGTTATTTATTAAGGACCGTCTCGTATCCACGAGCATTGCGGCTCTTGAAATATATTACCGAATTCGAAAACGATGGCTCTTCTTGTTATGTTGGTTGCGGTCTCCTGACCCAACTCCCAATCTCAACATCAGACCTGAACCCAACTAAAGCCCTGGTCCCCAATCACAACATTAACTTCAGCAGTTGTTCTTGCTGTGGTTGTCCCACCTGATGACGATTGCTTGTGTTGCGATGTAAACGTCGTGATCTATTACTTTTCTACCTACGTGACTTTACCGAAATAACCAAAGAGTATGGATTCCTGCTTCAAATCCATTCACACCAATTCAAATGCGTCCATCGATCCCCCTGCCAGTCATTGAATCAAGTTCCACTGCGCAGCAGACGAGTTGGAAAGTTCACGAACTACTAACCACCCGATTGACCTCCGCTGCAACTCTCATTTCGTCCTCCATCCATTCATCCTCTTCTACCCAACCTCCTCTCGTCACCCTCACCGCTCGTCCAGACCCTGCACGTCCTCGTCGTCGTCCGCAGGCTCTGCCGCGTGGGGCAGGACCCCGATCACCGTGCTCCGGAGCGAGGCGCCGCGCAGCAGCCGTGCCCGCACCATCCCCATGTTGCGGGCCGAGCCGACCCCGAGTCGGGCGCTGGCCCCCGGCAGCAGCACCGTGTCGGCGGAGAGCAGCAGCGGCAGCCGCTCTGGGATGCGCAGTCCTCCTCCATCCTTGTCCATGGCGGCACGTTGCTTCTAAAAAGACAATCAAGTTCAAGTTCATTTTCGTGGTTCTTTCGGTAAAGTCACGTAGAAGGGAAATAATAAAGTAATATAAACTAAAAATGCTCACGACGTTTCGGCTGCAACACAAGCAATCATTATCAGGTGTGAAATCCACAGAAATACATTTTCAAGTAAAAATAAAATAATAAAAATATAAAATAAAAATTCTCTCGTTTCGGCTGCAACACAAGCAATCATCATCAGGTGTGAAATCCACAGCAAGAAATATTTGAGAATTAAAAAAATATATATTTATATATATTTTTTATTTGACATTTTCTTTCTGTGGATTTCACAGCTGATGATGATTGCTTGTGTTGCAGTCGAAACGTCGTGAGAATTTTTATTGTTTTATATTTATATTATTTTATTTCCCTTCTACGTGACTTTACCGAAAGAACCAATAATATGAATCCCTGCAGTCACAAAAGCTTTATTAGGTATAGCCCTGTGGGCCATTCGGCTCTTGAATCGGGTGCAACCGCAACAAACAAAAAACAAAAACATGAACAAGAAAACATCTTAACGTGAATATGTGACTATGTGCAAACAGAAAATCCAAGTAAAGACAGCAAAATATTGCAGAAAAAGCACCGTACACCAACGCTGCGTGCACAAATCCCAGTGGGATGCAAGTCAAACAACAACAACCACAAGACAACTTAGATTAAGGCCATCAGTCTAACTCTGTACTACAACAAACAAACATGGCTAAACCAATAAACTTTTCGAAATCACCAAAATAAAGCCATGAAAGCAATGAAACAGCTCTTGAATCGGGTGCAACCGCAACAAACAAAACATGAACAAGAAAAAATCTTAAAGTCACTATGTGACCAAGTGCAAACAAAAAATCCAAGTAAAGACAGCAAAATATTGCAGAAAAAACACCGTACACCAATGCTGTGTGCACAAATCCCAGTGGGATGCAAGTCAAACAACAACAACAACAACCACAAGACAACTTAGATTAAGGCCATCAGTCTAACTCCGTACTACAAGAAACAAACATGGCTAAACCAATTAACTTTTCGAAATCACCAAAATAAAGCCATGAAAGCAATGAAACAGCTCTTGAATCGGGTGCAACCGCAACAAACAAAAACATGAACAAGAAAACATCTTAAAGTCACTATGTGACCAAGTGCAAACAAAAAATCCAAGTAAAGACCGCAAAATATTGCAGAAAAAACACCGTACACCAACGCTGTGTGCACAAATCCCAGTGGGATGCAAGTCAAACAACAACAACAACAACCACAAGACAACTTAGATTAAGGCCATCAGTCTAACTCCGTACTACAAGAAACAAACATGGCAAACCCAATACACTTTTCGCAATCACCAAAATAAAGCCACGAAAGCAATGAAACAGCCCCTCGGTGTGAAGCAGCAGCAGCAGTGGAGACGTAGTACCAAGAGGCAGTACTCGTGTTGACGTCTCTGGGTTGTTGTGTGGCTTTAAACGAGAAGGCGGAACGTGGTGTGAGGTTCGGTTTTGTCACTTCGTCTTTGAGCTCACGGTCGAGATGAGGACGGAGCGGCCATGCTGGGTAGGGAAGGGGAGGTCACAACCCCAATTGGGTGTAGGAGGGAGTCAAGCGGACAATACGACTTTTAAACAGTATACAGTAATGTTGTATCCCTCCACACAAACACACTTATATTTCAGTGGAGGGGCATAGATATCGCCCGATTAATAACTTTGTGACTTATATGGGCATCTTTTTAAAAAAAATGTATAGCTCATCTGATACCTCCAGCATAACATATTCTAATATTCTCCAAGACGCTGAATGTGTCGTCGTGTACTACGTGGTGTAGCTGGCGACGTTTCGGGAGACGGCCCTTGAAGAGCAGGACACGTTGCGAGCGCGCGAGCCCTCACGCAAGATGTCCGCCATCGACGTCACGTCCCGGTGACGACGGGCGGGGGGGGGCGTTCCCCCGTCGCTACGCGGCTTCCCATTGGTCGGCAAAATTGTCGAATCAGATTGCGGTTGAGCTATGACGTCACGAACACCGCCCCCCCCCACTTCCCCCCACCTCTGTACCCCCTCTACCCCCCCACGCCCTCCATACGGAAGCCATCGCAGCCAAACGCGTTTCGTAAAGAGACGGTCCACGTGCGTTCAGCCACAGTCAAGAGTTCTTAAGTAACTACAAGTATTACGATTGTAGCCCTTTGTTTATAAATCACAATACACGCCCTGCATATTGTTGTGAATAGCGTACACATTTTGCGCGAATTTTAGCTGTTAGTAGTGTTGGTTTTTTTAACAAGACAGTAAAAACTATAAACGTATGTTGTGTGTTAACCTAGTTAACATCATCTAGATTTAGTAAACATACCAATGCGAGTAAGTCCGAACGTCAATGCTTTCCGGGAAGTGATCGATTTTTCTCCTGCACGCGCATTGGGGAAGCGTCCATAGGTGGAGTCCTCATGGATGGGGGAGGTGGGAGCTTCATGGAGAAATTCACCAGAATCCGTGCAGCAGCCGAGATGGGTTCAACGTCTCATCCATTGCATGTGTCGGTCATCGGATTTACAAAACAAATAATGGAAATACATTTATTTTATTTCCATTATTATTTTTATTAACTTTTAATTTTATTTTTTACCTACGTGACTTTACCGAAAAAAAACCTAAGAGTATGAATCGTTGCAGTCACGAAAGCTTCAAATCTAGAATTAAAGTAATTCGTTGTTCACAGGGGTTTCTCCTCGAGACGAAAGTGCCCAAATCGGAGAATTGTACACTTTGTCGCATGAAAACACGTTCCTTCGGAGTGGGCAGATAGGAACTTGGTTGGATGACAGACAAATAATCCCTGGTGGGCAGTGTGGAACCTGTTGTTCCTAATTCTAGATTTGAAGCTTTCGTGACTGCAAGGATTCATACTCTTAGGTTTTTTCGGTAAAGTCACGTAGGTAACAATAAAAAATAAATGATAAAAATAATCGAAATAATAATTGCTTTATTTCTATTATGATTTCTATTATTTATTTTTATTGTTACCTGTTGTTCCTACCTGTAAAATCTCGACGTTTAAAAGCTTGCCATACAAGAACAACGAACTTGTCATCCAGCCATGAGTACCATCTTTCCCACTGCATTCCCCGAATGAGCAGAAACTTCAACCGCGTTTACCACTGACTACTACACTTCTGTTCCCCATGCCCTGAACCATAACTTTTCAAACCAGCCACGAATATCCCTCGCAGTGACCCAAACCTGACCACATAAGCCTGACCCGTGATGCAGTCACGATCACTTCCACAGACATTCCTACCCTTTGATAATTGGTTTATACCCTTCTATCTGGCAACAAAACTGACACCTTTTTTTACAAGGAATCATGTTTGCATAGACCACAATACCTGCAGCCATAATGCAAACAAAAAACATAACTCTGATAATATATGCACTGTCCTTGAAGTTGATTGGTCCGCACCCGAGACAGCTTTTCTTAAAGCTGTCTCGGGTGCGGACCAACATGAATCCTTGTAAAAAAAAGGTGTCAGTTTTGTTGCCAGATAGAAGGGTAAAAAAACAATTGTGTTTTTTACTGGCAAATGAGGTTCCAATGGTATTCCTACCCTTTCTTTATCTTGTAGTTAACTACAGTGCTGTAAGCTGTCCCATTTCACCCAAACCTTCCCAAAAACCTGCATCACAAGCTTTCCCAGGGCTACTTTTAATTTTTGAAAGATTTCATTTTTGCTGTGCACAGCCTTGTATTATAAATGTCATCAGCTCTTTGACTTCAAAGGGGCGGAGTTCACATTAGATAACTTTGCATTTTGTGATGTTGACCTTATTGGCCCTTCACATGCAATTAGATTTCATTGTAAGCTCATGTTACCTGGGCGGAAAGGTGGTGCAGTGGTTCGTGCACCCGTGCTATGAACTCGATGACCCGAGTTCACAATTCCCCGTGAACATTCGTGGCCGGTTATCATTTCCTCTCCCCACTGAATCCCACAATCTCCCCGTACTGACCAGCCTGACTGCCGCATGACATGATATTAATATTAAAGTAAAACATTGCAATAAATGTCACGCTGACAATGCAGAGGCATCAGCAGTGGAATGGCAATGGGAGTTAATGTATGCAGTGGCATTACAGTAACTGTATTTTGCTACCTACAGCAAAGCTTTCCTGGACAAAACATGCTGTTTTTAATTGCATATGCTTTTTAATATAAACTTTAAGGGGAAATTTAACTCAACGTAAAATGTGCGCTTGTTTTTAAGTGGCACGTGGTTTGTTCTCTAATGATAATGATGCCAAAGAACACAGCCATGGAACACGTGAAAGTGATAAGACCTATATTCTTGGGTCTTTCGGCAAAGTCACGAAAGCTTTAAGTCATGATAAGACCCAGTTAATTTCAGACGTACCTGTTGAAATGTATTGCTTATTTAGTAGATGTGTTGTGATATACTTTACTTTCATACCTCATAGGCACTAATGAACATGGCCCAATAATCCGAAAAAAAGTTTTAGATTTTTTTTTATCAGTTTGCCAATAAAAGACCCAGTAACGTTGCAGTCCCGCAATGGATTTGTTCACTCGAAAGTTGGTGCAAGAGGCTCTCCCCTAGAGGGAGCTTCAGGGAGTTAATCTATTGAGCACAACACATTTTTTGAAGGTTTATTACCAATTCAGGGATGATTTTTGTAACTTGAAAAGAATAGAATTGGTATTCAAGGCCTTCCAAATGTTATTTTTGATGGTACAATATTTGACTTTTATACTATCTGCATAAATGTGTTTACGTGAATTCATTAACAAAGTTGTAAACAATGTATATGTATACTTTTATGTCATAAACCACTTCAGTTATTCAAAGCATATTATCTGAAAACTGTTCTTGGATGTTGGGCTTCGAGACTTGCGCTGTGAATTACAAAACAAGAGTATTGTGATCGTGCAGTATTATGATGGAAACGACAATAATTGCGTGTTAAACACGAACATTAAATTAACTTTAGTATCTGATATGCTCACCCAATCTGAAGCACGGTTTAATACCTAACGTATGCCGGCATGCATGTCTGAATCTCATGCTGTATCTTTATTTTCATTCTTAGTATTTGGTAAAGGTGCACCTCTGCAACTGCCTGCTCGCGCAACTGCTGGCAGAAGGGCCTTCAACTCGAGGGAGGTCTAAAGGGTTTCTTGACCAACTCCTCTGTCATTGTACCCATTCAAACTGGTGGAGCATTTAAGAAAACCTGCCCCATTGTTCAAACTGCCGCACCGGGAGAAAGAGACGGCCAACTTGTATTGCAAGTCTGGTGTGTTAATCATTACATTACATCACATCAGCATTGCTAGTATATACTGTATATAAAAAATAAACCGTAAATAACATACATTTGTTTACGTATTGTAGCACTCTTAAAATATAACTGTCACAAAAACACAATAAAATGCGGGTACTAAAATAATAAAGTTGCATTCGCATTGCTCAGGCGAGTCGATTAGGGTCACGCCATATTTGGCTGCAATAAATTTGACTTGATAAATTAAGAGTTTGGCTGGGATACATTTCCACATGATAAGCCGCTTTGTTGAGCTATCATTTATGGCCAGCTATATATCTCAGTGGGTCTTGATAAAAAAAATGGTTTATATGCCACAGCACCAGGAAAGCAAAGAAGTTTTACATCTGAGATTGAAATATTCAGCAGGACCTCACATCACCCAGGGGATAATGCACACCACTATATCTGTTAATTAGTAACTTCACATTATCTTGCCAATGTGATTATTACCTCGTTTAAGATTCTATGACCCAGGGCATGTGTTTTTTTAAACACATTACCTACTATAATCACCCAGAAATGTCTGTCCGTCCCGCACGTGACGTCACTCCACGTGAGGCCCACCCCCGCGTGACGTCACTCCAAATGAGGCCCACCCCCTTCATTAATATTCATGTCCGCTTGGAAATTGACACTAACGCACAAGAAGGTCGCGCACTCTACATGCCGCACCTCTCCACAATAACCGTTAGGGGGTGATGTCACTCTACACGCCGCACCCCTCCCCAATAACCTTGAGCGGGTGACGTCACTCCACATGCCGCACCTCTCCACAATAACCGTTAGGGGGTGATGTCACTCTACACGCCGCACCCCTCCCCAATAACCTTGAGCGGGTGACGTCACTCCACATGCCGCACCTCTCCACAATAACCGTTGGGGGGTGATGTCACTCTACACGCCGCACCCCTCCCCAATAACCTTGAGCGGGTGACGTCAGTCCACATGCCGCACATCTCCACAATAACCGTTGGGGGGTGATGTCACTACACGCCGCACCCCTCCCCAATAACCTTGAGCTGGTGACGTCACTCCACATGGGGCAACCCCCCCCCCCCCCCGCCCTCATTAATAATCATGAGCTGGACAATTTTTCTCTTGAATATTTCAGATTTACTGCAATTTCCACCCGTCCTTGGACGGTGCAAAAAAGCTTGTTACAAAGTATAGCTCATGAGATAACACTTCATGCTGCACGGTGCTGTTAATACATATAAACAAGACAATGCAAACGAGTTCTTTATCTTGTTAATATACGTGTGCACCACGTTTGACCATATCCTTGCCGACGTTTGGGTTGAGCGGGTTGGTGAAGGGAAAGAGGGGACCATTACCAAATCGGACATGACTCCTGATTTTTTTTTATATTGCTGCAGGGTGCTCACCGTTGTGCCACTCTTCCGCACAATAAATTGCGGTATTTTATATTGACACTATATAATTGCAACATCACGTTTAATTTCCCGTAAAAAACGAGTGAAAACTCTGTAAGTGCTTATGCCACAAATCATGTCCACGTTCACATTTTAAATTCATGGTACGGTAACCAACATCTCAGCTCCGCATCATCATCATCATCATATTTTTTTCAGCTTTGGCAAATGACTGCGCAGATATCTACTTTAGTTCAGCAGTAAAGCAAATGGGTCGTTGTTTCGATGAGCGGAGCAATCGGTTTCGTTCAATCTGCTTAACATCGCACGGCCCAACAAGATTTTTGTTCCTGGGTAGTAAGTGTTATTTTGTAATTGCTTATGCCTCAAAAGTATAGAAAATGGCTATTATTCCCCACAAACTTTGCTTTTGTGACCAGGACTTTATGTGAAGGAATGACACAAATGCACACTTTTCTTATTAAAAACAGGAAATATTCTAAATATCACTGTCCTGGTCACAAAATCAAAGTTTGTGGGGAATAATAGCCATGTTCTGTACTTTTGAGGCATAAGCAATTAGAAAATAACACTTACTACCCAGGAACAAAAAATAATAAATGTGTTACACGGTATTATTAATGGAGTGGATTATTAACTTTGATTTTGTGTCCTGGTCCCAAAAGCCAAGTTTTTGGGGAACAATATAAATTTTCTGTACTTTTGAGACATAAGCAATTAGAAAATAACACTTACTACCCAGGAACAAAAAATAATAAATTTGTTACACAGTGTTATTAATGGAGTGGATAATTAACTTTGCTTTTGTGTCCTGGTCCCAAAAGCCAAGTTTTTGGGGAACAATATCCATTTCTGTACTTTTGAGGCATAAGCAATTAGGAAATAACACTTACTACCCAGGAACAAAAATAAATACATTTGTTACCTCGTGTTATTAATGGAGTGGATAATTAACTTTGCTTTTGTGTCCTGGTCCCAAAAGCCAAGTTTTTGGGGAACAATATCCATTTCTGTACTTTTGATGCATAAAGCAAATAGAATGTAACAGTTACTACCCAAGAAAAAAAAGTTCCGTTACACGGTAATCACCAATATTTACACTCGAGCAGCAGCACAACCTCGTGCACATTGCCTAGGCCAATTTTGGCTGCGCAGATTTCTGTTTGGGCCAGCCTCATGCATAGCGCTGTGCGGGTGACGCCGCCTTGTGTTGAGAGCCTCGATTGGCTACGGGCATTCGTGCGCTCACCAACGCCATCCGCACGCACGTGAACACACACACCCCCCCCCCCCCCCAGCTGCCAAATCCGCTTCCAATCTCTCCGCTGCCAGCGTTCTAACGTCTTCCGAGAATAAGATGAAAGATGATTTACCAGGATGATGATGACGACGACAACGAAGATAATACTAATGGTGATGACGATGTCCTCTAATAATACGAGATAATACAATCCAGGCGCATTTGCATTTGTCCGGCAGGCGACCGCCATCCATCCGTCGTGCCATGTTCAACATCATCATCATCATCCGTGTTGCCGTCCGTCTCTTTGCGAGGAGTGGCAGAAGAAGCGAAGCAGTGACAGCAGCAGGAGCAGCAGCAGGAGGAAGAGCAGCAAGAGGAAGAGCTACGCTCCTGCATTTGTACGTGCGACCTTGCTGCCGCTGCGTAGCCAGAACCATCTGCTCCTGCTCCTCATCCTCATCCTCCTCATCCTCCTCCTGCAGGAGATGATCGTTTTGCTCGCGTACGGCGCGAAAGAAGTCCAGCCGTACAAACGTACAGAACCATCACGGGCGCTGCCGGCAGAGGAAGTCGTGCTGCGTTTGCGCGCATTGTTAGGGAGGCACGGAGGGGGGGGTGGTGGTGGCGAGTTAGGGATTGTTGTTGGGGGTGGTTGGGATTGTTGTTGGGATTGTTGTTGTTGGGACGGTTGTGATTGTTGTTGGGTGGTTGGGATTGTTGTTGTGATTGTTGTTGGGTGGTTGTGATTGTTGTTGGGTGGTTGTGATTGTTGTTGTTGGGTGGTTGGGATTGTTGTTGTTGGGTGCTTGGGATTGTTGTTGTTGGGTGGTTGGGATTGTTGTTGTTGGGTGGTTGGGATTGTTGTTGTTTGGTGGTTGGGATTGTTGTTGGGATTGTTGTTGTTGGGTGGTTGGGATTGTTGTTGTTTGGTGGTTGGGATTGTTGTTGGGATTGTTGTTGTTGGGTGGTTGGGATTGTTGTTGGGTGGTTGAGGGGGTGCAGAGATAGAGGGAACAGGGCCGGAGTGGGGGGCACGGGGGTCCCTGACTTGACTGTTCGTGGTGGTGTTGTTGTTGGTAGGGGGTCGTCTTTGGTGCTGCTCTGAATATTGCTTGTGCCCTTGCCGGCTCTCTGTGGGTGCTCGCTTCAACACAGATTGCCCCAGCAGAGATCTGTGTTGTCGGTGTTCCTGCTACCACTGCTGCTGCTGCTGTAGGTGATGTCGGTGATGTCGGTAAGCGTGTAAGTTTGTGCCCGCATGCGGTTTGGTAGCTGTAATGTGGCTGTGGCTGCTGCTGCTGCTGTTGTAATAGCAGTAGTAGTAGTGGTGGTGGGGGAGGCGACGCAACGGGAGGAAGGAAGAGGCTGGAGAGAGAGAGGGAGGGAGAAGAAGAGGGAGCAGGGAGGGAAGGGGAGTGGTGGGAGAGAGAGAGAGAGGAGAGACGTGGGGGGTGGTGGTGGCTTTGCCTCGGTTGGCTGGATGTGGAGGGGTTGGGGATGCGGGAGGAGTGCGCAGTGGAGCGGGTATATAGCGAGGGGCATCACCACCACCACGACCATCACCACCACCACCACCACCCTCTTGCTCTGCTTCATTGCAACGGAGGAGTTTGGCCAGACGGGTAGACGCTTGACGGAAGGACCTCTGGGCAAAGTGTGGCGGGGAGGGTTGCGCAGAAGTCAGTCGCAGCCTCTTTGTCTCGTTAAAACAAAACAAGAAAACTGCATCACTCCGAAGAAGAAGAAGACGCATCCCACGGCTCCTGCCTGCTCCGTTGATGGCCACGGGCATGCTGCTGCTGGAGGGCTGATTGAGGACAACCTCGCCGAACAGGTAGGGCAGACGGTGGAAGACGACACTCACTCGGACACAGACGACAAGACACGGATCCCACGTGTGACAGACAACACGGGGTTTTTTTGGGGGGTTTGGGGTTGGTGGGGGGAGAGGGCAAGTGCTGTTCGCGAGCACTTGTGAAAGGCCGGCACATGGCGCACGAGGGTTGGTTTGGTGGGTGGTGTGTGGCCAGCAAGCATCCCGGACCGCCTTTGTCTCTCCCCCCGCGCTGATGTTTTGACATCGCACAGAGAGCTACTCATTTGAATCGACTTCTAGGGGCACCGAATCGAACTCGGGGAAGGGGTCAGGGGGTTCGTAACTCAGTGCGCTAACCATTGCGCCACCGCTCCCCGTTCTCGGACACGCACGTGGACACGCATTGACGGCAAATCCGCTGTGCCATGAGACCCCTTCCTTACCCGGCCCTGGTCGGGTGCGTTTGGGTTTTTCTTGACAAGGAGAGAGGAAAAAATTAACCCGTAAAAACAAAGTTTTTCACTATAAATCCTTTATATGAGTGGCGGCTAGAGTCCTCTCGTCCTCTGGCTTGAGATGGCTGCCACCTATGGTTCAGATGATTGCCTGCCTCCATTAAGCAATTGGTAATTAAATATTTTAAAAAATTCCTAAAAAGTGTAAAGTTATGGAAACAAATTTTCACGAAAATAAATTGTCACGCACAACGAGTCTGTGTGCAAAATGTCTGCTCGATTGGATCACGGGAAGTGGGTTAAAAAACGACCGAAAGATTTGCACGGTCGTAAGCGCGCAAGCAAGTAAGCAAGTGAACTTAATATAAAGGATTTAAAAATGGCAAATTGGAGGAGGGTCAGTCGAGAAGAGACACGGGCTGGGCTGGCATAGCGGTGGCCCCGTGGCTCAAGATCTCCTCCTGCGCTGAGAGATTTCAACTTTTTCCGTGGCCGCTTAAGCTTCGTGCGCTCTGGCTGCTGCGACGGAATATGCGGCGTGGTGTGGTGGACATCGTCCTCTCTGGATTGCCGAGTTATTATCAAAGAACTCACAGGAGGAGAGAGAGAGATTGTGTCGAGGCGTTGTCTGAACAGTTCGAACAGTTTATTTAGAATTGCCCCGTGAACTAAGGAAGCTCTTGAAACGGGTTTCAGTCGGCAACAAAAAGCTAGAAATTTACAACGCAATGTTTGCAATAGGTCACGTAAAACTTATAAAGACGTACAGCAATGATAAAAGTCAACAGATTTAAAACGTACAATATATTACTTAATGATCAATTACATATTTCACGAAAGTGAACATTAAGATTAGAGAAACGTATTGAAAAATAGTGCATCTAGAGCGTGGAATAAGATTCGATAAAATGTTGAGTTTTCATAACGAGCAGTACGAATAATCGCGTTGTGCGCATTTTTGACGTGCACGGTTTAGTTACGTTTTCATATTCCTCCCCGTTTTTGAATCGCGTATTGTACTTTGTATATTGTTGTACTTGTATGTGATTGATTTTTTTAACCGTGATGAGAAGTATTTTCGAATGACAGTTGTTTGTAACAGTGCTCACACCGCACCAAGTTTAGCCACGTTCCTAAGGCTATATAATTCACATAAACCTCATCATCCATTTACAAACTGTGAACACTGAAAAAGCAGTTCACGTGTCCCAGTACTGTAGCGTTTTTTTTCCTTTCTTGTTTGCCTGTTTTCTACTCCCAGCTCACAATGAGATGGCTTAATGGAAAGCACATGTGTGCTCTCTGACACATGTGATCGTGTCTTGGGTTCACGTCCACTCTGGCGTTCTTAATAAAACTGCTTGTTTGGGGGTGGGGTGGCGGTGGCTTGTCTTGTGGTATGTCATCAACGAAGAGCATCGTACATCAGCGATGTTCGGACGCAGCCCTGCAATTCCTCGTTCCTATTGGGACGGTTACACTCCCAAACCAGAGGGAGATCTCGAGAAATGACCTCAAAGCATCGTAATTCCACCCACCCACCACCACCACTCTTTCACGCTGGCTGGCCATAACGTCTTGGAAGAAGAGGTGGGAGTAACTCGACTGTTATACCACCAACAACTCCAAGCTGCCAGCCGCTCGACTGACTTGATTGAACCCATTTGGTTGTCCTGCTGGGTGGACAGAAGTTAGGAGGGAGGGGGAATTCAGAATCCTGCACCGTTCTGACTAATGTGCGCCGTGTGGGCGACACTCTGGATTTTAAAGTCCAATGTGCCAACCATTTCCACCACGGTGATGCCCACGTCATATCGTGTCCTCCAGGTTATAATGTAATTCAGGGATCAAAGCCTCGCAGAGTCTCAAACTTTTTTTTAAGGAATGCCCTGCGTTGGGATGTTTGGCCACTTCCATTGTAAAGATTGTTTACACGTGGGGGCGGAAATCGTAGTACCCAGAGAGAAGCCGCCACGCGTACAAAGCGATATAACACACAACGGCCTGTAGGGTAGAGGGTAAAGAACCCACTTGCTGTACTGCCGTCTAATGACCACCAACGCAGCGCAAGCACATTTTGGAATTTGAACCTTTTTCTCCAAAGCGCAACTACCCCTGGGGTTGATTCCAGGACATAATTATTCATGAGCGTCGCGTTATTTCTATCGGGTGCTATGTTGCCATCGTCAACTCTGGAGAGACAAAGGCGGTCGAGGGTGGTTTTGACTCGTACATAGGTGTTCTCTCAAATACAGTACTTGCCCTTTACAGCTTGTGGGGGTGCAGCAGAGAGAGAGTTTAATTAGACAGACAGTGCAATGTACAGACTCGGACTGGTTAATTCCTTTCCGATGATGCTGTTGCGAGTCTGCTGAGCACGAACATCAAGTCCCGTTATTCGCCAGCGGGGCTCTCTGGCTGGGAGTGGCTCTCGGGGTGAATAATGGCTTTGGAATGGAACGGCGTGTGTGGTTTGTGTCCTTTTCTCTGCTTCTTGTATGAGACCGTGAGAGATCGTGTTTTTACAGATTGCTGGCATCGGTGGACGTATTAAGACACGTGCATATCGCCATTCCTACGCAAGGAATGATTGTTTTCAGACCGTGTTACATATATTCCAGTACAACTACTTACTGTATCGGGGGAGAAAGAACAATACATCGTAATTGATCGGTAAAATGTAAAGATGCTGCTCTGTAATTGGCCATGCACGCCACAGTTGGTGAAATGTCTTCCACGACAGGGAAATCTAAACTTCTAATCTAGAGGGTATCCGCCCAATTCTTCCATGCTGGACAAATGTCTTGGAAGGGGTGGTAGTACCCACGCTTTACCCCACCACGAGCACCATGATGATTGACTGTACAGTTACAGAAACTAAACATTTCATTTGTGCAGTGGAACTGGCGTGCAAAGTGCTGTTGTGTGAGGAATAGCAGAAATCTTCAATTCCGCGGTAATGTTGGGGATGGAATGTTTTCATAAAAAATTACGGATAATGGGTTGTGTGATGATGAGCTTCACTTATTCACATATATTGCGGAAAATATGAAACAGTCTCAGGATGGAAAAAAACTGTCGATAATGAGCACTACCATGGGTGGCATGAGTTCTACTGTAGTTGTATAAGAACCTATCTTGGGTCCTATAATATCAATCATCATTGTAGTTTGCTTGCTTTAGAGTCAGACATATGTGAGATTGCGTTACAGCCCTTTGGCCCACGTGCCAGCTCAGTTGTGTGGATTCTCACCAGCTTATTACAAGTTCAACTATAGCCCAGTTTATTTCTCCCCACTTCTTTCTCCAGTCTAACAAAGTCTGACTTTCTCGACGGAGTTCCCTGTGTTGTAGGTACCAATGGTCAAACCAAAAAGGTGTCCTGTCTATATTGAGTGAGTCTTTGCGGCCCCTGGTCTTTCGTAAACGCCTGCTCGCATCGTGGATAATGGACCGATGGGGCTGTTGTTTGGGCGTATTCGGTATTGTGGTTTTTGTTGTTGTTGACCATACTTAACCACACTAGTTCGTGTGGTTTGGCGAAGGGAGCACATTTTGGCTCGCCCAATCGCTGGCTGAGTAGATTGGCTGACGTGAGTGCCCCAGTGCAGTAGAGCTACTCGGGTCTTAAAATAAGCATTGGCAGATGCCTCTTATATAACACAAGGGGTTTAATTGTTGAGTAATAAAGCATGAATTGTGATTTATGTATTATATAAATGAATGCAATAGCGTACAGTATTTTAGTTTTATGTATTTTACGTTAATATTTTCTATTGACAGCTGCGCAAATAATAAGCATTGCTTATTTTGCCCTAGTATTGACCAGCAATATTTAACATGTATCTTAATGCCACCATGTTTACAAAGACAAAGATCCCTCGCATAGCCTTTAACAGAGTGTTGGGGCAAGTGCAGTTAGCAGGCATCTATAAGACTGGCACGACACACAAGGGAGTGGGTGGCCAGCACCACGCCCGGCCGCCTTTGTCTCCCTAGTGGCAATATTTACACACTGAACCAGGTATTAATTTGAGGCTGAGTCGCCCTAGGAGAGGCCCAGGACTGATTCAGATAATCGTCTCTGGTGTTTGCCGTGAGTGGGAATTGAACTCGAGATGCCGGATTCGTAATGTTAACCGCAGCATTTCCTATGCCCACACCATACACACACACACAAATATGTACACTTTAGCATGCAATATGTAGTACAGGCCATTTTTAATCGGGGTATTTAATAGTGATGATGCACGTTGACGTGTGTTTTACCGGTAACCTGAGTTCAGTCCGGCGATTGTATAACCCACCATAGGCAATGCGACTCGTTACTCAATTACTTCATCGTGCTCAAACTACCAGCAAAAAAAAAACCACATGCCACTAGCCATTAGTGCTTCCTGCAATTTCAGAATCACGGTTCGGTTATAAACTAAGGTATGCGTTGCGCGAAAATAACCCAACGCGGATCCATATTTTAGTTTTCTTCAGTGGCCACCTCGCCCATTGCAAGTTGTGTAGATTTGTACGGTTAACGATCAACTTAAGTAAGGCTGCGTTGCTCGTCCGTGTTGTGGGCCAATTACACAGAGAGAAAGCCAGAAATTGCCTCCCTGTCAAGCACGTGGAATGCATTTGAAGCGATCTGTGATGACCTGGCACAGAAGTCATTAGGGCAACTCAACGATCGCACATCTTGCACAAGCCTCAGGCTCGCTCAGCAGGAGGTAGAGGGACGGATTTCTTGTGAGAAAAAAAAACATGACAGAGAAAAAAACATGACAGTTTTCTCTCTCTCTCTATGCGTGCTTCGTAATCAATGCAATGTCTAATCCTGTAAAATATGATGATGTTAGGCATTTGTATAGCTTGCATTAGATATCCCTTATTGGCATACTTTCTGCCTGTATTAATTTGCTCCGTAGTCCAGCGAGAATGGCAATAATGTGGGAAATTCCAACTTTTGACCTCGGGGCTTGTGAGAGAAACAGTCAATTTGGGTGTTCCCGTGAATGGCAACCCTCAGATGTTTCGCACACACTCTGTTTAAAACAAGCTGTATGGGAGGTGACTTTGTGGTCCGTTCGTTCCGAAATAAATGTGCCTGGCCTTTCCAATCGGAAAAAAACCCCTTTCTTTAGTCTGAGTAAGCAGTTGATGGTAGCTTGTCTTGCAGTGTTATAAATAACTAGTATGTGTGCTGTGCCTTTTAACACAAAAACGCAGACTTGCTATTTCACTTAACAAACTATTTGGTGATACTGTATTGGCATTGGTGAATAAACGCAAATAACAACAACAACCTAAACATATTCATCACTAACACCGTGGCCTTAAAAGTAACAAAAAATATATGTAATCGGTGACGTTTCGGACAATAACCCTTCGCCATAGCACATACTAGAACACACACTTTGCTTGGCTTTGTTCTCGTTTTTCCACTGCCCCCAATCTTGCCTGTCAGCCGCAGTCTCATTTCCTTCCGCCCCTGCGTTATATCCGTCACAGTGACATTTCCACGACACGCGTTCTTGTTTTCCTTTATAAACACCAACAAACAGCGGGGCAATGATGCTCGCGTACATATCTTGCGCCCCGTTACGAAACGTTGGGTGTTTTAGTTTAGCTGGACAATTTCCATGACGGTGCCCGTATCTGGCTGCCTTCTTGTGCAATGTCCTCAGTGTTTCTGTGGCTGTGGCTACACTGTTGAGTCGTTAACGGTGGCATAGTTGGTGAGATGTTGATTAGGTGACGCCGGCGGCAGGCATGTCGCTGTGCCGGTCAAGTGAACCCGAGTCACACACAGCAGTCGTTTGTTGAGCCCGATTGCTTAATGACTGACTTGTCCATGTGCGTTGTCCCATCTACTTGCGGTCACACGTGTGCCACCAGCTCTAGCCCCTGCTGTTTGACGCTGGGGTGTTTTTTTTTTACGTTGTTGTTTTTTTTGGTTTCTGCCAGCCCCATGTTGTTGACGTCTCCCAGCTGGGGTGGAATTAAATGCATCCGTGCCGATGCCCCTTTTTGAAGTTGTTGTTGCTGTTTCTTGCCAAAAATTGTGTGCGAGCGAATGTTTCCGACGGTACGGATTGTGGTAAGCAACGCCCAACCCCGTAGATTGTGATTTTGTTTTAAAGGAAAGAGGGGGGGGGGGGGTGTAAGTTGAGTGAGAGGTCGTGACAAAATGTGAAGCGAACTTTTAACAGGAATGTTAAACACTTAGGGGCCGTCCATAAATGACGTCACGCACCTGGGGGGGGGGGGGTCAGACATTTGTGACGATGTGTGACGAGGGGGGGGGGGGTGAGAAATGTGACGTCACGTCAAAATGCACAACTTTAAATAAATATAGACAACACGTTCTACTTAATTAAATAGACTTAAATAAATGTTTTCTCCTACAACATCAGAGTGTAGCGGCACATTAAAAATGCACGATGATGACAATAGTTTAAAGCGATTTGAAGCATGTTTTATTTGGGGGGGGGGGGGCGGCAGAGCTTTGTGACGTCATATTTGAGGGGGGGGGGGTCTGACTCTTTGTGACGCCATGTGACTAGGGGGGGGGGGGTCAAAAATCGTCCAAAATCGCGTGACGTCATTTATGGACGGCCCCTTATGAGAATGAGCAATGTTAGGATTGCCTTTTCGTCTTATCGTGCATTCTGTTCTGGCTCCCCACTCCCTCTGTTTACCACTAAAGTATGTTAATGCAAATTGTTTAACCTTTTCCAATTGTCTAATCTACGTCCAGCCAGCTACCGTTCAGCTATTGACGGCAGATTGTATTCTTCAAAGACAGCTCGCAAATTAAACAAATACATAGGTGTGGGGGAAGGCGTGGTGTCCGGGGTCTCGCTAACGCGAAGCAGATTGTTGCTGGGTTGGGAACGTGCAGCTTTGAGCAGGCATCCCGAACCTTCAATACACATCTTTCTTTTGGCACGCAACCCACTCACTGCAGGCTTGTGCTTGATTTCACCTGCGAGTTTGCGCATATCCACATTGTGAAATATACGACGTGCGTTTTGTTTACTTCATAAGTGAGTCAATATTTACCCAGTAACACCCTGTATCATGAACACGTAGACACGAATTCGTTTTTGATAGGGTTGGGTGCTTTAGGGGCCGTCCATAAATGACGTCACGCGATTTTGTCCGATTTTTGACCCCCCCCCCCTCGTCACACGGCGTCACAAAAGTCAGACCCCCCTCAAATATGACGTCACAAAGCTCTGCCCCCCCCCCCCAAACCGTATTTCCATTTTAAAAATAAAACATGCTTCAAATCACTTTAAACTATTGTCATTGCAGTGCGTATATAATGTGGCTTTGCACTCTGATGTTGTAGGAGAAAACACGTATTAAAAAGGAGGCGTTGGTAAGCTGAAATTTAGCATCAAATTAACTTGAAAGTATTCATCGTCTAACTAAAACTGCAGATGTTCAGAATATTATATTGAAATTCTCTTACAATTATAAAATATTAAAAGTAATTATAACTATAAAAAAGACTGTTCACTTTGTAGTAGAACGAAAATCACATAATCATTCCAGACTCAAAAGCCCTGGTAGAATCATTAAAATAAAAATGTTTACTAACAATAATTATAAAAATTCACGAAATTTATGCTTCTCCATTCTCCCATGGAGAAGCAAAATGCTCCTTTATGGAATAAATAAAAGGTGACCTTAGTAAATTAAAATAATCAAAAAGTTAATAATGAAAATTAATCAAAATTAGTGTTGTTATAACAATTCTATTAAATTAAGTAGAACGCGTTTATATTTATTTAAAGTTGCGCATTTTGATGTGACGTCACATTTCTCAACCCCCCCCTCCCCCCCTCGTCACACATCGTCAAACATCGTCACAAATGTCTGACCCCCCTCCCTCCCCCCTAGGTGCGTGACGTCATTTATGGACGTATCCTTATACGCGATACAATGTAATTGATTACAACTGCCAAAATGATGGTATGGTGGTAACAAAAAAACCTGCCACAATATTCATACTCTTTGGTTTTGTCAGTAAATTCACGTAGGTAAAAAACAAAATAAAATAAATTAAAATGAAAACAACTAAATTAAAACAAATCACGACGTTTCGAAGGCAACACAAGCCTCCTTGCAGTCACGAAAACTTAAAATCTAGAATGCCACAATATTGTAATGATCCTCCCAACTGTATAACGTGCTGTCACAACAGTATCCGCTCACTCTCGTCGAGAGAGAACAACTCGCACGTGTGAGGAGGAACTCCAGTTAAGCAGGAAGGCGGTCACGAGGTGAGCCGGTGCTATATCAACAATTGCCCAAGCTCTGGGCTCCTCTATATATTTAGGCGTTATCAACCAATTAATGAGTATTTACAAAAAACCGGAATTTTCTCAAAAAGAAAAACCCACGTATGCGAGGGGGCAGCACTCTATCCCATGGAGAATGAACAGATGGAGTCCATATTTGCTGTACTGTACCGCCTTCTTCTGGCAAGCCAGGGTATGGAACCTCGCCACCTGGGAGAAGGGAGTCTCACAACATTCGTACGACCCACCAACCCTCGCCTCCACAGTGCTGGATTGCAGGCGTGCATAGCCACCAACTGCCCAGCCAAATTATTACAATATACAGTAATTACATATTTATTATTTTACAATCATTAAAAAGGAACTCTGCCATGGTGTGATAGTGCACGCGACTTGCAATCCAGGGGTCACTGATTCGGCAGTTGAAACAATGGGCAGGTTTATTAAACTCCCTGGCCTCTGTTCACCAAGCAATATAAATGGCTATAAAATTCCACATGGTAACCCACTTCGTTAAGCTATCCATTTGTGGCCAGGTGGCTTCTGAAAAAAGAGCTATATAGCTCAGTGGGCCTTACCTGGTAAAATAAAAATAGTCTAGTTTACCTGAGTTTGATTCCTCACCACGGCTATCATCATTGAAGAGGGATCTCTGAAACCAGCTATGCCCTTCCGGCCTCTCCACCCCTTCATTAAACCGCAGTCACCAGTGTGAAGTATGGTCAAACGAACCTGAAGTCTAGGGGGATGCCTTTGTCCAGCAGTAATTTGATGAAGGGCTGTACTTTCATCGTTATTATACTCACTCAGCTAATTGCATGTGATTTGGCCTTTCCTCCGGAAATAAATGTGACTGGCAATGAAAGAAAAAACGAATGAACGAAGAATTTATTTAATAATTACTGGCCATCTCACCAATGAATAATCATATTTGTGATCTGGAAAATACTGTACCTCTGATGTGCAGATGATAAACTGTAAACGCTGCCAGGAAGTTTATCAACGTAGACCGCAGCACGGTTTTGACGGTGGATGCTCGTGAATCGGGATGTCCGATTATGCTTCGTGTAAAATTACGGCCCACAGAGCAAACACAATCATCTTTTTGTAAAGCGGTGACTGCACTTTCGAAAGAAGGCCGCGGGCTACACTTTTGAACGTGCTAATTACCATTCCTGGATTGTATTGAGTGATTGATGCATGCATGCACATTATTCGGTCAATGTATAATCCCATCGACATAATTAGCACCGCAGGAGACTATCAAGGGACGATCAAATTCAATTGTTGCAAGCACAAGCGACATACAATACAAAGTATGTAATATTTTCACATATCGTTGGTGTCCCTTTGGATCACGCGTGTGGCGTTAAGTGAGGTGCACCAATAAGGCGTTAGTTACCCTTTAAAATGAAAACATATATCTTTGAGCGCTAAAAACAGATGGAATGTTGTTAGGCACGTAGATATTCGCCGATTGCCCAAGAGTGTTTTTTTTGACGGCAAAAAAAGACAATCTATGGAAATCTTCCAATTTGAATAAATATTCGTCGATGCATCTGTTCACGTCATGGGCCTGGCACTGGGTGCGTTCAGTTGTTTGCGTGCGTTCTTGAACGTCTGAGCGAAGCTGCCAATCGCAATTAAATTATGCACTTGTGTGGGCGGCAGCGAATTTTTATGTTGGTTGCTGATATGCAGTGGTTTTTCAAGCCAGGTGTCCCCGTCCCCCCTTTGCTGCATACCCACCGTACCCGATGTGGTACAAGACATCTTAGGCCATAGGGTTGCGTAATTGATCGCAAAGCCAAATAGTTCCCCTGAAACTGGGTCTGTGGGAAACGCCCAAAACGTCTCCAAAAGCCAAACTTGATGCACTCCCTCGGGATGCAAGATACCAAAGTGCACACGCTAATACGCACGATCTCACTTAAGTCAAGGGCAATATCTTCTTGGTTCTTTCGGTAAAGTAACGTAGAAGGGAAATAATAAAATAATAATAAAACATCATAAAATCATTCTCACGACGTTTCGGCCACAACGCAAGCACTTGAGGACGGCTGCTTGCGTTGTGGCCGAAACGTCGTGAGAATTATTTTATGTTTTATTTTTATTATTTTATTATTTCCCTTCTACGTGACTTTACCGAAAGAACCAAGAAGATGAATCCGTGCAGTCACGAAAGCTTTAAATCAAGGGCAATACCTTGATATTGAACACAAATGTATTTCACTTATCATTACAGTATTCCGCGTGCAAGTGGCTTTGTTTTTAAATTATGATTGTACATTTTAACAAAGAATATGACAAGGCTATGCCCAATTACCAAATTAAAGCCCTTTTCAAAAGAGGTCGCCAAGCAGTTCGCTCTCTTTTGCATCGGCAGTGTTAATTTTACCAGCAACTTTGATGGCGATTCCATCGAAGGACGTCTCTTGCCGCTGGTCGGTGCTCTGCCGGCTCAGACTGGAGGCAATTTCACGCACCGCACAGCCAGAGATGATTGTGCACAATGCCCATTTTGTTGGCTTTTTCTCGGAAGCCGCCAAAGGAGGACTTGCCGTTCCATACCAGTGCAACACTTCAGCTGCTGCTTTCGAGAGAAGCCCTGCAGGTGTATTTCGCCGTGGATTCCGATGCCACAGCACGCAGTCTCCAAATTGCGTGATTAATGGGTGACTTAGAAGGAGTAATGATGTTTTTCATCATGAAGACAATATATGCCGTTATGCTAGAGCAATTTTACGCAGAATAGCTTGAAGATTTTTTTGTTGCCATCATTAAGCGTCAACGAGACGAAACGGGATTGCACCTGCTCGCGTTATAAAACGTGACCTTTGGCACATAAACAGGTGGAATAAATACCTAGTCACTGATGGGGAGCCATTACAAATTTAGCTTATAACGGACTCAAAATGAACATGATAATGTGATCTCGTGTGTGCTCTTCATCGTTACTGATTATGTGGTCGCATTTAAAGTAGGGGGTTGTGTGTGTGTGTGGAGGGAAGCTACTCGCCCACCTTTCGCTGCTGTGTGTGTGTAGGTGTATGTATGTGGGTCGACTCAGCCTCAAATGAGTACCTGGTGCAGCGTGTAAACATTGCCACTGGGGAGACAAAGGCGGTCGGGCGTGGTGCTGGCCACCCACCCCCTCGTGTGCCGTTCCGGCCTTCATAGGTGCTCGCTAACAGCACTTGCCCCTACAGTCTGTTAAGTCTATATGGGGGATCTTTGTTTGTTTTGTATGTGGGGAGCGGTCGTGTCACGGTTTGCGAACCCTGCAAACCGAGTTTGATTCCCACTCACAGCCAACACCAGTGGAACTTATCTGAACCCGGTCCCGGGCCTCCCCCATGTCGACTCAGCCTTAAATGAGTACCTGGTGCGGTGTGTAAAATATTGCCACTGGGGAGACAAAGGCGGCCGGGCGTGGTGCTGGCCACCCACCCCCTCGTGTGCCATTCCGGCCTTCATAGGTGCTCGCTAACAGCACTTGTCCCTACAGTCTGTTACAGGCTATAGGGGGATCTTGTCCTTGTTGTGCGTTCTTGTTACGAACCCAGTGACCCCAGTTTAATTTCCGCTCACGACCAATATCAGTGACGAATATCTGATCTCGTGCTGGGCTTCCCTTATGTCTACTTAGCCTTAAACATGTTTTAGCTTGTGCTGTACGTAAACATGAGTACTGGGGAGACAAAGGTGGCCGGGCATGGTGCCAGCCACCCACCCCCTCTTGAACATTGCCAGCCTTCATCGGTGCTCTCTAACAGCACTTGCCCCAAACGTCTATTGAGGCTATACGGGGCATCTTTGTCTTTGTGCCTACGTGCACATATTCACGGGCGAGGGCCTCCCATTACCCCCCAGGTCAAACCCAGTGTTGCCAGACCTCCCGACAGGAGGAGGCCATCACACTGTCAAACCGGTGTCTGCCAGTTGCCAATGTAAATTGGACGTTGAGACCATCACTTAGACAAGTACGCTGACACCAACAACATGTAGAGATGTGCCATGCAGTAACACGGAGTACTAGAGTGCCGTGTGGTATTACATGGCTGTCGATGCGTATGCGATTGTTTGGCGTGCCTTGAATGGTGTTTAAAATGCTGGGTGAGATTGTCATTTTTTATAGTGTTTTGTTTCGGTCATGTGTTTGTATCATTTTCTAATGTTCATAAATGTGGTTTAAAAATGTCCTGCTTTTGCAGAATTACGTGCGATATTGCCACAGACATGATTTATTGCAAAATGCTTTCAGTTTCTTTTTTTACATTTTGAGGGTAAAGATTCCCATTATAACAAATAATAATGGCACGTTCTTTAGATATATCTATTTTAGGTCTAACATACCGAGCTGAGTGCAGTTTATAATTTTACTGATGAACTATAAGGCAATGAAAAACAACCTTTGAAAATGATCATTATTATTGGAAGGGAGGTGAAAGTTTTAATTTTAAATCTCCCCGTGGAGCCAAATCACGTGGACCCTGAAGGGTAACTCCTCAAATTGGGCCTGCATTCTTCTGACAATTTACAAGCTGTGTAATGGAACGCTCCACAGTTGCACATCGTATTAGTTAAGCATTTTTAATATATTGTTTTGTTTTCTACTTATTTGTGTGAAATGTGGCCCAGCAGTGTGACTTATGCAACGCAAGACCACTTCTGCGCTCATGGCCAAGGATTGACATCTTATTCAGTCAAGCATGCAATATTCTAAAATGTCTGAACTGTTAAACACACGTTCATTATTGCGCGGCATAAACCAAGCGTTGTCTCTTGGTGTGTGGCAACAGAGGGGTAGATATGTTTATTCAAAATGTACACGTGCAGCCCTTGCCAATCCACCACTGGTAGAGGGCCTCGCCATGAATACCAGCCATTGGGGGTTATTTGACCCGACTTCAACACATTGCTCAGTGCGAGTTTGTGAAGCCGGGGAGCATAAACGTGAGAGCATTTAAGTGTAATAGCAGCAAAACGATAGCACCTAAATGAGGAACGCATGCAGTCGGGGGGGGGGGGGGGGAGGAAAAACACCCCATGCAAAATAAGTAAAAAATTAACCCGTAAAAACAAAGTTTTTCACTATAAATCCTTTATATGCGTGGCGGCTAGAGTCCTCTCATCCTCTGGCTTGAGATGGCTGCCACCTATGGGTCAGATGATTGCCTGCCACCATTAAGCAATTGGTAATTAAATCAAATTTTTTTTCCCCCTAAAAAGTGTAAAGTTATGGAAAACAAATTTCACGAAAATAAATTGTCACGCACAACGAGTCTGTGTGCAAAATGTCAGCTCGATTGAATCACGGGAAGTGGGTTAAAAAACGACCGAAAGATTTGCACGGTCGTAAGCACGCAAGCAAGCAAGCAAGTGAACTTAATATAAAGGATTTAAAAAAGAAACAGCCTGTGTGTAACACAAAAGCGAATCTACGAAATGTGTTTTACTGCAGTCTATGATTAAAACGGCTTGCTTACCTAGGTTTGCTTCACCTACATTGAAAGTAGGCCCATGCTCAATTCCTCAGCAGCATTGCAATTTGAAAATAAATGGCCGCACAGGAATGTGTGAACGAAGGTGCATGGAGGTGAGGTGGTGGCGTGAAAAGTGTCTGTGGAAAGTCGTGGGGTGTTGATTTAACACATTTTTGCCCGGCGTGTTGTGTTAGTAGGTAACGTAATCCTCTTACGAGTTAATGATGTTGACCCTGACTTCACGAAAACTCAAAGTACACACGATTTAATATTGTACGTGTAGATACTGGTTCAAATATTGTAACGCTGTAGTCGTAATTCTGTTTTACAAATAAAGGTCGATCTAACATTTGGGGTGTCTTATGACCATGAACAAACATGTTAATTTCAATGGGAAAGATGAACTCCACATCTGCACAACTCAAATTCTGTGTATCTAGCGCATGCAGCGTGAACTTGCATACCCCCAACATTTTACAATCCCAGTTTCATTGGATCTCATGTTAAGAGTATAAGCTCGCATGTGCCAGGATAACATTCAATGATGTAAAAGCAATGATCAACTGGATTCCTGTAAATGCATATTAAAAACATTTTACAACATTTTTTATTCTTAGAAAACTACCGGAAATTTGGTCTAAATCTAACGGAGAAAAAGTGGACACACGGACAACGTACAGTTTTAATCAGGCGCAGCTCACAAACTTTTGGGATTTTTTTTCACAGTGCTAAATTTCTTAAGTACCTTGAGCACAACACAGAAGACTGCACTCCGATTTTAACAGAGAGCATTGGACCTCTCTCCTGCTTCAACATTCCACGCCTTGGCCAATTTATCACAATTTACATGCGCATGCGTGTGTGTGTGTGGGCTTTTGACTCTGAGGGACCGGCACAGTGGAGCAAAGCTTTGCAAATTGTGTGATGACGAACTGTGCTCCCATTCTCAAGAGGCACATCAACCCCCACAATTCACAAGATTTACAATACTGTACAGTGCAACGTCTCAAATGCAACCTCCTGGTATATGTATATACTCTTCCGGTTTGTTGTCTTATTTCGTAGAAAGAACTCTCTTCCTGTTTTCTGCACCCACGATTTGATGTGCAGAACCATCCTATTATATGCCCATTAGTTAATTCTATTAGTTGGTCGTATCCACGGGTATGGAGGGGCATCCCGAAACGGTTGAATATTGTTTTGTTAACGCCTGGCTGTGGAAAGCTGTGCGGATAATGGGAATGATTTCCACAGATAATGCCTTTGAAACATCATCTTCCAAGAGTGCCCCGCACAGAATCCTGGATAAGCCTCGGTTGAGATATTTTTCTTGGAAAGGGAACCATTTGATGAACATTTGGACATATTTTTGAAATGACAGCCAAGTGTCACCTGGCCAGCGCTTCGGCTCAATACGTCTGAGGTGCCCTTTGTGTGACACTTTGGCACTAAACTTCACGCGACTATATCGCGGTTGCAGAAGTACGGTGCGAAATAAGTTCTACATACATTCGTGATGCCACAATCTATCATTTTACCCCCAGTTCCTTCACCACCCCCAGCCAACGCCATCACTCAGGGTTCCAGAACTGATGGAGACCGGGGGCTGCCATTTTAATTTAATCGGCCACGTGTGTTGTTAAACCACGGTATTGAGATGTTAACTACCTCACCTGGTATACAGGTGGTCGTGGGTTCGATGCCTACCGCGACTCCTGTATATTTCGAGTTTGCATGTTCTCCCCGTGGTTGTGTGTATTTTTCTCTGGGTTCTCCGGTTTTACCTTCACATTTAGAAACATGCGTTTCGAGCATTTAGCTGCTATACATTTCCACACGATGAGTCACTTTGTTGAGCTATAATTTGTGGGCATGTCGCTTCTGAAAAGAGCTATATAGCTCAGTGGACCTTACCTGGTAAATAAAAAATAAAGTTTTAATTGTTTTTAAATACTTCACCACGCAGGGTCGTTGGGTTAGTGTAAAAATAATTAATAATTCAGAGAAAGGTCACGGAGTTTAGTAGGCTAGTGCTCCCGTCCCTTCTGATCTACAGCATTTTTTAAAAGAACGTAAAAAGTTCCAAATCTAAAGTGGAATATATGACCAGTTCAAAGATTATTAGGCACTTTAGTCATATCGACTATTTCCGTGACCTTAATTATACTTGCACATTATAGTCAAGATTCGTTTTGAATATTTCAGTTTGTTTAGGGAAAAGTATGTGAACTCGGAGATTACACGTTGCTTGGCTGAGTTGAGCTACGATGGCGGTCTCGCAACCTAATCGTGGGGCGGCTTCAGAGACAAACCGTGATAACCAAACATCACGGGGCTTTTTGGTCCAATTTCAGCGCAGGTAGAATGTTTTTGGCGTCCCATGATAATTTTGGGTAATTCGGAGAGACCTGGAGAATGCCCTCTTCCTCTTAAAGTCTTACTCAGCCGTGGCTTCCTCCTTTCTGTAGCTGAGAGAAGAGGACGCCACAGAGATAACAGATGAGTGCGGTGGCATTAAGTCAGCTGCTTTGTCCAAACGTACGTTTATCTGTTGGCACTTCGTGGTGTCAGGCTCTCGTGTACCAGTGCAATAGTTGTAATTAATGGCTCGGTAACACACACAGGGTCTTCGTGCGGAGCGAGCCGCGCGTAATAGCTGTAATTCGGGCTGCCCTTCACAAATTGTATTACTTAAAGTTAACACGGCAGCTTTGTTAATGTTCCTCTTGGCATTTAATGTGGTGAAATAAAAAAAAGTGAGAGAGTCATGGTTTGTTTTATTGTTGTTAGTCTATGAGTCAAACTGACTTATTGCTCAAATGAGCATTGAGGTGGGGCTTATACCCTGTATTTTACGACCCTGACACAGTGATGGGAAGTTCCACGTTCTGATGCTGGGTTTTGAGCCCATCCATAGGACGACCACCGTTTTTTGACACCAGAGTAATGATGGGCTGAGTCAAGCCGAGTGAAGCGTTTGAACTCGAAACCTTCACTATTGTGCTACTGGTTCGTTTAGCAGTTAAAAACAAACACTAATCTTCGATTTAAAGCGTTCGTGACTGCAGGGATTCATCTTCTTGGTTCTTTCGGTAAAGTCACGTAGAAGGAAAATAATAAAATAATAAGAATAAAACATAATAATTCCCACGACGTTTCGGCCACAACGTAAGCAACCTTCTCGACAGACCTGTTCTCCACCTGAAGACGGCTGCTTGTGTTGTGGCCGAAACGTCGTGAGAATTATTTAATTATGTTTTATTTTTATTATTTTATTATTTTCCTTCTACGTGACTTTACCGAAAGAACCAAGAAGATTAACACTAATCTCTTCTTTTCATATGCGCAGCCCCATTGTCAAGCCATTGCTTTATGAAGGCCTCCCCGTGCTGTGTCGCTCCTAAGGGTTGTCTGACCATACTTTGTTCCGGTCACTGCAGAGCTTGTGGTCACTGGGTTCAAAGCGTAGCAAACAAACAAAAGCATCGCATCTCCACTCCTTTTGTCCGCTCGTTTCCTTGTTCATGAAAAAAAAAAACATTGCAATTGATCCTACGAAGATCTGTCAAGTGGCCCAAACACGCAGGTGCTAATCACTCTAAATAACGACACAAAAACTCTTCAATAGGAAGCTCTCACCCCACCACTCCAGTCAACCTTCATTAAAACTTTTAGCTGTTCCGCTGCTCTTTCCTAAACTCGATATATAAAGATGTGGTTGGCGAAGACAGACGAGTGGGGAGTCTCGGGACACTGTAATCCTCGCCAAAGGGCATAATTTCTGTCGCGTGACCGGCCGGTTTTGGGTGTCTTGTGCCTGCGTTCTCCGTTACACAGAGAACCCTTATTCCGTTTAGAGCCTGACATGCCACCCGGATAAGAAGAATGCCCTTCTCTTGCGTGAAACAGGAACCCGCTCAAACCTGAGAGCAATCTCATGAGTGGTGCCGAGTGGTCTCCATCAAATTGAAAATCGTTAAGCGTCTCAACAGAAATGTTAAGCCATGCATTGATATTGCGTGGGCGCCATGCCCTTGGAGTGTTAGTATACACTGCATATGGCCTTGAAGTTCTTTGCACTGTGGCTCTTTTCATTATGACGCTCGTAAAAAACAACTTGCATTGGTAAAAAAAAAATTTACGCCCGCTTTTTAGCTTGAACTCTTTAACAATCAGTGCGCTTTGGTCGTGGTATGTTATCGCTCAGCATTCAGTTCAGGCCACCCTAATTTATTTCAGCAAAATGTGAAACCTATTGAGACACGTGAAACAATTGTTTCCTATTTTGTAAGGGTAACCTGGGTTACTTAAAGGCAGTTTGCATTGCCAGTCAAATGTGGGTATAGAGCTGTTGGCTACTTTCAAGCCGGCTTGCTTTGCTGACAAGTGCTCGCTTTATCCCAGAGTTGCTCTTTCACTCTTTGGGTTGTAACAGGCGTGCGATGATGTTGCTGTTGTCTGTGATCACTTGACCACGCTGAATGTTTATCCAGGGATCAGGTTATGGGTTTAAATGGCTACTGTGGTAGATGTTCATAATGGTGTGCAGTGAAAACATTGAGCAGACTAAGTCATTCGGTCACTTTCACTACGCTGGCAATCTGGGAAGGATCCAAATGCATAGCTGTTGTTTTGACCTTAGAGATTTGCTGCCTGTGATTTATGCTTCTTGAATGTCATTACTTTCCTCTACGTAACGGTATTTTGCAGCGTGGAGTGCGTTAAGGTTGTTCTGCTTGCTGTGTTACCCTTAATGCTGCAGTCCAAATTGTGATGAAAGTCTAACTGAAAAACATGCTTGTTTAATTTGGTTTTGTTGATTCAATTTTCTATGTTCATTACATTCAATTATATCTTGATAGCAAGACACTTTTTGTTTAAAGGAAAGGGATCTGTTTTTGTGGTCTCTGGAAATCTTCACTGACAGTAAAATGTCAATGGTCGGCCCCCGCAGATACTTGCTTGTTCATGCCACTTCTGCAGAAGGGTCTCTACAGAGGGAGCTCTAGAGAGCCACTCTAAGAGACTTCTTTGGCCTACTTGGGGCACCACCCGGAGGTGAAATGTTTTCTTCCTCGCCTGGTATGCAATAGGTCTGAGCCCTTATGCCTTATGCCTATTAATTTAGAGTTTGTATGTTCTCCCTGCGGTCGCATGGATTCTCCTGATCCTCCAGCTTTACCATCCATATTCCGAAACATGTGTTTATATAATTTGGTTACTATAAATGCTGACATGATAAGCCACTTCAATGTGCTGCTTCGTGTGGCCAGGTTGCCTCTGAAAAACAGCTCATAGCTCAATGGGCTTTACCTGGTAGATCCGTCATTTACTATTCCACTCTGGTCAGATGTCTTGGAAGAGGTGGGAGGGACCCACCCTTTACCCCACCACGTGTGACTTGCCAATCACCTACATGTGGCCAACCCATTGGGTGGTCAAAGGGGTGGTAGGGGTGCGGATAACAAACAACAAAAACACCCCCATGCACCGTTGTTGCAACTGTCCCTCCAAGAGATTGAACCGGCAACCTCTGAATTGCAAAGTCCAGTGCGTTGTTCATGAACACCACAACAGAGTCCCGTTGACAGTGAAACTTAGAAAACACAGAGAACCCATGTCTGTCATGAGCATTATTATGCCAAGGTTCAAAGTTCACGCTTGGTTTAGAGAGTGGAAATTTAGATTTGCTTTTCACAGCTCTCGCCCTGGTAGTTAAAAATATTTTTTTAAAATATATTTCCAAACTAAGTAAACAAGCTAATTATTTTTAGATGTCATAGAGCTTTGCAAATGTCAAAAAAATGTTTTGCACAGCTCTCAGATACGTAATTTCATATCTAAGTGATTCTATAATGCTGGAATGCGGAGATGTAATCTTTAGAGCGGCATTGGACCTTGAATATAAAAAAAATAAAACCAAATACATTTGATTCCTGTATGGCAATTGAAGTCGCACTGCTCTGCTGCATATCTCAGTTATGCTAAAATGGATTTTGTTTTATTGGAACAGCTGGTGCCTGCTCTCCCAAATGCGCAAATGGGTTTTCTATCCCTACACCGTTGTGCCTATGCATGCAAGCGTGCTGCTCGAGTCGATATATTAAAAGTAGGATTCACTTCACATGTGTTCTTTTCGTGGCATTTCAGATTAATCCGTATGCGTCCAAAGTGATACGTAATAAAGATCAAAATGGATAATGTGAAAGTACTGAATAATAATAAGAAGAATGGTCGGGATGCTGCAATGGCTAGCATGCTGAAATTGCCAGTTCGATCTCCTGCCGTGGCGGTTGACGCGGTTGGTCAGCGAGGTTGAATCCTCAGCAGTGCAAATGGGCACGCGACAGTCGGTGAACTCGGCAGGTCCGTGCGCAGTGGGGTTCTCCACGGGTGCTCCTACCTCTCGCGAGACTCACCCGTGTTGACGAGTCGGACAAAATACCCTCTCTGGAGGGGCTCTCCAGTGCTTCCTTTAGCGGGGGGGGGGGCCCTTCCACAAGCAGTGGTGCAAGCAAAGCAATTTTCAGGGCTGTGCCTTTGCCTTCATAAAACATTACGTAATAATCCATATTAATAAATTATAGCCTAATTAGTAGCCTTTTGTCGCGTCACTGTACGTACGGTGAACATCTTTTGCACCTTCCGTAGCCAACCGTGCTAATGAAACCATCCCACGTCATATAGGTCACGAGGACTGTTTAGCCATACTTCCCTCGGCTCCTCAGTGCAGTGTTGTGCCCTATGAGGGGTGGGTTTTTTTGGTACTCATTTTCAGATGTTATCCTTGGCCAGGAATCGAACTCGGTCAGCAGGTCCATAGTGCATTGCAACCAAATACACGACCACCACTGCACACACCCCAGTGAAAGTATAATCGAGCAGAAAATATGTTCTGATGGTAATGAGCAGTGTTTAATGCTCCATTGCAAATGAATTAGACGTGTAACAACATATCAATTTTAAATCACGTTTTTTTGTGCCCAATGCACACGTCAAATCATCCATGTAAGAATCTTTATTTAAGTCACATGTGTCGTTGGTGATTTTTGAAAATCCTTCAACCATTGCAGAATCTATCTTGATTTAAAGCTTTCGTGACTACAGGAATCCATACTCTATGGGGACCTCATTTGCCAGTAAAAATATGATAATTGGTTCTTTACCCTTCTATCTGGCAACAAAACTGACACCTTTTTACAAGGAGTCATGTTTGCATAGACCGCAATACCTGCAGTCATAAATACAAACAAAAGACATAACTCTGATAATGTGCACTGTCCTTGAAGTTGATTGGTCCACACCCGAGACAGCTTTCCTTAGAGCCTAGTCTCACATGGGTTGGACCAGAAGACGCCAAAAGGCGCACAACTCAAAGACAATGTCTCGGGTGTGGACCAATCAACTTCAAGGACAGTGCACATTATCAGAGTTATGTCTTTTGTTTGTATTTATGACTGCAGGTATTGCGGTCTATGCAAACATGACTCCTTGTAAAAAGGTGTCAGTTTTGTTGCCAGATAGAAGGGTAAAGAACCAATTATCAGGAATCCATACTCGTTGGTTCTTTCGGTAAAGTCAGGTAGGTAGAAAAAATAATAGATCACAACAACAAGCGACCGTCTCCAGCTTCGCTTGTTGTTGCGAATGAAACGTCGTGATCTCTTATTTTTTCTATCTACGTGACTTTACCGAAAGAACCAAAGAGCACTGCAGAATCTGCGTACACGACAAACATAAAATAAGGAATTGTGGAGTAGGGTAAATCATTAGGCACCTCATGCCTAGCTACATTAGTCAGCTTCTATTGTTGGGGCCAGAGCATGCAGTCACACAGAGGCTGCATTTGTACAAACACATGCGTACTCATGTTTTCCCCTTATATAAGCTGTTCTCTAAGCACAAATGTCAACGTCGGTTTTTTTCCCCTTTTCTAGATAGTTCCAATGGTATCCTGGTATCCAATTGATTGCAATGTTGGGAGTGGTGGTGAGTGATTGGCACATAACGCTATGCGCCTGGTGACTTAAGTTAAATGCCCAGTCACGGTGGCTAACATCAGTGGCGAGTCTTCTTGGTTCTTTCGGTAAAGTCACGTAGAAGGGAAATAATAAAATAATAAAAATAAAACATAATAAAATAATTCTCACGACGTTTCGGCCACAACGCAAGCAGCCGTCCTCAGGTGGAGAACAGGTCTGTCGAGGAGACAGAGTCGTGAGAATTATTTTATTATGTTTTATTTTTATTATTTTATTATTTCCATTCTACGTGACTTTACCGAAAGAACCAAGAAGATGAATCCCTGCAGTCACGAAAGCTTTAAATCGAAATCAGTGGCGAGGTCCTGAATGAAGGTGCCCTTCTTCACCATCTTGCACTGACCAGGGTGGTGAAGTATGGTCAACCAACCATGATGACTGACAAACGTGTGTTGGAGGCTTTCATCCAGTCGTGAATTGACATGGCCGCAATTGTTTTTTGGACAATTTTTCTAAAGTGACATTTTACAATTTTTATTTAATGTAATGAAAACATATACTCATTTTACAAAACTGTTTCCCATGTAAATATGTCCAGCTAGGGCACTCCTGGCAATACCGCATGTGCGCAGTGATCCATCACACTGTGTTACTTTGTTAATATCACATTGCGTGCTTCTTATTTTTTGTTCCATTCATAATCCTAGATTTTTTTTTTACATCTGACGTTAAATATTTGTTAGCGGGGACACGTGTGTGTGCGTGTCTAAGGCAGTAAAATTTGGCAATAATTTACCGTCTTGTGAATTAGGGCTTGTGTCCGATGGTCGTAAAACCCAGTGATGTTTGGTGTCCAACTCTGCGAAGAGGCAGGGTGAGTAATGTTACACCTGCTCAAGAACCAGCTATTAGGCCACGTGGTAACGTTGATTTCGAAAAAACTTACTTAACCCATATCAGTGGCAATCATGGCGAAGTGTGCAACCTTTTGAAGTCTCCTTGTTCGTTTATTTCTTTCTTCCTTCCCATCGGGATCCTGGGTGCCCGGAGAAGCTGAATCAATAGGACGTGACGATGTTATTTACCCAGAATAAAACTCTTCCAGCTGATCAGAAACACGAGTTTCCCATGGTGGCGGTGTCCTTTGTCATTTTTTTCTCCAAAGTTCAGTTTGTCATCCTGTTTGTGATGAAATACATATAAATATGTAATGATTCATTTTGTATGGCGTCGTTCACGCAAACTGCTTCTCAAAATCACCAAGGTACCACAGACAAGTTAGAAGGCTGGCAGGCGGTGAGCATAGCGCCAACAATTGTTCTGCTGTTCTCTATATAGTCAGATGTTTTCGGCCAATTAGTGAGTGTTTATTATGAATCTGGGAGGAAACCGGAGCGTACAGTGGTTGTCTCAGCAGTGATTCGTTTACCTTTCCTATCTTGTTCGCTGTATCGTCGTTTTGTATTGTTCGTTTAACGTTCTGACCCGTCCTCTACTGGACATCTGCGAAAAAGAGCTTTACAAAGCTCATCGGATTCCTCCTCCAGTATGAATAGAGATTCTGATTCCTGAGCCTGGATATCACTTGGATGGGTGACCGCAGCACGTAAAAACAGTTTATCCACTGGGCTGTGCGGCTGTGCGTTGAACGACAGAAGAAGACGCTGTAGAACAAAAATCATTGCTGTGGCACGCGCCGACGCACCCCGCCTTCACCAACCTGCGCTGACCAGTGTGGCAAAGCAAGCGATTCCCTCGTCATTCGTGACCAGGGATACGTTCCGGAGATGCGTGTGAACAGCAAATGTTGTGGATGATAATATTGGCCTACAAACGCCTACCTTTTTTTTGTGAATTGCCTTAAATAAATAAGCTATTAAATACATGAAAATGATCACTATAGCACAAAAAATAGTTATAATCAGCATGAAGTAAATAAAAAATATATTCAAGTATTAAATAATAGTTTATACATGAACTTAAGAGGTGTATTGCATTACTTTATCTCTCATCACTTTTTCTCATCACTTTCTCGCACCACATTCTCTCTCATCACTTAACATCATTACTTTATTTTTCTCTTTCTCTCGATGCAATTGTGTAGCGTTCCCGATGCGATTTGTGGATAGCCATAAGCGCGGACAGCAAGTTCAGGAATAACGATGGAATACCGTACGCTCAAATGACCCGCACGACATGGTGAGGGCTTTATCCTGCAGCGGATTGACAAAGAGCTATCTGGTAAACGATACGCGTACGTGATATTGTCTTGAAGAACTGGCCGGCGTCATATGGTTTGCCCATTTTATTTATCGCATTGTATGTATGTTGAACTTATTTCACACTGCACATAGCCAACCATGCTAATCGAAGTTTGACGCGAGAGTTCTTGGTAAGGGTGGAGCCTTGTGGTTTTTATTCAGACTTCATTGCGCGAGTTTTAGGATGGGGTCAGGTGCGGTGCTCTTCCACGTGGGTTGTAAAACTTGAGAGTCACGTGCTCGACCGTTTATAAAACCGAGGCCAGGAGTTGAAGCGGACGAACAATCTCGGCCGACAAACTTCGGTCTTCGCTGCTTCCTTGAACAATGCCGCCGAAGGCTTAAAAGTTCGCAAGGTTGTCTCGTCCGTGCTGTGCGCTCGCTTTAAAGGAGTTAAACGGCGGATGCGTGTTTAATTTTCCTTTTATTTCGTGCTTCGGACTGAAGAGTTGCACGGAACGAACCGACAGGTGAGACAGCTTCCCCGACGTGTCTTCAGTTTGTACGACGTCCAGTATTGGCTCCACATGCTCGGAGCTTTGGTTCATGACTCGGTTCCTGTGTGGCTGTTGGGTAACTACACGCAAGCCTCTGCTGGCGTCGTGCATTTGAACCGTCAAAATAAAAAAAACTCCGTGAGTAAGAAAAGTGGTCAGTAGGGGTAACATTGTGGCTATGATACGTGTGTGCATCAAGTTCCTGAATCAGTTCCCGGATCAGTTCCAGAATAAGTTCCCGTATCAGTTCCTCGAGAAACGCCCGGCGAGTTGAGAGAAAACGGTGGACATGGTGCCAAAAAGATTTGTGGTACAAACCCGAAAAAGACACATCGGCGAGTCGAACAGCATGACTGTAAAAATCTGACTGGGTAGGATATCGAGAAACCATGATGGCCACAAACTAAGTTTTACTCGTGGAGATTTTTTGCAGTCGGATTGCATGAGGCAGCATGTGCACACGTGTCGTGCCTGTTGGCCTCGGTAATAATACTGGCTGCAAAAACATTGGCATGCGCTGGACTCTGTTGGGGAGCCGATGGCTTTCTTGGCTTAAGTCTGTTGTTTCAAAAGGTGGTGTAAATGTAGTGAAGTGCGGCTGGCGGTGCTTGGATTGGCTAACGTGTGATTTGTTTTATGAGTTTTTAATTGTTTTTGTTGGCATAATGAGAGGTTCCACATTGTTTATTTTGTTTAATTGTTAAGATAATGTGCGTATCCTAATGGAATTAAATAATTGTTGTTTTTAAATACCGATATCATTCGCTCATTTTTTCTCTTTGACCAGTACATCATAGACCCATTAAGCTACATGCAGGTCACAGCCAAGAAAGACCTCTTTTTCTTGAGCGAATGTTAATATTATGGTATTGGTTTTATGTAGTAGTAGTTGTAGTAGTAGGAAATGTTAGCCAATCGTAAGCAGTGGAGAAGTGGCTGTCAAGAGGGTTGACGAAAGGAAAAAAAAACTATCTTCAGCGTCACGACAGGAATCCCGTTCGGCAGATGAGCAGCAACTCTTGGCCACAGTGCGGCCGACGCTTCCCCTAAAGCAGAGGTCGCAACCGGGTACCCGATACCCGTACCCTACCCGATATCCGGGTACCCGTACCCGGCCGGGTACGGGTACCCATTTGCGACCCAGGTGCGGTCGGGTACGGGTAGGCCGTGAGTCACTGGTGAGTAACCGTTTGTCACTCATTTCGGGTAGGGTACGGGTACGGGTAGGGAACGGGTACCCGTACCCGGCTGGATACGGGTACGGGCACCCATTTGCGACCCTGGTGCGGCCGGGTACGGGTAAGGAATCAAAACCCGTTTGTGACCTCTGCCCTAAAGGGCCGGCCTCTCATCCCACCGGCGCGCAGGGAAATGCTGCTGATCGCTGTTCTCCGCAGTCATCGTCGTTGGCGATGGACAGCCGAAGTGGAAAAAAATAATAATGTTAATTCAGTGGTAGTGGCAGCTGAGCAATGCGACCGCTTTGAATGGTCCATACGGCTCCATGATGTCTCGTGCAAGTTCGTGCTTGATGGCCGATAATGATGACGATGATTGCGAAAGAGATGCAATTGCACACTGTACAAAGAAAGATGTTTAATTATGGTGCCCTATCTCGCTGAGATAAGTACTTTGACTTCACCACAGTGCGTGGTAGGTCGGTGTGGTTGCGCGTCAGAGCGTTGAACTGCTCGTCCAAGGTCTGCACTATCGACCTTCAACTTCAAGGACACTGCATATATTATCAGAGTTATGTTTTTTGTTTGCATTATGGCTGCAGGTATTGTGGTCTATGCAAACATGATTCCTTGTAAAAAAAGGTGTCAGTTTTGTTGCCAGATAGAAGGGTAAAAAAAACAATTATCATATTTTTTACTGGCAAATGAGGTTCCAATGGTGTAAATGCTTACCCCGAACTCTCATACTCTGATGGTGCATTGTCTTTGAGTTGTGCGCCTTTTGGCGTCATCTGGTCCAACACCATGTGAGACTAGGCTCTAAGGAAAGCTGTCTCGGGTGTGGACCAATCAACTTCAAGGACAGTGCATATATTATCAGAGTTATGTTTTTTGTTTGCATTATGGCTGCAGGTATTGTGGTCTATGCAAACATGATTCCTTGTAAAAAAAAGGTGTCAGTTTTGTTGCCAGATAGAAGGGTAAAAAAACTATTATCACTATCGACCTTGTCAAGTGCAGTGACACCGACCCCCTTGATGGCAAACACCGGGAGTGTGACGTTGACGGGAACATTGCATCTGGTAATGTGGACAACATGAGGGCCCGTGACATTCACAAGATGCAGCATTTGCTTAATTATCCGTGGTCTGGAGGTTGACTTAGTCAAGTGTGACCTTGACTATTGCAACTCGCTTCTTCTCAGCCTTCCTACCTGTGCCTTCATTCCTCCCCAACAGATTCAAAATGCCTCAGCCTGGATCATTAAATCCTTTATGTTAAGTTCACTTGCTCGCTTGCTTGCGCGCTTACGACCGTGCAAATCTTTCGGTCGTTTTTTAACCCACTTGCCGTGATCTAATCGAGCTGACATTTTGCACACAGACTCGTTGTGCGTGACTTTCTTTTCGTGAAATTTTTTTTCCAAAACTTTACACTTTTTAGGTAAAAAAAAATCGATTTAATTACCAATTGCTTAATGGTGGCAGGCAATCATCTGACCCATAGGTGGCAGCCATCTCAAGCCAGAGGACGAGAGGACTCTAGCCGCCCGTTTCAAAGACCAATGTGGGCTGGGTTGTGGCCCATTGAACATGCATATAAAGGATTTATAGTGAAAAACTTTGTTTTTACGCGTACATTTTTTTTAACCTCCCCCCACAATTCCCACGCTTCTGTTCTACTTTGCCAACCCCACTGGCTCCCTGTCCACCATCGCTGTCTGCATCAATTTCTCACCCTAGTCAATAACCTCCATGGTCTTGCCCCCATCCTATCTCGCTTCTCTCATATTTTACGACGTCCCATCCCGTCCCCTACCCTCCCAGTCTCCATCGTCCCTCTCTGTGCCTCCGTCGCCCTGCGCCTAGTCTCGCTCCCGTTCCTTTTCCCTTCTCACTCCCCTTCACTGGAACAAGCTCCCACTGCACATACAACAATCATTTTCACCGACCTCCTTCCATTCCTCCCTTAAAACAAGCCCCATCTCTTCTCCCTTGTCCACCCTGCTACTGCTACTCCCTGCCCCAGCCCTTCCCCCAGCTATGACCAGGCCTACCCCTACACCTCCTTAACTGCTCCCACCTGCCCTCCTAACTGTCACCATAAGTACACCACCACTTTCAATAACCACATTCTTTATTTTAACCATGATAATGTTACGTAAATGTTATAATTGTTCTACAGCGCCTGGGATTAATGCTCTATTCTATATACCTACTATAATCACCCAGGAATGTCTGTCCTTAATGCTTGTGACGTCACTCCACGTCGACCAGCCCCCCTCATTAATAATCATGAACAGGTAACGTCCTCCAAATGGACACCCCCACCCCCATTCATAATAATTAGCAGCTGACGTCACTCCACATGGGGGGCCGAGGCGCCTCCTCCCCCCTCCTCGGCGTCAACTCACAACCCTCACTACAAAGGCAGAACCCTCACGTCACGCGGTCTCCGTGACGCTGTTGAGACATCAAAGTAAAAAGGACGTCATGATGAACAAGGGCTTATAACCTTTACATGAAATAGGTTTGTGTCACCGCGCCCTTACGAATTGCACACGAATGGATGCAATGTATATCACGTCGCGGTCTGCTCTTCGCTTGCAAGTTTCAGATTTACCGGAATACACCCGTCCTTGGACGTGCAAAAGGCTAGTACATCTATATTTAGATAAGAAGATAAGGTTGAGCGAGTAGGTGAGTGAATGGTTTGATGGGGTTAATATTCATGAACAGTTTCGATTTAAAGCTTTCGTGACTGCAGGGATTCATCTTCTTTGTTCTTTCGGTAAAGTCACGTAGAAGGGAAATAATAAAAATAAAGCATATTTTTTATTTTATTATATTTTATTTTAAGGGAAATAATAAAACAATAAAAATAACACATAATAAAATACTTTTTTAGTAATAAAAAATAAAACAATAAAAAACTTTTATTATGTTTTATTTTTATTATTATATTATTTCCCTTATACGTGACTTTACCGAAAGAATCAAGAAGATTCATGAACAGGTTATTTAAAACAGGGAGTTCCTTGTACAGTGTGCAATTGCATCTCTTTCGCAATCATCGTCGGGAGTGGGTAAGTGAATGGCTTTGATGGGGCATTGGTGGTGCAGAGGCACTGCATGCTGTTTGCTTGTCGTGATCTGTTTTTATTTTACTGCTGTGTTACTATGGACGTGTCATATTTAATCTCGGAGTAACATTGGCCTTGTTTCTTGGTCCAGCCTCGAAGTTTGACTCTTTTATTTCGAGAACCTGTGTGGAGGTGTTGCTCTTCCCTCAGCGCGGTTCAAGGTGTTCCCATTGTTGTTAATACAACTGAAAACTCAACTATTCTTATTCTACCAGGTAAGGCCAAACTGAGCTATGTAGCTCTTAGACACCGCCTAGCCACAAATGATATCTCAACGAAATGGCTTATCACGTGGAAATTTATAGCAGCCAAATACTCAACGCATGTTGCTAAATGTGGAGGGGAAAACCGGAGGACCTGGAGAAAAGTCCACGCGACCACTAGGGAAAACATGCAAACTCTGAAATGTACAGGCGTCAGGGGTCGGGATCGAACCCACAACCTCCTGTATACCAGGCAAGGGAGTTAACAACATCGCCACCATAAATGTTAGGTGACTCTTCCGTGCTTGGTAACCTGTGAGCAATGTGTTCCCTTTCTGCGGGCGGCGGCCAAATAATAGGCAAAGGTCATTTCCGTGCGGCGGGGGTTAACAGCGCCACGTGTCGAGCGCTGTTCAATTGGAAATGTGTTCATTAGCGACGCTCGGTCGCTGCCAATTGGTGACGGCTGATACGTTCGGTCAGCAGCGCTTGCGTGTGAATTGGTTTCCGTCAAGCACACCCATTTGGCACATTTTTAAGACATGTGACAAACTCCGGCGAGTTCACACTTTATAATGTACGCCCTTAAAGGTTGCGCGATATGTTGCAAAGATATAATGAACGATTGAGTGGCAAAAAATAAATCCTTAACCCTTGAAAAACAATCACGGGCATTGATTCATAAACATTTATTTTTATTGCCGCATAGGTTTTCGCAGTTGTGCTCTACAGTTTCTGCGACGTGTCTTCGGGTTGTACCGCGTGGTGTTCATAAAAATATGCCAAGTTTTGCTCCGTGTGCTGGGAGCTTCGTCGGGAAATAAACGGAGCAGCTCATGCAGTCTCCCTCGAGCGGTGTTATGGCGAGATGTTAACTCCCTCGCCCGGTATGCGGGAGATCGTAGGTTCGATCCTGACCCTGACGCCTGTATATTTGGAGTTTGCATGTTCTCGCGTGGCTTTTTCTCCAGGTCCTCCGTTTTTTCCCTTCACATTTAGGAACAGGCGTTTTGCGTATTTAGCTGATCTAAATTTCCACACGATAAGCCACTTTGTTGAGCTCTCATTTGTGGCCAGGTCGCATCTAAAAAAGAGCAATATTGTTCAGTGGGCCTTACCTGGTAAAATAAAATAGTTCAGTTTATATACAGTTGCTAGCTGCTGCTAGTGTTTCAACCTAGGCCAGAGCTTACATGCCTAAGCGACGAAGCAAATGAATAACTTTGGCAGGCCAACGCCAATCCTCAGCAGCAGCCGGCCAATTTATGCAATCCAGAGAGCTATTGTTAATTGCTCACATAGAGCAGGTTGGGCTGTCTCATCATTGGAGATAGATGCCAGGTCTTTAAAACGGCCCACAGCAGTCGTAGCCGATAGAAAATAATTGAACACATTCTCATGCGACCACCCTTCAATTACCCTGCTGGCGAAACCTGGATGAGGGGTATAATGGAGCGCCACTATATCACACTGCTTCGCCGTAAATGGAGTCTGCAACCGGCCCTGGGCAGAACGGGCTGCGGAAGTAAATTGCTGCTCGTGTCGTCTCTTCACGGAGGAGGCATTACCATTTTTCTCTCCTGGCTGGGCGTCCGAGAAATTGCTGTGCGATCCCAACCAGCATGGATAGCGTGCTGCCTTCACAGATGACATTTTTCGTAAAAATGCATCGGAGAGGGTTTATGGGCACCGCTGATGATTCATTAAGGCGTTAATTGGTGGAAGTGGCATGGAAGAGGCTGCTTCTGGTGATAAGCTGAGTGAGGTCAGGGATTGGTGTTTAAAGAAAAATAAATCACGTTAAATGGTTTATAATTAAGGATGGCATTGGATTGCAAATCAAGCCAGGGAGGGTGGTAAACTTATGGAGATGTCGGGCTTGGGCCAGGTTAAGCGGATTGCGTTGGCTCCTGCATCTCCCTACTCTGTACTAACGCTATTTACCAATAGCATCATAAAACCTAAATAAATACGCTTGTATTTACCGAAAACCGCATTTCACTTGCGGAGATTTCTCAAAAGAGACGTTTGCAAGATTTCCGTTGGCTTCAACACATTGTGTTGTGTTCAGAGTGACCACGTGATACGTTCAGTGTCGTCATCATTCATTTACAAGGGTCATTATCACATGGTGTCTTGTCAGCTGTGATGCTTATTTTATTGTTGTGTATTGTTAAACCTGTGCAATCGGCATGCAGTGAGTGGCTGGCCAAGGAACTCATTCAACAGGCATTGAATTATCTGGGTTAATTTTAGAGCAAAGATAATCGAGTATGGAATTGACCAATTAGTTTATTGCTCATTTAGTTAATCGAGAATTACAATTTTCATGTTACAAAAGCTAATATTTTCTATACTTGGGGCTCTCAAAACGTGTGTTAAGCACAGGGTTTAATGGCTATGATGGCATCATTACCACCACTTAGGCACATGTCCACGGAGGTGAAAACTAAACCTAAACCAAAACTATGTTTTACTCTACCAAGTAAGACCCACTGAGCTAGAAAGCTCTTTTCCACAAGTGACCAGGCGACAATTGATAGCTCAACGAAGTGGCTTATCATCATGTGACTATTTATTGCATCCAAATACTCGAAACGAACATTGATTCCAAATGTGCAGGGAAAACCGGAGGACCCGGAGAAAAATCTACGCAACCATGGAATATATACAGCAGGTGTCAGGGTTGAGATCTAACCCACGACCTCCTGGATACCAGGCGAGGTAGTTAACATCTCGCCACTGTGGTGAGATTTCAGCATACAGGAAGCCGGATTCCTGGCATCCTCTTTTAAGTTGCCTTACTAATTAATCGGTAACTATGTGGCATTTATTTATAATTTATTAATAATTTTCATAGATTCTTCATTTCAGCACTAGTTCAGTCGAAACAAATATATGCTATCCCAACTAAATCCCATACTAATATCCAATAAAGACGGTCCATTTCAAATTGGTGCCAGAGGCAGAACTCATCATTTTGAATCAATACCTCATGAAGGATGATCTATTTAACACATTTTAGCACGTGTTCTTATGAAGTGTGTTATAGCTCTCGGCAGGATTAAATTCAGGAAATGGCATAATGACGACCAACCAGATCTGTAAGGGACTTCGCCAATAGCTTTCCAACACAACTTTCCATTTCCTTGCTTTTTAATGGCGGCATTTGACATTACGACAATGTATGCAGTCATGGAATATTCCACGGCATGTCGTCTTGACATTTAAAACATTGAACACAACATTACCGACAAGAACTTAGCAATTCATTTTTGCAGGAACTTTTAAATTACATCTTAGAAGAACATTTTTCATTGATGTTCACAGATGTGTATGCATATTTAAAGTCTTTTCATTTCCCTGTACTGTTAGTTCGATCATGCGTAAAACACCTCCAAACTATATAGCTGATTCTGACTTCATATCTATTTCATAGCTAATGTTCATCAGAGTAGAAACTCATAAATGGACATCTGTTTTCACAAGTACTTGTAGAAAACAATCCAATTATATCATTACTCCTACTCAAAAAGTCTCACTCAATCTGGCAGTCAGAGACACAGATGTAATTTAAAAAAATGTGTTTTTTACAAATTTTGAAAACGGTAAATGTTCAAAACTAGAATTTAAAGGCGCTTGAAAGGTCATGTAAGGATGCTGCCGTGGTGTAATTGATATCACGCTGGACTTGCATTCCAGAGGTCGCAGACTCGATCTCCTAGTGCGGCAATTGAATAAATGGGCTAAGTTTCTTAAATTCCCTCATCTCTGTGCCACCTCTTCAATGATGTCTTGCCAGCGTGGAAGACCTAAATACCCTCTGAGAGCGGTGTTCTGGAGATCCCTCTGGTAGAGGAAAGACAGATAGAGTTTATGTCAGCAGTCGTGCGAGGAATAAAGCGCAAGCCTGTGCTTCCATTTTTTAAAAACAGGGTCACAAACAATATTCAAGTGAAATAAATACCTAACACTTGACAGTATTTCAGAATTGTGCATACAAATGTAGTGTGCTAATTCAGAGACACTAGTCGGACGCACTCTCGCTAATTTATTCTGGCTTTCACAGCCATAAGGGATAACTATACACCGGGTCAGGACAGCCATCATACTTCCTGACCCACAGCTCGAAGAGGCTAAGATCATGACGATGGCAGCACGACGAGTTCATGCCAGACCACGGCAGCCCCGGCTGTGAGTCGGAGCTCGCCTTTTATCCTTTCCAGCGTGGCCAGGCTCCGCCCTCGGCCACGCCTTCTTCTGGATTCCCCCAGAAGGCTCCGGGCTTCGCCCACGTGTCCCACTGGTAGACCGGGCTGTTACCCATAATCCCACTCTCTACCAGTCTCCAGCGCTACTCGTTCCAGTGACTCATTCTATGTCACTACACAAACACCGTACCACGCACAATGCTACGTTCCACGTTCATATCCAATGTTTTATTTCAGTCGGGCGCAATGAGCGTTCTATTTTTTATGAGCTCTAGACTTGCATGTACATTTTTTTGCCCCAGGAACTTCACCACTCCCATCCAATGGGGCAGCTTGTCCAAATTGTATGAGCACATTTATCTATTTTGGATCTGCTGGTGATATATTTGTTTTTATACCAAAGCTGACCTAACCACGTTTGCCTTTTGAAATGGTTGGAGATATTATTTCCTGATTTATATTGGCTTTTTAAATAGATTTTTTTCACGATGAGCTCATTTCTAATGATCGCTTGATGTAGCACACACACACAACTAATATTTTCGTATTCTCATTGACAATGCTTACGACTTTCCCAGTACATGTTTTACTCTCACATTGCACTCATAACCCAGCCCCCCTACATTCACTGATGAGGTGCCTGTGACTCGGAGTAGGTTTTATTTACTTGTTTCTCTATTAGCACCAATAGTGTAAAATAATAAGGTAAAGGTGCAGTCCTACAATTTCTTACTCATGCCATTGCTGTGTAGAAGGGTCTGCACGAAGAGGGAGCCAGCTCCAGAGAGCCCCTCTAGAGTGCACTATGGCCTACTCTTCCGCACTGCCAGACAACTTTCAATATGGACGAGTACGCACACTTTAGAATACCACATACGACCCACTGTGGTGTACCCAATTATAGTGCCCCGGTGGACTGAGCCGAGGATATTTAATAAATGTACCCAATGTGTCAACATCCATGCCGGGATATCGAACTGGTGACATCTTGATCTGCAAATGCAGTGTGCTGACGATCACACAGCGGCGGATTCCCCACCAATGTTGAATAATACAGCATTTAATATATACATGAATGGGACTCCTTCAGTCATATTTTTGTAGTTTTGAATTTACACGAAACGGACTCCTTAAGTCAGATTTGTATAGTGTTACATCACCTTCTGAACTACAGATCATTTGCTGGATTTGACTTATTGCTGCTCCTGCGTGTATACGTGCGCTTGATGGTGCAATGTTGAATTCGATACTCTTAGGTTTTTTCGGTAAAGTCACGTAGGTAAAAATTAATAATAAAAATAATAGAAATCAATACGGTATCAGTACAGTAAATTTAGCTGTGACGGTCCCACCTGATGACGGAGACTTGTGTTGCCTCCAAAACGTCGTATTTTATAATTTTATTTCTATTATTTCGATTATTTCAATTTTTATTATTTATTTTTACCTACGTGACTTTACCGAAAAAAACCTAGGAGTATGAATCCTTGCAGTCACGAAAGCTTCAAATCTAGAATTAAATTCGATAACTTATGGCATATCTTCCATGAGGGCATGCACCAGATGCAGTGAAATCCAGATAATGGTGTGGTATTGTAAGATCCCCTTTCTTACTCATGACTTTACTTCTTACCAGACCTAGCAGATCCCACCTGTTCTATCCACCACTCCCTTCTATGGCATGTGGCAGTTGCTATTGTCGGCCTGTAAGTTCTCACTGCTGGGTGAAGGATACCAATCCCTAATTTTGTCCCATTTTTTTCCTGTTTTTTAGTTGTACCCTTTCCAGCAGTGACCTTCGAATTCTTTGCATTCTTTCAGGTATCCACTCCGCAAGTTAATTTTGTCTATCTTTCAAGTAGCGAAGAAGTGTGTCAAAGCCACTTCTTAGCGAAGCTTACGTGACGTGACAGATTACATAATTTTATTCGTGAATTCAGCTGATGGCTTATTAGGTTATGTAACCCAGAGGAGATGAATCAACTGGCATAGATTCAAGTCGAAGACAATGAAATGTATTTCTTTTACCGTTGCCCTGGTGGTCCATCGCTACAATATTTGACAGGCAAAGCATGTTTCTAATGTTTAAAGCTGCAGTAAATAAGATCGCGATATGGTTGACCAAAGGTCACTTTGCAGTTCATGTGTTAACAATTGCAGTCCATTCAAAAGTTGCATTTTGTAATGCTAACATTAATTAGGGTCTTGTTTGTCCTTTTCAATGCCATCTGATTGTTTATAATTTTGTTACAATGTCAAATATAATATACCACGTGTAAAATAAAAAAAACCGCAGATCTTACAATGCAATACAGTATTGCATTTTATTTTCATTCGAGGGACTTTACCGAAAGAACCAAGAAGATCTTTGGAAGAGTTCAGGTTTATTTCGTTTCACCAGTGAGAACTCAAACGAACACGATGAGTCTCCTTCTCAGGAGTGACCTCGGTCACCGAAATGGCTAAAGCAATGCAAATATAAGGTGGGAATTTATCTACACTGACCTGGCGGTCATGTACCCATTTACTGCCCTTATTGTGCTGCGCTCGATCCTTGCCCTGTGTGACTCCAGTGGAGATCGTGGTCTGGCTCTCGCTTGGCATCTAGGTCAACTCATCTGGGGCGCCATGGTGGCGAGATGTTAACTACTTCGCCTGGTACACAGGAGGTCGTGGGTTCGATCCTGAGCCTGATGTCTGTGTATTTGGCGTTTGCATGTTTTCCCCGTGGTCGCGTGGATTTTTCTTCGGGTCCTCCGGTTTTTCACTTAACATTTATAACCGTGCGTTTAGAGTGTTTGGCTGCTATAAATTCCCACGTGATAAGCCACTTCGTTGAGCTATCATTTGTGGCCAGGTAGCTTCTGAAAAATAGCTAATATAGCTCAGGTGGCCTTACCTGCTAGAATAAAAATAGTCAGGATTGTTAGTATCTGAAACTGTGCACCTTTTGTGGTTTGGTAAACATTTGCACGACCAATTGTGGGCCCAGGTTAACCATAATACGTGCTGGCTGGCATGGCTTGTGCAGCCTACAGTGCTGAATGGGTAATATTTCTCTTTGACAATCATAACAATATTAACGACGACTTCTGTACCGAGTCACAACACCGCAAGCCATCGTAGGGGCCCTTGTTGCAAAGTTCTGTTCAAGGTGGGGTTATTTCAGTGTAAGGATTCCAATTATATGTCGGAGAAATTACTTACTAATTTGAATAAAAAAAACCTGCTTTTCAATTAAACCTAGTCTTAAGTGTAATTATTCATTAAAAAAAGGACATGTGAATATACATCCAGGTTTTAAGTGGCATCTTTTTATCCTTGCTATACATTTTTCCATACTCTTATAATTATTGGTATAGGATGCACTTACACAAGCAAAAAAAAAGCTAATGCATTAAAAACGTCCCTTTCACAGAGATAGAGTATTTATCAAAATGTTATTACGGCACTCTAAAAATGAATACATTCACCGCCAGAAGCCTAGCGTACACTTTGTACGCACATGAAAAATGTTGGCAATGTTCAGTAATCCACAACTTAAAGTGCGTGTATGTGTGTGCACGGAGCTGCCTGTGGGGGAGTGGGAGTGCACATGGCCTGGCACAAGCGTCGTGGTGACGTCACCGCCACTTAGTGGCGAATGGCGGTTGTTGTTGTTGTGTCCTGGTTATGGCACTGCTACAAACCGCTGGCGACCTGAGTTTGATTCCTGCTCACGGCCAACATCAGCAACAAATATCCAAACTGGTCCTGGACCTTTCCTAGGTCGATTCATCCTTAAATGAATTACCTGGTACAGTGTCTAGACATCAGCTCCGGGGAGACAAAGACGGCGGGGTGCAATATTGACCACACCATCCCCTCGTGCACCGTGCCAGCCTTCATATCCACTCGCTAACAGCACTTGCACCAGCAGCTAGTGTCGGTTTAACAGGGAATCTGTCTCTGCGTATATCTGCAATTATACATGGTCAGAACAGAACGATGGTCCAGGTGACCCAGCTTATATTCAACACCATGCCACGTGAACTTATCCTCACAGGCAGAGGCTTTTAACTAGCTATTGAACATAGATGGTCACTGCATCGCGCGCTTTCAGATGCGCTTCTGCGGCCGTCTGGAACGCTCTTCCTTCCGATATGAGGAAGTCGCTGGAGCTATGCACTTCAAATCTAGATTGAAAACGAATTTCTTTAGAACTGCTTTTTGTGTTTAGTTTGTTATCCTTCCCCTGCGCCTCGGATGAGCGCAGTTGCCAATGTACGGTGCGAAATAAGTTCAATATATATATACATGTGACTCAGCTTCTATTTAAAGCCATGCAATAGTCCGTATGACCGTGCGCGCGGGGTCTTTGTCCCCCTCTATCTCTCTTTGTGTATGCAGTGTGTGTGCAGCCAGCTTGGCGGTCGCTCGCAGCAGCTGACAAGCACCCCCCCCTCCGCGCCCGCAACCCGGGTGACCGCGTGCACGAGCAGCAGGCCGTGCGGCTGGTGCAAAAGACGATGGCCGCGTGGAAGTGCAGCCCGCGCGTGATGCTGCTCACGAGCCTATCGCTGGTGCTCACGCTCACCACCGTCTACATAAAGCACACGCGCACTGAGCCGCCGCTCAGCACCAGGCTGCCCACCGCCCTCGTCACGCACAGGTACGGTTTTAAAGTCGCGGTTAAACAGTCGGCCACTGCCCTGTGCCCCACGAATGAATTTGGGGGGCCGGCGATGATCGTGGAATAATGGAGGCGGTCGTGTGCATTGATTTGTCGGCACGTGGCGTAGTGAACTGCGACAGGCTTTTCTTAATGCGGATTGCGGACACACATATTTTGTGGCAGAGGTTACATTCACAATGGGGTTACTATTTAAAAACAGACAACGTTAAAGCGGCTGCGATGCGAATCGTAGTTTCGCAGCAATTCGTTCGACTATCTCTGCATGCTACATTTTGCCGTGACGATACAACGTGTTTACGCGTGAACGGATTGACAAATGGCAATTTCATAAATCGCGGCGCATTCTTTGACGTCCCGCTGCCTGGGTTTCAACATCTGGAGCATGCCTGCCGCTGTATGCATCTGGCGCGGTGCCCGCTTGTTTTAATGGGGCAGGCCCTCACCGCACGAGTGTCATGATGTGACTTGACAAGACTTCGCCCCCACGTGACCGACACCGCGGTTATTAACTGTCATTAATAAGGCGCGCGACAACAGGTTGGCAGGCGTCACAGATGTTGTTGTTCAACTACGATATCGACCGGCAGGGGATCGCCAACGCACGTAAAACTCACGCCCCAACGCAGCTCGGGGTGTGGGATCCTCCTCTGCTGGCGATGGCGGCTGGTTAGCCCTGCGCACGAAGTGTCCATAATGTGCTTAACCCTTTCCCTGTTCCGATGACTTCCAGGTACGTCATCAGTTTTTCTTCACCGGAAGAAAAAATAGAACTTTATCGTTACCGAGGCTCCCATCAAGGACATGCGGGAGGGCGTGTGCGGCACAGTTTGTGACCAGCTATCAGTAGAGCGCGGTCGTGTTGCTACGGTTCTGCGCGTTAATTGTATTTATAGAGGCATTACGCCTCTATAAATACAATTAACGCCCAGCCGCTTGCGCGTTGCGAGATTCAGAGGTGAACAGGACCCCCGCTTGAACTTGCAGACGTCTCAGAAAGGGGAAAGGGTGAACTTCGTGGCTTCAATGCCCCGATCACACGTGAGGCGACGTACGAGGTGGACGCCACTAGACACGGCGCTGTGCGGCTGAAGAGCTGTGAGCAAGCCCTGCGTGCTCGTTGCTTCAATACTCCTTGAAGGTTTTTTTTGTAAATATTCACTTTTATTGACGTGTCGTCTTATGCTGCCACGGGAGCGTAACGCGCGATTAAACTCGGGGTCAGCTTTTGAAACTGGCCGGAGAAGAAGGAATGGGCAAACTGGGGCATGTGGTTTCTGTGGTAGCTCTATTAAGTTTGTTTTTCCATTTCATGAACACGATTAAACACACACAATGATGCCGGATGTAATTACCAGCGAAACGTCGTACTCAACAAATTGTAAATGATGTTGATTCACTCTTCAACAGACCGGTGGGCTAAAGTAGTGAACTATTTGTTTTTTCTAAACGTGACACATTTTTTTACTGTTTGGCCGTGTCGGGTGGTGGAGGGTTACGACACATTTATAAATATCGCGATCTAACCCAAAAACTTTTATTATGAATAATATTGGTCGCAAAAGCCTACTACGTGTTAAACCAAAATACGTTAGGTACACTTTATTTGCGGTTTATGCGTTGGCAGCCCCCCCTGGCATGCTGTTACTTTGTCACTTTTTATTTTACAAAAGTGTGATTCAGATAACATGCTGGCTATACCACCCAACTGATTTATTGATCCTTCTTTTTGCCTGTTTCGCTCATTTATATTCTATCCAAGAGATACATTTAGCATTGTCATTTAGGGGATGCCAATCAATCGGTCTGTGAGATATTGATCTACAAGAATCGTTTGGGCTTGCATAATAGCAATGGGAGTGGAGTTTAACACGTAGGCTTTCGCGACCAATATTATTCATAATCAACGTTTTTGGGTTTAGATCGCGTTATTTATAAATGTGTCGTAACCCTCCACCACCCGACACGGCCAATCAGTAAAAAAGTGTCGCGTTGACAAAAGACAAATAGTTCACTGCTTTAGCCCACCGGTGTGTTGACGCGTGAAACCACAACATTTACAAGTGGAGTGGAGTGTTCGTGCAGTGGTTAGCACCCTGACCTATGAAGCCTGCCACCTGAGTTCCATTCCCAGCCATGGCTAACATCAGTGGAGAATGATATCTGAACTGGTTCTGGGACACCCCTTCACCAAACCCACACTGACCATGGTGGCGAAGTATGTGTTGCGCCCGAAACGTCGTGATTTCATTTATTTTGTACCCACGTGACTTTACCGAAAGAACCAAAGAGTATGAATTCTTGCAGTCACGAAAACTTCAAATCTAGATTATGACCAAACAGCACGTATAATGTACGTGGCGTCGGTAGGCCTTAATACGTTGGTGGATTAACAAAGAGCCGTACGAAAAAGTGTTGATAATTGTCTCGGCCAATTGGATAGGATAGATATCACACGCCTGGCCAACCATTGCAAGTAAGGAGCTCTAAGCATGCAGCACGTTGAAGGTCGCTTCTGTAAAAGAGATCTAGAGCTCACTGGGCCTTACCTAGTGAAATAAATAATGCGTTTAGTTTGTGGTGGCCGAGATGTGGAGTGCTATGCCGCCTGACAACGGGACGCTGGCGGAGCGTGGTGCAACGGCTAAGAGGTGGAGGGAGCCGCCGGTTCGCCAGGGAGAAGTGGTGGCGCCTCGCACCACGGGCTCCGGCACTCGGACGTCCACAAGGGCCCTTTCGCGTCACCGTCTGTGCCAACGTTAAGGGGACGCGACCCGCACGCTCGCACGCACGCTCGCTCGCTCGCTCGCACGCTCTTCTTGAGACGTAAGCCTCCCGCCCCAAATGACCCTGCGGGGCACGTCTGCATCCTGCGACATCGCGCTTAGCGGTGTCGCTTTAATCCGCTGCCCTCTTGGTTCTCTGCTTTGCGAGAGATCCCGTTAAAATGGCGACAGGTGCGGCTTTGCTTTGGGTTTTTCCCCCTTTCCCGGCGCCAGGGCCGCTTTGTCGCTTGGCCATGTTTATTTGACTGTTGTGCAAAACCGGCCTCCCCAAAAATAACTCTTATTTGAGATCTTGTGCGCCCGGGCGTGCCGTTAAGAGGCATTCGCGCGAGCGAATAATTCCAGTCCATCGGACCTCAATCGCGGTGACACTCGGAGTCACGGTCAGCCCCACGTGCATCCTCCGCCTAGATCTCTAATGCCCAGACGCAATAAATCAGGCGACTCGGAGGCAACGGCATGCTGAGGTAGGGAGCTTGTGTTGCGGCCCCATGCTCTTGGATTTATTGCCCTACGGGTTTCAGGGTTCATGACTCTTTGGCACAATTTCTCCTTAAGCCTCTTACAATTTTTAAAGAGATTTTTTTAGGTTTCTGTGGGAAAAAAAGCGTAAAGTGCGCAGATAGACCTGGAGAGATGCATTCTGTGAATTACACTGAGAGACATAATGATACGCAAATTACATTGAGGAAGAAAAAGGCAAGTCTATTCGAGAACAGGGGCAGGTTAAATACGTAATTCAAACTGTTGGGAAAAGTGTAGGCTTTGGGGCGGGACACGTCGCTAGAATGGACGATGGTCGATCATCGAGGCTAATGATGGAAGTGACAGCCAAGGAATGGAACTCGTCTTTGAGAACGTCTGAGGGGATAGAGCGAACATCCGCTTGCGTGGAGATACTGGATGGATTGTTACATCGCAGCACTGTGACAGATCGCGGCAGCCTGGGAAAGCCTTCACCCAGCAGTGGATCGATCATGCCTGATGATGATTGTGAACTTAACGGTGTTTGGTTATGCTTAAGGCCACTAAACATTCGTCTGAAACAAATACAAGGAAGCCTGCACTGTGTGATGCGATATGGGGATGCAAGGTGAGTGCTTGAATTAGATTTTATCTAATGGATACGCATATAATTGTATATACTGGAGTGCGTGCGTGTGTTGTGATTTGAGCAGTCATTATGCGATGGCGAGCATATGGCATTGCCTGGGTTCATATCAGGCCACCTGGATTCTGTTCCTGGCCTGTCCTCACGTTGGGTGTACAGTATAGTGCTGGCCTCTCTTGTACCATTGAAGTCATACCAGGAACCCATCAACAGCTTTTGTCTCAAAGTGTCAATATGACATTGGTGCTCGTGTGTGTACATGCACATACAGTGGGGAGTGGTGGCATAGCAGTTAGCGCGCTGCGCTACGAACTCGGCAACCCGAGTTCGATTCCTGCTCATGGTCAGCACCGGTGATGATTATCTGAACCGGTCCTGGTGCTGTGTGTAAACATCGCCACTAGGGAGACAAATGTGGCGAGGCGTGGTGTTTGCCACCCACCCCCTCTTGTGCCGTGCCGGCCTTCATAGGTGCTCGCTAACAGCACTTGCCCCAACAGTCTGTTAAGGCTATATGGGGGATCTTTGTCTCTTTGCATATATATACAGACAGGTTCCCACATGTCGCATTATAGATTGTTTGGGTAAGTGCTGTAACCAAGTACGTATCATAGTTCACAAGCGGTGATGTTGTTAGCACCATGCCCAGTCACTTTTGTCACTCCAGTGTTTAGTTTGTTTACACATGGCAGCAGATACTTATTTAAGGCTGAAATGACCTAGGGCGAAGCCCCCGACAGGTTCAGATATCACTTGCCACTGATGGTATTTATGGGCAAAAATCTAAACGCTGTGCCATCACTCCTCGTTGCAAATAGTTGTGGTTATTAGAGTGCTTAATTCACTGTGCAAAGATCCCAGCACCTGGCTTGGATTCCGAGCTATGGAAAACATTTGCGGCAAATGGCATATCCAAGCATGTCTCGGCACTCACCTAGGTCAGCTCAACCCAACGAGCCACTCGTTTTGCCACACCAGCGTCGACAGGTGCTCGCTAGCGGCGGATTTCTATACGGCGGCAACAGGGGACCTTCCTCCTTTGTGTGCGAGCCCGCGAAGTGTCGGCACGTATAAAGCGGAAATTGTTTGAAAATTCCAAATGGCATCGCCAATTAGGAGCGAGCGCGGGGGCGACACGAGTGATGCCTGAAAGGGGGCTATTGTGGGTGCGGAGCAGGGCGACGCGGCGCGAGAGCTCTCCCCGCGTCGCAGCCCCCTTGCCCTCTGATTGATGGACACGAAGGGGATTGGTGGCGACTCTTACCGACGAAAGCCGTTCCCGTGCGGGCGTTCCGCCGCACATCCCCCAGTGGCGTTCACGGGGAGGGAATTGCGTTCTCGCCACCCGCTTCTTGGTTTCTCCCACGCGGAGCGTCCACCTGTAGTCGTGTTAATTTGTGCGTGCGCGCGTCGCGGCCGCTCCTAAGCGCGCGCACGCACAGGTGAGCTCGCTGCAGGAGAATAACAAATCAATTCCCCTCTGAGCCCGCGCGACAAGAGATGAGTGCTTTGAGTGGCCTCGCCTTCACTTCCAATGTTTCCTCTCCCACTGCCTTGTTTGTTTAAATATTTGCCTCAAATGCGAACTCGAGGTCAAGATCAAGGCGTCATCTCGGCCAAAGCCGTTGGATGCCACCCAGCCTCGCCATCGCTGTCAACCGCGTCCGCCATATACCAGAGATGGCACAAAAGATACGCAACCTGCGATATCTAAGCTGACAGCCTCCTTACAATTTAATCTTGGGTCTGCCCCTTGGTCTCTGGGCTAGTGGAGTGTCGGCAAGCAGCCCTCCTCCATTCTGCACACGTGCACCGACTCACCTGCTCCACACTCTTGTGGGTTCCTACACTGCCGATCCTATCCTGCCACGAGATTTCTGGTCTCTTGTCAGACACCCGCTCTCAACTGTCAGCCATTTACTTTTCAAGCCGCTTATTTAAACTTCAGTCTCCCAATCTCCCTACGTTACCATTAGCCGATCGTCCCACGCTAGGCCTACGACCGGCACTTTACCCTTCCGTCTCGGTTGTCTTTCTGGTTGACTCGGCTTGCGCACACGAACGCCGCTGATTCTTTCCACATTTACTTCGCACTCAAACGATATTTCCACCGTCGGCATAATAGTAAAAAATGTACGCAAGACGTGTGCCACTGGATGGAAAGGCACGGCCACGCTCCTATTGCAGGTTGAGACCATTAGCCGATCACCCTGACAGCTGCCCACCAGCACCGCGCAGGACTCGTGCGATCCAGGCAGGGTGGGGGAGGCAGGGAGCAATTTATTTGCTTATTTATAGTTTGACATTTCAGGCGTAGTGCGGCCACCAACACGCTCCATCGCTCGCCTCTGCCTTCATTGCCAATCGCTCATCACATTGCAATAGCAGAGACCATGGCCTGGGAGTGCTTGGGAAGACTCCAAGGTGGGGGGTGGGGGTGGGGAGGGACCTTTGTTATGCAGTAATTGGGTACTGTGCCAAGTGATGTTTTCACGTAAAATGAAAGATGAGAAAGAAAATGCCTATGAGGTGCGGTCACACAATATGATTTGCGATGCAATCTCCCACGCTTGAGTCGGGTATCTTTTGTTTTAACTCTCCAGCCGCATGCTGCCCGATGAGGCAGCGCCATTACTGAGAATGCTTTGTGAGTCATTTCGTTCCTTGAATCTTTTTTTAATGCAAATGCTTTCTTTGATGGCCGCTGAATTGCTTGTGTTGCCACTCATTAAAGCTCACAATTCCTGCCCTGCCAATTTAACAAAACTTTAACAAACTATTCCGCCCGAATGAAGTGGGATTGTTGATTGACTTGTACTTCAATGCTCCCTTATGTTGGCGCTATTTCAAAGCATTCCCTTTCATTTTTTGTTGCGAGGGATGTGGAAGTGCTGGCACAGCAGTTTTGTGCGAGTCCACTGTGTTTGCTGAGTAAAAGATTTAATTCCCCTGTTAAACCTCTTTGAAATCAATAAGCGCTCTCAAAATGCCATTTCTTTTGTCCATCTGTACACACGTGTGGGGCGCTTGTGCTGGTTATTACCGTGGGATTTTGGTCGGAAGCTACCGTTGATATATTATTGAAAATCTTTTCCAGGGGAAGGACATTGGCCATTACGGGCAATCGTTTATTTAAAAGTCTGCTCAGGTAGACTCTTGCGGTGAGGCGTTTTCATTAATGGCTTCGTCAAAATGAGTTTGTCCAAAGTTTTAAGACCCGAACTGGCCGTGGTACGAGCACGTGGCAAAGGTGGTTTTTCCGTGGACCGGTGTTAAGGAAGTCGTCACGGTATATTTGTATGTCTTGGAGGAGTTTTACGGAGGGGTAGTACGACACGAGAGAGGCTGCCAGCCATTTACCTCCGATTATGAGGGCAGCTGCCACATTCCTTTCTCTCCCTGTCCCGTGACAGAGGCTCGTGCCAGGTGCCTGGCATAAGGAAAAAAAACTGTTTTTTTTAGATTAAAAAAATATAAATATAATACACTACAAAGACTACCTGTTGCTATATTTCGTATACAGAAGAACCCTAATTTTTATCATGTTAAATTGTGCAAGAATGTGAGGGATGAATTAGTCATGGATGATGATGATGATGGAATTAAGAATGTTCATATATATCCTTTCAAACATATTCACGTGGTGTTTTGGTAAGAAGCAGTGAGGGCAGTCTGAACGATCGCTAACCCCCTATCAGCCAGCAAGCTTGGTACAGATTGTCATCTGTCCAGCCCAGCTACATACACTTGTGTAAAGACTCGCAACGCTTTGGCTCCTCGTGTAGCCGCGTTCTTCCACGTGCATTTGTTGGCCAAGATATAAAACGTCCACGCGGTGCTTTTCTTAGTTTTGTTAACAGAAGCGCGTTCACTCAACGCGAATCTTTTAACCGAGATGGTAGAGGTCACACGGAGGGAGCGCCGCCGCCTCGTGAGCGAGCGTTCGAGGTGGCGTGTCCATTCCCAGCGTTACACCAGTCATGTTGCATCGCCCAAGATTACAACATGCACACAAAACAAAGACAAAGATCCCCCGTATAATCTTAACCCGAGTTCAATTCCCGCTCACGGCCAACACCAGTGATGGTTATTTTTTTCGAACCAGTCCTGGGTCTGCTCTGGGTCGACTCGGCCGAAAATGATTACCTGGTGCGGTGTGTAAACCATCATTTGCTCGGGAGACAAAGGTGGCTGGGCGTGGTGGTGGCCACCCACCCCCTTGTGTGCCATGCCGGCCTTCATAGGTGCTCGCTAACAGCACTTGTGCCAACAGTGTGTTCGGCATCTATGGGACTTTTTTGCAAGTATCAAATACGTTGAGGAGGTGTCAAGATGTCCAAGCACCAAATAGAAACCTTTTGCAAGGCGTCAACTCTGCATTCACCGCGCACACTTGCGGTCAAAAAAATGTGCGAGCAAACCACACAATGGGGATCTCTGCCCATTTTTTAAATCCTTTATATTAAGTTCACTTGCTTGCTTGCTTAAGACCGTGCAAATCTTTCGGTCGTTTTTTAACCCACTTCCCGTGATCCAATCGAGCTGACATTTTGCACACAGACTCGTTGTGCGTGACAATTTATTTTCTTGATTTTACACTTTTTAGGAAAAAATAAATTATATTTAATTACCAATTTCTTAATGGTGGCAGCCATTCATCTGACCCATAGGTGGCAGCCATCTCAAGCCAGAGGACGAGAGGACTCTAGCCGCCACGCATATAAAGGATTTATAGTGAAAAACTTTGTTTTTACGGGTTAATTTTTATTGTTGTTGTTGTCGCTGCGCCCCGTGGCCCGTGGCGCGCAGGGTGAAGCTGGTGCCCGCGCGCAGCGGGGACGCGCTGCCGTCGCGGCGCGGGGGCCTGGGCGCCGGTGTGAAGACGTGCGCGTGCGACACCTGCGTCGCCGACTCGGGCCTCTCCGAGTGGTTCGACCAGCGCTTCAACCGAGACATCGTGCCGCTGTGGACGCGCGAGAACGCCGACCTTCCTGACACCGTGCACCACTGGTGGGGGGTGAGTCGCCCGTTTTCATTTCCAAGAAATCCCTCCCCACCCCACCCCTCCCCTCCCCCCATCCCCGCCGCGTTGATGAATGTTTGATAGACTTGCGTTGGTGTAATGGGAGCAGCGGCAGCCTCCAAATGTTGCTGCCAAATGTTTTCTGACGTGAACACCCTTCTGTTGTCGTCGTTGTTGTTCGGCGTGGAATGTCATCAGAAGTTGAGGTGAAGCCACGGCGTCGTTGAAATTGCTCAACTCGCACCACTGCTGGCAGCAGGGCCTGCACGATATGCAGCTCTAGAGAGCCCCTTATAAGTAGATGCTTTGGCCTACTCTTCCACACATTCCAGATATATTGGAAGAACTTGGAGTATACCCATAATTTACCCCACCGCACACGACCTGCCCATTTATACTGCTGTGTGTGGGGGCAGGCGCAGGAATATGAGGAGCTTGCTCGCGGCTATAACTGCTATGGCAGGAAGATCGAATTGGCACCCTCTGGATATTAAGTCCAGTTCTGCATACAGCGTTATAGGGATGGTTATATTTCGATTTAAAGCTTTCGTGACTGCAGGGATTCATCTTCTTGGTTCTTTCGGTAAAGTCACGTAGAAGGGAAATAATAAACCTGAGGACGGCTGCTTGCGTTGTGGCCGAAACGTCGTGAGAATTATTTTATTATGTTTTATTTTTATTATTTTATTATTTCCCTTCTACGTGACTCTATATTTAACGGGAAAATCCTCGCCGAGTCTCGGCATTATCTTAAGGAGGGTGCTGCATTACTTGCATACGAGCATATCACACTCAAAGCTGTCCACAAATGCTGGATTAAATTCATTCCTCTGCCATACATTTGGTTACTTCACTACCTGATCCACAGGTGCATGCAGTGGACACCTCATGCTCCTGTGAAGTTCTATAATTACTAAACAGGAGTATGTGGAGGAGATGCAATCACACGATTACAAATTAGGAGCAGCTACTTTTCTTTAGGGCCAGATTTAGAAATGCATGTGTCTCTGCATTGTTTCTGTGAACTTTTAAACGTTGAGTAACCAACTCTTACCATCTTTAGACTCCCGCTCCCTTGTTTACTGGACACAAGAATGCGGTGCTTATTTAAAGCTTCCCAGAGCAAACATCACGTCTCTTTTCCAAACTTGGTGGCATGGGATTTGAAAAAAGAAAACACCGTTGCAGGCTTGGGTCGCCAAAGAAAATGTAATCGAGAACTCTGTGAAGCGGCCAAGTCTGGTGCAAAACCTGCACAGTTGGTAACGTGTTAGCACTTTCATGAAGAGCCCCCTGGAATTAAGTTTTATTGTTCAGTTGTAAATTAGATTTGTTTTTTATCTTTGCGGCATTGATTCACATCGTCTGTACAGCGCCGCGCTTGGTTAAGCTTGGCCCAATGCAAGAGAATAAACAAATTAACGAATGCAAGGATACAAAATGTACGAGTAGGAGGGTGGCGTCAGGTGATGATGGTGCATGTTATAACACAATTACCGAGCATGGCTTGTTGGTTATCTGAACTATTACAACGTGTCTCGGAAAAAAACAAGTTAAAATAAACAAATGTTTATTTTATTTTAGCAGGTAAGGCCCACTAAGTCACATTCACTTTAAGATGTTTTCTTGTTCATGTTTTTTTTGTTGCGGTTGCACCCGATTCAAGAGCCGAATGGCTCACAGGGCTATACCTAATAAATGAACTTGAACTTAAACTGAGCTATACAGTAGCTCTTTTTCAGACGCGACCTGGCCGCAGATGATAGCTCAGCGAAGTGGCTTATCATATGGACATTTACAGCAGCCAAATCCTCTAAATGCATTTTCGTAGCATTCATGTACCTCTGAGATCCCATCAAGTGACCTCCAGTCCATGCAGCAGACAGCAGCACTCTCCCTCCCGCTATATATGAGAATCAATGTCAATGAATCGATGCATCGGTAACCCTCCCTACCGTATACATGAAGGGCATTCGTATAACCTTTCGCATGTGCGTGAAAAGAGGTACGAAGATGTTTGTGTAGGCTGAGCCGGCGACTGTGAGATTCGCTTTCATTTCAATCGAAGTCTATAAATGCCGCTCATCTCGGCAAAGAAGCTCGTCCCAATGCGCAAATTTGGCGAGGAGAGTCGCCCTGCGTTTGCTTTGGTTCATTCCCTTTCAATTTGGCTTTTCTTGGAAATGAATTTGAGCGGAAAGTGCATGGCGGGGGGAACTGGACTCCGCCGTTGTGCACCTCTCTTTGCACGCGCGGCAACAACTCGGGGCCCACGGGGCAGGCCTTGTTGCATCGCGGCGTGTTCACATCATTGTGAATAATTATATTCCAAAGGAGGCATGAACGAACGGCCGTGACAGGCACGGCATGCTAAATATGAGATGCGGCACTACGTGTTCTCCCCGTGGTCACGTGGACTTTTCTCCTGGGGCCTTCGAGTTTTTCTTCCACAGTTCGAAACATTCGTTTCGAGTTTTTGGCTGCTATATATTTCCACACAATTAGGCCACTTCGTTGAGCAATCATTTGTGGCCAGGTCGCTTCTGCAAAAAAAGCTGCATAGCTAAGTGGGCTTTATCTGGTTGAATAAATTTGTTTTTAAATACACAGTGATCCGCTTCTAAATACCCCACTAAAATACATCACGTAATCTGGAGAAACTAGAACACGAGTTAATCTTTTAAGGGAGACGAGAGGAGAAATCCAATGCGAATGCATTAGGCGTGAAATAAAATTAATAATTGCAAGCGCAATACCGTAATAAGCATGCAAAACACCGAGTGTCATTATGCATAGTGTGGATTATAACTTTGTATGGAAATAGCCTAATGAATAAAACACTGCAACGTGTGCAAAGACAAATTACTCCTGTTAATTGCGAGACGAGATGCTTAACACAATGCATATATTGTAACTTATTTAGCTGAAACTAATTGCTTAAATATTTTTTTATTCATGACAGATTAATTGGTTAAATTGGTAAAAAAAAAATACGTGTTGTCTTGAGATATGCTCGGTGCCTTTTTATTCCCCCTCAAGATGTGTTTTTTTTGGTGAATTTCTGTGAATTTTAACAAAAGCCAGTTTATTCCAAAGCTCGCACAATGCGAGTTCTTGACAGCGGGATGTGTGTAGAGCCGGGACAATTTGTCCGTCCAAGGAAATTCGTCCGCTACATTTTTGGTGGTCGATTACTCGGAAGCCCCTTTTAAAAATGGCGACCACTCTGACATTCAGCCTCCCGAAGGTGGGAAACCCCCCTACGAGCCATGTCCATCCATTATGATGCAGCTGATGATACCTCTGATGTCACCAAGGCCCCTGCCCCGTAACCTCACCGGTTGGGATGGGTGGCTTTTATTGCCGAACCCTTTTAATTGCGATGTGATTGGTCAAAGTAATCGAAGCGGTCATTTGTGGAGTAGTTGTTCACTTAAATAATACGATGGGTGAGCTCTCGTTGTAAGCGCGTGTGGCATCGTAAAGTGGTGGGCATGCTGGCGGTGCCGTCAATTAATCGCCACGCGTGCATCGAGTTGCGTCTGCGAGCTTAATTACATAATTATTTATGCAAATGCGATGCTCGCGTTGTGTGTAAGCTGCACACGAAGCAAAGCAGGAAGTACCAAAGGAGGCAGAACAAAAATGTACGAGTCTGTAGCAAACGACACGTTGAGATGTAATTGTATTTATACGCCAGACAAATCCCAAATTGTATTGTACAACTCGACCCAGGTTATTGTTTTAACATGCGTATTCTTCTATCGTGCACTCCGACATTAATATATTTTGGTTTTGCATTTATTACCCATGAGGATTCTGAGCTATTATGCTGTCAAAAGAAGACAACAGAGATTTGTTATTCAAATCGAATCATGACCCCGAATCGTAACGATCATCGGCTCCAACATCCCTTGCTTAATTAGCAGCATTTGCTGCCTTGACATTCGGGAGAAGATACTTTGCTCCACGACGGTGAATTGAACATTTCTACGTGCGGCTTTTCTGGCCCTGTTGTTTTTTGGAAAGTGACACAGGCACACAGAAACCCTCCCCCACCACCACCACATTTGGGCCGAGGAGCTGCAGCCCTGTTGTTCTGGCGGCGATGGCGGTGTGAATGTTTGATTCCGAGATGCTCTGGGAGTCCTGCCTTTGTTTCTCTCCGATCGCTGGCTCCTTCGCGGCACGTGACCCCCCCCCCCCCCACCACTGCCAGCAGGGACCGCACAGTAATGAGATTTTTAGCGACTGGCTTGTGCACCCTGGCGAAAAATATTATTTCCCATAATCCAATAAATGGACCGCGGTCACCATGCCGTACGTCAGAATGGGTCATCTGCTCGACGGATAAACGCGCGTAATGTTTCGTGCGAAGCCCATTTGGAACATCCGCTCATGATGAGATGATTCTTCGCGCAGTCAGGGAACATTGCCTTTTTAAGTGTTGGGGACAGCCCAAAGCCCAAAGACGGTGTGATGTAAAACTGTCTGTCGAATGCTCATGTCCACCAGTGTTATTTATCTTCTTGGTTCTTTCGGTAAAGTCACGTAGAAGGGAAGTAATAAAATAATAAAAATAAAACATAATAAAATAAAATAATTCTCACGACGTTTCGGCTACAACGCAAGCAGCCGTCTTCAGGTGAAGAATGAGACACTGCCACCTGAAGACAGCTGCTTGCGTTGTAGCCGAAACGTCGTGAGAATTATTTTATTTTATTATGTTTTATTTTTATTATTTTATTACTTCTCTTCTACGTGACTTTACCGAAAGAACCAAGAAGATGAATCCCTGCAGTCACGAAAGCTTTAAATCAGTGTTATTTAATTACTGGTTTGCATGCATGCATGCTTGCTTATTTTTATTTTATTTTTTCTTATTTAGTAGGAGCGGGGTTTCACTTTCCTACCTGTGCCACTTACCCCTCTCTCGCCCTCGCTGTGCCTCGCTTTCGGAATTCATTAAATTCACAGAGAAGGAGCCAGCGTGCATGAAAAACCTACCTCCGAGGCGCGAGAACCACTAACTCGCAGGCCCCGATCTTGGCAGATCGCAGGTGAACGCCATCGTTTCTGGCATTAATAAGCACATGATCTTTCTTCTGGCAATGTGGCACAGTGGCTCATTGTGGTAGCAGGTGATGATTAGCACTCAAGTTGCTGAGGCTATATGCTCTGTCCTGACCCAGATACTGTCAGTGCCCTGTGTTCTGACAGATAATGCGCATGATGAGCTGAGTGTTCACTTACGGTCTGGAATTTTTAATAAAATATTAAACAAGCCACAATTTAAATATTCATACAAATGAGTGCCCCTTGAGTGTTAGCCTGGCATTTTTACAGTACCCGAAATCACTGAAACAATGATTTTTCGGGAATTTGTTGATAAATATTTAATTCACGTACCCAATAGGCATTTACAAAGAAACAAAGCGTCTCATTAAACATTATTCTTTTAACTAAACCAAAAAAAACCCTCATGTTTTTTAAGGAAACCTATTTGGTTTCATGTCATGATTATACATTCCTAAAATAATTGCAGTATTCTCATTGGCCATTTTTACCCTTTGAAGTGATTGTACAGAATGTAATGAGGTGTTAGTGCAAGTTTGAGACTGAACATTTACTAGGCGTGCATAGAGGCATCGATACATTGCTAAAGATGTTTTGTTTCATGTTTATAAATCCATTCACGGTATACAAGCAATGTGCGTATGTTTCTTTAATATTAACGAAGAGAACAAAACTGTGTAAAAAAGACAGAACAAATGAGAAACAATACGTGACAAGAGAGACAAGAATCCAATCTTGAATCAAACCGTGAACCCCGAATCGTGACACTTTACTTGCTAAATGGTTACATTCCAAACTTGTAGCCAATGAATCGACCTCTTGCCAGGACGTCTCTTGCTTAGATCATTAAGGTGAGACCGTTTCCAATCGTCACATGTTGTCGACTTCTGTCAGCCCCCAGGGGTATGCTCTGTGTGCCAAGACTCGTCACGATTCGAACCGTGCCACCGTGCGTGGGCCCTTTCTGATTTCAAACACTTGCTCAGATTTTTAGCAATTTTACTGGAGCAGTTTACACCTGATGACGGAGGCTTGTGTTGCTTCTCGAAACGTCGTGATTTAATTTAGTTATTTTCATTTATTAGTATTTTATTTTATTATTATTATTCTTTTACCTACGTGACTTTACCGAAAGAACCTAAGATTATGAATAATTTCAGTCACGAAAGCTTCAAATCTAGAACTTGCTCAGAATCCTTCATTTTTTTACGACGTTCTCACAAATCGAAAGTATCCCGAACCTTAGCGAGCACTATATGTTGCAAGGCGCATTTTTTTTACAACCTACCCGCAACACCTACGGTGAATGGCTGCCGGTCAGCAGTGCATGAAAGAGTGCGGTCTGCTTCTCTCTCTCTCTCTCTCCTGCTCTGTCACTTCACACTAAATACGCTGACTTGCACCTGTTGTTTTGCACGCTCTGCTGGAATAAGCATTTTCAACAACATCGTTTTGGCTTTAAACACGGGATGTAAATAAATGTTTCCGCGGGTTTATCAGAGGTCGAAATAGTCTCCCTCCTCCGCCTCGACTCCCCACGAGCGTTGTAATGAATTGTTGCGATTGGTCTTGGCGATTTCACTCTAGAATGGATTTTTGTTTGTAACATTGAGAGTGATGGCAATGCCAGGGGTGACGTAAACGTATGTAAATTGAAAATAATAGATAAATTATAAAGAATTGCAACTAAGATCTGTACCGTATATAGCATCTGTACTGTCACAGGATGCCCTTGAATTAGAGCCTAACAGCACATTGGTGTCCTTCCTGCTGAAATAACTGAAATCGAAATAAAAAACTATTTTTTTTCACCCACGTGATGAGATGCGTGGATCATAAACTTAGGAATCGATAGCCATTGACGATTAAATGCATCACTCCACCCCCTTTGCATTGATTTATTTTACCAAGTGTTGTATCCGTTTAGCTTCAATGTTGTGTCTGCCACATGCAGACAACATTGGCATATACAGAGTGCTTCATAAAATTGTTAACACTTCTGAGAATTTGCAACAACACCACAAGAAATGTACCTCTGGGCTCTGGAGACCACCTGGAGAGGATTCCAGGCATGCTTACATTTGTAATCATGTTACAGTCTTTTATCCGTTCTTTTTCCATTAAAAACGATAGTCCCTTATAAGTGTTTAAAAACATTTTTAAGCATCTTGTATTATCAGAGCATATTTTTTTCAAGTATGTGTGGTTAATGCAGACTTGAAGCTTTGCCAAAGGTATCTATTCAGTGTTTCAACATCTTAGCGCCTGTTTTATTGCCAGAAAGGGTGAAACTTAGCAATAACACTCGTCCATTGTGGAGCACACACCGCTCTCGGTGTGCATCATCATTCAGCTGCTGCTTGTCCTCTGTAGCGTCATGGGTCGACGTTTGATGGCGACTTCACAGGGCACCGTCGTTTAGACCGGCTCCCTCGTTCCCACGTCGATGCACATCAACTATGTATGAACCGTGAGGCAGCTCCGAGTTTCCCTGAGAGGCCGTTCGGTAGAAGAGAGGCCTTGGATGTGACAGCACGAGAGGCAGTGGAAACTCAACGCATTCGTCAATAGCACTGCTTTGAAGAGGAAAACAAAAATACGGTGGTATTTGAGGCAGTTTAGCACGCAGGCTTTCGCAACTAATATCATCCGTAATACAGGTTTTTTTGGGTTAGATCGCGTAAATATATAAATGTGTCGTTAAACCCGCCACCACCCGACACGGCCAATTAGTAAGGGTTGTCACGTAAACAGAACGTGGCCAATTCGTCACTAGTACAGTATCACCGGTGTGTTGGAGAGCCAAGCCACAACATTTATAGAGTATGACATTTCGCCAGTAAATACGACTAGCTTCATCAGGCGACAGCCAGATTTGTGGAGAAATCCTCCTGTTTCGTTCATTATTCTTTTGTTTGTTGCGGTTGCACCCGAGTCGAGAGCCGCATGGCTCACAGGGCTGTACCTAATAAATGGAACTGAAATTAAATGAACTTAAATAGAGGGGTAGATGTGATGAAACACTTGTGATCCGTTTTTGAGCGAAGTGGTGTGGGGGGGGGGGGATTTAATGAATGTATATAAATGACAATGGGTATTCATTCTCGGTTGGGTTATTTGTATGGTTCACTCCTATTGTGCTGTATTCTCTCATAGCAATAATTCACTAGCTTTATGTAGTATTTCAGGCAATGAATGGCCCTTGTTAATAGCAGAGAGAGAGAGAGAGAATCTCACAAAGCGGTGTGCCGCACGTGTAAAAATGTCGAGCAATAAACAAACATTACGGTTCACAACCTTTTCAACGTGGAAAGGAATGGAGCCACCATGATGTCATGGTCAGCACACACTGGACTTGCAATCCAGAAGTCACCGGTTCGATGCCGTGTCCCGGCACGGCAGCAGACACAATTGTGGCGAGTCTCCCAAATCGGTTGCATTCATTACAAATATTCTACTTGGGGAACGGTCACTGCTTTCTGACTTTCAGAAGCAGTAATTGATTCGACAAACAGTTGTCGCTTTACCGGTTATTGTTTAAGCAACCCTAAAGTGTAACTGATTGCTGCTCCTCATGATCGTGTGCTCTTCTGGGAATGCCCTAGATTTGAAGCTTTCGTGACTGCAAGTATTCATATTCTTAGGTTTTTTCGGTAAAGTCACGTAGGTAAAAAATCAAAATTAATAAAAGTTAAATAAAAATAAAATAAAAATCACCTGAAAATTCAACTGAAGACGGAAGCTTGTGTTGCCTCCGAAACGTTGTGATTTTTATTTTATTTTTATTTAACTTTTATAAATTTTTATCTTTTTACCTACGTGACTTTACCGAAAAAACCTAAGAATATAAATGGGAAATGCCCTATTGCCATAAAAAAAAATTGGACACGAAATATTTTCCATTGGTTTATCAGGGGTGGAATGAGTTCGCCCTCATTCCCCTACCCCTCCCCCCCACTCACCAGCGAATTGATGAATTGTCATGATTTATGACGTTTCAGGCGATGGCCCTTTTTCGTGACAAGGGAGAATGTCATCCGAAATGCCTCCCCGAGTATATATTTTGTCCTCCTTACGGCAGTGTTATTGACCGGATGTATTGAGTTTTTGTGTTATTTGTGGTTGCGCACCAACTACCAATGTTGTATCCCAAAATGTTTTATCTCGTAGGGAATGGTCTGTCTCGGCAAGTGGCTAGGCTCCTTACAAAGTAATTGCAATTATCTTTCGATTTAAAGCTTTCGTGCCTGCAGGGATTCATCTTCTTGGTTCTTTCGGTAAAGTCACGTAGAATGGAAATACTAAAATAAAAAATAAAAAACTTAATAAAATAATTCTCACGACGTTTCAGACTCTGTCTCCTCTACAGACCTGTTCTCCACCTGAGGACGGCTATTTGCGTTGTGGCCGAAACGTCGTGAGAATTATTGTATTATGTTTTATTTTTATTATTTTATTATTTCCATTCTACGTGACTTTACCGAAAGAACCAAGAAGAATTGCAGTTATCGTCGCTTTTTCAGTTGGCACGACAGTCCTCATCCAGTACTGCTGAATTTCAAAATGTGCAAATTGATTAGCAGTCCTATTTTAATTGCTCAGCCTAACGCAAATGCTGTACTTATTTTATTGCTAATTTTGTACTCTAATGGCAGTGTTTTGTTGCTGTTATTTCCCTGCAATAATGTTAATACTGATAAAAGGCAGCAGCTCTTACGTTTAAAATCTGGTTCCCCCCCCCAATTAATATGAAATAGCTTTTTATAGTTGCGGTTGCCGATGAACACAAGCTTGTTATATTGATCTTCTTGGTTCTTTCGGTAAAGTCACGTAGAAGCAAAATAATAAAATAATAAAAATTAAACATAATAATATAATTCTCACGACGTTTCGGCCACAACGCAAGCAGCCGTCCTCAGGTGTTATATTGAGTTTGTGTGTTTGGTGCAATTATTACAAAGTTGGTTTGTGCCGATATCGATTCGTTTCCCCCCTCCCCTCAGGAATATGATATTGACGGCGCTCCGAGATGCATAATTAGCTCGTTGCACATTAAAAAAAAAATGTTTGGGGAAAATATTGTTTCACTCAAGGCCATTACGATAATTATATAATCAATGCAATTCAGTCTTAGGCCAGAGATGAACATCTGCGAGCCTTTTGATTCCTTGTTAAAGGTTTCAGTTTGGTGTTTTAATATCTTAACACCTGTTTTGTTGCCAGAAAAAAAGGGGAAAACCTCTTTTCATCTGAAAGCCTTTTGAGCATTGTGTCACCCATCTTGTCATGATCGCCAATGTGTTTACCTTATAACTGTGCTCTTTCCATCTTGCCTTTCTATTGTATGTATGTTTAACTTCTTTCGCACCGTACGTGGCCAACCGCGCTAATCGGAGGTGCTCACTCATCGAGCAAAGGTCTATCGTACTGTACCGTATCAGCAAACGTGCCATCCCTGATCCTGATGTGTATTCACGAATAAAGATGCAGTTCCGCAGTAGCTTGGTCATGCAACTGCTCGCAGATGGGTATGTTGGCCTGGTCATCCACACTGGGCAGAATATCTTTCCCCACCACACATGTCCTGCGTATCATGACTAACTGTGGTGTACCCGGTTAAATTTCGATTTAAAGCTTTCGTGACTGCAGGGATTCATCTTATTGGTTCTTTCGGTAAAGTCACGTAGAAGGGAAATAATAAAATAATATTAAATAAAACATACATCACCTGAGGACGGCTGCTTGCGTTGTGGCCGAAACGTCGTGAGAATTATTTTATTATTTTTATTATTTTATTACTTCCCTTCTACGTGACTTTACCGAAAGAACCAAGAAGATGTGGTGTACCCATTCACTGGATGGACAGAGGCAGCTGGAGGGGGGTGGGGGCGGGGGCAGAAAAAAAACACTGCCCATTGTTTCAAAGGCTGCACCAGACGACCGAACCGGGAAAAACCTCTGGATTGCAAGTCGGTGCGCTCACCGTTACACCACGGCAACGTCCCCTCGGCCTGGTATGGACGACATGAACGAATTTTCACCGACACGTGGTCGTTGGACGATTTGCACGGTCGCCATCGAATGGAGGACCTTAAAAGCAACCGTGACATGTGTGCAAAAACAATTGGCACACCGCACTCTTGACGCGCATAATGAGACTTAGTCTGGCCATGCAGTTGACAATGACAATGGTTACTGCTTGTTGGCGATTGCACTCAGCTGTGCGAGGAGAACAGTTCCAAAGAAATAATTCGCATTGTCAATGTCCTGTATACGCAAGCACGGATGACATCTCCATTCTATTGCCCCAAACGTTAAATGACATTAACTCGTCGAAGACCAGTGTGACGTTTTTTCTTTTACTTTTGTGAGTAGGAGAGTAAAACGACAACGGTGCACCGTTTTAGCCTTGTCTTCTAGGCCACGATGTCAATTAAGTCAATTGGCGGTCACTGCCAAATCGATCGTGGGAATTGATCTCGGTGAAATTGATCGCTTTAGCCGCTGACGGTTTTGCCATGCACGCGAGGCGAGATCGCGGGGAGATGTCGGTGCAGGGCAGAAGCGAGGAGAGGGGGAGGGTGAGGTGGGAGGATATGGTGGAGCGAAATGTGGCAGTGGATGCAATTTCGAGGAGAGGTACAGAAAGGAAGCACATGGAGAAAGAAAATCCGGGCAGCCGAGAGCAAAAAACGATGGCACATTTGGCTTAGAAGAAGGAGAGCTGTTTGTGGTGAGATGTTAACTCCCTCGCCTGATATGCAGGAGGTCATGGGTTTGATCCTTACCCTGACGCCTGTATATTTGGAGTTTGCACGTTCTATCTCTCTGTGGTCGTGTGGATTTTTCTCCGGGTCTTCCGATTTTTTCTCCACATTTAGAAACAGGCGTTTACAGTAATAGGCTGCTATAAATTTCCACATGATTAGCCACTTTCGTTGAGCTATTATTTGTGGCCAGGTCGCTTCTGAATGAGAGCTATTTCGGCTCAGTGGGCCTTACCTGCCAAAATAAAAAAAAATATATAGTTTTAGGTGGTATATGTATGGGCACGTGGCACGCCGATGCATCATTGGCTGTGCCGTGGTGCCGCCCTGCTGATGTATGGAGGCTGGTGAAAGGCAAAAGGCGATGCTTAATGCATGTCGGCACAACGTTTATGGCTGGCCCTCACGGCGCCTTGGCGTCCGGTCACTTTTTTATATTCCGCGGTGCGCCGCTGCTGTGTGCACATCGGCGACGAAGCGGCACGTCCTGGCATGGACGTGGAGGACACCGGGATGTGTGGACGCATGAGACGATTTTAAAGATGAATCGCCTGCGCACACGAGAAGATAGCAGGCAGAGAAGAAAAAAATGACGGCCGAGTCAGAGAGCACAGGGGGGAGGAGTGTGGGGTGGAGGGGGGGCAGCCTAAAATAGACCGAGAAAGGACGGGTTGGCTGTAACTTAGCTTTTTAATGAGAGAATGCTTCTGGTGGTGATAACATTTGAATGGTTGCAGTTCAAGAATCCCTATTTACATATCAATGAGATGAGAATATTTATAGAACTCTGTGGTGCGCTTGCTATTTTGTTGTAGGGCCATGAAGGTGCTGGTTGTGTGGGAATTAGGGTCCAGAAGCTTATTTGCCTTTTGACGGTTTTCCTTCCATTTATCATCCCTAAAAGGATGCAGATGTGCCATGTGCTTGCGGTTACCGCATCATCGGCGTTTCGTAATGCCCTCTCATTCAGGAATGTCTTGGGGAGCAGATAACTGCTGCTTTTTTAGAATCAAAAGTTACGTAACATTAGGTTCCTTTTTTTGCGAAAGTACGCGACAAAATATTAAAACTTCGCTTCATACAGCAATGCAGCACTACCACAAGCGTGCTATATGCTTTTATCGCAGACCTCAGCCTATTTTCCCAGTGCCGTGTCTATTTACGGAGCGCCCATCCGTTACTGTGGGCTCACGTTTGCTCACCAAACCTTCGCCGCTTCGATTCCCTGTTTTTTGTTTTGTATTCGGGGGGCCCAAAAATTTGCGACGGTCTTGACATCATGCCTGGCCGTGGCTATTTTCATCCGCAATCGCCCCGTTAAGGGCGGGCCGTGTCACCGCCCGTGACCTCGTCGATGTCTTTTTGTTGGGGTTTTTTTTTCTTCTTCTCCCATCAATGAATTGGAGGCGCCCCAATTCACCGGAGCCGCCGTGCACCGGCGTGCATTCGTAAGCGGCGAAGGCTCGGCTGTGTTGGCACCCGAGACGCAGCGATTCGCCGCCCTTCCCCAGATGCGCTGATTTGTCGAGATTCCACTGTGAATCGTGTCTAAATTTACCATCGTTTTTTCCGTCTCGTTTTTCCGCATTTTTTTCATTTTCTCCACGAGCGAAAATTGCTACATTAGCATATCATTAGCATGTGATTTACGTACGCCGAAACACACACATACACACACGGTTGATGCGCGTACCTGTGGGGCCTTTCGGATCGATACGAATCTGAGTCGTCGAGCTCCTTTAGTTGTGCACCGACACTGGCCGAGAGGTTGCCGGCATATTCTGTGCTTTCATTCGCGTCATGTTGACTTCATTGTTCGCGGCAAATGCACAAAGGCTTTTCTTAAGGTACAAACTTGAGCAGCGCCTTATTGTTGGCTTTGCTGGCAAAGTGGGATTAGCCGGATACTTTTTAAGGGTCAAGAAGGTGCTTAGCAACATGATAGATGCCTATCATTTTGCCATCTGCCAAACAGACAAACCAACAGTGTGCATGAGTTGCATAAGCTCTTCAACAACACACTTTCCTAAAATTACAACCACGTTTTGAAAAAGGCCTTTTTTTTTTTACCGCATTCTCAGCTGACTGCTGACGGCGAAAATGCCAGTCGGGTCGCACAGCTGACGATGGCGTAAGCTCCGACTGCAGCATGAATCCTCTCCCGTCTTGCCCTGCTATATTCAGATTGCGTTGAGATTAAAGAGGGCCACGTTCATCTTGTGGAAGGTCTGACACGCTAATGAAAGTAGCAGGGGGGGGCTGTTTCTCGCCCCACTCCTCAACACCATCCTCAATCCCTTCCACCTCCCCCCCCCCCCCTTTCGCCATTAAGGTGATTTAAGCACCGCAGAGCTGTGCATTCCCGCTCCCTGCTCATGACTTTCCAATAATTCTCGTCTCCGGCCCCCAACGCTTTTGGCAGCTCATCTTTTATGAGTGATTAACCGAAGCCTGTTTAAGTGGCGGAATTTTCTCCGCAGCGTTAGCGGCAGAAGCAGCGGAGCTTCTGTGGTGGTGGAGCCACATCATTTTTAAATCTGTGAGAGACGAGAACTTTTCCAAATCAAATACTGGGAAGAAATATATTTGTGACCAGGGATTAATTTCCTTCAGTAACTAAATATTTTGGGGATTTAGCGCTGGGTTGCGTGCAGGAGATATGATTCAAGTTCGTCTCGTCAGAATGGAATGTTATTTGAATACTTCAACACCGGCTGTACTTTACTCTACAACAGTATTTTGATCATTAACAGCAATCCCGTAAAACAGTATTGTATATTACTCGAATTCACTCTCTTATGTCGTCTTTCTCTGCTCCGAAGATATATTACTCTTATCACCATGGTTTTTGGCAGATTAAATGTTACGAGGCAGCGCTTTTAAATTTAAATTTAAAGCTTTCGTGACTGCAGGGATTCGTCTTCTTGGTTCTTTCGGTAAAGTCACGTAGAAGGGAAATAATAAAAATAAAACATAATAAAATAATTCTCACGACGTTTCGGCCACAACGCATTATTATTTTCCTTCTACGTGAATTTACCGAAAGAACCAAGACGATGAGGCTGTGCTTGTTTATGGTATATTTCAGAGGTAGACTGCATTCTTTCTTTGTATAAGTTTATTTTTCCTTAAATTACATTATTACAGTGCTTTGTATGTATGTTAAACATCTTTTGCACCGTGTGTAGCCAATTATGCTAATAATCTGAGGCTATCGGGGGTCACGTCGAGAGTCTATTTGGACGAAGCAAAGCAGTGCCCCATGTTCGAGAATGATACATAAAAAATTAACCCATAAAAACAGTTTTTCACTATAAATCCTTTATATGCGTGGCGGCTAGAGTCCTCTCGTCCTCTGGCTTGAGATGGCTGCCACCTATGGGTCAGATGATTGCCTGCCACCATTAAGCAATTGGTAATTAAATATAATTTATTTTTTGCCAAAAAAATTGTAAAATTTAGGAAAAAAATATCACGAAAATAAATTGTCACGCACAACGAGTCTGTGTGCAAAATGTCAGCTCGATTGGATCACGGGAAGTGGGTTAAAAAACGACCGAAAGATTTGCACGGTCGTAAGCGCGCAAGCAAGCAAGTGAACTTAATATAAAGGATTTAAAAAGAGATATTTTCTGACGTTGATGTTCCTTCAAATGACCATGTATCCACCAACTAGGGGGCGCTGTGCTTTCCCACTGCCATGCCACAGAGAAAGGTTTGTCGCTTTGTAGTCAAGCCGACGCATTTAGGTTTTTAATTCTGGGAGCTGGAATTTGAGCAAATTAAGTGAGATTCCACAGTTAAAAGTGTTTTTGTCCAGTCACGGGTTATTGGGCTGAGATCGTCACCACGCTATACACTTGGAAATACAGTTTAGACACAGGTGACTAAAAACTCGGGTTCGAACCCAGGATTGTCATCTTAACGGCCTGACCCCTGACCCTTGAGCCACATCTGGATCACTTATTGAACAAATAACGAACACCTTCCACTGAGCCCCCTGCGGGTTAATGTATGAGGTATGGCGCCGTTAGGCTGTTCGTTTTAAAAGAGAGCCCCCCCCCCCCCCCCCCCATTACATTTCATGAAATGTGACTTGCACAGGGCCATTAATTTAGCGATGACAGATGTGCACACACACATGTGGACGTATGCATCCATATGCATCCTGTCCCGCTGCACACCATTCCCAGGCAGCGGCATTGCATTAAATAACACCCCCCTTCTATACCAAGCAGATGTCTTTTGTTTATAACCTGCGTCTTCAAGGGAAGGATGCTTGTGACAGCCCTGAGTGAGGTAGATGGGGGAGTAGTTCATCTAACTTTGAGCAATCGATGGAAATACCGTGCCTCGGACACTGTAATTTTTATTCGCGTAAAAGTAACGTTATATTTTCTACGCTATAGTTATTTGCATGCTGTCGAAATGTTGTGTTTGCAGCAGGGTTTTAATTGTCACCGGTTGGAGCTGGTTGCAGGAGTGTCATGTCGTCGTCGCTCATTGCCTGCTTCAACTTGAGCATTCATATAAATGTTCATTGCACGGTTGTCTTAATTTTTTTTATTGCGCACAATGAACTCATTTGATGGCAACGGTGAGAATCGTCCTGCCGACGACGACCCGGTGCTGCGAAACCGAACGTTTGGTGCCATCGTTTCGTCACCTCCCGACCCAGGATCGAGTGCTTAGGGTTGACCATAATGTCCAACCTGTTAATCAGTAACGTAAACAGTGATAAGGTAAAGCTGCTGCTTGACCTCCGTTTGTGCGGGACTTGGAACAGGATTTGAACGGTCGATCTCTCGTGAAGCTCGTCAGAAGAGCTGCCGTGCACATGTAATGGACCGGCAAAGCAAACATTTCCGTTGTGCGCAAATTTGAACGTGTTTTATGAAACATGTTGAAGTACACGCATATATATATTTGGCGTTCTTTCCATGCAGGCATTCATTTCTTTTTTTTTTAAAGGGCATGAGCTGGCTACAGTCGGCTCAACACGAATACAATTGGAATAAGATGTTTGTATTGGGAAACGTTGAATGAGTACAAAGGAATCGTTGAGAAATAATGCATGGTGCGGAACGTAGATGCCCCACGTTTTAGTCATCTCTAAATATACTTATATAATACCTACGTCAGCAGTTCTCCTGCTGTGTTTGTTTCACCTGATGACGGTTGCTTGTGTTGCGATTGAAACATCGTGATCTATTAATTTTCTACCTATGTGACTTTACCGATTAAACCAAAGAGTATGGATTCCTGCAGTCACGAAAGCTTCAAATCAAGATATCTAATACCGTTACATGCTCGTGAACTGCAAGTCTCGCTTATAAAAGTTTGAGCTATTTGCTAATCCACTGCTGGATTAAGCTTTAACCCCATGCCTTTTGGCATAAGCATTGATGGACCATACTTCACCTCGCTGCTTGGTTCAGGTTCGTGGTGGGGACAGCCCGAGGAATGGTTCACATACAACCCTTGCGACTGATGTCAGGATTGACCGGGAATTCAATTGATGTGTGAAGGTTCATAGTGGCAGTGCTCCAACAAACAATTTCACCTCTGCTGCACCTCGGTTTCATTTCTGATGACGATTTGCAATTTAAAATTCTGAGCAATTTTAAAACCCACATTTTCTTAATTAAAATGTTACGTTAGGATAATTTATAATTCGATTAGAGTTTGTGAAATTTACATCTTTTTTTTTAAAGCATTAAAAAGACATGTCGTGAAAATTGATGACAATTACAGTGAGCTAATTAAACTTGGTTGGGCTTTGGAAGCAATGACTTGTATTAGTCATCGTGACTTTCATCATGTGAGAGTGTGGGCTAAATATTTTGAATGTAATTGGGTCAATTCGTAACCTCTGTGTACACTGTTACTGCTACTGTGGCCACTGACATTCCACTTGAATGTTAAATGATTAATAATATTCGTAAGTGTTGAAAGATGGGAACAAGAATTTGATTAGTTTTTTCTCACAAGACCATCGCTGAGTCTCAAGACTCCTTTGCAGCAGGATCCTGTATGGGGATGTTTGGCAAGTTCCAGAGGTGGGACAAAGTCATTGTTATGCAAGTCCAAGTCGAGTCTGAAGTCATCAAATTCATGACTCGAGTCTGACTCGAGTCCAAGTCACATGACTCGAGTCCACACCTCAGAGGTGGGACAAAGTCATTGTTATGCAAGTCCAAGTCGAGTCTGAAGTCATCAAATTCATGACTCGAGTCTGACTCGAGTCCAAGTCACATGACTCGAGTCCACACCTCAGAGGTGGGACAAAGTCATTGTTATGCAAGTCCAAGTCGAGTCTGAAGTCATCAAATTCATGACTCGAGTCTGACTCGAGTCCAAGTCACATGACTCGAGTCCACACCTCAGAGGTGGGACAAAGTCATTGTTATGCAAGTCCAAGTCGAGTCTGAAGTCATCAAATTCATGACTCGAGTCTGACTCGAGTCCAAGTCACATGACTCGAGTCCACACCTCAGAGGTGGGACAAAGTCATTGTTATGCAAGTCCAAGTCGAGTCTGAAGTCATCAAATTCATGACTCGAGTCTGACTCGAGTCCAAGTCACATGACTCGAGTCCACACCTCTGGCAAGTTCCATGAATGAATATTTGGCATGTGGGAAGAACCTAGGTTATACGAACTATCCAGCGTACCCGCACAGAAGGCCATAACAGACTTGTAAATCCATTACTCCACCGGCATCTCTAAGCCACCTCACATCCCAAGCTACATTACTTGGGAATTCCTAGCCAGTGTCCCGTTCAGGTACTCATAATTATCTGCATTTCATATTGCACCTTTCATATCGAAATATCTCAAAAGTGCTGTACATACAAAAACAACTGTACTTAAGTATAGATAAAGCAAAGTTAATTAGAAGCCAATGATAACAATAAAAGTTACGCTTGCAATATGCAGACACGATATGATTAAATCTAGTAATAATTACACTTGCAGGAGAGGTAAAATCCAATCATACTACAGGAAAAGCCAATGGATAAAACTAGGTTTTGAAACTATATCTAAAAGAACAATTATGGCTTAAATGTGCTTAGCTTCTGCAACCTGATGAGTTCAGGCCAATTGAAGGTGATTTGAACGTAGGCAATATTGCCACGTTGAAGTGCATGCTCGTCTAGAATGCATTTGACCGTGAGGCAATGCTAAAGTTCTCCTTGTGCGCTCGCAGATGTGAACTTTGAAGAATGAGCACCGCCCACACCATGTGGTGATTTTTTTTTTACCTTTGACCTTTGGTGCCATTTTTTTTACCTTGCCTTTTTTTGTTGACCTTGCCTTTTCCTTTCGTTTCTCTCGCTTCAGTCGCTACAGTCGCAATACAAGGCGCAGGACCTGCGGACGGTGCTGAACCGTCTGTTTGAGATCATCCCTGGCCAGAACCCGTACCAGGACCACGGATGGGCGCGCTGCCGCCGCTGCGCTGTCGTGGGCAACTCGGGGAACCTGCTCGGGGCCGGCGGCGGCAAGGAGATCGACCAGCACGACTTTGTCATGAGGTACGCGGCACGTTGCGTCCGATCTGGGGGGCTCGCTGTCGGCAAGGTTGACGGTTCAACCCTGGTCGGGGCTTGACTTGAGCCAACATCCCCTGCGGGGTCAATAGAGCGAGTACCACGTTGCGCGGAAGTCAACGGTCGTTGTTCGTTCAATGGCTCGACTCGCCCCCGCCAAAGGAATGTGGAAACCCACCCACTGGCTCAGCATTGTAAACAGGAAATGAGTACCGCCTCCACGCTTGGGCGGTCGTGGCTATGCTACACGTGGCTGCCTGTAACCCAGTCCAGCCAGTGGATGAATTTCCATCTGTTTACATCTGTATGGGGAGGGAGTTTTACCCCCATTGCGTGCGTGGGTTATATCTCCGAGTTCTCTGGTTTCCTTCCACATGCATAAACAATAATTATTGAGTGGCTGCAAAAATCTTAAAATAAAAACCCAATGCAGGAACCTCCTGAAAAAGAGTCTTGTGAGCCAGTGTGGCGATACTGGACAGATAAGTTATAAATTGCTCTCATTACTATTTTTATTTCAGCAGGAAAAAATCTCTGGCTTTTTTTTTTTTACCGTGGGTGCAGGCCACTTCGGGAAGACATACAGTACTACAGTCATTAAAATAAATCATTATTCGTGCTCGGAAGACTTTTTTTTGATTTGGCGAGTTCCTTTTTAATACTCTCCTACCAAGGTTGGGCACTTACTCTTGAGATGGTTTCTTGTGTGTGAATTGTCAGTGTTGTGCAAAGTCTGTTTACATCATTACACTGGGCCACTTTACCATTGAAGGTGACCACATCGGCTCTTCGCGAACGCGCGAGTGTCAAGGTGACCTGGGCGCTACAAAGACATGCGATTGCCAGGACGTTTTGGGTGATTCTACTGAAATGTAGCTGGTCATGTCTTTCTTTGCCAAGGGCCCTGTTGTAAGGCTTTCACTGAGCCCTAATTGTCTCAAATAATTGAATGCTTCACAACCCATCTAGAATCTCATTTAAAATTGTCCTTCATTTGAAAAGTGCGTAAACATCACTTGCATTTAACAAGGCCCGTTTTATGGCCATTTTCGCAAGTGCACAAAGAGCCGTAACCTTCTTTGGTACAACCTTCATTGAAAAGAAATACACAAAACCACAACACCGTGAAACATAATCACATGCCGTGTTGTGCCCAGCTGCGTTATGTGTTTTTCATAGCACGCGCTCCAGCTCCTGAGCAAAACTATTGGGCCCTACTCCCTGAGGGAAACACTGCAATTTAATGCGCTAGTTAATCTCACCGACCCTTAGCCGCTGATATTTGAACGCTATTACCGGTAGCCAACGTGTGTTCTGATAATCTGTGAATCTAGTTTTGCGTTATATCTCTTGCCAACATAATTGAGAATAGCACGCAAACTTAAAAGAAAAAAACTTTTTTTGTTTCTTGATTAAATTTCAGCTTTTTTTAATTCTTCCTTTGATCGTGGTCTTTTGACACACGTGCACACACTTACGCACGAAAACAAAAGGGGGTCCCGGTGTAAGCCTGACAGTCTGTTTGGATGAGTGCTGTTCGCAAGCACCAGTTAAGGGCAGTATGGTGGACGAGTTGTTGTAGCTAGTACCATACCCGGTGGGTAATTGTCTTCCCAGCGCTGATGTTTTCACGCCAAACACGAGTCAACCTCGGGGGAGGCCTAAGGACAAGTTCAGATGTTTGTCATCGATCTTGGCGGTAACCGGCAATCGGACCCAAGTCACTCGGTTCATGGGGCAGTGTGCTAACTACTGTGCCACTGCTCCCACCTGCACGTGTACACACACACACACTGTTGTGTGTTTATGAATATGGAGGATTACATGAAGGGAATTCATATGAATTGAAAATTGACATCCATACAGTGGACTATGTACAGTATAATTATATGATCATTGCTCATAGGCTTACTGAAAGTGAAGAGCCCTTTGAATGTCATCCCGGGAGTAAACAGTTCATCTAAGCACAACTAAAAAAACATGTTTTTTCATGATTGATGAATTGCGCTTATTTGCTTTTTATTAATATCTTTTTTTTCATTGTATACGTGTTTGAGTGTGACTGCCAAAGCGTTCCTCTGAGCAGTCACGCTCGAAGATTGGTTTGCTTTTCGTAAAGGCATTGCCTTTGCTATGTTTGTTTTACGAACTCTGAATTTTTTTTAATAATGATCAAAATAGTTAACCGTGCATTAAGTCCAGGCCTACGTTTTATCTAAGTTCATTGGATAATGGAAAGTATATTTTTTATCGTCAATTATTCCAAAGACATTTAACCTCATGGCAAAATAGTCTTCATAGGATGTGAATGAGCAAAATTAAACGTTAATACATTCGATTTTATGAATTCCGTTATGATAACGCATTAGCCTTTTGCAAGTGACCGTGACATCTGCGGGGACCACTCCAGTGCGAGGGGGTTATTAAACATCGTGCAGTCGTGCACAGAGGGTCAAAGGGGCTGCATTAAGTAATAATCAAATAACGCAAAACCCGTCACACGTTCCCATTTTTACTACTTAGCCCGGCTGCATTTTTCACACAAAGTGCCTGTCGCTATCTCTAATTGCCTCCAACACATTACCACACACTGTGTGTTTTACTTAAGCTGCACTCGAGAAAAGCATTTCGGTGCGATGTAAATTAAGACTCATTACACTGAAGCAAACCTGAGCAGGTTAAGGAAAGCAAAAAAAAAATACGAGCGCTAAAATTACAATGTAATAAAAAGAATGCTCATTTTGTCAGTTTCCGCTGTAGCAAAATTCTGAGAACAATGTCACGCTTTATTATACATCGTGCCAGTAATGGCTCTTTAATATGTCGCAACCAACTGCCTGTAACAATAGAAACATTTATAAACAATAAATGTAAAAGCCCAGATTCACGCTTGTGGTGTGGGATGTTGCCTTCGATGGCTTTTCTCTCCATTGCATCATTTTCTTCCCGTGGAAATGGCCTTTAAGTGAAGTTTAATCGTTTGGCGTCGCACCGCGATTCTAGTGGATCATCGGCCGGGTCCGCACGATTGGGCCCAGCGGCAAGCGCGCCCTGGCTGCCAGGCGTTCCCAGCCGCGTAAGTGGCGCTGGCTGGCGCAGCTGCTGACGCTCGTTTGAAATGCCAATTTTCTCACTCGATTTACGATGGAGACTCCGAATCGTCGTGTGCGCACCGGGGCATTGCGATGCAGGCGAGTCCGGCGCAGCCTGCCCTTGCCTTCGCAGGGCTCGCTTCCTTTGTTTCGTGCGGCGTTTGAAGAGCGACTGACAAAACGTTATGACTGTTGAGTTTGGGAAGACATTCGACATCCCTGTGATGTTTTCCTGCGTGCTTCGCAGCAGCGATGATCCGATCGACATGTCGGGCCTGGTCACCGCGAGGGCCGTTTCCTTCGTCGCCATTGTTTTTTCTGGCCGGGAGGACGATCGTAGCGATGCTCGGTCGCCGATTTGATGGCGTCCGTTGTGTTTTCACACACAGCCGCGAGGTGGTTGTCGTCATCTTCCCCCATTGCTCACGTTAAAAGGACGTCACGCTGGGTGCTGTGTTGTTTTTTCGAAAATTAGCGTCCCATTTTTTTTGTCTCTCTACATAAACAAATTCTTGTTTTTTTACACAGCTCATGTGTGTATATATGTTGAACTTCTTTCGCACCAGTACGTAGCCAACCGTGCTAGCTGCACAGCCTTCTAGGAGGAGTGCACCGTGTCCGCGACATTGGTTTGCCACAAGCAAACTGTGACCCGGTTTTGAAATGCAGTGTTTGATCAGCAGAATCTCGTTTGTATGAATCAATATCGGGGAACTGCCTGGTGTTTATAGGGAAGAACTATGTCTGGGAAAAAATGCGTCCCAAGTTCGACGCGAAATTACGTGATTATTTATGCCCAGGGGATAGTTTATTCTGCTAATATGCAATTTTCCATTGCAGTTATCTGCACAACAATGCATTTCTGGCCAACAATTGTGTAGAAGTGACTTTGGAACTGGGTAGGCAATGCCAAACTGATTCTTGAAAATAAAAATCTGCTCCTGCAAGTCTGCCTTTGATCCGCAGCGTGATATATTTTTTTTATACCTAGCGGCAGGAACAAACAAAGGTTTCTCCACCATAGTTCCTGTACGTGAATAAATAAGCCCACCTGTCTTTTATGATCAGGTAATCATCTCCACGCCTGCCACAGTGCGCTCCTGAACAGCAGGTGATATTTGTATCCGGCTGCAACACAGGGAGCTATTGGTAAAATATTTTTCCTATCAGGTTTTTTTTTTTTAAAAGATGTCCTTTGCAGCGCATGAGACGGTATTGCCACGAGAACAGGCGATCGAAATGTAACGGTACTCTAGAGACTGGAGTCTTTACAGTCGCAGCATGCATTGTGCCGTCAATGCCCAATTGTTTTTAAGGCTTAGTGCGCATGTTGAGCCTGAGAGCGGCCTTGGGGGACGTTGACGCATTTACGCATAAACGGCGTATGTTATAGCGTGCAAGTCTGCCTATTCTGTGATTGCAGTTCGATTCTACAGTACTTGGAATTGCATTTCGCCACCCCCCCCCCTCCTCCATTACAAGGGATAGTATGGTGATCAAACACAGGTGGTTATGAATGTTATTTTCTCCTCTTAGGTTTTTTCGGTAAAATAAAACAAATTAAAAAATTCACGACGTTTCGGAAGAAACACAAGCCTCCGTCTTCAGGTGGAACCGTCACAGCCACGACAGCTGTATTTTTTATTTTTATTTTAATTTTTTTACTTGATACAGCTGTCGTGGCGGTGACGGTTCCACCTGAAGACGGAGGCTTGTGTTGCTTTCGAAACGTCGTGAATTTTGTAATTTGTTTTATTTTACTTTTATTAATTTAAATTTTTTACCTACGTGACTTTACCGAAAAAACCTAAGAGTATGAATCCTTGCAGTCACGAAAGCTTCAAATCTAGAATTGTTATTTTGTACTTGAGCAGCACGAATTTGAGATATGGCACTGACGTTGTTTGAGATATAGCACGTGTGTATATTGTAGCACTGTTTTTTTATGTCAGTGATTTGTCAATACAATGTTTCAACATCATTTCCTGAAGCTGAATTTTTTTCTGACTCGTTAGTTTCTCCCCGATCTCAAAAGTGCTCAAACAAAAACGGGCCGATTATGTTCCAGGCAACACCTTATTGATAAAGTTTTGAGACTAAATGACCGATGTCCCATTTTCCAGGATTCCAGTTAAACCCCACAAATCTCACTCAACCTAAAAAAAATAAGAGGACTCATCATGAACATCACGTGATCGCAGCAACTCATATGATTATTAATGCTCAAAGTGTTTGCCCCTAAAATTAAAATGAACAACACTGTTAAAAACCAAACCCGTTTCATTCCATCTGACTCGTCCTTGACATACATTCCTTTTGCTGTGATAGAGGGAATGCTGAAGTGGAGCAGTTTTAAAAAATAAGCATAAAGGGAAGACTTGTGATCTGCAGTGTGTGGATGACATGAAACAGTCAGTCTGGTAGACCGAGTCCTCAACATGCATGGAGGAACCAACGAGTGAAGTTCATGGAACAGTACCATGGCATCTTCTTGATTCTTTCGGTAAAGTCACATAGAAGCGAAATAATAAAATATAATAAAAATAAAACATAATAAAATAATTCTCACGACGTTTTGGCCACAACGCAAGCAGCCGTCCTCAGGTGAAGAACAGGTCTGTCGGAAAGACAGCGTCTGCTAAATTCCTCTTGATATGCAAATTCATTTGTCAAGGCGCCCCTTCCCCCCCTCCAACCCAGCTTAAATATACGCTGCCAAGCCTGGTGGTGCCCATTCAGACACTGTCTTTCCGACAGACCTGTTCTTCACCTGAGGACGGCTGCTTGTGTTGTGGCCGAAACGTCGTGAGAATTATTTTATAATGTTTTATTTTTATTATATTTTATTATTTCCCTTCTACGTGACTTTACCGAAAGAACCAAGAAGATGAATCCCTGCAGTCACGAAAGCTTTAAATCGAAATTTAGTACCATGGCAGTCACGATGTAGCCATTCCACGATCTTGAACAACGATTTACAACAGAGCATGTTTCGTAATTAGAGCATGTGGTCCATTTTTGGAAATCTATTAATATCTAATTGGACGGCTGTGGGATCGAACCATCAACACAGCATGGGTAGAATCATCGACGCAGCGTAAACCAGCTGAGCGGCGAGCGCGCTTGACCATAACCTTGTGAACTTTGCGTGTGTGTCTGCGTGCTGTGGCAGGATTAACCAAGCGCCAACCCTGGGCTTTGAGACCGATGTCGGGGCACGCACGACGCATCACTTCATGTACCCGGAGAGTGCCAAGAACCTGCCGGCCAATGTCAGCTTCGTGCTTGTGCCCTTCAAGGTGCTGGACCTCATGTGGATCGCCAGCGCCCTGTCCGTCGGTGATATACGATTGTGAGTGTCACATGCACGCACCCTCTCTTGCGCCCGCCGCTCAGCGGATTCGTCCGCGTGAGTCGCCGTTAGGCCTGCAAGGAGCCGGGCTCAGAAGCGATTTTGAGATTGCCTTTGACGTGCGCGTGATAACAGGAGTCAAGGTGATTTAAACAATAAATAGGCGCAGACTTGTAATTCTATTTGTGAACCCACTGAGCCGTGCTATCTTGGCTTGGTATTAGTGCTGGTTTATTTGCATGGCCCTAATTCGTGCTCAGAAGCCACGCACCTTTGCTTTGCTTGAGATGTTTGTGCAAGGTTCAGCTTTCTGTCATCGTTGTTGTTCGAGGGCCTTTGCTGTGCATCAAGTTGACCGCACAAGCCGTCCGAGTCGAATGGGGTGCGATTGACAAATTACTTTGTACACGCCTGTCCTTCGCCCATTGAGGTGGAAGCAAGCCTTTCAGGGCTGGTGCATGGAAATGGCGAAGGGAAAGCGTTAGCTGTTTGTCAGCACATTCTGAGTTGCATTTTAAATCTTAGCAGCTGTGTCCTGGCACAGAAGAAGTGAAATTGCCATTAATCAGATTCACATGAGTAGGACCTTGCTCTTGCATTGCATCCCTGATATTGCCCTTGTATTACGTGGTGGCCATGCCCGCCATTGTACCAATGTACATATCTGCCATGTGTTACGAGCAGGGTTTCCCAAACTCCAAGCCCTCGCGATCCACCACCGCGCCACATCATCCCAGCGTTCACCAATTTACTCCCCATTCAAATACAAATGAACTCGATCCACGCTGCACGCGCCCGATGATCGTCAGGCACGTCCCACATGACGTGCTGAGCAATTGACACCGCACTGCGTCACGTGCAACCTGTGCATACGCACGCATGCCGAGATCTCGATCTTAATTTGAATCTGCTGTATTAACACGGAAAGACGCCGCGCAGCGGGTTGCAAGGACTGGGATTTGGGAGAGAAATAATTTTCATTAATAGGCATTGAATAATTAGCCTTTTCCGCAAGTTGATGATTTACCACAAATCAGGGTCTCGATTCAGATTTTAAAATGTTTATTTTTTCCCTTTCTGGTGAATACGTAGCAACTAGTGCCTGCAATGTTTACGTGAACATTTTTTTCATACAACGCACTGGACCAAAATTAATCTATAAGTACAATTCGATGCTTGTGTCGTGAGCACAAGAATATTTTCATTAATGAATCAATGCAACGGTACACACACCTTCATATTTACTCATCATAATAATCAGCCATGGTCAATCCACTGCAGGATGAAAGCCTCCCCAAGCCGCGGCCACAGTTTACAATTTTGCGATGTAGCATCTACTCAGTAATCTTCAAACGATTCAACTATTACGGCATATGTTTTGACGCGCAGCGAATAGTGCGAGCGAGTCTTGCGAAATACATGCAGCCGATATTAAACGAGATCATCTCCTCTCATGCCGCCCCGTAGCGTAGCCCAGTGCGGCACGTGGAGCCGTGAGCCTGATGCGAGCTGCGAATGGCTCAATATATATTTCACAGCAGGGAGGGCATTTACTGCCAATGTAGAAATCGTATATGTCCTCTGTTGCCTTGCATGGTGCCGACCGTCTGTGGCCGGGCATCAAAACGACGTTAATCATCCCCAGCCAGCGGCCTTAGTTGGAGAAGCAGATTGATCCCTCTGCTCATCTCACGGTGAACTGGGAAAACAGTCGTGGCCGTTAATGGAAAATAAATGTTGGCTAGAGATCCCCTAATCCTTCCTTCACCTCGACTTAAAGGATTGAATTAAATGACAGTTAGCGTAGGTGAAAAAGCGGGGCACACATTTTTAAAAATTCTTAATCCTTAATCCTGGTCTTTGATGGATTGTAATTCAGTAAAAAAAATAGTGCGGTCTTCAGTTGCTGTTATTTCCCCCCTCTGCCACTTTCTGTCCATGCGCATTGCTCACTTTGAAGTGGAGATTAAAATCAGGCATTATTGGATGATAGGAGGGTTTGCTCCTCTTGCACTTGGCCTCTGTCCCGTAGAGGAAAGGGTTAATGGGCAATGCCAAAGGGCCTGTTGTTCATTTGTCCCAAGAATTCCCTAAACTGCAACTGGACATCTGCATGGAGATTATCTAACCAGCATGCTGGGCAAAACATTTAAATTGTTTGTCATCAAACACAGTTTACCATGGCGGGTTTTTCTTTTGAGAGGTGGCTTTTGCCATTATTATTTTGTTTTCTTAACGCCCCTCAGATTATTTTTTGTAAGCGAATTTATATATTTTTTAAAATAACAAATGCAGCATGTTTGTGCAGAGCTATGGGAATAGCAGGAGGCTCAGTTCATAACCACATTGGACTTCTTGCACTGCCATACAAAAAAAAACAACTCTAAAATACCGCTTTATATATATATTTTTACGTAACTGAAAGCACGCCTTTAAAGCCTTTTCATATTGCATCGTGGCTGCGGAAGACAGCGGATATTGAACGTGTTGGTCCTTAAAGAAGACCTTCGGTCCCAGCACATTGAGGTAGACACGTACAGAGCTGCTGAGTCACAGATGTGAAGGCACATCTGTCTGTCGGAACACACATCGCGCGCGTCAGCATTACAGTCGTGATGTGGCAACGTGAGAAAACGCTCACCGGGGAAGTAACGATTGCCTCATCTAACATTTTGTCAGGGCCTTTAATCTGAAGCCTGGGTGAATGTCTGTTGTGTTATAAATGGTTGTAGGATGTGGAATTTGGCCTTGTGTTAAAGGCCTTGACTCCAGCCTTCATTGTCTCCTGTGCAGGGCTAGTTTAGTGTGATGGGGCCCAGGGCTGTTATGGTTTTGGGAGCTGCTCTTTATATTCATTTCCTTCCTACCACTGTTTTCTCACCACCCAATGCACAATGCTCAAACACCGCATTGTTATTTACCTTTAATATTTAATTTCTACGCAATCCAGGTTAAATCAAATACAGCTATATTGAGTTCTGCCCAGGACTATAGCAATACACTTGGTGATGCCGTGACATTAATGACCAAATTACGTTTTAGGATTCATCATCGTGCTGCAGTATTGCAGTTTCAACCATTGTGAAGAAGTACGTGTGTGTATATATTTTCGAGGTCCCTCAAAATACAAGGCCCTGGACTGTGGCCCCTGAAGCCAGGCCTCCTTTAATCCTGCCCGGCTGCTCTTGTGGTGCTCAGCCTCGCAACTGGAGCCTTTCCCAAAAAAATAAAACGAAAAAGTCAAGAAACCCCCACACATCAATTTAGTCTCGTAATCGCGCTCACGTTTAATGTCCGTGCGGAGTCGTGCACGCGTGAATGTTCACGCGACACGTATTTCTTTACGCGACTCCTCATAGCGTCCCGCAAGTAGAACCACCGCGGCATCCCGCGAGTTACATTCTTCACACTCTTTTCCGCTGCTTCTGCTCTGCTCTATTGAAGAAAACGTTTGCACACCTGTGTACCAGGTTAACGATAGAAAGGAGAAAAAAATCGGGGCAGGGGGGGGAGGCGGGTGGGGGAAGGGATGAAAGAAACCGCGTAAATAAATTGCACTTTTCATGGGAATTTCTAAATGTTGGCCAGGCGCAGTGGCGCTGATCCGCAGCTCTGTCCGAGTGTCAGACCATCACAGGCACAGTGTCTGTCAGTGGACAGTCATGGAGGAAGCAGCTGCCACCAAACACAGAACAGCTGCACAAAGAAAGCACGGGCTCGCCAAAGATAGTAAATGCGCAAAGACACGATTGACAGAAGCCCTTTTGCTTATTCTAGTGAACAAAAATAAGTATGTTGCCAGCGTTTGCGTTCAAATTCAGCGCCGTGGTTCTGAATCACGATGTATCCTGTATGGGTGCGTGCCGAGCGTCATTAGGCATCAAAAATACGTGCGGGAGCTTTATTTGTATGCGGTCAATAAAGGTGATATGGGATAACATTCTCATTTGAACAGTCGTTCATTTAATTCACTTTTATTGGTCGTTTAAAATACATTGGTGCCACGACAGAATTTACCACCCCAGGTGGTTTTCAGTTGACTCTCTGGTAAAATGACTCGAGAAGCAAATTTGCTCTTGGGCAATCGTACAGATGCTCGGTGAGAATTCAGATGTTAGTTCTGAGGCAACACTATCTGAGCTCGGTTGTGATGATTGTTTTTGCATTTTTAATTTCATTGTTTGTTTCTCAGTCCACTTGTCCTGGTGAGGGTGATGGTGGTGGCAGTATGTTAAGTAGGGTGGTCCAGACCTCCCTTTCCCCGGTGACAGACTCCAGCACTACATTACTATACACTACTATACACTACTATGCTATACTACTACACTATACACTACTATGCTATACTACTACACTATACACTACTATGCTATACTACTACCCTATACACTACTATAAACTACACCACTATACACTACACTATACACTACTATGCTATATTACTACACTATACACTACTATGCTATACTACTACACTATACACTACTATGCTATACTACTACCCTATACACTACTATAAACTACACCACTATACACTACACTATACACTACTATGCTATATTACTACACTATACACTACTATGCTATACTACTACACTATACACTACTATGCTATACTACTACCCTATACACTACTATAAACTACACCACTATACACTACACTATACACTACTATGCTATACTACTGCACTATACACTACTATGCTATACTACTACACTATACACTACTATGCTATACTACTACACTATACACTACTATAAACTACACTACTATACACTACACTATACACTACTATGCTATACTACTACACTATACACTACTATAAACTACACTACTATAAACTACACTACTATACACTACACTATACACAGACTCTAGCTCTTCCTGGGGAATCCCCATGTGCTCCTAGGCCAGCTGAGCGACATAGTCTCAACAGCGTGTCCTGGGCTGGCCCCGGGGTCTTCGCCGGTACCTGGAATGCAACATCTTTTAAGATTATTTTTACAAGTCTATTTATCCAGATGTTGCCTTGCTGTGATAAAAAAAAAAACATCCCTGCTCCCATTACACACCATAATTTTGTGAACAGAGAAAGTGAAGTATGTTTTTTTCGTGTTAAAGACTGTCAGCCCCAAATCCTCTCCACCGCAGGTTGACTCTTAACTTCCCGAGTGTATCGGCGAAGTTCAAGTAAAAAAAAAATGCACAAAGAAAATCGTCAGGCATTTATATTTACATTGCAGTCTGCAGTGCTGGACAGTGCCATGTGTATGCACGCTTCTGCGGTGGGTGCTTGGTGGTGCTGCCAACGCTGCCACATCTGTCAGGTGGCACAATTACCCCGTTTGACATGCTGAAAGAGGACATGGAATAGAATAAATTGAGTATTGAGATAAAATAAGGGGCCCTGTTTTTTTTATGTCCTTTGACCGCTGCTCGTCAGTGCGTTTCTATCTTTGACCACAACAAATATTGCTGGAGACGATTACGATGTATTTATTAAATGTAGTGTTAATAGATCATGCTGTGGTCACGTTTACTCATCATTATTGCATTGGTTAATACATCGGTATAATTTTGTGTATTAGCAATTTAGTTTATGTTAAAATAAACAGTCAAGCCATACTCTTTGTTTTTGTTGGAGAGGCTTGTGTTGTATGTAGCAGAGGAGCAAACTACGTGTAACGGTGCATTGAATTTAGTATGTGTATGAATCAATGCTGCAACTATGGTGTCAGTTGCTGCTGTGGTACAATGGTTGCACAATGGACTTGCAATCCAAAGGCCGATGCAGTTTAAACATCGGGCACATTTCTTATCACCCACCCCCTCCATCCACACAGCAGAGTAAACGTGTGCACGACAGTTCATTGATTGGCAGCTCATGTGGTGGGGGGGTAAAGTGTGGCTGCTCCCGCCTCTTTCAAGATGTCTGATGAAAATGGAACAGTAGGCCTAATACCCTCCCGAAACGGATTCTCTAGAGCACCTTAAACTAAACTTTATTTTATTTCATTTAAAGGCCCATTGAGCGATATCGTTCTTTTTCAGAAGCGACCTTGCCACACATGATGACTCAACGAAGTGGTTTATCTAATGGAAATGTATAGCAGCAGCCAAATACTATAAACGCATATTGATTATAAATGTGGGCAAAAAAAACGGAGGACCTGGATAAAATCCACGCGGCCACGGGGAGACCATGCAAACTCCAAATATACGGCAGCAGGCATCAGGGTTGGGACCGAACCCACGACTTCCTGTATACCAGGCGAGGTAGTTAACACCTCCTATCCACCGTGATGATGATGAGAGAGAGAGACACGCAAACTCCAAATATACAGCAGCAGGCGTCAGGGTCGGGATCGAACCCACGACCTCCTGCACACCAGGTGAGGTAGTTAACATCTCCTAGCCACCGTGATGATGATGAGAGAGAGAGAGAGACACGCAAACTCCAAATATACAGCAGCAGGCGTCAGGGTTGGGACCGAACCCACGACTTCCTGTATACCAGGCGAGGTAGTTAACATCTCCTAGCCACCGCGGCAACCTCTCTTGGAGGCCCTTTCACCAGCAGTGGCTTGAGCAGTACATTACAATGCTGCACCTTTACCTTTCTACCGCATGATGTTTATGAAATCTATGAATCGCCGAGGCAGGGAAGGTGATTCTCTGCACCGCTCGTGTGCAGTGATGGGGTTACGTGTGCACACCGTGTGTAGCGTCAGTAAGAAGCCACTTGGAACTGGATTGGGTGTAGCGTGTCCGTGCATGTCTGCACACAGAATTCCCATCGGTGCACCGTCAGTGCGTCGTGAAAAATGCAGCACTCAAAAATAGCGCCGGGGATGGTCAATAAAAACCTGGACAAGTTTTGACTAATAACTTTTGAGGCGCAGTATTTCAAGGCGGACGGATGACACTTGTAAGTGGCAGGTGAATCGATGCACTCTTATTTATCGGCCGTATTTATTTATTTACCGCTGCATCAGCGCAGCCACGGATGCACATTGTTTTGAAGTCTTAGCTGCCGACGCGGCATTTTTGTTATTCTCATCATATGGGCCGCTTCAAAACATTGGCCCACGTAAACGTGTTAAAGCGAGAGTCTGCCGAGGGTGGTTGATGATCCTGACGCGAAGGCACGAATTCTGCCGCACTGAATTAGATTTTAGAATGAGCAACGTTCCTCCACAGGGTGATGGGATCCGGGAGTAAATCTTTATAAAGTAGGTGCCGTTATTACTTGGGTCTAACCTTGAACAAATGGCTGCGATGCTCCTCCAATTTCTGTAGCCAATCAAGCAAGAGCTGGTAACTGCTCGCTCGGAGCGGCGGGCCAAGTGCTCAGCCATGCGGTGCCGCTGATGGCTCTTCCGCTTGGCGACTGTCTTTATGCATTCATCTGCATGGAAATCGCATTATGCATGCTCACAATGTGATGTGCGCCTGAACTTAATCTACACCGAAGGGGAATAGATTTGTGTTGTTGATTTTAAGTGAAAAGTGGCAGTGATGTCCCAACAAAGGGTGATGGTGCCTATTGAGTCACCATGAGGCTGCGAGCCTCTCCTGTAAAACTTCTTGACATCTGTGAAAAAGAGCTTCGTAGCTCATCAGATTCCTCTGGTATCAATCACGTTTTTGATTCTGACCGAGATCAGATTCCTCTGGTATCAATCACGTTTTTGATTCTGACCGAGAAGGAGCTGTAACTTGACGTGTGTGTTGCTGTTTGTTTTGGCAGTACGTACGCTCCGGTGAAACGGTTTCTCAGCGTAGACAAAGACAAGGTAAGACACACCGATACTTTAATTAAAATCACACTCCGTTTAAATGTATATGCTTTCTTTAGAAGCTTCATATTTCACAAAAATACTGCCGATGTAAAGCTTTCGTGACTGCAGGGATTCATCTTCTTGGTTCTTTCGGTAAAGTCACATAGAAGGGAAATAATAAAACAATAAAAATAAAACATAATAAAATAATTCTCACGACGTTTCGGCCACAACGCAAGCAGCCGTCCTCAGGTGAAGAACAGGTCATTCAGACGCTGTCTTTCCGACAGACCTGTTCTTCACCTGAGGACGGCTGCTTGCGTTGTGGCCGAAACGTCGTGAGTTTTATTTTATTATGTTTTATTTTTATTATTTTATTATTTCCCTTCTACGTGACTTTACTGAAAGAACCAAGAAGGAAGAATAACACTGCCGTGTCTTAATGAACGACGAAGTAATTGAAGGGACTGCCAAAGATTAATTTTCAACCAAATTGCTGGACCGGTCGAGGAAAAAGTACCGTACATAATGAATGTTGTTGTAACTATACCCTTATTAATTTTCTGTCTTGTCTTCTATGCCTAGTACAGTTGTAGAATATTAAAAATAATGATTGTTTATTAAAAGAGGAAAAAATTGTCGGAGATTTTAATGGTATGTGAATTATCCACGTGATATAATTTATCTTTGACAATATTTTTGTTATCATCATTGTAACCATGTTAATATAGATTTTGTTATTCTTAAAATAAATTTTGTAGAGCTAAGAAAGTAAACATAAAACAATGATGGTGTTGCTTGTGTGCATTCTTTGGCTAATTAACAACCACCTTATTATCTCACAGTGGCGTGCAAATGAATATGTAAAATAACTAAACAAATTGCATTTACGATGTTTGAGTCAGATTTTCTGTAATCGACTAGTCCACCGTCCATCAGTTGGATTGCCCGCTTAAAAAAAAACGCAACAATAGTTGGGAAAACAAGTTTCACCTCTGTAATCCCACTTGTGACGCTGGACGGGAGGTGGTGGGCGGGGCGTGATGATGTCATCGGAAGTCTAGGCCTCGTCATGCTCAGTGTGGCTTTTAGGGGATGGTTGTCATTTTTAAAAGGGCCCGAGATAATCAAGGACAAATAAGTAGCCAACGTTGAGTGGATTAATTGCCTAAACATCCGACACCTCAAATTTGAGGGCGGGCACAAGCCGGCGTGAGTAGGTTAAACGTTGAGTTTTATAAGGGCACCACGGGGTGACCAGCCACTTCCAACCCCCCACACAGCCCCACTCTCTCCACCCAGCCCCTCCCTTCCCCATCCCAGCCCCTCCCCACCCTCCCCAACCTCTCCACCCAGCCCCACCCCTCCCATTTTTGGATGCACGACGGACGGACACAATAATCCCCTGTGGGCTGGTGTAACCAGGAGGTTCCTACCAGTACAGATAAACAATCCTGCTAACATTCATCTCTCGGCATAATAAAACACGTATTTATTTTATCCGATCGGACAACTTCGTCTTCTGGACTTGTGCGAATACACCAATGTGCTGATGTGTCCTAAACCGGTCCAGAAATTGCTTTTATGAATATTTGCCATTGTCTATGAGGCCAGTTGGCCAGGCAGGTGGGGTGTGGCGGCTAAAAATACGCATCTTTCGACTGGGATAGAACAAATATGAGCGTGTAATTATTATAGTTCTCTGTGTTTTGGTGTTCATTGACCAAGGGTGTATGAAGAGCACGAGAAACGGCCAGATTTGCTGCTTTTCTTGTTTAGAATAAAACCACTGAGTGTGGATGGTCCTGTGGTGAGAGGGGTCGTATTTTCAACAAATGAGGTTTCCGAAGCTGCTGGCCAGCAAAAAAAAAAATGATTTCTGATAATTGTCTCCCTGGCTGCAATTTTTATTCGGGTCACAGTGATGATGTCTTATGAGTTACGTTGATTGGATGGTTACTCGAGCTGCAGTAATTTATTTTTGGTGCTTTGAGGAGCAGGAAAAGAGAAAATAAGTTAAATGAAATGGCAGAGGTTGTGTCCCACAGTCTGATAGTTCTGCTTTTCACGTTACTCAATCAATATCACCCAGCTTTTTCCGCAGATTCACAGTAAAAGCAATCAAAGTCTCATCTCTTCCACTGTGAGAGAAAAATTCAGGAAAATAAAAATCCAATTCGTGAATGGAATACAATCAAAATGTAATAGTGCTTTTGGTCCACGGTTATATATTCGAATGCCATTTGGCAAAACATGAAGCCGAAAAATACAATCTGTATGGATGATACAAGCACGACACTTCTTTGTGGTGAGGAAATTAAGTGTCCTCATTCTTCATTTTTGTATTTGTCCACATGCACATTTGGAAACGTAGGCAACCAACATTATTACCAAACGATGTGCCTTTGTGTTTTGCTAAGTAAGATTTATTACACTTAATTAATTGCATTTTATTATGTAATACTCTTTGTATAGCAAAACCAGTATCCTTCAGGGGTGGAATTCTTTACCTCCCTCAGCGATTTGATAATACATTTGTGGAATTTTGTATCATATTTCGATTCAAGATTTTTTTTTCAACTTGAAATGGGAGTTGGGGGTCTAAGTTGTTCCTGAGTTCAGAGCGAGTTTGTTCGTTCAGGGCAAGCCTGTAGAATGCGGAATACAGAATACAGATTGTAAATACTGTACAGTATTTACAATCTGTATTCATTATAGAATCATTTTAGGATTAGGATTACTCGGTAGTTTGTTTTGAATTCACATTTGTCAGCTAGGCATTCATATAATGCAGACAACTAATTATAGCGGTAATTGCGCATTACATAATTGTGCGCTTTACTTATAGATGTTCAAAGTGGTCCTTTAAATAAATAAATCGTGGAAAATAGTAATTTGCAGAAGGGGTTTCCCCCCCCCCCCCCCCCAGTATAACTACCCCATCGAGATGTGGCATAAACATTCCTATGGAGGGAGCTGGTAGGAACGTTGGGTTGCTCGGTCAATGGCCAGGGTCAACGGCGGCGTGGTGTATTCCGCAAATATGCCCGACTGTGAGGGCGGGCACAAGCCGGCGTGAGTAGGTTAAACGTTGAGTTTTATAAGGGCACCACGGGGTGACCAGCTCCTCCCCACCCAGCCCCACCCCTCCCACCCCCCCACCCAGCCCCACCCTCCCCTCCCCACCCAGCCCCACCCTCCCCACCCAGCCCCTCCCCACCCTCCCCACCCAGCCCCTCCCCACCCTCCCCTCCCCACCCAGCCCCACCCTCCCCACCCAGCCCCTCCCCACCCAGCCCCTCCCTCCCCACCCAGCCCCTCCCTGCATGACGGACGGACACAATAATCCCCTATGGGCTGGTGGAACCAGTGGGTTGCTACCAGTATAAACATTGCCATTGCCGTTACAGGTAAGCGGTACAAATGTGCCAAGCGCGCTTAAGTGTTAAGCAAAAAAATGCATTAACCTATAACAGTGCATCATTTTTATGCCAGTGGAAATGTCTATTTTCTTTACTCTGTTAACTTTGGAAGTGCCTATTACTCATGCAGTACTGTGTTTGCATGCCTGGCGGTAATTTCACAGCCCATAGTGAGAGCACAGCTTATAATGTTTTGTTCTGTTGAGACCCGCACAACAATTGCCCTTATATCCTGGCTTTGTTATGCTGTCAGTGTGATTTAAGTGAGGGCAGACACCACAGAGGTGTGCAAATGTGTCTAGGAAACACAATGGCTTCAGGATGTGCTCGTACAGCCCTCACTCGTGGTGAGAGCAGTCACAGAACAACCCCCTGAAGCCATTGTGAGCAGTGCAGACGATCACAATCCAACCTACAATGTATGTATGTTGAGCTTTTTTAACACCGTACGTTGCCAACTGCGCTAATTGGAGGTGCGGGGGAAAGACAACAATCTAAACACAAATAGCATTTAAAATAAATTAGTTTTCAATCTAATTGATTTAAAAGCGCATAGCTCCAGTGGCTTCCAAACGTCGAAAGGAAGAGCGTTCCAGACGGCTGCAAAAGCGCATCCGAAAGTGCGCAAAATCTACTTTGTTTTAATAGAGGGCCCAAATGCATTGACCGTATTCTCCAGCTTACATGACACACATTTTCCCTTGTGTTTGAAAACAAACTTTGGGGAAGGGGTGTGTGTGCTGTAATCCATAGGCATGTGTGTGTGTGACCATATTTGTGTAATTGTATGAACACTGGTCACACATTTGGTGCTTCTTTCTCTGTTGGAGCATCTTGTACTCTGGAGAATTCCCAAGATGCCGTGCGATAAAGGCAAAAACTAGTTTATTATTAAAATGCGTTGTTCTGAAAGTGGAGATGGCATACATTAGATGCCGCATAAATACTTTTCGGTGCATGTTCCATGGGCCATTGGTGTCGTGCGTAGCTCTAAATTGAACCTGTGTCAACTGCATCGTCGCACAATGTGCTAACCATATGTGCGTAGAATTACATATTCAAACAATCCAACACAAAGTCAAAGATCCCCTATTGAGCCTTTTTCGCCTGTTGAGGAGAGTAGGGAGCAAGCACCTATGAAGGCCGGCTTGCCACACGGGGGGGGGGAGGCAAAACCACATCCACGTTTTTTTTCTCTCCCCAGTGCCAATATTTACACAGCACACCAGGTACTCATTTAAAGCCGGGTTGACATCGGGGAGGCCCAGGACAGGTTCAGATATTTATCACTGATGTTGGCCATGCCATGTGTAACATACAGTGTCAAACTCAGGTTTTCAGGTTCCATAGCACAGTGGACTACCCCCACTAGATTGCAGGTCCACACAACATAATTCAACACACGCACACACACCGTACTGCATGATTTATCATTATTGATCGTAAAATGGCAGTGTTGACTCATTTGTCTGCCCCTATAGCTAATGCCCCACTTATTGATGCCATCTGCGTTGGCTTCAGAGTCGATCACTGTGCCACAAAAGGGTGAAACTGTTCATTGTTTGTTATATTCCACCATCACATTTATTGTTGCTCCGTAGCTTGCCCAAAATGATAGACGAATTCCGATTTAAAGCTTTCGTGACTGCAGGGATTCATCTTCTTGGTTCTTTCGGTAAAGTCACGTAGAATGGAAATAATAAAATAAATAAATAGAATGAAACATAATAAAATAATAATAAATAATACAAAAATACACCATAATAAAATAATATTTTATTATGTTTTATTTTTATTATTTTATTATTTCCATTCTACGTGACTTTACCGAAAGAACCACGAAGATGAATGCTTATATGTTGGGTAAGATTACATCATGATAATGTACAACCCTTCTGTAAATCCACTGCCAGATGAGGGCCTCCCTGTCCTGTGTTGGTCATGGGGGCGTTGTTTGACCATACTGCACGGCTCTGGTCACTGCCGGTTGGTGATAGAGGAGGCAGAGCCTAACTAGTATTCGCGTAATTCATCGCTGATGTGAGCCTTAGCCTGGGATGGAACTTACCAGCCCGGATTCGTAGTGCAATGCACCTCCCACTTAACAGGGTTGGCTACGTACGGTGCGAAGAAAGTTCGGCATGCATACATACAAGTCGCTAATCACTGTGCCACCGCTGCACCCCAATATTATCTTGCGTACTTTTATATTATAGAAGGAATATCGTTGGTGTTGTTGTTGAAAGCCTGACCTGCAAAAGGACAGGTTATTTGTGTATTCAGCAGCAATTTATTGTGCAGTACATCTCTACATCGAGTGTAGCTTTCAAAATAGCACGGCCATATTGCTACGAGTTCTGTGTCCAGATAAGTAACGTACTTTCTCCCCCGCTTCAGTGAGTACTTTTGAATTTTGCCTCCATTACGGACATCCTGTGTGCGCCATTGAGAGACTTTGAATCTAACTGCGGCTGAGCCACAAGGGGAGTGACAACTTCTCGTGTAAGCAATAAGTCCCCCTGGTTTTTTGGAATTGTCGGAGTGCACCTCGCAGCGTTTTCAGCCTCGGTATTATTGAATTTCATGCATGCTCAAGGGCACGTAAGACACTCTGCGCAAGCGGCGCACGGCAGACAACCTCTTGAATATTTATGCGGATTCATCTTTTTTGCTGGATTATTTTGAATGCATCGGTGTGTCTGCAGTGTTGGCAAATAGGTAAATGAGCAGACACGTATTAAACATGTCGATAGTCTATATGTGCACCAGGACTCTTGATTAATGATACTTGGTATGAATGGTTCAAATTCAGCACGTAATGTTGACATATTAGTAATGAATGTGTCGCCAAGATATATTTAATGTAAGAGTGCAAGATGAACGAATGCACAAATATAAATATGAAATTTGGAGGGAGCCGTGCATGTATGTACGTATGTTGAACTTCTTTTGCACCGTACGTAGCCAGGCGTTGGGGGGTGGGGGGGGATAACAAACTAAACACAAACAACTGTTCTAAAGAAATCCATTTTCAACCTAGAAATACCATGTGTATTTATGAAAAGTCTAAGTGCAACCGCAGGTTCATCACTGGGGGAAAAAAGGGATACATTTATATATTTATGATTTTTACTTGAGGGAAGAGACAGTCGGCCATAGGCAGGGGAGAAGACGAAGATGTGGACTTGAACAGGAGTGGAGAACTTCTCCGCAGACTTACGTATGTTGAAATCGTTTCGCACCGTACGTAGGCAACCGTGCTCGATGGCCGGTCAGAGGGAATTTCCAGGCTGTGTGGACAGCAGAGGAGGGGAGTAACTTCCAACGGGCGTGAAGGTTAAACTGTGGGGGCCTTCGACAGAGCGCTTTGCTTGGTGGAGCAGAGGGCTTATGAATGGACCCTCTAAAGTGTACCCCCTGGCAGCCACCAACTATGAGTGCGCTCGCTTCTCTTGTGGCGGCGATGATAGAATTTCTGTCATCTCTAAAAAACTTGGCTTTCAAACGCTCGACCTTTATTCACAGACTATTTAGTTACGTGGAGCATCCTTCCCGTTCACCACCCACACGACTCCAACCGCAAACTCTTATCATCTACCGCCCACCAATGCCACTCATTTCGTGTCTGCCTTTGCTGATATCTCAACCAGTCCTGGCCTCCACCATCCTGCCCTCCCCCCCACCTCAACCTCTTCAACCAACCCTCAGTGACCAGCATGGTGATGTATGTCTTCATCCAGCAGTGGATTGACAAAGGGCAATGATTATTAACATCATTATCATTACATTAAATGCTACTTTACTGTACCTAGTGCATAAAGTTAACCCAGAACCGACAGCATGGGGAAGCCTTCATCCAGCAGTGGATTGACAAAGGGCAATGATTATTGACATCATTATCATTGCTATATTAAACGCCACTTTACTGTACCTACCACGTTACTACGGCGTGTGCATTCTGCGTATGCAGACCGTGACCTCGTGTGTGACCACAGAACAAAGATCATTGACCGCTGTGTTGCGACAGCGGGACAATAAACGCACAATTGAGAGCGGGGAGTGGCACAAGCCCGCATTTGTCTTCCCGCTAATCTTATTGGCTTTCGGCACGGAGGCAGCTCCCGGCTTGTCTTCCCGTGGCCGTCTAGACGGCCCTCATTCATTTATTTAGAATCTCATCCGACGACGAGGGAGGCTTTATTTGAGCGATAATGCTGAGGTCACCGCGCAGCGAAACTCAAGGACGGCAGATGTAACGTGTGCCTGAAAGTTGAGATGCGTCGCAGTCACGGTTAGTGGTCTCAGCGTTTACCAAACAAGGTCCCTATAAATATGCACTGTGACTTGAGCAGCGGCATTTGAATAGGCACCCAAAGGCATAATGGATCATGATATCGTCATCATCGGCGTATGATCAAACCACTGCTGGATGAACGCATCGCCAAGTCGACACCGCCTCTCGCATTTCGGCAGCACTCGTACACGGGCTGCTTTAGTCGCTCCGTCTCCTTGGGGGACATCCTTCAGAGGGCGTTATGTTCCTTGGCTGCCACTGAATCACTATTTCTGTCCATCGCCCATCGACCCCTCCAGTGACGTGCCCCCTCCCCAAGGCCACTCAGTTTTGAATGCTGTCTTTAATCTGCCGACGATATGTAATCCACGTGAACTTCTTTCTGTCTCGCAATGTAATTGCAAGCATGCATCTCCCGTCATATTAAAATGTAATCCTACTTGTCTTTTGAAATTCGGTAGAGGTATTAAAGGCCATACATGTGTGTTTGTATGCATGTGTAACGGGTTCCGGAGACACTTGTAGATGTAACTTCTTTATTACAATACAACACTCCAACAGTCCTGATACTCTGTTACAGCCTAGGTACACAGCCTAGCTACACAGCCTAGATACTCTAGATACTCTACTCTGGCTACGCTCGCCCTCACAAGGTCGTAGAGTCGGGAGTTCCAGAGTCCCAGCGCTGGCTCTCACAGCATCCCAGGGTCTTCAGATGGCTGGTCGTGGGTCTTGGGTCTTGAGTTACAACTGGGCCCCGATCGTCCAGGGAGCTCTCCTTTTATGCCTGGTCCGACGAGGGGTGGGGCCGTGTGCGCCACCAGACATCCCACAGAGCACACACAGCCTCCCCCCCCGTTGGCGGCGCCAAAAAGGCTTAAGCGCCTGGGAACCCAACGCCTGGCGCCCAAAGGCTTAAAAGCGTCTGGACCCCCTGGGAACCCAGTGCCTGGCGCCCAGAGGCTTACGCGTCTGGACCCACCTGGGAACCCAGAGCCTACAGCAGCCCCTCCCTTCTTATGTCACTACATTACCCCCCTCTACGTAGCCTCCAGCCGTCCCGGCTGTCAATAATTAGAAAGTTTAAATTAACGAAAGGGAGAGAGAGAAAAAAATATGCGAGCCTCAACAGGAAAAGAAAAGAGAACATGAAAGCAACCATAAAAACCATAACCAACCTGTACAACTCTACACTATATACAAGCATCAATCAACAAAAAGGTGAAGCAATGACACGTGAACAAACGACCCGCGGCACACCTAGCCCTCCTCGGGATCCGCATAGAAAACGGGGAATTAACAACAAATATACAGATTCCGACGCGTTGGATGCACAACCAACACCGGTAATCGAACCGAAATCACACAACCACCGCATAGATGGCAGGGATCCACACCACTCTGCCAGCCTCCCATCCGTCAGGTGGAGAGAAGGCGAAGACCAACATGTCGAGCATCCCTCTACACACACTTATCCGGACGTCTGTCTACGTCCCGGGTCGAGAAGTCGTACTTCAGGGCCGACCCATGTACTGGGCAAAGAAGTCGCACTTCAGGGCTGCTCCAGTATCTACATTTTTAAATATATAAAATTTACATGACACAACCAAAATAAATCTGCCTGCTCCTGTCCATAAATGGTGGCCGCACGCGCGAACCGCATCTCCAAGGCATCCCGTGCTTGCGTCCCAGCAGCCTTCAATGAAGACCACCACCGACATTGCATGTCAACCGTTTGCACCCCCCGCGTTTCCAACGTGGCGTCTCCATCCTAAAACCGCGCACGTCGGCCATATCGGGGGGGACTTCAACCCAGTCTCTCTCCAAGACTCGCATCGCAGCATATAGCTGTACCGACCGATCTGAGACCCAACCTCTCTCCAAGACTCGCATCGCAGTATATAGCTGTACCGACCGATCTGAGACCCAACCTCTCTCCAAGACTCGCATCGCAGCATATAGCTGTACCGACCGATCTGAGACCCAACCTCTCTCCAAGACTCGCATCGCAGCATATAGCTGTACCGACCGATCTGAGACCCAACCTCTCTCCAAGACTCGCATCGCAGCATATAGCTGTACCGACCGATCTGAGACCCAACCTCTCTCCAAGACTCGCATCGCAGCATATAGCTGTACCGACCGATCTGAGACGACCCATTGTTCACTCCCTGCACAACATGCACCCTAACAACTGAGGGATACAGTCCCAACGTAACGGGACAACTACACCTGAACACCACGAATCTCCAGCCCACTGTTTCAACGCGCCTCGGAGTGTTTCAATCTCCGGGCCGTCAGGTCAAGCCGTCAGCTATTCCATGACGGGACCACACTCTCCGAGCCCTGTGAGCGTACAGCCCACTAGGCCAGACATGCCACGGAGTGTTTCAATCTCCGGGCTGTCAGGTCAAGCCGTCAGCCATAGCATGACGGGACCACACTCTCCGAGCCATGTGAGCACACAGCCCACTAGGCTAGACATGCCACGGAGTGTCTCTATCTCCGGGCTGTCAGGTCAAGCCGTCAGCCATAGCATGACGGGACCACACTCTCCGAGCCATGTGAGCACACAGCCCACTAGGCTAGACATGCCACGGAGTGTCTCTATCTCCGGGCTGTCAGGTCAAGCCGTCAGCCATAGCATGACGGGACCACAACTCTCGTGTTAGACATGCAACACCCGCTGGGCCATCCTGGTCAGGATCTGCACCCCAAGATATTTGAGAGCCAGCATGACAATTCCAAATCCTTGGCAGCATGTCACCATCTCAAGATAAATGCCCCATACAGTATATACATCGTTAACAATGACAGCACAAGCTATACATTAACAATCACGAACAAAGCTCAATATAAACCATACATTGTTAACAATCACAAGCAAAGTTTCGCACACACATTGACAACACTCACGGGCGAAGCTCCACACAGTTTACCCAACAACAGTCACGACTCCCCGACGACAACGAAGAAAATATCAACAAAAAAATCATTAATCCGGAGCGCGTAAAATGTACGAAGTGTCAGGGGCCTGGTCTCCCGACCTCCAACCTTTGGCCAGAGCAGCAGGGGCGGCGAGCAGCGAGTCGGTCCATGTGCCGGCCCCGGCGCTGGTTACAGTAAGAATGGCGCCCTCACTGTCCGGTCGCAGCGCTGATGACGCGGTATGCTAGGTTGCCAACAGCTGTCACCCGGCGGTGAGGGACGCAGCGCTGATGACGCGGCGTCGTCGGGTTGGCACACGCTGGGCCCGGAAGTGACGTCGCTCCCAGCGGTCACTGCTCCTCTGGTGGAAGTGACGACACACCCGGAAGTATCTCTCACATCCGTGGGGGGAATGGCGGCGGCGTTGGGCTCGGGCGAGCGCCGCGCCGCCTCTCTCCCTCCCGCCGCCATCGGCCGCGAGCACCGCAGCTCGCCCAGGAGGGAGGCGGTGGCGCAGAGCAGCTCTGCGAGGCGAAGCAGCGCCTCCTCCATCTCTGCTCCCGACGCTGGAGAGGGGACGGTCGGCGGAGCAGACAGCTGCTCAGCCGGCGGTGCGGCGTTGTTGTCGGCCGGCGGTGCAGCGTCGCTGTCGGCCGGCGTTGGCCGCCCCATCGCTGCCTGCTCCTCTTCATCGCCGTCAGGACTGAAGGTACGTGGCTTACTTCTTGTCTCCATAGCCACTTCTAACACCAAATGTAACGGGTTCCGGAGACACTTGTAGATGTAACTTCTTTATTACAATACAACACTCCAACAGTCCTGATACTCTGTTACAGCCTAGGTACACAGCCTAGCTACACAGCCTAGATACTCTAGATACTCTACTCTGGCTACGCTCGCCCTCACAAGGTCGTAGAGTCGGGAGTTCCAGAGTCCCAGCGCTGGCTCTCACAGCATCCCAGGGTCTTCAGATGGCTGGTCGTGGGTCTTGGGTCTTGAGTTACAACTGGGCCCCGATCGTCCAGGGAGCTCTCCTTTTATGCCTGGTCCGACGAGGGGTGGGGCTGTGTGCGCCACCAGACATCCCACAGAGCACACACAGCCTCCCCCCCGTTGGCGGCGCCAAAAAGGCTTAAGCGCCTGGGAACCCAACGCCTGGCGCCCAAAGGCTTAAAAGCGTCTGGACCCCCTGGGAACCCAGTGCCTGGCGCCCAGAGGCTTACGCGTCTGGACCCACCTGGGAACCCAGAGCCTACAGCAGCCCCTCCCTTCTTATGTCACTACACATGCCCCCAAGCTTTTGCGATGGGCCATCGTATTACCTGCCTAGCTTGTAACACACAGCAGTGTAATCCTTTCCTCTCTCTGGCATCTGTGCATTTGTCCTTTTTAAGAAAAGAGGTCCTTTCTGAGACCTTGGGGAAGCAGTGCCATGCAACCAGAATTCATTTGCCGTACCGGGGAAGGCGGAGGAGGGGGGGCCCTACTTGACAAATTGCGAGCGTGATCCAACCTTCCTCAGCCACCCAGTCCCCTCTCTCCATTATCGCTCCGGTCCCACCCTGCAAGAAACCCAACGCTGTGCCCGCCCGATCTGTCTTCGTCAACTAATTGTTACACCCCTGTCTGTTGACACTGTTCCCCAGGTTATAGAGCACCCCCCCCCCCCCCCCCCCCCTCTGTCGTAGCTGCAGGCGCTTCCAAAACCAACACGATGTAAATCGGCAGCCGTGTGTGTGTGTGCGTGTGCGACAGTCTGCAATTACCTGAGTTGTTAAGTCACGTCACGCACATTAGAAACTGATTAATTGGTTAAACGTTCATTAAGATGTATCGTAAGTATCGTGTTGTTTTGAAGAAACGGCCTTGCGTAGAGCTCTGGTTTTTATCGGGTTCTCTAGTCGGAGCAGACATAATAAGCTATTTGGAACACGTTTGAAAAGCTCTTTCAGAATTACAAGTTTGGTTTTAATAAAGGGCGTAGCGGTGCGGTGTTGGGCGCGATGTCCGGAGCCTCCGCTTCACGCGCTGGAAGATTCTTCGGCAACTGAAGCTCTCAGCGTGTGCATACCATGCATCAAGGTGCTATAGGAAATGCTCTTTAAAAGAAATAAAAAATCTTATTATGCCGAACTACACAGCACAACCCAAAAAAACATTGGGAGAGTTTCTACAACACAGCTGTGAAAACCTACCTCATTGAAAAATTGCCGTTCATTATTTTTGAGGATGCAATACAATCAGTAAATTTAATCGTCGTTTTGTTCTTCTGCATGCATTTTTTTTATCGTTCCCAAATCCTGACTCATTTGCTCCTGCTTACTTGAAATCCATATCCTTGTTTTCATTTAGAGGTCATGGCATCCTGTCTGTATGTGATTGCGCATCTGTGCGTGCGTGTGTGGGTGGGGGAGCGGTAGTGTAGCGGTTAGCGCGCTGCGCTACGAAGCCAGCAACCCGGGTTCGATTCCCGCTCACAGCCAACGTCAGTGACGATTATTTGAGCCGCTCCTGGGCCTCCCCTAGGTCGACTCGGCCTCAAATTAGTACCTGCTGTGGTGTGTAAACATCGTCACTAGGGAGACAAAGGCGGCCGGGCGTGGTGCTGACCACACACTCGCTCGTGTGCTGTTCCAGCCTTCATAGGTGCTCGCTAACAGCACTTGCCCCTACAGTCTGTTACAAGCTTTGTCTTTGTGGGAAGGGGATGCAGAAGCGTAGTGGTTAGCACCACGGCGTTACGAATCTGGCGACCCAAGTTTTATTCCTGCTGACAGCTAACACCAGTGATGGATATGTGAACTGGCCCCGAGTTGCCCTTCCATTAGTTTGACTCTGCCTGAAATGAGTACCTGGTTTGGTATGCAAACATCAGCACTGCAGAGACAAAAAAAAAGAGGCCGGGCATGGTGCTGGCCACACCACCGCCCCCCATATCACGGGAGCGAGCCAGGCGACAGGAGGGATCTCTGTCTTTGTTATGCGCCAGTGTGAGTGTACATGTTTAACGCATCAGTACAGTTTACATTCCTGCTCTTGTCCCATTTTGGCTGAATGCCCATTTGTCGCAGTTAGCCGCATGAACGGAATGCTCCCGTGTTGTGCCCTGACCTATAAGCCCTCCGCACCCCACTGGGGATTGCCGCTGAAATGCAATTCTGATAAGGTCCTCTGCCTTGCCGGCTGATTTTCAATGTAAACAAAGCACAATTACCTGAAATTAATGGCCATTGACAACAACAACAATTGTATTGTACTGCAAATAAACAACATTTATTGTATTATTGCAAACACGCATTACAAGCGCAGTTGTAAGTCAACATTTATTTTAATATTTGTTTATAATTATGTATTGCTCATCAATTATATATTTATGCATTTGTATTAATTGCGTAAGCTTTTTGTGGTGGGGGGGGGGAGGGTACAGTGGTTAGCGTATTATGCAATTAACCAGACCCGCATCTGAGTTCGATTCCTCGCCCTGACTACCATCAGTGGCGAGTAATATCTGAACCTGTCCTGGGCCTCCCCCTTTACCAGCCTGCACTGCTCAGCATGGTGAAGTACGGTCAAACAACCTCCATGACCAACACAGCGTGGTGCGACCTTCATCCAGCAGTCGATTGACAAGCGGCTGAATGTTTTGTTACGTAGCATGATGAAATGCAGCACGGACCTTCATCTGGCCTCCATAAGCTCAGCCAAACTGGCACATTTGTAAGAGCAAACGAAATCTGTGTGTGAGCTGGGATCGATGAGGATATTCCGCATCCTGTGTTTGGCATCCGCCACGGCGTTTGATGTGCGATCGGCTCCCTAGTAAGTGACCGTTCCCGTCTGCAGGTGCTCATCTACAATCCCGCCTTCTTCAAATACATCCACGACAGCTGGACGGAGCACCACGGCCGCTACCCCTCCACTGGCATGGTGGCGCTTTTCTTCGCGCTGCACGTCTGCGACGAGGTACGGGTAAAAAGCCTCTTGACGTGAATGTTAAAGCAAAACCTCGAAATTTCGACCATTCCCGGTAAAATAAGAATGTAACGTTTTGAGTCACAAAGTTAACGTGTGCTTGCTTTAAACGCGGCCGTTCGACCGCTCACGCACCTGCCCCACCAGGTGGACGTGTACGGATTCGGCGCTGACAGCCGGGGCAACTGGCACCACTACTGGGAAAACAACCGCTACTCGGGCGAGTTCCGCAAGACGGGCGTGCACGACGCCGACCACGAGGAGAAGATCATCAAGCAGCTGACCGAGGCCGGCAAGATCAGTGTACACAGGGGCAGATGATGCCCCCCCCCTCCACCCACCCAAAACTTCCCCTCCGCGCACCACCCTCCAAGCATCTTGCTTTCCGCCAGACTGCAGAGTACCCATGCGCATCATCTTGCGGCGGGGAGGAATCGCGCGCCACGGGGGAAAGGACGGCCGAGCAGCAGGGAGGTGTCTTGCCTTGGTTCGCTTGCGGCCGCCTCAAGTATCCTCCACAGACGTTTTTTTTCAATTTGCCCGTTGGAAAAAATTTCCGGCGTCGCAATTTGCGTCAACTCTCAACCGCTTCCCAAGTCCCGTGAACATGAATGCGAATGCACACACATTTTTATTTCTTCGATCGTGTTATCACAGGATCCGCTGTGTGTCGAATTCGGTCTTGTGAAGGAAGTTTTGAAGCTTGTAAATAAGCCGGGCTCGGCGTGTTCAGAAGGCCGGCCCTGTTGGGCCCTCCTGCCTGCCGCTGTGTGAACGGATCTCTGCTTCTGTCGAAGGCTTTGTTTTGACCATGACTTCTCGTCCTGTAGGGAGATCAATATTTTCTGGAACGCCCCTTGCTCTGTCCAAGACCTGGCATTGTTAGAAGCTCATAACAGGCTATAATGTTGGATTATGGTGATACTTATTATTTAAATTTAATAATTTTTCAACATTTTCTAGTGGGGAATTTGTGGGCACCAATAATTTGTGTGCTCATGGTCTTCCATTAGGATTACATGTCACGGTAGATGTTTTATTGGTTTAGTTTTTATCAGTGTTTTCTTACCTTTTTTGCACATTTAAATTCTGTGAATGATGTTGATTTCACTTCCACTATCATTTACAACTTATTCACGACATTTCCGTCGGTGTAGCTGTTCTATAAATCACCGATCCTCACGGGCTAAGTGACCACAGGCAATAATCTTGAGCATAATCGTCGTGCGTACATCACGAACACAAATACAACTTTGGTATTTGCGTAATCGTCTGTCGCTCACGGGGGAGCACAATGAATCAATCGGTCCACGTTTGTTTATCATAATTGCCAACGATGAATTATGTTAAGACAATGAACAACAATTAAGTATTTAAGACATTTTAAGAAACCTTTTATCCCCCCCACCCACCCTGTAGACGCGGGAAACGTATGAAGTATTATTCTGTGGTTCTTTTGGTAAAGTCACGTAGATAGAAAATAAAAATAAAATTAAATTAAAATTACGAATATAATATTTTAGAAAAGCAGTCTTCATCCTGCAGTCACGAAAGTTTTAAGTCAAAATATGAAGGATTGTTTAGGTGAATTCAGTTTTCCATGATTTCCACCACACCCACCCGGTACATCGCCAGTAAAAGCTTCGTTCCACACGTTACGCAGTGGAAGTTATATTTCTATGGCCGAGTGTTGGGAAGGTGCCTTAATGTGCATGTAGCATAGCCCATGCGAGCCTCAATATAGAAGGCAGAAACGGAAAGGAAAATAAGTTTGCTTCCCTTGACATTTTCCAGCGTTCACTATTTCACGTGTATAAACCTTTGACTACAATAATATTTTATTGATTTACTTGTTTCCGTTGGATCATCCATGCAGTGGTCACCGACACGCTCCGTACGTAGACATGGGAACATCACTCCAGTGCCTAGCACTTGGAGAAGTTAGCTAATGCTTTAATTTGTTTCCATATGCATTCGTTTATTATACACATCTAGGCGTAGGGGCTCCCCCACCTCCTTAGAGGGGGCCAGGGATGGAACCCCCCACCCACGTGACCTCCCCGAAGCCCACGTTCCTCGGTGTTTTAAGTTCCTTACTCGAACGAGAAGGGACACGTCTTGCGAGCTCGGCGAAATAACTGCTTCTCGGCAGGTTTTCGTGTCGGTGACCACCGAAGAAATCCATATTTAATGTAATTCAAATATTGTTTTTTTAAAATATGTATAGGATACACATGCATCACGTACACAGGCACACATGTGTACAGGGTCACCTAACGTGACTTAGACAGTGCTAACCTACCACTCAACGCTGAGGTTTAAATTATGAAATATTTTGAGGTAGCGATAATCCAGAAGGTATATGACTGTTTGGTCTAGATATGACATCCCTTGCAGGTGTGTTATTTTTATTCAGATTTGACTTGCTTGTAGTATGTACAGAATGGAGGTCGAACTGCACACCTTGTGTAAGAGGTATGGAAATGTACAATTTGTATTCGTGTTCTTGAAAATGTCAATTCCATGCGACGTGGTTGAGTGTAAGCAATGTATTAGCGATGAGAGCGCAGATTTGTTGTGAGTAGAGAAAGTGCTTTGAATAATTTGTAGTGTTTATTTTTATAAAAAATGTCTTTTATTTGTTTTAGCTATTTTTATTGCGTTGATAAAAATTTTACTCACTGTCACATAGGTCGGAGCCAACAGTGTCACTTCGATACATACATGAATGATTAAAATGGCAAGCATCCCAGAGAAATTCCATGCAGGAGATGGAGCAATGAAATTTGGATCGTGTACAGGTGCGAGGTGGATTTTTTTTTTCTCCAGTGGTATAGAAGAATCTTAATTGTCAATATTCCTATAGTGCAAGCACCAGCTCCCAGTAACATCGACCCCAACCAAACCTCCACTCCGCCCTAGTGGATGAGTGGGCGGGTCAGTAGGTGGTTGGGTGAGTAAGTGGGTGGGTGAGTTGGTGGCTCAGTGAGTGAGTGGTTGAGTGTTTGGGTGGGTGAGTGCCCGGTGGATTGTGAACATGGCAGCAATGTGACAGATGGCGACGTCTCGGAGAGTCCTTCAGCCAGCGGTAGATTGATCACGTGGATGGTGAAGAATAATGAAAATAATTGATTCGAATAATGAAGTGGTCCATGAAATTTTGTTTTCCGATATGGAGCTCAGAGCTGCACAGTTCTTTTTAAATCTGCACATTGGCAAGACTTCTGCAGTGGTTTAATAATCACTGCCTGCCATTTTATGACAACGCATGATTATTTTAAGTTTCGTTTCTCAAACAGCCAAATTAGATGTTTTATCAGTCCCTTTCTTCCCCTGCTAAGTGCACCCATGTGAATGATAAACGAAGCAGCTATTTTGGCGAATGACATGGACAGTTTTGAGTCTTTAAAACAGGACGTGAAATTACCTTTCAGTATTTTATTGCTTATATAACTTTGACCTAAAGTTAAACACAATGCATTTCAAAATGTCTGTAAGCATACTGCTTGTGAGTAAGATCAGCTGTGCTAGCATATGAAGTCGTATGTTTGTATCAGCCATTGCCCCTTGCCTTCCCCCAACCAGTGAAATGTAACACACGAGAAATAAAATGCCCTTTCACGTGAACCTTTTTTAAACAGCTTTCCAACATGACAGCTGTGCTGCAAGTGCACTGACTAATATTACCTTCAAGATAAACTCAAGGGCTCTGTTCAAGGGTGCTGGTTTCATGTTGAACATCCAGTCGCTTGCAATGTTGAATCACATGCATTGTATTAACCAATCAGACCCCTGCATGGGCTTTCGCGGTTGTGATGTATGATGTACGTCTTCGGATGTGTCTTCGGGTTGTACCGCATGATGTTCGGTACGATGTCGAACATTTCCATCTACGTGCCGGGAGCTACTGCAGGAACTTAATGGCGCAGTTTAGGTTCTGCTTCAATTATTTAAAGATTCTGGCTGCCGCTGGTGTATGATGTAGGTCGGCCGATGTTACTTATTTTGATTATTATTTATTAAATAACTTTGTCTAGCTGAGATGAAGCGCCAGCCATCAACTTATATAATCGAGGCAACACGTGAACTTCTCCATTCAATTCCTTAGAAAGCTTCCTGCACATGCAGTGAATCGTCGGACATTATGCCGAACAGCAGGCGGTATGAGTCGATACACACCGTGGAAATCTATATCAAAATCCTATATGCATCCATAAAAGGTTTTTTGGGTTAGATTGCGTAAATATAAATGCGTAATTAAACGCACCACCACCATCCAACAGCCAACTCGTAAGGTTTGTCACGTAAACAAAACGTGCCAATTGTTACTACTTCACTACACCGGTGTGTTGGAGAGTAAGCCCACAACATTTTCAATTCAAACTTTTATCATGGAATAAGATTGGTTGTTAAAGCCTACATGTTAAACTCCTAAATGCATTTCTGCTGTTCTAAGTATCATTATCTTGGGATGACGTCATGTGATCAATTATTATTATGCAAATGTGCGGCTCGTGTAGCCCTGCAGTTTGTCTTCAAGGTACAGAGGTGACAGAGAAAACCACTTTATTTCTTTTTCCCATCGCATTGAACCAGTATTCTGCTCGTGCCAGTTGTGTTGTGGAGGAATACGATGTCCAGTCTTTGTACGATGTGTTTAACGTAGAGCTCCACTCGTAGCTCTGTAGCCAACAACACGAGGGTTTCATAAGAGGGCGAAACGGTTGTGTGATGAACATTAATGTTAAGAGGGATTTCATTGTTTAACTTCTCAAAGATGATGCTGTCTCGTTTTGCCAGATTCAATGTGACACTACAGTTTCTTTACGCATAAGAGGTTTGTTTGGGTTAGATCGTGTAAATATATAAATGTGTCGTTAAACCCACCATGTAAGCAGAACATGCCAATTCGGTGCTAGTGTAGTGTGTTGTACGGAGGCACACACTGGATTTGGAGGCAACACGTTTATTTAACAACTTCCCAACAGGGTAACTCTAAACGTAACTGGTTCAACATCTAAGTGATAATTCTAGATTTGAAGCTTTCGTGACTGCAAGGATTCATATTCTTAGGTTTTTTCGGTAAAGTCACGTAGGTAAAAAATTAAACTCCTATATATTATTCAGGTGGAACCGTCACAGCACGATAGCTGTGACGGTTCCACCTGAAGACGGAAGCTTGTGTTGCCTCCGAAACGTCGTGATTTTTATTTTATTTTAATTTACTTTTTTAAATTTTAATTTTTTACCTACGTGACTTTACCGAAAAAACCTAAGAATATCTAAGTGATAGCTATACGGTTAACTTTGTGAGTAGCGGATTAACTACACAAACGGGTCAGTCAGCGTACTCGCTGCCTGACCCACGATGCCGAGCGAAGACCGAAGACCCAGAGACGACGAGACCCCGGACCCCAGGATGATTCTACAGACGAGCTCCAATCCCTGTCGGGGATTCCCCTTTATCCCCCATGGCCCCGCCCTTGGCCACGCCCCACCCTTGGCCACGCCCCGTTCTGGATCATGCCAGAAGCTCTCGGCTCCCCGTCACGTGTCCCTCGAGCCCCCTATGGCAGAGGTCGCAAACGGGTTTTGATTCCTTACCCGTACCCGGCCGTACCCTACCCGTACCCGGCCGGGTATTGGGTAGGGTACGGGTACCCGATTGCGACCTCTGGGATGAAGCCATGTTGCAGGCGCGGCGGGTGGGTTGATTCTAGGAACTTGAATTGTGAGAAGAGACAAGACGTTGGGAAATGAGTGACAAACGATGACTCACCAGTGACTCACGGCCTACCCGTACCCAGCCGCACCAGGGTCGCAAACGGGTACCCGTACCCGTACCCGGCCGAGTAGCCGGGTATCGGGTAGGGTACGGGTATCGGGTACCAATTGCGTCCTCTGCCCTATGGCCCGCTTGGTGTGGTGTAGAGGGGACTCCCGACATGCGCTTCCACTCCTGCGACAGTAGCTGGCGCTGAGCGCCATAGTGACACCCACAATGTCACTACACTAGTACAGCACACTGGCGTGTTGGAGAGCCAAGCCACAATTGTAAATGTTTTAAATGTTGTGGCTTGGCTCTCCAACACACCGGTGTGCTGTACTAGTGACGAATTTGCATGTTCTGTTTACATGGCAACCCTTACTAGTTGGCTGTGTCGGGTGGTGGTGGGTTTAACGACATATATTTACGCGAAAAGATAACCAAAAAAACTCTTATGGACTACACTTCCTGTACTCTACAGTACTTCGAACGGCAACGTGTCGCTGAAAGAGGGCACGAGATGAAATATTTGGAGTCGGACTAATATACACTTGGCGAAATTGAATTTGCGATAGCTATGTGAACAGAAAGAAATTATACAAAATCTAATATAAGAGCCACTTGGTAATGGCATGGAAGTTTATTATGTAAGTCCAGGCAGTTAAATATTAAGATTCCTCTGAATTATATTTACACTTGGCAAATAATACAAAATTACAACCATTTAGCAATCCACTGCTAGACGAAAGACATCTCATGCCGCGTTGTCACGCATGGGGGGGTTCTTTGACCATACTTCACCATTTTAGTCAGCGCGGGTTGGCGAAGGGCCCAGGACCAGTTCAGATGTCGCTCGCCGCTGGTGTTGGCCAGTGAGAGGAATCGTTCTCCAGCTGCTGGGTTCACAGAGCAGTGCGCTAACCACTACACCATTGGGCCACTCGCACAGTGTGCACATGTCACAGCTAAATTTAAATCATGTAAGCGAAGTCAATAATTGTTTTAAATATTTTATTTCCGAGACTGGTAATCCACATCTCCATGAAATGATTTAGCTTTCTGTCTTAAGAGAGACTCTTCCGGTGTCAAGTAAATACATTAATTGACCGAAATATCGACAAGAAAACTTTCCCTTATTTTAAAATGAAATTATTTTAAAACGGACCCAGCCTGGATGACGGGCGGTTGTTCGCATGGGGTGAAGTAATTTACTTAATTCCGTATGTTCTTGTGTCATCTTATGAACATGTAATCAACATGACTGGTACCTGGCAATCTCACCTAAAATTGTGGATATCTGATGTTGGTGAGACGTCAAATTAATCATGGATAAGCTTACGTCCACGTTCAAAGTTACTTTAGGAAGAGATTTGGTTGATGACACGTTATGCTACCGAACGAATGCATATTTTGCGTTGTTCATTTCGAAGTATTAGATTTCTACGTGTGCAGACAAATGTGTTTACATTGTTTCATTAGCCGCAGATCCTGTTAAATCGCAATAAGTAGTGCAGGTTTTCGCAATAGACCTCATCCTAGGCAATGCTGTGAATACACTGCGCTTTATTTTCTAGAAAGTGTTACGAGACGTAATTGCCAAACTTGATGAACTCATGAAACGAATAAACTCCGCATTTGAGATGCAAATTCTCAGACTTTGCCTTTGCGATGGAAGTATGTCCCCTACACGGTGCGCTCACGAATCTGCGTTGCGCACTTTGAAATTGATAGCGGTTAACCCGAAGCACGTCCGGCTGAGCCTCAGGTTGTTGTCGGAGAAGTTTCGTGACTGGGTTTGAGCGCGGATGGGTGAGAGTAGTGGCTCTTCCCAACCTGGTCCACTGGTGGGCTGTAATGTACACCTGTTCATATTTTATTGTATTTCTTTTCAGGGTAGCTATTAATTAAAAACACAATAGGCTATTGGTGGGTACATGGGTCGTGCGTTGAGGGATAGATCACGAGTCCGCGGATCCAGAGAGGTTGCGAACCGCTGGTTGAGTGGGATGTCCCGCTACGCAACCTACACGAGCCTCCCACAGGACTGGAGACGCTGCGATTTGATTGAACAATGACCTTACATTTGTCATGTTTTATTGCCGTGTTGTTATTTGAAGAGTTTTTTTTACGTCCATCGACCCTTTAAACGAGGGTTGAAAAATAATAGCGCGTTGCTCAATATTGTTTCTTTACTGTTGGGTGGATTCGAGGAGTTTGTGCAGCGTCCGATGCTTCCCATTAGCGTCCACCTCCTGTGCAGTTTCCCCTCTCAAACTTTTTGTTCACGCGCGGTTGCTTGAAATCGTTCCACCAGATTGACATTGTGATTGGCAGGAGGCCCTTCGACTCTTGGCAACCCGGAGCGCGCTTGCAGCTGTCACCAGAACGAACTTCAATTGGACGGACGACTCGGTCCGTTTCATCAACAGTTGATTTCAAATGTTTGATTGGCATGTGCCGCTGCTGCTGTGTTGCGTGCACTTACACTCTACTTAAAAAACAACAACTATTGTTTGCCTTTCAACTCGACGCATTCATGTTTTTTTTTTAAACTGCTGGTTTAAAAAAAAAACTATTATGATAAATACGAATGCGATCGGAAATAGGGCAGGCAGTACGTTTTGAGGATGACACACTAACAATGTAACATCAACAACGTAAATGTTATACTCTTATAATATAAGTAATGGCAACATTTTAAGCACTCAACAGAAGGAACAGTATTAACAAACAAAAAACATGCTGTACCTGTGAGTGTGTTTTTTCGACCTTGTAAACCACTAAAGCGTACATGGATAGCGAAGGGGATAGAGAGGTTCTGTGACATACGTAGCAGATGCAAAACGGCAGACGCAGATTGTTCGCTTGGTTATTTTTTTGCGCGCGACCACATTGAGGCCGTCAGGGTGTGCATGTAACACGCCAGTGCAATTGAGGCACACGCGTGCCAGATTCATCGCGCAGGACGCCAACTGCTGCACCTCCACTCACCACCCATCGTTTGCAGAATGCAGCCGTCTTCAAACCGATTGCCAGGGGGCACAATGCAGTGTCTTTGCAGAATGCAGCCATCTGCAGACCGCTGCCAAGGGGGGCAATGCAGTGTCTTTGCAGAATGCAGCCATCTGCAAACCGTTGCGTTGTGTCAACTCTGAAGCTGCTGCCTGGGCTGTCACGTTGACGCACTCAATACGTAATGAATATTGTGCAAATCTGTGGAGTATTCATAACAAAACAAAAACACAATAGATTCGTTAATGACTCTGCCTTAAAGAGTAAATTATAAGTGACATTTTGGTCAGTGGGCCTTCTTCCTCACCAAAAAATGACAAAGAAGGGAGAGTGACTGTTGCCTGAAATGCTGGCTACATTTGTTCATCTTTAGGTGGCAGTGTTATTGACTAATCATTGCCATGGGTCTGCGTTATTGTGCTTTTAGACTACTGCCAACGCAGCATCATAAACAAATAATGTACGCACGGCCTAACCCAAACCCCAATTTATTAATTCTGATATCGGTCATGAAAGCCTACGTTTTGTGTTGTTTTTTTCTAGGGGGGGGGGGGGGGGGGTGGGAATGTGTGACATCTGGCACAGCGAATGAAATAGAAAAAAACCCCGATACGACGAACTCTCTGAATCGCGTCGTTAGCAACAAATTGATCCTCATCGCTGCGCAACAATGGGACAGGAAGGGATCTAGCTTTGCATGCGGCACACGTCGTATTGATCTTGCGCACATTAACATCAGCAGAATGCCCACCGCTGCCCCCCCCTCCATCGTCATGGAAAATCCCCACAATTGGCAATAGCACCAGTACCTGTTGTGTGCCTGCAATGATACTACAGCTTGATTCGATGCCTAATGGCAGAGTTTGCCGTGGAGTGGCTGTTTGCATTTTGGAGCGCACCACGAGCCGAGTCATCCCTGCATGGCACCTTGCCACTGGAATAAATGCGTGCTCGTATAATTATAGGTAGCGGCCTTTCTTTTGTTATTACTCCAGGGATCAACGCAATTTCACTTGCTGTACTCGTGTTACAAGCCATGTGCCCATTTAGACACAATTGGAGGTTTTCATATTCTTTGGGTCTTTCGGTAAAGTCACGGAGATAAGGTTGTGTTATGATCGTAACGTCGTAGTTTTTGGTAATTTTTTTGTTATTTTCTTTGAACCTATTTACGTGACTTTACCGAAAGACCCAAATACTATGAATTCCTGCAGTCACGAAAGCTTTAAGTCACGATTGCATTGGAGGTTTGTTTAACGAATGCTTTAGCTTTTGATTTCCCCTTCATTTGGCAAAAAAATTAAATAAACGTTTAATATAAATGTTGTACATTTCGTATCACGAAGATGCTCCGGTTCATAGACAAGTACCGTATAGTCTGCCAGTAGAGAGCGACGTGGCTATATGTACCATAATGCCAATTGCCTAATTTGCGGGTTATTTCCCAAAATAGGGCAAATGTGGACCATGTTGCCACGAGGGGGTCGATCACGTCAACTCCGAAGCAAACGGCGTGCAGCGTCAGTGTGGTTGTTACACCGGCGGTGATCGACAGGGCTGCCTGCCGCATTCGAAACCACGGACCTTTGCAAAGAGCGGCGACCACGTGTACCACCACGTGGCCATGTCACTGCAAAAAGACGAAAAGTCGATGGAGCATTACTTAACTGCTTCACACTTTATACTTCGTGTACAATTTTTGTTTTTCCCTAAGCGTGCCCCTCCACCCCCCCAAGTTTCCCTCCACCCCCCCCCATCTCCCAGATTTAATCTTGTAACATTTTTAAAATATGTGGGTTGGCAGGCAGTATTAGTGCATACACGGGCATTTTGTGTTTTGCAGTGGGAAAATTCTCTGGAGTAATTTTCCTTATGCACACATGATCTCTACTGGCAAAAATTAAGTTTTCTTTCTTTGAGAAGAAAAAAAGAAGGATCTGCAAAGATATTTGATTTTGAAGATTCATTAAATTTTTACTCACGTGAATAGAATATGAAGTTATCGTGTGGAATTAGGTCATCGCAGTACTGTGTGATGCAAAAGACAGCCGCATCGACTTGCATAACCATGTGTATCGTCACTATGGGAACCTCATCTGCCAGTAAACAATTATCATATTTTTTACTGGCAAATGAGGTTCCAATGGTGTAAATGCTTACCCCGAGCTCTCATACTCTGATGGTGCATTGTCTTTGAGTTGTGCGCCTTTTGGCGTCATCTGGTCCAACCCATGTGAGACTAGGCTCTAAGGAAAGCTGTCTCGGGTGTAGACCAATCAACTTCAAAGACAGTGCACATTATCAGAGTTATGTCTTTTGTTTGTATTATGACTGCAGGTATTGCGGTCTATGCAAACATGACTCCTTGTAAAAAGGTGTCAGTTGTGTTGCCAGATAGAAGGGTAAAAAACCAATTATCATGTGTATCGTGTTCATTTACAAAGCAACCACTATGACTCTGTACAGTATTGTGCATTTAAGTGTTAACTGAGAGCAGGGATCGTGGGCCCGGAGGGTAAAAGTTATTATTTTGCACACAAGTAAAAACGTGTTTTTAAGTAATGAATTAATAAATGATTTAATATAATTCGTGTAGCCGTCTACTTTCCTGGCGATCTTATGATGCATTTTTTTTGTCTTTGAGGTTTTACATTTCGTTTTAATGAGTGATGTCGGGTTTTGACAAAAAATCGTACGATTCTTCTCTCATGTACAGCTCGGCTTTAAAGCTGGACAAAAAAATAAACTCTTAGGCTTTATCTTTCAGAAGAAGTAGTCTTTGATTTCCAGTAGTTCAGAGATAGAGCATCACACGTTGCTGTGGTTGAGGAAAATACATCGACTGTGTTTAACTTTCCATTGGAAACGAAATTGAACGACATTTTGTTGACAATATATTTTCCAAATTTATGAAAAAGAAATGTCTTGAATCATCTGACACTGCAGTTTTCTGAAAACTCACCAACATTCTGAGAGGTTTGTTGAAATTATAGTTTTAAATTCACAGTGGCAATTCTGAGTTCCTGCAGTGACACAATCCATTCAGCAGAGACATTCAGCAAAACGTGTACTGTGATTTGCAGTGCAGCCGATAAGCCTGATTATCTACGCCCGTTTGACAAATGCAATAAATAAAATGTGGCAGGTATAGAAATTGTGTCCATTCATGTCTCACTGATTTCAAAATTTGTATATGACCGTTGTGAAATAAAAAAAATACAGTACAAATGCTTTGTATTTCAAATTTAGTTATTTTGCCCCGCCAGACAATCAGTCGTGTACTGGCTGGCAGGTTGTTGAAACACTTGAGCAAAATGTTAAATTGTAATTCCCTTCATTCAGTGCGTTCTCTTTAATTTATTCTGGTCAATGGGTTCTTGATAAAAGTTTGCTTGCTGTGTGTTATGTGATAATCTTGTCACCATAATTTCTACATTACGTTCACAAAGCCCTTTTTATGAAAAATCATCTAAAAAGCACTTAGTCTAATTTTCATGGAACATTTTTTATAGAAGAAAAATGTGAAAATAGATTAAGCGTTTTGCACATGCTATGTACCCTGATTCCTGGGTTTCACTCCTGTCAATAATCATGCGCTGTTCAATAGTGTGGCCCCATATAAATACTGACCACCAGGAAGCTGACTGGACGGTTGTGCTTTAAGTGAAGTTTGATTATAGTTTACTCAACAGCTGTCCATTCAATCTCGGAACTGCTTACTGCAGAATATTGAATTTCAATTTGACATTGCTAATCTCTGTTACATTAGTCATGTGAACATACAGAACATTTTGTTTGCTCATTTCGGGTTCAGCTTTTTTAAGCACTAAAAAAAGCGGCACATCATGCTTATTGAACAGTAATTTTCTGGATCATAAAACACCATTGAATAATATTTTTATGTTTCACTCTCTTTGAAGTGTTGCCTCGTAACACGATTCGTCATAATTGAATGCGTCCACTATTTGCATTCGTGTATTTTTAGCGTTCACATTAAGCATACGCATGTAGTAATGCCTCTTTATGTTGCGTTGCTATTATCATTTCGTTAGTCCGTTTCTCAATCCGCTTGCCCCTGGTGAGGGTCGTGACGGCAGAATATTGAGTCGGGCGATCCAGACCTCCCTTTCTGTGGAATTCCCAGGCGTCCCCAGGGCAGCCGAGCGATATTGTCCCGTCAGCAGCGTGTCCCGTGCCGGTACCCGGGGGTCTTTGGCCAGCTATTATAATTTGCGTATTGTTATTGTAACCTTTTTCTTTGTTATTGCGCTAAATTCTATGAACGTGTGCTCATGGGGGTTATTTATTTTGTCTAGCTTTTAGAGTGATTAATAAAGCACATCATCTAAGTTGGAAGTAAATTCATTTTATGGGTTTTTTTTCTGTATGATTGTCTAGTTTCTTTGAGAGTACAGTATACGGTGACTCATAGAGGTATGCGTTCCTGCAATAATTGTTCCTGGAAATTAATCAATGGCCTTCGGTTTGCTTATTTTGGCAGCGTTCATGGGATTAGGAATATGCAAAATAGCACCTGCAGAATGTACAATTTTCCAGGACCAGCTGCGACCAATAGAGTGGTGCTTGTTCAAGGTTTTAATTAAAAAACCTCTAGCGCCGAGCAATCCCAGTCCTTGCGACTCACGTGCCACGCTGCATCCTTCCACATTTACCAATTTACTCCCATTCAAACACAGTAAACCCTTGTTAATTAGACACACATGGGGCTCTGGCCTTGCCGAATTATCCAATAGTCCTAATTAATATCAATAGAACTCCCCAGTTCCTCCTGCCCCGATAAACAAACAATTTCAAATTTGTTTCCCAAAAATATATTTTCCCAAAAAATAAATACTAACCATCAGTAACCAGCAGTGCAGGTCAAGGGACGATGTGGTAGGTTAACATGTGGTAAGTTCCACGTGATAGGGGACAGGTTGAGGATGGGGGGCTTAATACATATTCTTAGGTTTTTTCGGTAAAGTCACGTAGGTAAAACATTAAAATTAATAAAAGTAAAATAAAATAAAAATCACGACGTTTCGGAGGCAACACAAGTCTCCGTCATCAGGTGGGACCGTCACAGCCAGATTTGCTGTATCAAGGTAAATCTGGCTGTGACGGTCCCACCTGATGACGGAGACTTGTGTTGCCTCCGAAACGTCGTGATTTTTATTTTATTTTACTTTTATTAATTTTAATGTTTTACCTACGTGACTTTACCGAAAAAACCTAAGAACATGAATCCTTGCAGTCACGAAATCTTCAAATCTAGAATTAAGGGCTTAATACACTTAGTATGCACTTACTGTACTGTAGGTTCACTTTATTACAACATTATAACTTGAACAGCAAACTTCACGAACTTACACTTTACATTTTTCACTTAACAATTAATGTTTTGCTCGAAAACTAGATTATTTTACACTTTTACACCACATTAGTCGCTGTCAGACGAAATCAGCTGATGTGGCACTTCACTGCTGACAGAGGTGTCTGTGGAAGAATATCCAGAGATTGAAGGCACTGCACTAGAGGCTTCACTGCTGGTAGAACGTGGCGCGCGGCGTCGCTCCCACGTGCATTCCGAATCGGACTATTTGGTATGGCAATTCGGCTCATGGCGAATTACTAATATACTGAAATATATGCCGAAAGCGCAGCCGTGCCGAATTATCCCCAATTACGAATGATCAAATACCGAAAGAACGAGATTTTACTGCAAGGCCATAATTATAATATATATTGTGGGACACACATCTCCCCCCAATATTCAAATATGCTCAAAATGTCCCCCCCCCCCAATATATTGCTATACAATAGATTTATGTTCATATGATTGTGGTTATGGTTGTACATTATTAATCCATAAACTCTGCCATTACATACAATGAAACAAAAAAAGGTAAAACAGAAAAAACAGAGCAATGTAATACAATACACTATTAGACATTATTGTAAAAAATAAATGAAAAGTCCATCCCATGTGTTAGTGATTTTTTTAAAATATTTTAGGCAGGAAATTAGTTTTCAAATTTAGATTTTTTTTTCTGGGGGGGGGGGGGACCCCAGACCTCCTGGAAGATGTGGCCCCCCCCCCCAATGTTGACTCCATGGCTAGGGCCTTGTTATCATAATAATACTGCACACAAACGCAACGAGCTCGCCAATAAGACGACCCTTAAAGAAAAAACCATGTCGATGATTTGGGATATGGCGCCGCTGCACAGCAGAACCAAGCACAGTACAGCGTGCTCCAGATGTCTTGTGGCCCCCAATTAAAAAAAATAAGTGGGGGGGGGGGGGTCACATGACATCTGGACCACCCTGTACTGTACGAAGCTAACTTCTTCACAAAGTTGTCACGCCAGGAAGCGCAGCATTGCACGGTAGTAATAGCACACTGGGGGCAAGAACGTGAATTACTCATTTCCATGGCACGCAATTATAGTCGAACTGGCCATAGTTTCATCCGGTTTTTTGTCAACTGAAAAACCCCTGGCAACCCCCCCCCCCCCCACACACAAACACACACATTGCCCCCCTTCCACATCAATGCCAACAAAAGCCAAGCAAGTCCCTTTGCCTCACAGCTGGTGCGATCCAACATTGTTTGCATCAGCAGCCACGGTCAATACACTGCTGGATAAAGGGCCCACTCAAGCCGCCGCCACCACCGCTTGGGTAAAGTCACGTAGAAGGGAAGTAATAAAATAATAAAAATAAAACATAATAAAATAAGTGAGAATTATTTTATGTTTTATTTTTATTATTTTATTACTTCCCTTCTACGTGACTTTACCGAAAGAACCAAGAAGATGAATCCCTGCAGTCACGAAAGTTTTAAATCGAAATATCAACTAAAGCTTTTAAACTAAATCTTCCAGAAGCGACCTGGCCACGAGTGATAGTTCAACGAAGTGGCTTATCACGTGGAAATGCATAGCGGCAAGCCAAATACTCTAAACGCGTGTTGATTCCTAAATGTGGAGGGGAAATAAGTATAACCCGTAAAACAAAGTTTTTCACTATAAATCCTTTATATGCGTGGCAGCTAGAGTCCTCTCGTCCTCTGGCTTGAGATGGCTGCCACCTATGGGTCAGATGATTGCATTGCACCATTAAGCAATTGGTTATTAAATATAATATTTTTGTCCTAAAAAGTGTAAATTTTTGGAAAAAAAATTTCACGAACATTAATTGTCACGCACAACGAGTCTGTGTGGAAAATGTCAGCTCGATTAGATCACGGGAAGTGGGTTAAAAAACGACCGAAAGATTTGCACGGTCCTAAGCAAGCAAGCGAACTTAATACAAAGGATTTAAAAAACCGAAGGACCCATGGAAAAATCCACGTGACCACGGAGAGAGAGAGGGAGAGACATGCAAATCTCCAAATACAGACGTCGGGATCGAACCGACGGCCCTCCTGCATACGAGGCGAGGGCATTACCATCTCGCCACCACGGGATCCACTTCGTGCCTGGGCGCCAACTCGGCTCATCGCTCCATCTGCTCTGCGGACGTTCGTTCGGAGGCCTTCCAAACCTTGGCTACATCTCCCATTTCTTATGTTAGACCATTGTCCCTTCCAACGACGTTTTCTGCCAAAGCTCACTTTTTACATCCAACGTCAAAATGTAATCATCACAATGCCCCATATTTACCCACTCAAGCGTCAATGAGCCCCAATAATTTTCTTTTCAGGAGGGTCCTGCATTGAGACGTTTGGTAAATTCCGTTGATGAGTGTCTTTGAACTTTGGAAAACCCAGACACATGAGGGAGTAACACCCAAAGCTCCAGATAGATTCAAGAATTGACTGCTGCAATGCCATCGCAGCCTCCTCCATTGAAATGTCAGTGCCACCGTCATGCATCGTGGGTGCAATGCAAGCATCTGCTGCTTGGAAAACATATTCTCATCTTTGCACGACCTATTCCAATCATACAAGTGGAAACAAACCCATAAGGTGCCACAAATGCGGCTTTATTGAAAAAAAAAAGATTCTAACACGAAGCCAATGAAACACGGACAAAAAAGCACGCCGTGTCGTCTCCCGGTACCGACTGTAACTTAAAAATAAACATTCCACAGCTCTTATGAAATCTGAAAATGGAAAAGTGAAGTCATTGGCCGCACCCATTCCAGGTCCTGGACAGAACGTTGGGAAATGTAAGTGCGCGCTTAAGGCCACGGTCTTGTTAGACCTCTAGCGCACAAAACACGAGACGCACACTGTACCGTGGGGTGTGCAGGCAGTGCAAGGGATAACATCTCCTCTCTCCTCCCCAGATACAAAACTGTACAAGTGCATTCATACATTTTAACCAGGCGCAGTGGTGTGTGTCTGCAATCCAGCACTCTGGAAGCGAGGGGTGGTGATTCGGGAGATGTCGGTACGGCAAGTGAATTGAATGCATCGGTGCAAGGCTTTTTCGTATTATGTCCATGCCAAACACTCATTAATGGAATTGGCAAACATTCAGTTGGCAAACATTCCTGACCAAAACAAAGTTATCCGACTAAGTGAGGATTTCCTGAATAAACAAAGGGCATTGTGTGGTTGCTTATTTTTTTACAGAACACATTGTAAGAAGATGTTTAATGTACTGTGATGAGATTGTCCCAACTTTGTGAGATGTCACCAGAATTAGACACTGTTTACATCCCCGCATATGTAAACAATTGAGCTATCGGTATCATATCATGATGAAGACAAAGGAAGAGCCAGTACTCGGAATAACGGCATTCAGGGAGTTTTGCAAACTCTCATTTGCGATCTAACCCAGAAAACGAGGAACCACTGTACAATAAACTCATCTTATTAGGTGCGTGGCACATTCAATTTGGGGATTGCAGACTGGCTGCCATCTACACTTCCATCCTGCCACTATGGCCCAATTATGTCTGCTGCTCATGCCACATTTGATTTTTAATATCGTGTAATGGGGAGAGAAGCAGACGCAAACCATGACTACCACCTCGTGTTGCCACCTCTCCTGGTTTCCCAGAACTGTCCCGGGGAATTATTGGAAGTTTTCCCAGAACATTAAAGGTCAACAGCCCCTTTTTTTTCGTCAGTTACATGTAGTTTCCTCCTCTTCCAGTATTGATATTTTTATTTCCACGTGTCCCATTTATTTTGCATCTCAAAGGTGGCAACCCTACCACCAAATTGTACGCATCATACATATTCTGTCATTTTTAATCTTTGGAATTTTTTAACGTATTGGTGGAAAATCGCACATGCTGAAATGACAAAGAAAACCAATAATGCAGGCCATTTGTGTTAATTTATAGGTACGGAGTTTTGAATGTCATCAGTCTGAAATGGTAAAAATAAATTAACGTGGTTTACGCAAAAAACTTTACTCCCAAGATAACACTGCCCATGCTGCTCATGGTAAACATTGAGAAAGTGCAACTGATGTTTTGATGTTACCATCCAAATATTATCTGTACTGCTGCAGATTAATACTGTATATCTGAAGTAGTATTCCTTAGCTACGAAATCTTTAAACATTTTTACGTGTTTGCAATTTACAAGACTTAATAGCATGCACAAAAACCTATAATTGACTTCATATCAATATCTCTTGGGAAAGTGATAAATCCAAATAGTACATGCATTGATGAGCACACCAGGCAAGGGACACATGTTCACACGTGTCACAAGCTCAAGGACATGTTGAGGATATTTCTTTAAAAGGAAAAAAAAATTAACCCGTAAAAACAAAGTTTTTCACTATAAATCCTTTATATGTGTGTTCAATGGGCCACAACCCAGCCCACATTGGTCTTTGAAACAGGCGGCTAGAGTCCTCTCGTCCTCTGGCTTGAGATGGCTGCCACCTATGGGTCAGATGATTGTCTGCCACCATTAAGCAATTGGTAATTAAATATTTAAAAAAATTCCTAAAAAGTGGAAAAAAAAATTCACGAAAATAAATTGTCACGCACAACGAGTCTGTGTGCAAAATGTCAGCTCGATTGGATCACGGGAAGTGGGTTAAAAAACGACCGAAATATTTGCACGGTCGTAAGCGCGCAAGCAAGCAAGTGAACTTAATATAAAGGATTTAAAAATACGCTGGAGCCGCATTTGTTAATTGTGCTTGTGCACCACTGCCAACGCAGTGCCGAATCGCCAAATTAATTGTTTACATGTTGAATAAGGTAAACATATGCCAAGGGATGGCAGCAGGAAACTGATTTACAGGCCAGGCCATCAGAAAACCCGATGGTGTTAAGTTGCAGTTTTCCTAACCTGATTTAACTCTCGATTTAAAGCTTTCGTGACTGCAGGGATTCATCTTCTTGGTTCTTTCGGTAAAGTCACGTAGAAGGGAAGTAATAAAATAATAAAAATAAAACATAATAAAAAAATAATAAAAATAAAACATAATAAAAAAATATAAAAATAAAACAATAAAATATTTATGTTTTAATTTTATTATTTTATTACTTCCCTTCTACGTGACTTTACCGAAAGAACCAAGAAGCTGATTTAACTCTCTGGTATATATATATGTGTGCTATGAAGAAGTGTTATTGCCCCAAAACGTCAACCATATTATACTTTTTATTTGAAGACCAGTGTTTATTGAGGAATGTGGATCTTTTTTTGCAGACTTTTACTGGGCAATCGTACCCCCTGGTGGCGACGGGCGAGAGATGCACAGCCCCTCCACATTTCCATGGTGCAGTTCAATATTTATCCTTCACGAGATGCCGTTTAGGTCATTGCCACGATTGCGAGGAACTCGCATAAGTGCCCATGGTTTACGTGTATGAGGTCACGTGGTGGCCCCATTGTTTTGTCATGGACTTGATTTTATTTCGTTAAATGTCGATAGCTTCAAAATAAATACCTAATTTGAACGTCGTGAGCCGTGACATGTCATGAACACCCCGTTACCGCACTTACACGTGGAATGCCAGCAACCTTGTGACGTCCGATCTCAAAGCTATGGAGGGTCAATGCCTGAAATATTGCCCATTCTACATTGTTCATTTTAAGGCAGCGTTATTTATATGGAAGTTTTTAAAAACATTAGTTCTTCCAAGGTGAGGTCTGGTCACAACTTGTGCCATCGATATAAAGATTAAATGGCATGAACAGCTGTGTATGGCTCTCCTCTGGGCCACAGCAGCATTAAAGCCTTTGCGTGAGGCACATTCATGGCGTATTATTCGTGGTTTATGATGAGCATCATGAACACGCGAACCCCAATGCCAACTACATTCCACATTGGCTGAATGGGAAAACACCTGAAGGAAATAAATGGAATTTAAAAATGACAATACAAATTGGGGTTGAGACACTTATGAAGCATGTGCAAAATAAACGTTTCCAGAAAGCATACGTGTACATCGATTTAAAAAGGCAGTGTTGCCATAGCAAATAATACACATCAGCTACGGATTGTCAAATGCGGAATCGCTGTAAACTTTGCCACATTATTACACATTAACTATTCATGCTGCAAGTTGAGAAGATGACTTCATCTGCAGCAGTGCAATAATTATTTTCAGGTGCTCGGTCAACACGGGCGATGCGCGATCAGGTTATATTGAATACTAGTGTGAAAAGTAGTAGGCATACACTGACTTAAAGCTTTTGTGACTGCAGGAATTCATTATTTGGTTCTTTCGGTAAAGTTACGTAGATATAAAATAATAAAACATGAAAAAAAACTCACGTTTCGATTGCAACAAAAGCGGTCGTCAGGCAGAGAAGGGGGGGGGGGGTAAAGAGACCCTTTTTTCACGAGTTTATTTTAATTTTATTCTCTACGTAACTTTACCGAAAGAACCAAAGAATCGTAGTAGGCACGTATAATGATCCACCCCCGCCTGGAAAATGAATTGCCGCGATTCAAGAACCAATTATTTGCCTCCATTGTAGTTCACATTTTTCAGGTTTCGTCCTTGTAGTGTAATTTATTCTGAGCACGTGGCATTCACACAATAGGTTTATTTTATAAATGCAAATATTCATGAAACACTTGCACTTATTTCAACGCTTTACAATCCTTTTGATACAAGGGTTTTTTGATGTCATGTTGGATAAAGATTGCAAGTGATGTCAAAATAAAACAGCCTTCATTCCGCATTTGATTTGGAAAAATGTACAGTTTATAAACACGACAGATGCACGTTGCATTCAATTCGTTACGATCTGATCACTTGTAGATTCAGAACTGCAAAAAATACAATCGACACTTGACATTATGATCAGCAATTCTTTATTGTTTTGGTATCTACATCACACCGATGTATTATAGCACACTACACAAATAATTATAGCTTAAGTTTAATCTTTTGAAAGTGGCTGGACTGATTACTCATTGCCAACTTAAGTGCGACAGAGTTTACAAGCATTTGCCATTTAATTTTAATTGCCTCGTCACGAACAAAACCTCCCACCCGTGTTTAAGATCAAATGCATCCTCACCCCCCCTACCCTTTTTCACAAGATTCTGTCAGCTTCAACAATGAAATTACTGAAATGTTGGTAATCGACTTAAAATGAGCTCTGCTAATCCAATTTCATCAAAAATACTATTTCTGCATTTGCCATCCCTGTTGCCATAAGAGCAGGTAAATATTCCCACGATGGGTAGTATTTCACGATGTCGCATGTACTAGAAGGTGCTGTGGGTGCAGACAGATGGGCCCTGGCGTTGCTGGGGCTTGCTTCTCCTCGGCTGCTCACTTGCTGACCTGGTGGATGGCATGCGCCAGGTAGCCCACGTTCCCAGAGCTCAGGCCAGCGATGGAGATGCGGCCGTCCTTGGTCATGTACACGGAGAACTCTTTCATCAGGCGTTCCACCTGCCCCACCACAAAAGCAAGTGCCGTTAGTGACATCGAATATGGCCAAAGATTAATGGTTGAACATTTGACACAGCGCTTTGTCAACCGACCTCTGAATGAAGGCCTCCCCCGTAAATGGGGGATACTGGACCAAGCTGGTTCGTGCAGTTGGTGAAATTGGGGTGACCCAGGAGAGGTTCAGATACCAAGATACCACTCGCCACTTTTGTTATCCGTGGCCAGGAATGGAACTCAAGTCACTGGCTCCATGCGATAATCACTACGCTAGTTTTATTTGAAATGTATTTATTTGGAAAATTGATCAGATGGATATAATTTACTAGCTTTTTTGCCCGTCCAAGGACGGGCGTTATATTGCAGTACATCTGAAATATTTAATAGAAAAATTGTTCAGCTCATGATTATTAATGAGGGGAGGGGTTGCCCCATGTGGAGTGACGTCACGCACGGGACGGACAGATATTTCTCGGTGATTTATAGTAGGTAAAAGGTTCTTCCATTATTTTTAACCTACTTAAATATAAAAAAAAATTATATGTCCTTTATATTTTGTTATATACATCGAGAAAATGATGAATAGGGTTTAAGTCAAAATTGTTACACGATTAATTCCATCCAATTACAGTCATCATCAAGATACCACTTTAAAAGTAACTGCTTTAAATCATAGCACACAACCCTGGTGCAAGTCCAATTCAATTTCAATTTTGGAAAATGGTAAAAAAAAACATGATAAAAAAAACACATTCAGATGCGGTCACACGAACATATATAAAGTTGCTATATGTATAAGGAGTATTAATCAATCCCGCTTTCGGTCCATCTCCCTCCTTGCACTACTCCACTGGAATCAACTTCCCTTGTGCCTTAAGCAGTCCCCCCCCCTCCTTCAATTGCTCTTTAAAAGCTTCCCTCGTTTCTCTACAGCCCATTCTCCTCCCTCCCCTCACTCCGCCACTCCGTCCCTACCATTTCGTGATCCCTACGTACCCTCGATCGCTGTCACTCACTCCTTAATCCTTGTACACCCCTGTCAACTACATCATTACACTGTCATCGTTTTGTAAGCTATGTCAACACCTTGAGTGAAGGCGCTCTATAAATATAAATTAGATTAATCTAACGCTTTGGTTTTTTCGGTAAAGTCACGTAGGTAAAAAATAAAATAAATGAAAACAACGAAATGAAATCACGTTTCACTGTGGTTGTCCGCACCTGATGACGGACGCTTGTGTTGCGCCCAAAACGTCGTGATATAATTTAGTTTTCATTTATTTTATTTTTTACCTACGTGACTTTACCGAAAAAAACAAAGTATGAATCCTTGCAGTCACGAAAGCTTCAAATCTAGAATTTGATTAATCTAAGCCGGGTACATTGGATATTCTTGGAGGGAGCAAACAATACATCTTAATTCCCAGTGGCAAACGTTTCATCTCATCAAATGCAAATCAACAGACACCATGGAAATGCCAGCAGTGCAGAAGCACAATTCCATCGGACATTGCGAGACCCATGTCAGAATCCTTATTTATCGTTGAGGAATCCAATAAACTGTGAAGCTCGCTTTCACAGATGTCAGATGGCAGTGGGGTGTGGGGTGTGGAGGGGCTTGCAGGGTGCTGGGGTCTGCGACGGGGCCAAAACCGCCAGCTGACACGGACACAAGACTCGGCCGTGTGCCCACCTGCTCAGGCTTGAGGCCCGTGAAGCAGAACATGCCGATCTGGTCTGTGATGTGCTGCCAGTTGTGTGTGGAACCCTCCTTCTTCAAGTCATTGACCAGCTGACTGCGCATGCCAATGATGCGGTCAGCCATGCCCTTCAGCTCCACCAGCCTAAGCACACGCAAAGACAAAAGATGAAATTCCCATTGTTTAACTATGCAGACTTTCGGGGCAAATGCTGCGAGTGCCCATAATGACAGCAACAGCAAAAATTGTCATTCGCCAAGTGGCGGTGACATCACCACGGCGCTTGTGCCATGCTTAGGGTGCACTTTGAGCCCGTAGTGAGTACACACACACACACACACTAAAAATAGGACAGAGGTGAGATGGGTTTGTGCGATAATAGCAGATGATGATAAAGAATAGATTAGTAGAGACAAATGGAAAAGATTACATTTGGTTGGTAAAATGTCACCAACTTCTGCCCACAATCAGCGATTTAGTTTTGTGAATGCCTCGTGAAAGACCTTCAATTTTTACATTTCAACATAACTTGCAAGCATTAACATAAGCCGTTGTGTCACAAATCTGTCACTTTCATTTCAGGTCACTGGTTGAGGCCGAAGTTTACGTGTTCATGGTTCCGTGAACCGTACCACTCCTTGCGAAGGTCGGGGGTGTTCATGATGGTGGCGGCCAGTCGCGCTCCGGTGAGCGGGGGGTTGGAATACATGGGGCGGATGAGGATCTTCAGCTGAGACTCCACACGCTTGGCCTCTTCAGCATCCGTACACACCATGGTGAAGGCACCAATGCGCTCGCCTATCCCATGAGATATGGGGGTTGGGGGGTGCGAGATGTGCCGTCAAGAAGAACACACGTTATCGGAGAATGGGCAATACGATCAAGCTAATCCAGCTGCAGCATCTGCGCAAGTCATTGATGTATAATGAATGCAGAGCAGGTCGGGGGCGAGCAACGTGGTAATGGAAAGGTGCGTACCGTAGAGGCCCATGTTCTTGGCGTAAGACTGGCAGAGCGCAATGTTGTGACCTTGCTCCAGGAAGTAGCGCACGGCCCAGGCATCACGGTTGGTGTCTCCGCTTGCAAAACCCTGGTACGCCATGTCGAAGAACGGGAAAAGGCTCCTCTTCTGCAGTTGGGGAACAGGAAGGACATTGCAGGGATAGCAATCAATACAATGTAATCGTGTAGTGAAAATTGACAAACAGCAATTCTCAAGAGCCATCCATTGCAGATTGTGCTATAAGAAGGCAGCGTTGATGATGACAATTGAGAAATTTCAGGATTTCCATGTACATGACTGCCAACATACACCTAAATCTTCATGTGCACGAATTCCAACTGCTGTAAATATTATTGTAAAACTATGGCTTTATTTGATCATCCCGACAGGAGGCACGGACAGATTTTTCAAGCTGCGAGTGCAAATGAGAAAGGATTTTCTGTCATCATGACCATGTCGTTCATGGCTGCAGACGGTGACGTTAAAGGCCCAGCGTGCGCGAAGGCATTAATGCAGTGAAAGCCGCTCACGAGTGGGAATGTCACATGCAAACTCTTTCACAAAAGCAATTTTCACACATAAGAGACTTGCAGAATATTCACGGTCATAATAAATGTGCGTGTTAGTTGACTGAATAGATTGCAAAGAACTGCAGTTTATTTGCTCTATTAGCATCTGGCCTTTAAATGCTTAAAGCCACGTTTCATCTTCTGTGATAGAAATTAAAATCCTCCCCTTTACTTATAGTTTGACAATTTTTATCAGCGCTATCATGTCATCTGTTAACGCAATAAAAAGCACATGTAACAAGATATTTTGACTTTTGGTAATATATTATGCAGTATGAACGGAGGGATTCACATGCCCAGAACAAAAAATTAATGAATATCTACGTCATAACTGGGGAGTCAAAAATAGTTTAACATTATGAACCGAAGTGCGTAATTTTCACCCGATAGTCTTGTTGACACTGCTTGACATTTATAATAAACATAAAAAAATACCCCCATGTAGAAAAAAACAATAAACCACCAAGTGCTTCCATGCGTTAGTTTAACGGCACACAATTTGCTTTCGACATTTTCTGTTGATTGTTGAAAATAATGTGATAATTCCATCTCAGGAGCAAATTACTTTCCATTAGCACCTGAGAATGCCTCTCAACAGCTTATTTTTACTTTTTTGTTATAGGTTCCATGGGATTTGAGCATTGGTGGCGAGATGTTAACTACCTCACCTGGTATGCACGAAGTCGTGGGCTCGATCCCGACTGACACCTGCATATTTGGAGTTTGCATGTCTCTCTCCTCTCATTATCATCATGGTGGCAAGATGTTAACTACCTCACCTGGTATACACAGGAGGTTGTGCGTTCGATCCCAACGCCGACGCCTGTATATTTGGGATCTGCATGTTCTCCCCACAGTCGCATCGATTTTTCTGCGCGGCCGGTTCGCTTACGAATAAGCGCTATAATGCTCAGTGGGTCTCTCCTGGTAAAATACAGTTTAGTTTTAACGAAAGGCTGGCGGCAACTGTCCGGCTACAACGGCATGGAGACTGCGTAGGAGAAATTCCACGTGCGCGCAGAGAACGCCAGCGGCACGTTGTGATAAAAAACGAAACGTTGAAACGAGTGTGGGGCCTGGGGCGAGGGACGCAGGAACCAGTGGACTCGATTTGAGGCCCCCCGCCATACCAGAAACATTGAGAACCATTGCTCCGTCGCATTCTTCACTCACCCCGGCACCTTGTTAATTGGTCTCGCTGCACCAACAGCTCATCCGATGGCGGCTCACCTTCACGACGGCAGCAATTTCCTTCCACTGCTCGGGTTTGGGATCCACGCCCGTGGGATTGTGCGCGCACGCGTGGAACAGGATGATGCTCTTCTCCGGGATTTTCTGCCGAACGAGAGAGGTAAAGGATTAACCGCGGTCTTTGACAAACAGAAAGGTAGGTCACGATGATGGCAAGCAATTTCTGGAGGCTCCGCACAAGGCGTCGTCTGTGGTATAATCGTTCCCAATTATATAGCCTCAGTAGTTTACTAAAAATAACACCGGTCTTATTTCCAATGAGGACATGGCTAAGAGGCATGCAACAATGCATTGTTTAATCGATTAAGAAAGCATGCATCTAACCGTGTGCAAACAATTATATGTTATTCATAGCTATTGTTTGTCGTTGGTTCATTTAAACCCTACTGCTATTACAGACACCGAATGCATCACAAATGCCCCTCAAACTTCTCAATCGAAACGTGACCTTGAATCATGGAACTGTATCAAATCTCAAATCATCGCATGTATATGAATAAAGCCAAGTAATAAGCACAACAAACACAGTACTGGAAACCCATCTGCCTACAAAAGTGTTCCACACTCGATGGGCTTCATAAATGGTTTAATTGCAAAGAAACACTGGACACTAGCTCGTCACTTCTCAACTATCATTCTTGTACCTGTATGTGCTATGAACAGCAAAACCAGATACCAGAATGCCATGGGTGTGTGCACAGAAGTTAGGTCAACTATTTTTGCACTGACGCCCAGATGATTTAGTGGAATGTGACAGGGCTTATAAATAGAAACTTGGTAGAATAACATAACCAGGGTTCATGTTGGGTCATTAAATGTTTGTCATATAATACTTAAGGATTGTCTGCATGCCATGTTTCACATCGAAAATATACTTAATAACAAAAAGCTCTTGCTACACATGATTACCTTATAAGTAGGGGTGGGGGAACCCCCAGCCCGAGGGGTTAAATACGGTCCACGATTTCACTTCATACAGCTCGTGGCCAAAGGGTCTACCACTTCCGAATGTCCCGCAAACAATATTTATCCGTCACTACGGCCATCTCAGCACGTGTGTCTACTTGGGCATTACGACTCTAGATCAATGCGTTAGCCGGAGGAAATCAGTGCTGGAAAGGTGAGCCGTAATATTTTTGTTGCATTATTAATGAACATAAAAACATGAAGTTGTAAAGTGTCTATGTTGCCAAAGGACGTTAAATATTCTACTTGGCCCTTAGTAAGTAAAACGATTCCCTACCCGTCTTATAGGACGTGCCCATCCATAAGTGAACGAATAAGAGAGGAACATATGTTGCATGCAGATAAATAGTACGCGTTTCCACGCAACCAATGAGAACACACTCACCGAGATGTCATCAAGTGCCCCAGAAAAGTCAAATCCGCAGGTGCTAGGGTCGTAGTAGCGGTACGCCTTGAGCTGCAAGCCGCTGTCACGGAAGATGGGTGTGTGGTTCCCCCACGATGGCTTGGGCAGGAACACGTCGTGGCTGGCCTGGTGGAAGCGCGACTGCACCCGGACATTGGCGACGAGTCAGCTTGTGGAACATGGGCGTTAACGGAGCTAAAGAACACCATATACCAGGGTTTCTCAAACTCCTGTCTTAGCAAACTACCACAAGATCCTCTTTGCCACGTGTTCCAATTTCTCCATTCAAATACAAAATTTAGCCGAGGACAAAAGCATAGATTTAAAAAAAAAATCTACATTCTCTACATCACGTGGGATGAGTTTATCAATCATATGGTGCGTGCAAGATGTAAATTACTTGTATGTATGAAGAACTTATTTCACACTGTACGTAGCTAACTGTGCTAATCGGACGTTATTTGCAAGTGAATGGAGAAGCTTGCTAAATATAGGCGTACTGTAGTGAGTCATAATGACTAGACTTTAGGAAACCCTGCCTTAAACCGAGCTTACTTGGCTACGTGAACTCACCATGAATACTCCGCCCACACGCAGGCTGCCAGTCCCAGAGATGCACTGAACTGTGATGTACTGTGAAGAGATCAACAGTCAAGATACTTGCTTAGGAACAAAAACAGAGAATTGTTTTAATTCAAATGTATATGATAAGGAATGTTAGCATGTGCATCTAAAAATATATTTTCTTGGGGGCTGAATATTATGGAGCGATAAGAATAACATTAAACTAAGACAACAGGTATTATAACCTGCGCTGCATGATACATCTACTGCTTGGAGGGGGGGGTTTCTAAACCATTGTAAACGTTATCATCATCATGGGACCTCCTTTGCCAGTACCAAAATATACTAATAGGGTTTTTCCCCTTTTTTTTCTGGCGTCATCACCATATGAGACTAGGTTCTAAAGAAAGCTGTCTCTGGTGTGGACCAATCAGTTTCAAAGACAATGCATAAATTATCAGAGTATTGTTTTTTGTTTGCATTTAACTGCAAGTATTGTGGTTAATGTAAGCATGATCCCTTGCAAAAGGTGTCGGTTTTGTTGCCAGAAAAAAGGGGAAAAACCCTATTAGTGCATTGTAAACTTTGTTCTCACTCATTGAACAACAACAAAATTCCAGGCTTGAATCACAGCACCGGGACCGCCGCGGTTGTGTCCCATCAAGGGAAGGGTGGCGTCTTACTCGGCCACTCTTGATGACCTCGCTGTCCTGCCCCAGGGCCAGCTCCGCAGAGGCCTTGGTGAATTCGGCGAGGCCCCCGATGGGCAGGTACTCCTTGTCCTGCTTCTTCCCATCCAGGATGGCCTCAGCCTGTTGAGTATACAAGCATTCAAATATGTAAATAATGAGAACCCATCACAACTTGAAAAAATGCAGACTAGAAACAGAGATTTAACAACATACACACACAAAGGTGTGTATTACATGTGTACGAAAGCTCTCGGCCTTATCCAGACCAACAGCTCGAAAGAACTGAACATGTGGCCATTTGGTTGGGATGGCCATGTTTTCTCAGCTGTTGAGTTGGTGGTCTCAATGACAACATGTCCAATCATTCAGTTATTTTGAGCTCGACTGGTTAAGCCTGAGAGCTTTTGTACATGCAATCCACACCTTTGAGGATACCAGTATGACACAACTCAATACGGTTCAGAATACTTTATAAGCTTTACTGATGGCAGTTATACTTTGAAGGTGGCCGGGTGGCTCGGAGGTCAAAGAACTGCACTGGTACCCGAGATCCTGGTTTTAAATCCAAGCAGCCGTCTGATTAAACTGGGTCCTCCATTGTAGTGAGTCGATGGGTTTCATCCTGGTCACGAAACAAACCCCTTAAATTTGGTTCTGCACTAAATTTCGCCAAATTCAAGCTGGGAGAATTAAAATAATAAATGTGACTATTATGTGATGCACATTACTCTATGGCAGAGCAAGGTGGGAAAGTGTCGACCAGGTCACTTGAAGTAATCTTACGAGGTAGCTCTGTAATATTCATTTTCATTGGCCATTCTTGGAACACACACAGGGCTGTACTGCTCTGCCAGAGACCTCGGTTCAATCTTTATCTCATGACAATGCCAAATTGGGGATTTTTTTTTTCAATAGCACTATGTGTATATATATTTTTTACAGCTCATATTTAAATTTCGATTTCAAGCTTTCGTGACTGCAGGGATTCATCTTCTTGGTTCTTTCGGTAAAGTCACGTAGAATGGAAACATAAAATAATAAAAATAATACATAATAAAATTATGCTGCTTGCGTTGTGGCCGAAACGTCGTGAGAATTGTATTTATTATGCTTTATTTTTATTATTTTATTGTTTCCGTTCTACGTGACTTTACAGAAAGAACCAAGAAGATCATATTTAACTTCAGGGATCCAGCAGTTTATCTTACAGCCAACCACAAACACTGCCTGCAAATTATGTCAAGGACTAAGGCTCATGGTAATGACTTGAGGAAGGTTGAAGATGAGCCCATAATTGTCTGCCCCAGAGAAAGAGGCTTTTCAAGGGGTTCTTATAACCTGCTGGATTTCAGGACGACTATCAAGAATATATCCCAGTGACCTAATTATACAGGAACTTGTAACAGTTAACGTTGATGTGCAACAGAGTATCATAGATGTGCTAACCAATTAAATGTGTTAAAACGAATAAATAATTGGAAATAAAAAAATGCCTTACTCCTATGCTACATCGTGGATAGCAGAAGGCAAATATCTATTGTGTACTTTACTACGCAGCCAGGTCTATATACTCCTCAGCTTAATTCACACTGACCAGTGTGGCGAAGTATAGTCAAACAATCGCCTTAAGGCCTTTATCCAGCAGTGGAATAACGAAGGTCTGTACATCACATAACAGCCTTAGCAAACGCTGATCTCGCTAAGCTGCTATTGACTACATGTACGGCGATTGTAAAAAGCCACATATGTTAGCCCTTTTTTCCTGCTCAAGTAAATGCAATTGGATATGTAATCTGCATGCGCTATCTTGGTCTATCAATATATATCTTGTAGTCTGCCAGGCAATAAATAATAACTACTCTTGTAGGTCATTTTAGGACAAACACCAAGGTTGTGAAAAGACAGTGACACTTGTTGCATGTAAATGTTGTGCACACACCATGTGGTATTAACGTAAACACGTTGTGAAATTAAGAGGGGGAAAAGCATTTTTGAAGGCGAAGTATTTGGAATTCACCAACATCCAGACAAATTTTACAATGAATTTCTACTGGTTGCTCTACATAAGCCATATGAAAGGACGGGGAAGTCTCAAAATAATGTTATTTTCTAAATACAAACGTAAGCTTTTGGGCAAAAACACATTGTAAGAATAACGGCATTTAATTGTTCGCACTTACAGCTGCTTTTACTTCTCTCACGATTGAACATGTGAGATATTGCCTTTCTCATGTGGCACTTAAAAACTTTAATTACACGTTTGCCCTTGCAATGCCAAGGTCACAGGCCCTAACTTCAACAACATTTAAGGCCAGTCTACATTCGGGTGATAGAGAGGATGCTCTGAAGCCCCCCAGGAAGGTATTTGGCCTACTATTCCATAACGGCCACATCGTGGAAGAGGTCTGAGTAGCCACACTTTAGCCCACCAGATGTGACCCACAGGTAGATTAAATGTGGCGTAAACATTTATACTACTGTGTAGAGAGTAACTTTCAGATCGTTTCAGCTGCCTTGCCGGCGATTGAATCGAATCGGCGAAATATGGATTGCAAGTCACGTGGCAGCATCCGCTACTCTACATTACCGGATCAAAAACCATAAGACTTGAACTTGGGAGTCTGAAGGTTCCCTAATAACAAGTCTGGCTAGTTTTTCTGAAATCATAGAATAAACATGTGACCCGTGGCATGTTGTTCATATGAACCTTATGGCGGGACCCCGGGGTCCCATACGCCCCCGGCTCTCGCATAAACTGCGTTGCGACGTCTTTATGTCTGTTGAAGGCGAACGGATACGGCAATCTATTCCTCTCGAGGACCTCTACACGATGCGCTAATCAAAGTTTTGTTCATGTCTACGGCAATTTTGGCAACGACAGGTGCTTGGTGAAGAACGAGAATTTATTTCTGGCCTGTGTCAACGGCGACCTTCTTCCAGGGGTGATCAGGTTTCGGCTTGGCTGCTGAACCGGTCTCAGCAGCCGGCTCCACCATCGCGTCAATGGCGGCACACTTTCGTTTCGTCGCGCGAGTGGGGCCTCCTTCAGGCATCGGATCGTCGTCGATCTGCGAGCCGATCTCGCTCAGGACAGCCGGATAGTACGGCAGGTTAAATTTCGATTTAAAGCTTTCGTGACTGCAGGGATTCATCGTCTTGGTTCTTTCGGTAAAGTCACGTAGAAGGGAAGTAATAAAATAATAAAAATAAAACATAACAAAACGTCGTGAGAATTATTTTATTATGTTTTTTTTAATTTTTATTATTTTATTACTTACCTTCTACGTGACTTTACCGAAAGAACCAAGCACAAGTACGGCAGGTGTTCGGGTGGAATTGAGAAGTAGTTGTTCGATAGTGAGGCCAGCGTCTTGGTTGATAGGCTGCTGACAGGAGCCGTCGGCAATCGGATCGACTTGAACGTCTCCTTCTCGATCGTGTTGACGTTGGCGCCAAAAAGATCCTGTGGAATGGATCGCCGAACGATATCGACGTTCTCCGGCACGATCAGCGGGACATAGGTGACCTCGTTGTCCGGAGTCAAGCTCAGGTGGCTCATGCCGAGCACTCCATCGACCTTAAAGCCGTAGTTTGTACGTGTATCGGGGCAGCATCGACTTTAAGTGCTTCAATAGACTGTCCCAGCCTATGTAAAAAGGGCGTTGGGCATCCTGATGATCGATAAATGTTGCCTCGACACTGCTGATCAGGTTGACAGTATCGACAATATTCGACGGCGTGTAGAGGTTCTAGGCCTTCATCGAACTGCGACACCATGCAACAACTCGATCGGCTTGGTTGTGCGAGTGCCCTGGTATGAAGTACAACAGAATGACCTTGCGGTAGAACAAGAGCGACAGCAGCGCAAAGAACATGAACACGACTTGAGACTTGTTCTGGCCAATGCAGTTGTCCAGAATCATCACCAGGGTCTTGGTCTTGGGCATCGCGCCCGGGTTCTTGGCGAGCAGCCGCATGTGGTACGTGAAATGGAGACTGTACAATGCGTCCGCGCACTCTTTGTAAAAGATCACATTGCTGACACCGCTCACGATGTCCGCCAGCACGAAATTCTGTACCATCAGGTTTGAATTAAAGTAATCGGCCGACGGTGGCATGTGACCATAGTGTGACATGGCGAAGCTACTGCCAAAGTCCACACTCTGAATCGTCGGCAGGCGGCTTGACTCGTGGGCAGAATTGACAGTCGGGTTCGGAGTCGTCATAGTGGTCCGGAATGAGGGTGACGGGAACGTTGTGATCAGAAGCATGCTGCTTGAAGTACTCCTTGACGAAAGTGGACACCATCCGGCACTAGCCGACGGCTGCAGTCGAGATGGAAATTCTTCTCCAGTAGGCGCTCGCGTTCATCTGCTGGAAGATCCTCGCACGGGAGCTGGATGTCGAGGCAAACGCAGCAGTCGCAAACGCCTTCCGTGGTGCTTGTCAAGCGTAGTCCAGGATAGAACATGTGAATGTATTGAATACATCGCGAATAAGACACGACTCGACTCCCCTTGACAGCATCCAACTTGGCCTTGTATCGGCGATAAAGCTCGGTCCAGGTGATGTTGGGGCTCAACAAAGTACTGTCGAGGCCGACGATGAGAGCCGGGAAAGCTGTCCTCAACCTCCCACGTGTTGGCATTCTCCTTGATGGCGTCAAGATCATCATCAGCAAGGACGTGATGTGGAACCTTTGCATTCGCTTGTTCAGCTTTTCTGCGCATTCGTCCTCGCTGTGCTTGGATGGCATGACAAGAGAATGATCTGTGCCAGGTGGGTTGCGGTGTTTATGTGCATGGTGGGACGGAGTCGCCAAAAATAAGTAAATTACGATTTTGATCATTTAACAGAAGACAATGTCTGCTAGTTACCAGCACCATTTTATTTGTGGATCCAAAGTGCAGAACAGATAACAAAAGTCATCCGAGAAATTCAAGGGCTCATATGCCACAGGGACAATTTTGTAATTGTTAACTACTGAAAATCAAGATGACGTTTGCTATGTATTCGTAGAAACCATTTTTCAAACACCCCCATTTGCATAATCCACTGAAGAATCGAAAACAAGACTGTTGACATACCTGCCTAAAGGCTTTACAGCTTTTAGTCCGGTGCTGAAGAGTACAAAAATAAGTAATTTGACAAATCATTGCATATGGAAATTTATACAAATCTGTGTGTGTCCCATTATGATAAACAAAGCAGAATCTATTGGACTAATGGATTCCTAGCTCTCAGATGGCCATAAGGTTAACAATTTGGCAACTTATTGTATTACAACGACTTGGCACGGCAATTCCCACAGGGCTGCAAATCTGGCTTTCATTGCATTGGAAAGTGCTATCCCTCAGCCCTGATTTACACTTTGGCGAAGGGCACTAATGGCTTGGCTGAATAGGTGACGAGCCTACAAATCAAAGCAGGCGTAGTATTCTGAAAAATATGAAAGGCCACAAAACAGCAATATTGTGGCTTCTGTTGCAAATTTCAAAATAAGGCAGAACAATATTTAAGAAATCCCCACCTTTCGGACCGACGGCAGGACAAATGGTTTGCCATTGTCGTCACGGTAGGCGCCGACACCCAGATTGATCTTCTTGGGGTTGGTGTCGCGCTTGAAGGCCTCCGTCACTCCCAGGATAGGGTCGGGGGGTCCCATCTCCACATTTGCCCACCATGAGCTGGGCAGCACACATTCAATCAACATTCTATCACTTGAGGTGGCCTAATGGATTCAGAAGTTAAGAACTCTTGAACCACACAGTTATGATTCTAGTGTTAAATCGGAGTCACTAGGCATGATTAAACTAGGTTGTCACGTGTAGCCAGTTGATGGTCTTAGCCTGGCGACTAAGGATGGCAAAAAACAAAACTATATTAAATAGTTATTTACTTTACCCTGTATTCGCTCGGAGACTTAACACATTTAGCTAATGAACACAGCACATTTCTGCAGGATATTAAAAGGAAAGTTTCAAGTGTGCATATAGGTCAATAGAAACAACTTCACAAGTATTAAGGTGACATCTTTCTGCAGCTATTCTCAGACAGGATGATGCACTGCTAGCTGTATGATTTATTCATTCCCTAATGTAATATAATTGTAAAAAAAGAGCAAAAAAAATGCTTAATTTGATTAAATAACTTTTTATCATGGCAGGATGGGTAACAATGTAAATAAAATCTGTCGTGAGACAAAAACAAGTAAACCCGTAAAAACAAAGTTTTTCACTATAAATCCTTTATATGCGTGGCAGCGAACATAATATAAAGGATTAAAAAATATATTCGCCTGTGGAGGATGCGGGGATTGATCTCACGACCTTTGGCATGGGAAGCGAGGGCACTACCAACTGCGCTACTCCACCACGGCCTGTGGAGGGGTTACGCTCTGGGCTCTTACACTCTGACGTTCAGCCAAAGCCATGAATGAGTTCTATTTGAATATATGTAAAATACATTTTTTTTGCCTAAAAAGTGTAAAACTTTGGGAATTTTTTTTCACGAACAATAATTGTCTGGCACAACGAGTCGGTGTGGAAAATGTCAGCTCGATTGGATCACGGGAAGTGGGTTAAAAAACGACCGAAAGATTTACACGGTCCTAAGCAAGCAAGCAAGCAAGCACGTGAACTTAATATAAAAGATTTAAAAAGGTTTGTCGTGGGACAAAACATTAAATCACCATTTCAAATACAACACTGGTATTTATGGTGCTGTAAAGTGCGACACATTTTCACCCTGAAAAACGCCAACATTCAATAAAAACGATCAAACACAATGCTGACATTTGAGGACGCGTTATGCATCTCTCTGCATCACTGCGCCCTTGGGGCAAATACAGTATAGCATGCCGAATCCGAATAATGAGGCTGAGAGCTATTTGGGGTCCATAGTCTGTAAAATAAAATTTTAAATCGATTATTCAATTCAATTAAGTTTTCGCAAAGGTGATTTCCTACCAGGAAACGTCACTCACGGGCGAAATGAGAAAAATGAAGCAATATATAAAATGATACACAGGGTGGGCTGATCCTTGGAGAGATAACATTTTAAAAATTGGAAAAAGTAGTATTTTCCTACTATATCATACTATGTTCACGTTTGTGCTCTATAACCTAATCCACATCACTATAAATAGGGAAAATAAATAAGCAGTATGTCTTTCCCATATCCACCTCTCCTCCAATAACATGGAAGCAATTGAAATGTATTACTATTGTATTATGACTGCTGGTATTGTGGTCTATGCAAACATGACTCCTTGTAAAAAAAAGGTGTCAGTTTTGTTGTCAGATAAAAGGGTAAAAAAACAATTATCATATTTTCTCTTCTGGCAAATGAGGTTCCAAGTGTGAAAAATTATTGTTGCTCTGCATCTATAACACGAAGGCGACGTAAAGTACCACACCACGCAGGCTAAGGGTGCGTGGGCACGTTAGTATGAAAATAGCTGCGGAAAAAAACAAAAAAACCTCCTTCAAGGTCGCCGGAAAGTCTCCTCTGTCAAGGTACCCAACACGCGGTCACACTTGCCCGCGTCACGGCCACCTCCTCCAGGTCGGTGCGAGAGCTCCCCAAGTGCCTGGCGCGTGCCGCCCATGCTGACTGACCGCTTTGCACGATTGCAGCAAATTCGATGCCTAGCTTCTCTTGCCACAAAACCAAAGAAGATTGGCTAGATATTTGTTTTGATCCCCCCACCCCCCCTTTTAAATAACGGTTGCAGAGTACAGGCACAAAAGTTGCAACAACGCAAAGTGGCCAGCTACCCAAAAAAAGACACAACCTAGTACGTTAGCTTGACTGCACGAAGGTTATAAGAACTTGGAATAAAGAGATGCGAGGGAATTCCAAAGTCACGCAGTAAGTGCAGTTGAACACAAGTGTGGAAGAGATGAAAAAAGACCGGTTAAACCGAGTCCTCAAGAGTCGAGGAATCAATGAGCGACAACTTTAGTAGCAAGAAAAGGCATCTAATCATACGTGCCGCCCTATTTTTGCTTAACATGTTGCGATGATCTCTTTTGATGCCATTTTCGTTGCCCATATAATATAATCGTGACTTATCAGTGATAGGGTGTCGTGCTGTCCAAATGGGCTGGTGGGTGTGGTACTCATCTAAAATAATGGTCCAGAGACACTGTTGAAAATGCCATGTTACTAAGACGGGGGGGCGGGGGCAGGATTATTATTAACATGACCTTCATATTCCCCACAGAAAATGGTGCTGTTTTCATTACCAGAGTGCTCACATTACCGACCATATGGATGACGCTGGGCAATTGAACACTTTTTTTAACCCATAACTGAATTTTAAGGAACATGCACACGTTAACAATGTACTTTCGTCAAACAATCTGCTTAAGTGTGTAAACCTGGTGTGGGAAAATCCCAATTTAATTAAAGCCCTGGTATATTTAATTCTTTACAAATATTAATTGGATAACAAAACTGCATATTTATGTGCGTAATAAATACGGTAATCAAGTTATCAGTTGACTGTGGGTGCACTTGTACAGTTACCACGTTGCCAATCTTCCTTACCACTGAGTTTAAAAGAAGGTTAATGACAGTTCCGAAATGCAAAATATGTTGGGTTGATGGGGGCTCGTTGTCAATGCTTGGTTTTATTTTTAAACGCTTCTATCTTGTTCAAGGACACGTTTGTGTAATGCAATACTACACGTCTGCATCATTCAGCCTCGGCCTCTCCATTTTTTACTGAACATCAATGCTGAATTAGTAATCTTACCATAAACAACCAATTGTGTAATAAACAATCAATAGCACTATTGTGTACCGACTTGGATAATAGTTAAACAGGAAAAAAAAACGCCCAGCCTGGTTTGAATAAACCCACATTGCACATCCGAAGATTTGCTCAGTCTATGAAATCGCATTAGCAGCACTGGCAAGGTGACCACGTTGCATTTATTGGCAGGCAAAACGAGGTCACCCCCAAGCAAGCAGAAACTGCGCTATATTTTAAACCAAATGTATATGCATTAAAATGCGTATAGTGCATGGAATAAAAGTTTACTATATGCTCTCGCCATTACAATACTGGGTCAGTTGGACATTTAGATGGCAAGTCCACACGAGCTAATTAGAGCAAATAGAACTGTAGTTTGCATGTTAATTGTACGAATGTGCACACCAGTTCACTAGTGCATTCAGAACGGCGCATGGTAATTGTACACGAATATCAATAGGGTATTCAGTTCTAATGAATGCCCTACTGATGTGGTCCCTGTACGGAGCTGCATTATCCCCGTGTTGTATTGTGGCACGTGTTATACTGTGTATTTACCGTATGGTGGGCTCAAGCAGTCCTCTAGAGCGATATAGGTCGTTTCCTGTACAGTGGTCCCTCTGTATGTACTGTAGTGTACGGAATAGGGATTATGGTAATCCCTGTACCGTACACTACAGTACATGGTGCTGTATTCCACTGTGGACCAATTTTTTTGTTCCTGTGTAGTGTTATTTCCTAATTGCTTATGCCTCAAAAGTACAGAAAATTGCTATTATTCACCACAAACTTTGCTTTTGAGACCAGGACAATGATATTTAGAAATTTATCTATTTTCCAGAACATTCCAGATATATTCAGTGCGGACTAAACTCGGAGTAACTTCTAGAACATTCTAGAACGTTCCAGTAATATAAATAGTAGTATAAATACAAAGGCCTTAAGCCTACCAGTTCAGTTTAGTTCCAGCTGCCTAAGTGGATACATATCTGTATTTTTCTGAGATGGTGTCAAGAGGCTGCAAGCATCTGGCAGATGCATTTTGCTCTGTCTGCAGCCAATTAATCAAGACACGATTGAAAAAGTACTCGACAAGCATCTGCTAAGATGTGCGACGCCTACAAGGCATATTTCGGCATGCCTATCAGGGATCAAGACAAAAACTGGGCATCTCAATTCACCTGCGAGCAATGCAAAAAAACTCTGGAAGGTAAGATGAACAATTTTATGTTATAAAATTAGTAAAAAAATAATTGTACAAGTTAAACATTTTTAAATTACAATTTTCAATGTTCTTGAAAAAATATAGTATATATGAAAAATGTTGCGAGAATCTCTTAAACATTAGTCATGGGTGAAATAATTGTATTTTTATCGGATGGTACAGAGGGGAAAAGAGAGCCATGAAGTTCGCTATTCCAAGAATTTGGCAGGAACCCACTGACCACTCAAGCAACAGCCACTTATCCATAATGGACCCTTCCAAACGTCGGACTGGCAATAATGCAGCTGCCATCACATATCTGGACCTTCCTTCATCCATCGCCCCGGTGCCACACTGCCATGAGCTCCCTGTAACCACTCCTCCGGAAAGAGAGCGTCCATCTTTAGAAGAGAGCAGCAAGTCAGAGGGTGAGGAAGACGTTGTAGATGCAGATGACAATTTCAGAGGTGGAGCTGAGGAGAAAAACCCATACTACCCCAACCAAAAAGACCTCAACGACTTGATCGGAGATATTGGTCTCACCAAGTCCAATGCCGAGCTTTTGACATCTAGGCTCAAGCAGTGGAACTTGTTGAATAAAAGTGCGCAAGTCGCAGATCAGAGGAAGCGTCACCAACCTTTTTGCAGCTTCTTCACCCGTCAAGATGGGCTCTGCTTCTGCCACAATGTGACCAGTCTGTTCGAGGCAATCGGAATCGCCTGTAACTAGAACGAGTGGCGCCTCTTCATTGACAGCTCATCCAGGAGCCTCAAAGCCGTTCTGCTGCTCCATAATGGTAACAAGTACCCATCTCTTCCCCTGGCTCACTCGGTGCACCTCAAAGAGGATTACAACAACATCAAGACATTGCTGGACGCCTTGAAGTATGATGAGTACGGCTGGGAGGTTATGGGAGACTTCAAAATTGTGGTATTCCTGATGGGCCTCCAAGGCGGTTTTACCAAGTTTCCCTGCTATCTTTGCCTTAGGGACAGCAGGGACACCAAGGCGCACTACCACAGGCTGGACTGGCCACAGCAGACCGAGTTCTCTTTGGGGAGGAACAACGTCAAGTGGGAGCCACTGGTGGGACCCCCAGAAGGTGCTGATACCACCACTGCACATCAAATTGGGCCTTATGAAACAATTTGTCAGAGCTGCAGATAAGGAGTCGGCAGCCTTGAAGTACCTTCAAGACTTCTTCCCTAAGATGTCTTAGGCAAAGGTCAAAGCCGGTGTCTTCGTCGGACCACAGATAAAGAAGATCCTGGAGTGCAATGAATTCCCCAAGAAGCTCACTAGTAAGGAGAAAGCGGCTTGGGACAGCTTTGTCCGCAGTGGTTCGTGACTTCCTGGGTAATCACAAGGTCGAAAACTATGTGGAGCTGGTTGAGACTGGTGAAGAACTATGGCACAATGGGCTGTATGATGCCCCTCAAAGTCCATATCCTTGATGCTCATCTTGATAAATTCAAGGAGAACATGGGAGCGTACTCGGAGGGGCAAGGCGAGCACTTACACCAGGATATACTGGACTTTGAACGTCGCTACCAAGGACAGTATAATGAGAACATGATGGGAGACTACATTTGGGGGCTGATTCGTTAAAGTAATTTACAATATAATCGTAAATCTCGAAAAAACTACTCACTTCTAAATCTCTTGTAGTTATTTGTGTATTACTTTAGTATAAATACATGTACATTTTAATTCATGTTTTTTTTCTGACTTTGTTAACTAAAATACCCAAATTCGCCCGTTTTCTCATTGAAAATAGGTACATTTTAAAATATCACTGTCCTGGTCCCAAAAGCAAAGTTTTTGGGGAATAATAGCCATTTCTGTACTTTTTAGGCATAAGCAATTACGAAAAAACACTTACTAACCCAGGAACAAAATTTGTGTTATTGAATGATATTGTGGCATTCACTTGTCTTTACAGAGTTATGGTTCATATTAACATTATTGCATCGCGGTCCTTGTATATGCATTAATACGGTGGGGTCCCCTACGTCTCATTGTGACTCTTTATGCGACGTTAACGACCCCAAGCCCCAGCCCTGGGGCTCTAACAAATTGCCCGATCGGCGCTGCAGCAGCGTGCCCAAGCCTGGCCCAGCAACGACCTTGAGGCCTCGGGAAGGGCCCTCTCCATCCAGCAGTGGATTGAAAACGGGCCCCAAGTGACATCGTTACACGAGCAAATCACGGGGGGTGGTGGGGGGTGGACAAAAACTCGTGGACATCGCAACGATTTTCACCGCCACCGCGGCGATGCGGGTCGCGGTCCTCACCTCGCCCTGGCTGCTGCGGCCGGGGCGACCTTGAGCAGAGGCAGTCGCCCCAGAGCCGAGGCCGTGAATCCTTTGCGCAGCGCCGCCATTTGGTTGGTCGCTTCGCGTTGCGTGCGTGAGACCCGCAGAGACGCGGTGGTGATGGAGACTGAGGAGGGCACACGCGTGTGGGACGTGGAGGGTGGTGGGTGGCAAGAGCGCACACGGCCTTGCTGCACGCGGGTCGGTGGGTGGGTGGGTCCTACTTGTACCGCGAGATGACGTCGTGTGAATGCCAGACGTGCGTTGTGATTGGACAGAAATGACGTCGTGTCCACCCGCCCGTCGTGAACGTGACGCACGGAGGTTTGTGTGGCTTGGCATCGACGCGATGACGTAAGCGGGCTACGTCATGACGTTGTTGCAGCTGATCGTGAGGGTGATACCATAAAGGCGTGGCTTAACCTCAACGTGATGACGCACACACAGGGCGTGGCTGTTAACGCGGTTTACGTCATTACGTCACACCGACGCGGGATCAGAGACGGTGCGTGTTGGCCGTGGCTTTAGCTCTGACGTCATAACTTGATTAACGTGATGACGTAACTTTCCAAAAGTCATGGCCAAGTGCATTTCACTGAAGCCACGTGCGTTTAAGAAAATTTCCAATTGAGCTCCTGCCAAGGTTACAAATTGTATGCATGCAAAGTTGTCAATGGATTTCATCATCCAACATAACATTTAAAGAAAATATTATTTTATAATTATTTACAAATGTTTCAACAAATACATTTCCACGAGTACATTTATTATTTTTTCTTGCATTGGACGATGAAACACAGTAAGCCGAACACGAAAATTGATGGGAATGGGTTTTGAAAACCCTTCCGTTTCATCCCGTGATTGATGATGTCGATGGACGACGGCCTCCCGACTGCCCTCTGCTGCCCGCCACTGACTTGGCAGCCTGCCCAGGCCTTTTCCCCACGCTAGCCTGGCCGTGCAACGTCACCAATGTTATAAGCACTATCCATTACACCCAAGCACTATCCACGCTCAACCCTGACGAGCTTCAGAGATACGATGAGATGGGGTGCATTGCGGGTGATTTGGTAAAAGGGGCTGTCCATAAATGACGTCACGCGATTTTGGACGATTTTTGACCCCCCCCCTCGTCACACGGTTCACAAAAAGTCTGACCCCCCCCTCAAATATGACGTCACAAAGCTCTGCCCCCCCCCCCCCCCAAAACCATATTTCCATTTTGAAAATAAAAGACGCTTCAAATCGCTTTAAACTATTGTCATCGTCGTGCGTATTTAATGTGGCGCTGCACTCTGATGTTGTAGGAGGAAACATTTATTAAAAAGTATATTTAATTAAGTAGAACGTGTTGTCTATATTCATTTAAAGTTGCGCATTTTGAGGTGACGTCACATTTCTCAACCCCCCCCCCCCTCGTCAAACATCGTCACAAATGTCTGACCCCCCCCAGGTGCATGACGTCATTTATGGACGGCCCCAATTAAGGTGGACTAACCACAGGGGTCATCCATCGCCATAGAAATAAAGCTTTCACAAATGCATGTTTAGTTTTCTTTTTTCAGAACTTCTGGGATTGTATAATAATAAATCAATGAAACTCATATTTTCTGATTCCATTTCTTTTTTACAAGATGTGTGTCAGCACAATTGCCAAAAATGCATATTATACTGTTAACGTTTTAATGTCAGAGAGACACAAAAATTTAAGAAGAAAAAATCATAAACGTTAAAAAATGTTACATGGAACATCTCACATTTACATGTGCAACCCTTTTGTCAATCCACTGCTGGGTGAGGGCCTCTGCACACTGGCATGGAACGTGGGGGTTATTTGGCCATATTTCACCACTATCCTGGCCAGGTTTGTGAAGGTGGGGAGCTCAGATTTGGGAGCATAGAAGGACAGTTCTCCAACTAATTTTGCTACACTGCCATCTGCCCAAAAAGTAGCGTCACAGCCTGTAAAACTGTTGTGCATGCTCGTCGCGCTGTCAGGCAAGATACACGATCAATTATGGTGATGTGACGAGATCGGGTGCATTCCAGGATATGTAGTCCGTAGGCTTATAGCCTCCTAAATATTCTGCTATATATGATTATAATTAAAGAAAATTCATTATTAAAATAAAGATAAATATTGAAATAAATTCCCGTGAGACGTTATGAATCTAAATGATTCATTGTCGTCCGGAGGCATTCACAAAAAGTTACAAACCAAATGTGTATAACCCTCACCTGAACATGGGGTGGCGCTAATTACCATGTTTTTGAGCCATGGGAAACATTCCACATTCCTAGAGCTAAGACAGCCACTCCACAGGAAAACCAATACAGTGTAAACATTATAAATGGCAGCCTTGAAAATTCCTGCTAATGTCACTGCTAGTGGAAGGGCATCCACAAGACGTAGCTATGAGAACCCTGATGGAAGGTATTTTGACTTCCTCTTCTATGCTGGCCAGATGTTGTGGAAAAGTTGTGAGAACCCACGCTTTACCCTCACATACACGACCGGCCAATCGACTCTGGTGAACCCATTTATATTGCTGGGTGGACAGAGGTGTGGGGGATTTAAGAAACGTTCGTCATTGTTAGCTGCCATACCGGGTGATTGAACGTGCATCCTCTGGAATGCAAGTCCAGTGTGCCAACCATTTCCCCAAGGCAGCATCCCAACATATACACTAATTTCTTCTCAAAGTTGTGGACGACAGGTGTGTGCTATACACCACTGTTAGCTTTCCTCAAAGTGATGCTCAATTTATCAACAACAGAGAGATCAAAAGAGATGAAGGGCTACTTCTAGATTTGAAGCTTTTGTGACTGCAAGGATTCATATTCTTAGGTTTTTTCGGTAAAGCCACCTGAAGACGGAAGCTTGTGTTGCCTCCGAAACGTCGTGATTTTTATTTTATTTTACTTTTATTAATTTTAATGTTTTACCTACGTGACTTTACCGAAAAAAACCTAAGAATATGAAGGGCTACTTTTACGTTGCAAATGGGGATTTGAGCTCAACAAATCACTGGAATTTGAAGTCATGGCTGTAGATTCTCATAGACTCAAAAAATGTGCTTCCTTTGTCAATACATGTTTAGGAAGAACAAGTGGCCTTTGCTATTAATGTCAGGTAGAAGTCAAGTCAAAGTTATTTATTAGACCAGGTGAAAACTCAAGAAAACAGGATAGAGAGTCAGATTTGCAAGAGTGGCCTAGAATACCAAATGACAAATTGAAACATTACAGCAAAGAAGCAAAAATAATTAGGTATACTGTACGCTTAAAATGACTTCATTCATTAGCAACACTGTAACAACAGCGCTTATAAACAGGGAACAATTATAGGCATTCATATGCTTATGACAACAAGAAAAATCATGCGCCCACTTTAATTATTTAATACTTACCAACAAGTTTATCCTCAGAAGTATTTTTTTTATTAATGCGTAGAACTGGCTATGAAAAATGTATCAGAAACATTCATTATCAGAATACATGTGGGTGGCATATGGCGTTATCACCACGTGAGAAGGCCTATGCATTTTATCATTTTTCGTGATTATTGTCAAGTGTTGGACAACCGTTTGACCAATATGCCCAGTATTCTCTATGGCAATCCCCTAGTATCAACACAACTCAATAATAACATTTCATTTATAATGGATCATCTTAACAGGAGTGATCCCGACCTCAAGTTACAGATAGACAGATGGACGTAACTAATACATTAATGCTTTCAACCTCAGTTGGAAAGGGTAAAATTTATTATGGCAAATTTGGAGGCGAGATTCTGGCTACTTTTCTTTGTCCTTTGCTGCTTTTCGGGAAATCAATGCAATCAGATGCAGAAATTTGGGTGTCACTGGTTTCTCTGGGAAGATGCTTGCAAAACCCCGGGCCACAGGTGCTGGCTCAGCATTTTTGTTTTGGTCTTTTGACAGCAGCTTCCTGAGACACACACAGACAGATGCACGCAATCACATTCTGTCCTGCCATTCGAAAGAAGAATAGTCACATGATGCAGTAGAACTCCTCTCTGATTCAAAACACCTGAGAAAGCTGTAGGGTCGGTGAAAACTGCTATTATTGGCAGCACTATGCTCAGTTTCACACGTAGGCTTTCGCGACCAGTATTATTATGATGAACAGCACTATGCTCTTGATTATCCGAAATTAATAATGAATATTTTCCGTGGATAAGTGGAATAAATTCATGGATAACACAGTTGACTATTGGGTCCACGATGTTTGACCCCACCTCGCCGCAGATAAGAGGAGCTCTATTATATATTTAGCGAGGTTTAGGTTAAACATAAATTGCAATCTAAAAATAATGACTAATTGATCTAAAATGTAATTATATTTCTCATTACTGTCAACTGGGCTGCCAATCATAATTTTAGGCAAACACATACGGTATTCTGATCATTATGACCACTAAAATCATCGTCTTCAACTATTATTCGACTGGTGCTGCATTTTAAACAAAGACACATCATCTTCTTGGTTCTTTCGGTAAAGTCACGTAGAAGGGAAATAATAAAATAATAAAAATAAAACATAATAAGATATTTTTATTATTTCCCTTCTACGTGACTTTACCGAAAGAACCAAGAAGATGAATCCCTGCAGTCACGAAAGCTTTAAATCGAAAAAGACACATCAGTTTAACCTGGCCAGCACAACTCTTAAGCGTAGAACAGACAGACGGCAGTACATCTGTGAGTGTGTAGAGGCAAGCTTGGATGACCGCCCACATACTTGGCTTTCTTGCGAAGCAGCTTCTCCGACTCGGGGTAGATGCGTAAGATGTCATTTAAGTCTCTCTTATCCAGGATGAAGAGGTTTGCGAATCCGTGCGCCATCACGTTAGCTGTGCGGCGGTTCCCACCTCCAACCGCCAGAAGGCTGCAAAGCCACACGCAGCGTAATTATAGCGATTCAAGAGGGAGACAGAGTGCGTGAACCCAGATATGCATCCTCAGCCCCACAGTGACGCTGATTCTACTCTGCAGTGTGTAAATAAAAATTAATCCGTAAAAACAAAGTTTTTCACTATAAATCCTTTATATGCGTGGCATCGGTTTTATTTTATTATTCATTTCTGTTTTTCTTGAGTAAGAGTTTCATTTTTTATCACATTGGTATTTTAAATTAAAAATGAAAATGTTTTTTTCCTAAAAAGTGGAAAATTTGGGAATTTTTTTTTCACGAAAATAAATTGTCACGCACAACGAGTCTGTGTGCAAAATGTCAGCTCGATTGGATCACGGGAAGTGGGTTAAAAAACGACCGAAAGATTTGCACGGTCGTAAGCGCGCAAGCAAGCAAGCAAGTGAACTTAATATAAAGGATTTAAAAACACGCAGAAAATGTTTGTGTTGCCCAATAATAAAGACAAAATAGTTGTGTCTGTCCGAGATCGCTCACGCGTTTTATTCATGGTTTGGTTATCTTGAATACTCATGGTGCAGTCACATTTGGTGATGCTTAATTTTCACTCGGTCATGTATAGAAATTCTACGTTTTTCTTTACGTCACATTATTGTACAGTTTTATAATTTGTATAGAGGAAACTGCAATTTGAGACTGAGATCAAAGGTAAATATTCACGAATAGGTTTCAGCATTATTACCCTGGAAACATTAGGTTTCCATTACGGTTGTGTTGGCAAGTCGTGCACATATATCCAATTCTTTAATTTTACCTTGGGCAGGTAAGCCAAATATGGTATGTCTTCAATTTAGCTTTTAACCCCAAAAAAGTGTACATTGAAATGTAAAGAGAAAAGCTCCAGGGTTTATTTCCTCGCTGAATATTTACTGGTTCGCTGGTCGACTGGAGTAGGCACATTACAAGTAACCATCGCCATAGCAAGTGGTATACTGGATGTGGTGAGCCTGGTGTAAAAATATTTTCAGAGTCACAGACCTGGAACAGCACATATCACAAATTAACGTGCCATACTGTATAGTCTTTTAGAGCATTGGGCCAAGATAGGATTAATTACTTAGTGGAACCCTTAAGTGGCTTAAGAAATCCTCTTACAATTTTTTACCTGATTTCTCCGAACACGGAGCCGGCTCGTAGTGTGACGAACACGATCTTGTTATCAGGCCCTCCAACCACCTGCACCTCTCCTGCCTTGATGATGTACATCTCTCTCCCAAGCTCGCCCTGTGCACATACATTCACATTCATAGATAAAGACAAAGATCTCCCCTCCCCCCCCCCCATGGCCTTAACAAACTGTTGGGGCAAGTTGTGTTGGCGAGCACCTGTGAAAGCCAGAATGGTGGCCAACACCACTCCCGGCCGTTTTTGTTTCCCCAGTGCAAATGTTTATAAACTGCACCATGTACTAATTTCGAAGTGCTAGCGGAGATCCAGGACCGGTTCAGATATTCGTCACCCAACTCAGTTCACTGGGTTTATAGCACAGTGCACTAACCACTGCATTGAATTCACACACGTGCATGACACACAATCACATGCACACCCAGGCACATGTTTATAAACGTACGTATTGGGAACACAGAGTGACAAAGAGAATGGAACAAAAGCTTAAAAATATACAAAGTGGCACAGCGAGATGCATGCCTGGAATAACAATGACAGACACAAACAGGAATGTACAGAGGACACATGCAACTCATAGACATCGCATTTATTGTCAAAAAACATTTAATAAAATTAAGCGGGCTTCAGCAGGATGCTTCACTTGAAGGGATGATGGCCAGAGGTCAAAACTATTGATGGAGTCGCAGAGAAAGAAGAGAACGCAACTGAGATTGAGTGATAGCATCATCACGTGTGCAAGTGATCGGTGAATTGTTGCATCACAAGACTGAAAGACGTATGCATATTGAACTTCTTTTGCACCGTACATAGCCAACCGTACTAATCAGAGGTGCGGGCGAAGGCCTTCATCCAGCAGTAGAATGATCATGGCTGATGATGAATATGATAAGTCCAAAGTTTGCTAAGTGTTTTGTAAATACTGTTAGTGAGCAGCTCCACCAAAGTTAACCACGTTCAACGTATGTTCTTGTCGACGCAGCTTGACCACTGCAAACATGAGATATATCGGATACCAAGTAGATACTGATATATAAAAAAAACAAATGTCGTACCTTCTTGCAGACAAAATCTCCGGGCAAGTAGACCACAGACTTGAGCCTGAGCAGCATGTCAAATATCATCTGCCGGTCACAGCCCTTGGGACAGCAGGCAATCGGTGCTTGTGAACGCGTGTGTCACACACGCACACACGCACAGGTGTGTATACACAGTGATTGTACAGGGGATGCGCTCACAGGCCGCGGTTTCAGCGTGTGCTTCAATTCACACCACGCTTTTAACCTCACAGCAATCTACTTTCACTTGTCTTGAATATCAACAGCGCATTGTTGCTATAATGCGGGATGCAGCACACGGTAAAACTAAATGTATGTACAATTGTGTGAAAGCTTAGAATGCGACCCGCTGTGCTTATTCGCGAATCTTAACAATTGCAGTGTCGGAATGTGTACCTGGCAACGAAAGTGCTGAGCATTGCGTCGAGGCGTTAGCGGGACACCTCGCACGGGGTTCAGAATGTCAACCACAGGTGCACGATTCCGTATCGGCACACCTGGGGGACTGCGTTAGCGCGTAGTGTGATGTGGCAATGCGGGAAGTCCTGTGGGGAGACGCTGACAATTGGGTGAATCACCTTGAAGAGGGCCACCTTGCTGACGATGGTGTAGTTGACGTCGATAGCGATCTCCAGCCTCATCTTGGTGGGCAGCTTTTCGAGGAGCTCGGATTCGTCTGCACACCAGTGCAACATCGGTTACGTTCCTAACAGCGTGTTTCAGCCGCACCGAACCTCACAAAAATAATATTCAGGGCCTACCTTGGCTCCTCCCACCCTCAACCAGTATATATACAAATACTGTGTTCTTGGAATTTCTCTCAATTGATACAGCAATCGTGCTGTGACGGTTCCATCTGAAGATGGAAGCTTGTGTTGCCTCCGAAACGTCGTGATTTTTATTTAATTTTTATTTTACTTTTATTAATTAAATTTTTTTATCTACGTGACTTTACCGAAAAAACCTAAGAATATGAATCCTTGCAGTCACGAAAGCTTCAAATCTAGAATCGGTTACGTTGTTGTTGCTGTTGTTGTTGTTGTGAGTAGAGCTCCTCAAATGTAATGAGCACTAATCACTCCTCCCCATTGGGATGTTAGGACTCATATTCTTTGGGTCTTTCAGTCAAGTCACGTAGATAGAAAAAATAATAACAATAAAATAATACAAATAATAAATGAGAATAAAGTGAGCAAAAATATTTATTATTATTTATTATTATTTTTTTATTCACTTTATTTGAATTATTTTGTATTGTTATTATTCTATCTACGTCAATTTACCGAAAGACCCAACGAATATAAATTATCGCAGACACGAAAGCTTTAAGCCACGTTCGGACTCGCTGAAGGCGGCACAATTTTTCTGCTGAAGTCCTGGCAATTGATGCCCGTCGACCATTTCATACATTGTGTGCCCAAGATAATGTCAAGCTGTTTAGTGCATCCATGGAGGGGGGGGGGAGGGGTACCATGTGAGAGGGAGGCACAATCATCCCCCCCCCCCCCCAGCAATGATAAACGCTTCACGTAAAATGCTCACTAGTTGGGGGGGAGGAGGGGGGGCAGCTGCCGGGCACAAGACTCGGTCCAGGGGAAGCAATTGCCCCTCCTTCACCCACTGTGAGCATGTCCCTCACGTTTAATCACGTGGGCCAGTGAGCGTAGATGATACACGCCCGGAGGGAGACCTTGGGTGTTCAAGCCTCAGTACGCGAGCCTTTTTTCATGCTTCCACGTTTGCCCATATACATTCAACGATCAATTTGGTTGAAATACCTTTCATGCATATATTAATTGGTAAACACGTTGGCGGGGAGAGGAGAAGAAATGGGCAGATGTACGGTGGGTGGGAATAATGGGCATAACACAAGTACTCACATGTTTCTGCATAAAAGGCTTCAAGAGTGGCTTAACATAAATGCTGGTATTTAATTAGTGGAAATGCATGCCAATTAAAATTAGTTTTGCATGCCTTTTTTTCTGTACGTAATGTCAAGAGCGGATTGGTCATCAGTGCAATACATTTTTAACACGGTCATCTGGCTTCCATTGTTGCTGTCGACCTCCAAATTTACAACGACACTTCATTTCAATTGTCCTGTGCAGCTGTGGGCTCAGCTGAGGTCAGCTTGGCGTGAAATGAGTTCATGAAAAGGCAGAAGGCGACTGAGTGTGGCGATTTGCTGCTCCAACCTTGTCCACTCAGGTAAGAACGTACTTGCATTGCCTTCCAAAAAGTCTCTTAAGACATCGTGAATAACCTGGAGTAGAGGTCACGAGTTGTCTGTGGCGTTATTATTTTAATATTATATGTAGGTGTACAGCCCCTTTCGTCAATCCACCGCTAAATGAGGTCCTCTCCACGCCATGCGGATTGTGATGGTTATTTGACCATACTTCACCACGCTGGTCGTTGCAGATTGTGAATACAGGGAGTATAGATGTTGGAGCACGGTACAGTAGAGCAATGGATTATTCTTTGGTTCTTTCGGTAAAGTCACGTATAAAGATAAAATAATAAATTAAATAATAGCACACGACGTTTCGATTGCAACACAAGCAATCATCATCAGATATAATGAAATAGCAACATAAAATGTAACCAGAAAACTATAGACAGACATATAAGCGTACTTTACTACGCGTCTCTTCGTACTCATTGACATGTAAATTTTTTCTCTAACCCCTCCCTCTCTCTGCCTCTGCCCCCCTCTGTCTATTTAAGGCCACCCCACAGAGACGATCACCCCTCTCTGTACCTGTGTTGCTCTCTCTCTGTGTATCTTGGTGATGTCTGTCTGCTTATATGTCTGTCTATAGTTTTCTGGTTAGATTTTATGTTGCTATTTCATTATACCTGATGATGATTGCTTGTGTTGCAATCGAAACGTCGTATGCTATTATTTAATTTATTATTTTATCTTTATACGTGACTTTACCGAAAGAACCAAAGAATAATTCCTGCAGTCACGAAAGCTCCAAAATTAAGATAGAGCAATGGATGTTTGCCGCACTGCCTCTGCTGTAGTTTGATATATCAAGTCACAATTTCACTTGTTTCATTTAAATGCAGAAATTCCTGAAAATGAATCGAACTAATGAAGAGTGTTGGATTATACGAACAGGTCTGACAATATCATCTCTTGCTGGGCAAATTGTGAAAATGCTTTACATGTAAATGAGCCACAATCATCTTTAAACACGTCAGGCCACATGCATAAGTGGTCTATTACATTCGCTTGTGGGGACCTCAGAAACCAATGTACTGCTCTTTTTGTGACAAAAAATTGTTGAGGAATCTGCGGATGTTGAGCATTGATGCCAGGTGGGCCCCTGTAATCTAGCAAGGGTTGTTGGATCACAGATGTGTTTGAAACTCCCAAACCTGTTGGGCTGCAAGGTGGCCATGAATTGCCAGTTCAGAAAGTGGGTTCATGAACTTTACTGTATGGGACGTTGAGTTTTTTTTATTTTCCTCAACAGTCTAGTTCTCTTTCATATGAAAAACACTGCTTTAAATTGAATAATACAAACAATTATGGATATAATCAATCAAACAGATACATCTATAGATAAATAAATGGTGGGGTGTGGTGACTTACCCAGCATGCCCTGGGAGGCCCAGGTGTACTCGTACCACATGCGTACTCGGTTCTGCACGGCGCGCGAGATGTGGTATGTGTCCATGTAGCTCAGCGTGTTGTCCATGCACGCGCGGTAGTAATTCTGCCCCGCTGTTGCGGCACCGATCACATCGCGCATCTGCGGCATAGGCCACGCGCCGATTGCTCGCAATGCAGCGGACAGCACGCTGGGACAGCTGCATGGCATTCACGCAAAGCTTGCTTCGGGGTAAGCGTTCTCATGGGGTGAGATTAAGGAACGGTGAGCTGTGCGTGCAGAGAGCATTTTACCTGCCGTGCAACTCGTATTGTCATTAAGCACGCTAAATAATGCCTTCCGATTTGGTCTCTTTCTACGTGAGAAAATACAAGTGATTTTTTTCTACACAAGCCATCAGCCGCACGGTTTTCTGGAAATGCATCTTTGCAGCATTGGTTCAACACAAGCAAATTCTGAACTGGTTTTGACATTCAATGTGTCATCAGCAGTCAGATTTGCTTGCCCCAGTGCAGATGAACTGCCCAATGATTATAAGCGAGGATCCATTTTGTAAGAAATTGGTCCGTATTCAAGGCAAGGCTATATACGTATCATATTGTCATTATATTGAAACTTTCAAACACCACAAAGTGTACGTATACTGCGTTTTCAGCTTCTATTCTAGGCACAACTATAAATGGCGAATTAGCTTTGTTTTCATGGGTTTAGTCATGAGGGGGTTGTCGAAGGCTAGAGCACACTACACACAGGAGACGATTATGCAGTTGACTAGACAAACGTAGGGGATAATATGGCAAAGAGAAGGTAAAGGCTATGCACAAACATGTGAAAGAATAAATCAATGGAATAACCACTACGTATGTCTCGCAGTTCATTAACACAGTACACAGTTGTTACTTTAAGTCCAACGTCGCGCAGTTTCATGGCACACAACGCAAGGTAAAACAATTTGTATGCTTAGTGCTTAAGTCGAAACATTTTTTCTGCCTAATATATTTCAGAGCGGTCTCCGATTAGCAGGGATGGCTACGTACGGTGCTAAAGAAGTTGAACATACATACATATGGAAGAGAATGAAGGAAAAAAGGGGTATTGCTGCATGGCATTATATCGGCAAATTAAACGTGTACGTTTGCTGCAGAAGTCATCACATTCGACCAAAAAAAAATGACGGCAGTGATGTAAGTTATCTGAGAGTTTTCTTATATTTCGATTTAAAGCGTTCGTGACTGCAGGGATTCATCTTCTTGGTTCTTTCGGTAAAGTCACGTAGAAGGGAAGTAATAAAATAATAAAAATAAAACATAATAAAATAATTCTCACGACGTTTCGGCCACAACGCAAGTAGCCGTCCTCAGGTGAAACCAGGTCTGTCGAGGCGACAGCGTCTGAATGAAACAGCACACGTGCTTGGAGCATATATATAAGCTGGGTTGGAAGGGGGGGGGGCGCCTTGACAAAATAATTTGCAAGCACGGTGCTGTTTCATTCAGACGCTGTCGCCTCGACAGACCTGGTTTCACCTGAGGACGGCTACTTGCGTTGTGGCCGAAACGTCGTGAGAATTATTTTAATTGTTTTATTTTTATTATTTTATTACTTCCCTTCTACGTGACTTTACCGAAAGAACCAAGAAGAGTTTTCTTATAGTTTCGCAATAATAACAGTGAATTTTCGTGGTTCAGTGTATCGCATACGTGCAGTGAGCAGAGTTCATCATGCTAAGGGTGGTGTAAGTTTGCCATGGCGATGCTGTGCAGTGTTTGGAAAAGTGACGGTGAACAAATGTAGGCAACAACAGCGCATGCGATGACTTTGCGTATTCTGTACACGATTTGAGTCGTAATGCCATGGGATTTAGCCGATACCTGTCCAATCAATATGGAGACGACAAAGACGCCCAAGAAGTAGTTAGACAGCTGTAACACGATCTCTATCAAGTTGCTGGGCTCGGGTATGCCCCCGATGGTGATGAGAGTTTTCACAGCCCAGTAATAGCAGCGGATATACCTGGACAGGGAAGCCAGTGATGCAGTCAACGCGGCCCCTTAAAGGGATAGCCCATATCCCACTGGCTGTTCCACGTTTAAAACCAGATTTCCCTTGCCATGTGTTGGCTGAGAGATTGTACGTTTTCACGCTTGTCCGCAGAGATTCCAGCGGCTGACGTGGCCAACACTGCGGGTGTATTTACGAAGAATAAACCAAAAAATTAACCCGTAAAAACAAAGTTTTTCACTATAAATCCTTTATATGCGTGGCGGCTAGAGTCCTCTCGTCCTCTGCCTTGAGATGGCTGCCACCTATGGGTCAGATGATTGCCTGCCACCATTAAGCAATTGGTAATTACATATAATTTTTTTTCCTAAAATGTTGAAAATTTTGGAAAAAAATTTCACGAAAATAAATTGTCACGCACAACGAGTCTGTGTGCAAAATGTCAGCTCGATAGGATCACGGGAAGTGGGTTAAAAAACGACCGAAAGATTTGCACGGTCGTAAGCGCGCAAGCAAGCAAGTGAACTTAATATAAAGGATTTAAAAAACCGTGTCGTCTGTTTCACAGTGGACGTTTATAGATCTTGCGATGTTACGTGGTAAACAGAGTCGGCCAACACTCAGCATTGTTATATCCTGGCCATTTCACAGCCCCGCACCTACAACACCTGCTAAGCCCTGGTGGTCACTCTATCAAGTACTAAGGGCTGCTTAGCTTGATACATTTGACAACATTGTTGGATTCATGGTGATTCTGTCATGGCGTTAATGGGGTAGTCCCGAGTTTATACAGTGCTAGAGAGGGCTGCCCAGTCGAAGCTGAGTGGCCCACAACTGCGTTCAGAGCGAGAGCCAATGCAGACTGTATGTGGGTCTGTCCGCAAGCAGGGACATGGAGCTTAAGCCGTCCTCTGAGGACAGCTCACAATCTGATAATGTCTCGTAGCCCACTATCATGGGGAGGGGGCAGCAATGAGGAACCTTGAACTTTGAACCTAGGTATTTAAGAGTCAAGTTATGGTATCACAAGCGGGTTGTCTGTCAGCGGCAGCCTTCCAACTGCAGCCATGGCATCGCAAAAAGATGTAATCTTTTCACAAAATAGTATACCGGTCTGACCTACACTTACACCAATTACCCCAGCAGTTTTTCAAGGTAAAACTAATAAAATAATTTCTCAAAACAAATCCCATGCCCTGACCTCCTAAACTGTGTGAAATGTTAGTCTTCTGTAGATAACAATATTAAATGATTTCACCGGGGTTATGATTGAACACGTAGCAGTAAGTCATAATGTTTGAGCGAAAAAAAGGCAATGAAATACAATATATGAACTCTGTAAAGGAAGGTCCAGAGTTTGCTTGTTTAAACTGCTGGATAATATCTGTTTGCAAAACCAATATGCCATTAGGTTAAACATATTTGTACTTAACATTTGAAAACATTGAACAGGATTCTGCCTAAGTATGAATTTACAATGAAATATGTTTGGTTCATGACATGAGTTTTCCAAATTAATTCACATTGCTGGTCTAGAATCAGGAGCACCAACTTGACCTTGTCGAGATTTTATATCTGTGTAGTATATGCTGCAGCAAATTGTCTTTTCGTTGTGACGTAATAAAGTCACTCTACCCGGGGATTAAAAGATCAATCGTCTTGATTATGGTAACTAGGCCACCGCAGTGATGAATGAATGAACAATCAATTTTGTACCCTCCTGTTAATCGTTCTTGCCCATTACTCAGTGTGCATTAAGCTAATTTCGGCACTTTTAAGAAACAAACTAATTGTGGAGTTTATAAATTACCAATCATCATCATCAGCAGCAGCAAATGAATATGCTCTGCTGGATTAAGTCAGGGCGCCATGGTAGTTATATGTTAACTACCTCGCCTGGTATACAGGAGATCGTGGGTTCGATTTAGACCCCGACGTCTATACATTTGGAGTTGCCATGTTCTTCCCGTGGTCACGTGGGTCCTCCGGGTTTTACGTCCAGATTTAGAAACATGCGTTTAGAGTATTTGGCTGCTATACATTTCCACATGATAAGCCACTTCGTTGAGCTGTCATTTGTGGTCAGTCGCTTCTGAAAAAAAGCTACCAAGCTCAGTGGACTTGACCTGGTAAATAAAAAATAGTTTAGTTTTATTTGCATTTTTTCGAAATTTGCTTACATTTCCTAGACTTGCACTATCATCGTGTGTTTGTTGTTGTTGTAACGTTCTGACCCGCCCTTATCTGTACAAAAATAGCTTCATTGCTCATCGGATTCTTCCAGCATAAATAAATATTCTGATTCTGATAACTTCTGCACATTTATCCGATATACCACTCCAACTCTTAGGTGGCCAACACGATGCATGGCGTGCACCTTTGGCTGGCAAATCACCCTCGGTCTCGACCGTTTGTCATTATTCCCTTTTAACGACGTGTCCTGTCCAGGCCTAGGGCTGCATTTAAAGGAGGGGCGAACGAGACATTCGTTCAGGGCCTAAAACTCCCAAAGGACCAAACTAAAATAATGCATGTCATGGATTGGGGGAGTGTGTGCATGTGGTGAGGTGAGGGGAGGAGGGGAGGGGGGCAGCCAGTTTCTTCTCTGTGTACCGGGGAGAGAAAATACACCTAAATCCAGCCCTGCACAAGCCTACTTACTTTTCTTAAGTTAATATTATTTCCCGACTTTGCGTTTATTTCTGGGATCTGATCCACGTGTTTTCCATTTTCTGTCTCGCGGTGTAATTCCGAACGTGCATCTCCTTAGGCTTCCCTGCAACATTTAAACTTCTGTTCCGTTTTTTTTCACTTACCCTTGTCTGTGATCTATAGCAGGCAATATGCACTGACTGAAAACCGCATTTATTCAGTCTATTTGTATACTCGTCTGAGGTGAAAAAAGGAAGAAAATGGCAAGATCAAAGCATCAGTGGCGGCTCGTCAATAGAGGGCGCAGGGGCGCCGCCCCCATCAATATTCAAGAAATATACATATGCAAAATTTATATAAAAATACATAAATAAAATATTTTTTTCATACGATGTGCCGGCTGGTAGTAAGAAAAGCATCAGCATTTAATAAAAACTGGCTTTAATCGGTCAACTATTTTCTATGTTTTTCAATGTGTTTCATGCGGGGCGCCGGACAAATGGATGTCTATGTGAGACTTTACATTTTCGGACAGCATGTGACCTGAAGCTGGTCTCTAATTGGTTTCTTAAAGATTCTCCTCGGGGCGCAAGTCGTTGCGTCCCTGGCCAATCAGAATTGGATACATGTTATTTTATCCAATCTGATTGGTTCTCGTCACCTGTCATTCAAATTTACGCTGTAGGCCACTACTGCGAGTGCGAAGGCGACACCACTTTGACACTTGCTAGGCTGATCAAATTTTTTGTGTAAACAATGGCAGCAGTTCATCCAAATTCTGTAATTTATTTACAAAAAAACCCTTTCACAAGGCTTTCGCTGGAAGAAATAAAAAAGATAAAGGATCTCGGACCGGACCAACCCGATTTACAAATCCAGCAGCAGGCCAGTGACAGAGGACGAAGCTACACACGAAGCTTCACCCGCGCTTGTTATGAGAAACGGAGGTGGCTGGCTGGATGTGATGTTAGCAATTCTCTTTTTTGTTTTCCCTGTCTTTTATTTCAAAGTGTCGGCACTGAAGTTTTGTGGACAACGACGGGGGTAAGAGACCTCAAACATCTCTCTGACAAATGCAAACGTCATGAAAGTAGCCGCAGCCATATTGATAATAGCATGAAACTAACGTTTTTATGTTCAAGTAAGAAACATGCTTTTTGGTACTTTGGTCTGAAATGTATATAAAAGAGAAACATTTATGTTCAAGTAGGAAACATGCTTTTTGGTACTTTGGTCTGAAATGTATATAAAAGAGAAACATTTATGTTCAAGTAGGAAACATGCTTTTTGGTACTTCTTTTGGTCTGAAATGTAAATAAAGATCATCAAAATTTATATTCAAGTAGTCAAAATGGTTTTTGGTACTGCTTTATATTTATTTGCCCCCCTCAATAAAATAAAAAAAATGCGCCCCCCCAAAAATAAATATCACCAGCCGCCACTGCAAAGCATCATGCTTTTTAGAAAAAGCCAACAAAAATTTGTCTTTCATAAAAAAAAGCACTTGAATCGAATTTGAACCAGAAAAATACGTCCAAGTGTTCTTTGATTATATTAAAATATTTGAATCAGAATTAAAATAAAAGGTTTAAGAAACATTACAAATAAAAATCCACGAATAGAGCAGTGCAATGCATATAACCAATACCTCTTATGTTGTATGTATGTACCTGGGCTGTGTGTCCCAGGCTGCTCAACATGCATTTTAAGTTTTGTTTACAGACAAAAAATTCATTAAAATGTCTGATTCAGAGTACTCTGGCATCATCACTGCAGTAGCATGTCTAGAGTGCTCCAGACTGTGACATTAATTGCATGTTCAAAGTTAACATGGCTTCAAACTCGCGCAGAATAGTCTGGGACACACAGCCCAGGTAACGTGTTTACAAGATGAGAGCTGTTTTGTGTCCTGTGCGACACCTTCTTTGAAGCCAAAAAGAAAAAGAAAAAACAAGAGAAGGTAACAAAAAGTGTACCTGTCCCAGGAGGGAGGACAAGATGAAGGCTCCAATAAAGTAATTGAACATCTGCAAGATCCACTCGAGTTCGTTGGTAGGGTAGGGCAGGTCCCCAATCACCATCAGCGACCTCTCCGCGTAAAAAAAGCATCGCAGGTAGCTGCGGCAGGCGGACGGACACCACAGGGTCACACACACGCGCGCGATCGCTCCACGCCTGCACTGCGCGCAAGCCTTTTGGCATCCACCGTCGCCTGGATTGTCACGTGTACAGAGGAGGTGCTCTCCTGTGGCACCCAAAAAAAAAAACTGTCAAACTGCACAGACTTGAAAGTGTGTCTCAAAAGGCGTACCTCTGTGAAAAAAATCCACCCAAAAAAAAATCCGTGGATGATCAGAGGGATCATAAAAAAGATCACGTGGAGATATTCACGGTTGCGCTGTGTGTCTATCTCGTGTGTTTTTGGGTTGCGTCTCATGTTGTTCAGAACTGAATTTCAGTTGCTGAAGTAGCTCCGAGCATCGTGGATTTATACGTCGGACATCGTGTCGAACAGCACGCGGTACAAGTCAAAAATACATGGGAAAGGATAGCAAAATAACTTAAATATGTATTTATTTTCAGATTATATGTCACGATCATTCTTTGGTAGTTTACTTTTTGTGAAGTGTGTTGACCTGCGATGACTCTTTTAACAAGCAGTCGGGAATAGACCAAAGGGTTGCCACATCTCTTGTTTTTTTCCAATGATTGTACTTATTTTGAGGTAGCTGTGCTGCAAAATCTCTTAACTGCAGATTTGTATCAGTTGTCTAATAATACACCACCCATCAATCAGCTCACATGCAATTTTCTCCTCTTCTGGTAAAGTGGGACTTTCATTTTTCCCCGATAGGTCCCAGTTTTTTGTATCTCAGAGGTGGCAACCCTATTTTGGCCACTAACCTGTAGCCCTTGCCATTGTACACCCAACGGGTGCTGCCCAGTCCCTCCATATCGGAGACGAAGTAGTAAAAGCAGGCGTTGAGGTGTAAACTGAAGAGCAGGTACCCTGTAGTCCGGATCACTCTAGAACAAACATAAGCACGAGCACGCACACATGATCAAAACAGTCTGATGGTAAAGGTATGTCCCTTAAATGTCTTGCCGACCCTACAACTGGCAGAAGGAACTCCACAAGAGGGGGCTCCAGAGAGCCTACTCTAAAATGTGTTTTGGCCTACTTTTCCATACTGGGCAAACGTCTCGGAAGAGGTGAGAATTCCCACACATTCTACCTCACCGCATGCAATCTGCTGTTTGACTTGCTGTGGTGTAGCCGTTTATACCAGGGAGTGGACAGAGGAAAGTGGAGTTAAGAAACCTGCCCATAGTTCAACTGCTGGGTTGGGGGACTGAACTGATAAACTCAGGAAAGCACGTTCAGTGTTTTAACTCTTACATCATAGCAGCGTCCCGTTTGAAAAAAAAGATTACAAATACGTCAGTAAAGTTTAAATATCGAGTGTAAATAAGTATAACCCGTAAAAACAAAGTTTTTCACTATAAATCCTTTATATGCGTGGCGGCTAGAGTCCTCTCGTCCTCTGGCTTGAGATGGCTGTCACCTATGGGTCAGATGAATGGCTGCCACCATTAAGCAATTGGTAATTAAATATAATTTATTTTTTCTTAAAAAGTGTAAAATTTAGGAAAATTTTTTTCACGAAAATACATTGTCACGCACAACGAGTCTGTGTGCAAAATGTCAGCTCGATTGGATCACGGGAAGTGGGTTAAAAAACTACCGAAAAATGTGCACGGTCGTAAGCGCACAAGCAAGCAAGCAAGTGAACTTAATATAAAGGATTTAAAAACACCTAGAAAATGTTGTGTTGCCCAATAATAAAGACAAAATAGTTGTGTCTGTCCGAAATCGCTCACGCGTTTTATTCATGGTTTGGTTATCTTCAATACTCATCGTGCAGTCACATTTGGTGATGCTTAAAATAATTTTCACTCGGTCATGTATAGAAATTCTACGTTTTTCTTTACGTCACATTATAGTACAGTTTTATAATTTGTATAGAGGAAACTGCAATTTGAGACTGAGATCAAAGGTAAATATTCACGAATAGGTTTCAGCATTATTACCCTGGAAACATTAGGTTTCCATTACGGTTGTGTTGGCAAGTCGTGCAAAATGTCAGCTCGATTAGATCACGGGAAGTGGGTTAAAAAACGACCGAAAGATTTGCACGGTCGTAAGCAAGCAAGCAAGCACGCAGGCAAGCAAGCACGCAAGCGAACTTAATATAAAGGATTTAAAAAGTGAACGTGTTGCAGAATGTTTACCTGTAAATGTATGCCTTGTCCATGATGCCTTCCAACCGATCGTTGAACTCAAAGAATGCATTGTACTGCGAAATAAAATATAAAACAGGCTCTTATATTGCAAATCGATTAATTCGTTCATTGCAAATGAATTGCAAGCATATAGACCAAACCTGTACTGTATGATACAGACAATGCGTTTTTTTTCCCATCAGGACATCGATTGGATTGAAGAAAGAAAAATAAATGAATGGTAAAGGAAGGTGGTGTCACAGTGCAGTGGTTAGAGCACGGCGCTACGAAGCCACGGGGGGACATCAGTGACGAGGGCTATCTGAACCGATGATCGACCATTACCCCTCTCACTTCACCAACCCCGTATTTACCAGCGCGGTTATCATCATTTCGTGTTCATCGTCCCAAAAATAGAGCGGCGATGACTAATCGACAGCCGTGCACGGCTCCTCGAACGCACGACGCTTGGAGCAGACGGACGAAGCACCGTCTGCTCCCCTGTCGTGCTCGCTGCCCGGTCGAGATGGGCCCCAATTTTCGAGGGTTTGCTTTGCAGCAGCCGAAGCAAGTGCGGTGGAGTATTTGCCAAACAAATCGCGCGACCGACAAGGCCCTTGCTGAGGCCTTCAAGTGACATCGGTTTGCGCTCGCGTTGAAAGCGGGGGAACTTCGTTAAAGCTGGGCTCTCATCGCTCACCCTGACCACTCTGGGCGCAGACTTAGAAGTTGCCATTCAGTTGCCATGCCTCAGATCAATGGTGAGTGGGCTATGAACTGAACTAAAACTGAACAATTTGTTTTATTTTACCAGCTAAGGCCCACTACTGAGTTATCTCGCTTTTTTTCAGTAGCGACCTGGCTACAGATGCTCGCTCAACGAAGTGGCTTATCGCGTGGAAATGTATAGCAGCCAAATACTCTAAACACACGTTGATTCTAAATGTGGAGGTATAACCCGGAGGACCTGGAGAAAAATCCACGCGATCACAGGGAGAACATGCAAACTCCAAATATACAGGCGTTCAGGGTCGGGCTCGAACCCACGACCTCCTGTTAACCAGGTGAGGTAGTTAACATCTCATCACCGTGGCACCCCAATGAACCGGTGATGGGCTCCCTTCTTCAACCAAGTTGCATCGAGTAGCACGGTGGGATATCACCAAACAACCCCTCATGGCTGACACCTTTGTCCAGCAGTGGATTGCCAAGCGGCTGGTACATGTTACATGTTAGTTACATTATTCTTATCGCAGCAGAACATTGGTTATTTTGCACAGCTAAAACACATATGTATAGTCGTGTCACAAAACACGACAGAGTAGCTTCAAGCTATTTTTTTTCTGCTGCTGATAATTAATGCTCGACAAACATTCTCTGAGGCTGTGCGAATCACATTCTTACCATCCTATGGTGTTCTTGTCTCAGTGCTCCTTTTAAATGGACTTTGTTGATCCTATTGGTCCATTGGGCAAATAAGAGCTACTGCGACATAGTCACTGCCAATAAAAAAATATCTTTGCCAAAATTCTATCAAAATTGACGGGCAGCCACCATGTATACAGGTTCACAAATAGTAAATCACATTTTCTGTTTGGCTTTCTCGAGTAGAGAGTGTCGATTGCTATATTTCCAGATTATATATTGTAATTTGCAAGTATATGTTTTACATTTGGCAAATGTAGACCATGATGCAGGCACACATAGTCCACTGTTTGAACGGTGAGTGTTCACGGTTAATGCGTGTGCAGCAGCATTAACTAGGGCGGCCGTGGGACCGAACTGTGAACGTCTGCAACAAGTGGCAACCGCTCGACCGCTCGGCCATGGAAAACACTCACCTTGATTAGGCGAGGCAGACGGAACATGGCAGAAGGCCCAAACTTGAGGTACAAAATGTCCAGAGGCAGCAGAGAGAGCAGGTCTGACTGCACGGCAGACATGTTTCATGTTACACAGGCAGGACTGCACACTCGGCAGATTGTTTAAGACCACATTTGGCAAGTCACCTGGACACGATGCGATTTTCAGGCGGATGATAGAAGGGTCTGTCTGCTTTGATGTTGTGGGAATAGTGCTTGATTGCAGAACATCTGAGTAAATTATAGGCTGCCTGAGCAGGGCTCAGATACAACGATGAAGATGATTAGACCTGTTACAAAGATTGCACCTTTTTAACAAGCAAATTGTGGACTCTGACGAGAGTCGATTTTCCCTGATGCAGTCAGCCGTAATGTGTAGTGTTCAGAGCGGCGAGCCTGGGTGCTCATGCCATGTGCTGTGGGTCACTTTGACTTACGGTACCTTGAATTTTTCTGAACGGAAATAGAACTTTGATGTCTCTTTCTTGTCTGTCTGTAAAAGTAAATACATAAGTTAGTTTAACACGTAGGCTTTCGTGACCAATATTATCCATAACAATATTGGAAACATGGCAATTCGTTACTCGCACAACACAACGACGTGTTGGAGAGTAAAAGTAAAATGGTAAATGTAGTGGGTTTACTCTCCAACACACCGGTGTGCTGTACTCGTAACGAATTGGCATGTTTTGTTTACGTGACAAACATTACTAATTAGCTCTCTCGGGTGGTGGCGAGTTTACATTTACGCAATCTAACCCAAAAACCTCTTATGAGTAAATACGTGATTATTATTTTAAATGACAAAGTTATTGCTGAAAAACGTTTGCCAAACAAATTTAACAAAAATGTTGTTCAATATTTTTTTAATAACAAAAAATAGACTTTACATCCCAATTTAATCATTTGTTGAGTTATCCACATCTGAAAACCAGGACCTGAGTCGAGTCATCTCACTGCTGTTTCAATTCTTTGGGTTTTTTTTTCTTCCACATTTCTATTTGTCGTGTGCCAGTGCACTCACGATAATGTCCCCGTGGTTGATGAACTGGAGTCGACGCTGCATGACCAGGATGTCTAACAGGTAGATGGCGTCGCACGTGTAATCACCGATGTACCAGAAGGACATGGTGTTGGACGTGTGCACGGGGAATGACAACCTGAGCGGCAGGAGCCAGCAGCTCCATTGGAATGCCAGCATCACCAGCGCCAGCCATATCAAGTATATCCTGTCTGCAGTACAAAAGTAAAGTATTACATGAGGCACACACCGTACACGATGCAAATAGCGATTTTGTCAGTCCACCGGGGGGGTGGGCTGAAAGCCTCTCCACAGCTTGAAAGTCTTGGGTGGGGTGGTTTGTTTTGATCTTACTTTGCCACAATAAGGAGACAATATGCTTCCGCTTACCGTCGTGTTCTTTGTTATAATTTAGTTTGGTACCTTTAGTCTCCACGACGATGCCAATCATTCACCCGTGCTATATTCTTCACAACGTTGGTCTGTGCTTGTCGGTGAAAGGCTTCGGATATCATTCGCGACTTATGCTGGCTGTGACCGGGAATCACATTCAGGAGGCCAAGTTCAAGGAGCGATAAGCTTACCACTGCACCACCACTCTCCACCTACTGTACATATTGAAGAAGGTGGCTGAGTCATCGTAAGATTTAAAGGGATACAGTTTTAACACCCTAATATGAGACAGTCTCGCCTTTGGGAAAGGTCAGCAGGCTAATTATTAGATGGGGACAATATAAGGGGGGGGGGGGGCTAAGCCTTTACAATTAACGTAACACAATTGGGTCTGTCAATCCCGTGTCTGTCTCTGTCACATCCTATCTGCCTGGAAGCCCTTCATTTGACATGGTATAGGGCGAGCAGGGTCTATGATGGTTTATTACAAAACTGTCGTCTCTTCCCACTGGCGACCTTACTTACTCCTCAGGTGAACAGTCCCACACCTTGTCACCGTCCTCACCCAGGATGTGACAGATCACCGTCGTGCATGTGAGCAATGCGCCGTTACCTGCGCATGGATCAATGGTTTCTGGCAGCTTCATTTTCTTGATCTTATCCATCCAGGGCCTCCGCTTGAACCGACAGCAAAGCATTTGACATTCGTGTTGTTCAGTGGCGGCCTCCACTTCGGCTTGCGGAGTTGTTTCCTCCTTTTTCTCCTCTCCCTTCACTGGTGGAGGTGGTGGTGCTTTACCTGGAGGCTTCTTTATAGGTGCTGCAGGGTTTGAGGGTGGAAAAGATGGATGAGACACAAACTTCATCTGAGGCTGACTTTTTTTTTTTTTGGCCACGGCTTAATTTTTCATGAAATAATTTCCAGAGTACTCCAACCCCCAAACCCTGCTCCAATTGACAGCAGGCAGATGTGGGCGTGAAATAAAGTGCCAATTCCATCTATTCTTTGGGTTTTCATGTTTGAGTTCTACTTTTCACTGATCTGTGCAGCTCCCATAGATAACAGATCCCAAAGGTTATTGTGTCAATTACAATCACTGTAATCACCATACATAGAAATGTTTCGCAACATCAATGGAAATTTATGGTCAGATCTTGAAGGATAAAATGTCACAAAGTGCAAATCACATTTTTTTTTCTGCTTGAAGGGAAACACATGTTACGTTGTAATAACTGTTGAAAACAAATTATCACCAGAAGGAATGTCTGCTGGCTTGCTTAAAAAATGAGAATCAAAGAATGCTTCAACCATTATTAAAGAAGACACTAACAAGTAAGCTTCATGATGTTGCCCACACACCTCCGATTAGCACGGCTGGCTACGTACGGTGCTGAAAGAAATGTAACATATACACATACACTTTAGTATATATAAACAAAATGATTATAAATTATATCACAATAAGAATACATGCAGCAATAATAATGTAAAACCTTTGTAAATACACTTCCGGATGATAGCCTCCCCACACCATGTGAGTCATGGCGGTTTCTTGGACGTTCGTTACTTTGGGCATTTTCTAGTTGGCAAAGCAGAGGCCCAAGACCAGGTTGAGATATCCCTCGCCACTGCTGTTATTCATGGTCAGGAATAAAACTCAGGTCAGCGGGTTCACAGTGCAGTGTGCAAACCACCGCAACACCAGCACTCCTCACAATGCATGCAGCATGAAAATTAAACATTTGAAATCGTTTTGTTCTTCACAAGGACACGAGGTGCAATTGCATCTCGCGAGAGCGATGGCAGTGGCTTGGGGAGGCCTTCATCCAGCAGTGGATTGACCATGGCTGATGATGGTGAATGGTATCTCTACGAACACGGTTCAGGGCTGGGCTCTGGCGAGGAGGCATCTGGGTCCATGATGTAGTCCTTCATAGTCTCCGTGCGGAGTCGAAAACGCTCCACCAGATCTCGAATGTGCATCTCCGTCTCTAGGTTGAGTTGCAAAGTTGAGGAATCTGCCAACCTCTTATCAGCAACCTCCTTGTCATTCCTTTAGGAACAAAAAGACAAAGATCCCCTGTATAGCCTTTAACAGGCTGTAAGCGCACATCTATGAAGGCCGGCACAGCACCAGGTACTCATTTGAGGCTGAGTCGACCTAGGGGGGGGCCATAACCTGTTCAGATAATCGTCACTAGTGTTGGCCGTGAGCGGGAATCGAACTCGGGTCGTCGGGTTCATAGCGCGCACACACACACGTGCAGTGGTGTGCTGGCCCATTGGAAGCTGAGCAATTTATTTTTATTAAGATATGGACAAACTGTAGAAATGTAGTAAGATGGCAGAATGAGAGAATATACAGATAATGAGAGAGATGCAGTTAAATGAGACATTTCGACAGGAGACAACAAAGAATTTAGGTGAGAAAAGAGATATGCCAACAAGATAGGTATGAGAGAGATGAATTCGCTTTGTTCTTGCATGTTAGGATTTGAATTTGAATTGATATTAGATTCAACCCAATTCTCTCACGAATCCAGAGCGCCTAGAACTATTCAGGGGCCCTAAGTGTTTGCTTAAGTTGCTTATGCCCAGCGCCACGCCACTCTACGCATGCACTCTTGTGTTCACCTTAGGGTTTGTTTGGCCGCTATTCTCAGGCATGATGTGGTCACCACGTAGGGGCACGCGACTCACTTCACAACTAGTTTGGCATTGGATCATCTTAGCTGGAGAGAAAATGTGTGAAGCGAGGCTAACCTTACGAAAAATAACACTCACAACTTTTTTACATGAGTGTATTATTATATCTACTCTATTATCTACGTATATCTTTTGGAGGGCAATATGTGTTATGGCAGTGCATACATTTTTTATGCCAGAAATGTTTCTCAGAAGCTAGTGTTCGTGACAACAATTGAACATCTATAGAAAATGGCAATTTACACCATGCACAAATATGGTACTCGACAAAAATGAAACATAAACTGCTTCAAACATGGGACAATGCTTTGCTTGACAACGAAGCACATGCATTTCAGAATAATAATAAATGTACGTATGTGAAAAGGTTGTGTTTGTGAAAATATATTAAAAAAATTACAGTTACATTGACGCTGCACACGATCGGGGTGGTTAACTGGTCAGGGTAGACACGTGAGGGTTGGATGTGCGAAGTATTGCATTGTCTAGGTCAGGGGTCGGGAACCTTTTTGACTGGGAGAGCCATAAAAGCCAAATATTTCTAAATATATTTCATTGAGAGCCATATAGTATTTTTAACGTATAATAAATTAAATATGTCTTACTTCTAATGCGACTTCTGGTGCTGCATGGTTTTGCTGATGGCCTTGTAGTCTGGTTCATACGTGGTGAGGTTGAGCTTCATGCAGGCGTGACCCGTGAACTTTATCTTCAAAACTAATTTCTGTTTACTTTAAAATGACACGGTCTTATTAAGCAATATCACAAGTATTTTAAAATCATTTCCAAACAGATTTTTTTTATTTTTTATTATTATTTTTTTCAACTCAAAATTGTCTGGGAGCCATATGCCGTCACTGGAAGAGCCATTTATGGCTCGCGAGCCATAGGTTCCCGACCACTGGTCTAGGTGCTCAACATCTCGAGGATTTTGTGACCAATCTTTTTTTTTGAGAGTGCAGGCAATGCCGTGGTGAGCAGCGACTGGAGGTGAGCGGCGAGCCAACTTCTTGTTGCTGAATACCTTGCATCGTCCGTCTGCTGTCGGGCATCTCCTGGCGTGGCTGCACTTGAAGGCAGCGGCTCAGGAGGGTCAGGGGCCTCCACAGCCCTGGGACCTGGGCCTTCAGTTGATTGCTTTGACTGGGCCTGAGCATCACTGGGCTGGCCTAAGATAAATGTAGAACAAAACTTCGGTTACGCTACTACGATTGCATGTTTTTTTTTCTTTTTGCAAAAAGTATTTTATTCAACAAACGATTCAGGTACACGCAAAGGGCATGTGTGGGAATTGACACTGGTATAGACACAATAACTGTATGTTTTTTTTGTGGGTGTGGTGTAGATAGCTCTCTGGTGTGGTTTGGGGTTATTTGGGATGATGTCTGACGTTTCGCTTCACATCTTGGGAGCTTTCTTCAGGAACTGAACTGAAGAAGTTCTCTGCACGTTTGTCTCTACATGCAGGCATCTTCTTCAGGAACCGAGCTTTAATAGTTCAGCTCTTGAAGAAGCTTCCATGAAGGAAAATTAAGGAAATGGCTGCACACAAGATGCTCACATTTGATAAGCCAGAGTAAAGCTCGTTTTGGAATACTCTATTGCAAGTTGGGTCACTTTAAAGGCAGCACTTTATATTGCCAATTGTGGAATCTGGAATGTAACTTCATTTTTAACGGGGCTAAGTAGCATGTTTTGGGCACATTTCTGTGGGAATAAAATGAGCCAATAATGTTGTTTGCCTTGAATGAAAGTGTCCCGCACCGCTTTGAGCGAACGCTTCAGCATCACAAAGAAGGCTTTGAAGCTACAGAGGTCTGTGTAGCCCCTTTCAAACTGATGAATAAATACGGAACAGTGCAGCAATATCCCCTACTTTAAATGGAATGTGGGGAGGAGATTTGTCTTCAAGAGGTGTTCTGTGTGCAGAGGACTTTTGAAGCAAAATCAAAACGAGAGAAGGGATAAAAACACTTACACTTTGATTCGGGCGTAGGATTTGCATTTGAGTTCGGTGACTTTTTTCCATACGCATTAATGAGAAGCATACAACACAGCGATCAGTTGGATATATATTAAAACAAACATTGAGCTTACAATGAAAGCATATGATGTGCAATAAACAAATGAAAACATGTTTTTAATTTCGTTGCAACCATTTGAAGAGCAATCGACAGTGTCAAATAAAATTATTTGACAGAGTACAGCGTCATCACGCAAAAGCAATACAAAAGTCCATGATTAAAAACGAATAAAACACAATCGCAGCCCTTTATCAAACCCCTACTGGATGAAGGCCTCCCCATGCTGCGTCAGTAATAGGGGTTGTTGGAGCGTATTCACCACACTGCTCAGTGCGGATCGGTGACTGGGTGTTGGATCCTGAATCTTGTTCATCCACAGTATCACTCGCCACTTATATTTAGCCGTGGCCATTCGCCGGACTAAGCTCTCCGGGATTCTGCTGCAGGTGTGTTAACCACCTGCACAAGTAGGCGGTGACATGGTCGAGTACAGGGACTCGGCAATCTGCGGCGCCGGAATGGCACGCGGTTCTTTAAGGCACTACGGCTCTTGAAATATTTAGTTTTTATTTGACCGAATTCGAAAAAAAATGGCTCCTCTTGTTTTTATTGTTGTTGACTCCCTGACCTCGTAGAAGCACATTCACTACTTGTTCCAGTGGCCGCCTGATTATTACCACAGGTGTAATAACCACCACCATAATCATAAGCAACATATGCTTAGCAGTGGACCTTCAGGGTCCAAATGTACCAACTTAAGAATGTACCAGCAACTTACTAAATTGGGACTGTGCACAGCAATCATCACCTCCTGCTGGCAGACTAATGCCCCAGGTCACCCGAGCAAATTATAATATCATGTTTCCTTGAGCTATTCCCAGGTTAAAGCAAAATAAACCTGAAAAAGGTAAAAAACTGGCACAATCCCGTTATGACGCAGGGACATATAACGTAGTGGGAAACTGTTGAGCCACGTTATGGCGTTTCACAAGCTGACGGTGCTATGACCAGCCAGATAAATATATGGAGAACATGAATGTGTTTAATTGCACTCCAGCTTGCACCAAAAACAAATCGGAACGCTACGCATCTCAATGTGACGCGTAAATATATTAAACAGCAAATGCAACCATTGCCCTCAACATCAACGCCTGGTGGCTTTTGCAATCTACCTCAATCTACATTCCCATTAATTTAAAGATTCTTTAATAAACATCATTGTTAAATCTTCTTGGTTCTTTCGGTAAAGTCACGTAGAAGTGGAAATAATAAAATAATAAAAATAAAACATAATAAAATAATTCTCACGACGTTTCGGCCACAACGCAAGCAGCCGTAAACTCGACCTCTCCACCTGAGGTCGAGTTTACCCAAAGAACCAAGAAGATGAATCCCTGCAGTCACGAAAGCTTTAAATCGAAATCATTGTTAAAGTATAAGTATATTTAGTATACATCATTGCTCATGTTGGAAATACAGCTTAAGCACGTTCATCTGAAATTTGATAATTTATATATTATTATTATTCATACAATTTCTATGTGTGTCTTTGCAATCGTGCCATCGAAAGCCAGATATTCAGTGTGGAACTCACGCTTTGATCCTTGCCGCTGGCCTGGCTGGGCTGAGGTGTCCCCATCTGGTGTGAGGATTGGAGCAACCTTGCGAAGGCTTCTCCGGAGGCGGCGAAACATTCCGTCTACACGTCAACGCCAACAGACACGGGTCAACGAGTGGAGCATGGCGACTTAGTGACCATCAAGCTGATCCACGAGCATTTGTTTTGTGGACAAAGCTGCAGATGTTCTTGTTTGCTTTATTCACATCTCTTTGTACATCGTATCCATTGTTGTAAAATATTTCTCTTTCAGCGTTTGGAATCCATAACGGGATGTCTATAGACGTAGAAATAAGAGTACTATTCTTTTGCTCTTGAAATATAACACGGTGATGTTTTTTAACAAAGGAGGCTTTATGGACATGCCTCGCGAAGCTTACTGGAGTGGTCGTTTCTTGGAACGTGAAGGTTAAGCTATCTCCGTCCACGAGGTTCCGGTAACAATTCTGGAAGGCCACAGATTGGTATTGTAGTTCGACTCCTTCTGTCTGATGTAGACTTCTGGACACAGGTCTCCTGGTTTTTGGTGATAGCTGTTTTTGTCTCTAGCCGTGATCCCTTTGCAGTGGATCAGAGCCACTTTGGAAAGAGCTCAAGCACCCCGTCCTAGACTGTTCCCAAGAGACCACAAATCCTCTTTCACGGCAATCAGCCTAATTGTTCAGTAATCATTATTCCTGTCCACAAATGGAAGCACAACAGAAGCTTATTGAGACCTTGTTTACATTCGCTCTGCTTAATCGCAAAACCCCAGCAATGGAATACATGTATATAATTTGTAAATGGAGCTTTAAAATACTATTCAAAAGTGTTCAGAAAGGTCTTGAAGTGTTGACATTTTGAGCGTTTCGTTTGTATTAGCCTAGAGACATTTAGCCTCAGTTCAATGCGAACTTTGGCACTCCTGTAGAACTGGCTGAACCATAGAGTGTATAAATTACAAACAGAAATAAAGCTTATTATTATTAGGTTGTGTAATTTACACATACACATTTGACTAAACATACCTATCTTTTTGGTTCTTTTGGTAAAGTCACGTAGAAGGGAAATAATAAAATAATAAAAATAAAACATAATAAAATACAATTCTCACGACGTTTCGGCCACAACGCAAGCAGCCGTCCTCAGGTGAAGAACAGGTCTGTCGGAAAGACAGCATCTGAATGAATAAAAAATGTATTTGCCTCAATGTATCGTGCGTGAACCATCATTTATGCTAACTTCAAATATAACCGACAACCACTATGATCATATTAATAACCATATTGTTATGAGGGGGAGAATCATCCAGAGGACGCGGCTTCTGTCCACATGCTCCTCACGCACGAATTTGTTCACCTTTGGTTGTGTTTGAAACTAAAACTAAACAATTTATTATACCAGGTAAGGCCCACTGAGCTATATAGCTGTTTTTTAGAAGCGACCTGGCCACAAATGATTGCTCAACGAAGTGGCTTATCACGTGGACATGTATAGCAGCTAAATACTCGAAATGCATGTTTCTAAATGTGGAGGGAAAACGACCATGGAGAGAGAGACATGCAAACTCCAAATATACAGCAGGCGTCAGGCTCAAGCTCGAACTCACCACCCCATGTATACCAGGCGAGGTAGTTAATATCTCACCACCACGGCGTTTGCGTTGCAGGTTCAATAACACATTTAAAAAAAAAAACAATATAACCTTATTGTTGTCGAGTAAAATGTAGAGTTCAAATATTCGTGACTGAATCCAAATAATTGTAGAGTTAAGTAATCTATGTCCAGTAAATTAGTGACATAATAGAGTTTATATTTGGATTAAAAAATATAATCGCAATGCCCTATTTAAGTGAATGTGAAGGAAAATCATTGAAGAAAAACGATTTATATTAAATTTTTTATAAAACCAATCATGCAAATTAGGAATTTTCATTGTATTTTAATTAATCCATTATGAAAATATGTCCATTTTGTCACGGTTAGTTTCAAAATTATGGGAAGTGAGTTATTGATTTTTTATTTTAAGCTGAAGCAAAATAGCAATTTAGTAATGTGCTAAATATGAAACAAGTCCACGAATCAATTTTAGCGAACACGTTAATTTCATTATAATTTCCCAGGGTGAACCGTTTTTGCTTTGATGAATTGAAATCGAAGAGAACGTTTGCCATGGAAGTAGCGAATTGTAACATGTTTGTAATATACTGTAGAAAGCTCAGATTGGTGGGACGTGTCAGCCTGTATGCCTTCACTTCTGACACGACCGCAGGTGGCTGTTTGTCATCTTTTACTTTCACACATTCTGACCCTGGTTTAGTAAAGACTGGGTCACCCTTGTGTGTGCTCTTTCATCGCACCTGTCTCCTCCAAAATGGGATTTCAACCCACGGCCTTGTGTTTTGTGGCTGCTCAAACCACTATTAATCTACCTTTTCTCCTCACGAAACACAATGATTTTCAGCGCTGGGTGATTTCCATTGTACAATGCCAGGCTGTGTGGCTTCACACCAAGGTGAATGGTGCCATTATAACAGGCAAGCCACATTTTGGACCATAAAATGCCCCACATTTGACAAAAGTAAAAAAACATTTCAAAGGACATCTGTGTTTAGACATTTTCTTACCTCATTTCACCCCTTTTAACAGGGAGGCTTCCTGAAATCCTGAAACCCACTTGGTTAATAAGTAACCCGTTCACCTGATTTTGCTTTCATATTTGATATTGAAATGGATTTCGCTTTAATTCGGCTAAATCATGAATAAAAAATGTCATCAGAACCTGGAATGTCTGCCTCACGTGTAGGTATTGCCAAACTCAATCGGAACGAAGACTATCCGTTCATATTAAATACATCGAAAACAATGCTCCGGCGACTGCACAGCAAGCAATGCAATTTGTGGTTATCTCTTTAGACTTTGCCGAGCATTACATCCAATACCACAAGGTTGTAGTTTACATGAGTGTGGCAGCAGCCGTATGTTTTCCTGGGAATGATAAAGCGATGGCCCAAATTTGGGCAGTTGAATCGGTCTCTGACCTTCAAATGTGTTTGCATTAAATTTTTACTCTTTCATTTGTTCACTAAAATTGCCAAACGCGCTGACCATGTGCATGAAATGAATATGCCGTGTGCTGGCCTTTCTGTTTATGTTCCTGCCAGCCACATATTATTCAATTCATGGAACTGTATACATTTTCCTTCGTGTGAATGTATTGAATAAGTAAACAAAACATCGAGCCAAAGGGCAAAAATAATCACAATATGGTAAATGCAACTTTTTAAACAAAAATCCCTTAAAATGTTATCGATGCTAATATAAACAGCTAAATGTTTAACACAGTTCCTTGTAAATGAAAATGTTATTATACCGCATTGTGCAACATTATATGCAACCCAGAATCACATTTAAAAAATGGCAATAAAAATAGAAATGTTAGTAAAGCACAAAATGAATCAGAATATGTTTTTATGGAGGAATCCGATGAGCTCTTGAGCTCTTTTTCACAATTTCTAGGAGGCTTGCGTTCTCAACACCCCTAGTCCAAATCAGCAGCAGGTGGCACTCACGCATTACTTTACAATTTCTATTTGTGGTAAAACCAAGCATCAACCTCTTACGTCTGCAGCGTACAGCACTGAAAAGTGTTCACATCCTGCCCACGTTACAATTTCATTACTGTTATTCATATTATTTATGAATTTAGTTGTGGCAGGGCCCCGTGGCTGCTTATGTAAGCCCGTCATGATGAATTATTAACAACTTCGCCACGGGACGTCACCGTGCTTTGTGTATGTGCCGTTGTTATGGAGACGAGCCAGCCTACTGAGAAATTTAAAAAAATCACGTCTCGTCCCATACAGCAGTTTTAACCTACGTACTGCCCGCATTCGATCGCCCAATAGTTTTTATTGCGCGCACGGGTTTGTGCTTGAAGTTGCGCGCTGTCCTCGGAAGACGGGTGACATGGACATGACGATGTCGGGTGAGTGGGTCGTCGTCAAGGGCCAAGGGCGACTGACCTCGACAGAGGAATTCAATACCCAGACCCGCACAGCAGGTGATGTGCAACCACGCAGTGCCGGATTATGCAAGTGCGGGGCCTGTAGCACATGTTAAAGAGGGGGCTTAAATTGTTTTAAAAACACGTAAATATTAAAACGCACATTTTTAACTTGCATAGTAAAGTAATTGTATTTTTTAATTTGCTATACAGCCAGATAATAAGGCAAATCGCTAACCTTAAACACTCAGTTGTTCATAAAAGTTGAAGGCGGTATAGTACTATAGTAATAGAGCAAGTGCAGAATCACTGAACCGGAATTGATAGCTTGAAAGCGTTTAGCGCGTTCATAAAAGTTGAAGGCGGTATAGTACTATAGTAATAGAGCAAGTGCAGAATCACTGAACCGGAATTGATAGCTTGAAAGCATTTAGCGCGTTCATAAAAGTTGAAGGCGGTATAGTACTATAGTAATAGAGCAAGTGCAGAATCACTGAACCGGAATTGATGGCTTGAAAGCATTTAGCGCGGGGCCCTTGAAAGTGCGGGGCCCATAGCATGTGTCGCTACTTTTGCTACTGGGATAATCCGGCACTGCAACCACCCCATCCATTCATTCCATTGTGCCTCAACTGCGAGTTTGCTCCACTCTCGATTTTCTCAAGTTCAAATTGTCATCGCTCACAGAATGACTTTATTTTTCTCGCTTCAACTTGTTTAGTTTTTGTTTCATCTACTACCTGTGCACATCATTGTTTTGCGTGTGTTCAGTTTGTTGTCCTTCTCCCCGCACCTCTGATTAGCACGGTTGGCTACGTACGGTGCGAAAGAAGTTCAACATACATATCGAGTCGCAGTGGTATGAAGGCTAAAACATTGGACTTGTAATCGAATGCAGGATTTTCTCAGACTGCAGTCAAAGTTTCCACTTGCCGTGCTGGCGCTGCGTTCACTGAGCCTCACAGGGGTCAGTTGCTACCGAGGGTCCCCTGCCCCAGAGCAGAGGTCGCAAACGGGTTTTGATTCCTTACCCGTACCCGTACCCGGCCGCACCAGGGTCGCAAATGGGTACCAGTACCCGGCCGGGTACGGGTACCCGTTCCCTACCCGTACCCTACCCGAAATGAGTGACAAACGGTTACTCACCAGTGACTCACGGCCTACCCGTACCCGTAGCCGGCCGCACCAGGGTCGAAAACGGGTACCCGTAACCGGCCGGGTACGGGTACCCGTTCCCTACCCGTACCCTACCCGAAATGAGTGACAAACGGTTACTCACCAGTGACTCACGGCCTACCCGTACCCGTAGCCGGCCGCACCAGGGTCGAAAACGGGTACCCGTAACCGGCCGGGTACGGGTACCCGTTCCCTACCCGTACCCTACCCGAAATGAGTGACAAACGGTTACTCACCAGTGACTCACGGCCTACCCGTACCCGTAGCCGGCCGCACCAGGGTCGAAAACGGGTACCCGTAACCGGCCGGGTACGGGTACCCGTTCCCTACCCGTACCCTACCCGAAATGAGTGACAAACGGTTACTCACCAGTGACTCACGGCCTACCCGTACCCGTAGCCGGCCGCACCAGGGTCGAAAACGGGTACCCGTACCCGGCCGGGTACGGGTAGCCGGGTATCGAGTAGGGTACGGGTATCGGGTACCCGGTTGCGACTTCTGCCCCAGAGTGTCTCGAGGTGTAAGGCAATGGGAGGCATGTTAAGCTATGTATGTATGCACGTTGAACTTTTTTCCAACAAAAAAATGTCATAATTGGCTGCAATCAACGACCTTATCATACGTTGACAAATGTATATTTAAGGACAGTAACATTCAAAGTTTACATCACTGCCAATCTTGTCCTGTTCATAAATCTGTCAGTCTTCTTTCAACAAACCTGTCATTGCTTTCGAGTAGAGTACAAGGGAAAAAAAACCCACCACATGTATTCGTTCTATTGCAACAGCGAACTGAGTTTCAGGTAATCATGTAAACCGCTAATTATGTAATTTATTAAAGCATACCAAGAAAAAAAACGCGTCATGTCAACACTTTCGATTTAAAGCTTTCGTGACTGCAGGGATTCATCTTCTTGGTTCTTTCGGTAAAGTCACGTAGAGTGGAAATAATAATAAAAATAAAACATAATAAAATCATTCTCACGACGTTTCGGCCACAACGCAAGCAGCCGTCCTCAGGTGAAGAACAGGTCTATCGAGAAGACATTCAGACTCCGTCTTTTCGACAGACCTGTTCTCCACCTGAGGACGGCTGCTTACGTTGTGGCCGAAACGTCGTGAGAATTATTTTATTATGTTTTATTTTTATTATTTTATTATTTCCATTCTACGTGACTTTAGCGAAAGAACCAAGAAGATGTCAACACTTATTACATTTAACTGTAACTTTCAGACAAGAGGAGGCCACCAGCCATCATCAATTACCGACAACTGCAAGCCCTGTGCAGTATCCCCGCTCTCCAGCAGAGGTGAGTGGTATTCCAAGTTCTGGCTGAAGCCAGTAAACAGCTCAACACTAGGGGTGTCGTGTGCAACTTGCCGAGAGCCTCATAAGCCCATGGTTCCAAGACCAAACACAGCAGACTCTTGATTACACTGGCCAACAACAATTTTGTTTTTCTGGCCTGGACTTTTGCAGCTGTTTTAGACTAATTCTGATCTCAGATTTGCTCTATCACATCTCATTTTATGCTATCGGCATACCCCATTTTCATTGATTTTACCTGAAATTAACTCTGTCACTTATGATCGCAAGTTGTTGCGAGTCAGTGACTGCTTTAGTGTTAAAATATGGTGCTGTATTTTTGGGATAGTGTGTTTATAATATATTTTATGTAGATATCCACATTTATTTAATATTTTTCTTCTGCAGTTTTTATTGAAAATGCAATATTTGATATCTCAAAAACCTGATGTGATAGACAAAAACTGATACCAGATTTGGAATCAGCACCCCAAAATTACCTTACAACCGTTGGAATACCTTATGCCAGAAAAATTGTGTTGACCAGTTTTATCGGCGCGCGGTTTATTTGATTAGCGGATTAATTGCAACGCCTTAGATTTTAACATTGATTAATGCCTCGTGGATTTTCCCTTCAGCCCAAGTTAATAATCTAAAAACAGTTGTACGTTGTTATTCTTGGAAATGTTTATTACAAGCCACGTCCTTAAACCGAACAAAAATGTGTTCCGTTTGATCCGAAATGCACGTGATCGCCCCTACAGTACAGTCGTAGCATATCCTTACAACAGTGGCCGGAGTTTGATTGATTTTGATTGGCGTCGTTCTGCTGTCATCCACTGTCATCACTGAGCACGCACATTGATCGTTGGGTTTTGGCATAGTGGATTCACGTAAAATTAATATTGTTGTAATATCCGCGATCTTGCATTTTGTGCGGCCATCCCCATCATTAGCGCAGATAATCGATAGTCTACTGTATTTTACTTGCTAGTACCAGGTGACATTGCAAAACGTGAGTTCTGCCAACATCTCTAAATGGCCAATACAATTTTAATTGCGCAACAACTTATTTATTAAGTGTGTTATCACATCATGCGCTTCATTAATCACACACAGAAACTGGTCACGCTATATATTTTCCACCTCTAGTGCTACCAAGTTCTACTTTGGCCTATGGACTATCCCATCAGCATGCGTTATGCAGGATTTTACTTTATAATTTACAAAGCAAAATTAATTTCAGGATGATAACTGGTTTTTTACCCTTTTATCTGGCAACAAAACTGACACCTTTTTTTACAAGGAGTCATGTTTGCATTGACCACATGACCTGCAGTCGGAATGCAAACAAAAAACATAACTCTGATAATGTATGCACTGTCCTTGAAATTGATTGGTCCACACCCGAGACACTTTCTTTAGAGCCTAGTCTCACATGGTGTTGGACCAGATGACGCCAATTTCAAGGACAGTGCATACATTATCAGAGTTGTGTTTTTTGTTTGCATTCCGACTGCAGGTATTGTGGTCAAGGGGGGGGTCTGACTTTTTGTGACGCTGTGTGACGATGGAGGGGGGGGGGGGGTCAAAATTCGTCCAAAAATCGCGTGACGTCATTTATGGACGGCCCTTAAACATCATTTCATACCACCCCAGTGTAAGCTCGAGAGAGGTAGCCCTCCAATTGCTTTCTCACACTCTCAGGAGACCTCCTCTTCCCACACTGTTCAGACATCTTGGGAGAGTTGGGAGTACCCACACTTGAACCCACCACACCGTGACCTGCCGATCGACTAACTTCAGTGGTTCCAATTATACTGCTGGGTGGAGAAAGGCAGCGGCAGTCGACTGAAATAGTCCCGGCGACCTCGATATCGTAAGTACTTGCTCCGGCAGAACATATACTAAAATTGGAACGATACAGAAAAGATTAGCATGGCCCCTGCGAAAGCATGACACGCAAATTCGTGAAGCGTTCTATTTCGTAAGTCCAATGCCCTAACCATTACGCACACAACAGCACCGTCCCATCTCCAGTCTAGAATCTACTAAATAGTCCCCAGGGGTGATATTTAGGACAGTTACATTGACCACACACATTTTAAACGTGAAACCAAGGAGCCTTTGCAAATAATTAGCATACTCCATTAAACGTGATCACTTCCCTACAAGGGCCATCGTGTTTATCCAGCCGTAGTTGGTTTTACCTGCTCGTGGGAAAACCTTTTTGCAGTGAATTGTATATTGCACATGTTGATTATCCTATGAATAACCCAACCGGTAATGGGTATCCATTGTAATGTGTGTGCATACATTAACCCTCACAACCCCCGTCTGGTATTCACACCAGATTGTCTTACAAGTGACCACATCACATTTATCCCTCTATTGAAGACCGAAACAGGAGGCTTTCTCCACATCTCTGGCTGTCGCCTGATGATGCGAGTTGCAATTACCGACGAAACGTCGTACTCGAAATGTAAATCTTAATTTTGGAGTTTTCGTGACTGCAGGAATTATTCTTTGGTTCTTTCGGTAAAGTCACGTGTAATGTTGTGGGTTTAGTCTCTAACACACCGGTGTGCTGAACGAGTAAGGAATTTGCACGTTTTGTTTACGTGACAAACCTTACTAATTGGCTGTGTCGGGTGGTGGCGGGTTTAACGACACATTTATAATTACGGGATCTAAGCCAAAAAACACTATTATGGATAATTTTGGTCGTGAAAACTTACTAGGTGTTAAACTATTGTATTTGAGATTTACATGATAATCGGCAATTTTGAACCCTCGATGTAAGTGGTGCCTCATTTGCCCACTGAGGGCTTTTGTAATATACACATTCTGCATTTTACACATGGTCTTTGTCAGGAGAAGTGAATAATGAATGTGAGAGGAGATGGTAACATTTTAATTCTGTTGCTGCTTTAATTTTCAGACATTTCATGGCTGAACTGGAATACTTGAATAATGTTGTACTTTAAATAATGTCATGGGTTTTTTCATGCATTTTTGTTGAAGGTGAATAAAATTAAACTTGAATATGTATTTCGATTTAAAGCTTTCGTGACTGCATGGATTCATATTCTTGGTTCTTTCGGTAAAGTCACGTAGAAGGGAAATAATAAAGTAATAAAATAATAAAAATAAAACATAATACATTTTGAGAGTTTGATCTTATGTTTAATTTTATTATTTTATTATTTCCCTTCTACGTGACTACCGAAAGAACCAAGAATTTGAATATGTATTTTTCCAAGTTGTGTTTTACATAAACCCCCTCATATACTCTATATTTTACGTTTCTTTGAACACAATCTTAAAACTCGGTATGATAAAAACAAGTCAATATTTTTAAATTAGTTGTTTAACAGTTGGATAATTTTCTTTTTTTTCCAACAGTATAATTAATTTTATTAAAGATAAAAAAAAATGTGGGTCTAGTCTCGACTAATGTGCCTGAATTTACATAACACATAGTTCATATTAAATTCAAAGTAGGTCATTTCCCCTGTTCACCAGGTTTTAAAATTATCTTGTGCTTTAATTTATTTCAGGAAAAGTGCTCTAAGAAAAAGTGTCTAATTGCCATTCATGCCATTCATCACTTCTTTCTTTCCATTTGGTAACATTGCCACTGCACCTACATTCAGCAATTATCAAGGTTTTCTGATTCTTTTAATTCTGCACCGTAAAAATTCCTGCGACAATTAACCCCCCCCTCTCCCCCCGCAATGATTTAATGAATTGGGGTCGTGACTTGAAACATTAATAAATTATTTTTGTAACATGTTTTGTCTCAAATAGTACGTTTAAGAATGAAAAGCAGCATTTTGCTTTACTTCAAGAATTACATTTAAATCAGTGCACAATACCCACGATGACACGTGCTAAAATCTTAACACATTTTGCCTGAAATGTCACTTGTTACATCATATTTTCCTTTCAAAGACAGTGTTGTTATTCATGAATTTGGTGAGATTTCTTTGCCAATGCAGTATCACCAAATAATATGCGACGACACATTTATCGAACACACGGGTACTGACAAAGCATGCGGAAACAAAAGCTGAAGAGGTGGCACACTGTGGCATTATATTGAGGGGGGAAAAAAGGAGGAACACATTGAATAGAGAACAAATTCAAAACTAGACACGATACAAATTGATGATTAAGAGAAGTGGGCTTGAGCAGGAAACATTGCTCAAAGGGATGATGATCAAGGCTAATGGTGGAGTGGCAGCCGAAGGAGTGGACACGCTGGAGATGGAGCAATGGAGGTCAACTTGGGTGCAGGAGCCAAAGAGCAAAATGGAATGTTGTATCAGGAGACTGAGGGGTGGCGATTGGTTGGAGAGGCCTTCATCCAGCAGTGAATGGTTGAGGATGATGTATAGTTGTTTTTTTTGTATTTTAGCATAAACATTTTACGAGCATATTATTTGCGTATACATCCGATGAATCATAAATATTGTATTCTTACACAATACAGTATATCATACACGTATATTTTAATTGATGTGTCATTACATGCCTGGTAATGCAATTATATTAAAAAACCTACTTTCACGGCAAGGTTTAATTCGTTTAAAAAAAAACAATGAATCCCACTACACACATTAATACCCAAGTACATTGACCGTATCTACTGCAGCAAATGCGCCATGCCTGGAGGTGCCTCTTTGCCCATGTAAACATTGCAGTTTTTAGAGCGTGCCTGCTCCATGTACTCTGCCTGCAGCTGTGTTGTTTCACGGCAGTGAATGTAAACTGTAAACCAGCTCTTGCAGCTGGAGCCGCAGACTGTAAGGGTCCTGCGGTGTGAATTCCACTTCTGGCAATGTCATGGAAAATGTTAGCGAAAGGTAAAGGAGCAGCCCCTGCAATTACTTGCTCGTGTCACTGTTGGCAGAAGGGGGTGTTTGACTTCCATGTTTTTTTGCACCTCCGATTAGCACGGTTGGCTACGGATATACATTCTTGATTTGAAGCTTTCGTGACTGCAGGAATCCATACTCTTTGGTTCTTTCGGTAAAGTCACGTAGGTATAAAATAAATGACGACGTTTCGGGCGCAACACAAGCATCCGTCATCAGGTGGGAAAGCGTGATGACGGACGCTTGTGTTGCACTCGAATCGTCGTGATTTATTTTATTTTATACCGACGTGACTTTACCGAAAGAACCAAAGAGTACGTCTATACATGCTGGCCAAACGTCTTGAAAGAGGTGGGAGTATCAACGCTTTGCCCCCATCTTTGTGCAACACTGCCGATTGGCACATTTGTGGTGAACCCGATTGTACTTGCCGGGTGGACAGAGGCGTGGGATTTCACAAAACTTGGAAATCGTTTCAACTGCCGTGGTGGAAGATCGGATTGAACCGGCGATCGTTGGAGATGACAAGCCGGTGTGCTGACCATTACATCACAGCAGCGTCCCCTGTTTTAGTATATATATAATTAACATGCACACTTAATTATGTATTTACCATGCTGGATATCCTAGGACTGCTGTTGACAAAGTAATTTTCCATGGGGATTTGCTTAACATTGATCACAATTAGTGCCCTCCTGACATGGAATGTATGATAACATTTACCAATGTCAGGTTATGGTTATACATTTAATAGTTAATGCACGTATGGCTGATATTGTTAGATGGCTGCATATGCATTATAGTTGGAAGCAAAATTTGGCTTTGTTTTATATATTGATTTTAAAGAAATAGTTCCTAAACAATAAAATAGATGAATTTTGTAGGTCATAAAAAAAAAACTTAACATACAATGTATTCGATTTGGTATACCGATGAGGGTCATTTTATAAATTATTTTACTAATTATATTGTGCTTACATAAAGTGGGTGATCAAAAACGTTTGAATACAGTGTATAATACATTTAAAATAGTGCGCAGATTCTCGCATTATTTTGATTTGCACTACATTTACCGTTGTGTAATGTTTTATACAACGTTATATAATATCACACGGTATGACTTGTGAAAGAAAAAGTGGATGATAAAACAAAAGCACATCAGAAACTTGACTGTAAATTGACTCATCTTCTTGGTTCTTTCGGTAAAGTCATGTAGAAGGGAAATAATAAAATAATAATAAAACATAATAAAATAATTCTCACGACGTTTCGGCCACAACGCAAGCAGCCGTCCTCAGGTGAAGACCAGGTCTGTAGGGGAGACAGCGTCATGTTATGTTTTATTATTTTATTATTTCCCTTCTACGTGACTTTACCGAAAGAACCAAGAAGATCAATCCCTGCAGTCACGAAAGCTTTAAATCGAAATGTAAATTGACTCCGAAGGAATGTACGAGAGTGAACAGTCATTCTCCGCTCAAATGAGCATTGAGGTGGTTTTTCTCCCGTGTACATCCATGAGCCAGTGGTGTACATTCCACATCCCTATGGCGGGGGTGAGTCTACCCACAAGACAGACACTGTTGACTTCCCCATAAAGTGGTACTGATTTTATAGACCCCCGGAGGGATGATGGGCTGAGTCAACCGGCAAGCACATTCGAACCCATTGCCTCCTGAGAGTGAGCCGCTCTCTCTCTTGCATGAGTGCGGTGTGGGGCGTGAATAAAAGCTCGCGCAAAGTTGATTAATTAAAGCGTACTGAGTGTGCAGGGGGTGCATCTTACAGACTAAAGTCATAAATACAGAGTTGTCAATGAGCTGAAGAGCATGCTCAGCACCAGCACACTCACCTCTGGCCCTGAGGGATGCTGATTTAAACTGTAATCACAGGACGTCCTGGAGCTGGATTGCAGAGGTGAAACAAAAGCATCTGTCCTGTCAGCTTATAGATGTTGAAAAATCCCATGACACCCTTCCCAGGATCCCGTTATCATATGCCATGTAATGATAACTGAGAAGTCCAGTGTGAAAGCTCATGTTGTATGTATGTATACGTAAGCCAACCGTACTAAGGTGCATTGCTAAAAATGTATGTGCCAGGGTGTAAACGAATAAAATATTGCAAAAAGATAACCAACAAGATTTCAACATTAACAATAGAAATGTAAATTCTAAGATTGAGATTTTATCTTGGGACTTGTAAGTTTGTAAGATTTACAATTTACATTGGAGCGACCGTGGCCAGTCCATGTCTGCAAACATATCAGAATTCACACTTCGTTTGTGACTCAAATCTTGCAGAAACCATATGAGGAATTCTCATTGGAAAATATAATGCTAATTTTCATCTGGATAAAGTACCACCTAATCCAGCTGATTATGTGTCTCAAATGGAACAGAAGATTTCAACTGCCTCACAGCAACAAGGGGCATGATGAGTGAATCTTTCTAAGAAGTCTCAGAGATGGAATATTTTGCAAAGTTCAAAGTAAATTACAACATAACCTAGGGGTCCCGAGTTGGAACGATGCAATATTTGGGGCTTCAGTGCATGGAGTGTATCACATTGTATTAATTCCAAGTGTGGATTGGCACATCTGCATTATGGAAACTAGAAGACACTAATGGTATATCACACTATTGTAAATTTAATGTTTTCATAAATCTACGTAAATATGATTACCGTTTCTTATGGTGAGCAATTGAGTTGGCAACATCCAATAAAATCAGAGAGGTCACATGACTCGCCAAGGTTGCATGCTCATTTCTCATCAAATAACATGTTCTAAACAAACAAGGTTTTCATTAGTTAGTTTCAACCCATTGGCGAGATGTCTGTTTTTATTAACTAGATGGGACTCTGTATATGCTGTTGCCCCACCTGGTTGTTCAAAATGATTGGGTTGTTGGTGAAAATTTCAAGCGACATTTGCTCTTAAAGTGCCTGAGGGTAATCATGGCATTTTCAGCCAGTACCAAAAGTAGCTTACTTATGTAGCTGTGTGGAGTTTGTTACTCCCTTGCACAATTGTATTACCACATTAAAAACACATACGCAACAATATTTCGGCAAACATCTCAAACAGGGGCCCTACGAATTGATATGCATTATGGGTAAACATTACGGTAAGCATTTACACTGTAAAATATGCAGAGTAACGTTAAGAGCTAAAAGTAATACCACAAGAGCCAGCATTAAGCTGTATGTGATGGACTATGATGTGTTTAATCAATAACGATTGAATGTTAATACCTTTTGAATATGCATCCAGTCACAAGTGCTGTATTTTGGTGGAGCATTAAAACATATTTGGAGATATTACAAGTTAGTTTTAACCCTTAAAAAACTGCTCAGTAAGCAAGCATTGTCTAATTTAAGAGGACATGTTATGGATATTTGGCAGGAACAGGTGATTGTTATTATTTAATATACATAATTAAACAAACTAATAACTGTGATCTTATACTAGCATTTTAAGTTGACCAAGATCAAATTTGAGCATAGTTATTTTACAGCGTTCCTTCAAAGAATAGAATGGCGTGTTCACGTTTCATAGATTTCACAAATAATTTGGTGATACTGCATTGGCAGTGGTGCACAAGCACGGGTAACGTACAACTTAACGTATTAGTGAATAATAGTGGCCTCAAAAGGAAAAACGCGTAATATGTAACGTTTCATAACAAGTGAAGAACAAATTTCGATTTAGAGCTTTCGTGACTGCAGGGATTCATCTTCTTGGTTTTTTCGGTAAAGTCACGTAGAAGGGAAATAATAAAATAATAAAATAAAACATAATAAAATAAAAATCTCACTTTTATTTTCTCACTATTTTATAATGTTTTATTTTTATTATTTTATTATTTCCCTTCTACGTGACTTTACCGAAAGAACCAAGAAGAAGTGAAGAACATTATGTGCTATGCATAAGACGTGCGATGCAATAGGACCACAGCCCTCAATGTCACCTATTACTATTTCATTTTAAGGCCACGATGTTATTGACGAAAGTGTCGAGTTACTTGTTTACAGTTTAAATCGTTTCGCGCGAATATTGTTACTTTAAGGGCTAATGGAGCGTGGTTTCTCCATTTCAATTGCACGTGACAAAAAGGAAATGTGCAAGGAAAAACAAGGCATTTAGATATATTTTTCAACACTGAACTTCACTGACTAAACAGAATAGACTATCCTGAGCAATTAAAGAAATAAGAGATTATACTCGTAGATTATGATGGAATTTTGAGTTAATTATTCAGAGCGGTGCAACGGCTGATGCTCTCAGTAGATCAGTCCCTTTCAATTTGCCTGTTAGAGCTGAACCAACATACTTGTGCACATACGAGTGTCTGTGCCTTCACTTTGTTATAATCTGCAAATGGAGCGAGATAATGTGCGCCACGACTAGGGCACGCCCTGCTTGCATTGCTAACTTGGAAAAAGTGATTTGCAAAGCATTTTCAAATTGTTTTTTTCTATTGCACTAAATGCTTCGATTGTACACTCTTTTTAAAAAGGCTATTTTTCAGATTAAATCGATTTAAAATTGCACATATATGTCAGCTCGGTTTATTTACACGCCAAGTTTTAGCTTCCCATCTGCCGTCTTTTGTTTTGTTTTTGGGGAACACAAAAAATAAGTATAACCCGTAAAAACAAAGTTTTTCACTATAAATCCTTTATATGCGTGGCGGCTAGAGTCCTCTCGTACTCTGGCTTGAGATGGCTGCCACCTATGGGTCAGATGATTGCATTGCACCATTAAGCAATTGGTAATTAAATATAATATTTTAGTCCTAAAAAGTGTAAAATTTTGGAAAAAAATTTTCACGAACATTAATTGTCACGCACAACGAGTCTGTGTGGAAAATGTCAGCTCGATTGGATTACGGGAAGTGGGTTAAAAAACGACCTGAAAGATTTGCACGGTCGTAAGCAAGCAAGCGAACTTAATATAAAGGATTTAAAAATATCCGGGGCTGAGCTGGCCGGGCACGCGCGTTGCAGATGTGCACCTGAGCTCCCTGAGCTGGGAGCCACGTGGAGCACAATGAACCACTGTGTCGGATGGTTTCATTCAAGTTGAAAATTGCCTACACGGCGGGGCCATTCACGCTCTCTATAGAGAGCCATTCCCGACTATTAGTTAATAATATCATGATCGTATATAGTCCATGTCCAATCAATTTCTGGATGAAGGTCTCCTCATACCTGTGTTAGTCATGGGGGGAGGGGGGGGCTGTTTTGACCATACTTCACCTTGCTGGTGAGTGCAGGTAGATTGGTAAAGGAGGGAGGTCTGCCAATACCAGTTCGGATATCATTCACCGTTGATGTTCACTACGGCTGGGAATCAAACCGAGGTTGCTGGATCCATTGTGTGGTGTGCTAGCCACTCTGTTGCAACCCCTGTTATAATGTATAATATTGCAAACGATTAGTATACTTTATAACACCAATATCTTGACACATTCGTCAAAAACCACGTGGGATTAAAAGAGGTGACATTTTAGGCAATGGCCCTTCTTAATAGCACATAGAGAGGTCAGAGTATATATAATATGCTTTATAAGGCACAATAGTGCATGTAAATAATAACTAAAACAATGTAACTGATGGACCAGAAGCATTATAAATAAAATAATACAAAATATGATTTTTTTTATCAGGGCTACTTCTTCTTCGTATGGCTGATGTTGATGTAGAGCAACAACTATAATTTTACACTGAGGTGGTTAAGTCAGATAATGATTGCATGAGGAGTAGCAAAGTGGTATAGCTGTGATGATACCTCCTTTGTAACTTTTTAAATCGGGCATTGAGTTGTTACATGTTCCATGGTCTGTTCTGGGTGACCACAGTCGAACACTGGAGAGTTTTTAATTTCCATTTGTGCATCAAAGTGTCCGCATTTGCCATGTATTGTGTGGATGTGGCTTATCGTTGCACATACGATTTTGCAGAAGATGCAAGCCAGGGATTTTCTGTGGTGGGTAAATTGGAGCTAAAAATCCCACAGTATGGTATAAAAAATGTATCTGAAATTCGGAGATGTTTCTACTGACAATTATTTTCCATAAGGTGCACTCTATAAAATGTTTAACTAGACATCATTTATTTATTACTGGATGTGGTAAAAAAAAACCCAAGAATCAATGGGATTTTCGATTATTCATTTCTAAACAGTTGGATGTAGAGCAGTACTGGCAGAATAGTCTATCAGTTATCCCACTCTGAGATTAAGGGTGACGTCTATCGATTTGAGTGTACGAATTAGGCCATGAGGAAGATAAGCTTCAATTTGGATGTTGCACTTGCTGCGTATTGAACTAACTTAATTCGCCGACCGTTTCCCAAGTGCAAGCATGCTAGAGCTGCACAAAACCACGGGGATATTGAATAAGGGAAGCATAATTGATTAAATGGCTGCATTCGAAGCATAGTTTTCAGTTTCATCATGGGACAACATTCGTCTATTCCAGGTTTATATTAGTTTTCTCCCCATTTTATCTTAATTGTGCTATTGCCATCATGCCATGAGATAAAGAATCCATGCACAACTCCTAAAAAAGTAGTGCATCACCCCATGTCAGAGAATAACCCGTGGAAATGGATATCACAGAACTATATTTTAAAAAATCTCTTCAAGTGACATCTTAACCATGCTAGGAGCAGCACACCCCTGACCCCACCATACAAGAGAAGAGTGCTCATTGCATGACAGTAAAACCAGGATTTAAAGTTCTCACAGCCAGAATTTATCTAAATTGAGTGAAAAAATTAAGCTCATATTTTACACAGCAATTGGTGACCAGGATGAAACCATATACTCTGTATTCAAGTTCTTTTAGAGCCCAGTTTTAATGACAAGTGGTTACCCAGATTCAAATCCTAGATCTCATTCGTGCCAGCTCAGCGTTCGGAACTGTGAGCCTCTCTGCCACTTTTATGGCAGGTTTATAGGATTTTAGCACACGTAGCTCTGCCACCAGCTATGCAGAGCAGAAACAGATTTAGGTTTCTGGCAGATTTTAACATTTTGTGAAAACACGTGAAATCAACTCTGCCGATGTAACTCTGAGAAGTCAAAGTCATTCCAGAGTTTTCCTCTTTAAATAAATGCTGTTGAAATATATTGGTCCACATGGCACATAGGCTGATGCACAAAAACATTTTGTATTTTGATGTGGATAGACGGATAGTAGTCTATTTATATTACATTATACTGCAGTTAGTAATGAAACATGTAGTGTTCTTCATGGAAACACACACTTGAACTTGGAGGCAACACGTTAATTATAACACCCCAACAGGGTTATTACTCAACGCTACAACGGTTAACGAGACCCCAACAGGGCAACTACATAACAAGGTCGGTCAGTAACGTACTGCCGACCATCCCGTCTCGTATGCGACCGGGTGGCAATGCTGTGCGAGGAACGCCTTAGACCAGCAACACATTTGTGTAATGCGAGCGTAAACACACAAACACATACAAACACATACACACATACATACACACACATACACACAAACACATACACACACATACACACACATACATACACACAGACATACACATACACACAAACACACACATACATACACACAAACACATACAGAATACACACAGACATACATGCAGACACACAGAGACACACATAACACACATACATACACACACATACATACACAGAAACACATACACACACACATACATACACACATACATACACACAAACACATACACACACGTACATACACACATACATACAGACACACAGACATAGACATAAACACATTAAAAAAACCCACATACATACACACACAGACATACACACAAACACATACACACACATACATACACACACACATACATGCACACAAACACATGCACACACGTACATACACACATACATACATACAGACACGCAGACATACACATAAAGACATACAAAAAAACCGACATACATACACACACACATACACACAAACACATACATACATACACACATACATAGAGACACACAGACATACACATAAACACATACACACATACACATGACCCGGCTTCGCCCGGGACTTGGATCCACGATGCCCCGCCGCCTTTGTCTCCCCAGTGACGATGTTCACACACGACAGCAGTTACGCGTTTGAGGCTGAGTCGACCTAGGGGAGGCCCAGGTCCGTTTCAAATAATCGTCAGCTGTGGTGGGCATGAGTTGGAATGGAACTGGGGTCGCTCAACCAGCTTAATGACTATTTGTACAAAGAACATATAAAGAATCGATTATAATAACCAGGCTACAGTCCACATTATAGACTGGCAGTACACGCACTCAGCTTCATAAGCAGGCTAGAGTGTACATGATAGAGTGGCAGTACGCTCACCGAGTTTAATAAGCAGGCTACAGTCTACATGATAGACTGGCAGTACGCTGACCCAGCTTAATGACTATTTGTACAGTGAACATTTAAGTAATCGATTGTTGGCGCGTTGGGTTTAAAAGTAATATAAATTGCACACATTGTGGTGGGGGTGGAGTGAATAGTAGGAAAAACTTTGATGAATTTACCTCAGAGTGGCGTGGTGGGTGTCGAGGCCTAGGAGCGTGCAGAGCCTGCGGCCTCGCCAAAATTGTCCAGCCGGCAAAGGCAGGGTACGGGTGGCGTGCCTTCCCCCCCCTCAGCGCTCCAACAATACTGTGTAATGGCTATTATTTAATTATTTACGGAGCCTATGAAAGTGGCGAAGGCGTGGCTAGCCGTTGGCAGGGGCAACCGCCGTCCAATGAAACTGCAGCCCTTGGCGAAGGCGTCGCTAGCCGTTGCCAGGTCCAATGAAAGCGGCGAAGGCGTCGCTAGCCGTTGCCAGGGGCAACCGCCGTCCAATGAAAGTGCGTATGGTCCGAAATCCACACACACACAGACAGACATGCACGATTTTATATATATAGAAGATGGCGAGGAACAGTGGCACAGGTACACTGCTGCTAGAAATCGGAACCATTATACGAGTCGAAATCCTGGCCATGGCGAACATCAGCGGCGATTAATATCTGAACCGCTTCTGGGGCCTCTCCCCCCATTCACCAACCTACAATGAAAAGCGTGGTGAAGTATGGTCAAACATTACTCATGATTGACATGGTGAAGATAGATGTTCATCCAACAGTGATTTGATAAAGGGCTGTGTACATACATACACATACAATAATAAGATAGGTTCTCAAAGTGCGAGGAACATTGATTCAATCCTGATCATTCTCAAGAATGTCTCTATCTGAGGTGGCCGTGCAGCTAAGTAGTCAGAGTGCTGAGCTGGCACGACTTCGGTTCTGCATTTTTATCTGGCTATCTGTGATTCAACCAGGTTTTAATGTGTATTTAGGTGATGATCTTAGCCCAGTAACCAATGACTGTCCAGGAAAACGTCACATACCATTTGATTCTGCACTTGATTTGGCTAATATGGTGAGAATTAACTCTCATATAGCAGATTGGGTGGAAACAGGCTCCCCTCCACTTCATGGGCCATCTCAAACCAAGAGATATTAGAAGTAGCACATTGATATTAACTTATGTGGGCTATTCTATTACATCAGGGGTGTCCAAACTTTTTGCAAAGAGGGCCACATTTCATAAAGTGAAGATGCCCGGGGGCCAATAGTTCCTTTTGACATGGTTTTAACCACAAAAGATACGTGGAAATACACACTGTTATAAAACAAAATTTTCATTGTCACAATTACCTTTATTTTTCAAATGACAATGTAACCAAATATAAGCCACTCAGGCAGACGGGAACAACTCTAAAAACGCAATTCTGCCTTTCATTCAGTCAGATAACATTGAACAAACTGTATAGAATATCTTAAATTTCCATGAGTTTTATGATGTATTTATTCTGACAGAGCTAGCGAGCCATAAATAACACTTTATAAGACCGAAGCTGCGGGCCGCATGAAATCTGCCCGCGGGCCGTGATTGGCCCGCGGGCCGGACTTTGGACATGCCTGTGTTACATGAAGGATTACACTGCTCTGTGAGACATCCAACGAGATAGTCGTCTCATAGCACAATCAGGATACAATTGGCAGAAAACAACCCCACCAAAAAACAATATCTAACCATATCCAGAGCAGTTTCAAGTTTCTTCAACACCTCCACCTCTGTCCACCCAACAGTATAGTGGCTTCACGGTGGCGAGATGTTAACTACCCTGCCTGGTATATAGGAGGTCGTGGGTTCGAACCCGACCATGACGCCTGTATATTTGGAGATTGCGTTGTTCTCACCGTGGTTACGTGGATTTTTCTCCAGGTCCTCCAGTTTTCCCTCCACATTTAGAAACATTCGTTAAAAGTATTTGGCTGCTTCTATACATTTCCACGTGATAAGCCACTTCATTGGGCTATCATTTGTGGCCAGGTCGCTTATGACAAATAGATATATAACTCAGTGTGGGTCTTACCTGGTAAAATAAAAATAGTGAAACAAATAGGAAAATGGTTACATACAAAGATAGTCGATTGGGTTCTCTCATCTATTTCAAGACATCTGGACAGCCTGGAAGACGAGATTGGTTCTTTATAGTTCCACCTTGTGGAGGCCTTTCCTCCAGCAGTGGCACGAGCAAGATATTCCAGGGCTGATAAAAGTTTTTAAAAAAATCCTTCATATTAAGTTCGCTTGCTTGCTTAGGACCGTGCAAATCTTTCAGTCGTTGTTTAACCCACTTCCCGTGATCCAATCGAGCTGACATTTTGCACACAGACTCGTTGTGCGTGACAATGCATTTTCGTGAAAAAATTTTTTACACCGTTTAGGGAAAATTTCTTAAATATTTAATTACCAATTGTTTAATGCTGCCAGACAATCATCTGACCCATAGGTGGCAGCCATCTCAAGCCAGAGGACGAGAGGACTCTCGCCGCCCCGATGCCACGCATATAAAGGATTTATAGTGAAAAACTTTGTTTTTACGGGTTATTTTTTTGTTAATTAAAGGAGGCTAGCAAATGCATACCAAATGGTTGCAAGTGACATGCAGTGGAACTTCATTTTCTGTATGCAGATGCACCGGGGAGAGCGGCTCGGGAGAAGCACACGTGGACTTCATGCAGATCTACCCGAGCATCTTCCGAAAGCTGATGCCTCCAGCTCCCAGGATTCCGAGGGGCACAGAACAGCAACGACAGTAAGGGTGGTGGGACTCGCTGAGTCGATGCCTCGCAGCTTGATAAACGATCACCCCCCACTTCATCGGGTGACCGTTTAAAGGGGGGTTAGCAGTTAAAAGCATTTTTTTACGCGGCATAATTCATTGATATTGATGCCGAAGCAATTTAGTGTACATAGAGTAGACGCACTCGTAATATAAAATGATACATCAACAATAGTAATAATAACCATTGCAATAACGATAATAGCGTGAATTAAAACATATATAATTACGTCATAACGACCAGTACCATCATCGTGTTCACCACTATCATTAAATTATAACGGTTATAATTTGAAACAGGGAGCTTGTATCAGACAATGAGCCCCGATGAATTCCGGTGTGCATTTTTTTTTTCTTTTGACCCAGACCAATGAAAGCAATCATATGAGTACAGCAGGAGCACTGGGAGCCCGAGGGCCTGTTTCGCGTCGCATGCTCACTGACACGCACGGACAAGCAACTCTGTGGGCGTGTGTGTGTGTGTGATCTTTGCGTACGGCAGCAGAATCGTTGATGTAATGAAAGCAGTCAGGCTGGAACAATTGAGATTCATTAATCTTTCAGGGAGTGAGCGCTACTATTAGGACAAGTGCATAAACGGCACAACACTGTAACCCATATATTCAGGATGACCTTAGGATGACACCAACATTTCCAGGCTTATAAATAGCGTGGTGTGTAATGATACCCTGGTATGACTATTAAAATGCTCTCCTCGCCAACAGTAAGTTCCTAACGCATTATATTGATTTAATTGCGCTTCCTGCGACTGGCAAAAAGCAATCCGATGTGTGCTAAAAACTATTGCTACACTGATCTGTACCCATCAAGGGCTTTCAAATGACGTGTGACCGCTAAAATCCATTTAAAAGAGCTTTTCGCTTGTCATGCTCTTTTATTATGACTGCGCAATGATGGAGATGTGTCATTTTAGTGCCTTGTGTGTGTGTGGACATACATATACGTGTATGTTTATGGACGGGGGTGGGAGGGGGGCAGTGGCCCAGTAGTTAGCACTTCACAACGAACCTCCACACCTGGAGCCAACGTGAGAACTCTTTGGATGTGGTCACTGGTCAGCGTGAGACCGTGTGGGACACCGTCGACGAATGCATCCTGACTGTCCTCGACGCTTTGCTCTTCCGTGCTGCTGATGAAGCATCCGTCACCTGGTTCGCTAAAACAAGCATACGCTAAGAATAAAAATTATAATGGTTCAGTTAAATTTCGATTAAAAGCTTTCGTGACTGCAGGGATTCATCTTATTGGTTCTTTCGGTAAAGTCACGTCTCCCCGACAGACCTGGTCTTCACCTGAGGACGGCTGCTTGCGTTGTGGCCGAAACGTCGTGAGAATTATTTTATTATGTTTTATTATTTTATTATTTCCCTTCTACGCGACTTTATTGAAAGAACCAAGAAAATGGTTAAGTTCTTGACCAAGGATAATATTGGTGATTTCTGAACCTATCCTGGGCCTCCTGTAATTCCACTCAGCTTTAAATTCGCACCTGGTGTGGTACGTGGTAAATATTCGCAATGGGGAGACGCAAGTGGCTACGTGTGATGCTTGCCAAATCAGATATCCATTATTTACAGTATTAAAATAATTTGTATTCTTTATTTTCACATCTTACTTCCATGGAAGTCCTGGCAAGATGGCAGCAGCACATGAGTTGCACTTGTAAATTACAGAAAATACAATGAGCAGACAGCGATTATTGATACACAAAACAAAAATACTGCGTGTCATTTTAGACACGAAGTCTTCACGAAGAGCACTTGCTCCATTTGTAATGGTTGTGTGTAGATATTTGCCTTGACATATATATAGGTATAAGCTAATTTATGAGTAATGCAGCTTATTAAAATTTAAAATGTGTGCTATCTATTGCTCTTATGAACATGCTTCTGTATTTGATTAAATCAAAATGAGACAGGATAATGTACCTTGAGACAAGGGTCTCAACGACGTCTCAAAATCACTTCTATGTTCCGTGCCTGTTTTCGAAATATGCGTCCATGACTGGACAACCATTCGGGTCAACCGATGGGCTACATTTACAATACTCACACGAATAATTATAAGCACATTTTAGATGTATCCCACACTTTGAATATACGTATTAAATAGCTTGCAGGCCCTAATTTATCCTCCAAAGTTGTTTTGGGTCACTAGATAGGCTGGAGAAGGTGCGTGCCTTGTCGTCACAGCCATAGCGAGCAGTATGGCTGGAGGTGGTGTGATGGGTGTAGATAGTTTCTGGGAAGCTGACCAGGACTGACCCGGCTCAGATAAAGCCCCACATACATGAAAGTCAAACACAGATTTTACACATTACTAGCTTTCATTCTGTCTATAATTCTTTCATAAGCATAACCATTTTTTTTATTTTAACATGATTCGAAGAGCCGAAGGAACCCCAGAAGTACATTTAAAAAAATTCATATATTTTCAGAGCTATCGTATAAATCACAGAAGTCCACCACAGTGAAAATTGTGCATGAGAGGTTTAAGCATAATAAGTGGATGTCTGATTAGGGCTGACTCAGATTGACACAGTTACTGTCCGTTGATTCCTTTAAGGGCTATGTATGTGATATCCCTTTCCTATACATGGAATAATCGGGATAAAATTTACATTACTGTACTACGAGAGATGTATGTAAACAATGTTGTTAGTGTATTTTGTATATCCTGTATATGTACGATTTTAAAAAAAAATCTAATTCTTGTCAAGGTATTTTTTTTTGCATTCTCATAATAACCAATCATTCGGGTTTTTATATATCTTTGAGTTGTTGTGAAATTTTATCTTTGGATATTTTTCTTTTAACTTATTGACGAAGAGGAATTGTAATTGTGTTCCAGTCCTAGTTTGCAACACAGTTTGTATATATAGAAACAAAAACATGTCATCAGGGTTAAAGTAATGATCTGATGACTATAGTTTCCTGTGGTCGTCTCTCTTAACTCCACATATTTGGCATGATATTGACAACAGCACTTCTATGTTGCTGATAAATATAAAGAGTATGACATAGCACGAGTGTTGTGAAAACACTCAAGCTGGAAGTGTTTTTTCGCAGGTTAAAAAAAAATCTCCAATGATTTATTGCACAGCTCCAGAAATTACCCAACAGCTTTAGCATCATTCAATGAGCAAAATTGTAAAAAAAATGGTATTCCATATATAAACTTAAAATGGGCGATGAAAAATAGGGTCTCTTTATTAGCTGAATTGAATGGAAGTAATTGTATTTTACTTCCTTGGCTTTCCTATTTAAATCTCTTCTTGCCTCTCTTATTTCATATCCTTCTCTACATTGTACCTTGTTTTTATTACAATTTTTTTATTTAAATGGACAGTAATAATAAAAAAAGACCAGGCCACATTAGACCGTCTGTGTAAGAGGTGGATATAAATAGTTAGATCCGAAATAAATGGTTCGCTTTTATAGAGAAAACACTTTTTTTTAAAGTGTGATATTTAAAAGATCTTCTTGAGCAATTACGGCATTTAAAAAAGCCCAACAATAATTAGTCCGCCACCTGAACTGACTACGCGCACGATAATGTGTGGAACACGCATAATTGGCTCATCAAGGTGCACACGGACCATTTTTTGTCTTCTTTTGTGTTTGATTAATGCAGGAAATATACTCGAAATGTTACAATGATGCCAAACCAAAGCATGAAAAGCTGAAACAATTATTTAGCAAATTGTCTTTTTTGGGGGGAAAAACATTCAAATATACCAACCCGTTCATAACCAGAATAATTCAAACTAAACTACATTTATAAGACCTCCATCCAGGCAGCAGATGTTGCTTATTCTACCAATTCAAGCTATATTAAGAATTAGTATGTTATTTTAACTATGTTAACTCTTTCTTCATGTTACACACGAGTATATTTACATATGAGTCTTTAAATTATAATATGAATTAATATTTTTTTAATATTGGGAATCCATAGCTATGTTTATCGCTTCTGGTAACTTGCCATTGCGATTGCTGCATTTTCTCTCCAGCATCTGCTCTCATTAATGTAACGCGAAAATAGCAAAAATTTAAACCCACATTAGAAATCTGTTCTCGACGCGGCGAAACATTAAACACGAATGCACCACCTTTGTCGTGCGTAAATATTGGTGACGAAATATTCTTAGGTTTTTTCGGTAAAGTCACGTAGGTAAAACATTAAAATTAATAAAACTAAAATAAAATATAAATTTTACTTTTATTAATTTTAATGTTTTACCTACGTGACTTTACCGAAAAAACCTAAGAATATGAATCCTTGCAGTCACGAAAACTTCAAATCTAGAATTGGTGACGAAAGTTTCCTTTCACGAAAGTATGCGCATATTTTGTCACTGAGATTCTAAAAACAGCAGCCGCATATCGTAATTAATTGTTTAAACAAACAATTAAGCCATGCCTAATTTTGCATTTTAAAAGGAAGAACGCTTCATTGCTTTGTTTTTTGTCATCTCCCCTGTGTATGTACAGTATTAAAAATACAAAGGGGCTATATTCTTAGGTTTTTTCGGTAAAGTCACGTAGGTAAAACATCAAAATTAATAAAAATAAAATAAAATAAAGATCACGACGTTTCGGAGGCAACACAAAGCAAGTTGCTTTTAAGGGATTACATCTTGAATCATTGCCTCACTTGATGCAGCTAATCTGGCTGTGACGGTCCCACCTGATGACGGAGACTTGTGTTGCCGCCGAAACGTCGTGATCTTTATTTTATTTTTAATTAATTTTGATGTTTTACCTACGTGACTTTACCGAAAAAACCTAAGAATATGAATCCTTGCAGTCACGAAAGCTTCAAATCTAGAATACAAAGGGGCTGTTTGTGGACAAGTGAAGCAATCATTTCCATGTTTGTGAGAATACATTTTTATCATCATAAATTAATGTAGCCCTGGAATCCATTGTAATCACATTGCATCTCCATTTTTAAATGAAACGCAATTACGTCATTACATTGTACACACACACACACACGTCATGATTGTGCCTAGCACTGTCCTCAGCAAGAGCAGCATTCTGAACTGGAAAAGGTTAATGTATGTTTTACACGGTCAAATGGTGCAGAAAGTAGAGAATAAATGTATTTTTATTCAGGTAATTAGTTTACGCGGCCCCACGATTTTTGCGTGCGGGAATGTGGCTATGTCCGTGGCTGTCACATTGAGATGAGCGCAATGTCATCATCTGCATGCCGTAGCTGACAATGTGTTACCCATTCGTATTTCCTATTGCACTTATACAATAGCCACGATTACCACTGCATCCAGCCACCGGCTTTGTTATTTTTAACATTGTAACATATGTAAGGAAGTGATTGCAAAAATGTGTTTTTTGTGACAATGTATTTCCATTACGTTGGATTGTTACGTTTAATATTAATAAGCAGATAGGTGGCTCGTCGCGAGAGCAAGCAACTCCATGTCGGAAAGTTCAGAGTTCAAATCCTGGTTGTAGGTTGGCTCACTCCATTATCCTTCCCGGATTGATTGTTAAGTGTTAAAGTTAAATGTGCCTGTGTATGTACGTGTGTATAGGTATGTGTAGTGTTGTGGGAAGTGGACATCTAGTGGCCAGCACGTTTCACTACAAACCACGTGACCTGCAACGTCCTTACAGGTCACGTGGTGAAAAAGAGCTTCACAGCTCATCGGATTCCTCCAGGATGATTCAATATTCTGATTCTGAATTCCAAAGCCATGGCTCAGATCAGTGGCGATTATCTCAACCGGCCCTTGTCTCCCCAGCGTTGCCTCAACCTTCATTTAGTAATTTAGTACCCGGTGCAGTGCAGTCGACATTGGGGAGACTGCTTGTTGTGATGCTGGCCACAACACTCTGATGAGCCTTGCTGGCCTGAGCAGGTACTCACGAGCAGAACTTGCCCGGACAATTTATAATGCGAAATAAAGGATCTTTGTCTTTGCATTTAAGCGATATATGTACTTTATGTTGAGTACCATTGATGGGGAAAGATAGGTGAGGTGGTTTCCCCTTGTCTTCCTCATCACCGGATGCGTTTTAATGTCACACAAGACAAAGATCCCCATATAGCCTTACCAAACTGTTGAGGCAAGTGCTGTTAGCGAGCACCTGTGAAGGCCGGCACTGCATAGGAAGGGGGGTGGGTGGCCAGCACCACGCCCGGCCGCCTTTGTCTCCCGAGTGGCGATGTTTACACACCGCACCAGGTGCTCATTTGAGGGGAGGCCCAGGACCGGTTCAGATAATCGTCACTGATGTTGACCGTGAGCTGGAATCGAACTCGGGACGCCGGGATCGTAGTGCAGCGTAGCGCTAACCGCTACGCCACCGCTCCCCAATCACACACAAAGATCCCCCATATAGCCTTAACAGGCTGTAGGGGCAAGTGCTGTTAGCGAGCACCTATGAAGGCCAGAACGGTACACGAGGGGGTGGGTGGCCAGCACCACGCCCGACCGCCTTTGTCTCCCCAGTGGCGATGTTTACACACCGCACCGGGTACTCATTTCAGGCTGAGTCGACCTAGGGGAGGCCCAGGACCGGTTCAGATAATCGTCACTGGTGTTGGTCGTGAGCGGGAATCGAACCCGTGTCTCCGGGTTCATAGCGCAGCATAGCGCTAACCGCTGCACTACCGCTCCCCACGCACACACACACAGTTATACACACACACACACAATTATACAGACACACACACAGACGATGGTCTCCTGGAGTGTGATGCGTGGTATTGCGAGGTGAAGACGAATGGCTAAGGGAGGCAGGAAGGTGGGACGAGGTCAGATGGGATGGGGTGTGGTGGGGAATCGAGTCAGGGACCTGCCCTTGGGCATAACAGTCGAGGAGAGATGTATTGTATATTCACGAATGGTTTTCTGCTCAAATGAGCATGGAGGCAATGCTCATCTCCCGTTCACAGCCCTAATCCGGTGGTGAAAAGTCCACATTTCACCATGGGTTAGGGGGTGGGGTGGGCATGTCTTTTCATAGAACAACCGCTGTAGACTTCCCCACGAACGTGGAACTCATTTGATTGATCGCAAGAGATGATGGGCTGTCAACTCTCAACCCCCCCAATCAGGATTAGAACTCGCAAACTTGAAAATAGCGAGCCACTCGCTCTCCCGCTGAGCCACCGAGCTTGTTATTAATAGTACTGTAAACACATTTCATTATGAGGAATAAGTTCTCAATAATGAAGAATAATTAATTTTGTTTGCTGTTAAGTAAATGTTTATCTTTTTCAAAGGTTGCGTCAGCTTTTTGAAATGACACTGCAATGCAATGCCTGGTAATGAAAGGTGCTGTCAGATAAGTTTTATATTTTGCTGTTGAAGGCTTTGTTTACTCAATTTAGTGGCTCAGTCGCCCAGCAATTTTTTTCCCCCCAAAACATTTCTCTCTCAGAAACCTTCTGATCCTTGGGCTTTCCTGTTTGTTTGTTAATGGGGGGGAAAAAACCCCCATCCACAAACGAGTGATGGAAAAGAAAGTGAAACTAGCCTCAGACGTGTCTTTATTAGAAATGACAGAAGGTGCCTGCATTGTGATAACAACCTAAAGGGAAATGGAGGCCTAAGGTCCTCCAGTCCACGATGTCTGGAGGACATCTCCGCCACAATCCGCCTCAACGAACAGATGACCGCCTCTGGCCTCCTAACATCATTTGCTTGGCAGAGAGACAAACTAAAGTGCTGATACATCCAGCTCGTTTTCGCTGCGTGTACTACCATATGCTTCTTAATCGGCTCATGGCAGACTTAGAGGAGAGGGCGTAATGATTTAATTGCACTTTTTCTCAGGGCCAATACTGCCCGTGTTGCGGCGAAGGAGACGAGCATTGCATGCGTCTCTCTCACGTCTAGCCGAGCTGTATGCAGCCTTCGGAAACGACGCGGACAATTTGTCAAGGTGATACCTGATGTCTACACAAGCCTCCGCAGCTCCGATAAAAAAAAGCAATTCTACAAAATGTTTTACCGGGCATGGCGAGAGACGTTACAGTTCACTGTTTTGACACGATGGCTGTACAGAAATGACCACGGAATTGGAGAGGCTGGAACAATGCTTTGCGCTTAGAAATTGGAAATGTTACGTACTCTTTGTGGTATTAATACGTAACATTTTACAAATTTCCTGTGAAAATTAACGTAACGCAAGGGAAGCAGACGAAACATTTGAAAGTCACTCGTCGTCTAGCATGAAGAGCTTTGGTGTACCATGTCCTTAAAGGGCTGTTGAATTCCTACACTGAACATGCTTCAATACACCTCTACAGGACACGCCGCCCTGTGCAAACATGGGGCCACACACGACTTAGCCAGATTTATTTCCCTTGCAGTTAACCATTGCAGAATTCTGCATAATGTAAATACAAGGCATTTTTCTAAGTGGACCACACTGTGGGTACAGCATTACACGAAACATTCACTTTAATGTGGCACAAGCTTACCATCCTGGACATTAACAACCATGTACCATTGCAAAAATGTCATACACCTCCACTAATAGGGCATTTTTAAACCACACCTTCACTGATTTGCAGAATCTGTCTGTACTTTCAGTTGGTACAGTAAAACAATTATATCGTCACAAAAATTAACTGAACTTCAAGTTTTCCCACGTTCAAACGCATTCCCCAATCTGGAACTCCGGGGTATCTAATTTTCGATGACTTGGGAAGCTTTGATCAACATGACCCTTAAAATAATATCGTGCCTGACTAAATTAAATTGTGTGAGACACTAAATCTGGCGGTGTCTCACATCTACGAATTGTGGAATATGCCGTGTTTTATAGGGGTGTTTCTACTGTACATTATTTTTTCATGAAATTCATTTTTTACCGGTATAAAACACAAAAGAAATTGCACAACACCCTCAATGAACGTGAACAGCTGTTGGTTAAACGACTGTTAAAATACCGCACAGTTTTGCCACACCACTGAACATTCCAGCACGAGGGTGTATGCTACAGTGTAGATAAACAAAACAAATGAATACATTGTCGCAATTGACTATCTGATTTAATAATTTTCCCGCGATTGCCCATTTGTTCTCATTTGTCATGCCAGGAAATTGGCCACATCATTTCCAACCTCATGCTACCCGTCAAGCTATGGCCGAGCCATCGATTTTATGATTTGATTAATTCTTTCGAGTCCTCGTACGTACGTAAACAATCTCTCAGGTCTAATGGTCTTGCCCTGTCAAAATAACACAGGTCAAGTAACAAACTGTGCAGTCTCTGCCTCCGCCCTAGGATGACGACGGCCGTGGTGGTGTATCTGAAAATGATTAAACACGGAGAACGTAAAGTGTAAGAAATCCTCCGTCATTTTAGGATCATCAAAGAGGATTGTGCCTAGGTCTAACGGTTGGGCATGCTGCGCTTGCAATACAAAGCTTGCCTGTTTGATTCACTGACGTGGCAGTTGAACTGCGATGCAACGGGCGAGATTCTTCAATCTCCTTGTCTCTGTTCGCCCAATTCTACAGGTGGGTACACCACAGTCAGCCCATCGGTAGTTGCACGTAGTGGGATGAAGTGTGGGCACCTCTACATCTTTCGAGACATATGGCCAGTATGGAAGAGTAGACCGAGCTATCTATGGTTTCCTCTAGTGGTTTTCAGTTTCAGTTTTTCAGTTTCATTTATTTGGTATAGCTCTGTGAGCCATTCGGCTCTTGAATCGGGTGCAACCGCAACAAACAAAAAAACAAAAACATGAACAAGAAAACATCTTAAAGTGACTATGCGCAAACAGAAAAATCCAGGAAAAAACTGCAAAAATCTTCCAGAAAAAGCACCGTACACCAACGCTGTGTGCAAAAATCCCAGTGGGATGCCCTTCTGCCAGCAGTGACATGACCAAGCATTTGCAGGGCTGCGCCGTCATTACCGATTTTTTTTTTTGATCAAACAGAGGACATGCGGCGTGGCAAAAGCTTAATTCGTTACTTGAGGCGAGACTCATCAATTTCATGCCAAAAGCACATTTTAAATATAGAGGCTACCAGTGCAATAATGCTGCTTTACTACGGACCCAATTATGGGAAACTGTCGGAATTCTTAATGGTGGTAGATGGGGTGGTATGATTCATTTCAGGGTATTAATAGTCAGTGGGAGCCACATTGATTTAATTGTGGATGACGATTTCACTGGCTTCTCGAGAGACGTAAAAAAACACAACGTTGGAAACTTATCAGAACACATGCTTTTTTCTTTGGCCAGCACTGTCCTTTTGCAACATGAACACGAGATCCAAATCTGCTTCACAAGCAAACACCTTCACCTTTCTCGCCACTCCGTCCTGATTCATCTTTCTCTCCCGCCACCACTCTCTTGGATCACTTTGCCTTGGCAATGCTGGTGGAGGCGGGGCAGGAGCAGCGAAAGTTCGAGGAGGACTCGTGTGTCTGCCAAGACAGCCGCCCCAGGCAAAAAGGCAGAACAGCTCTCGTCACACCCGGGAAGAGGACATAATCCCAGTCCTACGCAAGAGGTGAGACGAGGATGACCTACTGCACGGCGTAGTAATCGCGAAAAGGCTGGAGGAAGTGTGCAGGTATGGCAGAGGTCGCAAACGGGTTTTGATTCCTTACCCGTACCCGTACCCGGCCGCACCAGTGTCGCAAATGGGTACCCGTACCCCGGGTACGGGTAGCCGTTCCCTACCCGTACCCTACCCGAAATGAGTGACAAACGGCTACTCACCAGTGACTCACGGCCTATCCGTACCTGGCCGCACCAGGGTCGTAAACGGCTACCCGTACCCGGCCCGGGTAGCCGGGTATTGGGTAGGGTACGGGTATCGGGTAGGGTACGGGTATCGGGTACCCGGTTGCGACCTCTGAGGTATGGTGCCACCTGGAAAGTATAGCGAGAGGAGTGAGTGTTCACAATAACCATTTCTATATTCAGTAATAGACGTAGGGCACTCCGGAGTTAATGTGTCACACATTGGGCTTGAAAGGTTACTGTGGAGGGTCCAGTTATCGAGATTGGGGGCCGCGTGTCGCCTGTGCAGCAGCTGGGGGATCTGTCAGAGGGTAGAACGCCTTCGTGAGGTGTGGTGGCATCAGCAGCTTTGGCCATGATGGAATCTTGATAAATTACTGTTTTATACAGTGTTTCTATGAAGTAATCCCAAGTTTCCACATGTGTCCATGCTTGAATATGTCACGTGCGCAATTTTCTGCCACGTTTAAAGAGGATGTACCTAAAGCCGAGCTTCTCTGTATCAAAGTCAGTACCTGAAGTTTTACCCGAATTAGTGGCAGACCCAGTTCAACATTTCAGAATAAAACAATGCTTTTCTAGCAAGCGTGTACCTGTGCATGTGTGTCTATAGGCATGCACATATACACAACATATAATACAGTACATATGTAGTGAGTAATTCAGAGACACTATTTAGGAGACAACAACGTTTATTCGACACTTTATGCAACACCGTTACACACGGGACTAAATACACATATTCTCACTCTTGTTACGCATAGGACCACAATACACCTATTTCTCTTGCATACGGGATAACTATAATTGGGTCAGCAGCCAACGTGCCACCTGACCCACGATTCTAGATTTGAAGCTTTTGTGACTGCAATGATTCATATTCTTAGGTTTTTTCGGTAAAGTCACGTAGGTAAAAACATTAAAAAGTAAAATAAAATAAAAATAAAATAAAAAAATCACGACGTTTCGGAGGCAACACAAGCTTCCGTCTTCAGGTGGTACCGTCACAGCCACGACGGCTGTATCAAGTAAATGAGAGATTGTAGGAGCTACCACTCCGTTTATATACCACCATCTTCAACCATTATATAAACGGAGTGGTAGCTCCTACAATCTCTCATTTACTTGATACAGCCGTCGTGGCTGTGACGGTACCACCTGAAGACGGAAGCTTGTGTTGCCTCCGAAACGTCGTGATTTTTTATTTTATTTTTATTTTATTTTACTGACCCACGATGTCGAAGACGGGGACGAAGACGTAGCACTTGGGTTCCACTTCGCCTGAAGACAGCCCGGATCTGTGATCGGGGCTTCCCTTTTATCTCTCTCGGCGTGGCCTGGCTCCACCCTCGGTCGCGCCTTACGTCCAGAATATTCCCGACGGTTCCAGGCTACACCACAACCGTTCCCTCTCTGGCTGCGTCCTTAACCACGCCTCTTTCGGAAATTCTCTAACAAAAAAAGCACATCATAGCCACACAACGTTGGTCATGGGGGTTGTTTGACCATTCTTCACCATGCTCGTGTGGTATACAGGAGGCCATGGGTTCGATCCCGACCCTCTCTTGCCTGCTGTATATTTGGAGTTTGCATGTTCTCCCCGTGGTCGCGTGAATCTTTCTCTGGGTCCTCCGGTTTTTCTCTCCACATTTAGAAACATACATTGAGAGTATTTGGCTGCTCTACATTTCCACGTGATAAACCAATTTGGTTGAGCTATCATTGGTGGCCAGGTCACTTCTATAAAAAGGCCCTGTGGGCCTTATCTGGTAAAATACCAAAAAATAGTTTAGTTTAAATTGTGGAGGTGGACACCACCCGTGTTTGGTTGAGATATCCTTTCACCACTGTTTGTTTGAGCCATCACTGAGGAATCGAACTTGGTTTGCCGGGTTCATAGTACGCACAATTCGCTAACCACTACGCGCCACAATTCTCCCGCGGTACAGAATGTATATCCTTAGCAAATGCTTCACTGTAGGAAACTTTTTTGCAGCCTTGAATTGAGTTTACATCGCTGAGCTTTAACCTTTGCTCTGCGAGAGTGCTTTATCTGTGTGCCTCTTAGCAGTTGGCTCGCAACATCATAAAAGCACTGCACGGTAGGAAAGTGAGGGAAATGAAAAGATTCCACGTCATGGTTATGGAACACACATGGGCAGCGAGCAGGAAAACCCTCAGTCACAACATTTGTACTTTATTTTCACTCACACTGATTCAACATGGCAATGCATAAAGCATGTGTAATTGTGTGTGTTTTTCCCCTTATACGAGTCAGCACAATTTCTGTTAAATTTCACACACTTGACTTTACTCGCATGTGTCTCATGGCTGAAAAATCATTGGGGTTTGTAATGAGGTCATCATATATCTCAGATTATCAGATGGCTCCCCCCCCCCATTCTGTAAATTTAAACGAAAGTTGGGGGATGCGTCTCGTAATTCGGTAGGTGCATGTGTGAGCTCATTCTTTGTTTTGTATAACTGACAAGTTTAAGGTGTGTCCTATTTTCCGAAGAATGCGGTATACCATGTATTGCAGGCGCAATACGGGGAAAATATTTTCCTTTGCTTACAATTGGGCCAATTTAATAAGAAAACGTTTGCTGATTATGGGTTTGTGCCTCAACTCCGGCAGTCCAATCACTAACGTAAACTGGAAACACGTGAGGGGACAAACAGGTGGAGACACTCAAGGATCGACGCACGTGAATTCGAGACATCGTGCTCACTGCTATGGCGAGAACGTGCCGAGGAATATCCCGAGAAAAATTGACAACAGGTTTTGCCAAACTGATGATGGAATAACCGAGTTAAACTCTAGCCCCTAAACGAGGCCCACCATGATTGGAAATAAGCAATACTGTATGCGCATAGCATATATTCCCGTAATGGTAGTGTGAGTTTTGTGGGCAGTGCAGACATACATTGATGCACTGTACTTCTATACTCCTGTGTCTATACTTGAAGCTTTCACCCACCAATCCGTCTGACCAGCTTGGTGAAGGAATAGCTCGGTACAATTCTACTCCACTGTCTGGAGTCGTACTCGACTGCAGGTGCAATCGCCACGTTGTACGGTTTTTTGGTGCCTCTGGATGTCTGGGCATAAGTTAACGATTTGGCCAAAAATAACAACCACACACGGTCAGACACAACAGGATAGAGAGCAGCCATAAATAAGCAGAGCAACAGCAACTTAGCGGCAATATTTTATTTTTCTAGGTGCCGGCTGTACATTTAAACCGCTTTGAAAATTCTTGCAAAATAAGCAAAAGCTATAGTTGACACGATAATATAGGGTGCCACATTCAGGACTGGCATGCCATGTATTCACGTTGCGGGGAAATAGTACATAAATAAATAAGCAACTGTAAGTACTAACGTAAATTGTTCTCACTTTAAGTTGTTCATATATATCAATGACAAAAGGAGATGAAAGTGTTCACAGCAGGAGAGGAAAGATTTTTTGAGAACAGTGAGTATTCAGGCCCAGTTTTTACACTCCTGGCGAGGCGAACAGTTTGTATTCAATCAGGAGTGCGAACACGATGTACATCAATTATCATTTCATGCGCCTTTTGATTTGCGATGCGGAAACATTTCTGGAGCTGTTCAAAATCACCGTCTGTAATATAAAAAAAAGATAAACGCATATTTGACATCATTTTTTATCAAAAAAATACGTGTATAGCTCACTGTTTGTAATCTATTGGCGTACATGATGTTCCTAAAACTAACAGTCGTGGTTGAAATAATTGGGCACTAAATGTTCCTGTCATTACTGCCAATGTTCCCAGAGACGAAGAAAAGTTGTAATTTATTTTGAGGTTCATGCCCATACATCTGCACCAGCATGCAGAACTCATTGTCCCCCCCCCCTATCCCAAATGGAGTAACATTAATGAAGATGGTAATACAACTGACAACATTAATTTACACCTCTTTGTCAACCCACTGGTGGTTAAAGGCCTCCCGATGGCATGTCAGTCATGGGAGTTGTTTGACCATACTTCACCCAAGCGGTCAGCGTGGGTTGGTGGAGTTGGTGGGGGTGGGTGGGGGGAAGGACAGGCCTATTTTAGATCTCACTTGCCACTGATGGTATCCATTGCCAGGAATTACATTAATGTAGCGTGGTTTATGGTGCACTGCGTGAACCATAACCACTGCACCATTGCTTCCACACCGACGATGGCAACACCGCAAGTTGATTTTAAAACATTGTGAATTGATAAAGTTTTTTCTGCAGTTAAAAGTCATATTGTTTGCAATCTGTTTTTTTTACCATCCAAAGGTCTCAATGCTCCTCTGCCCCTTATCTTTTACGACTGCCATCAAATTTGAGCTATCATGAGGGACATATTTTGACTCGCCAAAAAAATGCAACCGTCAGAATCTGTCTGTGTCTCAATCAGGCTCCTCAGTAAATGATAAGATTTCAAACAATTTGGCATTATAAAGCGTTTTAAAGCTCACCACATATCACATCAATTTACAAATGGGGGCTACATACACATTCACATTATTTGATGGGATGCATTTTTATCTCACTACACTTTTTTGAGAAACTGGACAGTATACGACTACCAGGTAGAGAAGAAACACTGACACCGTTATGGTAATGATATAAATACATATGAATCATAGAGAGACCAAATGGTAAAATGAGAACACGATACAACTGGGCACATGGCATACACGAATCAGTTTTGCCTGATAAGCGAACGTGTGGGTTGTGGGTTAATAGCATAATGCAAGACGCGGTCTATTGAGCATAGTCTAAAGCCTGTTACACATTATGAGAAGGGGAAAGTGCTGAGGGCAGCCTTGATTCCACCCTCTTTGCATGATCCTACTTGATTAAATCTGACTCAAAGAAAAACACACCAACACAACTTCGGAATGTCTTCAATTCCCCTTGCCACTCAAGCACTTAAGTTGTTATTAATTTACACCTCTTTTGGATTACTCTTTATAACATGCCTTTCAGAATGGCATTAGGCTACTTAATTGGAGGTATTTTTTAATGTGCATGTTCTCAATCATATTAGCTCGAAGATGCATGTTGAGACGCCTTTTAATTAAATAGTGTCCACATTATGAAAATGTAATTAGCACTAAGCACGTACTAATGCTTACGGTGTGTGTGTATGAGGCTTGACATTCGGTAGCAAGCATAAAGTTACTGGGGATTTATCAAAGGTCTAAAAGTTGACTTTAAAGACCTTACAGGCAGTGTAAATTTAGTGAGTATTTTTTTCTCTCACAAGTTATTAGTTTAGTTGATGACCACTTGTGCAATTGTAGTAAATGTTTAGCCTGTGGATGTCACTTAGTCCTACTCGTTGTGTAGTTGACTAAAGCAGTAAAATACGTAGTCCACTCAAAGTTAAATTTCGATTTAAAGCTTTCGTGACTGCAGGGATTCATCTTCTTGGTTCTTTCGGTAAAGTCACGTGGAAGGGAAATAATAAAATAATAAAAATAAAACATAATAAAATAATTCTCACGACGTTTCGGCCACAACGCAAGCAGCCGTCCTCAGGTGAAGAGCAGGTCTGTCGGGAAGACAGCGTCTTGTGGCCGAAACGTCGTGAGAAATATTTTATTATGTTTTCTTTTTATTATTGTATTACTTCCCTTCTACGTGACTTTACCGAAAGAACCAAGAAGTCCACTCAAAGTTCTTAAATGTTGGTTTGAGGGGCACAATATATATCCCCCGATAACAAGTCAGCCAATTAACGAACTCGCTAAATAATGCACATTTGGGTAGCCAATCTCAATGTTCTGTCTTGCTCAGTGCACTGAGCCTCTAATTCTGTTTCTGAATGATCTCAGTCTGCTTCTTCATTCACACTCGTTCATTTCGTCTCATCATAGTCAGCAGTGCTTTGGACTTTGGTGGGTTGCTGTAGTCATCATGCTTGATGAGTTTCATACACTCGTAGTCACTGAAAATAAATACACTTGATTGCCAAATGTTTTTGTTGCTAACATAATTAACACAGCACCTCCGATAAGCACGTACGGTGCGAAATAAGTTCAACATGCTAAGTTCAGCAACATATTACAGTATTTTCAGACGTAGACTATTGTGTGTGGGTGTGCGTGTCAGCGCTCGTACATTTGATTGAAATTCACGAAGCTTCACGCGAGCGACGGCTCCTTACTCATCCTCGTTCCAAACAGACGAACAGAGACGAGCGCGTAGATGAAATCCATATGGATGAAAAGTGCAAAAGAAAAACCTCTCACACAGGCCCAAAGAAGGAGCTGCAGGGACAGGAAAGCAGCCTTCGTTACGTTCCACCGACAAAACGGCAGCGAAGTCGCTGTGGTCCAGCTGATCAATAAATCATCGCTGGCTCTTGACCGAGAGAGCCCTTGCGTTTACATGAAACCAAATACTGGGACTGTGGGTGGCGGATTCCTCTCACATGTACTGAGAGTCAGGTGGGACTGCATGAGGTCATGGGTCACCTGTATCTCCTCTGCCCGCTTCCTTCTTCCACCCAAACAAACTCGGCCAGTTGTTGTTGTTGTTGCTGTTGTCGATGCTGTAAGGCACCCTTGTGCGTGTGCAAGAGGGGGGTGGGGCACGGGAGTCTGGGCCAAAGGGCAGCACAGAGAGAGGGGCCCAAGGTATAAGTGGTTGGGGCACTACCTCTCGAAAAGGGTAACCGGGTCAACAGTGTTGTGGAAAACTGGTGCAAGAGTGAATCATTCGAAAAAATTGCTGATTAAACCTGACAAAGATTGCAAGAGATCTTGTTTGGTGGAATCGTGTCTGCATTCTCTGACCGCCTATCTTAGTTTTAATTGTTTTTCGCCAGTAGAATGTGCCGAAACTAATAATGAAATAATATGTATTCACGAAAGCGTGGCGGGAGTTGGATTCCAACAGTTTTTTTTTTAAATATTTTTTTCTGAAAAGTGAAACCATACTCGTCAATTGAAACTCGCGGTTAACTTTCAGAATAATTCTACCATGCTATTTTTGTGCAGTGAAAAGTAACACGTAAATAAATAAGTTATTACCATGTCTGCACTCTTCAATTGTTGTATTCCAGGACAACCGATTGCAAATAGCAGGCAAATTATGTACATCGACTGAATGTGTTTGGTTTAAGTGAGCTTTAAGAGGAACACACTTGACGTCAGTGTTCTTTCTGCTTTCGGATTCAAACGCGCATTGCCAAATAATCGCTTGTATTTTGTACGCTTTTGAAAAAAACGGCTTCTTCTCATTGCGAAAAAAACACACTACTTGGGATAAAAATAATACTCCCACCAAGTGATTGAATAATACGTCACAATTCTGGGACACGATTCAATTCAAGAGTTGATTATTTTCGTCTCATTTGCACCGCTGTATCTTCTTTGCATGATTTCGCATGCTTCTCTCTCGTTTGCACGGTTTTGTTCAGTCTCATTACCGTAAATGGAACATAAACCTATCATTTTAATTAATAGTAGAGATCGTAACTGATTTTCACACGCAATTCCATACTTGTGTTGTGAATATATTCTAGTTTGAATCGATGAATTTATCCATAATGCCTATAGAATACACTATTACAGTCACCCGTGCATAAATACATACAGAATATTTTACTTTACAATTAATTTTCAAAAAGGACATTATTTTCCGTTATATTTGTGACACGGGTTTTTTGTGTGTGATGGGACCTATCACTACATTTCATTCAATTGAAGAAATGTACATTTATAATAGTTCTAATTGGTTGGTATGTGTTAATGGACACGACTATTCACACAGTAATGGATAAAGGCTTTTTAAAATAATACAAGAATAATGAACAATAAGTTTGTCAATCTCTTGCTGGACCAAGGCCTTACTAAGTCACGTCAATGAATATACTTTGCAACTGGTCAATGTGGGGGTGGAGGGGCGGGGGTGGAGGGGTTGGAGGGGCGGGGGTGGAGGGGCGGGGTTGGAGGGGCGGGGGTGGAGGGGTGGGGGTGGAGGGGCGGGGGTGGAGGGGCGGGGTTGGAGGGGCGGGGTTGGAGGGGCGGGGTTGGAGGGGCGGGGGTGGAGCGGTGGGGGTGGAGGGGTGGGGGTGGAGGGGCGGGGTTGGAGGGGCGGGGGTGGAGGGGCGGGGTTGGAGGGGCGGGGTTGGAGGGGCGGGGTTGGAGGGGCGGGGTTGGAGGGGCGGGGTTGGAGGGGCGGGGGTGGAGCGGTGGGGGTGGAGGGGTGGGGGTGGAGGGGCGGGGTTGGAGGGGTGGAGGGGCGGGGTTGGAGGGGTGGGGTTGGAGGGGTGGGGATGGAGGGGTGGGGGTGGAGGGGCGGGGTTGGAGGGGTGGGGGTGGAGGGGTGGGGGTGGAGGGGCGGGGTTGGAGGGGTGGAGGGGTGGGGGTGGAGGGGCGGGGTTGGAGGGGTGGAGGGGCGGGGTTGGAGGGGCGGGGTTGGAGGGGCGGGGTTGGAGGGGTGGGGGTGGAGGGGTGGGGGTGGAGGGGCGGGGTTGGAGGGGTGGAGGGGCGGGGTTGGAGGGGCGGGGTTGGAGGGGTGGGGTTGGAGGGGTGGGGGTGGAGGGGCGGGGTTGGAGGGGTGGGGGTGGAGGGGTGGAGGGGCGGGGTTGGAGGGGTGGGGGTGGAGGGGTGGGGGTGGAGGGGCGGGGTTGGAGGGGCGGGGTTGGAGGGGCGGGGGTGGAGGGGTGGAGGGGCGGGGTTGGAGGGGTGGAGGGGCGGGGTTGGAGGGTTGGGGGTGGAGGGGTGGAGGGGCGGGGTTGGAGGGGTGGAGGGGCGGGGTTGGAGGGGTGGGGGTGGAGGGGTGGAGGGGCGGGGTTGGAGGGGTGGAGGGGCGGGGTTGGAGGGTTGGGGGTGGAGGGGTGGAGGGGCGGGGTTGGAGGGGTGGGGTTGGAGGGGTGGGGGTGGAGGGTTGGGGGTGGAGGGGTGGAGGGGTGGGGGTGGAGGGGCGGGGTTGGAGGGTTGGGGGTGGAGGGGTGGGGGTGGGGGTGGAGGGGCGGGGTTGGAGGGTTGGGGGTGGAGGGGTGGGGGTGGGGGTGGAGGGGTGGGGGTGGAGGGGTGGGGCAGAACTGGTTCAAATATAACTCGTCACTGATGTTAGCAATGGCTGGAAATCGAATTTAAATCACTGAATTTATAGCGCACTGCTAAAACAATCACTGCATCACTATTCCTCCATTTTATGATAAATCATTACAAGTAAATAACTAATTATACAAATGTGTATGACTTTACATTACATTAACGGTCTGTCAACTTCGGTTCTGTGCCAATTTTGACTGTAGCAACTCTGGATCAATACAAGGGCATCCAACCCTGGAAAATTACTTATATATAGTCAGGATGTGCTCCCCAATTTTTGTATTAATCCAATAAATCTAAAGATCGATTTTTTTTCGCCAATCAGGTGACATACATTTTTGTTGGCACATATTTGAAAATTATCAAAAATGAAAACACTTAAAATCCGAAAATTAGAAATGTGCACCTCATCCCTTGAATATAGATATAAACTTGTGTTTCTCTGTGACAAAAAAACATTCCATTAGACAGTCATTAATCTGAGCAATGGAATATGTGAGCGCAGAATATACATTTTCATATTCTTAAAAAGTTAATATTAAATAGTACAAAAAAACACGTTTTTTGTAAAAGGGGCATTGTATATTTAAACGTCTTTAATAATTATCATTCACATTCATTGAACTGCCCAGGTTAGTGAGATACTGCAACATAGTTCTCTTGAAATAAATCCTACATTGGTATAAGCAAAAGAGGTTAACCTTTAGATTCATTAGAATAATTTCCATTGTTTGATCGAGTAAAGGGGTCATGATAAATTGCTTCCATTATTTTTAGGCTATAATCTACTCTTGGGCATGATGTTGAGTCGGCCATTTTGTTTTAATGGCCTGCCATTAAGAGGCTTAATGGTGGGTCGTTTTGTCTTGAAGAAATGTGCTGGCTGCATTCATGGCACATCAATACTATACAATTATTTTTCATATGCGTCAACAAAAGAGGCTTTCAGGTCAGACAAATGGGATAACATTTTTTTTTTTATAGAAGTCTAAAATCTGATCTGAAATCATGTATTCTCTGGTCTTATATTAAGCAAGTTATTTGGTGATTCTGTACTGTTGTCAGTGGTGCACAAACACAAATAACAACACAAAACCTCAACAAACTCGTCAATAACACTGCCTTTAAAAGAAAACAATAGAGAATAGGTAATGTTTTGGGCAATTGCCTTTCTTTACAACACAAAGGCCACTCCACCTCTCTGACATTCATTTTAAAGCAGCCTTATTGATACATATGTTGATTTTTTTTGGTCTTATAATGTTTGTTCTCTGCTGTGCACCAAGTCTACACAAAGTTTATTTAGAAGTACAAGAGTTTATTGGAACACCTATTGATGTTAAAACATTGAATACAGTAAAATGTGATTCATTTGAAATTATTTGCAACTCTTTATCAATCAACTTCTGCATGAAGACCTGCCACACTGTGACAGTTAAGGGGGTGGGAGGGGGGGTCGGTAACCATTCTTTACCATGTTGGTCGGTGTGGGTTGGTGAATAGGGGTGGGATACCAAGGACGGGTTCTGATACCACTTCATGCTGGTGATGTTAGCTATGGTCAGGGATCAAACTCAAGCTGACAAATGTCCTTAGCCCTGTGCCACCGTTCTACTACAAGATTACAATGGATTATACAATTGATGAAAGTTTCCTGAGAGATGTCATCTTATTGCTGGGATATCAAATTATTTAAGTAATTTAACACTTTGCCGATTATCAGATCGATTACTCCTAAAATCTGATTATGTAAAATTGGTGGTGGAAAATTTTTCGCCTCTATTTTTTACATGTGACGCTGGACGGGAGGTGATGGGCGGGTTTTGGGACATCGTTAAGCACACGGCCGCCTCACACTGGCCATGGCTTGTAGGGACCCCGTAATTTTTAAAGGGGCCCGAGTAATTGACCGCAAGAAAGTAGAGTGGTCGATTAATTGACCTGAACGACTAATCGACCCAGCTCAAGTCATACTCCAGTTGAGAACACCCACTGGTGAGGCTAATGCTGTCATATTCCACGAGCAGACATGTGCCACTTACCTGCAGTCGTTGGTTAAGATCAGTGGCCACATGCCAGTTGGGCACCATGTGCCATGTTTTCATGTATTGTGTATTCTATCGCTATCACAATAGAATCAACAGTTATGGGTGCAAGCCTTAACAATGTCAAACAATACCATCCACAGAGATAGCTTGCCTTTGTCCAATGCGAGCAATTCCTTTTTATTTTTCTATCCTTTAAAGCCAGACGTTACAAAACCTTCACCGTGATGTGCGAGTTGGGGAAAACAACGCTTTTTTACACATACCCCATCATCAATTATTTTTATTCTTACATTCTGGAAATTGTGAGTGAAGGAATAATTGGTGATTATTTTTCTGGAGCCTAATCTTGGGTGGTGTAACATCTCTAAATAAGTGACGCCATGACTTTTTTTATTACAATGCAGGGGATAGTGGTGTGGGATGGCTCACCCCCAGGAAGTCATTATTATCGCAATTAAAATTATTTAGCAAAGAACTCATGAATCACGAGCGCCAACACCAACACAGTAAGACTGTATTGGCAATTTTTTTTAGCTAATACTCATCAAAACTCTGATAAATTTCGATTTAAAGCTTTCGTGACTGCAGGGATTCATCTTCTTGGTTCTTTCGGTAAAGTCACGTAGAAGGGAAGTAATAAAATAATAAAAATAAAACATAATAAAATAAAATAATTCTCACGACGTTTCGGCTACAACGCAAGCAGCTGTCTTCAGGTGAAGAATGAGACACTGCCAAGCTAGGAGCTTATATATAAGCTGAGTTGGAGGTGGAAGAGCGCCTTAACAATATGCACATTCTTTTTGTTAAGGCGCTCTTCCACCTCCAACCCAGCTTATATATAAGCTCCTAGCTTGGCAGTGTCTCATTCTTCACCTGAAGACGGCTGCTTGCGTTGTAGCCGAAACGTCGTGAGAATTATTTTATTTTATTATGTTTTATTTTTATTATTTTATTACTTCCCTTCTACGTGACTTTACCGAAAGAACCAGGAAGGAGTATTGAACGTGTTTATTAACAGTATATGTCAATTTGCCATTTTGATGCATGAGCCCTGATAGGCTGGTCAAATCTCATCCTTTCAAACCCATTCTAAAGGCAGCTTGCAAGGGTGATTCATCTTTCACCGTGCTTTTTCTTTTCTCCACTTTATACAGCATCCCTCCTTTTATTCCTTCTCCGAGGATGCAAACAACTGTTTAAGATCACATTTAAGGAAATGACACAATTTTGTGGATATGATAAAACACATTACGTTTAAAACAAGTCTCTCCATGGGCCTATTACCTCCTGGAGTTGCATTCGAAACAACGAGCAAATATATTAAATTCCCTGCCTCCCCCCCCCCAACTCTGCCCACCCAATGATATCATTTGGTACACCGCAGTTAATTGGCAGATCTTACGTGGTGGGGTAAAGTGTGCCCTACTCCCACCTCTTCCAAGACATCCTGGCCAACATATTCTTAGGTTTTTCCGTAAAGTCACGTAGGTAAAAAATTTAAATTAATAAAATGTAAAAAATAAAAAATAAAAATCACGACGTTTCGGAGGCAACACAAGCTTGTATTTTATTTTACTTTTATTAATTAATTTTAATTTTTTTCCTACGTGACTTTACCGAAAAAAACCTAAGAATATGAATCCTTGCAGTCACGAAAGCTTCAAATCTAGAATTCTGGCCAACGTTGCAGAGTCGGTCATATCCCCTCCAGAGAGGCTCTTCGGAGCTGGCAGTTGGTGTGAGGAAGTTAGTGCAATGCTGCACAGTTACATTTGACCTATTATCTGTAACTGCTATTATTATCCATGCTCATGCATTGATCAGTGAAAACTCCTGTAATATGTCTCTCGCGATTCTTCAAATGTTCTGCAAAATTTATCGCATTATCTGTGTTTATTAGTGGATAACTACATCGCTGGGAGGAATTCTTTTCAGGTAAATGTGATCTTCCAATTGTGCCTGTCACATCAGTGCTGATGAATTTCACTAAGGATTAAGTTACTGCCGATGGTTTACAGTACTCTGTATAGAAATGTAAAACTCAAGATAGTTTCCTTATTCAACTGTGAATAGGCAAATTTTCGCCTCAGAGTATGTCATTAGTTTTGCGTGTGGAGCGACGTGACTGGCATTATTAGCGTATTAAGAGACGCGTCCCCTGGACACCGTCAGACAAAGCAATAGGGTGAATTTAAATGAGAACATTACAAAGGCCTCGTGTGTCCACTGGAAACAAGGTAAAGGAGCAGCCCAACAATTGCCATCCTGTAAGTGGTGGCAATACCCACATGTTTCCCCGCCGCAGGAATTGTGGTGGACAGAGGCAAGGGGGTTTAATACACTTGTCCATGGCTTCAACTGCTGCACTGGGAGGGTGCAACGTAGAGGAGTGTGGGCTCTTATTGTGTATTCTTTGCAATTGTTGGCCTGTTGTTGGTGAGCACGGGCGAGTGGTGATTGAAGTGTAACAATCTATATTCGCGAGTGTCATGTACATCTGTTGGTAAATTTCCCAAAGGGTATTTTATTTAGCTTCACTGGTACCTCAGTGTGCCTCTACGCTTCTCTGGCACATAACAGTAAATCGTCAAAAGCTTTACAATCCACTGAAAATATGTAATTGCAAAAATCTCCCATTTTTGTGCTTGTGTTGTTTCGCCTCATAAATGATCAATTTAATGCCAAGTTAACTGGCAGAGAAATTGCATTTTAAAGTGAAAGTCATAAAAAAATTAATTTGTTTGTAATTTCAGTGCCTTTTATTAGTTTTCAAATTGGATGATGTGAAAAAACATGCTTTCCCAATAAAATAATATCTTTTACATATGGTACTCCTGTCATGTATTTTCTACGTGTAAATAAATGTCAAATTAAATATCAAAAAATATATTGATGGCTGCAAAAGTAATATCGCAAAAAATTATAATCGGTAAATATTTTTGTATCTAAAATAATGTTCCACATTTCTCCCCTGGATTGGTTTGCGCTGGTATCTGAGCAAAGGGTATTTCTGGGAATAGTTACACAGTTTTGTAATTTTGTTTCTCCATCTAATGAAACTGTTTGGGTTCGCTGTACAAGCATTCTAAACTAAGTTGTTGGCAAATAGTTGCTCAGCTCCCATGCCTCTTGCTGTCTGGACAAAGCAACCCACAAAATATACATATATAAATGTTCTCACAAGGTATCGTTCATTTAATTTCAAAGTCACGGCTGAAAAATTATTAGTGCATTAAACTATATAAGACAAAAAAATACATCAAATCAGCATTATGGTTGGCCACAAATGCAGCAGAGCTTACCCGTGACATTTTAGAGCAACTACGAACATTCATTTACTTAATGGTCACGTTGGCTGGGAGTAACAGTCTCGACTCTCGTCTTAATTGGTTAGGACATAGCAGGCTGATGAAAATAAAGGCCGGCTGAGTCAGCATTGCGGCAGCAATTTCATTTGTCAGGGCCGCTGGCTCTTCCATGTGCCCACAGGCACATGGAGATGGGAGGCAAGGCATGTGTAGCACCCATTTGTAAGTTCGAACCCAAACGTCCACTTTTATTAATCCGCAACCATAATTCCTACGTATCGTATTATCTTAAATTGTTTTTTTTTTTTATCTACGTGGCTTCTTGCCATTCATTGCCACACGCACCCTACCACCCCTGAACAAGGAGCAGGTTTAAGAATGTCTTGAGAAAACAAGTGCCGTTGCTCCAATAATAAAATGTACATTAAAACTATCCGGTTGCAACTGTTGAGCCCAATAAGATAGGTAGAAGGGGGGAAGAGATAACACGTGGCTTCAATAAAAAAAGTCTTTATTTGCGTGAAATCATTGGCGAAGGTGACCTGAACCCTGATTCTGTCATGGTTATGAAATTTTCATGAGGGTCTGCATAGATTGGACAGGCGACCAGACGGGCCAGACAGACAAATGGAGGGAGAAAAAGGAATTCTATGGAAAAATAGAAATATAAACACGACGATAATATTAAATTTCGATTTAAAGCGTTCGTGACTGCAGGGATTCATCTTCTTGGTTCTTTCGGTAAAGTCACTCAGAAGGGAAATAATAAATCATAAAAATAAAACATAATAAAATAATTCTCACGACGTTTCGGCCACAACGCAAGCAGCCGTCCTCGGGTGAAGAACATGTCTGTCGGGAAAACAGCGTCTGAATGAAACACCACCATCAGACGCTGTCTTTCCCTTCTACGTGACTTTACCGAAAGAACCAAGAAGACGACGATAATATACAAATATACTGAAGCGAGAGATAGAGTAAAAATAATAATATTAAAAAGCTAACGACAAGAAACAATCATTCAGCACCAGTACAATAAATATTATGAGAAGGGATACATGGGGGTTATATAGACATTCCAATGAAACAAACAGAATGAGACGTTAGATGCACATCATAAATTTTATAAGATTTGTTTGTCCTCTGTTATTGTTTTGTATAAGAATTGAAGAGCCTTTGTGAATGTAGTCTCATTGAGAAGTGTATGCAATAGCAGTTTGCAAAGTTCTTATATTTCCATAAAACTTGGTCACGGTATTTACTTTTTGCTTGCTAAGATTACTGATACTGTATGTCCTTTTGTTTTCAAATGTATACATCTATACATCGTGCGTGTGTGTAGATCTGCACATTAACATTAAACACATTCCTGCGGAGGGAGCTGGTAGGAATGTTGGGTTGCTCGGTCAATGGCCAGGGTCAATGGCGGCGTGGTGTATTCCGCAAATATGCCCGACTGTGATTGCGGGCACAAGCCGGCGTGAGTAGGTTAAACGTTGAGTTTTATAAGGGCACCACGGGGTGACCAGTCCCTCCCCACCCAGCCCCACCCAGCCCCACCCTCCCACCCAGCCCCTTCCCACCCTCCCCACCCAGCCCCTCCCCACCCTCCCTTCCACACCCAGCCCCACCCTCCCCACCCAGCCCGTCCCTCGCTCCCCAGCCAGCCCCTCCCTGCACGACGGACACAATAATCCCCTGTGGGCTGGTGTAACCAGGAGGTTCCTACAAGTATAAAGGATAACATCTGATATGTCAGAACACATTACAAACGGGAGACTTAGCATAGACGTAAGAGGAACGTGATACCTATGCATGTGCAATGTGAACATAGAGAATGTGGGTTTCATCGCGAATGCGGTAGGGTGGTGCAGTGGATACCATTTGTTCTTCATGGCAAGGAGGCCCTGGGTTCAACTTCCAACTTAGGTGCCTTTCCATCTTCCGCATACGTTTATTCCGTGTTCTCCGGTTCTCTCTCTTAGCTAAAAACATACAATTAATGTCACTGGTATTGGGCCAAACATCCAAATGTCGAAAAATTACCTGCAAATTACTCAATTTTGATTGCACATATCAACCTTGCCCCCCTGTGTTGAAAACTTGGCACGACCCTCCTGAAAAAGAGTTGAGACTCAGTGGAACAATAAGAATATTACAACAAGTGTAATATTACAACAAGTGTAATATAATTGTTGCACTTGTTGTTATTTGGGGGTCCCAAGTCCAGTCACCTCAGTCACACAAAAAGCAAATATTTCTTCACATAGCAGGGAGTGGAGCATCAACATTCATGTTTAGGTTGGTGGGTGAGCCAGTGGATGAGAACCCCCCCCCATCATCTCTATATGATAGTGCAAGTTGGAAAACCGTGAGTTTGAAACAACACACCAACAACATGGACCTTCTTGCCAGTATCAAAATATGAAAAAACAAGAATAGGTTTCATACTGTAGTAGTAGGTTTTTACCCTTTTAAACTGGTACAAAACTGACACCTTTATTCAAGGCATCATGTTTGCAATAACCACAACACAAGTAGTCAAACAAGCAAACAAAAAGAAGCAACTCTGATAATGATAATAATATGCACTGTCCTTGAAGTTGATTGGTCCACACCCGAGACGGCTTTCTTTAGAGCCTAGTCCACATTGGTGTTGGACCAGATGACACCAGAAGGCGTACAGCTCAAACACAGTGCAATATCAGAGTATTCAGAGCTCGGGGTAAGCATTTACACTATGAGATCTCTTTTACCAGTGGCAAAATAGGTTTTTCTCCTTTTAAACTGGTACAAAACTGAGACCTTTATTCAAGGCATCATGTTTGCTCTTAGGTTTTTTCGGTAAAGTCACGTAGGTAAAAAAAAAAATAGAAATAAAATGGTAATAAATGAAAATAAATAAATTATTTTTGTATTTCTCTTTCCTAAGAGTATGAATCCTTGCAGTCACGAAAGCTTAAAATCTAGAAAGAATAGGTTTTCCTCTTTCTGCTCACCCCGATCTATAGATGCCCTGATAGTGCATTGTCTTCGTGCTGCTCACCTCTTGACGTTCTCTGATCTGACACTGGTGAGATTAGGCCCTTACAAAAGGCTGTCTCTGGTGTAGCCCATTCAGTTGCAAAGACATGGAAATATTATCAGAGCATGTTTTTTTCCCCCGCATGTTCACCACTAGTCCTCTGTGTGGTTAATGCAGTCATGATTCCTTTCAAAGGTTTCTATCTGGTGTTTGAACATCTTAACACAACTGTTTTATTGCCAGGAAGGGTAAACGCTTTTTGTATTTGTAACACACCAACATATGGTAAACGCACGCAGCCTTTGTGCGTATTCAAAAGCCGGCATCCTTAACCTGAAGAGGTGCACAGTGGTCGTCTGTTGCCGCGTCACTGTTTCTGTCAGTTGGATCATTTTTTCTCAAATGCATTTTGATACCATGGGAACCTCATTTGCCAGTAAAAGTATGATAATTGGTTTTTTACCCTTCTATCTGGCAACAAAACTGACACCTTTTAACAAGGAGTCATGTTTGCATAGACTGCAATACCTGCAGTCATAATACAAACAAAAGACATAACTCTGATAATGTGCACTGTCCTTGAAGTTGATTGGTCCACACCAACTTCAAGGACAGTGCACATTATCAGAGTTATGTCTTTTGTTTGTATTATGACTGCAGGTATTGCGGTCTATGCAAACATGACTCCTTGTAAAAAGGTGTCAGTTTTGTTGCCAGACAGAAGGGTAAAAAAACAATTATCATGCATTTTGATAGCTGCCCTACAGCAACAGGAGCACAATGCACTTCAGGAAACGCTGATGAGTTTTGTATATGCGCAAAGCCTGTGTGCGTTTTACGCATATTTGTGTATGGTTTGAAACTTAAGTTGAGATGTGTGTCTAAATACAACGGGGGGAAAAACTGAATAGCAGGGATATGCTTAGTTATAGAACATAATCAACATAAGTCTCTGGCCAGTCAGAAATATTTAATACAAATAGACTCTTAACGTGTATCTCAATGCACACGTGAATATGATATACAAAATCCTTTGTGGTCAGGCAATATCGTGGAGAGAAGTAGAGTGAGGTGAGAGACAAGAAATAGGCAAGGGTCAATTGCTTGGAGGATCTTATAGATAGCGAGTGTGATCTTAACATTTTTCCGGGACTCTGTTGGGAGCCAGTGGAGGAATTGGGTTATTGGAGTGATGTGGTCTCATTTATGGGTGTGGGTGATAAATCTGGAAATGCCATTACAGAGTCAGCGTGTGGTCTGACAGTCATCATGCCTACACAGTACATGGATTGTGCAAACACGATACATGTGGCTTCTAATTCTTGACCCTTTAAGTGTTTATTTCACCTCTCTCTGTCCCTTATACCTTCTAGGCATATAATGATTCCTCTAATTCACCGATTAAAACTGGTCCTTGTGCTTGACGCATGCGGAAAGTTAATTAGTTGTGTTTTAAGAAAATTAAATGCAAATTTTATAAGCACGTGTTAACCGTTGAATGCACGAGACAAGCTACACAAAACAAAACACATTACAGACAATTAAAATGATCACAGATGGGAAGTGAACCAATTATTGACTCGAACTGTGACCCACGCATCATGACAACGGAATGGAATCGAGTGGGGAGTGGGGGCAATTGATTCATGTCTCGAATTTGTTGGCCTGACTGCCTGCTTGCCAATCTACCTATCTGCTCACCTATCTATCTGACTATCTGTGAACCTACCACTATTCCGTCACAGTTCCTATGATTGCTTTTTCATTGCTTTCATGGCTTTATTTTGGTGATTTCGAAAAGTGTATTGGTTTAGCCATGTTTGTTTGTTGTAGTACAGAGTTAGACTGATGGCCTTAATCTAAGTTGTCTTGTGGTTGTTGTTGTTGTTGTTTGACTTGCATCCCACTGGGATTTTTGCACACAGCGTTGGTGTACGGTGTTTTTTTCTGCAATATTTTGTTGTCATTTCTTGGCTTTTCTGTTTGCACTTAGTCACATATTCACTTTAAGATGTTTTTTGTTCATGTTTTTGTTTTTTGTTTGTTGCCGTTGCACCCGATTCAAGAGCCGAATGGCTCACAGGGCTATACCTAATACTTGAACTTGAACTATATAATACACCCCTTTAAGGATACACGTTGATGTAAATTGGTCAGAACATTATATCGGAAAAAAAATGCAAATCCACTGCTGGATAATGGGCAGCTATGGGTGTTTGTTTGACCATATTGGTCAGTGTGGGTTGGTGAAGTGGTGGGGGGGGACCAAGATCAGGTTTGTATATCGCCCATCAATGGTGTTAGGCGCAGCCAGGAATAAAACTAAGGTTTGCAAGTTCGCAGCACAATGATCTAACTTCTGCATCACTGCTTCACTCCTCTGTGTGTGACATAACAATAACTAATAAAACAGGCTGTTACATTTGAGCATTAAGTCACATTTAAAACGTCTTGTCACAGAGCGCAGCTGAGACGCTGCTGCATAATGGCAAAATGGGATATTGGAATAATAACGTAATGGGATGGGCGCGACGTGTCACGTGGTTTTAATGAGAACACTTAATACTGTGCGTGTTGCTAATCACTTTTCGTTGTTGCAGCATTTGGTTTAAGGCTGACCGAGGCTGGGCTGTGTTAATAATGTTCGCAAACACATATTCAGGGATTCATCTGCTTGGTTCTTTCGGTAAAGTCACGTAGAAGGGAAATAATAAAATAATACAAATAAAACATAATAAAATAATTCTCACGACGTTTCGGCCACAATGCAAGCAGCCGTCCTCAGGTGAAGAACAGGTCTGTTGGGAAGACAGCATTTCACAAGTAGTACTAATCCCATATCTGCATTTTCCATAAATATGCTAAATTCCTCTTGAAATGCAAATTATTTTGTCAAGGCGCTCTTCCCCCTCCAACCCAGCTTAAATATACGCTCCAAGCTTGGGGTGTTTCATTCAGACGCTGTCTTCCCGACAGACCTGTTCTTCACCTGAGGACGGCTGCTTGCGTTGTGGCCGAAACGTCGTGAGAATTGTATTTTATTATGTTTTATTATTTTATTATTTTATTATTTCCCTTCTACGTGACTTTACCGAAAGAACCAAGAAGATGAATCCCTGCAGTCACGAAAGCTTTAAATCGAAACATATTCAGGGAGTTAAGCTTTAAGCCAATGAAATTGGTTTTAAATATTCTCGTGGAATATTCTGTCACGTGAATTGATACGGGGGCACTATTAGCCGGCCCTATTGTTGGCGCCACTCTCAAAATCATTCCTCGTATCTGTACATTTATCCGAATTTTGTGGATAAATATAATTAATTTTCTGCAAATTCTTGGTCACTACGCTTGCCTGTGAACAAATGACAAATTAATTATCGACATGCATGATTTATAATGGATATATATTGGCTTCAGATAATAAGAATCATGGTCAAAAATGGCAACGGTTTAAGATTTAGTAAAAAAGGTGTCAGTTTTGTACCAGTTTAAAAGGGTAAAAACCTATATTTTGCCACTGGTAAAAGATATCTCATAGTGTAAATGCTTACCCCGAGCTCTCAATACTCTGATATTGCACTGTGTTTGAGTTGTACGCCTTCTGGTGTCATCTGGTCCAACACCAATGGGGATTAGGCTCTAAAGAAAGCCGTCTCGGGTGTGGACCAATCAACTTCAAGGACAGTGCATATTATTATCATTATCAGAGTTGCTTCTTTTTGTTTGCTTTTTTGACTATTTGTGTTGTGGTTATTGCAAACATGATGCCTTGAATAAAGGTGTCAGTTTTGTACCAGTTTAAAAGGGTAAAAACCTACTACTATATTTTGCCACTGGTAAAAGAGATCTCATAGTGTAAATGGTTTAAGATGTATTATGTGTATGTATGCTGAACTGCTTTTGCACAGTACGTAGCCAACCGTGCTAATCAGAGGTGCTGGGTAAGGACAGCAAATTAAACGCAAAAAGCTGTTCTAAAGAAATTAGTTTTCAATCTAGATATAAAATTGCATTGCTCCAGCGGCTTCCTAATATTGAAAGGAAGAGCATTGCAGATGGCCGCAGAAGCGCATTTGAAAGCACGTGATGCAGTTTAACTTACTGTATAACTAATATCGTCTTGAGTGGAATACATTGGTACATAGTGCTAATGTTACAGCATGCTTACATATACGTTTGATTTACATTTAGAAATTTTTCTATATGCCATGTTTTTTTGCATTGCTTCAAAGGCTGCCACTACAACGGCCAACAAAAACCATAGTTAGAAAAAGGAATCCACATCAAAGGGCAAAATAAATTGAGATTTTGTGGTCATGAACAACCATTGTATATCACGGTAAGTTCACCCACCTCGTTTTAAACGCTGACCCAAATTGCTCGGAACACAAATAAACCATGTAGTGAGGAGAATTAGTTAGTAATAGGGTCACATCAGTCACAGAACTGGAAATAAACCTGGCCTTTCAAAAAACAAAGAAGCAAAAAATCGAAATCATATTTGTGGAAACGCTGTAGCAGGCGCACGTCTGTCTGAATGGGTCTCAGCGGTGCAAGTGGCCTCCAGTTGGACACACAGGATTAGCCATAACAACCCCAACAAAACACACGTCCTCAGCATATGACAAATGTAACGAATGTGTTATTTACCCAATACACTTAAAATTTACATTGTTCATTGATTCAATGCGATAAAAAAATATATTTTTTTTCTGAGGAAGAAGGCTTTTGTTCCACAGTAAAAACAGGCCACAGAGCAACTGATGAAACCATCGTGCGAGCATCGTCTATAATTTAGCTGAAAAGTACAGAACGTGTTCAAATTTTTATTAGAGTCTTGGATCAATCGAATCGCCAACTGTGCAAGCGGTGGAGGTAATGTGTGATGCTCTCGGCGTAAGTTATTTGCTTGCACAAACATTACCTCGTCGTGTTTTGTCACAGCTATTGACAAAATGAACCAAAGTCAAACCGTGTGTAATATAACGTGTAGAACTTTTGGCCCAGTTAAAAGACAAATACAGTAACCATATACCAGTGTGGTCGTTCCTGCACGAATTAAATTGGCTTATATATGCCCACATGCTGTATTCATTTCAAATACAACGTGCACAGCTTACTATTTGTTTTATACTGGTAGGAACCACCTGGTTCCACCAGCCCACAGGGGATTATTGTGTCCGTCCGTCTGTCGTGCATCCAAAAATGGGAGGGGTGGGGCTGGGTGGAGAGGGGAGGGTGGGGAGGGGTTGGGTGGGGAGGGTGGGGAGGGGCTGGGTGGGGGGTGGGAGGGGTGGGGCTGCGTGGGGAGGGGCTGGGTGGGGGGTGGGAGGGGTGGAGCTGGGTGGGAGGTGAGAGGGGTCGGGCTGTGTGGGGTGGGGCTGGGTGGGGCTGGGTGGGGCTGGGTGGGGAGGGTGGGGAGGGGCTGGGTGGGGGGTGGGAGGGGTGGGGCTGGGTGGAGAGGGGCTGGTCACCCCGTGGTGCCCTTACAGAACTCAACGTTTAACCTACTCACGCCGGCTTGTGCCCGCCCTCACAGTCGGGCATATTTGCGGAATACACCACGCCGCCGTTGACCCTGCAGGCCATTGACGGAGCAACCCGACGTTCCTACCAGCTCCCTCCGCAGGAATGTGTTTGGGAGGAGCGGTGGTGAAGCGGCTATCGAATTGCAATTTTAATTTATAAATTCATGGACGTGGCTAGCTATCATTGGTGAGTGATGCCTGAATGAGTTGTGACTTCCTCCCCATAGTGGTGAAGTATGGTCAAACGAAACCCCCGATTGACCGACGGGATGAGAGTGTGCGTCTTCATTCAGCAGCGGTTTGACAATGAGCTGCAACTTTTTTGTTCTTTCTTTGTAGTCCTCATTAAAACACTTCACGAGTGCACACACATTCTTGCTAATGCACGCGTGAATCATTTCACACGCATCCACATCAGGTCAAAATGATTAACGCTAAATGACTGGCAAACCGCTAAACATTTCATTCAGCGTATTGAGTGTGCTGAACGCGTGTATTCTGGGAAACTCGCACCAATTAATTTTCTGAGCACTGTGCCACTGGAATGGTACTCTGAAAATACATTTGAAACACATTTAACCTGACAATGACATAGTCACGTCGGCGAGTGCTTTGGCCAATTGGCTTTTATCAGCATTGTTGAATGATAAATGGTTAATGCTTTGTCAATGGAAAACGTGTTTCTCAACATTGATCATTGTGCTTGGTCATTTGTTCAACGGATCATTCTTTTAAACAACAAAACCCACCACACAGTACCTCCCAATATCAATGTGTATTCTAATAAAGTGATGTAATAAAATAAATGACAGCCCTTTGTGAATCCACTTTTGTATAATAATGTCATAAGGATAAAGGACCCTACTTCACCATGCTGGTCAGTGTATGTTGGGGGGTGCCCAGGACTGATTCAAATATCACTTGCCACTGATGTTAGCCATGACCAGGATTTGAACTCGGGTCACATGGCACTCAATGACTGATTCACAAATATGACAGAGGCATCATCATCATCACAGCGATGCAATTCGCTACTCGTGACATCATTATTTGGCTAAACAACCTCAATGTAAATGTATAATTGTTGTTGTTTTACATTAACATCAGCCATACGAAGATGAATTGTCGCTTTAGGTATTCATATAAACAACCCGATACGTGTAAAGAGGATGTGTTTTGTTCTTCATTTAATTTAATTTGTGTCTATATTTGTTGAATCAACAAAAGACAATCATAGTTTTCATTTACCTTCAATCTAAATTAACAATGTGCTTAGGGCTCTCCTTTTCTCATGTAATAATATTGTGGGTTTTACCTAAAAAGACTGGAAATTAAAATATTTTACACCAATTAATAATTAATGTCTGTTGCATATAAATCCTCTTTTGTCAGCCTTAACACATTCAGCATATTCTAAAATTGTGTTTTAATCACTGCTGATGATTATACACAAATGCTGTACCATTACAGAGAAGCAGAACAATATATAAAAGCTAATTAAACATCTATACGCTCATTAAACGTCATAAATTTTAAGAAATTTCAGTTAGAAAAAAAAACTCATTAAAAGTGGAAACAGCTCTTCATTACCAGCAGGGCATGCTAATGCACTTTTAAACCCTTATTCACCAAAACATATGAAACGCTTAGAAGTGTATTTAATACAACATAACACCAGCAGTGCACTGTTAATCCAGGTTTGAATTTAACGATATTTACAAAAATATCGGATTTGTATTGGATTATTGGACCAAGTTTTAAAGAAATTAGGTTACGTTTCGATTAGCTGATCAGCCAAACTGGGACTGTAAGTCATTCGATGTATGAACGTCATGCGTAAACACTTGTTTGTTTTTATTCTGCCAATTTTCTCAACTGTATTGGTTGTGTTTTATAGTTTGTACTTTGTTCTATTGTAAAGTACATTGGCATAATGGGTTGTCAAGAGCACTATATAAGTTAGATTTTGTTATTGTAAGAAAAATAATCCTTTATTTATCCAAAATAAATGTTAACAGAGTTGCCATACTTTTTCAGATTATATCTACTTGTGTATATTTTAACAACGGCTTATTGAGTGAGTTATGCTCAAACACAGTGTTCTGATTGAAAGAATGACAGCAAGAGAATTGTAAAAAAAAAAGAATCTTGCTTCATTTATTATAACTGACGCCACTGCAGACTGTCTTTTGAGAATATCACAGTTGTAAATTGGCACTATTAACACAAATTTGACACGACAAATTTGCAATTACGTAATGATGTTAAAACAGGGCTAAGTGCAGCAATCTTATGGCTCTACGGGGCTGCTGAGAAAATATCCTATTCCCTGACTACGAAACTGTATTTATTGCGTGTCTCATGCACTCGCTGAAACTAGAGGTGTTGGGAACTTTATACCCTTCCATTGTATGGGCCCCTTCCGAGCTATTGGCAAAAACATTGCACTACGGCTATGGTAACTGATCAAATGTGCAATGCTTACGAACAAAAATTGCATTAAGTGTATTTAACATTAAATACCGTGTGTCTGCGCGCAGATTATTGCGGTTTCTTTTGGCGTTTGTGCGAGGTGTCCTATTTCGAGCGTATCATTTCATTCGTGGAGTGAAATCAAATCTCATTCTCCCTGGGAGGTACGGGTCATCCTTTCAGGCTCCGATGTGGCGTCATAGCACCCAACCCCACGGCAAGGCGCGAACTTACGTCAATTGTGCTGCCCTTTTAAAAAAAAAAACATATAAATATATAAACCGTCTGGGAAATGGGAAAATCGAACTTTGTCATAAAACAGCACACACAATTTTGAAGCCAGCACAAGGTATGTGTGTGTGTGTATATTGCACTTCTTTTGCATCTTTCGTAGCCAGCCGTGCTAATCGCAGGTGCGGAGGAGAAAGACAACAAACTAAATACAAAAGGCAGTTCTAAAGAAATGATTTTTTTTATCTAAATATAAAAGTGCATAGCTCCAGTGGCTTCCTAATATCGGAAGGAAGCGCGTTCCAACTTTACAAGGTAAAGGTGCAACTTGAAAATACTTGCTTAGACCACTGCTGGAGGAAGGGCTTCCACTTAAGGGCATTTAACCTACATTTCCATGATGACCAGACTTCTAGTTCTAGGAAGAGGCTTTACCCCAAAACACACTTTACCCCAAAATACAAAACCTGCCGTTTGACGAACGAGCACTTAATGCCGCATCAAATCACGATGAAGGAATATCAAAAGCTGCCCAGTATTTAATTTGGTGCCAAATAGTTGCATTGATGAGTTCAAAGACATCATACAAATGAATGAATGACAATTGATTGTGTAAATGCTTTCAACGTCAAGCAACCTTCTCTTACCCTCTGGATGATGACGTTACTCTATTCCAAAGTAAAGTGTTTTTGTTGTGTATGTGTATATGTATTTAATTTCGTGTGTCAGTATGTAATGTCATGGCAAAGACATATATTGTAAGTAATTACAAGAAAAAACCATGGAAAATTAATAACTCAACCCACAACATCTTTCTCTGCCCATCAGCCTTCGGTCAGCGAGACTAAGCCACCACGCGTGGCTTCGGAATAAACAGAGCCTGACACAAGCACCACAACGGCATCACCGCTGCTCAAAGGGCATCAATGACCATTTTTGTGAATATTAGTCTGCCTTTTCGGTCACACAGGTCATCCTTGCAATTGAGACTCTGTCTTCGTTTCTCGAGCTCTTGAAACCCTTCTTGTACGTGTGCATTCGCTACGCAGCCCATTTGAACGGATTGAGGCGGACCGCCAGGCGGTGTCTCGGTTCCTGCGCTCCATCCCTGAGCTCTCTTCCAAGCTGAGCGCTGATGAGCTGAGGACCTTGAGCTGCGGCATCACTCTGGAGAGCTGGCCAGCTGGTGTCACAGGTAAGACAAAGATCCCCCGTATAGCCTTAACAGACTGTAGGGGCAAGTGCTGTTAGCGAGCACCTATGAAGGCCGGAACGGTACACGAGGGGGTGGGTGGCCAGCACCACGCCCGACCGCCGGTAAGAACCACAGTGTCACGTGCACCAGCCACACACTCGTGAATGCAAGTTGCAGTCATGGGTAAAAAGCCATCGTATCGGTCTGCTTGTCATGCCTTTTCTCTTCATGGCTATTGTATCGTCCTCGCAGCAGCGGCTTGAGGCTAACCATCGGACAAAAATGGTCACAATATCGCGCGCTTTCAGATGCGCTTCTGTGGCTGTCTGGAACGCTCTCTCTTCTGATATTAGGAAGCCACTGGAGCTATGCACTTGTAAATCTAGATTTAAAACTAATTTCTTTAGAACGGCTTTTTGTAAGTAGTTTCTTGTTATTCCTTTGCACCTCCAATTAGTGCGGCTGGCTATGTACGGTGTGAAGGAAGTTCACTATACATACACATACATACAGAGAATTATTTCAGTACCACAGTTATGTATCATACAGGCAATGATTCGTTTTGCCTAAGCTCTCAGCTCTGTAACCAAACATCCTGTTAAATAGTAATGATAACTTAAAGCCCTGTGGTAATTCAATGCTGGATGAAGGCCTCCCCATGCTCCATGAGTCTTTCACATTTTGTTGATCATACTTCACTGTGCTGGTCAGTATGGGCTGGTGAAGGTGGGGGGTGGGGGCTGGTTAATATTTACACTATTTCCCACTACCGATATTTTCTGTTGCTGGGAATTGAACTCGGGTCAATGGTAACACAGACCACGGCACATTCACCGCTGCACCAACTCTCCTCTCAGCTGTTGCACACACGATGAGCCACTTCGTTGAGCTGTCATTTGCGGCCAGGTCACTTCTGAAAAAGAAGCTACCAGCTCAGTGGGTTTCACCTGGTAAGATTAAATAGTTTAGTTTTATTTGTATATTTTTGTTAGTGATTTGCTTACCTTTCCTATATTGTGCACTCCTATCGTGTTCTTGTATTTTGATTGTTGTTATTGATTGTTGTTGTAACGTTCTGACCCGTCCCTACTGGACATTTAATTTATTTTATTTTACCGAAAGAACCAAAGAGTATGCCTACTAGACATCTTTGAAAAAGAGCTTTATAGGACATCGGATTTCTGCAGTATGAATACATATTCTGATATATATACACACACATATATACTGTATATAACATACTTTCTGTGTATGTACACCGGCGTCGCATTGAAATATTTATATACTGTATTTGAGAATTGTTATTTCATATAAACACCGTGTGCATGAGGTCCACGGTGCAGAAGGAGGCTTTGCTCTATTTTCCCCTCCTGCTTTAGGCAAAATTTAACAAAATTATAGTAAAGAGTTACAAGCTCTTGAAAGGTCGAAATTCTGGTTCAAATCTTGTTAAGAGTAATAATTCGCAGCCTTTTGCCTCTAGGGGGATAAATTATTATTTGAATGCTGGAAATAACTTTTTTTTAAGCAGTGAATTGGTGGTGGGGGGGGGGTAACGCTCGGAAATTGCGACAGTGAAGTCTGGACGCTGTTTCAGTGGCCAGCAGTTGTTTTAATTCTGAGGCTCTAATAGTAACTTTAACCTTTAACTCGCTTATTCATAAATGTTACCAACATCAGCTTGTTTGCTGTTGTGAGTTACTCACAAGTATTTTTTTTAATCAAGAAAAACAGGCTATAATGTGTAATTGATGGCTGGCAGGCTTGGGCAGGGGTAACACTTGTGGCTCACAGAAAGTAACACCTGGATTCGATTCACAACTTGGGCGCCTTGCTTGTGTGGAGTTTTTATGTTTGTCTCCAAATTTCTCCCATGGCTTAAACACCACGTGCGATGTACAGAACGTGGTATCCGCCAAACAACCCAATTCTGAAAATGTACGTGCGGACCTTCCTGTAATATATTCTTGAGGCTCAGCGAGGCTTTCCCGGGTAAACAAGCAAAGTAAAAATAATTCATACATATTCTGTTATGTTTTACAGTTGTGTCACTAACACATATCTCAATTTGTTTAAGAAATGTTGGACATTAACTGTCTTGTTCATAGAGCTGCTCTTCCTGGAAAGGTGTTTTTGCCTCCATGTCTCTTCAATTTATGATATTCTGGGCCCAGTCCTACTTGTGCCATATTTTTCCCCAGCTCGGTTTGTACAGCCTGGTGGCTACAAGAATCGCAAGCACAGAAACGTAATGCAATGTATAAATGCACCGTGGCAATGGATTAACACACCTTGGCACGCTTAAGGGTCGCATTGTGCATGTGATGTATGCGCCAGACTGCAGGCTATAAATAATGCCCCCGATGGCTGGCCACCCACTCGGCACCGTGACCTCTTGCAAGGCGCTAAAAAACCCGCGGACAGATAACCGACTTGGCGTGGCTGATAATTACAGAATTTCCATTTTGTAGCTTGTACAGTATAAATGTGGTGAAGGTGTAATTTTAAAAGAAAGACAAAAAAAAGCCAATTTTATTAAAATATTTTGCAAGGAATTATAACGGCGTTGGCTCACTTTTACAAATCTCCCTTAAGCGATTTAATTTTCTCTTCATGAAATTGTTACAAATGACGTGTCGCGAAATATGGAGATTGTATGCAATATATTTCTCCATCCTGAAATGCATCCTTTCAGCAGAGCTTTTGCTTGCCAGCGTAGTGATAATAATACTGAAAAATTGTCTGCAATGCAGCCAGAAATATATATAATAATGGCAAGGACTTGTGCGCACACTTATAGCTTAACTCTACTACATGTAATATATCATTCTGCTCATATTATTGGCTTTTAGTATTTGTATGTTATGCCAGCATTATAATAATTATTGTTACCAACAGAAAGACATTAATAAACGGAACAACCACAGTGACATTTGTTATACAAATATAGCTGCCCTTGTTTTTCGGAGTGCACGTGCAAAAGCTTAATCAGTTAATTACCGGTGGATATGCTACATCATTTTGGTGCATTGGGGGTGGTGATTGTGTATATAACGAAACAACTCTATCTAAAATTACATATTTTTTTATTGGTTACCAATCACCAACCGACACTGACCAATGAGTGGAGTCTGAACTGGATCCTCTTTCATCGGCACGTAATGACCACGGTGGTGAAGTCTGGTCAAGCAAACCCGATGACCGACACTGTGTGGGAAGGTTTACTCCATATTCTTTGGGTCTTTTGGTAAAGCCACGTAGATGAAAAAAATATTTGTAAAAAAAATCACGACGTTTCGATCGCAACACAAGCAATCGTCATCAGGTGAAAAAATAGCGGAAGAGCTGCTGAGGCAGGATGTTATAAAGGTTTGAGATAGGTGTAGCCCAAGGGTCATGTGGGCGTCCAGAAGCCATAGCCTGGCTCGCCAGGGTAAGGAAGGTGCTACAGCAGGTGTGGACTCGTTTTCACCTGGCACCATCTGCCTGGTATAGAGCGTTGCCTCATCGCAAGTGTGGGGTTTTCTCCAGGTGCTCCTCGCACACATACAAACACTCATTGATTGTCTAAAAATGTCTCAATCTAAGCGTCTTCGTGGTGTATGTATGTATGTACATACGTTGAAATTTCGCACCGTACGAAGCCAACCACGCTAATCGGAGGTGTGGCTTTGCGAAGCGTTGTGAGATGCAGTTTCATAAACGGTGTCGATTCATGAAAACTAAATAAAAAATAAAATGGCTGTAGAACGTGCGATGTGAAGTTTCAGCCATACCCAGTGGGAGATGATTGCTCCTCGCGCAAATTAATGGGCACAGGAAGCGAGTTTCCCCTTACCACATGCAACGCATGGGAGCAATCTTAAATATAATGATCTGTATTGGATCCTTGACTTTAAAACTCCCTCTTGAGTTTAATGCAAACTAAAGCTTGACCAACGGCCTTCAAACACCAGTGTTTATTGATGAGCTTTCGTCACATAAGGCAAAGGTGCAACCCTGCAACTTCTCACGCCCTTGCCAGCACACGGGCTTCCAATAGAGAGAGAGAGAGAGCTCTATATAGCTCCTCTTGAGTAGTGCTTTTTAACCTGGGGTGCACGCACCCCCTGAGGGTACGAGGTGCCCTTTCTGGGGGTATCGAGACATGGCCAGATTTTTTTTAACGTAAATCATCGAAACGGAAATTTAGCACGGGCATGTAAGTACAACTACTTTATTTCATCAAACCGCATGTATGTATTAACATTATACATTCATTTTTCTTTTAACTTTTTACAACCAAAGAGGTGCAAGGCTGCAGCAAAGGGTAACAACCGTATGTATTAACATTATACATTTATTTTAACTTTTTACTTTTTACCACCAAAGAGGTGCAAGGCTGCAGCAAAGGCTAGCAACCACTGCTCTGGAGAATAGTTAAGCCGTGCCTTTTTCTCCTTCCCACTGGTGTACCCATTATGCTGCTGGACGCGGGAACGTTGAATGAACTTGGCCCATCGTTTCGACTGCCGCACCGGGAGATCGAATTGGCGACCTCTGAATTGCAGGTCCAGCGTTCCACCATTGCAGCTTCACGATCTCATAACAGGAGCCACTTGTATCAAATGCGTCCGTTTGTACATTTCTGGTTCTTATTATAAACACCCATTGGATATCATTCAATGAAAAAACCCAGGGGATATTCACAAACAACTCCCCTAATACACAGATATTGTGTACGTCCCCCCTCCTCCTCCTCCTCTGCCCCCCCTCCCCCCCTCAAATGACATTGCCGTTAGCTTATTGTCGTGCTGCTGTCATTTGTCTTCGTAAATGTGCAGCTCTGTAAAGATGGGCAGAGAGACCTTGCAAATCAATGGGGGTACCTGACAAAAGTAAAAGTGTCCCCTGATAGCAGGGGAGAATCGTGCGTGCCATGTAAACCACGAGAAGGACATTTTGTGCACAAAAAGAAAGACGAAATATTTGGCTGCCATTTTAAAAAAAGAAGCCATTTAGGCTCGGACATTGACAGGAAGTTGAATCAATGTGTTCGGCATAGGCGTCCATTGGGGGGTGGTGGGGTAATCGAGGCCCTCTGGCTATTCCAGTGCACTGGCCAAATTTACCAATAAATTCTACCCCAGTATAGAGCAGTGCTCAATGTAGTGTGTTTCGCACAGCGTAATATACATTACTCTGCCGTTATTAATTTATTTTCCGTTCTCCCTAAACATGTTCCTACGGAGTAGGGCAGGTAGGAACTTGGTTGGACAGCGCATTCGTGCACGACAGACAAATATTCACGACAGACAGACAAATAATCCCTGGTGGGCAGTGTGGAACCTGTTGTTTCCTACCTGTATTAATCGTCGTCATCATCATGGGCCATTGTTGTACTGTATCTGCTTTTCATATCATCATAATCAGTGGCAGCATGATCAGTAGCAGCAACATCATAATCATCAGCAGCATCAGTAGCAATAACTGCATCACCATCATCATCATATGAATAGCGATATTATCATCATCAGCAGCAGCAGCAATAACAATTGCTGCAATAGCATCAGTAGAAGAAACACAATCAGCAGCAACTGCAAAATGTTGGTGATCATTAAGAGTAATTGACTCATGCGTCTACTTTCCATATCAACAGCAACAGTATGATGGCAACTCACATCACCATCATCAGTAGCATCAACAGCAGTTTCACTAGCAAACAATCATCATCACCACTATCTATGCGCAAAACTTAATTACAACTGGAGCTGTCCAGGGCTGAGTTCTCGAAAATATTTCTGAGAAGTTGCGTAGGGGGGGGGGGGGAATCATTGCAGTCTCTTCTTACCACACAGTGGAACTTTTCCAGTCCTGCACAGCTGTTATCTGATGATCCTGCACAAAATGAACGTGTTTGCATGGGAAAATAAACCAATTCGTCCTAAAATCCCATGGCCTCACTCTGGTTCCTTTGGTAATGAGTATACTACACTGGTCAACACTTTTTCTGGCATAAGGTATTCCAACGGGTTTAATGTAATTTTGGGGTGCTGATTCCAAATCTGGCATCAGTTTTTGTCTATCACATCAGGTTTTTGAGATATCAAATATAGCATTTTCAATAAAAACTGCAGAAGAAAAATATTAAATAAATGTGGATATCTACATAAATTATATTATTAACACACTATCCTAAAAATACAGCACCATATTTTAACACTAAAGCAGTCACTGACTCGCAACAACTTGCAATCATAAGTGACAGCTAATTTCGGGTAAAATCAATGAAAATGGGGTATGCCGATAGCATAAAAATGAGATGTGATAGAGCAAATCTCAGATCAGATTTGGAATCAGCACCCTGAAATTAGTCTAAAACAGCTGCAAAAGTCCAGGCCAGAATTTTATTTTGTTGACCAGTGCTATCATTCTGTGGGTCTGACACATGCTCATTAGAGGTACCAAGACAGGATCTGTTTTCAGTGTGCCTTGACCCCATCACACCTCTCTACCCAACTCTCCACCTTCATAATCCCAGCTGCAAGCTAGTCAATATATAAATTACATAATTAAGGCAGTTAATTTTCAATTCTGACCTTGCCTTACAAAGATCATTCCACTCATGTGGATCCCATGGCCAAGACCAGGTTGTGAAATAGCAGAGGTGTCAGTCAAGCTCATTAATTTGGCATTTTGCGGTATGCTGCCTTTATCCAGTCAACATTGATTGTCCAATGGAAGGGCTCGCCCCCACCATAGAAATGTGGAATTTTACCGACAGCATCAGGGCTATACACAGATGAGCCATGCAAACCTGCACTAAATTTAGTGGGAAACCGCCGATATTTCATAACAGCTGGTGTGAGCAAGCCATTACGTCGTTTATTGTGAAAATTCGGTCACAGTTCCTATGATCACTGTTTTATTGCTTTTATGGCTTTATTTTGGTGATTTTCGAAAAGTTTTTTGGTTTTGCCATGTTTGTTTGTTGTAGTACAGAGTTAGACTGATGTCCTTAATCTAAGTTGTCTTGTGGTTGTTGTTGTTTGACTTGCATCCCACTGGGATTTTTGCACACAGTGTTGGTGTACGGTACTTTTTCTGCAATATTTTGCTGTCTTTTCTTGGATTTTCTGTTTGCACATAGTCACTTTAAGATGTTTTGTGCTGAGGCAGGAAGGCATGTAACGAGAGAGCTACTGCAGCCAAAGCTTATAAAGGTTTGAGATGGGTACAACCCAAGGGTAAGTGGGCGGGGCTAGAGATGTAATTTGCAAGTAAATGTAAGATCGCAGAGCTAGCTATACCTCGGCTATTGTGTTGCTAGAGATGAGCATGTCAATGTGTTAATGTAACCCCACGGCTACGGTGCTGAAGAAGCCATTGTATTGATCGGGATTTTATTTAATTCTTTTTCTATCTACGTGATTTTACCGAATGACCCAAAGAGTATGAATTCCTGCAGTCACGAAAGCTTTAAGTTAAGATTTATCCAGGGCTTACAATATGGGTCGGTCGCAGGTCGATGACTGGAAAAAAACACATTTTTTTAAGCTGGCACAACACAGTGACCCGGAATGTATTAAAGTGAGAAATTAAGTCCTGCTCAAAATTGTGGTTTAGTTTCCAAACGCTGCACCCAAATGCATTTTTGCGAACATTTTTAAGACACAAACATTGCCGATTCATGAGTCTCGACTTTTATTAAAGGCCGATACTTACCCTTCTGAAAAATCATCATGCTCTTGCAGTGCCCTTTACGTGAGCACTCGCAAAAATGAGCACTCGCAAAAACGTTTCTCTGTTTCAAGGCCTTAGCTTGAACCGATACACATTTGTTTTATGAAGTCGCACAAATTATATTTGTGGGGGAGGGGGGGAGGGGTTGCACTTTTTTTGAAAGCAAAATAAACAGCAGCCACTGTTTATATGGTAATACGATGTTCTACTTAAAAAAAAAGACAAACATTTGTGCTTGTGCACTGTAAGCTTACAGCAAAGCTGACAGAAAATGAAAAACCATTGCAGAGTAGTAATGGACCTGGGGATAAATAAACTGTGTCTGTTGTTATACCTCGAAGAGCCACGCACTTGTAAGAGCTCGTGGATGACTTCAAGATGGGAAGAGCGTTAACTCAGCAGGGTGGTTTACAACATCTCCTTCATTATTTAGAACTATACGAGAATACAATAGCAATGATGCCTTACAGCCCTGTTTGTCAATCCAGATTCTTTTCAATTTACAGCCCTCTGTCAGGAATAAACGCTGCCCTTTGCGGTATAAAAAAAACATAAAAGCCTTCAAATTTTTGTAATTATTGTGGACATCGTCAACGAAGCAGGACCATCTGTCTGTTCAAAATTAGTAGGCCCGTTTCACTAAATATTTACGCATACTTGAAATGCTCAAATCACAGATTTGACGTCTCAGTCGTTCTTCTGTGTAAAAAAAAAGGAGACGAAACTAATCGGAATTAATAATAGTTTAGACTGGAGGAATTCGATGAGCTATTAATCTCTTGTTCACAGATGTCCAGTAATATGGACCCAACAGCCTCTTCTCAAGGGGAACTCTGGCGCACTGGTGATCGCACAGCGCTCTGAACTCGGTAAAGTGAGGTCGTCTCCCGGCTTTGGCCAGCATCAGTGATGTCTGAACCGGCCCTAGACCCCGTTCACCAACTCGCACTCACCAACGCGGTAAAGTATGGTCAAATGACCCTCATGACCGGCATTAACGAAGGGCTCTAGTTCTGTAAATTATCCTCCTATCGAGTGAACGTAAATTGTTCACAAAGATCGCAGAGATCCAGCAATGTGTAATGATTGTTTATTTTTGGGCTCTATAAACAAAGCATGCTTTCTGCAAATGGGAATGAACCAACCCAATCTCGAACAAAACATTATGTTAAATACAATTAAATGCAAATATGTAGCTTTGTTATCTTACACAGCGCTTATCTTTAAGGAATTCATGTAAACAGATTGTGTGCTTTTTGTGTGAGCAGCAAGCCGTAATCTTCCCTGATATGATCATGTCAGACTCTTGAGTATTCACTTTACATTAGGGCCTTGCATAAATCATCGGCACAAGCCGCATGGATGAATGTTGAACTTCATTTGCACTGGACGTAGCCAACCGTGCACATCGGAGGTGCGAAACCAAGGCAAACTGTCAGGTGGTGATTTCAATTCATGGCATGCAAAAATATATCCATCTGTACTGCATTGCTTTTTTGCGGTGAACAGGATTCCATGTTTGACATGGAGTGCTCTTGCCAATAACGTATTATAATCCAATAGCATTTGATTTACAATCCTGTCTACTCATCAGACCTGGAAGGTCAACCATCGGTACAGAATTAGCTTGCTTAAACGAATCCTGTTTGATAATATTTACCTGCAAAGCCAAAAGACTGATAGACTAAATAATATGTTTACTTTATATAAAGACACAAAATGGAGCTCTGCTTGTATTTTTAAATCCTTTATATTAAGTTCACTTGCTTGCGCGCTTACGACCATGCAAATTTTTCGGTCGTTTTCTAACCCACTTCCCGTGATCCAATCGAGCTGACATTTTGCACACAGGCTCGTTGTGCGTGACAATTTATTTTCGTGAAAATGTTTTCCCAAAATTTAACACTTTTTAGGAAAAAATAAATTATATTTAATTACCAATTGCTTAATGGTGGCAGGCAATCATCTGACCCATAGGTGGCAGCCATCTCAAGCCAGAGGACGAGAGGACTCGAGCCGCCACGCATATAAAGGATTTATAGTGAAAAACTTTGTTTTTACGGGTTAATTTTTTATCCACCTGTTTGTATCAGTTCTGGGTTCAGAGGTCGGAGGTCAGCCTATCCCAGCACTTCCTCCTGTAATGTTCCTCATTCAGGGATTACTCTTTGATATTATTCCCCCACCACGTCCGTCTTTGTCTTCCTCTTGTCCTTCTGCTTAGATTTCTGCTGAGAGCAGGTATTGCAGTTGGCCTCCCTCTACACAAACGTGCTGAACGTACGTATGTGTGATTGTTGAACTTCTTTCGCACCGTACGTAGCCAATTATGCAAATTGGAGGTGCGGGGCAAGGACAACAAACGAAATACAAAAAAAAACTGTTCTAAGGAAATGAGTTGTCAATCTATATATATCAAATCGTGAATGTCTGTCTGTCCGTCTGTGTGTGTGTGTGTGGATTTCGGACCATAAGCACTTTCATTGGACGGCGGTTGCCCCTGGCAACGGATAGCAACGCCTTCGCCGCTTTCATTGGACCTGGCAACGGCTAGCGATGCCTTCGCCAAGGGCTGCAGTTTCATTGGACGGCGGTTGCCCCTGCCAACGGCTAGCCACGCCTTCGCCACTTTCATAGGCTCCGTAAATAATTAAATAATAGCCATTACACAGTGTTGTTGGAGCGCTGAGGGGGGGGGAAGGCACGCCACCCGTACCCTGCCTCTGCCGGGTGGACAATTTAGGCGAGGCCGCAGGCTCTGCACGCTACTAGGCCTCGACACCCACCACGCCACTCTGAGGTAAATTCCGCAAAGTTTGTCCTACTCTTCACTCCACCCCCACCACAATGTGTGCAATTTATATTACTTTTAAACCCAACGCGCCAACAATTGATTACTTAAATGTTCACTGTACAAATAGTCACTAAGCTGGGTCAGCGTACTGCCAGTCTATCATGTAGACTGTAGCCTGCTTATTAAGCTCGGTGAGCGTACTGCCACTCTATCATGTACACTCTAGCCTGCTTATGAAGCTGACTGCGTGTACTGGCAGTCTATAATGTGGACTGTAGCCTGGTTATTATAATCGATTCTTTATATGTTCTTTGTACAAATAGTCATTAAGCTGGTTGAGCGACCCCAGTTCGATTCAAACTCACGCCCACCAACGCTGACGATTATTTGAAACGGACCTGGCCCTCCCCTAGGTCCACTCAGCCTCAAACGCGTAACTGCTGTCGTGTGTGAACATCGTCACTGGGGAGACAAAGGCGGACGGGCATCGTGGATCCAAGTCCCGGGCGAAGCCGGGTCTTTTGTGTATGTGTGTATGTGTTTATGTGTATCTCTGTGTGTCTGTATGTATGTGTGTATGTATGTGTATGTGTTTGTGTGTGTGTGTGTATGTATGTGGGTTTTTTTCTATGTCTTTATGTGTATGTCTGCGTGTCTGTATGTATGTGTGTATGTACGTGTGTGCATGTGCTTGGGTGTATGTATGTGTGTGTCTATGTATGTGTGTGTATGTGTTTCTGTGTATGTATGTGTGTGTATGTATGTGTGTTATGTGTCTGTCTGTGTGTCTGCATGTATGTGTGTGTGTATATTGTGTATGTGTTTGTATGAGTTTGTGTCTTTACGCTCGCATTACACAAATGTGTTGCAGGTCTAAGGCGTTCCTTGCGCAGCATTGCCGCTTTATTATTTCAGTCGTTTACTGCCGTACGCACCCTGAAAGTCGTGTGTGTCTGCAGCAAGCGCGTGTATGTGTACCTATGGACGCGCGCGCGTGTGTTGTGTAGGGGAAACGGTAGTGTAGTGCTTAGCGTGCTGCCTGTGTCTGTGTGTGTGTGTCTGTGTGTGTGTCTGTGTGTGTGCGTGTGTGGTGTGTGGGGAGCGGTAGTGTAGTGGTTAGCGTGCTGTCTGTGTGTGTGTCTCTATCTGTGTGTGTCTGCGTGTGTCTGTGTGTGTGTCTGTGTGTGTGTCTGTGCGTGTGTGGTGTGTGAGGAGCGGTGGGTGTAGTGCTTAACGCTACGCTGCGCTACCAACCCGGCGAACCCAGTTCCATTACCGCTCACGGCCACCACCGGTGACGATTATTTGAACCTCCCCTAGGTCGACTCTGCCTCAAACGAGTAACTGCTGTAGCGTATTAACATCGCCACTGGGGAGACAAAGGCGGCCGGCCGTGGTGGATACAAGTCCCTGGCGAAGCCGGGTAGTACAGCTAGTTTAGATGTAATATCGGACGGAAGATCATTCCATACGGCCTCAGAAGCGCATCTAAAAAAGCGCGATGCAGTGACCGTCTTTGTTAGATGACTAGCCAAAAGCTGCTGCGAGGGTGACCGGAGTTCACGTGATGGTTTGTGCTCCTTGACGAGATTAGCAAGCTATTGTGGTTCATTTATGGCAAGCACTTTGTATGTAATGAGTGCGAAAACACGCGGTACGACCAGAAAACACATCGGAAAACAAAGAGAGAAAATACTTTTTTAATATTCTTATAAAGCCATCTTGTGAAACAAATGGTCGGTGAAAAGTCTAACTCTAATCAGATCATCTCTGCTGTTAATTTGTTTTGTTTATAACAACAGTTACAAAACATTTTTCTTGTGTATTTATCAAAAAGAATGCTACAGATAAAGGGCATGGTCTAGTTTTCTTGCTCTTAGGGATTACACATTCTTAATAATCTGCAGTATAACTAAACAACAAAGATGTGCATTGGCTAAAACATTGCACATCTTTGAGGTCATATTTTAGACAATAGGGGAGGAAGAGGGATATAGTGTTGGCCCAGTGATTTGTACACTGCGCAATGAACCCAGCGACCTGAGTTTATTACTCGTGCGTGGCTAACATCAGTGATAAGTGCTATCCGAACTGGTCCTCTTTTACAAGCGTTTAAACAAATCCAACGAGGTGGTTCAGCGGTACAGAAAGTGGTTCGCACTCAATCAGAGGGTCTTAGCGAGGCCTCATCCAACAATAGATTTACAAAGGACTAATAACGACTGTTACGTTATTGCAATTGGTTTATCTTGAATGCTAATGCTTGTGGGTGGTGTTTACAACTATTGGGCATTAATCAAAATAATATTAACTTTAAATTTCGATTTAAAGCTTTCGTGACTGCAGGGATTCATCTTCTTGGTTCTTTCGGTAAAGTCACGTAGAAGGGAAGTAATAAAATAATAATAAATAAAACATGATAAAATAATTCTCACGACGTTTTGGCCACAACGCAAGTAGCCGTCCTTAGGTGAAGACCAGGTCTGTCGGGGAGACAGCGTCTGAATGACGTCTGAATGACGCTGTCTCCCCGACAGACCTGGTCTTCACCTAAGGACGGATGCTTGCGTTGTGGCCAAAACGTCGTGAGAATTATTTTATCATGTTTTATTTTTTATTATTTTATTACTTCCCTTCTACGTGACTTTACCGAAAGAACCAAGAACATTAACTTTGCTTGAATGACCTGAACTTTAATATGTAATTAATTAATGCATGCTCAAGAGTTTTATGCCACAGGCATCGGTGAGATACGCACCGCTGTAGTTAATGTGCAGCAATGTGATTAGAACTCCGTATATTCGGTCAACCACATGCTTGCCTCATCCTCTCCATGCCATGGAGTGGCACAGGTCAGATATTGTGATGTGCGGTGAAGTGGAACCCATTAAATATTGTGGTCTCAGGACCTCGGAAATGAACGGTAATTCAGTTCCCTGAGCTCCACGCGACTCATTTGCAAGCAAATCGCACGTGGCGCCAATGGCAATTGAGCAGTGACAGGGCCGCACCATGTGGTCATTGCGCACAATCTGGTACAACCGCCGCTGTGGGGACATTGAGGTCCTCTGTGGACATGGGACACAGTAACCTTTGGAGCGCTAAATCTTACAGCATCAAGAGCAATTTCCTTTACCAGATTAAATGTCGTAACATTACAATATTCATAACGTTGCCCTTGGAAGAGACTTTGTCCAGTCCTGCAAAGGCGTTCGCGGTTGTGCTGTATTTCTCTCCGATGTGTTCTCACGCGCTGTTTGGCATGACGTCTGACCTTTTGCCCCGCGTGCTCGGGAGCTTTTTGCATTCCCCTACAGAATTAAAACCGGGTTCTTCCCATGTTCATTCAATTCCCGAAGACGCTTTGAGCACGTGGAGTAAAACGTCGGACACGGTGCCCAACGACCGTCGGCGCAACGCAACAAACACATCGGAGAGACTTTGTCCCATTGGCGGTCTCTACTGTCGGCAACACCCTTAAAAAATGTAAATGTTGTGGTTTCACGCTTCAACACACCGGTGGGCTAAAGCAGTGAACTATTTGTTTTTTGTCAACGTAACACTTTTTTTGCTGATTGGCCGTGTCGGGTGGTGGAGGGTTACGACACATTTATAAATAACGCGATCTAAACCCAAAAACGTTGATTATGAACACCCTTACCGTAAGCATATTTGTCTACATTTATTTTTGTTGTTAATTTGTTTGATTCTCGCATCTCTGATAAGCACGGTCAGCGACGTATGGTGCGAAAGAAGTTCAACATAGATACATAATAGTTCCAATTATTTTCACCCTGGAAAAACTGACTGAGTCTCAAGACTATCTTTTCAGCAGGGTCCTGCTTCGGCATGTTTGGCATATGGGATTAAACCAGAGTACCTGGAGGTAACTCACACATAATAGAAAATGGTGACAGCACTGCCAGCTCCAAGTCACCTTGCAGCTCCATGTTGACAATGCCTGGCGAACTCTGGTGGTCAACCCATCCAAGTATTAAACAGGCTCAAGCCTGCCTAGCTTCAGAGATACGATGAGATCGAGCAGATATGGGTGATTTAGTGATTGGCAAATACACGTCTTATATGTCGCAGACAAACCATACGTTTTAGATACTCGGCAAATAAAACAATAATTGAAAAGCTTGTGTGATGTTAAGGAAGATTTGTAAACTATAAAATAAAAATATCTCACGTGATTTCAATTTATCTTTCATAGTGCACGGAAACAGCACGCGTTTTTCAAAGCCTGAATCTGCCAATGCCCCCTTACTGACTTTTCAAACTACTAATTAGCTCGTAGCCAAGCGCCATCTATCATCGTTTTACTGTATCCTAAAGATTTACAGGGATTTTATTCACGTGATAAACACATTGTGGAAACACACGCCACAGCAGCACGTCTGCATAAATGAACGTAACTTTGGAGCAAATGCAATCCGAATATTCTCTGCAATTCGTAATGATGTTATTTGCCCTGGCCTCTCTCGGTGTTCTGACACTCGTGTACGAAAATAAGCCAAGCGATGTGTAAACTAAATGAACATAAATTTCGATTTAAAGCTTTCGTGACTGCAGGAATTCATCTTCTTGGTTCTTTCGGTAAAGTCATGTAGAAGGGAAATAATAAAATAATAAAAATACAACATAATAAAATAATTCTCACGACCGCAGCTGTCCTCAGGTGAAGACCAGGTCTGTCGGGGAGACAGACCTGGTCTTCACCTGAGGACGGCTGCTTGCGTTGTGGCCGAAACGTCGTGAGAATAATTTTATTATGTTTTATTTTTATTATTTTATTATTTCCCTTCTACGTGACTTTACCGAAAGAACCAAGAAGATAAATGAACATATTCGATTTTGCCAAATGCATTTCGTCCCGTCGTTCTTTAATTCTGAAAAAATATTTAATTGCACCGTGCTCTGTACGTTGCCTTTTCACATTAATGTGTGCTTGGTGTTTAGATTTAACATGTCAGAGGTAGAGTCATTATATTGTCCACCTTTGGTGCAAAGACCAGTCAAAGAAATGTTGAGGGCAGTTAATGACTGCAGCCATAAAGTAATCCGTCACACACCACAGAGCTTCGAGTGCATTGCAAATTAACCTACAAACTGGCCATTACAGTTGATGCTTGAATGAAGCTGACTGCTGCTCAATGAAATCTTCCGTTCTGCCCATGATGGTGGTTGCTGAGGGCTTGCAGGTTGCCACACAGTTGAGGAAACGTTTCATAAGCCACAACGGTACAAGTATCAGTGCAGATTTACAATGACAAAGGAATAACTGCACACTCTTTGGTTCTTTCGGTAAAGTCACGTAGGTATAAAATAAAATAAATCACGACGTTTCGGGCGCAACACAAGAGTCCGTCATCAGGTGGGAAAGCATGGTCTGCTGCTGAGGCAGACTGTTTTAAAAGGTTTGAAATGGGAGTAGCTCAAGAGTTATAAAGAAGTGGCCGGGGCTAGTGATGTTAATGTGAGAAATTAGCATGATGTTAATTTATCACACATTAACATAGCCATTTCCGTGCCCTCGTCTAGGAGGCCGCTCTCCTATCTTACAGTTACATGCTAATTTCTCACAGTAACATCACTAGCCCACGGCCACTTCTTTATGACCCTTGAGCTACACCCATTTCAAACCTTTTAAAACATTCTGCCTCAGCAGCAGACCATGCTTTCCCACCTGATGATGGACGCTTGTGTTGCGCCCGAAACGTCGTGATTTATTTTATGTTATACCTACGTGACTTTACCGAAAGAACCAAAGAGTATGGATTCCTGCAGTCACGAAAGCTTCAAATCAAGATTAATAACTGCACATTATATATATTTAAAAATCTCAAATAATCTACACGCATAACCCATTTTGTCAACTGTACTGCCGGACAGAGGGCCTTTCTCTCCACTCATGCCTTGCAGCCCGTGATGAGTATTTGACCATACTACACCACGCAGGTCCGTGCCGGTAAGTGAAGGTGGAAGGAGTGTCGGACAACAATGGGGTTTTTATTTCGTCTGATGAATCCCTGCAGTCACGAAAGCTTTAAATCGAAATTTAATGGGGGTTTTCTGCACTGCCCTCTGTATTCCCACAGTGCTTACTTACCACTCCTGTTTTTCTGGATGCTGTTCACCCATCCAAGCCGTGCCCAGGCTCTCCCGCCTGCTTAGCTTTCGAGATCTGACTAGATCGTGCTGCATTCTAGATGATTTAGTAGCCAAACAAAGTTAAGTGATAATGTAGAATTAAACTCGTCAATAGCATGCACAGACCATAACACTTCAAAGTACCATTCTATGCTTCCACCACCACTGGCAATGGAGCTGGATATTATTTAAGATAGGTATGAATTTGGTGACATGATTTGGGTAATAACAGTTTATAGCCCTTTGTCAATCCACTGATGGGTGAATGTCTTTTTGTACCTTATCAGCAATGGGGGATGTGTGACTATAATTCAACTTCATGATCAGTGTGGGTTTGTAAAGGGGGGTCCAGGCCTCATTTAGATATCACTTGCAGCTAGTTTTGGCCGTGGTCGGAATATGAACTCGACTTGCTGGGTGCATTACACTGCGTGCTAACCATTGCACCGCCACTCTCCCAGCTTAGCTTGGATTTTTATATGCGATATCTAGTATTCTTGTAATTTTTACCCACATATTTTACGGGGAGGTCGAACAAAACGAGGGATAGCACTGGACTGTACATCACATTGTTTGCGTTGACCCGTTGACTGGTTTCCAGGGCTGGCCTGGTTGAAAGCGGGCAGCTTCAAGTGAAGACACCAGGTTGTTTTCCACTGCAGAAGCTGAGCCGTGCCGTTGACGGCACTTGCAATGCAGGTGCGACGCCAGGATCACGTGGTCAAGAGTACTGATTGATGCAACGTACGATGATAATTCTTCATCCTGCCTCTAGTCCTGCTTGACCCTGAGCCAGATTCAGATATTTGGTTTTTATTTTGACTGAACTCAGCAAAAAGCAAAGAGAAAATCATCCTTACAGAATGAGAATATTTATTTATACCGGAGGAATCCCGTGAGCTATTAAGCTCTTTTTCACAAATGTCCATTAGGGGTGGGTCAGAACGTCACAACCACAGACAATACAAAAACACGATATGAGTGCAAAGCATAGGAAAGGTGAACAAATAACTTAAAACATATATACGAATAAAACTAAACTATTTTTTTTTATCTTACCAGGTAAATCCCACTGAGCTATTACCTACTTTTACAGAAGTAACCTGGCCGCAAATGACAGCTAAACGAAGTTGCTTATCATGTGGAAATTTATAGCAGCAAAATAATCTCAACGTCGAGGCCCCCCCCACGCTGGCATGGCTCGGATGTGTCTGTGGAAAAGGGGTTTCGGTGTGGGCAGCCCTGTCCACTGACGTCGAGTCAGCCAATCCAGCCTGCCCGGTTCCGGTTCATTAAATCGAGCCAGCACAACTTCCCAATGGCTGTTGACGCACGGCATAGCGAGGGATCTTGGTTATGCGCATTGCCTTTGTCTTGGAGTATTCCAAGCACGAATACGGAATTTGAGAGAACCATCTTCATCAGTGGTAATAGTCGGCACAAGTTGTACCCCTTTTGTGCATCAAATTTGTCAACACGATGCCGAGCCATGATTATTAAGTTGTACTGCAGCTCTTTGTTCAATGCTGCAACCTTCCCCAGCTTCTCTTGCGCAAGTAATGCCTGTTTTGTTTTTGGTGAAACAGCTACCGAGGATGATTTTTAGCCTTTGTGTTCTACAATTTTATGCCCCACTGCTCTGATTGCGAACCAGTCGATTTAATGTTAGGCTGGTATCTTCATTCTTGGCTCTACTATGCAGCTAGAGAGAAAAACATATGCCCTATCTTGTGGAAGGGGCGTTAAGCTTGCTATCTATCCTATCTGCTCACGTAGCATTGGCAGTCCATGTGCAAGAGTATACCATTGCGTACCAGTGTATTTTAAGGAAATTACATAATTGATTTCCTTGACCTAGTTTCGTGATTTTATTGGGACAGCACTACGTTGAGCGGTGGGCTATCTGTTAAGAAATGCAGTAATTGTATCACTCCAATGATTCTGTCAAAAAACCCTCCCATAAGAGATAAACATCCTGCACCATTGCATTCGACACCCGCCCAGTGAATGTATTAATGCGCCATTGAAAACTCCCGTGGAAGAATTTGCCAACGAAGACACCGTTGAAAGTAATACAATTTGTAATACAACGAAAATATAAAGGCTTATTTTTTAAAGAAAAAATAATATATCATAGTTTTTTTTGTGACTGTCATATCGGATGCCCCGACCATCAACACTGATTTATATAAACCACCAGTTTGCAATTTGACCAGGAGGGTAGTTTATGTGTGTCTATAGTCATCCTCATAACTTGTGGTGTATGCCCATGATATATGCTTTTTAAATCCTTTATATTAAGTTCGCTTGCTTGCTTAGGACCGTGCAAATCTTTCGGTCGTTTTTTAACCCACTTCCCGTGATCCAATCGAGCTGACATTTTCCACACAGACTCGTCGTGCGTGACAATTAATGTTCGTGAAAAAAATTCCAAAATTTTACACTTTTTAGGATAAAAATATTATATTTAATTACCAATTGCTTAATGGTGCAATGCAATCATCTGACCCATAGGTGGCAGCCATCTCAAGCCAGAGGACGAGAGGACTCTAGCCGCCACGCATATAAAGGATTTATAGTGAAAAACTTTGTTTTTACGGGTTATACTTGTTATCTGTCACGATCGTCAGCGTCTCTCATGGAGAGCTTCGTCCAACTGCTTCCATTGCCCCACCGACTGATCTCTTTCCTTACTCCTCGCCTCTCCCCTTAATTTTTCTCTCGGAGAACCATCTTTGAGAGTAGATATTAAATCACATGCCAAGATGAATTTTTCAATTACAGTAATTGCGAAGCGTAAAATCTTCCTCGTGCTTTCACAATATTTAAACTAATGTAGGTTTTTTTTTTTGCTGCAAATGCTGATGTAGCATTTATTAGAGCAAGCCATCTCGAGTTGAAGAGAGTCAACTAGTGTATTAAAGTTGAAACTATATATGCGGAGTATCCACTTCCACACTATGGTGGCCTAAAGCTTATTCATCTTCTTGGTTCTTTCGGTAAAGTAACGTAGAAGGGAAATAATAAAATAAGAAAAATAAAACATAATAAAATCATTCTCACGACGTTTCGGCCACGATGTAAAAACTAAAGCTTATTATTAATATGATTGTGTTACGATAGGTTTTGTTCATAATTCACATATTTGATTATTGTCAGCATTAGCCAGGCCAATGCTGAGAGCGCTGGGCATTGGTGATTTCACTGTGCTGATGAGTCCAAAGGAGAATAAAACCAGTCCACTGTTGCTGTGAGTCGGTCACATTTGTTCAAATTAACGTTGATGATGACCTAGGACAAGAAGAGGACAAAAGGGCCACAATGTACTGCAGAAAGTGCTGATGTTTTTTTTTTGCGTAATCCACAGAGGCTATGTGCTTTTAACACTGTTTTCGTGTTGTTGGAAACAAACTATACTTCTGTGAATACATGACAAAGCCCTATGTTTAATGTGAGCATTGTTATACAACAGGCACTGTTGTCGATATGCCTTGCAAGTGCCCAGTACATCTGGCAGGAGGTGATGGAATTCAAACCCACTGAATCCATGTAAATTAGCTTGAAGTAAAATGTGTTAATTACTCGGCACAACCATCTGCCTGTTTGGCAATGAATAAGTAGGTTGACATTGATTTTACACCTTTAAATAAGGTCATTGTAATATTTGGCGAAATAATATTTGAACTGAGAAAGTAACCAAGTAAACATATAACATCAGAGTAGTTAACTTTTTTTGTTAATTAACGAAGGATTATAAACAATTCATAGTGGATGTAAAATCTGAAGCTTAGCAAATTGAATTTTTTTACGAAGAATAAAGTTAATTTGCAAGTATCTAATTAATTTAATGTTGCATTGCAAGCTGCAACAACATTCATTAATATGAATTTGCACGAGTGTCTAAATATTAATTACCCAGAGTGGTTTTAAAGACACTGTAATTTACACTCCTTAACCAATCTACTGCTAGATGAAGGCTTCTCCATACGACCAATATTATCCATAATATAGTTTTTTTATTTTTTGTGAAGTCAACTCTGGCTGTCGCTTGATTGAGGCTGGTTATAATTGAAATGGCATATTTTGTTTACGTGACAAATTGGCTGTGTCGGGTGGTGGCGGGTTTAACGACACATTATATTTACCCTCTCCATGCTGTTGCAGGCTTTGTGGTTGTTTGACCTTACTTCACCATGGTGGTCAATACAAATTGGTGAAAAGGGGTGGTTACCAGGACTGGTTCAGAGGTTGCGCACCCCTGAAGTTGGCCACAGTCAGCGATGGAACCAAGGTCACCGGAGTTTATAATGCAGGGTTGCCAGCCACTGCGTTTCCACAGCCCTCGAGTCAAATTAATGCTATATTGGATGTAGCTGTGTATGCAGAATACAAAACGAATATCCCATTGATTTTTTGGGGGAAAAAAGCATTTCCCTGCCCCACGCCACTTTAGTCTTAGCTGTTGTTTGACTAAAACTTAAGCACACTGGTTAATTCAATTTGGTAATAGGTGGGTGCGAGAGACGAGTTTTTATTTCACTCACCACTGACCTTCTTCTTGGTTCTTTCGGTAAAGTCACGTAGAAGGGAAGTAATAAAATAATAAAACGTCGTGAGAATTATTTTATTATGTTTTATTTTTATTATTTTATTACTTCCCTTCTACGTGACTTTACCGAAAGAACCAAGAAGATGAATCCCTGCAGTCACGAAAGCTTTAAATCGAAAATTCACCACTGACCGTTAAGCCTTGGGCTGGGAACTGAACACGAGTCGCTGAGCTTATAGCGCAGGATGATAACCAGGGCGCCACTGTGCCGCTAACTCTCACTCTCGACACTCGAACTGGAATATAAATGAATTGCGACATTTTACACGCCTCCCAAAGGCAGCGTTTGCATGCTTCATGGGGTTTATGCTTTCACTTTCTTCCTGCTAGGGAGATACAATTATGGTTGCTCCAACATTATATATCTTGAGCTTTTATGCATATATATATATACAACTGGGACTTGAAACATTTTGAAAATGTAATTAGTGTCCACTTGGTTTACAGTTAATGTAATTAATTCCTTATATTGTTATTTTATTCATTATATTTATTTATTTATTTTTGTGACTTACTTACTTTTACTATACTTTGCACTCCTAACCGTTTTTGCATTGTTTGTTGTTGCAACTTTCTGACCCACCCTTACTAAACTTCTGTGAAAAAAAGCTTCATGGGTCATTGGATTCCTACATTGTCAATACAGATTCTGATCGTACAATTAGTGCCAACGGATCTCATTTCAAAATAAGGTTCAGCATAAAATTGATGCTACATTTGTATTTCTGTTCTGATAATATTTCCACCATACCTAAAATATACGTATCAAATGTTTGACTTCACGCTCAAATGAGTCTGGAGGAAAGAGAGGCTTCTCTTATCTTGGTTGGTCTATCTTCTTGGTTCTTTCGGTAAAGTCACGTAGAATGGAAATAATAAAATAATAAAAATAAAACATACTAAAATAATTCTCACGACGTTTCGGCCACAACGCAAGCAGCCGTCCTCAGGTGGAGAACAGGTCTGTCGAGAAGACAGAGACCATTCAGACCATTCAGATTATGTCTTCTCGACAGACCTGTTCTCCACCTGAGGACGGCTGCTTGCATTGTGGCCGAAACGTCGTGAGAATTATTTTATTATGTTTTATTTTTATTAATTTATTATTTCCATTCTACGTGACTTTACCGAAAGAACCAAGAAGATGAATCCCTGCAGTCACGAAAGCTTTAAATCGAAATTTGGTTGGTCTATTTATCGAACGAACCGCTTTATTTTCCCACAAAGTGGCATTTATTTTATCGACCCCAGAGTGATGAAAGGTAAAGTCCACCCCTATCCAGGATTTGAGCCCAAAACAACCTCCTGCTTGCAAGCCATACACTCTACCACTGTGCGAACCGGGCGACATCATATACGCAGTTCATATAAACATGCGCGTGACAGAGACCGTTTCAGATGATTTGTCTTTCATTTCCGTCAACAGAAAGAGAGGCTCCGTGAAAGTTTATCTCGAGTCGCAAACTGTCAAGATATTTTGGCCTTTTGCTGCCTAATGCATTCGATATCATGTTGGATGACATTTTCGCAGGGAACCTTCAGAGTTTTATTTTTCAATAGCACATGAAATAAAGTTTTTTCATTGACTCTTTCCTTTGATGGTAGCGTCAGAAATGTTTGTATATTATGTAAGCGTTTTATCATTATTTCCCCCACCTTAAAAAGAAACACAAACATGTTCATTTGAGCCATGAAATGGCTTTTTATCAAATTTATGCTCGGGAAATATTCGCAGCAGTGATCGTTTTATGTCGTACGAATGGACATTTGTTACATAAAGTCTCTTGCGCTACATCAGCAAGCTTACTCAATTGCAGCGGCGAAGCCATATAAAAACGAGACGTTTCACTTTCCCTCGATAACAGGTAGTTTATGTGCAACTCTGAGTCATCAGTCTGATGTCCATTTCCCGCAATCTATTTCTCGTGAGTATTCTGCGACGCGCATTGATTTATAAATACATTTCAATTGATACACCTTTATTGAACCTGATTGTGCTCACAGAAAGTTGTTGGAGGGGTTTAGTTTTTTATACATTTTCTGTGCAGAGTTGTTGACAGTTTAAATCGTGTCATCACTTTTGGATGATTGTCCTTAAACTGTAAACATCTTTTGAGGTAGGCAGGTGGGAATTCGAAGGCATTCGTGGAAACATAGCGAGGGTGGAAAATTGGCCAGCTGCTCCCATAGTAAGCGTTGATGTACAGGGATTGAGGTGCGTTGGTTTTATTGTAAACCCTTAATATTCGCTGGGACGTATTACTGCCCGACTGCGCGACTATTAAGGGTTTACTGTATTACAAAGACTGTTTGAGATGTTATTAATTAGACTAGTTGTACACTAATTTATGACTATTACATATAGTCTGAAAGAGTATATCAATTGAGAGCTTCGTACACCTGTTTCAAACTTGGAAGTTGAGACTTTTTTTTACCTTGGGATATACAAAATCTAAATATTTTTTAATCTACCATTTGATGTGTGCACGGGTGTCAAAAGCTGCAATACAGAATCTATTTTAATAAGGAGCTGCTAGAGCACAGTAGTTAGTATACTGGACCATGAAGCCAGCTTCCTGAGTTCATCTCCCAGCCATGGCTAAATTTGATGGCAAGTGACATTTGAATCAGTGGTGGGACCCCCTTCACCAACCCACACTGTGACGAGCGTTGTCAAACACATTCCTGCGGAGGGAGCTGGTAGGAACGTTGAGTTGCTCGGTCAATGGCCAGGGTCAACGGCGGCGTGGTGTATTTCGCAAATATGCCCGACTGTGAGGGGCGGGCACAAGCCGGCGTGAGTAGGTTAAACGTTGAGTTTTATAAGGGCACCATGGGGTGACCAGCCCCTCTCCACCCAGCCCCACCCCTCCCACCCAACACCCAGCCCCACCCTCCCCACTCAGCCCCTCCCCACCCTCCCCACCCAGCCCCTCCTCACCCTCCCCTCCCCACCCAGCACCACCCTCCCCACCCAGCCCCTCCCCACCCTCCCCTCCCCACCCAGCCCCTCCCTCCCTCCCCACCCAGCCCCTCCCTGCACGACGGACGGACACAATAATCCCCTGTGGGCTGGTGTAACCAGGAGGTTCCTTCCAGTATTACGGTTAAACAACTCCCACGACCGGCACAGCGTGGGGAGGCATTCATCCAGCAGTGGTTTTACAATAGACTGATGAAAACATATTTAACATAACTCTGATATGGCTTTCAGTAGATATGTTTACAAAGAATGCTAATTGCATTTGCATGCAATAACATAACACACTAATTATGATCAATGCGCACTTCCTTGATTGAAGGTTTTGTTAAACATCAAAATGAAGATTAAATGAAAAGGACTGGGCATGCTATTACACATTAGCCGGAGTTTAGATTTTAAATTAGATGTTCACTTTACGCAAACTATGATTTAAATCAGCAATCTGGTATTCACCTCAGCTGACACATGATGTGGCATTCTGAAAGTTGGCATAATCTTCCAGAAGTTTATTTAAAGAGTGAAATATTTATGTGTTCATGATCGTGGGTGGGTGGGTGAGGACTGGCCAAGTTACTGTTGATTATTACTCTTGCCCTCTGTGGCTCAGGAGTTGTTATTTTGTGCGTAATCATGTAAGCACTCTAAATGCACTACGTGATTTACATGATAATAGTTTTTTCAAAGGAGGTCCCATGATGATTTATATGCTGTATTTATTTGAAACATCTTCATGTTTGGGAACAAGTCCATGCGTATAAAATATTTGATCGCTTATTGCGTCTGAATGTTTATTGCAACGTCTTCGATAACACTGTAACAATATACAATAGGGAAAACCCTATTGTCATATTTTGGTACTGGCAAAGGAGGTCCCATGATGTAGATGCTCGCCCCGAGCTCTCAATGCCCTGATAGTGGCATTGTCTTTGAGCTGTACGCCTTTTGGCGTCCTCTGGTCTAACACCGTTTGAAACGAGGCTCAAAAGAAAGCTGTCTCTGGTGTGGACCAATCAGTTTAAAGGACAATGCATATATTATCAGAGTATGTTTTTTTTGTTTGCATTCTGACCACAAGCATTGTGGTTTCAGTTTGGAGTTTTAACATCTTAACGCCTGTTTTGTTGCCAGAAAAAAGGGGAAAACCTATTATCAACAATATACGTTTTGTGTTCATGTTTAAACCTGTCATAACATTTCCACCAAAAAATTTTCCACCACCACCCCCCACCAATATAATTTATCCTATGTACGGTACAAATACAATCTAGCAGAGGCCACGGTTATTTGAGCTTCCAGTAAGAATGAAGCGTTGAACGAAGGAAGAGAGGCGGTATTTGCAAGCACACACATGCCCATCCATAACTCATTTATGGCCACATCGTAAATTTTAATAAGGACCTTATTTCCTCCCAACAGATTCACAGACACCTCAAATGAAGCGTCGACGTCGGCTTAAATAATGCCTGCGAGTGAGCCATTCATCTCGAGTGCCACACGCACTCGCCTAATGGACCAGCTGCTCCCGCCTGCCGTATTTGCACACGTTGTTTGTGCGTCCGTGTGCTGGTGGCAGTGACCGGAGCCCACGGAGTCTACGTGATCCTCAAGGGGGCAGTCGTGCCCAATGCCCTGTCCATCGAGAGGCCGTTCGTGGCGGCGCGGCACTCCTCACAAAGCTCCAACCAACCGCCGTGCAGGCCCCTTGCTCGGGTGAGTGAGCTGGGTGGAGGTGACGCCAGAGGGTAGGCGAGATGCATTGTTTCTTGCGCCAGCTTCGTCACAACCTTCGCTGGAATATTCCCATGTGACCTGGCTCCATCCGTAGGCAAGAACACCTTCTGTATTTGACCGGCGCTACGCTCTGTGCAGTGCTACGGGTCTGTCGTGGGTTAATCGAACCTTGCTGAACTAGAAGCAGAATTGGCAAGAAAAAAATGGGATATTTTTGGACTCGGCGAGGTGAGGGTGAAAAAAGAAGGAAAATTCTAAAATGTGAAATAGGGACAACCTTCTATACCGTTATTGGATATAGCCTTCCGCATGCTCTGTCAGTCCGGGGGATTGTTTGATTATATATCATTATGCTCGTCAATATGGTTTAGTGAAGGAGGGCCCAGATTTGGTTCAGATATATTTTGCCATTGATGTTATTCTTGGCCAGGAATCGAACTCAGCTCGCCGGGTTCATTGCGCTAACCACTGCGCCACCGCAGATTCACGTCTATTTCAGAATTTTACCGTGACATACTTGAATCTAACAATCCCAATTCATTTATTTACTGTGCAGTTATGTTTACATTACTCAGTAGAAACAACATTTTTTCTCAAACATAGTTTTTGCTTTGAATAAAAACTGGTTCTTTGCTATGATAAACTTCGGATGTGTGTTGTTTCCTTCTTTAAGAATGAGCACTTCAAATTAATAATAATACTGGTAGGAACCCACTGGTTCTACCAGCCCACAGGGGATTATTGTGTCCGTCCGTTCGTCGTGAAGGGAGGGGCTGGGTGGGGAGGGAGGGGCTGGGTGGGGAGGGGCTGGGTGGGGAGGGTGGGGCTGGGTGGGGGGGTGGGAGGGGTGGGGCTGGGTGGGGAGGGGCTGGTCACCCCGTGGTGCCCTTATAAAACTCAACATTTAACCTACTCACGCCGGCTTGTGCCCGCCCTCACAGTCGGCCATATTTTGCGGAATACACCACGCCGCCGTTGACTCTGGCCATTGACCGAGCAACCAAACGTGCCTACCATCTCCCTCTGCAGGAAGGTGTTCATGAGAATATTGTTGCTTGTTGAGAGGAGACGGTGGTGTCTTGTGAGTGTTTTCCTTGAGGTTGAAGAAATCCGCATTGTGAAGAGCCACACCCTTTCCTTCAGACGGAACATGGGAACACCCCACGCAGCCGTGTGAATATGACTTTTAATATCTTTTGGGATTCCCATGGAAGCTGTCAGGACAATACAACTGTTTTGACAAGGCACATATCGTCATAGTGCATTGGCAAGGAAATTCAGGCTTTTATTTAATGTTAAATAAATGTGTTGCAACTGCATAAATATATGAGTAATTTATACAATCCTGAACTTTTTAGCTTTTGTCAATTACATCCTGCCCATCATCTTTGTTCTCGAATTATAATCTTGCTGAATTAAATAAATGAATTACCACTTATCTATTCTGCCTTCTACACTGATGTTCTTTTCTGATCGTGTAGCATTTTGGAGTCTGAGCTCAACAATTGTGCGATTTAAAAAAAAAGATCACATAATTGAACACAATTAAAAAGCAGAGTAAATAAAATATATACGAAGGCACATCACTGTGGTGCTATTTATTTAGATACTAATTTTAGATGAATTTGTTTTAAAGATGCTTGTTTATTCTTATTTTTCAGACTTTGAATATCCTGAGCAGTCTGGAGGTTAACATCAAAGCTAGCACTCGTGATTTTATCTTCACAGAGAATAAATACATGCACTGTACAGAGTAGATAGCTTTCAGACATCTAATCAGCACAATTCTCGCTTTACCACCAATCAAAAGCAATACTACATTATTAACACATTGAAATTGTATGCTGTGTGAGCCCAGCTGTGGGCACTGTGAACATAACTCTCAGTTGCCAGTCCACTGATGACAACGTGACTGCATGCTGTGCTCACGTGGTACGAGAAGGGTGCTGGTTGTACGTGGCACAAACCCCTTAGCCATTTTCCACACTCTCAATCATGGCCCTTGTGTCTACATGTGTGAAGATCAAATGCAACTAATGAAGGCCTCAGTAGTGAACCCCCCCCCCCCACCCCTCCCGGCCAATCTCCCTGGCAGGCCAGAAGGTGGATAATCTACATAGATCGTCTCATTGATCTGTTGCCTTATTTGTGCAATGTATTTTAATGTTTGCCAGCTTGCCTATACAAATTTGTCTAGAATATGCGATCTTGTCAGATCTCGGAAGCTAACCAGGCTTAATATGTGGACTGCAGATTGTCTGGGCAGCCTGGTGGACAGGAGATGGCAGTAGAGCGATGGATTATTGCATCTATCTGTGTGGAGATTTCAGCGTTATTAACCTAACATGTGTGAAAATGAAAGAAATTCGTTTGTGATTGTGATTCCGCTGCATTGGCAGCGGGGGTACAAGCACAATTAACAAAACAAATCAACGCATTTGCCAATAGCATTGCACGTGAATGTCTAGGGAAGGGCCATTGTGCACACTCTGGTCAAATGAGTGAGCTTCCTCTAGGTACGTTGGTTTCCTCCCTCAAGCCAAACACTCATTACTGGAATTGGCCAAACATCCCAGTACAGGATGCTCCTTGTGTGTCCTGTCACATTTCTATGCATCCTGTTACAAAATTGAAATTTAAAAAAATCAGGATGTGTTCCATAAATAATCTCCAAAGTTGTATAAAGGCACATCTAAAGACGAGTACACATTTCTATAAAACCATTTTTTATTTAATGTTATATTATTGTAAACATGCCTTCGAATAATAAAGGTTTTTTTTTTGCTTAAATTGTGTAAATATGTGTCGTTAAACCCGCCACCACACGACACAGACAATTAGTAAAGTTTGTATCGTAAACAAGCATGCCAATTAGTTACTACTTCAGCACACCGGTGTGTTGGAGAGTAAACCCACAGCATTGACAATTCGAGTACAACAACCAGCCTCATCAGGCGATTAGCCAGAATTGCCTTCTCAATACGTGATCACAGATCACGAGGTCGATTCATCGAGGTGCAGATTTCGTGCGTGAACACGGCCGGGATTGAACGATGGGGGGCGGGGGGGAGGGTTACGGGAGGGACGAGGCGAGCACGGCCACAGAAATCATTCAAGATAAGGCACGGGAAAGGGGACAAAAAACCCCCGAAAGATACAGATTGGTGGGACAGAGGAGGAGAGGAAGAGAGGGAATATAAAGAGGCGTGGGACAAGGTTCCTAGGGCTCTGTGGAGAAAAGGTTGAAGTCAAGAAGAGCGTTTGTGCCCTGTTAGTGTCCGCGCCATGGCTGGCCTGCCCTGTACGCGTTGCTGTGGATGTTGGACGGAACAATAATGGTCGGTTGCCAGGACGACTCTTGTACCTGTGTTTACCACGTAGGCTTTGGCGACCAATTTGATCCATAATAGAGGTTTTTGGGTTATATCGCGGAAATATGAATGCGTCGTTAAACCCGCCACCATCTGGCACGGCCAATATTAGTAAGCTCTGTCATGTAAACAGAACATGCCAATTCATTGCTAGTTTAGCGCACAGGTGTGTTGGAGAGTAAACCCACAACATTTACCATTCGAGTACGAAGTTTCACCGGTAAATCTTGTACGTGTGTTCAGTGGCGGCTCCTGCAAAATCTCTCAGGGGGGGCAAATGTCTGGATGATTGATACGGATAAGGTCCACCCATGCAATGGATAAATTAACAGCTTAAGCATGTAAAGGCAACTTCACTTCTTTAATATTAATGAAAAATAAAGTGACTCTTACAATACATCTTGTTTGTTTCTATACTCACTATTAAAACAAACCACTCAAGTTTATTTTATTAAAGATTCCAGTAGATTTTGATTTAAAACTTTCGTGACTGCAGGGATTCATCTTCTTGGTTCTTTCGGTAAAGTCACGTAGAAGGGAAGTAATAAAATAATAAAAATAAAACATAATAAAATTATTCTCACGACGTTTCGGCCACAACGCAAGCAGCCGTCCTCAGGTGAAAACCAGGTCCGTCGAGGCGACAGAGTCTGAATGAAACAGCACACAAGCTTGGAGCATATATATAAGCTGGGCGCCTTGACAAAGGAATTTTCATATCAAGAGGAATTTAGCATATTTATGGGAAATGCAGGAATGTGATTAGTACTGCATATGCATGTGCATTATGCAGGATTAACAGCATCAAAGGGAGCTGCAGTTGCTGCTGCTGCTGCAGTTGCTGCTGCTGCAGTTGCTGCAGCTGCTGCAGTTGCTGCTGCTGCTGCAGTTGCTGCTGCTGCTGCTGTTGCTGCTGCTGCTGCAGTTGCTGCTGCTGCTGCAGTTGCTGCCTTATCCATTTTAATATAACACTATGTATTATTCTACCCACCCTAATGTGTATCACACTGCTATATATTTACTATACAATAACGACACCATACATTACTCTGCACACTGCACCATGCCAGTGAGTGGAACGTTGTGGCCGAAACGTCGTGAGAATAACTTGCGTTGTGGCCGAAACGTCGTGAGAATAATTTTATTATGTTTTATTTTTATTATTTTATTACTTCCCTTCTACGTGACTTTACCGAAAGAACCAAGAAGAAGATTCCACTAGGTGGCGATAAATTATATTGTTGGATGAAACGTGCTTACGTATGATGACGTTGGCACGTATGATGACGTAAGCACGTTAGGGCTTGCCCTCCCGGAAGCCATAGAAAATGCATTGGAGCGCCCGCCGTTCGAAAAAAACATCTTTCAATGTAAGTCTATGGGGCCACTCGGGGCGATTCTCAGCCGGAGTGAAATCGCCCAAAAAGAGGCGGTACTCCACAGAACGTGACATGACGCTGATTGGACTATATTCAGAGGCACAGTGACGGCTCGCGTGACTCTGTGGTTGAATGACATTGGTGGTGCGTCGCCCAATCGCCCTAATGAAGAAACCGCCCCTGCGTGTGTTTAACTTCTTTAGCGCTGTACGTAGCCAACCGTGCTAATCGGAGGTGCGGGAGAGGACAACAACCTAAACACAAAAAGCAGTTCTAAAGAAATGAGTTTTCAAGACTACATTTAAACGTGCACAGCTCCGCTGGCTTCCTTACGTCGGAAGGGGCTCCCTTTTTAAAGGTGTGATGTTTGCAGCGAGGACTGCCAGCCAGGAGGTCTCAGGGCCCAGTGCGCCCTTTTATGGGTGGGAGTTTTATTCTAGTTTGCGAGGAGGAATGGGCCGAAGGCAGAAGTCGCAACCGGGTACCCGATACCCGTACCCTACCCGATACCCGTTTGCGACCCTGGTGCGACCGGGTACGGGTAGACCGTGAGTCACTGGTGAGTAACCGTTTGTCACTCATTTCCCAACGTCTTGTCTCTTCTCACAATTCAAGTGCCTAGAATCAACCCACCCGCGCCTGCAACATGGCTTCATCCCAGAGGTCGCAATCAGGTACCCGATACCCGTACCCGGCCGGGTACGGGTAGGGTACGGGTACGGCCGGGTACGGGTACCCGTTTGTGACCCTGGCGCGACGTCCCACGTGCTGCGAGCTTTCAGTTAGGAACTCATTGGTCACGGTCGTTCCTGAAGAAGCTCCCATCGCGTGCACGGGAATTGCCGGGCATCGTGCTGAACCACCACGTGGTACAACTCACACAACACGCCTGAGAGCTAATTACAACATAGATCCAGGGCACGGGGTTTCCACCATCGCTAAGTGGCATTAAATCAACCCCACCAATGGACGGTGCCAAACACAAAGGCTCTGATCCATTTGACACACGCGCACGTTTACACACGCGTGTACGTGTGCTTGTCGATATCTCCTCCCCTGATGGAGCTGCTTTGCGACTGTGGATCTATTTCACAATGTTCTGGATATTATCGCGCATTCTGCAGCCGCAAGCAGAAATCCGCTGCTGTGCCTTCGCTGTGGCTTTCTCAACCCCATTCTGCAACTTACATAAGAAAGGCAGTAGAGCACAACTATGCTTGAATTATATATAAACAGACACGTGTCCATAGCAGTTAGCGTGCTACACTATGAACCCAGCAAACCCGAGATCGATTCCCGCTCACTACCAACACCAGTGACGATCATATGAACTGGTCCTGGGTCTCCCCTAAGTCGACTCAGCCACAAATGAGTACTTGTTGAGGTGCGTAAAGATCGCTGTTAGAGAGACGAGGCAGCCGGGTATTGTGCTTTCTAATATAATTTACCCAAAACGTATGTGAAGGGGATCATTGCATAAATTATAAGGTGGTGGCGTCGTGGTCAGTGCACTGCGCTGCGAACCCAGTAACCTGTGTTCCATTCCCACTCACAGCCAACATCAGTGGCGACTCTCTGTGAACTCATCTTGGTCATCCGTTCGGTTGGGCTCAACCTTGACAGCGAGCGAGTGACCGGTGTGGTGTGTTAACATCAGCACTGGGAAGAAAGAGACGGTAGGCATGATACTGGCTACACCACCTTCTCGTGTGCCGTGCCGGCCCTAATGAGTGCACACCAACGGCACTTTTTCAAACAGTGTATGGATACAGCGGGTAACTTTGTACTCGAACATAAGCTTAAGAATAGATCTCAACCATCGTCTTGGTGACACCGTTATTTGTTGTTGCTTCTGTCATTCTTTCAAATACAAAATTCCGACTTAAACACTTTCGTGGTTCTTTCGGTAAAGTCACGGAGATAGAAAATAATAAAAGTAAATAAAATAAAACTATGACGTTTCGATCACACACGATCGTCATGCTCCTGATGACGATCGCTTGTGTTGGGATCGAAACGTCGTAGTTTTATTTTATTTACTTTTATTTTTTCTATCTACGTGACTTTACCGAAAAAACCAAAGCCAATATAAAATCCCGTTGCTTTCTTGATCATTGACTTCTTGCGTGCCACATCAATGACCGTCGAGTTACTTTTTGTCATTTTTTTAAAATGAAAATTTACGTGGCGGAATGCGATGTAGACACCGAGGTGTGGGCCTCCATGCTCCCCCCACAAACCCCTTGAGTGGCTACACACCGGCAAAGAATATTGTGGCTCGTGAATAGCGGTAACATTCTGCAAATGTGTGGCTCGGCCCACCGCGCTGCTTCAACCTCGCGCACTTTTAGCCATTCTGAACGACTAACCCCAGGCTCAGCGGAATGCGCTGCAGGTGCAATCAAGCAAAGACTCCGCAACAAAAAAACGACAAAAAAACACCACGTAAATCGAAGCCCCCTCTACGCGTCTTGTTAGCGAAGCAGGGGCACAATTGATTTTGATGAAGCCAATCGAGTCCACGTCAAAAGCAGAATGTGGGTTACGATGACATTCGGACAAACAAATGAGCGCATACGCTTCCTTGGCATGGCCACGCTCGGCGTTTGTGCCAAAGTATCAGTTTGCTGCCTTTCATGCCAAGCCGCGCCGCTATGGGATGGGTGGAGCACGCAGGTGTGAGGACCTCCCTGTAAGCTGTCCCCTAGACACCATCTTACTCGCCGCCAATACCCAGGGCAAGGGGAAGCAAGCAAGCAAGCAAGGTGGTCGCGCGATCACTCTTGTCGCGTCTGCTGCGAATGCTCCTTCATGCGATGTGCCATCTCAAGTTGTCTCCCGGTTAAATACCTTTAAAAAAATATATGATTTGGCGAGTGCACAGGAATCAATAAAATAGCAGATTTGTTTTTCTTTATGTTAGAGTTCTCCGCACCCCCCCCTTTAACTTGTGTTTGTTTTGTCAAGGCAAATCTCCGAAGTGGTGCATTTGCCGAAGAAAAACAATTACGGTGAAAGACAAAGTGCTGGACATAATGCCACACGGGCTCTTCGATATTGGCCTGGAAAATGTCGCTCCCCCAGCCAATACGCGAGCTCCAATATTTACAGAAAACAAACCGTGACATGCCACTGTCTTTCATAAACCCATCCAGTTGTGTATTTTTTTCTCTGAAATAAGTAAATCTATTACATCCGCCGCTCTCATTTACAAGATAACATTTTCTCATTTGTTATTCTGTAAATTGCTTTATATTCATGAAAAAAGAAACCTGTCAAGTTCTCCGATTCACCAAGGGACAATCACGTGCCTTCCCCAACTCACCCTCGTGCGGCAACCTTGCGCCTCAACAAGTGCCTTTTCAATCCTGACGCGTCCCTCATGTCCTTACAATGCCTTTCCACCTTGTCAGATTCTCTCATAGACGTATAACCTCAGTGGTGCTTTCATCCTCCGACATGGTACCATATGTCCTGACAGATGTTTTTATTGCCCGATGCGACAGCGTAATTTTCAAATCAGAGCCTACAACCCTTTCACCTTCCGCCAGCCCCCACCCCGTCCCCCGCACAACCCAGGCATGCTGCCGGAGTGCAATGGTTATCGCACCGACACCGCAATCCCGAGACCATCCGTTCGATTTGATCTCATGGCGCAGCCGTTGCACCGGTGGGTCTTCAACTCCACCACTTCTTCTAGATTTGAAGCTTTCGTGACTGCAAGGATTCATATTCTTAGGTTTTTTCGGTAAAGTCACGTAGGTAAAAAAATTAAATTAATAAAAGTAAAATAAAACTAAATAAAAAAAATCACGACGTTTTGGAAGCAACACAAGCCTCCGTCTTCAGGTGGAACCGTCACAGCCACGACAGCTGTATCAAGTAAATGAGAGATCACAAGAAATACCACCCCGTATATACGTGACTTTACAGAAAAAACCTAAGAATATGAATATCCACCACTTCTGTCCACCCAGCAGTTTGCGTGTGTACGCCACAGTTCATCTTTCGGCAGGTCCTGTGCGGCGGGCTAAAGTGTGGGTTCTCCCACCTCTTCCAGGATGTCCGGCCCGCGTGGAAGAGTAGACCAAATACTCTCACGAGGAGCTCCCTTGAGCTTCCTGTAGTGATATTAACATGTGGACAAATGCGGCTATTTTATATTCATTGCCGACTGCAAAAGGCCACCAATGTGGCAGAGGCCCTAACAAGAAATTGCAGGGCTGCACTTTTACCTTCATCCCCTCCCTGTGCGGCATTGCCAGATAAACCTGGCCTTGATGCAAGCACTCACATGTGCCCGTGTAGGGTCACACTGCCTCCATGCCTACTGCGGTTGCACGGGCCCCAGGAAAGACTGTGTTTGGGAGAGGATCAGCAATTGTTTCCGCTGATTTTATTTTGCCGGCCTCGAGGCAGGCTGCCGCATGGGGCTGTACGCTCGGCTTCATCATTCCCCCCTCCCTCGCCCGCCCGCCCGCCCCCTCCCATGGCACATGCACTAACATCCTTCCTTCCTGCCTTCCTAACTCAGTGATTGTGTCATATCGGTCGTTTTACAACCGCAACGCAACAGCGGTTATTACTTTTGTTTCTTTGACGTTATTTTACGATCTGGCCGTTCCTTCCGCGACACATTATTAGACGTTAAATGAGTACGGAGGGGTTGGCCGGTCTAGCCCCAGATTGTCACGTGGCTGAGATGGGGCATCGTTGAGATCCTGGGTGGGAATCCCGGCAAGCTGCCTGTGATTAAAAGCTGGCTTTTCAAATATAGTCAGTTGATGGTCTCAGCCCCATAGCCAATGACTGCAAAGACAAAGATCACCCGTATAGCATTAACAGACTGTTGGGGCAAGTGCTGTTAGCGAGCACCTATGAAGGCCGGCACGGCACACTAGGGGGTGGGTGGCCAGCACCACGCCTGGTTGCCTTTGTCTCCCCAGTGGCGATGTTTACACACCAAACCAGGTGCTCATTTGAGGCTGAGTAGACCTAGGGGAGGTCCAGGACCGGTTCAGACAATCGTCACTGTTGGTGTTGGCCGTGAGCGGGAATCGAACTCGGGTCGCCAGGCTCGTAGCGCAGCACGCTAACTGCTACTCTACCGTTCCCCACACAAACACACAAATAAATCTGGTTAAACACTCAAGCATAAGCGTCCAGGTGCACTCTTATTTCCGATACTAGGAAACCACTGGAGCTATGCACTTTTCAATCATTTAGATTGAAAACTAATTTCTTGAAAACTGTTTTTTCGTGTTCAGTTGGTTGTCCTTCCCCCGCACCTCCGATTAGCACGGTGCGAAAGCAGTTCAACGTACATACATACACGTAGGCATATGATGGTGCCGTGGTGTAGTGGTTCGCGTAACTGCAATTGTAAGAAAAAAAACTCAACGCATTCATCAATCGCCATCTCGATTCAATCTCCCTGAGTGGGAGTTGAAACAAAAGTGCAAGTTTCTTAAATCCGTGTGGCTTTGTTCACCCATCAGTATAACTGGGAATGGCACAGTTAATTGATCACCAGGCTGTGTGTGTGTGTGTGGTGGGTATGCAGTGTGGGTACATCTACCTCGACCAAACCAGTATGGGACGAGGCCAAACACCCTCTACCGTTGCTCTATTGAGATATCTAGCGGAAGCCCTTTCAGTGGCAGTGGTCTGAGCAAGGAATTGCAGGGCTGCACCAATACTTTTTAACATTCTACATATTTTCTCTTCTTCTTGGTTCTTTCGGTAAAGTCACGTAGAATGGAAATAATAAAATAATAAAAATAAAACATAATAAAATAATTCTCACGACGTTTCGGCCACAACGCAATCAGCCGTCCTCAAGTGGAGAACAGGTCTGTCGAGAATTATTTTATTATGTTAAATTTTTATTATTTTATTATTTCCATTCTACGTGACTTTACCGAAAGAACCAAGAAGGTGAATCCCTGCAGTCACGAAAGCTTTAAATCGAAATATATTCTCTTGTTATGCACGGACTGAGATGTGAGATGCTACAAAAGTCCAAATAGTATCACAAATGCACACCGCACATATTAACACTGTTCATAGATTCTATACGAGTTTTTTTTCCTTCCCTTCAGCAAAAAGGGGTCATGGCTCAAAACAGGTCTGGGAAACAATCTACAACCCAGGAGATGATGTGCAGGAAACACCCTTCTCTGCTGCAGTGCAATCTTATCACCTTTTCTGTCCGCCTGTGATAGAGTGCATCATTGTGCAAAGCAATGTCTTAACCTTTACATTACTTTTTTTCTTTCTCTCAAGCAGGACATCCTCCAGAGTCTCCTGTTCAGCAGAGATCATGGATTGAAGTTGTGAAATTCTTGCAATGTTTCTTATTTTGACAAAATCCCAAAATTGACTGCCACAACACATCAAGTGTTATTCAGCTCTGACGTATTGGGCGGTCAAAATTTTACCATTTCCAAAGTGGGGAGGATGATGAGATATTTCTGGATTGTACGTCAAAGTGAAAATGTATTATACGATATAATGGTTGCTCGGCACGACTCTCCCCCAGCGATTGGATGTTGTGAGCGCAATAGCTCCGCATCTTGAAGAGGAGGGTGTTAAAAGATGTAACAGTTGCATCCATCTTCTTGGTTCTTTCGGTAAAGTAACGTAGAATGGAAATAATAAAATAATAAAAATAAAACATAATAAAATAATTCTCACGACGTTTCGGCCACAGCGCAAGCAGCCGTCCTCAGGTGGAGAGCAGGTCTGTCGAGAAGACAGAGTCTGAATGACACACTCCAGGCTTGGAGCGACTATTTAAGCTGGAACGGAGGGGGGAAGGGCGCCTTGACAAAATAATTTGCATATCAAGAGGAATTTAGCATATTTATGGGAAATGCAGATATGCAGATAGACTTGTGAAATGCGTAGGAGGTTTGGCGGGGGGTTTAAAGTCATTATGCCCGTGCATTATGCAGGATAAGCAGCAACAAAGGGAGGGGATAGGGGTAACATTGGTGCGAGACATGTAGGAGCTTTGTACTAATATGTTGTTTTCTCATTTCCCCCTATTATTCTTGTGGGGTACATATACATGGATCACCCTGTGGAATAGAATATGCAATATATAGAATGGTGGACATTTAAGGTAATATACAAAACCTCCCTCTGGCGGCCCACTGTTTGTGCTCGCTTTGTCACCGAGTATATACATTTAAAAATATATCGTTTGTGTGTCCAGCTGGAGGATTATTGTGGGCTGCTTGCCAACAGTGCACCCGTCTTCTTTTGCTGTGATCAACAACTGCCGAGCTTTCAAACGAAGAAAACCCCGTTACTTTATGCCACATTTATGTGTCCGTCAAAAAAAAATACAGCACGAAGCTGTGGGGACCCTCGTTTCGTTTTGCCAGACACAAGCCGCACGCACGTGCGTCGATGAGTGTCGTCTCAGCAGCGGTCTGGTTCATTTTGCTACCAGGCAAATCGTGGGAAAATATTTTTCACCTTTGAATTATCGACGTTACATCATCATATGCAACGTGGTGTTTGTGTCACTCCGCATAGCCGTGCTATAGCCTGTAACAGACTGTTGGGGCAAGCGCTGTTAGCGAGCAGCGCCTATGAAGGTCGGCACGGCACACGAGGGGGTGGGTGGCCAGCACCACGCGCGGCCGCATTTGACTCCCTAGTGGCGATGTTTACACACCGCACCAGGTACTCATTTGAGGCTGAGTTGACCTAGGGGGAGGCTCAGTAACCAAATCAGATAATCGTCACTGGTGTTGGTCGTGAGTGGGAATCGTGCTGTGCCACAGTACTCACACCTAAGAACGTGTGATGTGTTTTTAACCTTCACACATTTGTTTTTTGCTTGCTGTAACGTTGTGTATGCCTGTAATGCAAGTCTCAATGTGTGGCAGCTGATCCATGTCTCCATGTTTCTCTCTCTGTGTGTGTGTGTGTGTATATGTGTCTGCTCGTCTTTGTTTTGTCTAGTTTACAGGACTATCCAAGAATATAGTTGAAAAAGGTTGACATCAAATGGCTGCAAATAATGTTGTTTTCAGAGAGGAAATAGAGGCAGTAAAATACTCTGAAGCAGATGGTCGTGAGCTAAAGAATTCCATTTCACAATGTGCTCAAGGTAGCCATGAATGTACCCGTCAACCTCCCTGGGGTAGCTGTATTGCCTCGGAGCCTAATACCATGTCAGATCACGGTTTATTTTCTGCATCGCAAGAGTCTACCGTTGAATGTTGTATGCGCCAAATAATGTTGGCTTATTGCACGAGTGACGGGATTGTGAAACACGTAAAAACAATTGTAGTGAAATTATGCTTTTATATAAAACATTTGAAATTATCAAAGGTTAATTTAATAATGTTCTAACTGTTTTGTTACCTTGGCCAGGTATTGTGTGCGCATTAATGCTTACAAAAGCTAACAAAGTGATCTCTGTGTGGGTGGTATGTCTAACTGCTGCACAATCTTTTACGCTTCATACAAACAAAAAAACGAAGAAATTGGAATAACATAGAATGCAAGCTATTACTTTTCACCCACATAAACCATATCAGGAACTAAATGAGGCCAACACGTTAGAAACCATTTATTTTGTAACATTTTTCATGTTATAATTACAGCAAAAATACAAATTCACTTTTTATTGGATTTTGCTAAGTATTGTGCTTTCTTAAAAATTAATATATCTTCTTTGCAGAGGCAAATCTAAGGCTATTGTCCTGGGAAATATCACATGAACAGATGCCACTGGCAGATTTCGTGCGGTGCTTGCGATCCCCACAATAGCGTCCACACACACGTGACCTTCACTGACTCTCCAAACTTTGTGTTTGCTGCATGCTGCGGCATGGCCAGGTGCTTTCACGAGAATATCTCTCTGGTGTGAATTCGGCTGATATCCCGTGTTGCTCGGCACGATGTTGGTCAATTCGCTCCAAGAATTGTTGGCAACAGCTTCTTCAGGTACGGAAGGCCTTCAAGAAGCCCTGAAGAAGTTTCAAGCCACGTGGAGCAGAAACGTCAGAAATCGGGCGGAATATATCACGCTGCACGACCCGAAAACACATCGGAGAGCAGCACAACCGCGAAGACACATGCAGCAGGGTGCTTGATGATAATGTTAATTCGAGCCTGGCTGATGCAGTTTTGTAAATGTTTTTTTGTTGGTTCGGGGATTTCTTGCGCGGGTGCCAGCCGGACGTTTGGCGAGCTTATTCGCTCGCCCGCTCGTTTGTTCGCTTAAGCAGATGGGTCAGGGCGAGTATTTTGGCTCGCTGGAGTGCAGCTCGCCCGAGTGGAGGGATGCTGGCCGGTCCGACTGCCGCGTGCGGAGCGTCACCACCGAGTCACCGTGTGAGCTGATGCGGGTGTCTGCCAGCGAATACGTCCGCGTGCGGGAGGTGCAACTCTCGCATGTACACACGGGCGCGTGCGTTTTGGATGTATCAAGCATATGAATGGATGCTTCTATGGTGTAATATCTGGAGGTCGCCGGTGTTATCCCCCCGCTGTACGAGTTAAAACAATGGTGCATTTTAACCCCGCTCCTCCATTGCCTCTTGTCTGTCCAGCATAGTAAATTGATCCGCTGCAATTCGTCAATCGACAGGTCACACGCGGTGGGGTAAAGTGTGGGCACTCGAACGTCATCCCAAGATCTTTGGCCAGCGAAAAAGATTCGGCCAAATGCCGAGAATCTTTTTAAACCATACTTCACCGTGCTGGTCAGTGCGGGTTCGTGAAGTGGTGAGGGGGTTAGGGCAGGACTGGTTCTGATGAATCGGTATTGGCTTTAGCCGTGGCTGGGAATGGAACACAGGTCAGCTGGTTCATAGCGCAGCTCACTAACAACTGCGCCACCGCTCCCACCCCCATGCAATGGATATGCATAAAAACACGCGTCGCATACCAGACACGATGCACAATTTCCAAATCTAACTCAAAATAATTCTAATAATAAAAAATGGGTCAAAGCTGAGGCGAATCCAAACCATTACGCTTAAAATTCAATTTGCACGTTTTCAAAATTTTATTAATTTAACGGTCACAGAAGCACAGCTCATTCAAATTATTTTCCATCACGTGTCATAAGTGATTTACAACTTTGTCTCGCTATCCCTTTAAAATACGAGACATCTAATCAAGAAAAACTGTCATCTCTGCAATGACGATTTTTTGCACGCCACCTAATTATCGTGTAATAGATCACACAGCACGGGCAATCAACATTCAGATTCGGGATCCTCTCTCGAGTTTAAGAAATGTGTCATCTACCCGTACATAATTTATATATTTAGTACGTGCAAAAAATGTAATACACACGTTCGTACGTTGACTTGTATCTCTCCGACGTGTTTGTGGGTTAATGCTGGGTGCTGTTTGGCAAGTTGTCCGATGTCTGACTTCACATCCTCGGACCTCACCATTGGAACCTCATTTGCCAGTAAAAAATATGATAATTGTTTTTTTACCCTTCTATCTGGCAACAAAACTGACACCTTTTTTACAAGGAGTCATGTTTACATAGACCACAATACCTGCGGTCATAATGCAAACAAAAAAACATAACTCTGATAATGTGAGACTAGGCTCTAAGGAAAGCTGTCTCGGGTGTGGACCAATCAACTTCAAGGATAGTGCATATTATCAGAGTTATGTTTTTTGTTTGCATTATGACCGCAGGTATTGTGGTCTATGTAAACATGACTCCTTGTAAAAAAGGTGTCAGTTTTGTTGCCAGATAGAAGGGTAAAAAAACAATTATCATCCTCGGATCTATTTCAGAAATTGAACGGTGTTCCTGAAGAAGTTACATATTATCGACGGGGGCACGGGCGGATTGTGAATCCTCCTCTCATCTACCAGGCTTCTCTCTCGAATACCGATGTTCTACAAAAAACTAAAATTACTGTATATTTATTTTACCAAGTAAGGCTCTAGAGGTTCCAATGGATTGGTGTAATCTTTGGCAAACATGTATTTATTTAAACAATTAAAACTGTTATCAAATTAAAACGTATTTATTATCCCTCTCAGAAAACAAAACAATTTCGTTTTAATATCACAACTGTATTAATACTCTATCAATACTATCAATACTGCCAACACCAACAATTGTGCTTATTGCCAAGCTGATATGCAACGGCTGTGTCATCAAGATGTAAATCTGGCCTTGGTAGAAAATTCATCTATTGCAAATGTTTTTTTTTATAACTTAAATAACACACAGCAGAGTTCTGAGAACTTACACCATGCACAAATGAATGGCCACTCTTTGTGCCAATCAATCTAAGTAAAAATAACGAAATGAATGTGTGTGGAGTCTCAATTTGGAAGATAAATCTATCCTTGTACAGCTTATTTGATTGCCATTTTAGTTACTTCTACTGGCTTAGTGGAATAAAAAAACTCTTTGATCACTGTTGGGAAGCAATAATGCCACCTGGAAGTTGCTAAGTCCTTTGAGTCTTACACACCGAATTCAATAATGATGATTGAGAACACACGGGAAATGTAGGACACTGCTCGCCATCACGAAATGAAGGGCACTTTGTTTTTTTAGAAACGAAGAAACCAATAAAGATTTTAAACATTTTTTTTAATTCATGGCCACTTGACTGCAGTTATACAATTTGGTGTGAGTTTAGTGGTCAAATTTTCCAATGCATTATAACCTCTTTAAATAACCACAATGGTAATCCAAGGAAATGGAAAGTTAACACCTACCTTTTTAACATCTTATTTATATTAAGGGCTCCTTCTGTATTCAATGTACATGGGAATTAATAACAATTCAAAGTTAAGTTACTTGTAATTTCTCCCTGATTGAAAACTGTTGTGATTCTCACCGGTCAGGAACTATAATCTTCTTGGTTCTTTCGGTAAAGTCACGTAGAAGGGAAATAATAAAATAATAATAAATAAAACATAATAAAATAATTCTCACGACGTTTCGGCCACAACGCAAGCAGCCGTCCTCAGGTGAAGAACAGGTCTGTCGGAAAGACAGCGTCTGAATGAAACACCACCAAGCTTGGCGCGTATATTTAAGCTGGGTTGGAGGGGGAAGAGCACCTTGACAAAAGAATTTGCATGATGATGGCGAATAAGTGGAACTATAATAACATGATACACAGGGTGCTCAAATAATTTTTTACACTTCCGAGAATTTTGCAACAATACCAGAATAAATGTGCGTCCGGGCTCTGGAGACCATCTGGAGAAGATTCCAGGCAATGTGTTGACAATGATGGCGAACAAGTGGAGACTCTTTGACTTTCTGAAGCTATTAACACACATTTGTTATCATGTTACAGCGTATTATCCGCTCTTTTTACATTAAAAACGATCGCCCGATATAAGTGTTAAACATTTTTGAAGCACCCTGTATTATGACCCGAGAATTAAAGGTTATATTTCACGAGAAACCGAGAGAAGAGAGCTTCAGTTTCTCGAGAGATTCGTAAACATGGTTAGTTAGAGCCACTCACCCAGTCGCTCAAAGTGAACAATGAGACGAATTTAGTTATTATGGGACACGATCTACATTCACAAATGGCGAGAGATTAACCTTGATACAGACACCTCTGACGCCCTGGCTGTCCCTCACAGAAAACACATTTAGCAGGAACGGTATCTGTAGAATGGCTTGTGAGAGAGATGGTAATTGTGCTTTGGAGTGTGATGCAGTGGGACGAATACTTGAAGGTCAACCTGTCTTTATGTATGCATGCCAATATCTCTCAGTTCCACATCAGACATGGACACAATGGATTGCAACAGAATTGAAGCTGACACCCACATTTTTTTCGTGATTTTCCATTCCTATACTTTGCATTCCTATCGCGTTTTTTTCATTGTTTGTTGTTGTAACTTTATGACCAGCTCCAACTGGACATCTGCGAAAAGATGCTTTGTAGCTCATCGGATTCTTCCAGTAGAAATAAAGATTCTGATTATCTATAAAAAGCAATTTGAAACTCTCACCTGTTATTTGCACGGCAACTGCCTGTTCATTACAAACTTTAATGGTTCTCGGTGAATGGAATGGTGGAATTAAATCTGACTGTTGCATGTGGTCAGCGCATTGCGACGCAGGATCGCATGGCCAAGAGGAGCTTGATCCAGGCCTGCCCTGGATATGAGGACTGGCCTGCGCTTCCCATCGCTCACTTGGCTGAACTTCTCCAATGGAAAACCCTCCCTTCCCAACACGGTGCGTACATCTACATCCTGAATACATCCCATGGCAGTGGTGCAGTAGTTCGCGCAACACACTTCAGACCTGGCGCCCTACATTTGTTTTATTCCAGGCCATCGTTACAAGCAGTGATGAGTGGCATCCGAATCTGTGTTGTACCTCCTCACCCCCGCCCCCACCTCCCCCCCCCAAACACCACCCAACACTGACTTCAACAACCTGCACTGACCAGTATGGTGAAATATTGGCATGCAAATCCCATGGCCAACATGGCGTCGTAAAAAAAACGATTTGGCATCTCATGACGTAAAGCATCTCTAGACACTGTACAGTAACAACTATTTACATCCTGGGGAAGGAGGCATTCATACAACAGTAGATTGACAAAGGCTCTAAGTTATATTCATATTATACCAACGGACAACGGATCTCAATGCACACTTCGATTTAAAGCTTTTGTGACTGCAGGGATTCATCTTCTTGGTTCTTTCGGTAAAGTCATGTAGAATGGAAATAATGAAATAATAATATTTTATGAGGTTTTATTTTATTATTTTATTATTTCTATTCTACGTGCCTTTACCGAAAGAACCAAGAAGATCAATGCACACTCATATGGTTAAATACATTTCATCAATTAAATTCAAATGCCAGCTCCTCCAAATGCAGTCTCTGGGTGCTGTACTGTGGTGCCATTGCTGGGAGTAAAAAAAGGGTTAAACTTTATATGCTCGCCCTCCTTAGGGGTGATGAGTAGTTGTGGTTCCAATTTAATAGCATCTCATTTGCATCTCACTGCCAGAGATCGCTAATTGGTTTGTCGGCTATTATAAGCTTCGATGGCGCAAACCAATTTCATCCGCCTTATTATAAAACAGCAAAGTAATTACAGTCAGTTATAACATGGCCATTGTATTTGATGGAGTAGCATATTGATTCACGAGGCAGTAAGCTGCAGCTAAATAACTTTAAGAAATAAGGAGGTGCTCTAGAATTTGATATTGTAGAGCCCATTTAAAGTAGCAAATGTCACGTCATTTTGTACACGGGGGTGCTTTGGTTTGAATTCAGCAGCCTTGGGCAACAATATTTAGTAAAGTGCTAATTATTTTACTATATTAAGCTTATTACAGTATGCTAATTTTGTAACAGCCTCCACCCGTCACGTACGCGCAGCGGTTTTCATCCTCCCACACAGTGCGATGAGTGAGTCACGTGACGTGGCACACACCTACGTACACCATTCATAATTATCGCGCTCAAAAGTATTTCACAATGTGAACTGAAGTGACTCACGTGACCTTCGACCCACATATTTCCAGCGACGTTTATATCCATGCTGTACAAAAGTATGCATTTCAGTTTGACAAGTAGTAGGCTTTCGCGACCAATATCATCCATAATACGTTTTTTTTTAGGTTAGATCGCGTAAATATTCATGTGTCGTTAAACCCGCCACCACCCAACACAGCCAATTAGTAAGGTTTGTCACGTAAACAGAACATGCCAATTCCTCACTAGTACAGCGCACCGGTGTGTTGTAGAGTACATCCACAACATTCATCTTCTTGGTTCTTTCGGTAAAGTCACGTAGAATGGAAATAATAAAATAATAAAAATAAAACATAATAAAATAATTCTCACGACGTTTCGGCCACAACGCAAGCAGCCGTCCTCAGGTGAAGAACAGGTCTGTCAGAAAGACAGCGTCTTTCTGACAGACCTGTCCTCAGGTGTCTTTCCGACAGACCTGTTCTCCACCTGAAGACGGCTGCTTGCGTTGTGGCCGAAACGTCGTGAGAATTATTTTATTATGTTTGATTTTTATTATTTTATTATTTCCATTCTACGTGACTTTACCGAAAGAACCAAGAAGATGAATCCCTGCAGTCACGAAAGCTGTAAATCGAAATCCACAACATTTACAACCTGAACACGACGTTTCGCCAGTAATTACAACGAGCATCATCAGGCGACAGCCAGATTTGTGGAGAAATCCTCCTGTTTCGTTCCTTAAATAGATAAAAAAAATATCCTGCATTATGGATCATACATTTTATATTTTTCGAGTATAAGTAAATCATCACCAGCAGCCATTGCCTATCCACTGCTGGATGAAGGCCTCTCCACAACATTGCATTCTACCATCAACAGCACTCCTGCATGTGAATGGACCAAAACTAAAACACCGAAGTAAACAACTGTGCAATAAAACCTTCTATACATTCCTTTGTTCCAGTACATTGTGGTCTGGCACATTGTAAGCCTGCCCGTCAGGTGGGGTTTGTGTGACTGTGGATAAGCCCCAGTGATCTAATGATTAACAAAACAACTCCCAGTCGGCTTGAAAGTCCGCACGTCATATGCTCCATGACTTCCCTAGCTCCCCTCCTCTTTGTAGCTGACTCCGCTGCCTTCTATGTCCCAAATCGAACGGCTCTCAACTTTGAAAGCCGACCGTGAGCCTACATAAGTATTATGGAGTACACGTTGTATGTTTTTGATGGAGTGCTTTCAGGCGTGCACCTCTGCTGCGATGACGCGAGTGAAAGCGTCTGTTTTTGGAGAATGTGCTCCTGAAGGGGCAATGGAATTGCGCCCGTTCTCATGCTGCAATCCCTGATCCAGCGCCACTGAGACCGGGGGATCACTGATCCTGAAATCAAATCTAAAGTGTTGTTTCATGCGCAGTGTAGTGGCTTTGCGTAGCATGTCGCCAAACCTTCACGACGATGCATTTGTATAATGTACTCTGCTATCATTGTGTTCACCGAATGCAAATGTGCATTTTTTTTTACATTTGTTGCTTTTGTTGTCTTGTGAATGTCGAGTACTGTAAATATAATTTGCATTTAGGCGTATAATCACGTATAATATTTTGTATGTATGTAAATACGGAAACGTAAAAAAATATATACTTAGGGGGCGTCCATAAATGACGTCACGCGATTTTGGACGATTTTTTACCCCCCCCCCCCCTTCGTCACACGGCGTCACAAAAAGTCAGACCCCCCGTCAAATATGACGTCACAAAGCTCTGCCCCCCCCCCCAAATAAAACATGCTTCAAATCGCGTTAAACTATTGTCATTGTAGTGCGTATTTAATGTGACGCTGCACTCTGATGTTGTAGGAGAAAACATTTATTAAAAGGCTATTTAATTAAGTAGAACGTGTTGTCTATATTTATTTAAATTTGCGCATTTTGATGTGACGTCACATTTCTCACCCACCCCCTCCTCGTCACACATTGTCACAAATGTCTGCCCCCCCCCTAGGTGCGTGACGTCATTTATGGACGGCCCCTTATAACATTTTGCTCAGATATACTGCAAAATAACCTCATAGATTATAACGTTCCACCATGTTCTAGCGACGCCAATCTAAACTTCAGTGCCAGGCCCTCACTCACTATTTGCTTGCACCCCTGCCCGGTGTCTGCCCGTCTGTGTGCTCAGTGATAGTGAGACCAGGGGGAGGTCTTTTTCGGTAAAGTCAAAATAAAAATCACGACGTTTTCAACCGTGATGATGGTTACAAACTGAGTAATCATTGGAAAGATGTGATTAACCATGCAAAAAAGATTTAACTACACTTATTTGGGCCATCTTATTTGACAGACAACGATTACAGGTTATTGATAGACAGCCAGGCTTGTTTTACCATGTTTAGTTGTTTCTTTCTTCACACTATTGTTATGTAGGCCAGGCTTAGCCACAAACCGTACCTCTCCATAACAAAGGCTCACCCTCTTAAGCCTCACCTTACCATATTAATAAAAAGTGTGCCGTACTTGGCACTTCCCTCCTCCAACCATTATATATACGGAGTGGTAGTTCTTGTAATCTCTCATTTACTTGATACAGCTGTCGTGGCTGTGACGGTTCCACCTGAAGACGGAAGCTTGTGTTGCCTCCGAAACGTCGTGATTTTTATTTTATTTTTATTAATTTTAATGTTTTACCTACGTGACTTTACCGAAAAAACCTAAGAATAGGGGGAGGTCTGTCCCTTCGCAGCGTACATCCACTCGGGCTGCTGTGACGTGCTGAGGCAGGTGTCTCACTGCAGCAAGGTAGGGCCCCACCGCGCCTGTTCACGCCGTTGTGCTGTATAGCTCTCTCTCTCTCTCTGATGCGTGTTCACGTGGTTCGGCGTGACGTCTGACGTTTCACAGCACGTGCCTGGAGCTTACTCGGGGAGTAAATGTTCAATTCCGAACACGCAGTGCTGAAAACACATGAAGAAGATAATTGTACCCTCCCTTGCTTAAGCCTTGTTCGCATGACCACTCGGCTCTGGCCCAGGAAGAGGCCAAGAATGGCTCTGCGCATGACGAATGAGTCACTTCGCTCAAGAAGTATTGGTGCTTAGTGGGCTCAGCCCAGAGGTCGCAACCGGGTACCCGATACCCGTACCCTACCCGATACCCGGCTACCCGTACCCGGCCGGGTACGGGTACCCGTTTGCGACCCTGGTGTGGCCAGGTACGGGTATACCGTGAGTCACTGGTGAGTAACTGTTTGTCATTCATTTCCCAACGTCTTGTCTCTTCTCACAATTCAAGTTCCTAGAATCAACCCACCCACGCCTGCAACGTGGCTTCATCCCAGAGGTCGCAATCAGGTACCCTATACCCGTACCCTACCCGTACCCGGCCGGGTACGGGTAGGGTACGGGTACGGGTACCCGTTTGCGACCCTGGTGTGGCCGGGTACGGGTAAGGAATCAAAACCCGTTTGCGACCTCTGGCTCAGCCTATGTTGATCAATCCGTATAGCCCCATTCATTGCCATTACTGGCCGTTGGGGGTTGAAAATAGAGCGACAACAGCCCGCCCACTTTTATTTTGCCACACCCACTCAGTCACTAGCCCCGCCCACACTCTATCTGGCATTGGCTCCACCTACTTCTCATAGGCACCGCCCACTAATCTGGTGGCCCGGGGCACCCTCTGCCTGCATCTTGAATGGAGCATGAGGTCAGAACATGATTTCTTTACAACATTAGGAAACCACTTGAGTTTTGCACTTTTACATCTATATTGAAAATTCAATTCTTTAGAACGCTTTTTGTGATTAGTTTGTTGTCCTTCCCCCCACATCTCCAATTAGCGTGGTTCGCTACGTACCCTGCAAAAGAAGTTAAAGAACCAAGAAGATGAATCCCTGCAGTCACGAAAGCTTTAAATCGAAATTTAAGTTAAACACAAATTCGTACGTAAGGTGCGACAGAAGTTCAACATACATACAGCATTTTAAACTGGGACAAAACTCACATTTTCAGAAATGCTCTTGAAACTCGGGGACAGCCTTTCTGAAAACAGGACAGTCCCAGGCTTTATCAGAGGAATGCGCTTGGCTGCACAGGTGTTTTTGCAAAATTATGTTTTTTTATGTTTTGCGGTGTACATTTTTAACGCGAACACGGCAGGGAAGCTGACCTACAGTGAGGGAAAAAAGTATTTGATCCCCTGCTGATTTTGTACGTTTGCCCACTGACAAAGAAATGATCAGTCTATAATTTTAATGGTAGGTTTATTTGAACAGTGAGAGACAGAATAACAAAAAAATATTCTGATTGAGAGGGGGTCAAATACTTATTTCCCTCATTAAAATGCAAATCAATTTATAACCTTTTTGATATGCGTTTTTCTGGATTTTATTGTTGTAATTCTGTCTCTCACTGTTCAAATAAACCTACCATTAAAATTATAGACTGATCATTTCTTTGTCAGTGGGAAAACGTACAAAATCAGCAGGGGATCAAATACTTTTTTTCCTTCACTGTAAGTGAGAGTCTTGGCACATGCCGCTCGTTTCGTCGTTAACTCGGTGACTTCATGACTTGTTCTGGGATGGGTACAGGAAAAAAATGCAGTTATACATGTGTGTATTTATATAAAACTCCAGCAGTGCAGTGTTTGGAATGGATCGGGATGGTTTCAACCAGGACGGGTTGCTGTGTGGTTGTGTGCTGTAGGGCCTGACTCTGCTAGAGTAAAAGTGCTATCACGAGCAATTATCGCAACGTGGAGATTGATGCCCTCATGGAAACAAGGCATCAATCACCATGACCGTTACCGCACACAGCATCTGGCCAATGGGCTCTGTATGCCTAAGGTGTCTGTTTTAATTTGGACAATTCTATGAGCGGCGAGTAAGCTGACAAAAGCGTTTGCGTCATCCTCAGTGAACAAGTGTTTGAAATCTGGTCATGATTCCAACATGAGCCTCCCGTATGTTGACTCCCTCTAAAATAAATGCCTGGCGCAGTGTATAAACCATACAAGTTAAACAATTCACTCTCACCCCCAGAAATTCCCTGAATTGTCACGATTCAGGGTCACAATTTGATTCAAAAATATTTTTTTTATAGAAAACATTGCAGTGAATATAGCAGCCACTACCCAATGGCCGAGCCAGGATTTTCAGGTATATGGGGGGGGGGGGGGGGGGGGGGGAACCCCTCCAGCAATGAAAAATGATAGGAGTTGTTCGTAAGTAAGGAATTGTCCCTTTATTTTTATTCGACGAGTGTGCGGCGATGGTGCAGCCATCGATCGAGGGTTGAAGGTTGAATTCGAACCGCGTTGTGATCGGCATCGCGCTCGCTGAAGGTGAATGCCTTCAGGCAAGTTGTGTGGACTGTATACGCAACTGCGCACAATTCTGTGAGTCACTTATAACTGCTCTGCCGTTACTTATTGCCAATTATGGACTCAGACGATTATCCTATCATCTCATAGAGTCCCTGGCACGTAATAATATGCTACACAGTGGCAGTGGGGGTCGCAAAATGCCGATTTATTACTAATAAACCCCAATGATCCGATTTAAATTAGGGATTTCGATCGGATCATTGGGGTGGGCATGTGCCACCCCCCCACTGGCTCCGCCAGTGCCACTACCAGCTGCAGGGGTCATGTGACACAATTACATAAAACATATATGAATTTGGAAGAAAAAAAGTACCAATGTTGATGTATCATGCGTCATGATACAAACAGTCATCCAGGAGGGTGCGAGCTATCTCGGGGCCCCACTGACAAGCCATCCCAATAAGCTTAGGACAAGGTGATCTAAAGAAAGTTGAGAACAGCAGTAGGCCTTCGTGCTAGTCAGGGTGACAACACATGCCATCTTCGCGGCTCGAATGTCCGTGAGAAAATATTCTCAATAGAGAAAAATATCTTAACCCGGTCTTCGTGGACCTGGAAGAGAAGTATAATAGAATACCAAGCGTAAATGAACTTGGTAGTGTGTGTGAGAATAAGGAGTTCCCATAAAACCTGCGTGATACGAGACAAAGGCACGTGTGACAGAGCAAGAGTCACTGTGAGGAGCTCTTGTTCGTCTACTTTCACATCTTGAAATGCAACGAGTCGAAATTCAGTTGCAGTTGCTTTGTCTGAGAGTTGGTGAATTGCCGATGCATTGCCTTAATGAATATCACTTGTGGAAGCATGAAAGAATTAGCATTGGACGACGTAGTGCATCAGGGCTCCCCACTAAGCCCCTTCCTCTTTGTAGCTGTCCTAGACACCCTGACAAGGAGAATACAGGAAGCATTTTGGTGCACGTTGTTTGCCGATGGCATTGAGCGATGTGCAAAAAGCAGGGGAGAAGCGCAGCAAGTCTTGGAAACATTGACTATAATATGGCTGGAAAAAATATCTGAACCTGGTCTACAAGAAATGAGGTTTAGACAGGAAGACCAAGATGAAATGAACAGATTAAGAAGAAGGCCAGAGTGATATCCATCTCTGACAAGCTGACACAAAAAGTCGACTCAGATGGCAACGACTTAAAAATCATTTCAATTTGTAACACGCTGCATAGTATTAATTCTCTTGAAGAAGAGAGAACGACTCAGGGGGGTGAGGATCCCCAGGCAAGCGGGAAGGCGGCCACGTGGTGAGCTGGCCTAAACAATTGCCCAAGTTCTATGGCCCTCTGTATATTAAGGTGTGGTTTACACGTGGGAGGAAACTGAAGCACCTGATTAGCACCTACGATGAGCGCGGTTGGCTCTGTACGTTGCGAAAGAAGTGCAACATACATGTACATACAGGACCCATAGAAATATCATGCGTGCAAGGGGGAATTTCTCGATCCCGTACAGATGGAACAGGGGTGGAGTCCATATTTTTGCTGTGCTACATTCTTCTACCAATCCAGGGTAAAGCGCCTAGATGCCCACGCGAACGGAGTTTCACCACGTGTGTGCGTTGATCCACCAACTCTTGTTGCCGCCACAATGCTGGATCACAGGCCGCGTGCACAGGAAACGGGATAAACATGTGTAAGGGATGCCGAGAGGCAACCCCTCTGAGGAAATGCATAAACAGGTAAATAACAGCGGATTGAGAAACGAAAGAACGATAAATATCCACTCGCCGGGTCTGACGGAGGGCATGCAATCGGTTTTGGAAGGTGGAGAACATTACAATCATATTGGTGGTCAGGGGAAACTAAATTGAAATGAGGGGTTCGGCTGGGAGACCGTGAGGGAGACATGAAGGGGATTGGCGAAGAGTCGTGGGAATGGGGGGAGAGAATAAAAGGGGCGGATAGAAGGGGGTTCATGGCACCTGAACGGAGAGATTCCCAGATGTGTGATGTGCTGTGTGGAAGACGTAATGAAGACAGAGTTCAAGACTCACCTGGGACTGGAATTCCTTTGCACATTGGAAGCACCGAGGCGGAGACTGAGAGCGTGGCCCAGAGAGAGATTGGTTCTAAGGGGTGAACCAGAATATGAAGGACTGGCGTGGCTGCGGCGATGATGGGCCAGGACAGAAATGAGTGGAGAAAGAGGAGTTGGAAGGAAGGCCCCACGGGAGTGGGGGAAAGAAACCCCAAGAAAATGTCATTAAATGGAAGACAAAGGTGGCTGGGCATGTTTTAGAACACACCAATGCCCTCGTGTTTCTGCGCTGGCATTATTAGTATGTGCTCGCTAATGGGGGTTACCCTTCAGTCTTCAAGGCTAAACTATAGATTTCTGTCTGTGTTGGAGTATTCAATTTGTATCTGGGCATTTTAATCTTATAGGGATTTGGAATGCATGTCTGGATGAAAGCCAAATGCTGCACAATTTTAATATTTATTGACCTAGGGCAACCTTGGAAATCACCACACATATAACACTAAATATTTTATTTAATGTATAATAACTGTATGTATAACTGAATAGCAGATGTGGATAAGGTGTAATTTGGAGGTCACGCATTGTGAGTGAAGAGAGTGATTTATTTGTCTGGGACCACAGCCCACAATCACGGGGTTTCAATGGAAGATCGGGGATCTTTAACATCAGCAGGCTTGCGGTCCATTATAGGTCTCGGGATACACTTCAATGTTACCATGAAGCACAATAAACGCATTCAAGTGTGAGTATAGAGAAACACGAGCTTCTGTTCAGAAATGTTGTCAAAATCCAAATACCTTCAGACAGATTTTACACTTCTGCTGCAATTACTTATAATAAAAGTCATGTAGCAGTGTTTGGATTAATTTAACATTTTCTTCCTCTCTTATGTTTACTGTTTTATTTATAACTGTTTGTATGTTTATGTTTTGTTAAAAGTGTTTGATTTACATATACCACTAAGATTTCATCCATGCATCATGAGCCTTACAAATCTATGTTAATTGATTAACCTCCTTATGTCACGTTGGTCATAGGAGTGATTTTATCGTACTCCACCGTGACGGTCAGTGTCGGTTCTAGATTTGAAGCTTTCGTGACTGCAAGGATTCATACTCTTAGGTTTTTTCGGTAAAGTCACGTAGGTAAAAAATAACAAAATAAAATAATAATAAATGAAAATAAATCAATTAAATCACGACGTTTCGGAGGCAACACAAGTCTCCGTCTTCAGGTGGGACCGTCACAGCTAAATTTACTGTATGGTCAGTGTAGGTTCGTGAAGAGGTTGCCATTCAGGGCTGGTTCATATAGCGTTGACCACCATAGCTGGGAATCGAACTCTGGGGGGCCAGGTTCATAGTGTAGTGCGCTATCCACTGTGCCACTGAACCCCCCCCCCGACCCCTTAATTTTTACACGGCAAAAAATGTGGACCTAGAATGGATACTGTTAACATTTTAAGGGTACAATTATTTTCCTTGTATACTCTCACTTCTTGTCTCGACCAATCAGGAGACACCCAAGACCAACGTTATACTCCTTTCCCACAGTGTTTAAAGTGCTGATGGTCAGCTAGACATTTCCAGATGTAGAACTGAAAAGGTCGTGAAAAGCAACTTGTTCCACTGCAGTGGACTAGCCATAGCCACTCGGACTACCCGCATCTAAAGCACAAACAATTCAGACCACGTGCGAAATATGATCTAGGGTCGGATTATAGTTCGTCAGGACTTGGCGGATAAAACAGATTTTTCAAGGTCCTGGCTAATGTCCAGCATTCTTAATGCATATGCCACTCAAGGCTGCAGCTTGCCACACTCTCAATGCCCTGCAAACAGCGCAGAGTTAATATAAGCCGAGTCCATAAAGTTATCACATAAGCCGAGGCCATGGATGTAATGAATGCGAGGAAGCAGTGAGAGGAATGAGGTCATGTAAGAGGTCTCACAACTAATGTAATTGTGTCACTTTTGTAATAAACTTCCTTACAGAGCCTTTTAAATGTACAAGCCCGGTATGACCAGAACATCTAGCTGGAAGGTCACACTCATCCTTTAGGACTAGATGCAGCTCTCAGCAGCCACATAAACATATTGGCAGCAATATGCACTCGCATTTGATGCAGGTGATCCTGTCGCAGTGGAATGTTTGGCATCCTGGAATTGAAACAGCGAATGCTGCATTATCAAAAATGGGGTCAGCATGGTTATTCAATCGGTGGGATGTGTGTGGTCAGCGTGAAAGAGTAAGCGAGATACCCTCTAGTGAAAGCCCTTCACTAGCAGAGGTATGAACAAAACATTGCAAGGCTGCACCTTTACCGTTTAATTGCAAAATGCCAAATTTATTTCCACAGCCCCAAGCTTTCTGTGTCACGCAGTCACGGCGCCGTGGTTAGCACACCGCACCGTGAACCCACTGAACTCGAGTTTGATTCCTGGCCACGGCTAACGTCAGCGAGGCGAGACAACATCTGAACTGGCCCTGGGCCCATTTAACAAACTCTCACTGACAAGTGTGGTCAAGTATGGTAAAAAAGCCCAATCACTCACCTGCTGTTGGAGAGACCTTCATCTTGTAGAACATTTACAAACAGCTGTGAATTGTTATGAATAATTATTATTATTTTGTGCTGTATGTTTTCTGTATGAATAATGTATTATGTTGCTATACGATAACATATGCTCGAGTTTCAACTACCACTGTGCCTGGCCAGTACGTATGCTTAGCTGTTTCTTTTTGTAATGGTCGTTTTCTCACACTACAATGAAACTGTGACTAAGAGCGTTGCGCATCGCTAACTTTAATTGGCAGCGATTTTAATAAAGCCTCGGTCAGACTGTTTCCATTATGCATGAAGGCGTGGTGGCAAGATTGATCGATTCAAAACCTCGCTTCATCACGTGCATTGAAAAGTTGGACGCGGCAGTGAGTAACTTTCCTTTTGGTGAAAAACCTGACTCTGTCAGCTGAGTTCACTCAATGTGGCTGTCAGTTTTCTGCTGCTTGTCTGACATTGACACAGTTTTGGATTCTGACCAAAGCTTCCCTGGCCCGTTGGCAACCTACTTGCTGTCAAGAAGCACCACGGAAACAAGTCTCTCCGTGCGTGGTTATAGTTTGGTATTTTTAAGTGGATGTGGGGGATTCTGCCGTGGTATAATGGTTACCACGCTGGACTTGCAACCCAGAGGGGTCACCTGTTCCATCTGCCAACGTGCCGGCTGAAGCAACGGGCAGGTTTCGTAAATGCCCCTGCGCCTACGTCCACCCAGTAGTAAAAATGTTTCCACAACGATGAATCGATTAGCAGATCGCTTGTGGCCAGATACGCATGGATATTCCCACCTCTTCCCAGAACACATGGACAGCGTTGAAGAGTTGGCCAAAATATTCCCCAGTGGGCTGGCCTTCCACCAGCAGAGGTGTGTGCATGCAACCAAAGGGCCTCATCTTTACCTGTATAGTTGAAGGCACCCGCTGTGATCCTGAGTGATGGACTTAGGCGCAGTGAAACTGCTGCCGTGTGCCAAGACGAGGAAGGTTTCTTCTTCTTGGTTCTTTCGGTAAAGTCACGTAGAATGGAAATAATAAAATAATAACAATTGTAATAATAATAATAAAACATAACAAAATAATTCTCACGACTTTTCGGCCACAACGCAAGCAGCCGTCCTCAGGTGGAGAACAGAAGACAGTCTTCTCGACAGACCTGTTCTCCACCTGAGGACGGCTGCTTGCGTTGTGGCCGAAACGTCGTGAGAATTATTTTATTATGTTTTATTTTTATTATTTTATTATTTCCATTCTTCGTGACTTTACCGAGAGAACCAAGAAGATGAATCCCTGCAGTCACGAAAGCTTTAAAGAGGAAGGTTCCTATTTTAGGCCTCCTCCAAAGCGCATGTTCGCACATTTCTCACGCTGCCCTTCTCAAGGTTCTGTGCAAAGTCTGCAACACTCTGGGTTGGTGGGGGTTGTTACTGATGTTGACTCGAAGCATTTGCAAATGCTTCTGGCAAACAAAACAAAAATCTATTGTTTATAGATTGTCCTTCAGGGACGCTCAAAACAGTTACCTTGCGAAGCTTTGGAGACTCCGTGCCAATATCCAGAGGAACAAATGACCTCAGCAATGAAGCCAAGCGCTGTAGTCCACACTTCCGGTTATGTAAGGATGTCTCGGGAATTTGCTGGCTTATAAATCATATTCCGGTTCGCAGCATTACTGGGCTCCTGCGCATAATGCTTGCAGGTGTACTCCCTCCCCCCACTCCTGCCTCTCACCCTTGCTTTGCTGTTGGATTTTCTTCTGTGTAGATTGTTGAGAATTGTGACGTCAGGTTCTGCCACATCATTATTTCCCGATGATTGTGCAAGTGTTTAGTTTCCCACTATTTTATTTCACCAAAACTTTACTCAGCATCGCTCTATCCGCAGACTTCCTGAACGACAATTACAATTAGCATTCCATAGCATATATTAATGGTGGTGTAGAAGCGGCCGGGGTGACTCAAGGGCCAGTATGCTGAGCCAAGCACTGCCGAGACCTCGGTTTATAATCCAGACAGCAACCTGTGACTAAACTGAGTTCTTAAGGGCAGCGAGTTGATCATCTCAGCTTGTTCCCCAATGACTGCGCACATCTAGACGGCCACACAGGATGGGTTGGGATGTTTCTTCCACACCTCTTGGGATATGTTGATGAATTTGCACTTGTGCCATTTGCAGTGAGCCATAAGAATCTTATACATGATCTCGTATGACTTAAGCAATTTGCAGTGACCCACATTTCTTAAAAACTTTTTCTTCATTTTCTGAATTTAATTTGAGTAGAAGTAAGCAGTATTATTCTTGCACTCATGTTTGACTAAAGCACAGCTATTACAATTAAATGCACCGATTTGAATATCACGAAACAATCCCATAGCAGAATGTGTGGGAAACTGCGACTGCTATTTTCTAAGGGATAAAGAGGCCATTAGAATGCTCTTTCTAAAGTCCTGTGAAAATGTTTTTTTTTATTCCGCAGCCATTCGCTGACAAATGCATTGCGCGGCTCTGTGAAATTTCTTCAATGGATTCTTAGTTTGAAGCCACATATTAATACTCTTAGTTTTGTCGGTAAAGTCACGTAGGAAAATTTTTTAATTAAAATTAATAAAAGTAGTAATAGAAATAAAATAAGAAGAAATAAATAAATACATTAATAAATAGAAAAAATAATAATACAAATTGTGAATAAATAATATAAATAATAAATAAATATATGCTATTTTTTTTTCATTTTTTACCTACGTGACTTTACCGAAAAAACTAAGAGTATGAATCCTTGCAGTCACGAAAGCTTCAAATCTAGAAGTCTGAAGGCTCTCCTTCAGGATGGTGCTTCATTGGGATGTTTTAACAACAACAACGACACCTTTTGCGTTGTATATTTTATCTATGAGAGGAAACTGGAGAATCCGGAAGAAACAGCTGGCGAGCATGCAAACTCGACACAGAAAGGCTCCCAAGTCGAGAATCAAATCCAGTTATACTCTTAGTTCTTTCGGTAAAGTCACGTAGGTAAAAAATGAAATAAAAATTAATGAAAATAAAACAATAAAAATCACGACGTTTCGGAGGCAACACAAGTCTCCGTCATCAGGTGGGACCGTCACAGCCAGATTTGCTGCATCAAGTGAGGGAGGGATTTAAACCCAGTTTACTTGTTGCCGTGGGGCTCAAATGTTTACCACCGCACCACCTTGCTGGCCACACGATGCCAATGCCACGAAATTGAGTAAATTAGAAAAAAAGAGACCATATATATAAAACAAATGCATGGTTATGCAGAAATATCGTTTGTAAAAGTTCTATGTGAAGTTGATGGGTCATGCAGAGATCACATTTGTGAGGCACCTACCAGGGGGCTAAAGAGAAGTAGCCTGTAAGACAATACATCAAGTGGGTGGCTGAGCCATAGTACTTTGAAATATTTTTCGATTTAAAGCTTTCGTGACTGCAGGAATTCATCTTCTTGGTTCTTTCGGTAAAGTCACGTAGAAGGGAAATAATAAAATAATAAAAATAAAACATAATAAAATAATTCTCACGACGTTTCGGCCACGACGCAAGCAGCCGTCCTCAGGTGAAGAACAGGTCTGTCGGAAAGACAGCGTCTGAATGAAACACCACCAGGCTTGGCAGCGTATATTTAAGCTGGGTTGGAGGGGGAATAGCGCCTTGACAAAGGAATTTGAGGTTAGTGTAAATGCGATTGGTATTACCTTAGAGTCGCGGCATCTCTTCAGAAATAGTCTAACATCCTAGGCAAGATATTAAAGAAAGGGTCCTGAGACTAAGTGAGGCTTCTCTGGGTAAAGCAAACATTGTTAACACAAATCTTGTTATGCATTGCCTTCATATGGAGTCGTGCAATTTTAATGGCCATTTGGGCTCTAGCGGAAGCTGTAACTCAATGGCTAATACTGGAAAATAGTATCGTATTTGTGGCTTGCATCCAAATTAATGAGTGAACATATTTGGCAGTTTTAATCCACTCTTATTCAACGTATGAGCGTTTTTGTTGTTGTTGTTTGCTAAACATTAAACGTGGAAACCGGTCGCGAGGGTAAGTGCTGGCAATCAATCCACAGCCAGTGACAGGCCAAGAAATAAGTGACAGCGATTGTGTTTCCTCTTGTGGAGTTTGAGACGTCTGTTCCTGGGAAACTCTTGTTTAAAGGGGGGGGGGGGGGGGGGCATACAGCCAAGGGAAGCACAACGCAACCGGTGTTAAACAGACTTTTAACAAAAATGTAAAATGAAAAATAGCACGATGAAGTAGATTATGTTAACAAGGATGAAACCAGTGTGGAGTTTGCATTATTGTCCTTCTGTTGCCCACGTAAAAAAAAGAAAACACAATCTGGGTTCCTTTGAGCTGCTGCCTATGAAAATAAACGATTAAACTATTGTTTTAATGTTACCAGTTAAGGCCCACTGAGCTATATATAGCTCTTTGTGAGAAGCGACTTGGCCACAAATGATAGCTCAACGAAGTGGCTGATCAAGTGGAAATTTAAAGCAGCCAAATAACTCGAAACGTGTGATGTTTGATTCTAAATGTGGAAGGGAAAAAATGGAAGACCCAGAGAAAAATGCACGTGACCACGCCGAGAGATACACGCAGACTCCGAATAAACAGCAGGCATCAGGGTCGGAATCGAACCCACGACCTCCTGCATACCAGGCGAGGCAATTAACATCTCTCCATCGTGGAAAGTAATGATAAGAGCTGCGTTCATCGCTTGTGCATTCTGCTATAGCTCTCAACCCTAGTGTGTATAAAAAAGTCTGCAATGCTCGTCGCTTAAATCTACAAATTTTCGATCTTGCACCAAGTATTTTTTTGGCTTGACCTTAATAATCTATAAGGGGGGCTGAGCCTTTAGTAGGAAGGGGGGGGCTTAACCCCCTCAAGCCATACTGACGCTATCGTGGTGTCCCTTGGTGATGCACAGCATATAGCCATCAAGAGATGTCTCGCCCCACTACAAAGGACGCGTTGTATGGCAGTGTTGACCCCTTCAAGTGCACATTTCTCTGGATCAGTCCACTCACTACCGCAGTATAGTTTATTATAAAATTGTGTGTTTGTCAATGTTATGACCAATGACTTTACTCTGAAATGAGGTAATTCAATTATCAACTTTGCACGGGTTCTTTAAACATCTCCTTTTTTGTGAAACCCAAAAGTCTGTATATTCATAAAAATGAAATATTTTACACGACCAAATGTAAATTGCATTTGTGGAGAGATAACAGAACGATGGACGATGATGATGAAGGAGTTTATTTTGGCGGGAGGAGAGAGATTGCGATAGCTTGGCAGCCTTGGCCCAAACAAAGACAAAGATCCCCCGTATAGCCTTTAACAGACTGTTGGGGCAAGTGCTGTTATCGAGCACCTATGAAGGCCGGAACGGCACACAAGGGGGTGGGCGGTCAGCACCACGCCCGGCCGCCTTTGTCTCCCCAGTGGAGATGTTCACACACCAGACCAGGTACTCATTTGAGGCTGAGTCAACCTAGGGGAGGCCCAGGATGGGTTCAGATAATTGTCACTGGTGTTGGCCATCGTAGCGCAGCGTGCTAATCGCTACACTACCGCTACCCAGCCTTGGCCCTCCCTCATGCTCACATGCACACACATTGTTAAAAAATAAAACAGCGAAAAAAAGGCTTTCATTCAATAGATTGAATAACGAATGAGGGGGCCTGTTGCAATGGATGATATAGATCTTTTCTTCCTGAGACTGCCACTCAACAAAGGCAGGAAATTGATTTAATTATTTTAATGGAATATATAAATATTGTATTATAACTAGATTAGTGTTCTCACAATTCTTTGTCCCGTAACCCCATTGTGATTTTAAGTATTTTATAATGTGTTTACGTATCTGTTTATTACGACTTTACCCTACTTCCAGCCCTCTAGTTTTAGTACAGCATGCTTTGTTTCATTTGAAAATAATATATTTTTCAGACATGCTACAGCCACGGGTCTTTTTATTAAAAATAAGACATACATAAATCCCATAGTGCTCTATAATATCGCAGTAATAATATGTGACTCCCAAAGGTTATGCTTAAAAATAGTGTGTGGGAAGAATTGCCACATGCTTGTTTGATGAATTTGCCTTGTCCCCGGTCTACTCCTGTGAGTTTTGATTGTCTTTCCTTTCATTGGCCTGCTTATCATTTTGAAAAGGACCACATGTCATCTTGCGAAGGCAGTTGTCATTGCAACACCGAGATACCTTACATGAATATGAAGACTGCACTTAACCCCTCCCGTCCATAATACCTACCATCCATAAACCCCTACCATCCATCATCCTACAAACCGATGGAGGACATATACTGTAGCTAGATTCACGCACGAGTACCTTGTTTAAAAAATAACATCCCACTCTACACCTTGGTTTTGTAATATATTAAATTTGGGGGACAATCTGGATACATTTACATTTCTGACAGATTCTAAATGCATCATGATATATTTGTAAAAAAATTATTCAAGTATTTTCTTCAACCAAATAATTTAAAGAAGAACTCACATTCCACTGGTGTCTCTATTTACATGCATTTTCTCAATATGTGCATGCATATTCACTCTCGGACATCTTTAAGTCATGTTTAGAAATTTTTGACAGCAGTGGTGATCCGCAGTGGTGATCCGCAAGGCCATGGAGAGTGTTCCATGTAATTATTAGTGGGTACAATTTTATTTTCGGAAACAACATATATTCTACTGCATGGTGGTCAGCGAAAATGTTACGACGGTTGACTGATCCGTAGGTCTAGAAAGGTTGGGAACTACTGATCTAAAGGACTAGAAAAATCCCTGACATACTTAAATAGAATGGCACACACCTCATGAAATCAAGATTTAAGTGCCGTTCATTTGCATTACCGTTAAATATTGCATTGAAGTGTAGGGGGAGGAGCTGTGTGACACAGTGGGTAATGCACTACAAAACAACCTAGCACGCGTCGTCATTGGCCACACTCAACCCCGTCTCGACTCACTCGCCTGTCTCCGTGCCGGCAACTGGCTACCCATCGCCAGCAGGGTCATATACAAGATCGCCTGCCTCTGCCACAATGCCTTCATATCCGCCTGCCCGCCGTACCTTTCTTCATTATTGACAACTTGCAGCTCAGCACACGGCAGATGCCTGCGCAGCGCGACTCACGACCTCCTCTTGATACCAAGATCCAGATGGTCACGTCTATGCGCCGCTTCTCGGTGACATCCCTACCAGTCTGGAACGCCATCACCCCTCTGCACATTCGCAGCATCACCTCAATCGCCTCCTTCAAGAGACACTTAAAAACTCACCTCTATAACCACGAGCTTTCGAAAGACTCTGAGCTTGGCTCCGCGCCTCTGAGTTGCGGCCGTTACGTCCACAAATTTGCGCGCGTTATAAATTGCATTATTATTATTCTGAATCTGCCGACCAAAATTAGATTCCTGGCCATGGTAAACATCAGTGGTAAGTTATATCTGAATAAATTCTAGGCCCTCCTTCACCAACCTGCAGTGACCAGGATTGTGAGGTACTGTCAAACACCGATGACTGACACAACGTGGGGAGGCCTTCATCTAGCAGTGGATTGTACTTTACTGTTTTGTAGTAGTGGAGTAGTATTGTCTGTCAACGGAGATGAATTTTTTAATGCAAATAATGTACAAATGTTACGTAAATTCTAATTCTTAAAAAAACAACCAGGAACCATGCAGTGTTTATTCAAAGTAATCTTTACTCTTTAAAACAGTTGACCCTTGAGAATGACCAAAACATCTGGTACAGGCAGCATCATAGTGGGAGGGATTTCTCAATCAATGTGCAGATAATTCACTAACTTATTTATTTTGGGAATTTAGTTTGAGACTTAAAAAAAGTAACAACCTAAATGGACATTATGGCAGCCCTCGAGCGGAATATTGAATTATAATGCCTATTTTCATCCGAGATTTCCGTGTGCTTGACACCATCGCTGAATTGGATTGTATGCTTTGTCTGTCCTGAGTGAGGCAATCCTGACAGCCGTGTTTACACCGTAGGGCCACATTGGACCTTTGTGCAACTATCAGGCACCCTCAAGCAGCAGTTTAGCCAAATCTAAATCAACCGACACAGTACACGCCACAGTGAGATGTGGCTACTATCTTTATGGCATGTAACACTGTTGTTGTTCTTGTTTACAACGGACCCACATATCCTGTTATCTTCACGACTAGATTTTGCTTAAAGCTTTCGGGGAGACAAACGGAACACCCTCTCGAGTGAAGATTTGTTCCTTGCTTTCCAAGTAATGCGTGTTGTTATGCATGCTGTACGACATTTCGCTCACCACTTATGTTGTACTTGACCGGGATTGAAAGCAGTGTGCTAACCACTGCAGCATTTCTCCCTCCAATGAAAATGTAAAGAACATGAATAAACTAATGGGTATGAACTGACATCCAATTTTAAACATATGTGCACTGCCAAAATTATACTATTGTAAACACGACATTATTTAGGAGGCACATGCATTTAAGTGATGTATAGAGGTAAGAGTGTAATCTTCCCTTCCATTAAATGTTCATCACACTCAGCCAATGGTCAATGCACTCCTGGATGAAGGCCTTCCTAAACCACCCACCATCTCTTGAAATATTGCGATATAATTATTAGCTGCACACAAGCGGATTTCAGTGCTCCATCTCCTCGGTTAACGTGCTCTCTGATGCGTCTCATTCTTAGTTCCCACTCCATCATTTTCATATTGTTAACCATCGACCGGCATCTCCTCGAGCTACAAATCCTACCCAAGAATTTGCTTTTCTTCACAGTTTGAATAAAATGTTATTGAACAGAACATTTCAAGAGCCACACACGCTGTTAAAACAATTTTAGTGTGACACTCTTAGATACATTTTTTGAGGGATGTGCAATTAAATAAAGGCATTATGGACCTGTTTTTGTAACTGCGTGTTAAGTTTTGCTCTCGTTATCTCAGTGCATCCCAGGTGGACCGGTCGACATATTTACCAGACTCAGCCGGTGAAAACGCAAGGGACTGGGACAGTCTCATTTGCAAGAGTGGCATGGGCGCTGGTGACACGGTGCAATCATGCTCCACTGTCAAGATGCTCAGCCAATCAAATGTAATGATTCCTCATCATGGACACCTTTTTTTGGAAATAAAATCAAACAAGCTGTAATGGAAAATGAGATAAAAACCCGTATTGTCATATTGTCTATTACTGAGTGTTTGATTGATTTTCGAGATCCCGCGTGATGAATATTATTTGCATTTGCTTCAATGTTTTGCCTTTGAGTGAAAGTCTCTAGAATTGGTGAGATTCCAAAAACAGAAAACGTCTATTCTTTAAACAAATGGAATTGTTGTAGCATTATTGTTTATATACATAACATTTCAATATAAGGTTCTTAAACTATTATAATTCTCCGAAGTTGTTGTTTGGCACGATGTCTCACGTTTGGTGCTCGGTGCTGAGAACTAATTCAGGAACTGGGAGCTCTGTCAGGAATGGAAGCTCCAAGCACGAGGAGTGAAACATAAGACGTCATGATGAACGGCATAATTTTTTTACCATAAAACACACCCAAGAGTCATACTACTTTAAGAAGTTGTATTTTTTTATTTTGTGTATCTAAAATTGTGTTTAAACATCTGCATTTATATCTTGACTTAGAGCTTTCGTGACTGCAGGAATTCATACTCTTTGAGTCTTTTCGGTAAAATCACGAAGATAGAAAAATAATAAAGAAAATGAAAAAAAATCACGACGTTTCGATCGCAACACAAGCAATCGTCCTCAGGTGAAAAAACCATTAGGACGCTTGCTTGTGTTATGATCGAAACATCGTGATTTATTTTTATTTTTCTATCTACGTGACTTTACCGAAAGACCCAAAGAGTATCTGCATTTATCTTTAAACAAAACAAATTTGTATTCTAAAAACTACCGTTATTCGCATTACAGCATGGCATAGACGTACATATATATACTCTATATTTTATTACCGGATTTTTTGAACATGTGATCCAACTGTTGTCAGCAATTCATTGGTCCGGCGTATTATTCCTCCCCTCCTTAGAGTCTCGTGCACGATCTATGCGCGCAAGCCTTGCATGCAATGGCATCACACACACAGGGAACTTGATTGAACATGTGGCTTGTGGGAACAAACTTTCCAATATGATTAATTTACCACTTTAACAATTATGTGTTGCGAGCAATTAAAATACTAATCATTGTAAAATGTCTTCCTAACCAGAATTTACATGTATCAGCTGCAGATAGGGTTTAAAAATAAAGTTTTTTTTCCAACTTACACAAATCGTCATCGTCAATCACCCACGCTACTATTTTAGAGGTTGGTTGTTTCCTAACACAGTCACTGCGACTGATTGAATATAATCTATAATATTAGTCAATTGTTACCACTTTACGCGATTAATCATGGTTTTCCTCCACCAAAGCTGAAGTGAGGTGAGTAATTAGTCATAATTTTGTATATTTTGCCCCTCAAGCTATCATTGGCATCATTTGATAAGTTACAACTGTCTTGTCAAGGATGTTCAATGATCTCAATAACTCACCTGAAAAAAAAAAAACATGTTGATCATTAGATCAAGGTGTCACTTTTCCCGATGTACGCCACTCAGATAAAACCAAAAAGCACCTCCCAGGTGAATGTTACAGGTAAAGTAAATAAAGTGCAGCCATCCTATTTCTTGCTGATATCACAGCTGGCATGAGGAGCCAACTCTCCCGCACTTGTTGTCACACGTCTTCTTGGATAAAGTTGGACATATCCCAAACTTTACCCCCCTCCAAACGCAACCTGCCGATTTAACGTCCTGTGGCGAACTCATTTTGAACTGCCGGGGTGCACAGAGACGGGTCAACGAGGGAGGGAGGGAGGGGGCAGATTTTAGAAACTTGCACCGCTGTTTCAACCTGCGACCCCGGGAGAATAAACCAACACGACAAACTCTGGATTCAAAGTCCAGTGCGCTGATCATCCCACACCCCGACAGCAGCATCCCTCTAAAGCATTTCCTGTATATCCACTGCTAAATAATGTATGACAATCAAAGTAGTAACGCATATAACATTGCGATTGTTCTGTAGTAGTGTATATCGCTGTGAACTCTTCAGTGGTTGCATTGTGTTAGCTTGTATATTTTCAAATATCGCAATATATATATCGCCTCTGATGAGCACTGGTGGTTAAGTACGAAAGCTCAAGACCAATGACTAGTTTAACTCATAAAATGTATCTTACTAAATACATAGCCTCGTAGGAGATTGCATCGAACCTCTGAATGTGTTATCCATATGCAGATTTCAAACAGCCCAGAGGACATAGATTATAAAATACACGAGTAATAATTTTCGTTGATGCACATTAGTAACTACATCACAACGAATACCATTCCGTTGCGTTGTGTTTTCCCATCACGAGATGGTGGGCGTAACTGTAACTAATGATCATCGTTAAGTTTCAATCTCACAATCTGTAAATAAATGTAACGCATTTTTCACATTCAGTGTATACCACGTATTAATCAATTACACAACTAATTCACGAGCATATTGTTGACAAGTTGTTGCGCCGAATTAGTGTCGGTTCGCTGTTTCGCAAGTGTGCCCTCAACGTTACACATTACCATCAGCGATGGCCATGATGTACGAGTGTGGTGACTACGAGATAGGGAAAACGCCTGACTAAACCAAAAAGAAATGGATGCCCTACACGAGCCCTTTTATTTAAATAAGTGAGACGTTTTTACAAAAAGCGCATGCAACGAGTCGCAAGGAGACCCCTTTGTGTGAATGGTATTCTTGGCAACAATCTGGCGTGTGACTGCCAATAGCCGTCCTTGGCTTATGCAACAGATGACTCAAATGCTCGTGAATCCAGCTGTGCGACTCGTGTGTTTCGGCAGCAATGAGCTCATACCAGACAGAGTTTAGCGGAAAGTTGTCGTGGACAAAAGAAGTTTACAGGAAAGAGAATTTTCTTTAAAAATCAAAGACATGCCACTCATGTTAATAAGGGTAGTTGTTATTGGATACAAGCGGGAACTGTTGAGGGTCTCATAGCTTGCTTATGCGTTCAGATGCTAACTCGACCACAAGCCTCCTGGCTCATAAGTAAAGAGAAGTTGGCTTATGGAAGTGTGGTTTTAATAATAATTGTATATTCTCCGGTCTGTTCAAAAGTTACAAAATGACTCTAAATGTACGCTTCACAGCTGCATAATATGCACAATAATTCACGTGGCATCGTTCAATACAAAGCAATACGGCTTGCATTTATAAAGTGTCCAAATGAAGCTGCATCTCAAGATGCTGTTTGAAAGGAGATACATTTATTGAATGTAATCGATGGGAAGAAAAAGTGTATCCTTGTTACAGGTGACGGGGGAACGTTAATCAAATAAAGGTACCAGGGGAAAGGACTTTACAAATGAATACTACATGTAGATATCTAGAAATGTAGGTGCAGGAGAAGCCAATCATACTAATCGAAGGTTTTGGGGAAGGAAAACAAACTAAGCATGAAAAGCAGTTCTGAATAATTTTCAATCTAAATTGAAAGTGCAATGCTCCAGTGGCTTCCTAATGTCGGAAGGAAGAGCGTTCCAGACGGCCGCAGAAGCGGATCTGAAAGCGTTGCGATGCGGTGACCGTCTTTGTACAATGGTTAGTCAAAAGCCGCTGCAAGGGTGACTGTAGTTTGCGTGATGGTTTATGCTCCTTCTTTGACGAAATCAGCCTAATTTACCAAAACGCCACTTAGTTTATACTCCGGTAATAATGATCTATTCATCCATGAGAGTTTTACGAAGAGACCTTCTTGAGATGTTTCACCAATCGCTAAGTTATATTCGCAGATTGGATCAAATCGGAGCGTCCCAGAGAAAAACCCACAAACATGACACTGCACAGACAGTTAGCTGGTGCAACACCATTCATTGAGTGTTGCGCAACGCAGCTGTGTTCAATTGGAGCATCGTCCCGTGTTCTGTCCCGTTGTAAAGTCTTCGTTCGATGGCAAGCCAAAAGCTGCTGCTGCGAGGATGACCGGTGTTTGGGTTTTGGGTGTGATGCTTCTGGACGAGATCAACGAGGTGTTGCGGTTCATTTGTGGCAAGCACTTTTGCGTGTAATAAGTGCGAACAAATGTGGACAGCCAGACGGAGGGAGTTCCAAACGGTGGGGTGCAGCAGTAGAGAACCTTGAGGTGGGAGATGTGGATGGGGCCAAGGGACAAGCTAATGGAGGATCTTGAAGGCAACGAGGGCATTCCTGGATGTATGTCGAATTTCTTTCGCACCGTACTATACTAATTGGAGGTGCGACCGTGCTAATCCGTGGTGGTGGGTATCGGCGGTGGGGAGATGTTATCTCCCTCGCCAGGTCTGTGGGAGGTCGTGGGTCCATCTAAACCCCGACACATGTACGCTTGGAGTTTGCACGTCTCTCTCTCTCTCCCCTCGTGGTCGCGTGGATTTTTATCCGGGTCCTCTGGTTTTTCCCTCCACAGTTTAGAAACGAGTATTTTGCTGCTATAAATGTCCACGTGATAAGCCACTTCGTTATCGTTTGTGGCCAGGTCGCTTTCTGAAAAGGAGTGATATAGCTCAGTGGGCCTTACCTGGTCAAATCAAAATAGTTTAGTTTAACTGAGCTGAGACAGGACTGGCCTTGAAGCCAACGGAGGGATCTTAAAACTGGGGTGATGTAGTTTTTATTTTAATGAGTCTTGCAGTGATGGTTTGGTTAACTCGGAGTTGGTAAGTGTGCGACGGGAGACTGTTGAGGAGGGAGTCAACGATGGTCATGATGAGAAATAATTAACGGATGGATCCAGGTCCTGAGGAGGTGAGATGTAAGAAGATAAAAGAGCATTCAGGGTCAAGGTTGACACCCGGGTTTTGGAGTTTTTAAAATAAAGTTTGATGTCAATCTTAAGCCAATCTCTGTCTCGCCTAATCCGTCTAAATAAATAGTAACAAATCTCATGAAGTGTTCTGTAAAGACTATGTGGCATACATTACAATGTTCGTGACGAATACAAATATATGATTCTAGACTCTGGGAGGAATGAATAGTACGGTTGAGCAGATAAAGTTTATGGAGTCAATCATAAATCCAGACAGCGGCATTTAAAAAATATATTTGTATAATTCCACAGCAACAATTGTGGACCTGACAGTGAATGAAAGATGTATTACATTTGTTTTTTTGTAAATAATTTCTGACAAAGCTCAATGGGATTTTTGCACAGCGTTGGTGTACGGTGCTTTTTTCTGGAAGACTTTGCAGTTTTTTCCTGGATTTTTCTGTTTGCGCATAATCACTTTAAGATGTTTTCTTGTTCATTGTTTTGTTTTTTTGTTTGTTGCGGTTGCACCCGATTCAAGAGCCGAATGGCTATACCAAATAAATGAAAACTGAAACTCAAAAACTTAAATGAAACTGAAACTGGAAACTAAATATAAATTAACCTGACATCATGCTTAGCAATTTAGTCTTAAAAAAAGTGTTAGTTTATTTGAAAGCCCATAATTGCCTCATACAATATAAAGGGAGTGCTCTACATATTAACACAACTCAATTTTCAACACTTTATTTTATCCTTTCTTATAGTAAGACGTAACTTTGTCATCTCGATGTACGCTTCCAGGATACATCTCTCTATCTGCACATTAGTTCTGCATTGTAGCTACAGGCACGGATCAAGGTGCAGCCTTGCAATTTATTTCTCACGTCACTGCTGGTGGAAAGGCCTCCGTTAGACAGAGCTCTAGAGAGCCAGTCCACATGCGGATTTAGGCCCGCTCTTCCGTACCGATCAGCCGTCTTGGAGAGGTGGGACTACTCACGGTGTATCCCGCTACATGCATCGACTGATTGTGGTGCACACATTTGCATTGCTGTGTGGACAGGTGGAGCGATTTGAACAAGTTGGCCATTGCTTTAACTGTTGCGCTGGGAGTTTAAACCGGCGACCTCTGCATTTCAAGTACAACGTGCTAAACATTGCACCGTGGCACAGTCCCCCAAATCTGAGTATGAATTGTGAATGTTGGGTGCTCCAGGAACTTCAACCCACCGACAAACCGTATAGACACGTATGAATGCATTTGATAATTTAGAAGTATTTACTGGAGGAACGATGGATGCATCAGTACAATAATTTGATTGATGCTAATTCATAAGCTCACCATACATGTGTCGAATATTGTGTTTAAGAACAGATGATTTTCAATTTGCATGTATGCTATATATACAATATATGGAGGGGGTATTTGTCTTTGTGTTCAGGGGGCCCACGTTCCAACGTGATTTTCCATGCTTTGTTGCCTTCTAGAATGATCTTCCGATATTCTGCAAGATACCCCCCCCCACTACCACCCTCTCCACCCTGCAGCGTGCGAGCTGTTCTCACAGTTGGCCTCCCCTTTATCTACTGACGCTGGGTGCACATTTTCTGCCACTTTCTGCACTTTCCCGGCTGTTTATGTTGGCGCGGCCCGGACCCCAGATGATTCCTGCAGGAGACAACGGGGCCAGGGCCAAACCCTTCGCCCCGAGTCGTGGGAACAAAGGCGGTCGTTCTCCATTCACAAACAGAGCTCCTCGTGTGCAAACAGAGCATGCTGTGACCCTTTCAAGCCCATCCAATACCAAGAAAGGGGACTTGTTAGGGTTTCCTAAATATTTATAATCTGAGCAAAATGACGGAGGTTTATGTTACTTTTATGTTAAGGCTGATATTTAAGCGCGGGTGAATTGTGTTTATAACCATCATGGTAAAAAAAAACGAAATGTGAAGACGAAAAAATATTTATGCATTTGTTTTATTTGACGTAAATTTACAGTGAACATCTGTATCTGGTTATATTTTTTTGTATGACTTCCAAGTTTAACCTTTAAAAAAATAAGTTACACTGCATCTTTTCCAATTTTTTTACAACTTATTTTGAGTCACGTGTAATTGTTTAAAATGAAGAAATCACAGGGATGACTCCGATGTATAACATGAAGTTGTCTCTTGACAGAATGTGCATAGGCAAGAAACACATGCAGTGTATTTGCTTGTGCATAACTAATAGCCATATTAAATGCATCTACACTGACACTTTAATTTTAAATATAGCCACCGATACAGATGTATCGTACGCAATTAGTCCACAAAATTGAGAGGTTTACAAAGAGAGAATCTCAAAATAACGATAGCAGTCAGTCCGTTAATTTTGGGTAAGGCCGACTGAGCTTAGAAGCAATTTTGAAATCGAAACGTGTTTATAGATATTCTATACATTTCTTGTTTTTGATGTTTGCTAATTTTTTTTATATCCTTTGCCAATTTACAGCTGTCAAATCGTGGAGGTTGTTTAACTATACTTCACCATGCCGATCAGTGCAGCTCAGGAAGAGTGGGCAGACGGGGGAGGAGAAATGGCTCAGATATGACTCACCACTGATGGGAGCCGTGGCCATAACACTGGTCAACAAAAAAAACATTTTTTTCTGGCCTGGACTTTTTGCAGCTGTTTTAGACTAATTTCAGGGTGCTGATTCCAAATCGGATCTCAGATTTGCTCCATCACATCTCATTTTTATGCTATCGGCATACCCCATTTTCATTGATTTTACCCGAAATTAACTCTGTCACTTATGATTGCAAGTTGTTGCGAGTCAGTGACTACTTTAATGTTAAAATAAGGTGCTGTATTTTTAGGATAGTGTGTTTATAATATCATTTTATGTAGATATCCACATTTATTTAATATTTTTCTTCGGCAGTTCTTATTGAAAATGCAATATTTGATATCTCAACAGACAAAAACTGATGCCAGATTTGGAATCAGCACCCCAAAATTACCTTAAAACCGTTGGAATACCTTATGCCAGAAAAAGTGTGTTGACCAGTGTAATCGAACCAAAGTAGCCAGGTCTATAGTGCAGCGCTTAAAAGATTGTAGCACCAATCATTTGATATTTGCTTTTACATATATATCTAAAAAAGAGATTAGCATTCAATTATATTATTTTCTTGAAACTTTTTTTGTACAAGGTCTCTTACATTTCCAAATGCATGGTTACGCAAGAGAAGAGGTTATCAGCCCCCATACACCCGGCCCTCTGATTCAATTGGGCTGATTACGAGGACCTATATCGGGCAGTCTCGCCATCAGCAGTATTCAATACCCTACGCCCGTGTACACTTTATCTTCATAAAAAGCAATTACACAAAACGTCTGGTTGCTCTCCTCGTTTAGCATTGACACATCTTTAAATACAGTAATTGAGATTCAGTGCAACATTCGTATATTGTATTATGCCTCCGATTGTGTTTGCACACAAAACACCAGACAAAGATCCCCCGTAAAGACTTTTTTTTTAAAGATGTTGGGCCACGTGCTGTTAGCGAGCACTTTTGAAGGCCAGCACGACGCGCGAGGGGGTGGTATCACGTGACCAAATTATCCACAATGACTGCATTACCAAATTGTTACACGGTTAACTATAAAGAAAATATATATTTGTTTTTGCTGCTCGCACAGAGGAAAAAAGTGTGGGATTGGAAGAAGGCCAATCAGCAAATACATTTAATATTCTTCTTCCCTCTCAGCAGAAAAACAACAACCGATACTTCGTTGTATATTTCTCTGGAAACTACATATAAAGATACCCCAATTAGCCTTACAAGCTGTTAGGGCAAGTGCTTTTGGCACCATACATGAGGTGTATTGCCTCTGGTCCACCCTTCCCCCCCCCCCCCAGTAGCTTGTTGAACCACGCCAGACCAAGGAGAGCACGGTGTTTGTTTTATGCCGAGTCATTCAACAGGAGACCCAGAGCAGATGCAGGTAGTAATATCAAATATAAATAACATTAGAAAAAAAATCGACTAGGGTATCGAGAAGAGTTATGCCACATACTAAATCCCGTACGATATTATCTTGCATTAACGAGCTACAGTGAGACACCAACACCGCAGTGATTTGATCAAAGGTCACAATTATATTGTAATTCCACAAATTTTTACCTTCTCATTTGAAAAGCTGTGCTCACTCCATTCATATAAATGTAACATTGCCAAGATTGAATACTTGTATTTTGAGAAACTAAGTGCATTGTTTCGTGCCCATAATGGGAGGCTACCACAAACTAATTTTATATTCACATTAAAACAATAAGAACTTTTATGCTCGTAAATTCACTTCTCAGAACTTTAAAACTGTGCGTTTTATTTTTAAACAGATTGCCCCATGCGTGACATTGTCGTGTGTATGATATCAGTGGCTAATCCGTGTGTGTGTGTTTGCCTGGATAACTCAGTCTTGACCGCTCCACTCATTTCAAGAAACGAGCGATTCGATAGCTGATGTTGGGCATCTTATATAAACGAGGTCAATATTCAGAGGAGAAAAAAAATCCCTCTTGCCTTCATAATTCAGCGAATACAAAAAAAAATCACTGAATGCGACTTGTCGGTCTTGCACTGCTCATCTTACGTACACTTGAAAATAAGCAGGAGTGTGATGTGAGCCCTGGTTATAACAAAAAAAAATACACCATAAAACATAGTTTTTCACTATAAATCCTTTATATGCGTGGCATCGCTTTTATTTTATTATTCATTTCTGTTTTTCTTGAGTAAGAGTTTCATTTTCATCACATTGGTATTTTAAATTAAATATGAAATTATATTTTTCCTAAAAAGTGGAAAATTTAGGAAAAAATTTGTTAACGAAAATAAATTGTCACGCACAACGAGTCTGCGTGCAAAATGTCAGCTCGATTGGATCACGGGAAGTGGGTTAAAAAACGACCGAAAGATTTGCACGGTCGTAAGCAGCAAGCAAGCACGCAAGCAAGCAAGCTGAACTTAATATAAAGGATTTAAAAATCACAGCAGACAGGCATAGCACCGGCAACTGTTGAATCTCTATGGAGCTCCATCACGAAGTTGCCGTATACTAAGCGAGATGGCCACGTGTCTGGCGGTCAGGCGACGCGACGAAGGCACGTGGTGATGGGGCGTCTCTCCCAGCGGCGCTCGTTTGGCGAGCTGAGCCTGCTGCTGTGGTGCCACGTGTCTCCGTGCACGCTGGTGACTCGCACGCTCGAGCCAGGAGCCGTGCACGGTAAGGAGGCGCCGTGCGCGTTGACGTCCCTCCACGACAGCCGTTTCGTGCCACGAGACGGCCCCAGGTGGTGTCCCGGAGCAAAGTTTGTGTAACGGGTTTTTTTTTTTTACCCACTGAATCTTAAGATGTATTATTGTTCAGGTGTTTGGTGTTTTTCATTTGCTGTACCACTCTGTATGGAAATGTGAACTTCCCGTGGTGAAGAGATGGACTCCGCAGAGAGTGTGAGGGGTAAAAATATGGATTGAAAGCACGTGAGCAACAATGTATAGACGCAACTGGAAGCTCCTGAGTGTCTCCATGAAGTGTTCCACTTTGCATGCAGATGTCACCAATGCCTGCCTACAGGGCATTATTTCCATTGCGGGGGGTATTTATAATTCCCTTGCAATCTCGGATGCCACTACAAGAGGCGAGGCCATCAAGATGTGCCCTCACTATTATACGTCCTCGCGTAGCTGTTCGTATGCATTCACCCGTCAAACTGATCCCCCTTGGGAAAGACAAAGTGCTCAGGAGGCTTTTGAAGCGAAGAGGAGTTGTGTCTAAGCTGGGCGACGAAATCTTTATTCATTTTCTCTTTAAGAAAATAAGAATTTGACTTTGGTGGAAAGAAAATGAACCACGTCGAAAGCAATACAGCGAAAGCATGTTGTAATTTTAGCAGTGTGAAATCAGATGGGCAGGAAGACCATTCTTGGTCATCGTAATATATAGTCCACTTCACATTGCTGCTTTGTAATTGCTTAGTAATTACATAGTTATTACTCAGAGACCTCAATGCCCACCCTGACGTTGAATGGTGGAAGGGGCATAGTAATCACATCGAAGCTGCCAATTTTACATCAGACCCAGCCTGGATAACAGCCTTCCAAAATGACTTAATGACTAGAAGTGACACAAAAAATTAAGAGGAATTTATGAAAGATTATATGACTGGGGGAGGTGGCAGATAAGTGTGCTGGACATGATCAGAACACTGCCACAAAATATGCATGAAGCCATCAATTGTAACATTCTATCAAGAGTGCTAATGCTTTCTGCATCAAGGTGGACACTTTTTTTGACATTTATGTGACTTACATTTTGAATAAGAGCTACCAGTTCCCATCTCGTGTTGTATTGTTCGCATACTTGATTTCTTGCCTGGCATTTTCAAAGCTTTTGCACTGTACGTTAAATTTTAAGCAAATCCAACGCAATCACATTTCGAATTGTTTTAATAATATATGTGGATTTTGCCAGGTCCCTGACCCCGTTTTCAGAATGCATTAACAAAGAAATGTGATAAATAATTGGACTTATAGTATAATATCGATTTATGGTGATCAGTACGTACATAATGATACATCGATTAAAATGTTATTCTTTCACTCAATGCTTGCATCAAATCATGCGTATGGGAACTAACTAATTACAATGTATGCCAACTGCATGCAAATAATTTGCTCATCTTGCGTTTAGGATAATGGTGGAGACAAAACTGAACACTTGAGACCAATGAAATTATAAACAATACAAATAAGCCAATAACAACTAGACTTAAAGAAAAGTTCCTGTTGAATTGTGACAATTTATCAAATAGCCAGGGGGGTGAATTGTTACGTGCCCAGTGCTTCGCACAGAGAGATCCGTCTTCTCTTATGTAAATCATCGTAGCCTGGAGAGATCAGACACAGCCAATTCTACTGCAAGTGCTATTAATGATTTACAATGTTCTGTTTTGTACAAAATTTAATTTCTAAATTACATCGCGTTCTTTTTTTGGATCAGCAAAGTAAATATATATTCTTTAACAAAACGCGACGCAAGTTTGTTTGTTAAATATAGCATGCACAAAAAACCTTTGCGCCTAATAATATTAATACCTACATGCTACGAGATAACCAAAGTGAATGCTCAAGACGGACGGTGGAAGGCAGAGGAAGCAGATTATGAATTCTGGTTTCGGAATGCAACGAAAGATGAATGAAAGGAGCCGGCGGGGCTGTTAAAAATGGGGGATTTAATATGTCGCGCACTTGACAGTCGACTCCAAATAGATTGGTCTACAGGTAATTCATCCATCTAAACATATAATAGCTCCGAGCTTTATCTATGATTCCTTGCACAGCAATTGGCAGTCGTGCCCGGTGTCTCCAAGCAGAGAGAGGTAGGGGAGTGGTGGGGGGGGGGGCGAGAATGCCAGTAAACAAGCGTGTACTTCGTTAAAAAGAAACACGGCATTAGCGTGCTCCAAATATAACGCACAGCAATATTGACCTGCTGCAATAGGTGGCTAGGATTGTGCACGTAATTACGTAGAGAAAATAAAATAAATGCAATAAAGCAGCTTACGCTTGAATCCATTGCTCATAGGTACATCAGGATCCTTGATCGCAAAAAAAAATAGCCAAGCAGCAAAACATAGAAGCGTTTATTATTTTCCTATTTACTACTGGGAATTAAAGGAAGGAAAATACGTAACTGTGTGTGTACGTATGCGTTTTAGTCAGAGCTGCAGTCGAGTTTTGCCATCAGGTTTGCCTGATGTGTTGAATGCATTTGTTTTGCAGGCCTGGATCCCATCACCAAAGCTCTGATACTGCAGACAGCCAAGCCCACATTCGGAGATCTGACCCAGGTAGGGGGTTCAAATTCCTCACTGACTTTGAAATGAATTGTGATGTGCACAGGAAACCACTCCAGATGACATCATGTGGGAGAGGGGTGGTGATCTGTCCTGTGGTGAGCGGTGGCGCAGCGGTTAGCGCACTACGTTACGAACCCGGCGATCCACGTTCGATGACCGCTCACGGCCAACGCCAGTGATGAGTATCTTAACGGTGTCCTGGGCCATCCCTAGGTCGACTCAGCCTCAAACGAGTATCTGGTGCAGTGTGTAAACATCGCCACGCGGGAGACAAAGGCGGCCGGGTGTGGTATTGGCCACCCACAGTGCCGTCCTTCATAGCTGCTACTCGCTAACAGCACTTGCTCCAACAGTCTGTAAGGCCACACGGGGGATCTTTGTCTTTGTCTGTCCTTCACCACACACTGGCTCTAATCACCTGTCCCGACCACACCAGATCTGCAATGTCCAACTCACACTCCCCCACACGTTCTGATAACTTCTGCAGACTTTGATGCATGGGTTAGAGATAGGAGTGCCCATTGTCGGACGGCTCCCTATCCTTTCCCTGGATGTACATTTCAGGGTGATCTCGCAAGCGGTTCGTACAATTTGTTCACAAATGCTCGGGAACACAGCGTGGCCGAGACAAAGGCAACTTGGCTCGCTTCGCTCACAGCCGGGCGCCATCACAGACTTGCGTTGCGCCCCGCTGTCCGAACAAAGCACCAATGCACAAACAATCGATCACTTCTGCAAAACATTTAAAATTGTTAGACCTACAGAACATTTCATTAATATTTGCCTTTATACCTTCATAATGCTGAATTTAGTTGCTTAATAGACCAGAAGACTTCAATACCACTAGTGCTACGGAGTATAGTTTATACCAGAACATCCTGTAGCTTACAGTCTGGCCATCCCCTGAGTGTCTTGAGTTCCGAATGAGCATCACTGCTTCGAAGGTAATGCTCTTAAACTTGATGTCAATTAAGTCACGTGTGTCGTCAGGTGGTACAGAGAGGTCTGACCAACTCTTTTCAAATCTTTTATATTAAGTTCACTTGCTTGCTTGCGCGCTTACGACCGTGCAAATCTTTCGGTCGTTTTTTAACCCACTTCCCGTGATCCAATCGAGCTGACATTTTGCACACAGGCTCGTTGTGCGTGACAATTTATTTTCGTGAAAAAGGTTTTCCAAAATTTCCCACTTTTTAGGATTTTTTTTTTCATATTTAATTTAAAATACCAATGTGATAAAAATGAAACTCTCGCTCAAGAAAAACATAAATGAATAATAAAATAGAACCGATGCCACGCATATAAATGATTTATAGTGAAAAACTTTGTTTTTACGGGTTACTTTTTTTAACATCCAAAGTTTGCCAGTGCAAACATCAATTCTCAGGCCCGCTCAATGCGAGTTTCATGGCCAGCATTCATTGAAGAGGAAGCTGTTCTCTGGCTCCTTATGGGTCTTCTGGACATCATAGACCCACTGGTAATATATTAGTTGAAACTGATCAGAGACTTCTTTGTCAAGATTCTAAATGCATACTCTTTGGTTCTTTCGGCAAAGTCACGTAGATAGATAATTTATAGATCACCACGTTTCGATCGCAACACAGGTGAGAGAGATAACGCTTTCTTGCATAGCGACTGAAACGCCGTAATCTATTAATATTTTATCTACGTGAAAATACCGAAAGAACCGACGAGTATGGATTCCTGCAGTCACGAAAGCTTCAAATCAAGATTCTAAATGCAGTTTAATAGGTATGCCCGAGCAATGACTGCATAAACCAAGTAAATCATCTGATACTTGATTTCATCTGCCTCAAGGATGTTTTTTGTTTACCTTTCTTCATGCTGACAGAACTCACTTGAACCACCAAAGTATGGGGTGAAGCCGTCTTGCACTTCGACTCAAATGAGTGAGTTTCACAAACTTTCTGGCAGGGCCATTACGCACGGCTGTGCTGGATAGCTCTCCGCTGTTTGCGGGCGGTACCCCGCGCTGTTCAGCACGCTGATAATGCCCGTCGTTCCTCTTCATGTGCTCTGCGCAAGTGGCAAAGCTAATGAACAACATTGGCTGACCTCCATCAAACGCCAGCAACGGCTGGCAAATGATGTAAATAAGTATCATTTTCCTGAAGAAGCTCCCAGACCGCGGAGGCAAATGTGAGACATTATGCCACACAGCGCGCAGTACGACCAAATAAATGTATCGCAGGGCTATTCAGGCAGGACCCATTTTTTATTCCGTTGTTACCTTCCTGGTTGAGCGATGCTTGCGGTGTACTCAAACATCCACAGGTGTACAAGCCCCCCGAAACTGGGGAAGAGCACTGACCATTCCGGGATTTGCTCGTATAGCTCTTAAACGGACAGACCCCCAAACAGCACTGGTAAAATGTAAAGGTGCAGTCCTGCAATTTATTCTACGCGCCACTGCTTGTGGAAGTGCCTCCACTCGAGGGAGCTTCAGAGAACTCCGTCCCGAGAGGTATTGCTGGACTATTCTCTTCGACGCAGACCAGAGATCTTGTAAGGGGTCGGAGTAAAGGGCACTCCTCCTCCACCACACATAATCTGTCAGTTCACTAACGGTGGTGTGCCTCCACTGATTTATACTGCCGGATGGGGGCAGGGGGACTGAAGAAACTTGCACCTATTCATATTCTTGGTTCTGTCGGTAAAGTCACGTAGAAGGGAAATAATAAAATGAAAAAATAAAACAATACAATTCTCACGACGTTTCGATTGCAACACAAGCAATCATCATCAGGTGTGAAAACCACAGCAATCATTTTTTTGTGGTTTTCACACCTGATGATGATTGCTTGTGTTGCAATCGAAACGTCGTGAGAATTTTATAGTTTTATTTTTGTTATTTTATTATTTCCCTTCTACGTGACTTTACCGAAAGAACCAACAATATGAATCCCTGCGGTCCTGAAAGCTTGAAATCGAAATGAAACTTGCACCATTGTTTCAATTGGCGTCACCAGACGACTTCGCCGGCGACTTCTGTGTTGCAAGTCCGGCCTGTTGATCCATTACAGCACAGCAGCTTCCCGTGACAGCTCTGGTCCACCTTGCAATCTCACAACACGGCCGATGATCGTGGACCTGAAGGGGATGATTGAAGGGGGGCTAACGTGGAGGGTTGTAAATTGCCGGACGACTTGCGAAGGCGACTTCCAAGTCGGTGCCATCGTTCGGGGTTACGGTGTGTGAAGAGGTCTCGCCAGGGCTTCTAGGGGGCAGTGATGGCAACACGGGGGAGGGGGGGGCAGGGAGGTGCAACCTTTTGAGGGGGCACTTTGAAATTAATTCTGCTATTAATACATTAAACATGTCACCTGCAAATGAACAGCTGACCCCCCAAAGGCCTCTGATTCATCTCATATTCACTGTCATATAAATTATCTGTTCATTCATTCATTACAAATGGCGGCCGGACCATTCACTAGCGTGGCAATGCACAAATACATGCACATTGGTATTCACATCCCCTCAATAACGTACATGTTGTCCAGTTACCGACACTTCATACATTAATGCGGATGAGCGTTGATATGGCGGGTTAGCGCACCGCATTATGAATTAGGTGACTTCATCTTCTTGATTCTTTCGGTAAAGTCACGTAGAAGGGAAGTAATAAAATAATAAAAATAAAACATAATAAAATAAAATAATTCTCCATAATCAACGTTTTTGGGTTTAGATCGCGTTTATTTATAAATGTGTCGTAACCCTCCACCACCCGACACGGCCAATCAGTAAAAATGTGTCACGTTGACAAAGACAAATAGTTCACTGCTTTAGCCCACCGGTGTGTTGAAGCCACAACATTTACAATTTGAGTACAACGCAAGCAACCGTTGTAGCCGAAACGTCGTGAGAATTATTTTATTTTATTATGTTTTATTTTTATTATTTTATTACTTCCCTTCTACGTGACTTTACCGAAAGAACAAAGAAGATGAATCCCTGCAGTCACGAAAGCTTTAGGTGACTTCAGTTCGATACCTGGCCACAGCTAACATCAGTTTGTGAGTCATATCTGAACTGTTCCCAGACCATCCCCAATTACCCAACTCACACTGACTAGTCTGGGGAAGTATGGTCAATCAATCCCTATGACTGACATGGTACACGGAAGCCTTTATTCAGCAGTGGATTGACCAACGGGCTGTAAACGATACGTATGTTAAAATACGTGTATAACTTTGAAAAGCTGCTTTTTGTGTTTAGATTATTGTCCTTCCCCCGCAGCTCAGATTAGCGTGGTTGGTTACGTACGGTGCAAAAGAAGTTCACCATACATAATCATGCAGAGATATAAAGAGAAACACATGGATTCCAGAAGATACGCAAGTTAAAAACGCATTTAAAACTGAATAAATGCATGGCCTTGCTCATGGACTTTGGCAGGAGCCGTTGCTAAAGTGAAGATTACCAATCGTTTAGAATATACAAGGGATGAGATGTATCATCCGAGAGGACATGCGGAGCGGAAAGGGAGCAATGACATCATCACGTATACGGGCGCTGGGTGGCTCGTTGCATTGTGACATTGTGGAGGATGGAGATGGCTTAGGGAGGTCTTCATCCAGAATTGGATTGATCATGATGATGATCATGACATTGCTAGTATATTCAAGAACTACACAAGACGAACAAGGTTCATCAGGCTAGCCATTCACACTCTAGGCCACAAAGGTGATAGTGTGTATGCATTCTTGTTTAATGGACACAATGGGGGCAACCTGTAGTACGGGTGGACTCGTGTCTACGAGAAAGATCGAGAATAGGGGCGTGGTCACGGAGCGGGGGGCGTGGTCACGGAGCGGGGGGCGTGGTCACGGAGCGGGAGGGGCGTGGTCACGGAAGGTTGATAGGGCACACGCGCAGGAGATTCGGAGCTTCTGCGGCGGGGACCAGGGCTGATGGAGTGGGGGCATCTGGCTCCCTGAAAATAAACATTTCCCCTGACAAGTGCGTCGGGCAATCGCTCATTACACGTGTTTTTTTTTTTTACAGCTGATATTATATTTTTATGGAGTAAATACAAATATACATGTGGTGTTAATTGGGTCACTATTTATTATTTCCCATCATTGCCTTTAAAGTTGTCACTAAATTGTATGGCATATTACTATTCAATACAAAACATTAACTAGGTCAGGGTATGTCAATATACTTTTTTGTTATGAAATAAATAAATAATACACACAGATTAAGCTTTGAAGCATTGGTACATAGATCTATATTTGGGATGCGGGTCTACAGAGGAAATTGTGCTCAATACTGTACAAATTCCTATTTCCACTTTGTGAACTGTAAAACGTTAATAAAACACAGACAGTTACGGTAAATACTATATTCGTCAAAAAGTCAATCTCCAAGCAGAAGCTAAAGTGCTCAAATGTATGCACAGCAAGCGAGTTAATTGTAGTGACTTTGAATTAATTGGCTATTCAGCAATCAACATATTTACATTGCTGCAATTTCAATTGGCAAAACCGCTGACATGACAACTGACGATAGGGTTTAGTTATAATGATGAGCCTAATACAACATATGAGGGACCTTTTGTTGTGTGAACCTTGTTGTTTGTCTGGTTTAAATTTTATTTTAAGATGCAATCATTCAACGCATTTAAGATTACAGATGGAGCGAATCATCCACCTGTGCATGGTCAACGTAGTACATGGCCATGTCTCCATGGTGGCCAAGCATGGGTCAATCGCTCCCCAGCGTTTAATGCTGGCTTGCGAGATGTTAACTACGGTGGCGAGATGTTAACTACCTTGCCTAGTATACATGCGGCTGTGGGTTTAATCCCGACCCTGATGCCGGTATATTTGGAGTTTGCATGTCTCTCTCTCCCGTGGTCACGTGAATTCTTCTCTGGGTCCTCCGGTTCTTCGCTCCACATTTAGAAATATAAGTTCGGAGTAAATTTCGATTTAAAGCTTTCGTGACTGCAGGGATTCATCTTCTTGGTTCTTTCGGTAAAGTCACGTAGAAGGGAAATAATAAAATAATAAAAATGAAACATTATAAAATACAATTCTCACGACGTTTCGGCCACAACAGACCTGTTCTTCACCTGAGGACGGCTGCTTGCGTTGTGGCCGAAACGTCGTGATAATTGTATTTTATTATGTTTTATTTTTATTATTTTACTATTTCCCTTCTACGTGACTTTACTGAAAGAACCAAGAAGAAGTTCGGAGTATTTGGCTGCTCTACATTTCCACATGATAATCCACTTTGTTGGTGGCCATCTCGCTTCTGAAAAAAATTGCTATATAGCTCAGTGGGCCTAACCTGGTAAACAAACAAAAAAACTGCCACTGAGGATAGGTCAGTGAGTTTTGGAAGCTGTAATTGGCCATGAGTAATGAATAGCTTGACTAAAACATTTTCGTTACCGGGAGATTCGTCCTCCCTTGTTTGTTTTGTACCAAAAATTGCAATGCCCTGATACATTTTTTTCTTTTTCTGCTCCTTTTTTAATTAATGTAATGGAAATGACAGTATTACAGCAACAATGGAATCCGTCTGCACAGAATGTACCGTTCGCATGTTCTTTTAAAGCCAGAGGTTGGGCACAGTAATCCGTCTACATTATCCTCAATTGCATCTTTACTTGTTTATCATTTTTTGCGACCATTGAATTGTATGTCCACTGAGATAAATGGACAAGTTAGTATTTTGTTTGTGGCCTTTGATTCGGAGCTATAATAAAATGCCTGTGATATACACAACGGTCATGAAGCCCACAATATATCGTGCGAGATACAAAACTAGTTTGCAAAGCCATGATGTGCTCCTCTAAATGTCCACCTTTCTGTACTACGCTAATTATAAACTCAAAAATAATTTACATGGTAAATATTTGGTTATTTTCTTTACATTGTTTAATATATAGGTACACTTTTTACACGCAATCGTCAAATCATCGCCATGCCTACAAAACCTAGAGCAAAGGACCCACAACCTAATTGACTTTACAGGAAACAAAGTCAGGGATGGCTCATAAATTATAATATTTTAGCCAAGTTAGTAATGTTTGGTGGGAACCGTTTTTTCAATATGGTTAATGCTGACATTCAGACTCTGCCTTCTCGACAGACCTGTTCTCCACCTGAAGACGGCTGCTTGCGTTGTAGCCGAAACGTCGTGAGAATTATTTTATTATGTTTTATTTTTTTCATTGTATTATTTTTCTACTACGTTACTTTACTGAAAGAACCAAGAAGATAATGCTGACATGTTAAGAACGTTCTTCTTGTTTTAAGTTGCAACCATGTTAATCACTTTGCTTTCCTAAGACGTTTGACTCGGATGATGAGGCATGTCTGTACATTCTGTAGATTTTAGAAACCTGTCCAACAACGTCAAGTCCAATTTTTTTTGGTTTTGTAAGACAATTACCATTGTCTGTGCCAAGCTCAAGACAAACTGTGACTTTAGGTGGTACACACAGGGGCAGGTGGTGTAGCAGAAGAATAATCAAATAAAAAAATGACTTCACTTGACCACCACATACTTAATTTTGTGAAACATAACCTACCAACCATAATACAGGTTTTTTTGGTTAGATCGCGTAAATATATAAATGTGTTATTAAACCCACCACCACCCGACACAGCCAATTAATATGGTTTGCCACGTTAACAGAACATGCCAATTCGTTGCTAGTACTGAAATATGGCTGTCGCCTGATGAAACTAGTTTTAATTCCTGACGAAATGTCATACTCAGATTGTAAATGTTCTGGCTTGGCTCTCCAACACACCCGATCTAACCCCCAAAAAACTGTACTATGGATGATATTGGTCGTGAAAGCCTACGTGTTAAACTGAATAACTTACCAAGTTACACACATTGGCTACTCTGGGCAACAAAAAAAAACAGCCGTCTAGAACAATAACATGGAGACGTCAACAAATATTTTCTTTTCAAACAAATCGCGAACATGCATCACATTTGAGGTGTTCTGCTTCACGGCATACTCTCTTCCCTTGTTCTGTAGACCAAACGTTAAATACCCACGGCGCTAACCTGACGTGCAATTAGCACTAACAGGCATCTGCCAGCTTCGCCGCTGCTGTGAAGTTGTTGTAATATATGCAGTGCACCTTCATTAACCTTCTTCATGCCTCACTGTCCCAGACAAATGTCATGTCCATGATAGTCTGGGTTCAGTATGGGAATACTGACAAACTTGTGCACCATCCTGGGCGAGTGGGTTCTAGTTTGAGTCGAGGGAACCACGGTTGCGAGATGTTAACTAACTCGCCTGGTATACAGGAGGACGTGGGTTCGATACTGACCCTGACATCTGCGATATATTTGGAGTTTGCATGTTTTTTCCCCATGGTCGAGTGCGTTTTTCTCCGGGTCCTCCGGCTTTTCCCTTCACATTTAGAATCGACATTGCGTTTCAAGTTATTTTTGGCTGCTTTAAATTTCCACTTAATAAGCCACTTCGTTGAGCTATCATTTGTGGCCAAGTCGCTTTTGAAAAGAGCTATATAGCTCAGTGGGCCTTAACTGGTAAAGTAAAAAGAGTTAATAGTTTTATATGTTGCATAAATAGGTACTCTGTGTTGTCTCCTTCCATCCACTGAACCTCACAATATCACCACTTAAAAACAGCACCTCCACGCCTCATCTCACATCTTATATTTCAATTCCCTTCATTTTCTCATCAACACTTGCGCTTAGGCATGGCACTTGATTCCTCCGTCATTCTCTCACTCCCCTTCAGTCTCCACTGAGCCATCCCGTTCACCGTCTGCAGTGCGCTACGTGTCATTGTGAGAGCCGATGCGAGTTTTCTCAATGAATGGTTTCTATTTACACGGCGACAATTGTGTTACATTGTTGATGCTTATGAGTTGTATAGGTATTTTATGAACATGGTAATTAGCATCCAATTAAACATTTGCTTACGTTAAATACGGCAGCCGTTAGCAGGGTTGTCATATCGGCGTGATTTTGCGTGAAAGTGGTGATACATTTCTTTTTTAAGAAATTTAATCCAGAAAAACTGCTTTGAAGCACATTATGATCCGTTTTTTGGGCAGTGTTGCGCTCATCTGTCCTGAGGCTTGAAACACATTTTTCACAAATAAATCTTGACAATTTGGCTTATTAGAGAGTGCCGCGGACGAGTGAAATTTTATTTTAGCCTCTATGAATATTAGCATTTGGCGACTCCACTGATTGTGTATAGCACTGCGATTACTTATTCAAGTCGATACTGGTGAAAAGGTGCCATCCACAAGCGAGAGCTCTCGAGGGACTATCTAGAGGGCATTTGGCCTTGGAAGAGGTAGGAGTACCAACACTTTACCCTACCACACGTGACTTGCCGATCGATTTGATTGCGGTGGTGTACCCATTTATACTGCTGAGTGGACAGAGGCGATTTGGCAGGGGAAGGATGGTGGTGGAGGGGGGGGGGGTTTATGGGTGGGTGGGGGTGGTAATTTAAGAAATGTGCCCATTGTTCCAACTGCTGAGCCAAGAGATTAAATCTGTGACCTCTGGATCGCAAGTCCGGTGTGATAACTGTCAAACCATGGCAGCATCCCCTGGGGGCGCACTGACTTGTGATACATTATTTACTGAACCAACTCTCATGACATAACACTCAAAGATAACTTTACCGTAATTGTTTTCATAATTATTGTTGTTATTACCTCGGTCACGTGATTCTCACATTCATTTAACTTGTTTTTTTACAACGGAACCATACATTTCCTTTATTCTTTAAACGTCTCTATTCACCCACCTTCCATACCCCCACAGGAAGCTGTTAATGATGAGTTTGCGAGACAGGAGCTCCGGCAGGAGTGGCGGAGGTTCAAGGTAATTACTGTTTTGCTTGAGCTTTCACCCGATTCCTCCCTCTCCTTATGAACACTGACCCAATTAGCCTCCCATCGTAGGTGTGCTACAATTGCAATCATGGCAAAAAGTCAAAGATCCGTGAACAATGAGCCATATAAACAAGTCTCTCTGCATTGGTGATGCAGTGAAATGCCGTTCAGGTGGTGATGCTTCACCACAGCAATGAAGTTGGGTTGCTACAACCAAGGTACAAGAAAAATCGTCTCACGCCATGGGGAAGAAGTATATCTCTCAAAACCGGAACGAAGACCTGCACGCAAACGTATTGTCCGGAGTGGTGAATCATTACGCAATTGACGAAAGCCAGGGACTTTTAATGTACCCGGGTAAGACTTACAGAGCTCACGATTCAAAACGGGGACATTCGGGAAGAACCAGGACAGTTGGCAACCCGACTAGGCACCCACAAATGTCCTCCACTCATTTATGGGTTCTTAAGTCACTGTAATCTAATGCACCCATGCTGTATAAGGTGACATTTGGAGAAAAAAGAAACGGTGACAATTTGACAAAGACGGTGAAGGTTGCAAACTTGCCCCATTGCTTCAACTGCGGCACCGGGAGATTGCAACGGAGACCTCCGGATTTGCAAAGTTGAAAAATGTGCCACCCATTACACCGTAGCGGTATCCATCAGGAAGTTATAGCTGGCCAAAATATATAATAATTGTATGCGCGGGTGCCAAGTGGGTTTAGAGAGACAATGTTTCATTGCAACGGCTTGACAACGGCGAGATGTAGCGTGTCAGCGTGACCAAAGAGGCCAGGTCCTTCTCTGTGCCAAGAACTCTTTACTCACATTGTAGTTCGCAAAAAAAACATAATTTACAACACTCGCCAAGCCCACCTCCCACCCCACTTTAAAGTGGTTGCTTGAAAACGCGTTGTTCTTCCGTGTGGTAAACGGTACAATTCTTGATTTAAAAGGTCATGGTTTTTGTAGCCAATGCAATGAGCCATAAGTGTTTTTTTGGTGGAGGAAATTTGGTAGTTTCATGCAAAAAATATATCACAATTGTGTAATAGGCAACTATGTATATTACTATATTACATACTATGTGGTTGTGTGGGGCGGGCCCCAACAGACTGGTCAAGTAAATCCTTACGATCCACTCGCACAGCGTGCGGTGGGCCTTCATCCAGCAGTGGATTTAAGCAACAAAAAAACTCCAGTACTAATGTAATGGACAGAGCATGACTCTCCCTCGGGGCAGCAGTGGAGAGAGCGTGGCTCTGCCTCGGGGCAGCAGTGGAGAGAGCACGGCTCTCCCCCGGGGCAGCATCGGGGGCGTACATATTTGGGAGGGGCTCACCTCTGGTTGGCTGCTTGCTCGCGGTCACGTGATGCACTTAAACCAATCTGTGCCGCGTTAATCACAGGCACAGAATGAAATAAATGATGACAGATCTGGGCTATTATATATTAGGATATAATATAGGTGATGGGCCTCGAGCACGGCTAATTCAATTTGTCCTGTGGATTGATGCTGGTCTTGAAAAAAGCTTATCCCTTAGCCACTTGACATTCACAGCTTTGTTATTTGATATTGTGGCTGCATTCTTTTCGTTTGTTTAACAGGACACTGGGTTTTTTAAAATGCTATTTTAATATGTCCTTTAATTTGAATAAACCCATGTTTTTTTACGATATCAATGCAAATTCATAATAGGCTATCACACGGAAAACTGTGTAACTAAGTAGTGTTTCCACATTTCCAAATACAAGTTGGACCAATTATAATCTGTGGAAAATATAAATATATATATAAAATTAGTCATTACTGGCACAAACAATTGGGCAGATTGTTTTCTATGCTAAATAACAGCATTTGCATGCAAGGCAGCTCTATCGACGACACAATCATATTTTTTTATTTGATAAAACGATGGCCTGTCAGCTTCCCGTAACTGACACAACATGTTAATGGAATTTCCATTTTTTCAGCACAAGATGTTGGTTATTAATACAGATGCCTAAAATTACGACGTCACCTCCGACAAATGTGCACAAACCCCGTGCACATTAATCTACGGCTCGCCTTTTCTGTTCGTCACACATACGTTCTTGTTGTTATTTTCGCAGTGTCAAATTGTGCAGGACATCGTCATCACTCGTGGTATTCGCCCTGGCCATGGCAAGTGGAGCCAGACTTGGCCACGACCCGGTGGAGCTAGCGAGCCACCCGAAGGCACACAGTGGAGCAACCTCTCAGCGATTTGAGGCAGGGAGTAAAAAAAAAAACGCAAAAGCTTTCACCTCGCCATAATCTATAACCTCCATGGCCTCTTGTTCCCTCGCCTCATGCTGTCTCCCCTCCCCACCACCACCGCACCCAGTTACCGCGCAACCCTAACGGGAAATTGACCTGCTGATGACTAAGGTTACAGGGAATCGACACGACTTCTTTTTGCACGTCATTTGCTGACTGGGAAAGGAGTCCCTGGAGTCTGATGGTACAATGTAACTTGAGGGGCACCACGGTGACAAAATGTTAACTCCTTCGCCTGGTATGCAGGAGGTCGTGGGTTCGATACCAGTCATGATGCCTGTATATTTTGAGTTTGCATGCCTCTCTCCTCCCCACGGTCGTGTGCATTTTTCTCTGGGTCCTTCGGGTTTTCCCTCCAAATTTAGAAACATGCGCTTAGAATATTCGGCTGCTATAAATTTTGACATGATAAGCCACTTCGTTGAGCTATCATTTGTGGCCAGGTCGATTCTGAGAAAGAGCTATACAGCTAGTTTATAGTTTACAATGACGTTTGTTTCTGACCTGGGTTCCCCAGTGAACCCTGCTCCTTCTACGATTTGTGATGATAGCTGATGATGATGAAAATGAAAAAAATTAAATACATAAACTAAGTCATATTTTTTTTCGATTTAAAGCTTTCGTGACTACAGGGATTCATCTTCTTGGTTCTTTCGGTAAAGTCACGTAGTAGGGAAGTAATAAAATAATAAAAATAATGTTTTATTTTTATTATTTTATTACTTCCCTACTACGTGACTTTACCGAAAGAACCAAGAAGATAAGTCATATTTCTATACAAGAAAAAGATAAAGATTCCCAGTATAGCATTTACAGACTCTAAAGGCAAGTGCTGTTGGCGAGCACCTATGAAGGTCGACATGGTACATGAGGGGGTGGGTGGCCAGCACCACTTTGTTCCCCAGTGGCGATTTTTATACACCACATCAGGTACTAATTTGAGGCTGAGTCGACCTAGGGGATGCCCAGGACCGGTTCGTCACTGGTATTAGCCGTGAGCGGGAATAGCACTTGGGTGGCCGGGTTCGTAATGCAATGTGCTCACCGCTGCACCACCACTCCCCTTGTTTTTCTATTCGATACCTTACAAAAATCATTTTTTTTAAACTCATGTTGGTAAACATAGGATTTGGAAGGATGTGTGCGCATGTTTGAATTGAACCCTGCTGATTTACTTTTGTTTATACATTTTGTACTGAATGGGTAAAGCGTGTAAATACTGTATAGCCTTTTGGTGTACACGCACAAAAAATATAGGCCTGTCACGGAAATAATTTGCCTGTCTGTTAGCCCATTCATTTACTCGACTGTTTTATTGCGTCCCTCTGATTATAAGACATGTAAATGCTGCTGAGTGTGTAAACTACACTACGGTAGTGATTTATTAACGTCAGTTTGCTCATAAAAAGGTTGCCAATGAAGGTTTTTATCTTTTCTTTTAATTATCTTTCCAATGATGTTACAATTGTGCTATTGTTGCAGACCGAACTGTGTAATTCTAGATTTGAAGCTTTCGTGACTGGAAGGATTCATACTCTTAGTTTTTTCGGTAAAGTCACGTAGGTAAAAAAACCCGAATTTTTTATTTTATTTTTATTAATTTTAATTTCATTTTTTTACCTACGTGACTTTACCGAAAAAACTAAGAACTGTGTAAACCTGTGATGGAGAATGGCCTCACAATGTCGCAAAAATACTTTCTTAGGTCACTTTAATAGGGTTATTCATCCACACTAGGGGCAACCCTTTTAACACCATGTAATTAACGTGCGTCACATGACGTTCAAACTATCAGAGCTGGAATAAGCCAAATTAAGTGGAAAACGAAGTTAAATATGACAGATATTTTATGTGCAGTCACTGGAACCCACATCTCGCTGCACCTGGTGGCTGCCTAGATTTGAACCCGGGATTTTTTTGCGGTACCGATTAGCGAGCGCTCTGGTCATTGATATTGTGGATTCACTTCTGTAAAAAAAAATATTTGTTAATTTCGTCACGCAAAAAAATCCACATTTTCAAAGCTGGCATGAGATATTTCACGTCCCCAAGCAGAGCAGCTGGAGCGAAGGGAGTTACTGTGAAGTGTTTGTATATGTTGTGCAAAGAATATATTCCCAAATGCACATGATCACAATGGGTACATTGCATTGTTTGAACCTGCACATATAATTACTTGATGAAATTATCGGAACAAACAGTAGCAAAATAATGCTTATTTCACTTGTATTTACTCTAACACACTCACATTTATGAACGGGTAAATTCCTATAAAAACAATTAGGTAGAAATATGCTACTATTGTGTTACTATTCTGTATGAAATCTATAAGAAATGCTTGGAAAGCAAATTTCTGACAGTCATAATATTTTTAAAGGTACAACAGATAGTGCAATTAGTCCACAGAATACACAAATCAAGCTTATATTGGGCAGATGTGACTGGAACTTCTACCCGATTGCCACCCAGCTGAAACATTTCTTGGCACAGGTTGAAGCGTTCATTAAACTTTGTATTTTAGCAAGTAAGGCCCACTGAGCTATATAACTCGTTTTCAGAAGCGACTACATACACACGTAGCCAGGCTTCTCAAAAAAAAAAACACACACACTCGCATTGGATTGCAAAATTCACACGAACACCAAGTACACATTTACGGTGTACTCTTTAAATACTTTGAAGCCGAAATCTGAAGCTAAATTTAAATCATAAGCGAAGCCAAGCGATAGATTTTCATGGGAGGAGTGACAGAGAATCTGTTTAACATAACTGCCACGTAAATTAAGATTTACTGAGTCAGGAATGCGTCGTGATGGAAACCCTAATTTCATTCCAATGTGGGGCAGTTGGAGAAAATATAATTAACGTGTGGCATTTGTAAATTTCATTTTGGACAGGTCCCAGGAAATGTACAACCAAAGGCAAAATGTATCATTTAAATAAGCACTCTGGGTATATGTTAATTTTAACTTGAAAAACAATGATAAATTAGTCCAGTGTAACCAGATATTTACAAGCATCCTTATAAAATAGATATGATTCTTAGATGTATCTTGTGCATGGATAATTGTGTGTCAGAACTGAGAATGGTAATGTGTGGGCATATTTAAAGGGAGGCAATGATGTCACTTATTATTGCCATCTTTGAGTCCTTTTAATTGAACATCTTGACAAGACAAAAGATAGCATCACTGCACGACCAATGAGGAGATACCTTTTTTTAATATGTGAACATAATTTATGACACCACCACTGACATTCACGTCAGTAAAATACAGACCTATCTTTATGTGTCGATTCCGCTTCATAAAGACCCATGCTCTTCTCAAGTTATCCAAGTCCATGTACTGATGCGAAAGAGTAAACTGACTGTGAATATTATCTTATTTCCTACCACATATTTGCAAATAACATGAACATTAACGTATTGGCAATCAACCGAAGACCACCATTCAGCAGCTGTCATCACCATATTTTCATATTCATGTGTGGTTTGTGCTTATCGATGATAAATCCAGTGATATCAATAAACTGCCCATGATGGTCCATCAATAATCCTACGTCAACACTGCCATTCGGCCATCACATTGACAGTCACCATAGTGTAGTTTTTCCACACTGATGTATGACACGATATGCTGTACCCTTGTCACATCTTTTACAATTCAGATGCGGTCTCGTGTGTTCACTCTTAAAGTTCAAACAAGAGCGGCTTGACGGCAACAAAAACAATGACTGCATCGGAGCTACGGAATGCTTTTTGGGAGCCCACATTCAAGCGGATATCAAAGATCCACTTGATTCCGATGCAGCCTTGGCGGAATCAATATGTATGCACAGTATCCACATCGATGGTAGGGACCCTTCCTGTCCTCAGCGACATGTTGTTGTTGTTTGACTTGCATCCCACTAGGATATTTGCACAGGGTTGGTGTACGGTGATTTTTCTGCAATATTTTGCTGTCTTTTCTTGGATTTTCTGTTTGCACATAGTCACTTTAAGATGTTTTCTTGTTCATGTTTTTGTTTGTTGCGGTTGCACCCGATTCAAGAGCCGAATGGCTCACAGGGCTATACCTAATAAATGAACTTTGAACTTTGAACCAGAACACGTGCCTCTTGCGCCATCGCTGGCTGATCCACGACTTACCGATTCCTTCGGCAGCCGTGCTTTTCGTTATTTTTCCTCAGCTGGTTAACAATGGAAGTCAGTAAACCCCTTAACCACGTGAGTTATCAGCCTTATTGTTTCATAATTACAATGCCTCGGGTTTCCACCACAACGAAGGACAAGAAACAGCTGGCTCATCCACGCTTCATGTCCGCTTTCATTGTCGACGATATAATGTTGCAGTTATTGGAACCCTTCCACTCCAGTCTCTTTACTGCCCATGCACAGCTGTCTACTGATGTGGTCAACGTGTAGCGATTCCAAGTTGTGACTGGAATTTCTCCAACGCAGCTGGTGGCTCGTGTTCATCAGCAAAAGTTTCTTGCCATTAGTTCATTCTCTCCATCCCACTTCTTAAAACAAATCATCGGCTTTCTTTTTCAGCTGTCACAGTTGACACACACACGCTCACTCAAAATGTATTCAACACTAAAGTGTCTGCAGTGAGTCATTTCATCACAGAGATGTCCGATTTGGAATATTTTCAAGAGGATTGGCAGCATTCTCCAACTTCAGGTCTAGACTCGGCGATTCATCAGTTATTTTTTTTTTATTAGCTTCATTACTTATTTGCACAAAACCACCGTGGGGTTTTTGATGCCGAGGATATAATACTGACATCGGCGCAGCCGTTGCTCTTGTTTGAATCTTAGTCACAAGCAGTCTACCATCTGTCCATATAAGGAGGTGACCCAGAGCACATTCTACTGGGACCACATGCGTGACCCTCAGATCATCAGTGAGGACGTCACCGTGGTTTTATTTTCTTCACCGTGCAAGGAGCATGCTTCGCTTGGGCGGCGGGAGGCGGAGCGAACCTGGGTTTGCATGTCCAGGGGCATTGCATGGAGCTGTCTGTGTGACCAGACATCACTGAAACAGTCATCGGTGTTGGCTAGGGTTGCCACCTATCCTGGTTTTTTTCCCCTCCACAGGAAGTTCCTCCTATTGAGGTCGCCATTCCTGAGGGATGTTTAAAAAAAAAAGGTCCAGTTTTGTTATGTCACTTGCATAATAATGGACCACTAAAGACAACGCATTCACATATAGTTCTGCCCTCCCATTGTACTTGGAAATATTCTTCTTCCCATGATATATCCGATTTTTTTTTGCAACTCAGGAGGCGGGACACTCCCGTAATGACACTTCAGGTGGCGTCTTGTTGTAAAAAAAAAAATGCATCCCGGGCGACACAGACAAGCGGATTGCGCACGGGGGCATTTGCGCTAAAAATGTTTCGGCCACGTGAGGTACACCGCCAGCAGTCGTAAGACATCGGCTACAATTTCCTTCGACTGCATCTGCAGACGAACATCCTGTGTTCGTCGTCATCCCAGCTGGGCACGTGAACGCAGCCCAGGGTGGAAGTGATGAGGCATTCTGTTTCTTGTTAACCGCGCTTTATTTTTTTTCATGACTATTGCAAACTAGCGGATGTGTCTGCGGCTTCAAACAGTACCAACAGGCATCAATGTAACAATGTGCACAATTTGGAGATACATATTTGAGAGGGCCTGTGTGTGATTATTTTGTTGTTTTGGAAAAGTGCTGCACCGGGGCCTCGCCTAAGACCAAAGTGTTCCTTTTTTATCACCTCATATTGTTGTTTGCTGTATATTCTTTAACATTGTTGATTTAATAAAGAAAATTATGTTAAATCCTAGTCTATAGCTACGGATTTTTTATTGTTGCGTTCGATGTTTAGTTTACGAATATAAGCCAGCACATATTTTTCTGTGTGGTCAGTTGGGTCCGATACAGTTGATTGAATAATTGCTGCTTTTTAAATTATTATTAATGCAATTTACATTAACTGAATTGGACACATGTGACACTGACCCTCTGAGAAACACAAGTAGGCACATTTATATCGTGGGCATGTCTGGATCAAAACATTAAATAAGCACATTCTACTGTCACAGCTGTGGGTTACACAAGAACTTTGTGGGATGGTAAAATCACTGGGCCAGTTTAATATTTTAATTTTGTGTGGGAGACCTAATGTATACTGTGTGCCTATCTAAATTGTAAATATATATGTATTTTATATACATTACAAAGAATACCATTTAAATACCCATGAAACTCAATAATAATAAAAAAAAATTACAGCCATCTGTCAATCATCACTTGGATGAAGTCCTCTCAACTCCATACCAGTGCCGGATGTATGTACACTATGTATGTTGAACTTCTTTTGCACCATACGTAGCCAACCGTGCTAATCGGAGGCTGAATGAGGGGGGCCCAGCTCCAGTTCAGATATCACTCACCACCAATATTAGCCATGGCCGTGAATCGAGCTCAGGTTACTGGATTCCAAAGTGCAGGGTGCAAACTACTGTGGCAATGCTCCACCACGATTATACAATTAATCTCTCATTGAAACGATGATTATCACAGTGATGAATAAAGTATGTTGTTCTTAATTATGGAGCTTTCGTGACTGCAGGAATAATTCTTTGGTTCTTTCGGTTAAGTCACGTCTAAAGATAAAATAATAAATTAAAATAATTTATTATTTTAAATTAAAATAATTTATTATTTTATCTTTAGACGTGACTTAACCGAAAGAGCCAAAGAATAAAGTATGTTGTTCTTAATTATGGAGCTTTCGTGACTGCAGGAATTATTTAAAATAATTTATTATTTTATCTTTAGACGTGACTTAACCGAAAGAGCCAAAGAATAAAGTATGTTGTTCTCAAAACACTTACCCACCACGCTAGACAAAGTTTTTGTTTTTTAAATGTCAGTGTCAGACGTACATATGAAGGGGCCCGCGACTGATCCGACACATGCACTTGCACACGTACACAGACCCCGGGACGCAACATGTGACCTCATTGTTCATTGCACAGGAAGCCGTTCATATCCAGGGATACGCGCTGGATGCATTCGTCGCAGTACGGATGCACTTTACAATGTGGAAGGCGATTTGTGAGAAAGGTTACGGAATCAGGTTGTGGTACACTTGGTACGCATCGCGGTGACATCATCATCATCTGCCGGGCTGTACTGTTGGTAGCGTACGTGACGTGTCGAGTTTGCAGTTCGAGGCAGCTGCTCCATTATCCAAAACTATTATGTACTCGGGCCAGAGGGAAAGTCGCCCAATCAAATGCCCCCGTACACCCAATCCAGCATCAATCCTCAATATCCCCAGAGCTCTTGGTTGATTGTGCGCATCGTTTGGTTCCAAAATAAATTAAAACGTTCACCCCATCCCCCCCCCCCAAGCGCTTTGACCTGATGTGAGTGCACGAGGTTTCATATGCCTGCATATGACTATTTGTTTTCTTAATAACCTTGCCAAAACAAATAGCACCACTAGATGACAGCAGCGCTCTGCATGGGTCACTCTCCGAAGTTATACTTGAATTATCTAATAATTAAATCAATCAGTGCCTTGCTATGGCTGGGTATCGGCGTTTGAAAAATACACTTTGCACCTTTGCAGGTGACTACGCACGCGAATGAGGTGTGACGCAGAGCCTGAAGGACCATGTTGAATCTTGATTTGAAGCTTTCGTGACTGCAGGAATCCATACTCTTTGGTTCTTTCGGTAAAGTCACGTAGGTAGAAAAAGAAAGTAAAACAAAAGATAATATATCACGACTTTGCTGAACCAGCGAGCGATTCGCTGGTTCAGCAGTTCCACTGCTGGATTATTTTTCCCCGCCGCTTGAGGTCGACCGCTTGTGTTGCGATCGAAACGTCGTGATATATTATTTTTATTTCTAGATTTGAAGCTTTCGTGACTGCAAGGATTCATATTCTTAGGTTTTGTCGGTAAAGTCACGTAGGTAAAAAATTTAAATTAATAAAAGTAAAATAAAAATAAAATAAAAATACAAAATTATTTTATTTTTATTTTACTTTTATTAATTTTAATTTTTTGCCTACGTGACTTTACCAAAAAAACCTAAGAATATATTTTTTTTAGTTTTATTTGATTTTTCTACCTACGTGACTTTACCGAAAGAACCAAAGAGTTTGGACCATGTTGTACTCCGTTCCTAACATTTGAAAAAGCATGTTAATATCACCTTAAATGATTGGTCATGAAAGTGCTTAAAGAAGCGAGCGCAGTTAAACTTGAACATTTACATAACGTCGCGAGGTTGATAAATGCGAACACGGTGCAATAATCAAACGAGAGCCTGAAATTGATGACCCAATGCCTGTGGATAGGGTTGGGCAATCGCCATAAATTCTGTACATCTCTCACATAATTCTGCACGTAATTTGCACCGCAATGTCACACTTATTGACGTTTTAGCATCACATAAGCGCCCGCACTACCCACAATTTTTTTGCGAATGCTTCCTCATGCACTATATATTTGCACGTTTCGTTAAATATTACTCCCCCCCCCCCTCTCTAAAGCACAGGCAATATCAGCACATTCTAATTTACAATGTTTTGGCGAGTGCATCCACCGAGGCTTTGCGAGGGTAAGCAAAGTCCCGCTGCCGCTTCAACATCCTTCAAAAGTCCTTGCCACGAGTACGGGCACGTCTACAAGACGTGCATATGTATGTTTGTATAAGTGTACCTATCATCATTTCTTTCGTGCTGCGTGTTATATATATATTTTTTCGCTAACAATTGCCGTATTAATTATTTTGAATGTGGGTGGGTGGCTGTTTGGCCGTGGCACGTGGCTATGCGAGGAGAGGCGTGCATCTCGGCGTGTGCATGTCGATGACTGTAAAGACGTGTGAACCCAATGCTGGGGAGGGGGGTTGTGGGGCAGGGGGGGTAAGTGGCGGGGGGGGTTAGTAGGGGGGGGGTTAGTGGTGGGGGGGGGGGGTGTAAGTGGGGGGGGGGGGGGGTTGTGGGGCAGGGGGGCGGGTAAGTGGGGGGGGGGCGGGGTTAGTGGTGGGGGGGGGGTAAGTGGCGGGGTTAGTGGGGGGGGGTAAGTGGGGGGGAGTAAGTGCGGGGGGGGGGGGTAAGTGGGGGGGGGGGTGTAAGTGGGGGGGGGGTTAGTGGTGGGGGGGGGGTAAGTGGCGGGGTTAGTGGGGGGGGTAAGTGGGGGAGGTGGTTAATGGGGGGGTGAAGTTAGTGAGGGGGAGTAAGTGGGGGTTAGTGGGGGGCTAAGTGGGGGAGGGGGGGTTAGTGGGGAAGGGGGTTAGTGGAAGGAGGTGAAGGAGATTAGTGGGGGGGGGGGGTAAGTGGGGGGGAGTAAGTGCGGGGGGGGGGGGGGTGTGGGGCAGGGGTGGTTAAGTGGGAGGGGTGTTAGTGGGGGATAGTAGTGGAAGGGTGTTGTGAGGGAGGTTAGTGGGGGGGGGGGGGTAAGTGGAGGGGGGGGGTTAGTAGGGGGGTTAAGTTAGGGGGGTGTTGTAGGGGAGGGGGATTAGGGGGGAGGGGGATTAGGGGGGGGGGGGTGTGGTGGAACAGTAGAAGTGCTGTCAATTAGAAAAACAATTCTGCCCACACCATCAGCGAATAAACATTCAATATCGGACACCAAGTGTGTATCACAAAGGTGGTATGCACAGGATTTATTTATAGGGCCTTGATTTTTAATCTGCGAGTTTGTTTATTCATGTTCAGTGCGGAGAACTCAAACTTTGCAAGGATAACACGTCCCCACGTGATTTACTCTTGGAGGGTTACCCCCCCCCCTCTCAGGCGATCGCAAAGTATCACAGAACACGACTTTGTTAAAGGGAAAGCCAAACAACGTTCTTCCCAATAAAATAAACACGGTATGCAGAAAAAGAGACAATTGCGCCGAGCAAGCGGAGAGGTACATTAGCGTGAGAGCCAATGCTGAGCGAGAGCTGGGTGTGGTGAGTCCACGCTTGAGTTGGCGGATCAACAACGACGAAGATCCCCCGTGTAGCCTCTAACAGACTGTTGGGGCAAGTGCCGTTTGCGAGCAACCTATGAAGGCCGGCACAGCACACGAGGGGGTGGGTGGTCAACACCACGTCCGGTCGCCTTTGTCTTCCAAGTGGCGATGTTTACATAAAGCACCGGGTACTCATTGGAGGCTGAGTCGACCTAGGGGAGGCCCAGAATCGGTTTAGATAATTGTCACTTGGTGTTGGCCGTGAGCGGGATGTAGCAGTAGGGCAAGTGCGTTGAATCCGTCTGCGTAGAAAAAGTGAGGGCTTATTCCCTTATGAGCCTGTGTCTTCTCCAGACATTCCGGTTTCTTTCCACGTGCCAAACATCTCGATGCAGGACCCTCCTGAAAAAGAGTCTTGAGACTCAATGAGGTTTGCCTGCAGAAAACAAAGGGCATGACTCGCGCAAACATGGGGGAGGCCCTTATACAGCAGTGGATTGACCAGAGGGCTGTACATGTATTCGTATTACAATAGTCAGACGTTTAAAGGCCATTTGAAAGACAACACCAATGTGGAAAATTGGACGCGAACGTAAAAATAAACGCGGAGATGTGCGAGATGTAAAGTTTGAGAGCTGTGATAAAGATTTGTTTTAGCAACTTCAATAAACAATACTTCAGCAGAGCAGAGTGACATCAAAACTCAGCGATTTGTTAAATGGAAACCATGAGCAATGTTCTGCAAAAATGCCACCATGCATTCGTCTGGGTTCACAAATATAGAAGAAAATAAATCAAAGCCCCCATTAACTATAGTTGTATAGATTTCCAGGGTAAGTGCTATTTAGAATCACCTAGTCAGGCTTGCACTACACTCGAGGGAGTGATTGAACCAACACATTGTCAAAACAGTGTTGTCTACCTAATGCTAATTTTTGTACACAGTACCATATACTAATCTAAGGCTGAGTTGACCTAGTGGAGGCCCAGGTTTGGTCAAATGCCAATTGAAACGAGTATTTCAAAGCTTTCACCACACCACAACCTAATATACAGCACACACATGGACGATTTAAAAGATCATCATTACGTAAAAATAAAAGAGACTTCAGCTTTTCTCAATCTACCAACGGAAGACGACTTTATGACGGCACATCGGTTAAGGAGGGGGGAGGGGTTTGACCATACTTCACCATGCTGGTCAGTTGGTGAAAGAGGTAAAGGGCAGGCGAGGCTCCAGTATCACTTGCCACCGATGTTAGCTCTGGCCAGGACTCAAACTCAGGTCACCAGGTTCATAGCGCAACACGCTAACCACTGTACCACTGCAATGCCTTAGTTATACTTCGATAAAATTCAAATACACACAAATCAACAACAGAAGTGCAGCAATGCATGCATGCATGAGGACTCAACAAGACATGGCATGTACATGTCGGGCAAATCACCGGTGTAATTCATTGCAATGTCTCATATTACTACACACTACAATCAAAATCACACACGCACAATTCAATGACAGGCGTGTAGCAACGCACACATGCGTAAAGACAAGGACACGTGCATGTCGAACGCACCACAAACCATGGTTCATTGCAAGGTCTCATTTGAGAATTTATGCCGATTTGCAACAAAAAAAAGCAATGCACATAAATGCTTGGCTGTTCAAATAAACAATTACCAATCCCTTTTCCTCGTCTGCAAATGTGTACGGGACACACCAAAGTTTTCGCACGCACGGGAGAGCTCTGGGCTTCCTTCCGCTGTGGCATCACGCTGACCCTGCTCTGGCCGATTAATGGCATCCTTCCTGCCTCCCTGTGCGGGTTCCTGAAGCCTCCACTTTTTGCCATTTCCCCTTTTCCCTCCGTTGCCTCCCCCTCCCTCTTCCTTACCGGGCTGCTCACACTGCACCGCAGAAGCAACGGAGGTCCGTCTACGTATGTTGTTACCCGTGATGCTCCACAGCAACCCACAATGCACGTGTCAATGTGGCTTTTTGAGTTGAGCAGGAGCCCCTCATTTATAGCGGGAGTGCTTTTGTCAGCAACATCGGTGCCAACCAACGGCATTTGTTTTACAAGTCTGACTCTGCTTGATGAGATGGGGAAGGTGGAAAGTGGTCCACAGGTTTTTTTTTACTACGGCCAATAACATTGGTCTGAACAGCCAATACGCCGATGGACTAAAACGTGATACTGGTAGTTGTGTAGACACAGAACCGAGGCCTGCTTATGTATGGAATTGCTCACAATGCTCCATAACAACGCATAAGGAGTTTGTATTTGGCAAGTTTGTGTTGGTGGCTTCCAGGACCCAATTTGGAAGAGGGGGAGGGAGTCGCAATAATAATTTCAATTATTTACCGAGGAAAGCCTCGCCGAGTCTCAAGACCCTCTTACAGGTGAATCTTCCATCGGTATGTTTAGCCAATACCACTAATGAGGGATTTGAGGGATTTGCTTGGGAAGAAACCAGAACCCAGTGAATACCCCCAAAGCATAGAAGACAAAGATTAAGGACAAAGATCCCCCATATAGTCTAAACAGACTGTTGGGGCAAGTGCTGTTAGCGAGCACCTATGAAGGCCGGCACGGCACACGAGGGGGTAGGTGTTTACATACTGCACCAGGTACTCATTTGAGGCCGAGTCGACCAAGGAAAAGCCCAGGACCAGGACTGGTTCAGATAATCGTCATTGGTGTTGGCTGTGAGCGGGAATCGAACCCGGGTCGCAAGTTTCACAGCGCAGTGCGCTAACCGCTACACTACCGCTCCCCACATATAAGAGGCACCAGAGCCGGCCCTAGACCTTTGGGGGCCCTAAGCAAAATTTGGTTGGAGGCCCCTTTGATGTATGATTTTTTTCACCCACTAGCTAGCAGTGACTCTAGGGGGCCCTCTGCTGGCCACGGGGTCCTTTGCAATTGCAAGGGTCGCTTGGTGGCTGGGCCGGCTCTCAGAGGCACACACACACGTCTTACACACACACATGTGTGTGTGTGTAAGACGCCCATTAATTTCCTGGCATCTCCTTGCCACCTCGCAGTCTCATGCCTCCAACAGCTGGTCGGCACTCGAGGTTTACCCATCCGAGCAGTAACCAGGCTGAACTCACTTTTGGCTTCCGAGAGAGATCCATGAGGCTGGGTGCATTCGGGGTGATTTGGTCACAGGCAACGGTGTGGCCGAGGGAGTGAGACGATAGGTTGAGGGGGCCGGCATGGGAATGGTGTGGAGGAAATAGTGTGACAGGCCCCGTGGCAGGGTTGGCAGGTTTTAAATTAAGAGGCTTAGGAATTGAGGTGAGAATTCCGCAAGATCAGCAAGTCGCAGTCTTCCACGAGCGAGTGCTCCTCGCAAAACGTCCGTCAGGGGAGTATGACACCAGAAAATGAATGGATCATTGCCCTGCCCTACCCCCGACTCCCTGCCATGCTTTTTTCCCCTAACCGACCCCCCCCCCCCCACCACTCTTCGTCTTTCCACTGTTGGTCGAGGGTGCTCGCCGGCTGTAAACAATGAGTCTTGCAATTACGAATTGGATATATTCTCTCCAGTCAAGGCATTTGCCTTTAATTGCAATTGACGTGTGCTTTAGAACCTTTTTTTTTTCAAATGACTGCAAAGGGCAATGAGTCGGGGTGAGCAGGAGTAATTAATTGCGGTATATTTGCCCATCACCTCTGTCCGTCTCTCCGTGTGTCTGCCTTCCGGTACCAATGAAACCTTGCAAAAACACACCAATCAATCTTAACTCAATCTCCAGGGATGGTTCCGCGGATACAACAGTATGCCTTGGGTTGCTGCTTTTCAGGTCAGTAGGTTGGAGGTGAATGTCACAGATATCCCACGAGCTGCAACACGGAGAGGCGTGACACCAGCTAGATGGTAAACATTGATCTTATTGCCTCTTTAGCTTTCTTATTTGCAGCTATAACATTAAATCGGTCTCTTTTATATTGATGATGGACAGGTAAGTGTTGCTGGCAGGTGCACTAACTTTCCTATTAAACGGTGCAACAGATATTCATGAGAATTGAATTATGAGTACTGTACTGTGATGTGCAAATGTTTGCAGTTGCTTTTTCACGACAAAACGGAAGCAGCACGGAATCTTTCACGCTGACAATTTTACGTGCAACACAAACATCGAATATTCAATCTACGGTATTCTACGAACCTTACATTTATTGCCATGCATTTGAAATATGTAACTTTCAAATCTAATACTACAACTCATCAAGATGGAACATTCCCTTTTTTTCCCTCCAGCTGAATAAAGTGAAATTTAATTGTTTTTAAAATGCTCTATTTCCTTCAGACTTCTTTGCTCGCTTGAAAATGCAAAAGGTCCCATGACAATACCGTAGGTAAAATAGAGAATAATGTAGCTGGCTCTGAGAAAACATTTCACAAGCGTCACCACGTTTAGAGATGCATTTGAGGAATTCACGGTGATGTGTGAGAGCGGGTTATTCACATTTCCAGGTTTTCACGTTGAAGACACACGCTACGTGGAAAGGTATGCTCTTTTTAGTACAAATCAGATAGCATAACATGTAAAATGTAACGTTCCTATTTACTGCAAAGTGTATTTATTACGTCATGTTTAACGTGAATAGGGTAAAGGTGCACCCCTGCAATTTTTTGCTCATGACACTGCAAGAGGAAGGGCCTCCATTAGAAGAAGTTTAGAGAGTCACTCAAGCAGGTATTTTTGCCTACTCTTCCATGCTGCCCAGACGTTTTGGAAGAGGTGAGAGTACCCACGCTTTACCCCACCACACGAGACACGCAGATCGACTAACTTACGCCGTAAATATACTGCTGGATGAATGGTAGTGGTGGCATTTCGATTTAAAGCTTCCGTGACTGCAGGGATTCATATTCTTGGTTCTTTCGGTAAAGTCACGTAGAATTTTTTTTCACATTTGATGATGATTGCTTGTGTTGCCGTCGAAACGTCGTGAGAATTTTATTGTTTTATATTTGTATTATTTTATTGTTTCCCTTCTCCGTGACTTTACCGAAACAACCAAGAATATAGTGGTGGTGGCATTTAAGAGGCATTGCCCCATTGTTTGAACTGTTCGGCTGGTACATCAAACTGGTGACCTCTTTATTGCGTGTGCTAACCATTACATCACTGCAGCATCCCTTAACGGTATGCATAAAATAAACATATCATTGTTCACTGAACAATTCAGGGGGGGGGGGGATACAATAAGGCACAGGAATGCATTAAATCTATAACTTCACTTAAGAGTCCGGGCCAACCTTTTTCTCGTAGTTTTCAAGCAACACTGGGTTTGGCTCCGCACGTCAGAGTCACAGTCATTTACTTTAAACATGTAGTAGGCTTTCGCGACCAATATTATTCTTAACAAAGGTGTTTTTTTGGGGGGTTAGATCTTATAAATATAAACGTGTTGTTAACCCGCCACCACCTGACACAGCCAATTAGTAAGGTTTGTCACGTAAACAAAACGTGACAATTAGTTACGACGTCAAGATAACCTTGGTTGCAGGAAGCGAGTAGATTGAGATAGGAGCGGAGTGGTAAGTAGTGACGAGTCCATGAAAAATATTGAAGATGACCCGAGATTCGATTGAGAGACCCCCATTTTAGGGATTGGAGTGCGGTCTCATTTCCAGGTGTGGCTGAGAAGTTTGGGAATCACATTTCGGATCATCTGAAGTTTGGAGACGAGGGGATTTTTATTTGGGGGGGGGGGGGGGGGCGGTATGCCGCAGAGTTGCAGAGATCGAGGTTGGGGCCTCAATGAAGGCAGACGCCGCCGGATATGTGGTGCAGATGCGAGGTCCTGCTCAATGACAACTTCAAGTGTTCACAACCCTTTGCCAGTGAAGTGTCAAGATTTCAGGAGGTGCACACTCAAAGCGCAGTACGTGCGCCTCCACTGAGAGTGGAGGAGGTCGAGGATGGAACGTTGTGGGACACCATTTGCAACGGAATTTTTTTGAGAAGAAGAGAGGACTTGTGAAACACATTAAAGGGGTCGTTTGAGAGGTGAAAGTTGAACCAAAATGGAAGTGGATAGGATGCCTACATAGGCATGGAGTGGTCTATGATATCAAAAGCAGTGGTCTTGGAGAATGATGAGAAAGGGCGATCTACAGCCACAACGTCTTGCACGACAGAACATGTTGCAGATTTAACTCTTCAATTTGAAAACTGTGCTTTCCAGGTATTGAGAAACCAACTCCGTCCGCTATTATAAAAGCCCAATCGCACTTTCTGCCACGAGGCCTGAAATTTCTGCTGATGTAGGGATGGACAAATCCCAACAAAACTCGCCACTCATTAATCACACAAAAAGCAGCAGCAGCAGCATAGACCAGCAGGGCATTTGGTGTGTTGCCACATTGTCAGCATAACACTTTAGATAGCTTGACTATGACAATTCTCATCAAAAGCCAGTCTCACCTGATATAACAATGAATGCAAATAAACACTGTTACGAATATCTTAAACCCCGCCGTAATTCATTGGCGAATTATTAGGTTTTTCATCTGTGCTCTGGTGGCGTGACATGCGCTCGTAACAGAAACCGAATGCTTCCGTGAGGCAGTCACTGTCACCACACATGTGCATGTTGACCTAAGACCGTCGCATTAATAAAAAAACCCTTGATTCTCGTTAGTTTATTTTGGGTTAAATCGTGCGGTTATACATGTCAATTGCTTTAGCTACAAGCCTTCACCACCCCACAGGGCCAGTCAAATCAAGTCGTTATGTAGGAAAATGTGCGAATGATTGTGTTTTTTCAATAAAGTGGAATGTTGGGTGGTGGAGGGCTATCGTAAAACAAATGCACATAATACCCACATGATTTAGCCCAAAATAAACTCACATGAATCATAATATTTGTCGTGAAAGCCGATGTATACATTTAATAGTTTTTTTTTTATCTCTCCATATAATTGAATATTTACCTACAGTCTAAGTTGTTCGCAATATGTAACCACTAGCTTTAATGGGTACTTATTTTTCGAGGTTGTGCTGTATGACTCTCTGGTGTGTTTTCGAGTCGTACCACGTGGTGTTTGGAATAATATTACACACTTTTCTCCTTGTGCAGGGAGCTTCAAGTTCCAATTCAGTTCCGGAAGAAGATCCAAGCCCACGGAGCGAAATATTGGAATTTCGTTCTGAACAAAACGTGCTAAACCCCCAAAAAACACATCAGAGTGTTTGTATGTGTTCAATATATCATGGAGATATCCCCACCCCCACCACGTTCCACACCGACCTCTGAAACGACTCCTAATCCCTTTGCATCCTGCCACACAAGCGTCTCTTTTAACTGCAACTCAGAAACGTTATGGCCCAGAGTGCCCCACTGGGGCTCATCAGATCGGATCAGCCGTGTCTTGGCTACGAATAAAGACACTGGTCAGATTCAGCTCCACCGAGGCCATTTCCTAGACACAGTTGAGCAAACCGCACTTTGAAACCCAGAGGAAATGAATTAACTGATTAATCATAGATCTGTTGAATTGTCCTCTGCCCAAGCGTTTAACTCAGAATGCACTTACTCTCGATCTGTTCTCTCACCAAGGTAATTACGCCAAATACAGTGCTTAGCAACCACCCCGCCTTAATGCTTTTCCACTGTAACAAAACGAAACAATTACGATAGAAACAAAAGGGTATAATTTTCCAATACATCTCTACAGCCTCCTGAACTTCAACGCCATGACTATTACAAATAAACACATTATAAGTAGATTCATCGTAGAGTCTATCCTTGATTTATGTAGAGCATATATAGCACACACACTCCACAATATCCCGAATTTTACGGCACGTATTGCATAACACGAGCATGAGGTATGATTTAATATGGCACGGTATATACATGAAGATTAACAGATATGTGCGATGTACAAACATGTTTAGGAAAACAAACAGTTGTTATTCCCTGCAAACAAAGCCGTATTTAGCTGCCCTGTGGAAAAGTATCCAACATAAACCAAGCAAGACAGCCGTCTAAAATATGCTCAGTGCAGCTGCACCCCAAATTATTCATCCGAAAATGTCCACCGCTGAAACGTTCTTGTGATGCCTGCAAGAAGCATACCATCGAATATGCGAGCGTAGCTGCTGTGCACACTCACCGGAGTATAGCAACAGCATGTTGTTTGTTGAATGGACCTGTCATATCCCTCAGAGGGCGCTTGATCTGACCCAAAAGCCCTCCAAAATAACCACCCTTTTGCGTGGCATTCGCTGAACCTTCACATTCACCAGACACGAGCCTGCAGGCAACAACAGGCTCCTGCTGATTTTCCAAGTATGTCATGGAAGTAAAAGAAAATTACATTTCATAAAACATTGAAATTTCTTTAATCCCAAATAGGTGAAGCCTGGCGCTCTGAGTGTTTTCAAATTCCTTGTGATGGGACTTAATTAGATTTATTAAATAAAAACTACAGCAAGGGTTTTTTTATTTTAGGAGAGATGCAGAAGAGTGAGTAAAGTGTTGTGTTTTCTTGCGAACGGGTTGACATGCTTCAGGAGAAGAAGAAAAAAATCCCCTGCCCTATCCCTATTCATATCCATCCCTGCAACCCATTTCCATTCATACATTCACAACTAAAATGTCACGAATTTGCATATGGTGTCAGAACTTGACAAAGTAATGTATCAGATTTTTTTTTTCCACCCACGAAAATGAATATGGATGACCCTTAAAATAACAGAAGGAAAAAATAAAACGGCATAACTTTTGGAAATCTCAGTGCAAGATGTGAAGCATTATCCCAACGTCTTATTTTAGATATTCAGAAATAAAGATTAAGTGTGCCATACCTGCTGATATTAATTGGAGAAAAATATTAACTCTCCATATGGATTTTACTTAATATGAATGTATGAGTCTTAATAAAGTGCAAAATATATAAAAATACATGCTTTGCTGAAAATCATAACAATAATTCAAAAGCCAATAAGCTCAATGTCCTTTTCACTTGTGATTAAACTTTTGTTGGATTATTGTATGTTTATCACAATGTCACAGCCAATTTCCCACCTGTCCAGCTTAAATTGGTTGCTTTTATACAGGCAGCCAAATCCCATGCCCCACGTTCACTTCAGACAGAATGTGAGGTTCTGTGGGCCCTCAATAAATATATTCTTGTGACGGAAGCATGACCTTGAAGGAATATGCAGAGCACTGCATTGATTGCGCTGCTGCTGCTGTTGCTACCACAACTCCATGCTACCAGGGGGCAAGGCAAATCGTATCAGGGGCATAAAATGAATATAATTTTTTTTAGTTGAATCGCGTAATGAATCTGTGCCATAAAACACTCTGGTGCTAAAACGAGCTGATGATGTGGCCCTCAACTCCTACGCGTACAATTGGTATGGCCATGAATGTTTCAGTCAATCACATTTCACTCAATCGGCATGTCGCCTTCGTTGTAAATAGCCACGAGCCAAATTACAAAGAAACCACAGTGCTTCGGAGAATAGTCGGAATAGACGATGGCATCTTTATTGGATAAATACAATCGGTACATTTTGCTCTATGGCCTGAATAAAGATATGGGTTCTCTCAAACGGAAATTCCGGCTCAACTGGATTCATATATATACAAAAAAACAGTTAGCCGAGGTCAACATGATTAATGAAAGTGGCCTGTAAAACTATTAATCATTATTATAATTATATTGGGCATGTCTGACCTTGAAAGCTGCAAAACCCAGTTAGCCTGGCGGATTGCAGGAGGGAAATACATTTTTTATTTAACGTTTCACATACATTGTGATGTAGCCAAGTTCGGTTCGACTGCCTCGAAAAAATAATGCCCTATATGTAGCCAGGAAGGCCTCATTGAGTCTTAATGATTTTTTCAGGAGGGTCCTGCATTCGGATGTTTGGCCAATTCCATTCATAATTGATGGAATTGGATGACTAAAACCAGAAAATCCTGGAGAAACCCATGCATGCCAGGGTATAACACTAAACACTCCATAGAAATGGATTCAACCCACTTGCTGTGCTGCCATCCAATGGTAACCTCGCAGTCCTGTGGGAAGGGGAGTTTCACAAATTTGAGTGATCCACCAACCTTCGCCTCCAAAGCGCTCAGTTAGAGGCTGAAATTCATAATCAACGTTTTTGAGTTTACATCGCGTTATTTATTTGTTGTAACCCTCCACCACCCGACACGGCCAATCAGTAAAAAAGTATCACGTTGCTTTAGCCCACCGGTGTGTTGAAGCGTGAAGCCACAACATTTACAATTTTTGAGTACGACGTTTCGCTGTTAAACAGAGGCTGAAAGGCCGGCATCTCCGAGCCTGTTGGATAAGGTAGACATTGTCATTATATACCATGAATTTCTTTGAAATTTGTTCATCACCCCGTCTGTAAAATATCATTTCTGATTTCAAACTGAGTATTTTCTCACTACATGTCTAACATGACAGCTCATGAAATAAAGACAGTCAACAAGCCAGAGTAGAATTATTGTGGTTCCTGACATAGCTCGTATCAAAATAAAAACCAACATACGTGTCCAAATCCTGAAAATTAAAGCCAGAGTAAAAAGAAAAGTTAAATCAGCTATTCCTTGAGGAGTTCTTTTTTACTTTCTGCATGGAGCTTGAACTTCTTTCGCATTATATGTAGCCAACCGTACTAATCACCAAAAGCTGTTTCAAAGAAATTAGTTTTAGATGTAAATTTAAAAGTGCATAGCTCCAGTGGCTTCCTAATATCGGAAGGAAGAGCGTTCCAGACAGCCACAGAAGCGCATCCAAAAACGCGTGATGTGGTGACTGTCTTTGTTAATATGGAAGTAATATTTTGTTGAAAAATCAAATGCAAGACCAGTCAAAATTCCAGCTTTCATTAAGATAGTTTAAATTGTCAGGTGCCATCATTTTAATTCTGCCATTTATTTACCATCTCAGATTTGTTTTCCTTAAAAGTCACTTATACCACTGAAATGCAATTTTCCCAAATTTATGCGATCGCATCACATTTGTTTGCAAAGATTGTTATTGTAGCATAAATTATATTTTTGTGAATTAATCATAAATTAACTACACGAAGCATCTTGTCTCACAGTGAATAAACGAGACTTTAATTACGTTGGGTTGAGCGTTTTTCAATGTGACATTTACATAAAGCTGCAAACAGTAGGTTTGAAAAGAGGTGTGATGTTGTTGAAGAAAAAATATTATCCATCTGCTGCAGGATGGTGATGCTGCCATGGTATAATAGTGAGCACAGTGGACTTGGAATCCAGCGGCTTCTGGTTTGATCTCCTGGCATGGCAGTTGCAACAATGGGCAACTTTTCCCTCCCCTGCCCCACTTCTGTGTACCTTGCGGTATAAATAGGTACACTCCGGATAGTCTATCAGAAGGTCGGATGTGTGGAGTACTTCCACTTATTTCAATACTATATATTCCAACTCCATTTAGTCAGAGTACACAGGGGTACAGTTATTCCAGTAACAAATATCCGGGGGATTCACTCGTTTATTCGGGGGGAGGGGGCACGGATAACCGCGGATAACTGGAAGAATTTGCCAAATAACTCCCTCCGGTTATCCGTGATCCTGACCGCGTGTAATTGGAAGAGCTCCGCCCACCTGTGACACGTGATGACCACGTCACCAAACGGGGGCATGCCCACCAGGCAAGCTGAGGCCCATGAACAAGGCTAGCAATCATCAGGCGATTGCTCCCTCAGGCACCAAGTCCGAAGGAGGCTCCCCTACAATTGTAATGTGAGGATATATCCGGGTTGCTGATGGATCACATCTCGTTACGATGATTGGCTCTACCGGTCCTGGCCCATAGCCAATGGGGGGGAAGTCTAGGGGCGTGGCCCTGACGTAATGGGAAGGTGACATCTGTAAGTAGAGGATTGGATCTGCTGGCTTTAGCCACAGCCAATGGGGGGACGAGTCAGGGGCGCGGTCCTGGGAACGTACGATGGAGTCTAGAAGATTCCATAGAGGTTAACCAGGATTGGTGGAAAGGTACCACGTGACCCGGGTATTAAAAGGGGTGGAGACGGACAACACGTGGTCAGATCTGGAACGAACGGAGGGTGAGGCCACGCTGGAGCGGGTTCCAGGCTGCCACGTGGCCGCGCGTGTCTCTCTCTCTCTCTCCCTCTCACGCTGTCTGTCAGCAGCATGAAGGAGTAAGATAGGAGTGTTGTGAACGAAAGACAAATAAAGACCGGATTCCAGAAGTCGCTTCCACGACCTTTATTACACAATGATAGCAAGCAAGCTCCCTTCGCATACCCATCCCTCGGAAGCAATTGCCCACCTGACGCAGCACTTCTCTTGTACCGCATGATTGTTGAACTTCTTTCGCAACGTACGTGGCCAACCGGTGATGTGAAAGGAGCTTGCTTGCCATCATGTCAGTGGAGTACCCCGAAGGACTGGTGGCTGAGAGTGAGAGCGGCAATGCATGCAATGCAACACGAGTGCCGCTGCTGCGATGGATGGGGTATGAAAAGGGATCTTGCTTGCCATCATGTTCGGAGAGACTCCAAAGGACAAGCAGCTCCACAACAATGCAGTGCATTGGCATTTTCACCCATATTTGACTTGGTGGCAGGAGGCGGTCCTGGGGTCTGATCACCAACTTTAACCCCGGATAACCCCAGATATTTGGAAGAATTTGCTGAATAGCTCCGTGTATCCGTGGTCTCCACCCCAGACAATTGGAAATATTTGCCAGAGAGATATCGGCATTTACCGACCCTTTAAAATAACATTCACGTATAAAGGGGTCACGGATGAACCGAGTTTGACTGTACATTTGACCAGCATGGAAGTGTAGGAAAAAAGTAATCTCTCGAACAGCTCTCTTAATTTCGATTTAAAACTTTCGTGACTGCAGAGATTCATCTTCTTGGTTCTTTCGGTAAAGTCACGTGGAAGGGAAGTAATAAAATAATAAAAATAAAACATAAAATAATTCTCACGACGTTTCGGCCACAACGCAAGCAGCCGTCCTCAGGTGAAGACCAGGTCTGTCGGGGAGACAGCTTTCCCGACAGACCTGGTCTTCACCTGAGGACGGCTGCTTGCGTTGTGGCCGAAACGTCGTGAGAATTATTTTATTATGTTTTATTTTTATTATTTTATTAGCTCTCTGAATGTCCGTCTATTGGAGAACGTTTTTCCAGCAATGGTGTGTAAGCAGTTGCAGGTCCTGCGCCTCTACCTTCACTGCAGGAAGTGAACCCTTAACAGTTAGCACACAACGCTTTTGAGTGTTGCCAGAATAAATCCCACAAACAGACGTGCTTTTCCATGCCCGTGGTACATCATCAGCACCACTGAGATGAGTCGCAGAGCAGGCCGTGGTGTGTGCATGAGTTGAAGTACTACAGCAGTAGAAGACACGTGCGCAAGAGTGGCGTGTCGTAGAAGAGTGTTCCGACACGCTGTGCCTTCAATACCAATTTTAAAGGATGACTTGGTCTGCCTCGTCAAATTCAACCTGGAAGGTTCACGTTCGGGACACAGAACGGGAACAAACACCACAGGGGGCATTGTTGATTGCCACCGGCAACACCGCATGCGATGATGCTCACTCGCCTGTCGAACAACAGAGCAGATTTTGTGTGCCCAAGCTGACGTTAATTGAGATTGAACAGGTCTGCACGATGCCCGATGTTGCGTCCATTGGTAACTTGACACTCGGTATTGACGGTCCAGCATGCGCAGGCTGGCCGCGTTTGGCGACGATAACAGCGCTACCCAGGGCTCTGGTTCTTGGTGGCTTGTGTCGTGCACCTTTGGCGAAGGGATGGCGCTTCATATGAACAATGTGGGTGCAGCCATTCAAAAGCGGCAACTATTTTTCAGGTGCAAATCTGAGCAAGATTTTGTTAGTGGTGATGATGATGTTGATGGTGGTGATTTTTTTTATTTTTCCATCGGCATTTATGAAATCATATGCGGTGACAAGATAGATAGATAGAAAGAACGCGGATTATGATCAACAATAATAACGGGAGTGGCAACCCAAAAAAATGTACTCCGTCTGAGAGGACCCCAACGGAGGAGATGGAGCAATAATAGCAGTTCACGCGCAGATGTTCGGTGGATTATTACATCGCAGAATCATAGGAGGTGGCCACGGCTTGAGGAGGCCTTCATCCAACAGTGAATAAACCATGGCTGATGATGATGGTGATGGTGAACCAGTGACATGAAACACGAGTTCCTTGCTCCATGCAGTCATGCACTGTTCTGTAATGCAGCGAAACGCCATGCTTCATTTATTCCGTTCTGTATTTAATTAAATGTAATCACACATGCTCTATTCACATTTTATATACAATAATAGAATGTGTACGGGGGTGTAAGTAAAGATGTAATACGAGATAATATTCCACATTAAATTCCAAAGCTCCTTACTCTATGCAGTCATGCAATATGCTGCAATGCAGCAGTGGCATTTCGTTAATATGTAACGAGTATTACATAGAGTTTGTACAAATGTTGTCATGGCATTTCTTTTAATACCGGACTGGTGTTTTCACGTATCACATCTGCTATCACTTGCCATTTGCCTTCGTTGTGACATACAATTATGGTTCTTTGAAGCTGTTTTTTTGTTTTAACGCTTTCCAAAGTGAGGTTTAAAGCGTTAATGCATGAACTCTGTGAGTCCATCCGCCTGTCCGTCTGTCCATCTGTCTGTAACGGGGGGTTGGTGGTGGTGGGGGGGAGAGGTCGGGGTGGAGGTAGGGGTACAATAACTCTCGTAAAGAATATCCATCATGAACCAAACTTTCTTATCGTGTTGTGTTGCCATTCGACACTTTCTGGATAGAAATCTGAACAAATTGACCAACGGTTTGCCTAAAACTTGGAGACACAAACTAATGCGAAAAAATACCCAACCCGGCGTTGCAGCCTTGCCGGCTGAGCTGCACTCTCCCGAGGGGAGTTGCTATCTGAGCCTTGATGTCTCTGTGCGGCCTCTGGATGCACCGCTTCCTGCTCCAAGGACATACATTATGTAACGCTTTCCAATATGCAAATGTGTATGTCTGACTTTTCTTTTTTTTTAGTTTGTAACTTCCTCCTTCATTCGACCTAAAATATCACGCTATTAAATCAACTATTACTGTTTTATTTCGCAGGTAATGCCCACTGAGCTATATAGCTCTTTTTCAGAAGCGAAAACTCCAAATATACAGGCGTCAGGGTCGGGATTGAACCCAAACATCTCCTGCATACTCGGCGACGTTGTTAATATCTCGCCACCGTGGCACCTTAATGATCTCCCTTGCGTCCGTGATCACACTTCCATTGAGCACACGTGCATTCATTCCCTGGTCCTGTCCCTCGATGTTCTATTCGTCACTTGGGTGGCAGGGTGGTGGCACAGTGGCAACACTCGTGCATCTCAGCAAGAAGGGCCTGGGTTCGATTTCTCACTAGGGCACCTTTCTGAATAGAGTTCAATCCCCCCCTGTTCTGCATGGGTATCTTCCGAATTCGACGGTTTTCTCCCATAGCTAAAATAAAACACGCATGGTAACGGGAATTGGCCAAAGATCCCAATGCTAAAAATATATATTAACTGCAAATCACTCAAGTGGGATTACATAAAGTAACATTGCCCCCCTCTTGCGAAAAATTGGCAGGACCCTTCTGATAAAGTATTGAGCTTTCCTTCGTAAACCAGTGCAATAATAATAAATACGTACTCTTTCATGGATTGAAACTTTTCATTCCCTTTCTCCTTTTATATTGCCTTTATTCTAACCTTCATACCAGCAATGACATTTTCATATTTTTTTGGTTGCTCTTTGGTTAAAACCACATAAAAAAAATCTTACAAAAGTGATCACTCCAAGTGGTTTGAAAAAAAATCAGCGGGTATTTATCCGTGCTAAATTGGTATTTTTTTGTTTAACGGTGACATGCCGAGTGAGCAACGATAGCACGACGTTTCATCAGCTCTTTTCCAACACGCCATATAAGCAAATTACCTGAAAACAGTAGGGGATGATATTTGTGCTACTTTTAGGATGGGAACACTACAGTGGCATCGTACAAATTCGTGTCACGTGTTTGAACATGTATTTATTTGTCTACTTCAATGCACTCCTTCCCCTACAACGCCTATGTGAAACTACTTTTTTTCCAACTCTTGGACATGCTCTTCCAAATGTAAACTTAATAAGTGTAAACTTCCGTTTGGTCACATACAATGAAATGGCCTTACCATCGCCCCTGCAAGAGAAGCTCAACGTTTAGCCAGGAAAATGTCCACACACATAAAGCACTGCTCCTCTCTTTCCTGTCATTGTACATTGGCACTGGATTTATATATTTAAAACAAAAATTGGCATGAAATGAGCCTTTGTATGGCCAGTGATAATTATGAGCGAAAGCATTCTGAATGAATGGGGAGAGAACACCATAAACTGTCTTTTAATTCAAATATCCCATAACAAACATGGGAATTTAATTTGTTTGCATTATGTATTTATTTCCAAACATATTAAATGGAATCATAACCAAAGTTCCCTTAAAAAGCAATCAATACCAATTTCATTAAAAATAAATTGCATCAAAGTAAAGGTGCAGCCTTGCAATGCCTTGCTCATGACACTACTGGCAGAAGGGCCTCGACTGGAGGGAGATCTGGAGAGGCTCTCGGAGGGTGTTTGGTCTTCGCTTCCATGTTGGTCAAATGTCCTCGAAGAGTTGAAGTTTATTTTGTTGAACCTGGTGAGAAAGCAAGTGACCAGGATAGCCTCATTTGCAAGATTGACCGTCATCATCAAAATGATACAAATAAAATAAAACACCGAAATTATTATAAAATCGCTGAATATGCTGCGCTTGGCAGCCGACAGACCCTCAACGTTGAGTTAAAGGACTCGCAGTGCCGGCCCAATGGCTCGTAAGTCAAAGGGTGGCACTATGCCAGGTTTATCGAGCTTCATTCGGGAATGCGGGCCGCGAGGCTGGATCATTAGCTTCCCCGTACAGGTCCCGGTGTTGACGGAGAGCTCAACACAACGAGAACGCTGATCCAACGCACACAAAGCTGGTCGATGTCCAACTTCATTCAACCGTTGCGCACCGTCACAGGGACGTAGCTACGACCCGGCCCACCGCCTTGGTTGCCGGTAGTGAGCAATATTGCTGGCCTTCGCATCTGCCATCAGGAGGCAATAGCCAAGATGTTGGAGAAGGTCTGTGCAAATACAAGTCTCCCTTGTACAACTGTACACGTTCGACCCGTTTGTAAAATACCTTCAACTATTTTGTATTTTACCAGGGAAGGCCCACTGAACCATGAAGCTCTTTTTCAGCTGAATGAAGTGTAAATGTATAACAGCCAAATACTCAAAACACATGATTTAAAATGTGGAGAGAAAATCGGAGGACATAGAGGAAAATCCACGCGACCACGGGGAGAACATGAAAACTACAAATATACAGGCATCAGGGTTTGGGATCGAACCCACAACCTCTTGTATACAAGGTGAGGTAGTTAACATCTCGCCACCGTGGCACCGGAGAACTGGGCAAGATAAACTCTGTTTTCAGTCACGGCGAACGCAATGCAGGCGGGAGGCTGGTGATCGGAGCGTGACAGTGCCGAGTGTAACATCGCACCAAGCATTGCTGCTCCCACCCATGGAAGATGCTTTGATTAAGCCCCTTTCCATTCCATTTCTTTATTCAATAAATTGTTCGTGTCAACTTGTCTTCCTCCCCCCCCCCCCCCCACCACAGACACATTTTGTTGTCTTTCCTCCCGCACGACAGATTAGCACAGTTGGCTATGTACGGTGCAAAAGAAGTTCATCATGCATACATCAATGCCACACTGGCACTCGCTAGTATCAAGGCGGTGTGAGAAATGGTCCACCCAAGACACGACGAGCCACTTCTTCATCATCACCGACCCCACCGTTCATCTTCCTGGTTACGAGCTGCAATGCCGGTCATGGGCCCCCCGCTCAACAGCCTTTGTGGCAGCCAGGGTCCGTGTGCAACAGACCGCACACAGAGGCACAACGTGGTCTGTAGTCGGCGAGAAACTACGTCGCACATTGCTGACGAATGGCCCCTGACTGGATGACTGGACTAAACGGTGGTCACAAGGCCCTCCACCCTCGACGCTGCAGATGAGAGCCGATGTCGGCTGGCTCGGCAAGCTGAGCGGATGATAATAAAATAAGACTAGGAACAAAATAAGAAGAAAAATCGCGTGAGGATGAAAAATATTTAAAAGGTAAATCAAAGTTGCATATTAATTCCCTGCAGTGAAAATTGGCTCAGGCAAATTACCTCCAGATTGACCACATCACATATTTAAATAAACTAAGCTACAGAAACATGAAAGCTTAACTAGATATAGGTTGACGGTTGTACTAACACGTAAACAGACAAGGATACGTGTCAAATGCAATTGCAAATGAAGTTATCATAGAGATGCTGAATTAAAATAGATGACAATACTCACACTGTACCCTCCCCCACGCACAGCATGCTTGATCAACTAACTGTGGTGTAGCCAATTATACTACTGGGGTGTACAGAGGCATGGGGATGCGAGACATTTGCTCATAGTTTCAGCCTGCTATTCCGGATAAATGTAACTGTGGCGACCTATTGATTGCGAGGAAGGTGTTCTAACCATCACACGATGGCGACCATCCCAGCGGAATCAAAGCTGCAAGCCAATAAAGAGACCGACTTGCAAAAATGAAAGCATCACCTATTAGAGCGACAGAAAGTTTGTCAGATTTCTGGTCAAACTCGGGCCCCTACGTAAGGACGTCTCTTCAATCAATGTTGGGGATCTATTCGCAAATCCATTTGACCTTGAACAATCTTTGTGTTACTTGATCAGCAAATAAGACATTTAAAGCGAGAAAACAAGTTCGTGTTCAGAGGAAATTAACAAAGAAGCTAAAACAGACGAGCGATGAAAATAACACGGAACATTTCTGTATAAAATAGGAACAAGATGTTGGCTATTTTGGCCAACATTGATTGTTTATGTTTGTTTTTAACCACTCAGAGGTGGTTTCTACTGATTTCCCTAGATTGCAGTATCTAAAGCAAACAGCAATTGAAAAGTTTCGCTAACCATCACCAGCCATTACGGTGTCGAACAAACATCGTCTGAGGAATTATCTCCCAAAAATGTGTATTACCACATGCGGTTTAACATAAAAATACATCCACAGGGACTCATGAGCGGCTGGCAAGCCTGGCAGTGGCCTTTGGCCAAACTGCCACTTGCTAAAGCTGTGTGTAAAGCGAGCAGACACCATGGTAATTACAACTGAGCATCAGTAAACTTTTCCAAGTAGATATATATGTGTATGCATGCCAACAATCATGTCATATACTACGGTTTTCCCACGTTATTCACTACTGTATCTTGTTTTCCTCGATTTTGGCTATCCACGAATCGCATCTGGAGCTCTACACGACTGCATCGAGAAAACAAAAAGGTGATGAGATAAAGCGATGAGAGAGAATGTGATGAATTAATTGATTTTTTCATTAGCATATTTACGTATTTATTTAAGGCAATTAATAAAGAATATGATTACCCGCCAAATTTGCAATTTACGACCATCTCTGGAACGTATCCCTCGCGTATAACGAGGGAATGCTGTAGGTATCAACAATATACTATCATGATTATTCTATCACCGTCACCAATTGATTTTTAGATCAAGTATTAGCTGGGTTATCAGGCTAAATTTCCATGCAGCCACGACATTACGAAACCAATGTATACAGTCACGCACCGGCAATTACAATATCTCAGCGGGCATCACCAAAAAACACGAGAGAAATGGAATAGGTATGCTGCTGCAGTGCAATGGTTAGCACACTCGACTGCAAATCCATAGGTCACCAGTTCAATCTGTCAGCACGGCAGTTGCCACATTGGGGAAGTTACAAACTCCCCCCCACCCCCCCGTTGTCTCTCTGTCCACCAGCCAGTATACGTGTGGAGATCACATTAAATAGAATTGCGGATCTGGTGTGGTGGGGTAATGTGTGGGTGGTTCCACCTCTTCGAAGACATCCGACTAGCATGAAAGAGGAGGTCAAATCACCCTCTAGATCTGCTCTCTAGAGCTTTGCCATAGTGGAGGCCCTTCTGCCAGCAGTGGCGCGAACAAGAAATTGCAGTGCTCCACCTTTAGTTTTTGCGTGTAAAACTGTAAGAGCGCTTTAATAACCCAATGCCTGCAGCTATAAAGCAAACAAGTCAGTGAACAATTTAACTGATAAATGTACACAGAAGCAGACACATCGACTGACAGAAAAACCGTTGGGCAAACAGGCACAGCCTGGAATATGCATGGTCAGACAGGAGGGTGGCAGGATAAATATTTAAATACAATTTGATTTAAAACTGGGCATCAGTTGCCCCATTTGAGCAAACAACCTAATGAACCCAAAGCGGTATCTTGAGCCAACACAGCCAGACAGGATTTCACATCAGGGACTCGACCGCACACGAAAATAATCACCTGCTCATCTTTCATCACGGATATAATACGAAGGGTGATTTCCTGTAAGCTCTAAATCCACGAGGATGACAAATGGCAGTGGACACTTTTTGTGCTGTTGCTGGGATCGGATTCAAGATCTTCGCACATAAAAACTGTATCCATACTGCACTGCAGGCAGTCAAACTCAAGACAAAAAAGCGTGGCTTTCATTATGGTGAAGTCACACAGCCAGTGGTGCATTCAAGACAAAGCCACGTGGATTGTATAAACCAAAGCACTGCACTGAAGAATGGAATTGTGTAGAAGTTATGTATGTAAGTAGATTTTTTTCACACCGTATGTAGCCAACAGTACCAATTGGAGGTGCTGAGTAAGGACAACAAACTAAACACAACAATCTGTTCTAAAGATATGACTTTTTCAATCTAGATTTAAAAGTGCATGGCTCCAGTGGCTTCCTAACATCTGAATTGTCATGAACTCTTAAAAACTTTACATTTACGAAATCCAACAAAGTATTTATAGCTAAAACGTTCAAGATTCTAATGGATTACCACGTTGATATGATGCCTACCAAGAAATAATGTGCAATAAGAGTAATTCTAGGAAAGGCCTTAACAAGAGTAAGCTGTTGTGTGGTGGTGCCATGGCCAATATATGACATCTATATGAGATGTATACTGGGCATGTGAAAAAGAGCTTTATAGCTCATACGATTTTTCCAGGATAAATAAAGATTACGATTCACGTGTATACTTCATGTTTATGAAGCATACAATTCATCAATACATTTGTATTGTCGTGAACTGCGACTGTCAGACATCTCACTTGCACCCGCACAAGAGACCGCATCTAACTTACATTCTGATCTCGCCACGATTCGTTTCTGCGTGCTTTCACCTTAGTTAAAAAAAGGATATCTGCGTTGAGGGATTTCTATAGTATGAGGTTTAGCCACACCACTCCAAAGTAAAAACCGATGAAGAGATGACAGACGTATCCAGATGCCGCAAAATGAATAGCCTTAGGGGTGTGCACAATTAGCCAGGGACGCTTCTGCTAATTAAACTGAGGAAGTAAAGATTTTCAACAAGATGATGATGATGTTGGCCTCAAAACGTCCTTTCAAACTGCTACACGATGGGCTAAAATTAAGTCTCGTTATTCCTCTAATGCTTTTTAGAACGCGTTATATAATAATGTTAGATAATAAACGATGTACTTGCAAACACAAGGAAGCAATAAATCACTGTGTAACAATTTTTTTTATTTTTGTTCCTGGGTAGTAAGTGTTATTTCTTAATTGCTTATGCCTCAAAAGTACAGAAAATGGCTATTATTCCCCACAAACTTTGCTTTTGTGACCAGGACAGTAATATTTAGAAATGTACAGTACCGATTTTCAATGAGAAAACGTGGTGCATTTGTGTCATTTCTTTACATAAAGTCCCGGTCACAAAAGCAAAGCTTGTGGAGAATAATAGCCATTTTCTATACTTTTGAGGCATGAGCAATGAAAAAATAACACTTAGTACCCAGGAATAAAAATCGTGTTACATAGTGTAATGAGTAGAGTGTTTGGCCTAAATAACACACTACGCGTCTTCTTGAAAAAAGAAGTTTTGTTTAATTACTCCTAGCTGTCTGTATCCACTAAATGTAAAACAGTCGTTGTACATTTGAACAAACCCTTGAGACCCCGTAAATTGGAAAAGTATTGATAATTATCAGAGAAAATACTTTTTTTTTCTTTTCAAATGTTGGGCCCGATTTAAACAGCTTGAAATTTCAGGACCACTCCCACCCCGTGGGAAGCTTCCAGAGCTGCATTTGATGCGAAGCAGTCACGAACTTCTACGTATAAAACATTATTTATCATGAAGGAAAATTTAAGCATTGTCTGCTAAACATTAAGATTAAGGATTTGCTATTAAGCTTTTGGTACTATTAGTTGGATACAACCAATATTACGAATTAAATATATATATACAAAAAAACGTGCATTCAAATTGATGAAGAAAAAATGCAATGCCTGTAAGAAGGCAATTGCTAATGAAGTTGTTTCATGGAAAGGGAGGGCAGTGGTAACATTGGCGAGCATCCTCGCTGTGAAGCTGGCGACCTGAGTTTGATTCTCGGCCATGGCTAAAATCAGTGATGAGTGATGTCCAAAACGATCTTGGGCACTCCTTCACCAACCCCGCACTGACCAACGTGGTAAAAAAAATATGCATGGCCGAAACGGCGTGAGGAGACCTTCACGCAGCACTGAGATTGATAATGGGTTCTAACTATAATTATTATTGCTATCGGAAGGTCAATTCATATTCAACAGTTTAAAATGAAATCGCTTTTAGAGTTTTCTGCCAAAATGTAGTATTTTTTGAGTGAAAAAAAATCTTGCTTATATTTTTGTGAACTTTATTTGTAACAAATAATGAGTCATAAACAGGAACAGATTCAGGCGAATTCCTTGGTGCGTCAAGGGATAGGTTGCAAGCTCCCCATGTCCCTACACAGCGCTTCACCAGGCTATTTCATGATTTTAAAACGGGGCCAGCATCGTGGCATCGAAGCTATTGCAAATAGGTAAAATAGATAAGCGGCATCAGGGCCGATAAGCCAACAGAGTAACATTTTCGGACCAATTTATTTATTGTTATGGGAATTTTTCGTAATTGCAAAATAAGTTCAACATACATGTCTATGTCATACATTTGCAATGATTCCTCATTCATTGAAACCAATGGACCGGTCTTCAAAGAGTTATCTATACATACGTAGACCATATGTACAGTTTGATCAATTTTATGTAGATGTTCAAATATATATAAATATAAATAATGAATTAACCAAACAACTTGTGTTTACAAGGTCCGTAACATCAGATCAACATTGCTACTTGTTTTGTTAATAGATGCCAGACAGGCATTTGGGCAAGCTTGACCACGTGTTCGCGTTATTTGTCGTATCGAGAATGGCTTCGTGCAGTGGCATAAATCACAGAGTGGATTATTCTGCCTGCCGAAACAGAGTTATGCTGTCCGCTATGGCTGTTAACTATTCGCACTGCCTATGTTAGCTTCTTACAAAATGAAAAAAGCAACAACAAAAAGTCTAAAATATGCCCGCTGAGATATGACAGTGACCTATGGACAAGAACACCCTGAATCACGATGCACTTTATTTATGCTAAACTGTAAGGGGGGCAAGCAGTGCGATTAATATTAGGGATATTGGTAGCCAAATAACAGTATACACAATCCAGTAGCGTGGTAAACAAAAAAGCCACGTGTTTATTTTCTATTCATTTACAGCCACAATTAAAGGTCTTTTATCATCCAAACTTCAAAAGATTTTTATCGGATTTTAAAATGGCACTTAATTGTTTGTGTTCATTAAATGTAAAACAAAAATGTTGAGCGAGTCAAGATTGCTGATGATTGTGGTGAATTAAAGGCACTCAGGGTTTGATAACGTGTGCCCACCCGACTCCAGTCTGCTCTGGGATACTGTATTTGTTTCTCATTGAAGATTGTTTTTTTAATTACAGGTACTATTCATCTTCATCCTTCACAGATATGATACGTAATAATAACAATATAACATTGCCCTTAAGTTTGTCCAGGAACGCCTCGCACAGGAGCGTCCTGCATTGGGATGTTTGGCCAAGTTCTATGAAATAAAATGCAACATGCATACGAGTACCTAGAACACATTCCTGCGGAGGGAGCTGGTAGGAACGTTGGGTTGCTCGGTCAATGGCCAGGGTCAACGGCGGCGTGGTGTATTCCGCAATATGCCCGACTGTGAGGGCGGGCACAAGCCGGCGTGAGTAGGTTAAACGTTGAGTTTTATAAGGGCACCACGGGGTGACCAGCCCCTCCCCACCCAGCCCCACCCAGCCCCTCCCCACCCTCCCCACCCAGCCTCTCTCCACCCTCCCCACCCAGCCCATCTCCACCCTCCCCTCCCCACCCAGCCCCACCCTCCCACCCAGACCCTCCCCTCCCCACCCAGACCCTACCCTCGCCACCCAGCCCCTCCCTGCACGACGGACGGACGGACACAATAATCCCCTGTGGGCTGGGTGTAACCAGGAGGTTCCTACCAGTAGAAACCCCACACATGCAGGGGGGGGGGGGGGGTAACACTAAAAGCGCCACACAGAAGGATTCAACTCACTTTGTGCACTGCCATCACCTGCTGTATTACCACCTTGCACGCCAGCAGGTTTGCGAGTTTCACAAATGTGTGCCATCCACCAAGCCTCGCCTCCAAAGTTCCGGGTTACAGGTGAGCGCCGCCGTCTCTGGGGCTATTTATCCCAAAGGCAGACTGGAGTGCAAAAAAATAAATACTCTCAAGCCATCTGATCAAAACTTCTGAAGGGTTCGCTGCTAAACGTGACACACATCAAGGTCATGCAGAATTTCACACTTTACATTCACAGTACACGGCAGAAAACTTTGCAATATATGATGTGCATCCCTAGCATGAGAAACATGGTTTACTAATTAATGCATTCACAGCACCGACCGTGAGTGATTTGAAGAATTGTATCATGCGTCGCGATTCAAATAGAGATTGTTTTACGTGGCACAGAATGGTAGCACCTCAAGTATCTGCAGGGATCAAGTCATCGTTAATCCACTGCTGAATGAATGGCCTATCCAAGCCGTCACCACCTCTCAAAATCACGTGATCCAATCAAGCAATACTGTTACTGCCATAGATATTTATTGTTTAATAGGTTAAATTAATATTCCCCGAACTACTAGTTGACGTAAATTTGGGTACTCCTACAAATTCCGAGACATTTGACAAATTTGGAGGAGCAGACCAAAGACTATCTTGAGTTTGCTTTAGTGGAGGTCCTTCCCTCCACAGCAGTGGCATTAACAAGCAATTGCATGGTCATACTTTTATCTTTTTCACCTCCTGAATTCAGCCACGAAGGGCATGCAATGCTAAATGACATTTAGCTTGCGCCAACAGTGATTAAAATATATGCAACAAGATAAGATAGAAATTGATATCAAAATTAAAATGATAACAATATTACGTGTCAACTGTTATCATCACCGAAGTACGTGTGAAAAGGTAAATTCATTTCTTGCCACACGTTAATTTACGTGTGACAAATGTCTATCATTCCCTGGGATGACAAGGAGGTGTAGTAGGTATCATCTTCATAATGCGAGATGCTTCTTGATTAGAAGCCACTATTTAAGGCTGCCATGATGGTGAAGGGCATTCCATCATTTAATAGTGTTCTCATAATATATTACTGCACAGAGATGCACTGAACCAGCATCCATCATAGTGTACAGAATCACAAGCCGGCATGGTATGATGACTTTGGGCCCTCAGGACGCAGATACCAGTCAAAACCTTTGCGGGAGGACACAATGTTTGTGGTCAATTCTTGGAACTCTTTCAATCGTTTTTCACAAAATTCATTGTGTTGTTATCTGCAGATTAAAAGATCTAATGCAGAAACCAATGCCATCAACTTTGTGCCCAATATTGAGTCAGCGCGATCAATATCAGATCTATACGGAGTATTACCAAGCACTTAAATGCATTGGTTCAAACCCATTTTGGAGAGTTCTTTAAGCTCAATTCTTTACCATTACAATTTGGAGTAACCATCATCATCGACAGCCATGGTCAATTCCCTGCTCGATTAAGTATTTGCAGGATCGTGTGTCGCCATTATACGTCTGTATGTTGAACTTCTGTCGCAACGTACATCTCCAACTGTGCTAATCGGAGGTGCAGGGGAAGGACAAACTTAACACAAAAATCAGTTCTAAAGAAGACGTTGAGGAGAAGGAGGTGATGGGGACGATGGACGCTCCGAGCCGCTTTGCACACTATCCTACGATATAATCCACCTGCACACGAGCGGATTACATTGATCCATTACTTCGGAGGATGTCCGCTTGGACGTATTCCATCTGCAATGATTCCCTCCAGCGATGTGTCCTGCCCGAGTCCATTTATTTGGATTCATAAAGCGTCTAAGTGCGACTGCATTTCAAGATGTTTGGTGATGGTGCATATACATCCTTTATGTATAAATGGTAAATATGGACTGCGGTGACTTTGCCGCTGCAGTTACTTCACCGTGGCAGTGCCATGAATCTATTTTTCATGACACTTTACTGCATTCAGACACAGCACAATGCCTCTGTTATACCATTCAGGACACTCACTATTCACGATTGTGTAATTCTACTTGAATAAACCTCTCCAGACAATATCTTGCAATGGTCTAATATAGTCAACATGGAACCCAATTTTAAAAACACACACTCACTTTTATTTCAAGTGCATGACATATTTTAGACAAACGCCTCTGTATCTCCACCGTGTATATTTATGATCCATTATCCGGAGCCGACATTGAGCTTAGCGTTATTTTTTTAGCTCTCTTATTCTTGAATGCAGACACAGATCAAATTTTCTCCCGTTCAAATTTAAAATGTCAATCTGTGCCCCCCCCCAAGGGAAGTGCAGCGGGCGAAGCGGCTGACACCGCAGCCAATGTTAACAGTCAACGCTCGACACGGGGATATGCTGCCGTGGTGTGACGGTTCGCTCGCTGGACTTGCGATCTCAGGCCGTGGTGTGACGGTTCGCTCGCTGGACTTGCGATCTCAGGCCGTGGTGTGACGGTTCGCTCGCTGGACTTGCGATCTCAGGCCGTGGTGTGACGGTTCGCTCGCTGGACTTGCGATCTCAGGCCGTGGTGTGACGGTTCGCTCGCTGGACTTGCGATCTCAGGCCGTGGTGTGACGGTTCGCTCGCTGGACTTGCGATCTCAGGCCGTGGTGTGACGGTTCGCTCGCTGGACTTGCGATCTCAGGCCGTGGTGTGACGGTTCGCTCGCTGGACTTGCGATCTCAGGCCGTGGTGTGACGGTTCGCTCGCTGGACTTGCGATCTCAGGCCGTGGTGTGACGGTTCGCTCGCTGGACTTGCGATCTCAGGCCGTGGTGTGACGGTTCGCTCGCTGGACTTGCGATCTCAGGCCGTGGTGTGGTGTGACGGTTCGCTCGCTGGACTTGCGATCTCAGGCCGTGGTGTGACGGTTCGCTCGCTGGACTTGCGATCTCAGGCCGTGGTGTGACGGTTCGCTCGCTGGACTTGCGATCTCAGGCCGTGGTGTGACGGTTCGCTCGCTGGACTTGCGATCTCAGGCCGTGGTGTGACGGTTCGCTCGCTGGACTTGCGATCTCAGAATGCACCGGTTCGGTTACCCAGCGTGGCGGTTGCAAAGCAACAATGGGCAAGATTCTTCAATCCACCCTTGCTCTGTCCACCCGTCAGTGTCAATGTGTGCAGCACGGCAACGCGATCGGCAGTCGCCGGCGTGGAAGAGAAAGCCAAAACACAGGGCTGGAGTGCTCTCTGAAGAATCCTTGAGTCGAAGCCCTTCCGCCTCATCAGTGGCAAAAGGAAAACGTTACAGGGCTGCACCTTTGTCTTTTACTGTACGGTATATATATTTATCAGAATATACAGAGCTGAGTTTTTTTTTTTACAAAACAGAACATCAACAAAGCATGCAATAAGCTGTGGAATGTGCATTTTAATATGTAGTAGTATTGTTAGTACAATTGTTTACTCAAGAAATCCTCACTGGGTCTTCGCAATGGCATGTTTGGCCAATACGGTACCAATGAATTGCATTGTATGTCTTTTTTAAATCCTTTATATTAAGATCACTTGCTTGCTTGCTTGGGACTGTGTAAATCTTTCAGTCGTTTTTTAACCCACTTCCCGTGATCCAATCGAGCTGACATTTTCCACACAGACTCGTTGTACGTGACAATTAATGTTCGTGAAATTTTTATTCCAAAATTTTACACTTTTTAGGACAAAAATATTATATTTAATTACCAATTGCTTAATGCTGCCATGCAATCATCTGACCCATAGGTGGCAGCCATCTCAAGCCAGAGGACGAGAGGACTCTAGCCGCCACGCATATAAAGGATTTTGAGTGAAAAACTTTGTTTTTACGGTTTAATATTTTTAGCTGTGGGAGGAAGCGGAGAACCTGCAGAAGAGGGGGGGGGGGGGGACGTCTGCACGCCACGCAGAAGGCGCCCGCGTCAGGAATCGAGCTCAGGCTCTTGCTGCGAGACACGAGCATGAACCACTGCCACCCCACGTGCTCATGCCGCCCCTATACTCGTGGCCGTGAAGTAATCAGGCAAAAAAAAACCGAGCTGCAAGAGAAATAGGTAATGTTCTTTCTGAGCAAATATGAAAAATTGAAAACAATTTTAAGATCCACAGTTGTCGTCTCGTTCTCTGAATTGAGGTCTTAGCCGAGACAATTTTCTCCGGCTCACAGGAGCATCCACCCTGCTTTGAATAAGACCTGGTGTCATTTCTCATGGGCTTGATTTGATAAAGCGCAGAGGGCCTTACAATTGGCAACACATTTCAAGTTATCTACAGCATCCTGGCTTGCCTTCCTGTCTATGTGTAAACACGTGCGTTAATGGAAGCAGCTACACAAGCGTGCGACTTAAAATATCCCATACTGCGCAGGTTGTTTGTGGCTGTGCCGTACGGCTTCTCTGATGTATTTCCGGGCCGTGCCGTGTGTTGTTCAGCACTATGTCTGACGTTTTTAGCTGCACGTGCTGGTGGGAGCTTATTCAGGAATTGTAATCTCCTCGCAAGATTCCCAGCATTTGGAGCGAAACGTCAGACATTACGCCAAACAACACGAGGTACCGTCCGTTCTCCTATAAATGCGTGTTTTCATGACGCGGATTATATATAACGCAATTCATGTGTTAGGGAACACATTTTTTCGTCATAACGTGAATAGGAATTGGATATAACGCGATTTAGTGAACCGAACTACGTCGCGCGAACAGGAATAAGCGGTCGTATGGCTGCCTCGGCGTAGCATCGCACACGGCGGGATGCTGCTGGATGCTTATAGATGCTTCTAGATGTTACCCACGTGCCTCAGTCTTTGTTCGGCCTGCGCACGCATCTCACATGCTATCGCGGACTGTGCTTTACCCTATATTATAACGCGGTGTTTTTCAGGAATGCAACAACTACGCCGTTACTGGAGAACAGACTGCACAACCAAAAAACAGCATCGTAGATCTCTATACATTGGTGTGTATGTACGCCACTCTGGATATGTCACAATAATGCAACTGTGCATCTGTTTGCACAGTTTGAAATGTCTTTGTATTGTAGATTACAGGAACAGTTCTCTAATTTACATAAGGAAAGGTGTATCTGAACTAACAATGCAGAAAGGGTTAGGTGCAATTAATTATTACCGTAATGTCTTAAATTAACAGCTACAAAAATGCACGGAGATTAGTTTCATATGCGTGCAATGTAATGGCGTAATTTCCGATATTTCCCTTTAACATAAAGCAATGCAGACATATGTATAATGTGATGTGAGTTTTATAATGGGCATGGATGTCTTTAAGATTTCAAAGCTACCATGAAGAATTAAGCTATTGAATAAAATATTACATTTATATTAATTGCACCGATTACCGCTTTGCTCCGTTTGTATTGTCATCAACCGTTCATTATGTACGATCTAGTTTTACTTGTTTAATTCCACAACACCCACCTTGTATGTTTCTTTATTGAATTCCTACACAAAATATAAATCACGTGGCCTGCCTTCATCTCATTACAAGGGGACCTTCCTTGCCTTAGCAAATATATTTTAACACAGAAAGATCCCTGTTGGACTTACACTGGAATACGTTACACAAAGGATCATTAACTTGCAGACATTTGGATGGTTTAAACTGGGTCCTTAGAAATACGACCCACAGGTCAATTCACCTACAATGCCTACAATCAAATGTACCTTAGCTTGCTTACAAATGTTAAGTTTACGAGAGGCATAGATATATATACAGATGTACAGATGCAGACACAGTGATTGCGACAAAGTGAGACAAGAGATAGTGACCCAGAGGTACATACTACAGTATATATAATAGACGGCCCTTTGCCAATCCACACACTATGTCTATCATGGGGGTTGTTCGACCATACTTCACCATGCTGGTCAGTGCAGGTTGATGAATGGGAAGTGCTCATCACCAGTTTGGATATCACTCGCCACAGAAGTTAACCACAGCTGGGAATCGATCTCAGGTCCGCCGGGTGCAGTGGCGTGTAAGTGTACGAATCACTCTGCAACTGCTTCCCTCACCAATATATATATGCACAGCATGTATATACAGGGCGCTTACATTTTTTTTTACACTTCTGAGAATTTGCAACAACGCCACAAGAAATGTGCCTCCGGGCTCTGGAGACCACCTGGAGAAGATTCCAGGCCACGTGTTGACAATGACGGCGAACAAGTGGAGACTCGTTGAATTTTTAAAGCTATTAACACACATTTGTTATCATGTCACAGTGTATCATCCGTTCTATTTACATTAAAAACGATAGTCCCATGTAAGTGTTAACATATTTTTGAAGCAACCCTGTACACCACGTGCACAATGACGCGCAGCCCTTAGCAATGCTCGCTGCGCCCTTCAAAGAGCATCGTGTGTCGGTAGATGCGTTGCCCTCTGTGCAGCGTCAACATGATGGCTGGCTCCTAAAGGGCTTCACAGGAACATTTCGCACCAGCGAGAGTGTGGACTTGCTCGAGGATTTTAGTGTTTGCCCTGAGAGACACGTGCTTATGAATAAGCAACGCTGTGTTTATCGGGGGAGTTTAGACGGAGGGGGGGGGGCCTCGGCCTTTCATTTGAGAGGGGAGCAGGCTCTTGAAACACCGCCTGGTAACTACGAGGCATTATCACGCGTTATCAGCAGCCGTGGGCATTGACCGATGGGCTGCTTAATCACCTGATTGCGTGTAGACGCATTGGACAAGCTCCCACGTGTGATGCTCTTAAGACAATATTCGTGGAAATATGGATTGCGTCCTTGGCTGCTGCTGTGGTGTAATGGTTAGCACGACCGACTTGTAATCCCAGAGGTCAAAGGGTTGATCTCCCAGCTTGGCAGTTGAAAAATCAATGGGCGATTTTCTTAAATCTGCCCGCCTCTGACCACCCAGTCGTATACATATGGGTACGCCGCAGTCGATCGACAAGTTCCGTGTGGCGGGGTAAAGTGTGGGTACCACAACCTCTTCCAAGATGTCTGCCCAGCATGGCAGAGTAGACGGGCTCTCTAAACTCCCTCGAGTGGAGATCCTTCTGCCAGAAAGCGGTGACGTCAGCAAGTAATGACACTATTGTTTGGAGAGAAAGAAAACTTAAAATGAGCTGCCAAGAAGGGCCATTGCCCAAGACGTCACCTATCTTTTTTTATGCGGTGTTATTGACGAATGTACTGAGGTTTTTGTTCATTGTGCTTGTGCACCACTGCCAACACAGCATCGCCAAATAATGTGTTGTATTTAGATGCCCTATTTTCATACTTGTCAGTCCACGTACATGGAAATACCATTATTTTATATTTATTTTGGAGTCTATTACTGTGATCTCTTACGTAACACGATATTTGTTACATTTGCTATTCGCCAACAATTCTCCACGACAGCAGCTGCAAAATGCGAGCTACGGTGTGTGTTTTTTTCCTGAATATTGCGCATGATCTCTGTCCGTGGCATTTCATACAAATGAGGCGCCATGGTCAAGACAGCGCGACAGTGAATGATGGAGCAGTCACGTTCAATTAGGCGTTCAGGGGTCCTTTTCATTCCCGAGCCCATGAAAACTTTATTAAGAACGGAAGCTGCCTATGCGTCCGCAGCAAATAATGGAGCATGCACGGTCAGAAAGAGGCTCTTTGCAGGTTTAACCGAGCGTTTTAAGAATTACTTTCTTTGAAAAAAAAACACCGGACAGGCAGGCTCCTTTGTTGATTAATTGCGCTTTGTTTAAATTTAATTAAACCTCCATCAAGCCAACCGCAAAGCTGACTGATGTTATTTAGCGACGCCGCGTTTCGCTGCCACGTTTCCACCGGGCAAGAATCGGTGTGATGTCACCGAGGTAGATTAGAGGTCATAACTACACCTGCATTTGCAATGCATTTGTGCGATTTTTTTGTTGTTGTTGTTTTGCCCTGTTCGTTGACCGTCTCCATTATAAATCCTGCATGAGCTTTTCACCACCATCCCATCACGATTTTGTTGCCCGCTTGTTTGCACTTCAAGCCAGAGGCACCCCCCCTCCCATCCCCATGGTCCCCACAATGGAGCTCAGCCCACGGTCAAACTCGAACAGCAATGCCAGTGGACATCTGCAGATCGTCTAAACCAAGATGCATGCAGCCAAAAACAAACATTAACAAAAACTACTTTTACTCAAAGCGATTAACATCGGGATAATGCTGGACAGTATATTTTCCAATCTAAACAGGACTCCTACATTACCCTTCGAGATCTCTATTTTAACAAGTGCTTAAACTAAATAAATAAAGACGTGGTAGAACGTGAACATATTAACTATCATCCTCGCAGCTCGCACAGCCCATTATTTATGCATTAAATTAATAACAATATGCAAACACGGTATTTACAAATTGAACACGTCTGTTGCTTTGTGAACGTGAACTGTACGTAATAAAGAGTGAGAATTTGTGCCTGGATAACCACGGTTGTAATTAAACGGATTTAAACAATATATAATAATCACGCGATTTCTTTAATTAAAACTAAATGACGAGTGACAAAATAAATAACATTGCACCTGCAGCTATTATACGTGGACATGGCATGGTGCAGAGTAAGGTTATCGCGGGGCATTTTTACAGACAACGGCGGATGTGCCAATGCAGTGCAGCTGTGGGGCAAATGGATATTTTTCTGTCAAGGTCATTTATTTCTCGATTTAAAGCTTTCGTGACTGCAGGGATTCATCTTCTTGGTTCTTTCGGTAAAGTCACGTAGATAAAAAATAATAAAATAATAAAAATAAAACATAATAAATATTTCTCACGACGTTTCGGCCACACGGCTGCTTGCGTTGTGGCCGAAACGTCGTGAGAATTATTTTATTATGTTTTATTTTTATTATTTTATTACTTTCCTTCTACGTGACTTTACCGAAAGAACCAAGAAGGGGTCATTTATTTCATTTTATTTAGACACACCGCGTGTTTTTAAGCATGTAAATGATGCCTCAATTAATTGTGTAAAATCAACGATTACCCTCACAATACACGGTTTTTGCATTGTGCGTGTGAGAAGCATGGGAATGGGTTACGTTAATCTTTTGCGTCATGATTTATGTATATGTTTATGTCATGTGTTATGGTATATGCTTTATGGCAGGCGTTATGTATATGCTTTATGTAATGGGTTAATGTGGCCCCAGCAGCCACTCAATGCATCACGCAGACCACGATTCACAAGGAAAGAATAAATGTATTTTTTATCGAATACTCACCCCCATCCAATCAGGAAAGGAGCGAATCTTAACATGCCCGCTTGTAAATGGTATTTACACACATGCATAGAGCCTGTCACGAAAAAAAATACATCAACATTTCATTTGTTTTGCCAATAATACACGTATAAAGAACACGTGGACCGGGTGTAAATTATGGACATGTCTAAAACATACCAACCTCACTTATCCCACTTAATTCATGAAGCACATTTCAATTCCCCCTTTTCGTGTCTTCTTGTTTCCAACCAATTTCTTGTCTCTAAACAGATCGTTCACTCATATGCCCAGCTTTGTTTATTACACATTTAACTGTTGCAATTGAATCCTTTGGAGCTGCATACAGCGCGATTTCAAAAGACCAGTGCAATTTCTATAACCTGGCGCAGGTCATAGGAAAATGCATAAGGGCACGTGCAGTAGGTTAAAGGACTGTGTGATTTGTGCTATTTCAAGGTGCATGGTAAACTAAATATTACGGAGACAAGATCGATGGGTTTTGTTTACGACGTATCAAGGGCTCGTTGAGACACTGATTTAAATGAGAACAACAAAATACAAAAACAAATTTAAATGTGTAAACGAAACAATGCAGAAAACACCATTTGAAAAATATCACAACTCAATTTACAATGAATATTAACGAATATCGTTTGAATACTATTTAACTACAAAGTACTATTAAGCACCATAATATGCATTAAATAAATGCCAAACTGAAAGTTTAATTGTTGAAGAACAAATGCAATGATAATTGCCAAACACTGTAGCGACTTAAGCAGTGAAGTGAAATCTAAATTACATGAAACTAGCCTTTTGTCCGTCCAAGGACAGGTGTATTGCAGTAAATCTGAAACTTGCAAGCGAAAAGCAGACCGCGACGTGATATACATTGCATCAATTCGTGTGCAGTTTGTAAGGGCGCGGTGACACAGACCTATTTCATTTAAAGGTTATAATCCCTTGTTCACCATGACGTCCTTTTTACTTCGATGTCTCAACAGCGTTATGGAGATCGCGTGACATGAGGGTTCTGTCTTTGTAGTGAGAGCTGTGAGTTGACGCCGAGGAGGGGGGAGGAGGCGCCTCGCCCCCCCATGTGGAGTGACGTCAGCCGATAATTATTATGAATGGAGGGGCGGTGTCCTTTTGGAGGACGTCACCTGTTCATGATTATTAATGGGGGGGGGGGGGGGGTTTCTCCATACGGAGTGATGTCACCCACTCATGATTATTAATGAGGCGGGTCCATGTGGAGGACGTTAACTGTTCATGATTAATAATTAGGGAGGCTGGTCGACGTGGAGTGACGTCACGTGCGTTACACACTGACATTCTTGGGTAAATGGACACAATGCAGCAAAGACACACAGTCATTCCACATGTGAGGTACGTCGTGCAAGAAGATGATTGCAGGGACACCCTGTGTATTTATAACATCTTCATCATGAAGACCAGACACTACCGATCGTACGTATCTGATTCTCACGGAGAGCGCACACGCAAATGTACAAATACGCTTACCAAACTCCCAAACCCACTAGGTGCATAAACGAGGCAACGCAATTATTTGTCAACCTGTGAAGCGATGTATTTAGAGCCAAGCGCGATGCCACCTTTGGCTTTTTCCCTGTCTCTTCCATGCAAATGTTGCAAGGCGCTTTGGTGTTCAGCAAACAGCAGTGCCTGGATTTTTATCTTTGCCTCCAAATTTACATTCCAATTAGCAAGCGGTGCCAGCTCCACATCTCAAACACATTCTTTAATAGCGATAGATGGCAGCCTGGTTTTCTATGAACAAAACTTAAAAATAAATTATGATGGGGATACTCAGGTGAATTGGTGACCTGCAAGAACACGGCATATGCAAAATCCTCCTTTTCCAATAGTCGCATACCGTCTTCACTGTCCAAAAGGACCATCGAAATATGCGGGCACTTGAAAAGCAGAATAGATTAGAAGGAGGGCTGAAATTGAAGCGTTAATGCGATAAATCGTTGACGGGTCACATGACCCAACGACCAAGGATACAGGAGGGAAACATTCTTTGCTCGCCTCAACCGTAACCTCGTACCCCGACAGCACATAAATACGGTATGGCATTCCCAAAACCGCATAAACGCGCAGAACTGCTAATGGCACAATAAACCTTAGTGTAGAACCTTAAAGTAATCCAGGCAGACAACCAGAGAAAGTCACACGCACCAGATAAATGGTCATGAACCTCCCCACTTTCATAGGGATAGGGAGGTGCTAAATAATGCATGTGCGCATTATTTAGTACAACGGGAGCAGCCTGTGCTTTCATAGAAATAGTGACGTACATTCTTGGAGAAAATGCGATTATTTATTTACTGGGTGCAGTTACTTTATGCGTGAGCCTAATTCATGTACGCTTGCATTTGTTGGAATTCATGGGATAAATGAAAATGCAGGAAAGTTGTGGAAGATTGACCTGGCATTGAGTGTCAGCCTGGGGCTTTGGGAGATTCGAGTGTCCATTTGAATGTCACCACCACTCCTTTGTGCGCTGTGCCTACCTTGATAGCTGCGCACAAATAGCGCTCGCCATGACATTCCGGAAAACTAAACGTGACATGTTGTCTTCACGCAAATGTTCATTGTGTAGCGATTGACAAATGCATTTGTGTTTCTTATGAATATAACGGGAGCATGGGACTCATCATTTGTTCCAGCTGGGTACTTCAAAAGCCCCAGGACTGCCCCCGGGCATCTGTAGCTCGATATCATTGCCAGCACCACACAGAGTGACAATGCATCTCATCACCCAAACACTCCACTACCCCCCCCACCACCACCACTCTCATCTGTAACTCCCATCCTACAACCTTCCTTTGCACTTCCTCCCAACTCGTTACTTTGCCCTCTGGCGTAGTGCCAGCCGCCCGGATTTACTGATGGCCAGCGGACCGTGGCTTCACATAATTTGCGTGCCCTGCATCAAAAAAATGGTGCAAATGCAAAATGAACGCAGTTTTAATTGAGAGGGTGCCAGTGCTGTGTGTTCAATTTCACAGGAGCATGCCTTATTGACGGAACTATGGTTGAGTCCCGTAGAGCTGGGCTGTTGTTGAAAAGGAGTCCAAACAAATTAAACGCCATCCCGTGTTGAACACAAACTCCTGCAGGACCACACATTGGTACACATTGCCCTTAAATGTCACTTTTATGGATGAAAGGATTTTGCAAAACAGCACGTTGTTTTAAGTTATTTTACAAATGCATATGCATTACATCTCCAGTCCACTAGGTACATGAATAAGTACGAACGTGGCACGTGCAAAACATTGGATGCCACTACAAAAAACTACTTTATAGATTTGAAGAAGTGGTTTTTTTCGCCCAAATATTATATTCACATAGGGAAATTACATATTTCAGTAAAGTCACGTAGGTAATAATAAATGAAAATATCTAACTTCATTTTTTATTATTTTAGTAAATTATTAGCTATTTATTTACTTATTTTCCCCTACGTGACTTTACCGAAAAAACCTAAGAGTATGAATCTTTTCAGTCACGAAAGCTTCAAATCTAGAATTAATACATATTTCAGGCCATGCCTCTGTTTGACAAGAGTGTATGCGTTGCCATTGTGATACCATCACTAACTTGAAGGCCCTGGGGTGGTGAATGGTTTGTCCAAAAAAATGCTTCTTAGAGAGAGAGAGTGACAATTACTGAGTTATTTCAAACTGTTTATGACCATCGTACTCCCGGCCTCTTTCTGCCCCTGTTATTTCTTACCCACACATATTGGAGCTTCAAAGCTCATCGGATTCCTCCAGTCTAAATAAAGATTCTGATTCTGTTGCACTGCTCGACTTTGAGATCCCCTCCCATCGTCACCTTTCCCCAGTTCTTACAACCTTTGCTCAATTCGAAAAAAAAAACATTCACGTTTATCTCTTACACCATAAAGAGTGCAGTGTGTTACTTGCCACCTGACACGTTGGGATTTAGGGCCTGTGCTCAGCTACCTACGGCAGTGCTATTCCCATAACCGATTCGATCATGTGAGTGCTCTGCAGGATAACTCACCCATCAGCGTCCTCCAACACGTGCAGTTTTTGGACTGCTGCAGTAGCTCGGGTAGGTGTTGCTTGCCAACTATGATTTGGAGGAAAAAAAAAGTATCCACTCTCCTTTGTAATGTTGTGTATTGGCAAGAAATTAGTTCGCTGCTCTTTCCGAAATGGTTAGAACGATTAATTTAGATTGACACGCGACGATCAATCTTTGTGAGTGATATAAATATGTGCCCTGAGTATGGATAGAAAGGCTGATTGCAGTGATTTTAAAGTAGTTTTGTGATATAATCTTCCAGAACTATTATCCGACACAGGGTGATGCACAACTAACTACAAAGTAGTCAGAATGGACATGTCTTCATCTGATGACAATAACACCATTAGATTTTTTATATAATGTGGAGGAAATCAATTGTGATAAAAAAAACCCCACCAAAGGTGATAAACCTTAATTACAAACAACGCTCACTGCTAGTCTATGTATTTGCATTCTCAAAAAATGCCCTTGAAAAAATGCATAACAATAATGAACACTTTAAAACGCACCGCACAATATTCACTCACTCTCAAAGAAGAGAGAGAGCGAGACTCATGAGGCGCGAGGCAGAACCACAGACGAGCATGCACGGCACAACTGGGGGAAGCGATGGCAGAGCAGTTGGGTTGATGCACTTCAAGCTCAGCGGCCCGAGGTCGAGTCCTGGCAGTGGCGAGCGATATCTGAACTGATGTTGGGTTCCCCTTCAGCAACCCGCACCGAGATTCGTGGTGAAATATGGTCGAATTACCGCCTGCGTTTCACAGAATGCGTGCAAAGCCGTCCCCTACCAGTGCATTGACAAAAAAGGTGAATACATTTGCATTAGCTGATCAAATATTTACATTGTGGCAGTAGAGACTAAGCATTGGCCAAAAGGGAATACCAGAGTACAACGTATTGATACCTGGCTCCATTAGTAAGCTTCCTTAGAGGGATTCAGTTAGAGTATACATTCACACACAATATATTAGGACAATCTGACCGGATGCCTTAAAAGCCTAACGCTATAGAATAACGATACCATTATTTCCATTTTTGCCAACAATGCTGTGCATTGCTTGACGCGTGTTGCAGGATGTACACGGCGCACTTCCTGCAATTTTACACGTGACGTGATTGTTCTGGCATATGGTGCCCAGAGGTCGGTGTGCATTTGGCCATCATCTGCCTTGTCAAATGGCTCAGAAATGCCAACTGCTTTTTTCCTCTGCTTACCCAGCTCACAATGTCAGATGAGTAACCTTTAACAAATCTAGAGCCAGATAGCCAGAGATTTACCTTGATGTTCAGTTTCACGATTAGCAATGCCATCGCATATCAAAGCTTTCTTTGTTTAGTCGGTGATACAAAATGCTGTTAGGCCATATTCAATTTTTTTTTATAATACATCGATGCAAAAGCCAATGCATTAACACCTCATTGAGTGTTATAGTGGAGAATATGGTGCAGCTAAACATGCAGCCCAGCAATTATTTCTTGTTCATGTACTTATTTCTGTACTAAATTTTGATTCAAAGCTTTCGTGACTGCAGGGATTCATATTCTTTACCGAAAGAACCAAGAATATATTTCTGTACTGTTATGTTTTTATTTCAAAGTAGTGGCCATCATGATCATCGTCACCCACGGTCTATCCACTGATGAATGAATCCTCCTATATCGTCACCACTCCCCCACGGTTCCTAAATCGCTCCATCTCCGCGGTAGTCGTTCCTCTTGGGCACGATCCCTTCCCTGGCTGTGACTCCATCACCAGTCTGGTCCATCGGCCATCAACCCTTGTGATTCGCCCTGCCCATATCCACTTATTTTCCTTAACAGTCAATACGTCTCGAATTCATTCCCAATGCATTCCTCTCTGTGTCGCAATGTCATTCCCAGCATGCATCTCGACATACCCTTCATCTGAGTAACATCTCTTCGTTCCATTTTTTTTGTCTGTGTCCATGCTTCTAATCCATATGTTGTAGCAGATTATACAGACCGATTGAAAATGTTCCTGTTTAGGCACAATGGAATGTTGCTTTACATTATTGAATTAAAATTTCCCAAAGCAGTCTATCCTGCTTTTCCTCGCCTCCCTATGCCATCTTTTTTTGTTCCAGTCCACCTTCAATAGGTATCGCTGAATAAATACGTTTTATCATTTTTACCCAGTTGTGTCTCTCTAGCAATTATCATATTTTATTCAATGAGCTGCGTTTCGTCCGTGACGTTTGTCTTGATTCTATTTATCTTTAGCACAACTTTACAGTCTTCTTTATTAAGGTTCGATAATGATTTCTTGCGATTCATTTCCATAGATACATGTGATGACAATGTGATCCTAAAATCTGAGATGGTTATCATTATCTGCATTTGTGTCTACCCCGTAATTTCGGCAATCCAATTTTCATAAAAATGCATTCCAATGTTTGCTCTAAAAAACCTTGTCAAAAGCGTGTATCTTTGTCTGACTACGGTGGTTTGTGTTTTGTTACTTTCTTCATGCACTCTCAGTGGAGAGATGGTCAATCTTCATACCTATGGCTTTAATAAATCATGTATATTTTATGAAGGTTTTGATTTGCGAGAGATTTGCTTAATGCATCAGTTTCAACCGAATCAAATACTTTTTCGAACCCCACAAAAGCCAATCATAATGGTGTTTGAACTTAATTAACTTTTTTGAGAATATGACTGATAGTATGTATGTAATCAAAGATAGAAAAAATGAACTCGCTCACATGTTTCGTTGCCCTATAAATGAACTATTAGTTGAACTATCATTTTTAGTGAAAATGTAATATACATGTGATAAAATGATAATGGGTTTGCAATTGTTCAAATCAGTTTTGTTTCCCTTCTTGAACATACGGATTATTTGGGTATGTTTCCACAATTGAGGTCTTTTTTTCCTGTGTGAACATTTATCAAATAGCTTCGTGAATTTGGTTTTAACAGCTTGTCCCCCATTTTTGATTATGTGTTCCAATTTTCCAAATACTACGAAACCTTTCCCATTTCATAGTGTGAAATCTGGAATATCTTCACATGTGATTTTTTAACTGTAGACATCAGAAAAAAATGTCTCCGCTAGTGGCGAGATGTTAACTACCTCGCCTGCTTTACAGGAGGTCGTGGGTTCGATCTCGACTCTGACGTCTGCCTGTGGTCACGTGGATTTTTAACCATGTCCTCCGGATTTTTCCTCCACATTTAGAAATCTGCGTTGAGAGTATTTGGCAACTATAGATATCCACATGATAAGCCACTTCATTGGGCTATCATTTGTGGTCAGGTTGCTTCTGAAAAGGAGATGTATAGCTCAGTGGGTCTTACCTGGTAAAATAGAAATAGCCTAGTTAGTTTGTAATTTGATAGGAATACATCTTGCTATTATTTGTAACTTACCAATCATCAGTATGAGAATAGGTTTTCCCCTTTTGTCTGGCAACAAACAGGTGTTAAGATGTTAAAACACCAAATTGAAACCTTTTACAAGGAATCATGTCTGCATTAACCACAATACTTGTGGTCAGAATGCAAACAAAACGGTGTTAGACCAGAGGACGCCTTTTGGCATCTTAACACCTGTTTTGTCGCCTTTTGGCGTCCTCTGATCTAGCACCGTTTGGAGACTAGGCTCAAAAGAAAGCTGTCTCTGGTGTGGACCAATCAATTTCAAAGACAATGCATCTATTATCAGAGTATGTTTTTTGTTTGCATTCTGACCATAAGTATTGTTGTTAATGCAGACATGATTCCTTGTAAAAGGTTTCAGTTTGGTGTTTTAACATCGTAACACCTGTTTTGTTGCCAAAAAAAAGGGGAAAACCTATTCTCATATTTTGATACTGGCAAAGGAGGTCCCATGATATTACCAATCATCAACTTCCTTTTTACTGCTTTCAGGCTCTCATTGGCTGTGTTTGTTCTCCAATGTTTGGTCTCATTTTAGTCTCTACTGTGTATTTTGTCTTTTGTTAGCTATATTTATTATTTTCATGGGTTGATAATGCCAGGATGCTAGGCATCAAATTGGTTGGAAACATTTCGCAGATTATAAAAGTAATCAGAAATGTAATTTCGCAAGTTATCGCTGATCGGTTCTAAATGTTCACCCCCCACATTGAGATTGCAGCAATAATTAGGGCTTTTCTAATGTTTAAAATGAAAATGCTAAATATGTTTTGTCCAACTGTTCCCAGATTGTCTAACAGGAACCAGTAGGATATAGAGCTTACAAGCTTAAGTTCACAACATTATCTAAAAACAAGGAAGTGCATAAGCATTATCTTTGCGAGATTTATAGGAAGCAAACTGAAACAGATGGCCAGATGTCACTGGCCACAATGATTGGAAAGTACTTTCTGCATTAAGAACCACGGCGGTGGTTAGAATGCAGTGCCACAGCTTCAGGGGTCTAGAGTTCAACATTAAGTTCTTCAAGCTGTAATTTGAAATGGCATTAATTGGCTCCTAATTGGGCATCTTGCCATAATGGGTGAGAGTGTGTTACAGGGCACCTCACACTGAGTTGTCTAATTACTGAGCCGCAATGAATTGGGAGCTTTCATTGGCAAGGACAAAACAATCATACGGATACAGCTATGAAATCATGTTGAAGGCTCGCTTTTAAAACAAGCGTTTGGAAGTTGTTGCCAATAACAGGCATTGCTACCAATTTTCACATAATAGATTAGGTTCGTTTTTTTACAATCTATTTGAAGCATATTTTGTGGTTTCAGCAACTACTTCAAATTAACCAACCGGGTGGCTACTCAGCGGTGGAGAGAGCGGCTCAAAATCAGACACATCCTAGTTGGGTTGACTCAGCCCATCATCCTTCCAGAGCCAATAAAATGACCACCACTTTGTGTATATGCTCACTTCCGCCATGGCAATGTGGAATGTACACCACCACTTCAGGCTGTAAATGGGAGATGAGTACGGCCCAATGTTCATTTGGGAAGGAAATCAATGTGACTTTGACTTGTATGTCACCAATACGACTACACTTTATTTTCATCAAGTCTCAAAGTTGAAGAACATCACATCTTTTAATTATCTTATTTTTTTTAATGTAAAAAAAAATCAGTTCAAAATAATGCCACACTTGACCAAGCCAGAACAAAACACATTTTGACCAATTCTAGACTTGAAGCTTTCGTGACTGCAAGGAATCATATTCTTAGGTGTTTTCGGTAAAGTCACGTAGGTAAAACATCAAAATTAATAAAAATAATAAAATAAAATAAAGATCACGACGTTTCGGAGTCAACACAAGTCTCCGTCATCAGGTGGGACAGTCACAGCCAGATCAGCTGTATCAAGTGAGGCAATGATTCAAGATGTAATCCCTTAAAAGCGAGTTGAGGGGGGAGGAGAGGGGGGGCTCATCAGAATGTGGTAGCCAATGAATGGAAAGTATCGGGAGAGAGGGGCCAACAAAAAGGTGGGCGACGGCGTGGAAGCTATTGTGCGCAAGCGACACACTGCTGCCCACGCCAACGCATTGGACAGAGAGGGGGGAGGGGGGAGGTCTGATACACATGATAGAAAAGAAAAGAAAATGCGTATGTTTATACCAATGCTGGCTGAACAATGAAGAGATTCCTGTTAAACACTGGGGATGTTAACACTCGGTAAAGTAAACTAGTGCCTGTCAGATAAGATGGCCAAAAAAGTGTAATTAAGTCTTTTTTGCGTGGTTAATAACATCTTTCCAATGATTACTAAGTTTGTACCCATCATCACGGTTGAAATTATGTACCCATCATCACGGTTGAAATTATGTCAGATCTGAAACACGGCAGAACTGATTCTTCGGCCGTTGCCGATCATTGCTACAACTCAGTGGGCTCTCATGAAATTGTCTTTTCCGAGACCAAGGTTCGCTGTAAACCTCCTGGCTACCATCAAAGGTTTGTACACGAAGCCATACAAATATACAAACACAGACATAATTTCAACCGTGATGATGGGTACAAACTTAGTAATCATTGGAAAGATGTTATTAACCACGCAAAAAAGACTTAATTACACTTTTTTGGCCATCTTATCTGACAGGCACTAGTTTACTTTACCGAGTGTTAACATCCCCAGTGTTTAACAGGAATCTCTTCATTGTTCAGCCAGCATTGGTATAAACATACGCATTTTCTTTTCTTTTCTATCATGTGTATCAGACCTCCCCCCTCCCCCCTCTCTGTCCAATGCGTTGGCGTGGGCAGCAGTGTGTCGCTTGCGCACAATCGCTTCCACGCCGTCGCCCACCCTTTTTTTGGCCCCTCTCTCCCGATACTTTCCATTCATTGGCTACCACATTCTGATGAGCCCCCCCCTCTCCTCCCCCCTCAACTCGCTTTTAAGGGATTACATCTTGAATCATTGCCTCACTTGATACAGCTGATCTGGCTGTGACTGTCCCACCTGATGACGGAGACTTGTGTTGCCTCCGAAACGTCGTGATCTTTATTTTATTTTATTATTTTTATTAATTTTGATGTTTTACCTACGTGACTTTACCGAAAACACCTAAGAATAACATTTTGACCAACTTTTTTGTGGAAGTTAATAGATATTTTTTGGATCTTTCGGTAAAGCCACGGAGATAGAAAAAAAGATCAAGACGTTTCGATCGCAACACAAGCACTCGTCATCAGGTGAAAAAAATAGCGAGAGAGCTGCGGAGGCAGGATGTTATAAAAGTTTGAGATGGGTGTAGCCCAAGGGTCATCAGCGAAGTGGGCGGGGCTAGTGAAGAAATGTGCATATAAATGTAAGATCGGAGAGCTGAGCTACCTCCACGACGACGAAGCTGCCTAGGTGGCACATTGTATTGTGAGAGATTAGCATGAAAATGTAAGATCGTAGAGCCACCGCCATATCAAGTAAAACGAGCAACGGTGGCTGTGTTAGCGAGACATTTAACCTGTTAATGTAACACCAGAGTCGAAAATAACGACTAAACATCACAGCCAGTTATGACTTAACCTGGTTAATAACGTCCTTCCAATGATTGCTCATTTTGTACCTATCTTCTCGGTTGAAATTGTGTCTGTGTTTATATATCTGGATGGCTTCATGAACGAATCTTTGCTGATAGCCAGTGGGCTTGCAGAGTACCTACGTCTTGGAAAAATCTATTTCGTGTGTGCCCACAGCGTTAAAACAATGATCAGCCACGGCTGAGATATTGGTCCTACCGTGTTTCAGATCTGCCTTATGTTCACGAACACGGTCCGAGACATGTTGCTTAGTTTCCCCAATGTAACTACTGCCGCAGACACAGCTTAGTTTGTAGACGCCGGGGTATTGCATGTCAGAGATGACATCCTTCAGAGATGGGATCAGATCACGAATTGTATGTACTGTGTTGAATCGAACTGGAATCTTGTGTTTGCTCATGATTTTGGAAATCTTTTTGGTGACCCCTGCTATGTATGGCAAGGTGATGGGTTTGATTGTTCCTCAGATGTTTTTTTCCCAACAATTGGGGCGATAGCTTTACGGATTGTGTAGTCTGAATATCCATTCATCTTGAGGACTTGGTGTACGTGCTCCAGTTCACTGGCTCGGTGATGATGGTCGGAAATACATAGAACTCAATGGGTGTAAAGTTTTGATGAGGAAATTATTCTGGGATGGATGGTGGTGGGAGTCACGTTTTAGGTAGGTATCCATATGGGTGGCTTTCCTGTAGACAGTGTCCCAATTGAGCCATCTGGTCTCTTTTCGATTAAAACATCCAAGAATGGTAACTGGCCATCCTTTTCCACCTCCATGGTGAATTTGATGGCTGGGTGTATGGAATTGATGTGGTTAAAAAATTGGTCCAGAGCTGGTAGGAAATGTGGCCAGATAATCGAACATGTCATCTACATACCTTTTCCAAAAGGAAGGACTGTACAGTAGGATGTCTCAAATTTTCCATGAAAACATTGGCAACAACTGGAGATAAGGGAGAACCCATTGGGGTACCTTCAACTTGTTTGTAGAATGTTCCATTCCAGGTGAAGTAAGTATTGGTGAGGCAGTGTCTAACCAGGGCCGGTACATCAGAATTCAGTCCTTGTTGGACCAAATCTTCAATGATTGCAATGGTGTCAGGAACAGGAACTTTGGTGAACAAAGATACTACATCGAAACTCACAAGCAAATCACATGGAGAGAGTGAGATGTCCTTAATTAACGATACCAAGTGAGCTGAGTTGAGTACAGCTGAGGTGGTCTTACCAGTGAATGGTTGTAAGGTCTCAGACAGAAATCTGGCCAGTTTGTAGGTGGGTGAGTCAATGGTGGAGACGATAGGCCGAAGTGATGTACCTTCTTTATGGATTTTTGTTAACAGAGTTTACAATTTATACATAGTGCAGTAATATATTATAACATGAAATGTTTGAAAAAGTAGTAAAATACTTTAATATATATTTATTTAACATGACATTAGTTGAGCAATGCTGTTTCTTTGTCAGACGAAATTGTAAGTCTTTGTGTTGTGTCACAAACATGGGAAAAGTTAATAGGTAAAAATTGTGCAGAATCTGCGGATTTTTTTCCCCCGTGTATGTGTGTGGATTTTCACCAGACCAGCCCACAGCGTGGAATTATACGCTGCTGGGAGATTGTTATTATTATCATTGTTATTTCTTGTGTGTCATGGAGATTTGTTTTGTTGTCGGGCACTATCGCTTACAGTGCGCAGTTGGAGGAAGCAGGACTGAGCGATAATGGGGGCGCATGAGTTGTGGAGACATTGTAGGGATGGGGAGGAAATGTTGTACAGAAGACAGGAGCTTGGTTGGGGGGGGGGGGGACTAAGGACCAGGGGTGTGGCCACTGTGGGTGTTGGGGGTGTGCGGACACCCCCAGCATTTTTTATATATGGCGAAGAGACATCCACAGACATTTGAGCACATATAATTGTATTTTTAAGTCTTCTCTTTGTGAGGATGTCCTCGACTCTCCCCTCCCCCACCTTAAAAAAATAACAGCTAATGTCATGCCAAAGGAAACACACGTAGAATGACAATTTGTACAAAGTATACGCAAATGTTTTATTTAGTTGAATGGCAGGAACGAGGCATAATCTACAAAAAGATACCGGTCGAACAAACAAGATGGAAGAGAACAACAAACTACACATCAGTCAGATGGAAAATATGGGATGGTACAAATGAGGCACACAGTACATACGAGACAGACAATAAAGATTAGTGGACAAGTGAGACAACACAATAATTAATTCTTAAATCGCAACCATGGAGCGTGCCAATTAATCAAATATCTAGGGCGTGATACGATTTTTTAATCTAAATATAATAACCCCATGTGTCCTGATTTTTGGGCCACTGTGTCTTGTGCGGTTTTACGGTGTTAAGGGGGACAGTGGAGTGAGAATGGAAAAAAGGGGTGGAGTAGGAAAGGGATTGGGGGTGTTCGATGGAAGGTTGCAGGGATGGGAGTTGGACCGGGTGGGAAGTCCGCTATGGCGGGGTGAAGGACACGCGTGCGGACACGCGACTTCCTAGGCTACGTGAGAAAGTCCAGGCTAAGGGGAAAGGCCTTATAAACAAAACAAAATCACACGACTTTTTTTTTTCTCTGTAAATGACCTGTACTTAACATAAACATAGTATTTGGTAATGCTGCCTGGCCTATGATGCACAACCACAATTAACAAATAAATTGACGTGCAACTTAAAATGTTTTTTATAATCTGCAACGTTTCAGGCAATGGCCTTTCTTCATAGCACATAAACGGAAAGCCCATAGAGTTAATAATAATAATTTAAAGTTATAAAGAGCCCTTAAATAATCGTTCTCAGGGCGCTATGCATGGCAAGGCGGAAAATAATTAACAACCAAGTAAAGAAGAGGGAGGCGAGGAAGACGGTTAAAAATGACTAAAGAGAGAAAACCATTTCAAACAGATTCGTTTTTAGTCGAGATTTTTAATGTCTCGAAAGTCCTGACCTCGACAGGCAAGGAGTTCCAGAGTTTAGTTAGAATGTGTAAGGGTCGTTGATTGCACTTAGCACCACGAGGCCTGATGAGAATTACATTGTAAAAAAGCTTTCTCATGACCAGATTTCAAATAAGCATATGAGTCGTTACCTAAGAGTAGCTATGGAGTACCAGACAACCCATTCAATCATCAAGAGTATAACTGAGCAAAACTCATTTATACCGAAAGTAAAAATGTTAAATGCTGCTGGCACAAGCCGCATTTAACTTGAGCGTCACATTCATTCTAGATTTGAAGCTTTCGTGACTGCAAGGATTCATACTCTTAGGTTTTTTCGGTAAATTCACGTAAGTAAAAATAAATAATAAATAAGCAATAAGTCGGTCAAAAAAGGAAATACAATTTTTTTATTATCATTTTATTTTTATTAATTTTTATTCAATTTTTTACCTACGTGACTTTACCGAAAAAACTAAGAGTATGAACGTCACATTCATATTTCGGTTTACTGCATATGATTTCGCCGTTGCATTGTATAGCTCTCCGATATGTTTACGTGGTTATAACAATACACAGTACAACCCGAAAAACACATCGGAGATAACATTTAGGTTGTACTCAGAAATCAGTCCGAGGCAGAACAGCGATGTAAACAGGCAGCAAACTTCTAGTGTGACGATCGGGTTCACTTTCTTCCTCCAAATTTAAATGTTTCATCTTTTTTTTTTACGAGAGAGAGAGCACTAAAACCAGGCAATGACAGCAGGGTTCTCAGTCTGAAAATGCGTTAAAGACTGTAATTGCTGCACGGGTTTAGTACGATCGTCGTCGAGGCCCGTAATATTACAGGGCAGTGTTTTATCACGTTTATTGCTTAATCCAATGCTTTATAAATCCACTACATAATATTTAGGGCGACCAGAATAGGCTAAGAGATAGCACACTTGCCTCCTAGCCTGAGGTTGTTTCAGTTTTTTTTTTTACTAAACCACGGTCCTTCGAATCAACCCAGAGCTGTGGTGGCCGTGTCACGGAAGGCAAGTTGAGCCAGACAGCCCATTCCAGGCATTCAAACGTCTTTTGACACCCTTCAAAAGGATGGCAACAATGATGTGCGACGCCTATGGGCAAATCAGTCAACCACGACAGGTAATATTTCCCCCAAGCTTAAGACTTTATCCGAAGCAGAACCAGCTTTAAAATGCACCTATACACGTATATAAAATATGTACGCATGAGTGCTTTAACTCAATCCAGTTGTGGGATAATAGATTTAGAATCACGTGTAGCGCAGGTAACATGTGTTTATTTCCATGATGATCTTGTATACTGCAGTGGCATTGAAGATGCCAACTTTAACATTTGAACAATGACGGAAAATAAAGTCTAAATCAGTGGTACGCTTCACTTGACCCTCCCTCTGCATCAACCATCGAAGCTCCCAGTAAACCTTGGGGGGAGGTCGTTCATTCCCCTCCGCTGTCCTCGTCTGCGCTATTGGCTCCCTGCTGAAAGTCCAAGCTCAAGACCTGCCTTCCTTCCTCCGACTGTGACTGACTGCCTCCCTCTATAAAATAAATATCCCTCATGTATTTGTACAGCATCTTGAGATGCGGTCGCATTTAGGCACCATATAAATTCAAATTGTATTGTAAATCTCGGCTTGAGGAGAAGCACATTGAGGCATCTACTCCAAAGGCTTATTATGTTCACAAAATAAATCCACATCAGAATCCAGCCATGCCCGCAGCCCCCGCAGTTCCAGAATGAAGAAGTGCACAGGTGTTCCCTCTATTACCTGTGGCACAGCCGAAGGGTGACCCTGAAAATCATTGCCTCCGGTGCGCTGCACACTATTGCTTTCAGCTTAGCTGATGAATATAGGGGAAGCGAGTAAATTATTCAATGAACTATTTGCCGCCCCTTCCCTATTTGCTTTTCAAGCCATTTACTACCCCGGTATTGTTTGTCGTTGCGCCGTTTCGTTAATGGATAGGCACCAGAGATTCCTTAAAAATACTTTCACACGAAAATTAGATACGGTCCGGTATGCCATACACACAAGTGCAATGCATATATGGGAGAAGAACATTGACGCAGTGGTCAATGGCGCTGCGTGCTATGAACCCAATTCCCTAAGTTCAATACCCGTCCATGGATAACATCAGGAGTGAGTCATATCTGAATGTTACACACTCAAAATGAAGGACGTGGGCAGGTGCTCCAAATCGAGGGCAAACACATTTATTGTGGCAAATCTGTCAAATGCAACAGCACGTTTGTCACACACAGCAATCCTCAACCGAGTCGCCATTAACCACGTGACTGGCGTACCAGTCCGGTTAATCAATAACCCCGCCAGCCACCCACAGGCCCAACTCAGTCATCGCATGCTGGTGTACACACGTGCATTGATGTACTACACAGCACATAAGGACTTTCACAAAAGCACACTTTACTCCCTTGCTGCACGAGGAAATAATGAAAAGAGTGGCCACATGAATCGATCCTGGATTACCCCTCCCTCTTCACTAACCCACACTTGACGGTGCGGTAAAGTGCGGTCAAACAACCACCATGACCGACAAGCCACGGGAAGGGCCTTCATCCAGCAATTCATTGACAAAGAACAGTAAATGATACATTTTTTTACACGATAAACTGATGCAACAAAGGAAGACCCATGATTGGGCACATATGTTGTATGTATGTTGAACTTCTTTCGCACCGCACGTAGCCAACTGTGCTAGTCGGAGGTGCGGGGGATGGACAACAAACTAAACGCCAAAAGCAGTTCTAAAGAAATTAGTTTTCAATATAGATTTAAAAATGCATCGCTCCAGTGGCTTCCTAATGTCGGAAGGAAGAGCGTTCCAGACGGCCGCCGAAGTGCATCTGAAAGTGCGCGTTGCGGTGATCGTCTTTGTTCAATGGTCATCCAAAAGCCGCTGCAATGATGACTGTAGTTTGCGTGATGGTTTATGCTCCTTCTTTGACGAAATCAGCCTAATTAAGCAAAACGCCACTTAGTTTATACTCCGGTAATAATTATCTATTCATCCATGAGAGTTGTACGAAGAGTCCTTCTTGAGATATTTCACCAATCGCCAAGTTATATTCGCAGATTGGATGAAATCGGAGGGTCCCAGAGAAAAACCCACAAACATGACACTGCATAGGCAGTGTCCTGCAGAATGCACGGGCATAATGACTTTAAACCCCTCGCCAAACCTCCTACGCATTTCACAAGTAGTACTAATCGCATATCTGCATTTCCCATAAATATGCTAAATTCCTCTTGATATGCAAATTATTTTGTCAAGGCGCCCTTCCCCCCTCCATCCCAGCTTAAATAGTCGCTCCAAGCCTGGAGTGTGTCATTCAGACTGGCTACTCGACAGACCTGTTCTCCACCTGAGGACGGCTGCTTGCATTGTGGCCGAAACGTCGTGAGAATAATTTATTAGTTTTATTTTTATTATTTTATTATTTCTCTTCTACGTGACTTTACCGAAAGAACCAAGAAGATGAATCCCTGCAGTCACGAAAGCTTTAAATCGAAACTGCACAGGCAGTTAGCTGGTGCAACACCATTGAGCGTTGCACAACTCAGCTGTGTTCAATTTGAGCGTCGTGCCGCGTTCTTTCCCGTTGTAAATTCGCGATTTTACAACGCAGCCCTGAGTCGGCCACGCTGGCCTCCAACTCACCTTGCCGAGGCAGCAAGCTTGAGGCTGTCTCGCTCGCCCGGCCTGACCCAAAACTGCAGACGTAGAGGAACGTTATTAAAAATGGCGGGCGATGTGGCAGGTTCACTTAAAGAGGGCGAATGCGGCATGTCAGGACACTGAGGCCAGCATTGCCGAGATTCTTGGTTCAAGCTCCAGGGTGGGTGAGTGAAATAAATAAGCATTGCCTCCTTGACATGGGAAAAAGGACTCATGTCCCAGTGCTGCGCAGGGCGAATTCCATTTTGAATGAGCAGCCGTAGGGCAACCCGATGCTGGGTGAGGGCACGGTCGCTCTGTGGAGGAAAAACAGTGGCACGTTTCATCTTCTTGGTTCTTTCGGTAAAGTCACGTAGAAGGGAAGTAATAAAATAATAAAAATAAAACATAATAAAATAATTCTCACGACGTTTCGGCTGCAACGCAAACAGCCGTCTTCACCTGAAGACGGCTGTTTGCGTTGTAGTCTTCACCTGAAGACAGCTGTTTAATAAAATAATGAATGTTTATTAAAATTCGTTCTCATAATAATGAATCTTCGCACAGTATTCTGGCATGTCAAAAAACATCTGCATGTTAGTCTCTAATTTGTATCTCCAACATTTCTGGTTTCCGCCCACGTGTCAAACACTCATTAATGGAATTGGTCACAACATCCTCAGTGCAAGACTCTCCTGAGAAGTAGGTTAACTTTTTTTTTAGTAACATTACATGAACTTAGTAAAATAACCGTTGTTTTACATGACTGCCTATGAATGAGATAGCCATGAACATTCTATACACAAAGTCTCACGACCTGAGCCAATGGTCTGTTGCGGAAGCAAATGGATTGGGAAACCATCGCTTATCGCAGAGGTCTATTATTGACCATAGTTTTTGGACTTCTTGTCAGGCCACAAGTAACCTTGGGTCTCTTGGGGATAGCCATCCGCTGACACGATGCCACAGCCACCACGAGCGGCAGAGAGATTTAGCCGTGCTTGAGTGCTGGCGATCGATCATAAAAAGCTGTCTGTTCGAATCGAAAAAGGCCGGACACTGAAAATTAACAATTAGAAATAATAACGAAAGCCAGAGTGGTGGTCACTTCACCACAGTCTGCCTTTTAAGATGCTTAGGCTAGAGGATCAGCTAAACAATGGGGATATTAAAAGTTAAAGATACAGCCCCGCAATGTCTTGAGTGTGCCACTGCTGGCGAAAGGGCCACCACGAGAGTGAGATCTACATAATCCATCTATACTCTTTGGTTCTTTCGATAAAGTCACGTAGTTAGAAGTTAATTTAAAACAAATCACGACGTTTCGATCGCCACACAAGCTGTCGTCATCATGTTTTGCGATCGAAACGTCGTGCTTTGTTTTATTTCTAACTACGTGACTTTACCGAAGTATAGATTCCTGCAGTCACGAAAGCTTCAAATCAAGATTATAATCCATCTAGAGCAGTGGTTCTTAACCTTGGGTGCACGCACTCCCTGGGCGTGCGAGATTCCCTTTCTGGGGGTAGCGAGACACTGCCAGATTTTTGTTAGAAGGTATATCATCGAAACACACATCACGGACACGTAAGTACGTTGTTTCATCAAACCTCTGTATTTATTAACATTATACATTTTTTTTTACGATTGAGAACCAAAGGGGTGCAAGGCTGCAGTAAAGGTGAAGAACCACTGATCTTGGGGGTCCCATAATATAGGCAGACCTCTTTGAAGAGATGGGATCACCTCCTCTTTACTGCACTAGGAATGGTTGTGGTGTATATCATCGCCCATTGTCGGAATACATTCCGTGTGCATGAATGTATACAGTGCATAGGAAGGTCGATTTGCTGAAAAAAAAGGAACACTCATCCTTTCGGATATATAATAGTACTGTAATCAAAGATCAAAATGTTTGATTGAGTGACTATTTATGGCTCACTGATGAGTGTTAAGAGTGCATTGTGGTTCAAATCTGTTGTGTTGACCAATTCCCAATGAAAAATGTTGACCTTGAAGGCTTGCGAGCCCCAAAGGTCGGCCATTCGTTCGTTTCAGCTCATACAATTTCCATTGCGCGGTACATTACGCTTGTCGAATCAGCAATTTGCATGACGTGTATTATGCAATATGAGATTATGTACGGATATGTAAGGAAGATCGAGTAAGAGAAAAATGTATCTAAATCAACAGACACAATGTGAAGCGAGGGGGAGGAGGGGGGAGGCAGGAGGAAAAGGGCTGACAAAGCATCCCTATTTATTCTGGAAGCGGTTTCTGGCGTAACCCTAGGGCAGGTGAGGGGGTGTCATTTCGTGCTGCGAAGCTGCCAAATAATCACGAGCAGATTCGCGCGCGCCGTCTCAGCCCCACCACCACACGCTCTGCACGCTCAGCCAAGTGGGGCATTTCTCTTCGCTCCTCTCGCGCGACGATTTTTTTTTGCTCGCGTTGGTGAACGCGCACGTGGCAATGCCGAATCTTACTCTCTTAGGTTTTTCGGTAAAAGTCACGTAGGTAAAAAATAATAGAAATAATAGAAATAATAGAAATAAAATAATCTGATGACGGAGACTTGTGTTGCCTCCGAAACGTCGTGATTTATTATTTTATTTCTATTATTATTTCTATTATTTTTTATTTTTTACCTACGTGACTTTACCGAAAAAGCTAACAGTATTAAGTATTGCAGTCACGAAAGCTTCAAATCTAGAATTAATGCCGAATCTGCTCCGGTCCCGCAAACATCGTCCAGCGCAACCATTGCAATCCCTTTGCTCGCATCACTGTTTGCCGAAGGGCCTCAGCTAAAGGGTGCTCTGCAGAGCTTCTCTTAGGCTTCGAGATCAGTTGTCCTACACCTTTACTGCAGCCTTGCATCCCGTTGGTTCTGAATCAATTTTTTTTGTATATATAATGGTAATAAATACGTAGCTTTTTATGAAACAAAGTAGGTGTAATCTTGATTTGAAGCTTTCGTGACTGCAGGAATCCATACTCTTTGGTTCTTTCGGTAAAGTCACGTAGATATAAAATCAAATAAATCACGACGTTGCGGGCGCAACACAAGCGTCCGTCATCAGGTGGGAAAACTTTCCAAAGAGTATAAAGTAGGTGTACTTACGTGCTCATGCTTAATTTGTGTTTCGATGATTTGCCTTCTAAAAAAATCTGGCCACGTCTCGCACCGCCAGGGTGTGCGTGCACCTCAAATCAAAAACCAATGTTCTAGATTGAAAACTCATTTCTTTCGGACTGATTTTTTTGTGTTTGGTGTATTGCCCTTCTCCCGCACCTTTGATTAGCACAGTTGGCCGCATACGGTGCGAAAGAAGTTCAACATACGTCTTACTTTGGCCTTCTCTTCCAATGTGGCCAAGACGTCTTGGAAGAGGTGGGGGTATCTCTACAACGTTGCCCCACCACACATGACCCGCCGATCGACTAACTGGTGGGGTGAATTGAGGCGGCGTGATTTAGGAAATGTGCCTAATTGTTTCAACTGCCTCATTGGAATATTGAACCAGCAACCTCTAGATTGCAAGTCCAATGTTCTAACCATTGTGACAGTTTGACAGGGATGTAATCCACAAGAGGTTTTTTGGGTTATATGGCGTAAACATATAAATGTGTCGTTAAACCCGCCACCACCCGACACAGTCAATTATTAAGGTTTGTCACAAAAACAAAACATGCCAATTCGTTACTGGTTCAGCACACCGGTTTGTTGGAAAGTAAACCCACAACATTTACAATTGCAATCCAGAGGTCGTTGGTTCAATCATCCCGGAACGGGAGTTGAAAACAGCGGGGCATTTTTTTCATCCCTGCCCTCCCTGTCCACTCGGTAATCTAAATGGGTACGCACCACAGTAATTCGTTTGGCAAGCTGTGTGTAGTGGGGTGAAATGTGGGTACTGTCAATCTCTGGCCAGACATCTGGTCAGCGTAGGAAAAGAAAGGGCCAAAACATATCAATCTCGATGGACTCTCGAAAGAAAGCTCCCTTCCAGTGAAGATTCTTCTGCCAGCAGCAGTGTGAGCAAAAAATTGCAGCACTGCACTTCTACCGTTTTTTTTTTCATTAAAATACCAAGTTACCCCAATTGTCCGGGTCATCCGCTGGCAGTTAACCGAGCTATAAATCCACTATACAATTGCCCATGTCATGTTTAAGATCCTCCAAGGTCTCGCTCCCTCCATATCTCTCTCTCTGGCCTCGTCTCCTCCTATTTTCCTCCCCGTTCACAACATTCCAGTAACCCCCACTCCCATCGCGTTTTCATCCACACATAAACCTCCACTCTGTGGGAGGTCCCCCCCTCCCCCCGCCCGCCTGCGCCCTCAAAACCTCTCGCTGTCCATAACTCCCTCCCTCTGACTCTCTGCTTGAAATGTTTCCTCCCCCAGATTGAATCCAAACTGAATTAAAACCAGTTAATTACCTTCGGCGGGGGGCAGTGATTCAGAGTGTTTAGCACACTGCATGTCAAGAGCAACCACGGCTAACAGTGGCGAATGATATCTGTGTCCTGTTTACCCCCGAAGGCATTCATCCAGCAATAGATTGACTAAAGTTTGAAAATACCATACCCCTCTTACTCGCTGTATTTGCATCCTTCCTTATAGTGTATATTTTAACTCGGCCAAAATTGATCATCGTCATCGTGAGCTATGATTATCCACTGATGGGTGAAGCCCTTTCTCAAGTCATCACCCTCTCGCATGGTTCTGTGATGTAACAATGCACCTTGCACGAGATGACTCCGTCACTTCGTCTCCAAGGTGGCAGTCCTCATGGACATATTGCGTACGGTGCTAGGCTCGCTTATCGCTGTATTGGCAGCGACTCTGGAGATGCACATGCTTGAATATATTTAGCAATTGCAAAATGGTGTTGTGCACCGTGTAATATCCGCACAGTAATGTCCTGCGGTATACAGTGTGACTCATGTACAGATACCCCAATGATGTCTAATGACCCTGGCCTCTTGCAATGCGTGATTTGTTACACGAGACACTTGTGAGTTGGACTGTGCCAACGTAGGATCAGAATCTTGACTTTATAGTGGAGGAATCAGATGAGCTGCAAAACTCTTTTCCACAGACGTCCAGTATGGGGCGGGTCAGAACGCTGCAATTATGTGTGTGGTCCCTGCATTCATCCGACATAGCCCAAGTGTTTGTTTTTGTAGGGTAATATTAAAGACCTTAACTATGAGATAGCAAATCACACTGGCTGCGTTGGACAAAGTGTCTGACGAGAGTGTCAAACGTTAAAATGAGTGCAATGATATTGACGACAGATGTGTAGGGGCTTTAAAATAAAATGTTGTTGTTCGCTCTATAATGTCTACCTACCGTTTATAATGAGGCACCTATAAAACAGATGGGCCCGAATTCCGCATGCTCTAACGCCACAGTGTCTCAACAATAGTGCACGTTTTTAAAGAAATAAATAACTGACGGCAATTATGTGCTATCGAGGTAATGAGAGTCGGACAGGACATCGCAATTAAGTGTTTGTTTTTCAAAAGGTAAATACACACGAGGTCATCGAAAATCTGCATGCTCGGATTAATCACGCAGATGCAGCTGATGAACTAAGGTTTGTGCTCTGATACATTTTTTTAAATCAATGTGACCCACAAGCCTCCTTTCACGAGCCCCGCGAACACGATGTGCCCATGGTTGTTTTTTATGTCAACTTCAAAGAGCGTAGACACCCCTGGTGCTAACGTATATAGCAATCACTTTGCCAATAGTCTTAGATCAGTTATTAGTGGAACGTTCTGTTCCCTCAAGCTCAGCCATGTGAAATTAATTCAAAGAGGATGTTTTTGTGCGCATGCTGACACCCGATGCCGTATACATCGTGGACAATAAAATAAATGTGAATTCGTCTCAAAACAACAAAGTAGAATTATGAATCGATAAAATCGAAAAATATAAAGTAAAAATAATGTGTCTTCTTGGTTCTTACGGTAAAGTCACGTAGAATGTGACTACGTGACTTTACCGAAAGAACCAAGAAGATGAATCCCTGCAATCACGAAAGCTTTAAATCGAAAAATAAAAATAATGTGCTTCTCACCACACACGTTTGTTCACCAAATTCCTGATTCATTCCACCACCGAGTGCCTTGATTGTATATAATTTTCAAGGTGCACATTTCATTTTAAGTTTTTCCATAAAAATGTTTGATTTTAAAACTGGGATGGGCACACCACTTTTGACAAACGACAAGACAGATAGATAGATATATTCAACAATCATCCGGCAAATTTATAAAAAAAAAAACAGACCTACACGTGACGCAGAGGCTGCATTACCAAGAATAAACCCATCGAACTCAAACGTGAAATCTGCCCTCGCACAACGTGATTATTTGAACAAATGAGGCCATGGCTGCATCTCGCTTCGGAAGAAATGTTTTTCAGCTGCATACGCATTACTTCTTTGTCTCTCCCCCCCCCCTCCCCGGTTCTCTAAACCATCACTTTGGGCATGTGTGTGAGCTGGCATGCAGAGCGGCTGCACGCCTTGGCACGAGCGCGTGTCTTGCGTGCGCTGCGTGCGCTGTCATTCTTTTGCCATGGGCAAAGGGGGGGGGGGGGGCGGCGATAACGGACTGCCTTCCATTATTTATGAGACGGTGCCGAATAGTGCTGGGGATAGATACAGGGCCCGCTCCAGACGGTCACCTAATCCATCATGACACCACTCTTGCCACGCTTCCAACCACGCTGCTAAAAACGGCCCACGCGTGCCCGCAAGGGCCCATCGACCCATGCCCTCGCAAGCCGCTCACCGACACACCTCGCTAAAATACAGAACTCCCCCAACAAATACGGGACCCCCCCACCACCACCATCCATGCATCCAATGATAATTGGCCTTTTGAGTGCTATCGCAATTAAGGGACGTTTTGAGCCACAAATGCCACCAAAGCTATTTTTGAAGTTGGTTTGGAGAGGCAGGATCAGATGAAGGAGGTGTAAGGTCGGAAGGTGACGGATGAGTTATTTTTTAAAAGCTTTTTGTCCCTTCCAGCAATGAAAAAATAACTAATTTGTAACCGTCATCGGTAATGTTGAAATTAAAGCTGGCAAAATAAAACCGCAGGTGTTGTCATGTTCCAACACACGGTGATAAGAATTCACAATCATTTATGCGTGTAAAAATATTAATTGTGACGTGTAAAAATTAGTGACATTGCTTGACGCAGACTCTTAGATGGGTGCAATCGCATCTGCAACTTACTACATCCAGTGTGGGCAAACATTCATACATGTGAAGCACTCCTTTTTTGGTTTTCATCAAAATCCACAGTGCCTTTTGTATATCACCGCTTATTCAACTCACGTTTGGTAGTGTACCAACTCACACACACTAATAAGAGGTACTCTCTCTCTTTTATTCCGGCCTTCACCGCCTTTAGGGGATAACCACCCACCGTGTCAGGACAGCCAACATACTGCCAGACGCACAGCTTGAAGAGGGTGAAGATCACAACGACGACACGACGAGTTCCACTCCAGCTCGCAAGCAGCTCCGACTGTGAGTAGGAGCTCACCTGATATGCTGAACAGCGTGGCCAGTCTACGCCCCCGGCCCCTGCCCACAGGTGCAAAAGGTAGAACGGGCTGTTACCCATAATTCTATTGTTTACCAATCTCTCAGCGGCACGCGCTCCAGTGACTCATTCCCACGTCACTACACCTGAATCAAGCACGTTACTTAATCGTTGGCATTGCTGCAAGGCATGGGCAAAAAAGGATGAGAGAGAAAAATCTTACTTTAGATACGTCTGTAATAAATGCTTTAAAGTCAGGGGTTGTAAAGAAATAATTTACAGCCCTTTGTCAATCCACTGCTGTCTGAATGCCTCCCCATGCCGTGTCAGCAATGGGGGTATTTGCCTATACGTCAACATGTTGACCAGAACAGGGTTCAGGGGCAGATTTGGAAAAGGGCTCAGGACAGGTTCAGATATTAGTCACCGCTGATGTTAGTCATGACCACGAATCAAACTCAGGTTACTGGGTTTGCACGTAGCACACTCCGCAAGCCACTGCTTCACTGCTGCCCCTGCCAGAGGTCATTTAATGTCGGCCAGAATCTATTTTAAATGCCCCATTCCTTTTGTCTTTAGAGACCTTGATGTTGCTCGAGCTTGCACTTACCCCAAACTCCATTGGGCACACACGGTCTGTTCGCGTTCCTACAACATTATGCACACACTTAATTTGAGCTGAACAAAAAAAAATCTGGAATCATTGGGACATTTCAAGGATGTTCAAGTCAGAAGGTGCTCTACATTTATAAAGCAGCCCAATAATTGTTTTGACTCATTTAACTAAATTCAATTGGTTCATCTTGGTATTTCAATTTAGAATGGGAATCATTGGGAGGGAAGAATTTTATTTTTGAAATGAATTTCCACACAGGTGATGCGGCAAAGACCAATACTGTGATATGTATTATTTATCACAACATTCTTCACGTGTTATGGGTTTCTTCAGTGTCAAGTGCATACAATGTCATTGATAGTAAATGGATTTTATTGAAAGAATGTATTTTTTTACGCTATTCCATTAATCATATAAGAGTTTATTTTATAAATGTCAACCGTGTAATTTCATAGTACCTGTGCCATGCACGACACTTGGTGTAAATGTACACAAAATGTGTGATATATACCTTTTAATATATAATGGTTTTCATTACTTGTAATACTCACTGAGAATCAAATAATTAATTTGGTCGTCATTAAAATAATATTTTAGTTATACACGTAAATATATAACACTTTCAATTGCCATTCCTTTATCAACCCACTGCTGGATGAAGGTCTGCCCACTGCTTGTCAGTCCTGGAAATGTGCTTGACCATACTTTACTACCCTGGCTAGGTGGGACTCGAGAGGAATGCTGGGCTCCAAATGAGTTAAGATTTCACTCACCACTGATGAGTAGGTCAAATAAGAATAATAATTTGTATTTGTACGGCGCATTTCATCCGTAGAGCCCCAAGGTGTCGTGATCTCAATACCCTCTAGAGGGGCTCTTAATAGCCCTCTAGCAGTGGCATGAGCAAGCATTTCCAGGGGTTACATCTTCATATTGTATCCACACTCTCAATCAGCGTTTGTTGTAAAAGCACAAGTAAACAAAAAGAGTGGTGTGGATTGGTGGCAACGGTGATTAACGCACAGCTCGAAGAAATATAGGGTAGGGTTGTGAAGCCAGTAATTGTTATCGGTTACCGGTTCAAAAAGTCACGAACCATTCACATTTCCTGTGGAATGTTCGGAATGAATGCAATGATTGGCACGCGCTAACGAACAAACCGCATGGCGCGTGCAACTGTAAGAGGGCAGCTGTCTCGCGGCATCGATGCTGGCGGCAGCCTAATAAAGTCCCCTCGGTGCTACGGTCGTCTCACAGATACATAGGTAGAAAGGTGAAAAGTGCAGCCCTCTAATTGCTTGCTCACCGCACTGGTGGTGGAAACGCTTTCATTAGAAGACGCTTAAGCGGGCTATCTGGTCGACTCTTCCACACGGACCAGACGTGCCGGCAGGGGTGGGCATACTCAACGCTTCATCCCACCACACGCAACCTGCCAAATCAATTGACAATGGAGTACCCATAATGCTGCTTGGTGCAACTGCTGGGAGAGTGAATTGAACTGACGATCTCTGAATGCAAGTACAGTGTGCAACCATTACACCACTGTGGCAGCTGCATTCATTTATCAAGTAAAATGGTAATCATGTTGTGGTTATTGCTCTGAACATTTCTATTTGTGCAGTAAATCGGTAACCGGTTTTGCCGAGTATTTTTCTTTCGGTACCAGTAAAGCAGCAAAAACGTCACCAACCCTTAGAACGTGACGACTCGAGTGAGAATCGTAGCAGTGGTTACCAATCCTGGGTGCTCCTTTACTAACCCGGACTGACCAGTGAGGTGAAGTATGGCCAATGAACCCCCATGACTAACACAATGCTGGATGGCCCTCATCATTCAAAGCAGCGAATTTGGAAAGGGCTGCACGTTATAACATTAAAGTAATAATATCTATTTATTTATTTATCAATGGCAATCTATATTTATACAAGTAACTACATTCAATATTAATTTGTAAAGAAATATGGAATTTATTTCACTTGTTATGATTATTTATTTAATGTACACTATTTTAGCTGCAATGTAACGTGGCATTCCATTCAATGTTGCGCTCCGTTCGGCATCAGTTTGTTTACTAACTAAAATTTGAGATGAAAAAAAAAGACACGGTTTGGCACATTATTATCAATTAACTTAAATGTTATATGAAGTATTTGGTACCTAATTAATGTACTTGGAATACATAAAATAAAAAGACCGAAGTGACTAACAGTTCATTGAACCATAAAATCATTTTAATTATTCTTTTGAATGGCACACAATGCAATTATTTTTCGTTTGACATCAACCTTACTCTTGGCTCTATTTAATTATGGCAGCAAAATTGCCTCAAAAATCAATTATATGGGCAGGAAAAGGTGTGGGGCTCTTCTATCTTCAAATGGGACTATCGCGTCGACATTAATATGCTAGAGTGCACCCACCGTGTATGACCTAGAAGAGAGAGAGAGAGCGCAAGATATTTTAAAGGCAAATGGTTCGTGAATGATCTGCACATATAATGACATCGCTGACATGACCCACAATGTCCTGCATATATAATAAGTAATTTATCCTAACATATGTTATTTACTCTGTTGTGCCATTTTCATGGAAATGTGAACTGTCGTTCATGAAGGCATCTAATATTTTTGTGACCCCATGCTTCTACTGGCATCATACTTCATCTGAGATTATTTCTTTCAATTTGTTTTCTGGGATAAATGGACTCCGCCTATAATAACACAAAACATTGCTGGAAAATTCCGGAGAATAAATTAGAAATCACTTTGTTGTGTTTATTCAGCGTATGAAACTGCATTGCCTGTCATTTTCACAGCTCCACAAACGGAAGTCTTCGGATGGTATAAGCCCAGCTGGCCCATTTAAACCCCATCCTCATATTAGCAAAAACATGCGAATTACCCCTCGCTGTTTAATGAGGCTGCCTCGTTTCTATTTATGTACAATATAATGATCCAGGTGTCGCCGGTTCGATCTCCTTGCACCGCGTTTGAATTGATGGGCAATACTCTCAAATGCCCCTGCCTCTGTCCATCCCGGAGAAATGGATGCACCACAGTGAGTGGATGGGAAGTGTGGGCACAGCCGGCTCCTACAAGACATCTATCCAGCACGGAGCTCACTTTCGTGAAGGCCCTTCTGCCAGCAGTGGCATGAGAAAGTAATTGTCGGGCTGTAGCTTTACCGTTTATAACGATGCTCTATCAACTTTTGGGGTTCAAAGCATACGTTCAACAGAGTAGCGTTAACAATCAGGAGATGGAGTGACGAGCAATGACATAGATGTATGGGTGATCGCATCAACACTGAAAAACAGAGTTTAGTAAATGCCGTAGCTTGCCTTACTTAAACGAGGCTTCAAAATTGCCAACGCAACAAAAACCAAGAAACGTGCACCGTTGTGCTATCACAAAAACCCACACTGTCACTCCTTGTAAATAAGCTAGCCACGTACTCGTGTGAAATATCTTCATATGCATTATCAATCAATTAACAAGAATAGCTAATACACACATACATAAAACACGTTCACTGCATTTAATGAGCAATACATAAACACGGGTGATTTTTTTTTATAACACCGGATACAAAAGGGAGCATTAACCAGCACACCCTTGTCTCGTTTTACAGATCAACGCAACTTCCAAATGACACGAGGCACGTTTAGGGGACCGGTGGGTGACGTGTTTAATGGGTTCCCCGCAGACACAGTGGCCAGCTTGCAATTCAGCTGTAAAGCCAGGCTATCACTGCCACGTGTCTCTCGCTCGTCACTCACACTGCGTGCCCCATTCTTTACCGATGAAGCTGCAAGTCCCGTTCGCTTCGCTGGTGGGAGCTGTATAAATCAAATAAAAACATTTCTAATGATGTTTAAACAAAAAAAACGTGAAACCTTTTTTATGGAGGCAAAGATGTAGAATTCTACATTTTCACACGACAGTGTGCAATTAGCAGTTGTCAAGCTGTCACAGATATCCATGGTGTTTGCCTCTTGTTTGAAGGTGAGCAGGGCAACAACAAAAATGCTTCGGATACTTTTTTGTCGCTTGTGAAAATATTCATGCAATTGACTGTTTGGTTGTAGTTGAGGGATCATCATGTACGTATGTAGAACTTCTTTCGCGCCGTACGTAGCCAACCATGCTAATCAGTCGCTATAATCAATCCACTGCTGGACGAAGTCCTCCCAGAACCATCGCCGTCTCTCACTGCCCTGTGATGTAACAAAACTAAGGCATGATAACAATAACTACATATAATAATAGGGTTTATATTCATATTCCTTGGGTCTTTAGGTAAAGCCACGTAGATAGAAGAATAAAAATAATAAAAAAATATCACGATGTTTCGATCGCAACACAAGCAATCGTCATCAGGTGAAAACATATAGTGGGAGAGCTGCTGGGGCAGGATGTTATAAAGCAGCGGTTCGGGAACCTTTTTGACTGGGAGAACCATAAAAGCCAAATATTTCTAAATATATTTCATTGAGAGCCATATAGTATTTTTAACGTATAATAAATTAAATATGTGTTACTTTTAATGCGACTTCTGGTGCTGCATGGTTTTGCTGATGGCCTTGTAGTCTGGTTCATACGTGGTGAGGTTGAGCTTCGTGCAGGCGTGACCCGTGAAATTTATCTTCAAAACTAATTTCTGTTTACTTTAAAATGACACAGTATTATTAAGCAATATCACAAGTATTTTAAAATCAGTTCCAAACTGATTTTTTTATTTGTATTTTTTTTTTCAACTCAAAATTGCCTGGGAGCCATATGCCGTCACCGGAAGAGCCATATATGGCTCGCGAGCCATAGGTTCCCGACCGCTGTTATAAAGGTTTGAGATGGGTGTAGCCCAAGGGTCGTGAGCGAAGTGGGAGGGGCTAGAGACGAAATTTGCATGTCAATGTAAGATCGGAGTGCTGAGCTACCTCCACAACGACAAAGCTGTGGAGGTGACCATTGTATTGTGAGAGATTAGCATGTCAATGTAGGAAAAACGAAAACCACCGCCATATCGAGGAAAACGAGCAACGGTGGCTGTTAGTGAGACATTTAGCCTGTTAATGTAAAAACATTTAACCTGGTAGATTAGCATGTCAATGTTAGAAAAAATGAGAGCCACCACCACTTTGAGGACAACGAGCAACGGTGGCTGTGTTAGTGAGGCATTTAGCCTGTTAATGTAAAGACACTTAACCTGGTAATGTCACTCAGAGAGTCAAAAATAACTGCTAGCATCAGCAGATAGGATGGAAACATCACAGCCAGTTATGACTTAAACTGGTTAATAACGTACTTCCAATGATTACTCAGTTTGTACCCATCTTCTCGGTTGAAATTGAGTCTGTGTTTATATATCTGGATGGCTTCATGAACGAATCATTGCTAATAGCCAATGGTTATGCAAAGTACCTTCGTCTTGGAGAAATCAATTTCGTGTGTGCTCACAGCGTTAAAACAATGATCAGCCACGGCTGAGGTATTGGTCCTACCGTGTTTCAGATTTACCTTATGTTCACGAACACGGTCCGAGACATGTCGTTTAGTTTCCCCAATGTAACTACTGCTGCAGACAGTTTAGTTTATAGACACCGGGGTATTGCATGTCAAGGATCACATCCTTCACAAATGGGATCAGATCACACATTTTATGTACTGTGTTGAATGGAACCTGGATCTTGTGTTTGCTCATGATTTAGGAAATATTTTTGGTAACCCCTGCTATGTATGGCAAGGTGATGGTTTTGATTGGGTCCTCAGATGGTTATTTCCTAATGGGTGGGGTGATAGCTTTACGGATTGTGTAGTCTGAATATCCATTCATCTTGAGGGCTTGGTGTACGTGCTCCAGTTCACTGACTAGGTGGTGATGGTCGGAAATACAACAAGCTCTATGGTGTAGAGTTTTGATGAGGGAATTCTTCTGGGATGGATGGTGGTGGGAGTCAGGTTTTAGGTAGGCATCTGTATGGGTGGCTTTCCTGTAGACAGAGTTTCCCATTGAGCCACCTGGTCTCTTTTTGATTAAAACATCCAAGAATGGTAACTTGCCATCCTTTTCAACTTCCATGGTGAATTCGATGCCCGGGTCTATGGAATTGATGTGGTTGAAGAATTGGCTCAGAGCTGGTAGGCCATGTGGCCAGATGACGAACGTGTCATCTACGTATCTCTTCCACAAGGAAGGATGTAGGGTGGATGTCTGGATGGCATCTGTCTAAAAAAATTCTATGAAAACATTGGCTACAACTGGAGATAATGGAGAACCCATTGGGGTACCTTCACTTGTTTATAGAATGTTCCATTCCAGGTGAAGTATTGGTGAGGCAGTGTCTAACCAGGGCCGGTACATCAGAATTCAGTCCTTGTTGGACCAAATCTTCAATGATTGCAATGGTGTCAGGCACAGAAACTTTGGTGAACAAAGATACTACATCGAAACTCACAAGCAAATCACATGGAGATAGTGAGATATCCTTAATTAATGATACCAAGTGAGCTGAGTTAAGTACAGGCTGAGGTGGTCTTACCAGTGAATGGTTGTAAAGTCTCAAACAGAAATCGGGCCAGTTTGTAGGTAGGCGAGTCAATGGTGGACACGATAGGACAAAGTTGTGTACCTTCTTCATGGATTTTTGGTAAGTCATAAAATCTGGGTGGTCTAGCAGCAGAGGGTTTTAAGGAAAGCTGCTTGGTTGGTTCGATTAAAGATGTCCAACCAGTGATGATATTGTTGGTTTTCGTAACCAGGCGGTTGGTAGGATCTCTTGATTTTGGTATAGCTGCCATCTTTAAGTAGGTCCTGAATTTCGTTATTGTATGTGCTTTTGTCCAAGATGACAGTGGCCTTGCCCTTGTCGGCTGAGAGGATGACTAATGTCATCTCTCTTTTTTCGTTGAGAACGCTCAAAGCGCTCATCTTTGCTGATGTTGCTAATAGGTGTCTTAGCGTTTTTGAGGATTGCAGCTATTTCCGATGTTGCCATATCTGCAGGAATGTGTCCCAAACCCTTAAAGGCTACGTCAACCTGGGCAATGATATCATCAACTGGGATGTGTTTCGGGGTGACTGCGAAATTCAACCCTTTAGCTAGAACCGATTTTAAGCTGTCGGAAATTGGGCTGTTACTCTGATTGATAGCAATCCTGTCACCGTTTAGCTTTTTAACGTGTGGACGTGGCTTCTTCTTGGAAAGGAGGTTGAACTTGGAGATCAGGTTATCTTTGCATTTAGCTGACATTGAGGCGGCTGAAGAGGCTGTCATGTTATCTACATGGTCCCAATCAGATGTAGACATTTTTTCTGTCAATGTTAAGTGTGATTGCAAGAGAGTCTTGTCTAAATTGTCTAGTTCAAATCGGAGCAATCTTATTCTCTCTGAGATCAGGGCTCGGCTGGCCCTGAACAAGATCCGTTTAGCATTAGGAGAAGTGACAGCAGCAGATGTCGGTGTAAAGGCGATCGGTATTACCTTGGTGTCGCGGCATCTCTTCAAAAAAGTGAGCGGCTCGATCTGGCAATAAAACAGGTGTTAGGATTTTAAAGCACGAAACAGAAACTTTTTTCCAAGGAATCATGTCTGCCTTAACCACATACACTTGTGGTGAACATGCAAATATAAAATATGCTTTGGTAGTATATGCATTGTCTTTCAAACTGATTGGGCCACACTAGAGACATCTTTCTTTATAGCCTAGTCTCAAACAGTGCCAAACTAGACTGTCTCTGGTGTTTTAACATCTTAACACAACTGTTTTATTGCCAGAAAGGGTAAAACCTATTATTATATTTTGATACTGGCAAGGGAGGTCCCGTGATGAAATGATAACCACATTTGTAAATCCTTATTTCAGCATAATCGTAAAATGTATATTCCATGACGTAAATAAATCTTAACCTGGTTTGTAAATGTGTTCACAACATGTTTTTATTTCAGTCCTGTTCACGTAGAAGCTTCCAGGTGGCTGCTTGCAACTTGTATCGTGTGCGAGTTTGTGTGCCCTGCATCATTTTAGTCACTTCAAATAATATCAAAGTGAAACTAACCCTGAATTCATATTCACCGTATTGACATGCCAACGTTCCAGTGACGACTCCTGCACATTTTGTGCGCGTGGATTTCGGGGCATGTGATTGTCGAGGTAATTCTATCATTCATAGCAAAGTATTTGTGGAAACATGTTTCCGTTGCGTTTTAGACAGATGCACCGGTCTTGTTGCAGAGATCTTTTTCAATCTGCACTCTTGACTGTCTTCATGAGACCCAGGAGGTCGAAACTGGCCCTGCGTTTACTTACTTCAACAATTGCTGCTTCGATAACATTGGTCTGAAAATCTAAGAGGCTGATGGACTCAAATATATATCGCTACGTAGAATATGTGAAGCCGCAGATCGGGCTTTTGCTTATATTTGCTTGTACCCATAATGCTCCATCCACAACAAACACAATGGGTTTGCTGCAGTGTGTGGATTAGGAATTCCCGTCAAGAAAAATGCCGTGAGCCCCACGGCTCGGGTTTTAAGTAAATAAGTTTTCTCCATCGTAATTCCTCGGCATGCCTGTATACCGGAAATTGCGGGGGCCAAGGTTAACAACATTGCTGATTGTTTGTTTTTAATGAACTTCATCTGTTTTAATTTATTGAACGCATAAAACTTTAATCAATGAAAATGCACATAACTTTTTTTACGGTTAATAAACTCAAACCATTAAAATACAAAGTGACTTTGGGGATGCGTTCAATATTTTAAAGTGTACATTATGATTTCAATATGTAGGTGTTATAATCTCTGCTATGCAAAATCATTTAGTCAAACACAGTGAGAGTAATTGACTGGGAGGGCACCCCATTGCTTCCTACTTCACTGATCATTATTATTATTATTATTCTGGGTTGGTGAAGGGAGTGAGATTTAACGAGGCCACACTGAATTGTTGTGAAGCCTCAAACCTGATCACAAATGCCATCCCCATACATTACCTAAAAGCCAGCCCTGTTTTAATACGGTGTGTAAGCTACACATCCTCATTCTTACACTGTTTTAAAATTAATGGTACAAATTAATGTTTCTTAAGCACGAGCTTAATTTTAAATAAAATAGGTATTATTATCCATACCATGTACATTGTTGTTATTGATAGTATTATCAATTCCAATGTGTGAATCATAATGAAGGCTCATAAAAGAACCATCCTCAAGCCTCTATCCAGTTAATGCAATAATGTGTAGTCTGAGTGCATAAAAAAATTAATATGATATAGCAATGTTAATAACTAAAACATTATATTAACCGATAATTGGTTGTTTACCCTTCTATCTGGCAACAAAACTGACACCTTTTTACAAGAAGTCATGTTTGCATAGACCGCAATACCTGCAGTCATAATACAAACAAAAGACATAACTCTGATAATGTGCACTGCCCTTGAAGTTGATTGGTCCACACCCGAGACAGCTTTCCTTAGAGCCTAGTCTCACATGGGTTGGACCAGATGACGCCAAAAGGCGCACAACTCAAAGACAATGGCACCATCAGAGTTTGAGAGCTCGGGGCAAGCATCTACACTATGGGAACCTCATTTGCCAGTAAAAATATGATAATTGGTTGTTTACCCTTCTATCTGGCAACAAAACTGACACCTTTTTACAAGGAGTCATATCAATCAACTTCAAGGACAGTGCACATTATCAGAGTTATGTCTTTTGTTTGTATTATGACTGCAGGTATTGCGGTCTATGCAAACATGACTCCTTGTAAAAAGGTGTCAGTTTTGTTGCCAGATAGAAGGGTAAACAACCAATGATCATATTTTTACTGGCAAATGAGGTTCCCATAGTGATTATATTAACTCTTTGTTCCACTATTTCTGGATGAAGACCACTCCACAGAATGTCAGCCATAGGAATTGTCTGTCGATACTTCAACACTCTGGCCACTTTAGTGTGTCACTCACTGCTGATCTGAGCGACAGTTAGAAATCAAACTCAGGTCACCGGGTTAATACTCAGAGTGAGCAAACCACCATGATACCGCTTCCCCCATGACAATGTTACTTGCCAGCAATGGTAATAGCCAATTTCTATTTTAAATAAAACATTATCGGTTGAAATTGAACACTTTACATTTTTGCCTAAACTTAACAGCAGTAAAATTTCGATTTAAAGCTTTCGTGACTGCAGGGATTCATCTTCTTGGTTCTTTCGGTAAAGTCACGTGACTTTACCGAAAGAACCAAGAAGATTTACAGCAGTTAATAAAAATAAAATTCAAGAATTAGATTCTGTTCTTTTAAGCAGTACACTATGTCCAAATAATCCCTTTAGTGTAGTAAATTATTTTGTACAATTCAATCAAATAGATTTTAAAGACGAGAAAATAATAAATTATCCAGCAGAGATAAAGTGATTTTAAATTAATGTTTAGTGCCAGATTTTCTCCATCAAAGCACTGCCAGATAATAGAGGTAGTTTTTTTTTTTCAAAGTCGGGCCAGAAATATACCTGGGGACTAGGCTTTAAAGCAGGATGGTAAACGAGATGCTTTGCCAAGTCTCCAATTTACAACTTAAGTCCACTCAAGAGGGTGGGGGGATAAATATATTTGGTGTCTCCTAAAAACTAGCCCGTAGATGAGATCTAGTAAAAGTGCGAGCGAGTGATCATCTTCTGCTCACTCTTTTTCGCTACTCCCCTGGAAACCAAATATACCTGACATCGAACTTAGCCGAGATATATTCTTGGGTTTTTTCGGTAAAGTCACGTAGGTAAAAAATAAAAATTATAATTAATAAAAGTAAAATAAAAATAAAATAAAAATCACGACGTTTCGGAGGCAACACAAGCTTCCGTCTTCAGGTGGAACCGTCACAGCAAGCGTGCTAGCAAGCGTGCTGTGACGTCTTCAGGTGGAACCGTCACAGCAAGCGTGCTGTGACGGTTCCACCTGAAGACGGAAGCTTGCGTTGCCTCCGAAACGTCGTTATTTTTATTTTATTTTTATTTTACTTTTATTAATTTTTATTTTTTACCTACGTGACTTTACCGAAAAAATCCAAGAATATGAATCCTTGCAGTCACGAAAGCTTCAACATCTAGAATTAGCAGAGATGTTGACGAGCAGGAACAAAAAAAAACACTCCCCACCCTGACTTGCTTATACATACCATGCTGATAAGGAAATACACTTTTCTTTGTTTTATTTTATCGCGAAGCTGCACTGGAACACGCCTCATATTTTAAAATCCCGACGTGTCAGTGTGTGTGCATCTAAGACAGATGGTAAATCATCAAAAACGTTTGATGCTAGATGAATGCAGCTGGTTGCAGTGTGGGGTTTATGAGTTTCATCCATGTCAACGAAGGAAGACAGGCACAGAAATCACACCAGTATCCACCGTTTACTCTCTGCACAAAGTTGAAGGTCAAGCTAGTCTATCAACTGAACAGATAAAGCAATGGTGTGCTGTGTAACCCCATTGACCGTTGCATGCCACGGCCTGCTAGTGCTGCGCATCAATGCTTTCAGAGAATGCCCTCAGGTGACAGAAAATTATTCAGTAAGTTTCCATAAAAGAGTAAACTTTTGTACGTGTAATTTGAAGATTAAATAGGTCAGCATTTAGGAGGACACCGTGATCACTTTTACTTTGAGCACACGTTCTTGTGATTTCTAAAGTAATGGAGTGCAAACACACACACACACACACGTATAAATAAAGTAAATAATTCAAAACTCTTTGGCAATTCACGACTGAATAATGGGGTCCCTATGCCTTGTCGGTCACGGGGGGGGGGGTTGTTTGACCATTCTTGAACATGCTGGCCAGTGCAGGTTCAGTGAAGGTGGCCGTTGGGGACGTGGAACCCAGGGCCGGCTCAGATATCAATCGCCACTGATACGTATGTCTGTTGAACTTCTTTCGCAACCGATGTAGCCAACCGTACTCATCGGAGGTGCGAGTTAGCCACAGCCGGGAATCACTGGCCAGGGGCATCGTGGTTTCATAGCGCAATGCGCAAACGTCTACGCCGCCACTCCATTCACATATCTATACATAGTACAAATGTAAACAAAGCAACTTAAACTACTGCGATAAAAGGTAAACAGCGAAAACATTGGGAAGAGTAGTGGCACAACGATTTGCAAATTGTTATGATCCCAGGGAATGGTGAGTTTAACCCCATGCCGCAGTTAACATTTCTGGCGATTGATTTTCAAACTTCTCTTGTGCCGCCCCCATTCAGAAACCCACATTGACCAGCACGATGAAGTATGGTCACACCCTCATAACCAAAGCAATGTGGGCAGGTATTCATCCAGCAATACACTGGTAAGAGGGCTGTACGTTAATATTACATGATACATTGGGCGGAGGTGGGAACCAACGAAGATAACCAATGAGAAATGCAGTCTGTTGTATAGTAACTTTGTCAGACACATAAAAAACATATATGTTTTGCATTGTATTATTTTTTATATTTACCACTTAAATCATTGCTGAATATAAAACTCTGCCTCCACTTTTATGATCATCATCTTTTTTCCCAGCTGAATGTTCTTTCTACACGGTGCAGCATCTTGAAATTCAATTGCATTTGCGCACTTTATGAACCCTTATTGTAATAAAACAACCCAATATATCCTGGAAAAATGTCGCAGCTTTACGCATGTGTAGCGTCGACGATTAGGAGACAGAGTTTCTAGGAGGCACTTTCTTTATTAACAACTTTCACGGTCTCGTCCGCACACTCTCCACAGTAGCTCAGCCTCGCCTGAACATTACACTAATCGTCTAACACTGACGGTGCTGACTGAGATAACCAACTACTCTCCTTCGTAGCGCAATATCTAACGGAGACGTTTAGCGACGACGGCGACGAGACGACAGCGACGACGAGATGAGTCCACTCCCAGAACCGACAGCCCCGAGCCCCCCGCTCTCGGCTCCTTTTATACTCCCAGCGTGGCCTGGCTCCGCCTTGACCTCGCCTCCCTTCTCGAACCCGCTAGGAGGTTCCAGGGGCCGCCAGATGGGGTCCTCCGTGACCCTTGCCCCAGTTCCTCCGCTCTGCCCACACCCCGTGCACACCCTCACCGGCGTGTGCACTGTCTGTCCACCACAGTTGCGGCTGCTGTACACCAGCTGGTGCTATTACACTACACATGTACAGATAACACCACATCACCCAAATACTCTTAACCCTTCAATGGCCCCCAATGCAATAATGGATCAACTACACCAGTGGTTCTTAACCTGGGGTGCAGGCACCCCCTCTGGGTGCGAGATGCCCTTTCAGGGAGTGCGAGACAAGGGCGGATTTTTTTTTAAGGTAAATCATCGAAAACACAAATTCAGCATGGGCACGTAAGTACACCTACTTTGTTTCATCAAACCCTATGTATTTATTAACATTATACATATTTTTTTGTTACGATTGAGAAGCAAAGGGGTACAAGATTGCAATAAAGGTTAAAAGCCACTGAACTACACGATCATCCTCACTGGCTTCAGGATCTCACATTGAGTCACCCCAGCTTGTCTTCCTCTCCACTCTCATCTTACTTTATTTCCCTTCAGGTGTTCCTCTCTATTTTATTACTAATTTTCATTTCACCAGGTGATGCCCACTGAGCCATACAGCTCTTTTTCAGAAGTGACCTGGTCACATATGAAAGCTTAATGAAGTGGCTTATCATCACGTGGAAGTTTATAGCGGCCAAATGCTCTAAATGCGTGTTTCTAAACGTGGAGTAGAAAACCAAAGGACCCAGAGAAAAATCAACGCGACCACGGGGAGAACTTGCAGACTTCAAATTATACAGGCGTCAGGCTCGGGATCGAACCCACGACCTTAGGTATAGCAAACATCCCACTGCAGTGGCGCTCAGTAACCGAGGACTGCTTTAAAAGCCCTGCGTAACAAGCGTTACCTGTAGGAAGTAACTCCTACTCCGTTGCTTGTTACTGATGTTCAACATGGCATGGAGCCAAACTCAGGTCGCCACCTCCCACTGGCCATCTGCACTGTCCACTCACTGCCACTGCTGGACATTCCTCTTCTTCTCCCCTATGTCTGTGTCTTTATCAAAAAAAATTTGATGCCTCCTTTCCCCGTGATGCACGTCTCGCTATGTCCGTACAGCTTCTCGAGAAGCAGGTTGCTTTTAAACACCTTATAGATCCCTAATTGCAATGACATTGTGTCATAACAGCTCAAGAAGTGTTCATCAATGAAAAATGATTTAAACGTGACGGCATAATAACATGTGAAATGTGTGTGCCTAAAATGCCACGAAATAATTTGTGGGCCACGTCTATCTGCATGGTCTCGGAATGCTTGCTGTGTGCTGAATAGATCTGCACAACTATCGAGTAATCGATCATCCTGCCGGCAGTAATTTCGGTGCAATTAGCCAACCACAGTGTGTATGATTGTGCTCGCATGATACGTGCTGGGAAGATGATTTCATCTGAACTCTGGATTCCAGAACCAGTCTTCGGGGCAAGTCAGTTGCGGCTGGCGTGACTTTGACACCAGCCACGTATAAATCTCGCCATTGTTCAAGGCGAGCGTGACATCATGTCATGGAACAAGTTCCCATTTCAACACTCCACTGTCCACCCAACATAACAACCCATTGTGAGAGTTGCATCACACAACTGTCTCATTATATCACCGAGGGTGAAGTTTTAAGAAGTAACATCATTATTTTTGTCCGCCCAAAATTCCCACATGTTTAGGCGAGACATGGCACATGCTAAGTTTTGCACCCACAGTTTGAGCAACAGGGATTGACCATCAGTACCTGCGATATAAGTGCACATTTTGGGCCATGTAATGATTTTTTTTATTAAACTTAACAATGGGGAGCTTTCTCACCGATCATTTACAAGAACTCACGTGCGTGCCAATTTCAGCGAGGAGAACAACTTATCTTTAAAATGGCAATTATTTAACTGCCGGTGGAAATGCAATGGTATTGTAAGCTTAACACGTAGGCTTTCGCGACAAATATCATCCATAATTGAGGGTTTTTTTGGGTTAGATCGTGATCTAACCCAGAAAACCTCTATTATGGATATTGTTAGCTGTGAAGGATTTAGAGAATTATCCTCAGGAATATAGCGATTACTGCAACTACATGACTTTAAATATATGGCCTTTAAAAAAGTGTCTCGCAACAGTTAATTATGAAAATATTGTGACACTCTCATCAAGCATAAAACTCACAATCTGTCGCTTTAAGCAACAGTTGAATTACGAATGGTTTCGAAAATGAGCAGCAGGTTCACTTATTTTGGAAGAAAAAAAACGCACCAGTAAACAGCGCTAATGTGCGTACATCAGGTCAGCCTCGTAACATACGAAATAGACATGTGAAAACATTTGTTGTACACATAGTTGTGCCGGATGTTTGGCGAAGTTGTGCAATCTAGAGGTAATGTGACCTTGCTTATGAGAATTCGTTTTTTTTTAAAGCATGGCCACACTATTGGAACCTCATTTGGCAGTAAAAATATGATTATTGGTTTTTTACCCTTCTATCTGGCAACAAAACTGACACCTTTTTTTACAAGGAGTCATGTTTACATAGACCACAATAACTGCAGTCATAATGCAAACAAAAAACATAACTCTGATAATGTGCACTGTCCTTGATCAGAGTTATGTTTTTTGTTTGCATTATGACTGCAGGTATTTTGGTCTATGTAAACATGACTCCTTGTAAAAAAGGTGTCAGTTTTGTTGCCAGATAGAAGGGTAAAAAAACAATTATCATGGCCACACTGATAAATGTTCCAAGCACATTATCAACCGTAGCAGAGTCCATCCATGGAGGCGCTAAGCCTCCTGTGCTGTTCCGTTTCCTTTACAGACATCCAAAACACACCAACCGTGTTGAAGAGAGTACTTGGCATGTGCTGGTATCGTGACCAAAAGTATTCTGCAATTTGTTCTATTACCCTCCCAAATTGAGGTCATTCTTCACCCCCGGTCAAACTATCGCGGAGATATACCGCAGGGCTGCTCGAATGCGATACTTTGCAGAACGCAATATGCGAGCGGGAAACCATATATTGAAATGAAATAACAAAATAAATAAAAAATAATACCCGTAAACCTGGTAATCAAATGAAACTTACATCTTTATCAGTGTATAGCACAAAGGATCCGTTTAAAAATGCAATCCGTAAGTTCGCGTGCAAAATACCACTCAGATATATGCTATTCACATTAAATTATATAACTTTTGTCATTATTGAGAGTACGTTAAGGAATGCTTTTGGTTTAATGATTCATGCACAGTTATTGTACTACGATAATAGAAAACGCATATGATTATATAAAAATTGGCTGGAGCAATGGCACAGCCGTTAGTGAACTCAACTATTAACCCTTCAACCGGAGTTCCATTCGTGGCCGCAGTTAACATCAGTAGCCGATGAACGTGTGAACCGACCCCTAGTCTGACTGGCCAGTATGGTGAAGAGTTGTCAAAACAACACCCATTACTGACAGCCTGGGGAATGCCTTCCTCCAGCAGTGGATCGACGTGGTGAGGTATCGTCACATAATCCCCAAGTTGGACATCTTCATCTTGCAGTGAATTTGCAAAGGGTAGTAAAAAAAATTCTTGCTATCTTTATTGAACAATTAGCATAATTAAAACAAGCAGGATTTCCATATCTCTCTTATTGTTATTTTCTATTTCTTTAAAAAAAAAAGCATGACGCTGTGAGTTTATTCACAATATTTTCGAACAAGACCCGTGCACTTTTTTCTTGCAGAATCCCTCCAACAGTTAAAAGGAATACTCAACATTCTTTCACATTGCTAATTTACAAAATGGCTCTTTCCCCTGCATGGGGTAAGTTGTATTGGCTGTCTGGAACATTTTATTGCCACACTCCTACCCTACCCATATAGTGGAAGGTCTAATTATTATTATTCAATAGCAGGACGGTAGGAGAACGAATTTTTTTCTCTCCTGAATACAGTATCCCAAGGAAAGTGGTAAGGAGTAAGGAAAGGTTGCTTAGATTAACATTCCTTACACTAAATTCCCCTGGCCTCGAAAATAATGTATCAATGAAAATGCCAATCAGGTTGCTTGTATGACGATAAACTGCATGACGATGCATTACCAATAATATCATCCAATGATACTGAGTAATACAAAAAAACAATTCCAACCCATTCTTAATACATCACCGGATGAAGGCCTCCCCACTCCATGTTGATTATGAGGGTTTTTGACCATAGCCCACCATGGTGATAAGTGTGGGTTGAATTTCGATTTAAAGCTTTCGTGACTGCAGGGATTCATCTTCTTGGTTCTTTCGGTAAAGTCACGTAGAAGAGAAATAATAAAATAAAATAAACATAATAAAATAAAAATAAATAAATAAAAATTCCTAAATAGATACAAATTTTAATACTTTTTTTATGTTTTATTTTCATTTTTCTATTATTTCTTTTCTACGTGACTTTATCGAAAGACCCAAAAAGTGTGGGTTGGGCGAGTGGGGAAGGAGGTCCAGGCCTGGTTAATATATCACTCATTATTGATGTTTGCCATGGCCCCGGAATCGAGATCAGGTCACAGGGTTCATAGCGTGCCATCCACTGAATCACGGCTCCACCGGATTACCAATTAGACTTTCAAACATTAATGTTACGCGAAACAACCTTGGCTTTAAAGATTACAAAGTTATTTTCGTGAACTTTGGCAACGTGGAATATGTGTTTTTTTTTTAATATTTTTAGTAATGGAGAGTAGAGATCAGCTTAAATGTGTTTGTAGATGAGTGTGCCACGTACTGCGAGGCAGTATCAATAACACAATTCTGTCAAATTTCGATTTAAAGCTTTCGTGACTGCAGGGATTCATCTTCTTGGTTCTTTCGGTAAAGTCACGTAGAAGGGAAATAATAAAATGTCTGCCTTCTCGACAGACCTGTTCTTCACCTGAGGACGGCTGCTTGCGTTGTGGCCGAAACGTCGTGAGAATTATTTTATTATGTTTTATTTTAATTATTTTATTATTTCCATTCTACGTGACTTTACCGAAAAAACCAAGAAGACAATTCTGTCACTTTTAACCACAATAACACCGTGGCGCCGACATGCCGATTTACGTCACGTTCCTCATTTCTGGAAACATACACATGTGTGTGCGGTGTGTGCGATGCTTGCGATTTTGTTTGACTGCCGTACAGTGCAGTATGGTGCATCGCAACACTGCCGCCATAAATAACTCACAATTTATTACTCAGTAAAACGGTATGCATTTCCGACAGCACTGGCTCAATGTGTCTTGGAAATCGAAGTTTTGCTTAAAAGATAGCATCCTTTCTGAGACGTCGATACGTGCCAAGCGAAGAGACGGATGCAATGAGATCGGCCCATGAAATCAGGGAAAGAAAAAAAATTCGCACAATTGTGTCAGCTGGCAAAACCCACAGTCATGTTGAACACAGATGCCGCCCGTCTCTACGAACAGTAATAGTCATGCTATGACCGAAAACATCCCAGCAAATATCGTCCTTTATCAGAGCGTAGGTTACACTGGTCTACAATTTTTTTAGACGTCGTCTGCTTCAGAGATGAAATGTGCCGTTTATTATGGATTTTTACGTGCTGAATTCAAATATGACAATTAAAACAACTGATAGGCTACTGTTCCCAAGATATTTACGTTTTTACATTTTACGTCTATTTATATTGTGTAGATAGTAAAGTTTTACTCAGACATTGTAAACCTAGGTGTGTTCATGTGTTTATGGTTGCTTTGCATGATAACATGTGACCTGTCCTGTTCATGTAATACTTAAAAAATCAGCAAAAGGGTTATATTTTTAGTATTATTGTAGTGTTGTACAGACGGACTCTTCGACGTCTTTTGGTAGCACACACTTTTATTTGTGAATACAGTCCCTATGCACTGAGGGGTATACGGTCCCCTCACCCGTTACACTCCGAACGTACAAGCCTACAGGCTACTCATACCCTGCTCCTTCAGTGTCCTCTGACTGGACCTAGGGAAATGTCTCCCTGACCACTGGTTACTCTGAGCCCTAGCCCTTATAAGGGCTGGAGGGCTTGGTCCAGGGTCCTATGCTTCTTCCGCCGTCTTGGGTCTTCGTGTCGTCGAACTCCCCGAGAGCTCTGAGCGTTCTGGCTTTATACTCGTTCGTGACCGGGTTGTCCAATCCCCGGCCACCTTGTGGAACCCTGTGATTGGTCGTTCCCAATCTGCTTTTCGATCCCAATTCACCCTATCTGACCCTGACCGTTAGGTCGCGCGGGAAAACCTTGTCAATGATTAGCTCTCCCAGTTTGTGAATATCGAGTGGATAACTCTACTACATTATTATTAAACAATAGGCAAAAAACTATTATGTATATATAAGTACATAATTAGTCCTTATTCAGTGTCTACTCGGCGCTTCTTGGCTTGTCTCTTGTATTCATTACATGGAGCATCTCTTGTCCACTGTCCAGCAATAATCTGCAAGCGTTGATGGGCTCCGTTTGCCCTGATAGCGTTTCTCCATTGTCGCAATGTCCTGGTGAAATTACTCCGCAGTTCGGTGGGAAAAAATCTAGATGAGAGTGAAAAAATGTATCTTTAGTGACATGTTGCAACCAAGGCTTCTGTATGCCTTGAGGAGGTTTTCCACCAACTTCCTGTCGTTGTCTGCCTTGTTGTTTCCGAGAAAATTTGTTGCAATTAACTGGAAGGCGTTCCATGCCATCTGTTCCTTGCCACGCAGTGCACTGTCAAATGCATAATCTCGAAGAAGTTCACGAATCTGAGGACCAACAAAGACACCTTCCTTTATCTTAGCTTCACTTAACCTTGGAAAATTTCCACGGAGGTACTTGAAAGCTGCTTGTATTTTGTCCATGGCTTTGACAAAGTTCTTCATCAGACCCAGCTTGATGTGTAAGGATGGTAACAAACTCTTCATTGATTCAACAAGTAGTGGATGCTGAACACTTTTCCTCCCAGGCTCCAATGACTGTCGGAGTGGCCAATCCATCTTGATGTAGTGGGAATCTCTCGCACGACTATCCCATTCGCAGGCAAACCAGACGTATTTTGTGAATCCAGTCTACAGACCAAGCAAGAGAGGAACAACCTTCCAATCGCCACAATGCTACCACTGATGTTCGTCATAGTTTATGCACCTCAAAAGTTGTTTAAAGTTGTCATAGGTTTCCTTCATATGGACTGCATGACCAACTGGAATTGATGGAAAAACATTTCCATTATGCAGCAAAACAGCTTTAAGACTCATCTTCGATTAATCAATGAACAGTCTCCACTCATTAGGATCATGAACGATGTTGAGGGCTGCCATCACACGATCGTTGTTGTTGCAGGCTACAAGATCACCTTCCATGAAGAAGAATGGGACAAGATCATTTTGACGGTCACAGAACATGGAAACCCTAACATCACCTGCCAGGAGATTCCACTGCTGCAGTCTGGAGCCCAACAGCTCTGCCTTACTCTTGGGTAGTTCCAAATCCCTGACAAGGTCTGTCAGTTCACCTTGTGTTATGAGGTGTGGTTCAGAGGAGGATGAGATACATTTTGGGTCATGTGACCTTGATGGTTCAGGATCAGTAGTTTCATCCTCTTCCTTGTCTGACTCAAGTGAGAATTATTCTGGTGCATCAGGAAACAGCAGTCCTTCTCTGTGGGGTACTGGGCATATAGCTGATGGAATGTTTGGATTAATGCACAGTCCACTTTTCCAATTGGAGGCGCCATGCAGAAGTAACAATTGCTGATATGATCTTTTGGCTCTCTCCAAATCATTGGCACTGCGAAAGGCATATCATTCCTTTTCCTGTTCAACCACTGGCGAAGATTTGTTGCACAAGTGTTGCAGAATATGTATGGGGCCCACATCTTGTCCTGATCTTCAATTTTGCAGCCAAAATAAAGGTGATAGGCGTTTTTAACCATAGCGGTTATACTGCGCTTTTGTGATGCAAACTTCACTTTAACACAAACATAGCCGAAGTTATCTGCTTTGTTCACACAAGTACAAGGCATCTCTGCTCACTTTGGCTAAACAGAAATGTGTCCCTTTGCAAAATCAAACACTGACAAATAAGAGAGCACGACACTGTATGATTTCTAGAGCTGATGTAGGGCAATTTGTTCAGCAGAGAGATGTACCCTGAGTTATCATCCATGACTTCGAGGAATAACATGATGCAATTAATATGATGTATGATGCAATACCAGGTTCAGATTGCATCATTCATTGTTTTGCTCAAAAAGCAAGTACTGTCCAAACCCAGTCATAGATTTATTCAGAGATCCAGTCGATGATGTATTTTAGTAATTTCTAGTTTAAATTGAGATCCGTTCCCATTATAACTCACTTCTCCTCCGCCGTTTCCAAGTCAAGGGTCATATATACTGACCCAGTAGCATATCTTGGAAACTCGAGCCAATCAACAATTGTAAGCATCATTTTCATTCTCGGTGACCCAGAATTAGTAAAGTTGGACTACATTGATTTCGGAAGCATGTTGGCTGTCGACCAGAGTTATTGAACATATTGTGTCAATTTGGTGCACTGCACCGTCAACGAGAACTATGTTTCCCTTTTGAATCGGCAAGCGAGTTCCTGCAAGCGGTGTGCGGTGTGTCTCAGCTCTGCGCCGCTTGTGGGGTATTTGACGTATAAAACAAAAACGGGTGTAAATTAAGAGATTCTGTACGGCACTCTGATTCCGAGCAACAGCAGCAATGGGAAAATAAAGCAAATGTGGCATGCTGAGGCCCACACTCATTTATGTTGCGTTGGCCTCGAATTAACGCAATATGGTGTATCCAAATTTAGGTAATCTTTTAAAGTTACATTCGACGCAAATAGGTTGATCCATTGTTTGTTTTTGGGTTAGGCCGTAGTAGTTTGATGCCAAAATTATTGTTACGATAAGTTTGGATATTAACTTCAACTGTGCCCCTTGACTACATGGGAGCATCTTCTTGGTTCTTTCGGTAAAGTCACGTAGAAGGGAAGTAATAAAAATAAAACATAATAAAATAATTCTCACGACGTTTCGGCCACAACGCAAGCAGCCGTCCTCAGGTGAAGAACAGGTCTGTCGGGAAGACAGCATCTGAATGAAACACCCCAGGCTTGGAGCGTATATTTAAGCTGGGTTGGAGGGGGAAGAGCGCCTTGACAAAATAATTTGCATATCAAGAGGAATTTAGCATATTTATGGGAAATGCAGATATGGATTAGTACTACTTGTGAAATGCTGTCTTCCCGACAGACCTGTTCTTCATCTGAGAACGGCTGCTTGCGTTGTGGCCGAAACGTCGTGAGAATAATTTTATTATGTTTTATTTTTATTATTTTATTATTTCCCTTCTATGTGACTTTACCGAAAGAACCAAGAAGATGAATCCCTGCAGTCACGAAAGCTTTAAATCGAAATTTACATGGGAGCACACAATGTTTCTGGCATAATTTAATTGTTTACCATTTCACACAGCGGTGTGTGTAACCATCTGATACAATACTCATCACCAGCCACGATCAGTCCCCTGCTGAGTGAATGCCACTCCCAAATCGTCACCATATCTCATGGTCCTGCAGTGTAACAGTCCATATAGCACTGCACTGGAGGTGATTTCGTCACTCCATCTCCATGGTGGCCGAGCCCTCGAGCCACACATTGTTTTATGATTTTTACATTACAAATGTAAATTCTATGCACAATATACAAACACACATCACCTGTACACAGTCAATCCATTACCAGGACTGCACGTTGTAAAACGTATACATAACACAACAAGACACGTATTTACTTTAGGTTTTTGTATTGTTGAAACTGAGAACTACCGTAATTTACCTTTACGCAGTCATCTGTTGTCTAAAAACAACAGCTTCATTTGTTCGTTATAAATTTACGTTCAAATATGCTTACATTCCAATTCGAAATTACGTTTATTGGTACAAACACTGCTTTAACATATTAATGGAACGTTTGCTTTTAGCATGCCGTTATATCCCCCAAAAATGTATTCACAATGACATGTCGATCTAGATTTGAAGTTTTCGTGACCGCAGGGATCCATACTCCTTGGTTCTTTCGGTAAAGTCACGTAGGTAGAAAATAAAATATATCACGACGTTTCGATTGCAACACTTGGTGGGAAACCCACATCAAGAAAATGTATCTTTTTTATTTTATACCTGCGTGACTTTACTGAAAAAACCAAGGAGTAATGATATGTCGGTTTAAAAAAGAACAAGTCCAAACATCTATTGAAGAATATATAGTGTTAACTTCGCTGCATGTAATTTTCATGAATATTGTTTGAGGATATTTTCTAATTCTCACCCAGATGGGACATCAGTTTCCGACTTGTGCCTGTAATAAGCATGCCTCGCATGTGCTTCGGTGAGCCAAAAAGGTGCAATGTGGCGATTAGTACATCGCAGGAGAGACAGGGAAGGTCGTCACATCGGCCTTAATAGGTTCCATGGTGGCAAAATGTTAACAACCTCGCTTAAGGTGTGTGCAGGTGATCGTGGGTTCGATCATGACCCTGCCACCTGTATATATGGAGTTTGCATGGTCTCACCGTGGTCGCGTGGGTTTTTCTCCGTGTCCTCTGGTTTTTTCCTACGCATTTAGAAACACGCGTTTAGAGTATTTGGCTGCTATACATTTTCACGTGATAAGCCATTTTGTTGAGCTATAATTTGTGGCCAGGGCACTTCTGACAAATAGCTATGTAGCTCAGTGGGCCTTACCTGGTAAAATGAAAAGTTTAGTTCTAGTTTAGTTTAATAGGAATAATTCCACCTCTACTAGGCACACAAATGCGATCGTATTGAGTATATACAGTATTTATAACGAAGAAACGATCCTACTGAGATACAATGGTTAGCTCACGAGGCTTGTCGATGTCGCCACTTCGATTTCCCGGTGCGGCATAGGAAAGAATTGGCAAGCATTTGTTTAATCGATCGCTTCTGTCCACCCAGGAGTACAAGTGTATATTCCGCAAATAGTCGCTCGGCAGGTCATGTGAGGTGGGTAAAGTGTGGGTACTCCCACTTATTCCAAGTGTAATAAACCTTCTTGAGACGGCTTCCGGAATCAGTCCTTTTTATTTTCAACTTCCACAGTTACACTTCACACACACTCTCCGTTGCTGACAGACAACGGAGAGAGGGCAGACTTCCCGCCAAGTCCCCACCGCGCATGTGGCACCCAGAGCCCCCGTACGCGCGTGACTCCTGCTCTTCTCGTTCCCAAGTCTGCTCACGACTGCTCTCTCTCTCTCTCTCTTAATCCCTTCGTCACGTGGTACCCCCCAGCCAATCCTCCATAGACAGCGTTGACCGTTCCCGATGGTTCCCTGTCAATCCCAGGACCACGCCTCTGATCCGGCTCCCCATTAGCTGAGGCCCCGATTGGCCAGGCCAATCACCCCTGCTAACATGCCGTGATCACGCCGAGGCCATGCTCCCTGGCTCATCCCTTATTGGCTACAAAGCAGGACCGGCAAGCCAATCCCCACGTGAACCCTCTATGGCTGTTATTACACAAGCATGGAAGAGGAGGACCAACAATTCCCCCCCTCTAAGCGCTCTCTAGAGCTTCCTATACTGGAGGTCATTCTGCCAGGCATGGCATTAACAAGAAATTGCAGGGCTGCACTTTTACCTGTGCTTTTCTCTACACTAACTTTTGCAGTGTACCGGTGGTACCTTTAATTGTACCCGGGTCTCCAGAGCTAAACGAGACTTTATTCTCACTGGGCTCTCAACTGGTTATGAATCAACGAATATATTTGCGTATTATATAACAGGAAGCACACCAAATTATAGTTAAAAATGGGTATGAGCCTCCAAGATGTGTGAATCGCCATTGCCTTTCAAACATAAGATAATAAAAGTTTAAAGTTTTATGTGGGTGACAATAAATTGTACGTTGCCACAACATCACCTTTTATCAACACGGGGCAATTGCCATTTTATATTTGATGACTTTACTTTGGCTTAAACGTCAGCCCCCACATTGTTCATTTTATTTTAGCACTTGATGACACACATTGCTCTGTCGCACGGCTCAACCTTCTCTCGGCACCTAGTGCTAGGGGCCCAGGCGACACATCTCCAATTTAAATTCACAGCAATGTTACACGCTGGCCATTCATCACTCGTACAAAATTTCAAATGCCATCCTGCTGATCATGGGAACCACTAGGGAGTCAGCTCAAACACCTGGCATGTTTAAAATAAATAAAGAATTTTTTTTTTACAGCCCTATCGTTATTTTAAGCAAGTGCACTACAGCTTTGTATTTACAAAAAAATGAGTAAAAAATCTGCTAATTTGGTTTTATTTAAATTGCAACCAACCAGGTCATGACATTGAGTCAAGAAGCAATGCATAAATCGTGTTGCTAGCTTATTATTTGCTTGGCTGAATTCTAAGCTACTTTAATAGGATACGCATGCTTAAAAAGGATTTGTGAATGTGTACGACAATATATGCTGTCAGGAATGAACCACTGTGTTCAATACAATCCTTTACATTGGGTTTTTATAGCTTTGTGCAACATGCTGACATTTCATTTCATAGTGTGTAACACCAGCAAGCAGCGTGATTTTTTGGGAATTAAATTTGAAAATTATGGGTTCAGTCTGCATTCAGTTACATGTATCGAAATTTGCCTTGTCGCAGAATTACGGACATTGTTTTCTCTTACTACAGCTACACACAATGATAGAGGCAAGACAAGGTACGCCTCTGGCATGTGTGAAAGTAACCATCACCGCAAATAAATGTGTATCACATTGTCAGAGGTACGTAAACGTACAGCCCTGGCATTGCTTGCTCACTCCACTCCTGACAAAAGGGTCTTGATTAGATGTAACTCTGGAGATACCCTCTTGAGAATATTTGTCCTACTTTTCTACGCTCGCCTTAAAAAGAGGTCAAGAAAAGACAATGTAATGTTTTGTTTACATATCTGGAACCTTTCTGGCACGAAGCTGCCACTCAAAGTGCCAACACATTTAATACTCAATGTAAAATGTTAAAACATTATTATCACTTTATCCCATCAGGCACAACCTGCTTATCAACGAACTGTGGTCAACCGAATATTTACTGATGGATGGACAGAAGTGGGAGGGGGGGGGGGTTTAAAAATATGACAATTGTTTAAACTGCCACACTGGGAGATCGGATTGAAATGGTGAGCTCGGGATTTCGGTGCCCTGATCATCACACTTTTGCGCAGCATCCCGAATGTAAGGATGTGCAATTATATGGGTGTCGAAAAGCACATGATGTTTTAAATCGCGTGTTACACATGGTGCGTGCGTGTAATTGTGCTCTATCTACAGGATAGACGTCACACTGCACCAAAACACATTCCATGAATGACGACGACGAAATGCATTGTTCACCTTTGAAAGTGGAACATGAAATAACCAATAAGCATCATGTGCTTAAAAACACATTCATTTCCATAAATATTGCAATTTCCAATATGCCTCATTCTGTACACACGAATGCTAAAAATGTACTATTCATTGCTGTACCGTGCTGTTAATTCAATTAACTTTATATTTAATTGTGTCAATATACCACACTAAATACAGCAATTCTGTCAATATATAAATAATTTAGAAGATACGATGAACAATGTGACATTTTCAGTATAGTATTTAAATTATACCCCACCAGTGTTCATTATTACTGTTGTGTAGGTTTTCGCGGTTGTGCTACATATCTCTGTGAGGTGTTTTAAGTTCGTACCACGTGTTGCTCTGCATGATTTCTGACGAGTCGCTTCATTGAATTGAACACAATTCAGTTCGGAATGCACACCGTACAACCGAAAACACATGGCAGATCTAATTATTTATATTTCATACATTACTACAATAAAATCTACGACGACTGACACGTTCGACCCAGCTCGGAAGATTACTACGATATACATTTCCGTGATTCTGTTTATTACCTAGCCGTATGAATTAATATCCTCGTGATCAGCAATCTTAGAAGAGCCAGCTTTCATGGGATCAATTGTTCAATCCCCACATTTACCCAGTACCGTCGTGTTTGCGGTGCATGCCACAGTGTGCCATGTGCTGTAACGCGGATGCGGGAGGCCTATTGACATCATCTGTAATAGTTCGGTTAGTATGTGCCATATCACCAGCAAGATGGAAAAAAATCTCTAAATTCAAAGGAATAATAATAATAATGGCTCTTTCATTTTATGGTGGACCAGGATTCCTTTCAAAGCATTATATTTTTTCTTCTGAATGGGTCTGCGCCTGGTTGAATGAAAGAAATTGATTGGTTGGTTGAACAGGTAGAGGCAGATGTAAACTGAACTATTTAAAGATTTTCTTTTTTACCAGGTAAGGCCCACTGAGCTGTATAGCTCTTTTTCAGAAGTGACCTGGCCACAAATGATAGCTCAACGAAAGTTGCTTATGGTGTGAAAATTTACAGTAGCCAATTTACTCTAAACGCACATTGATTCTAAATGTGGAGAAAAAACCCAGAGGAACCGGAGAAAAATCCACGCAACCACCGGGAGAACATTCAAACTTCGAATACACAGCAGGCGTCAGGGTCGGGATCCAACACACCACCTCCTTCATACCAGGCAGGGTAGTGAACATCTCGCCTATGTACTTTTGAACTAGAGGAAAGAGAAATATACTTAGGTTTCTCACCAGGCACCATAATAAACGATAGGTTGCCTCAATGGAAGCTCTTGTCTAACCGTACAGTATCGCAAACATGAGTGAAACGGCCCTATGCTAGCCGCACAAAAAAAAAATGTACACACACTCATGCAACAGTGCCACTAGAGCTGAGACAGATTAATCACTTCTTGACTTAAGGCAATAATGCAGGAGCGAACATGAATGCAAATAACTCCACAAGGAAAAAAATTACAGATTTGAAAATAAAATAAGATCTTGGAATTATGAGAGACCACACAGCGTGGTTAGCGAGCGTTTTCTGTCAGTGTGCGTGCACTAGGCAAAATGTAACACTTGGCAATAATTAACATTACATTTGTCAGTTTCATTCACTGCCGTGATTGCAGCGTGGGCGAAAATAAAGTCAGCTTCTGTGAGACAAAAAAAGATGGAGGGATATCCATCGTTTCTATAATAGAATTTGGTTTATTTCATTTTAATGCATCGCCTTCCTACTTGTTCGTGTGCCGATTGATAATGTTTGATGGCATTTAATTACGTCCAAAACTTCACTGAGTATCAAGGCTCTTTTTCGGAGGAGTTCTGCTAGCTTTTGCAATAAGGGGTGATGTTGCGATGCATTTTGTTAATTGGTTAATTTTGAGAGTAATTTTGTTTGATTATTTGGAGCGTAACACCGGCACACAAGACAACGCAGGGTCTTTATAATGTCCACTGTGAAGCATACAGCACGTATTTTTATTCTTAATACATCCGCAGCATTAGCCAGGGTAACCACGGGGGGTAGCCACGGGGGGCTGGCACCACGAACATCTGCAACAAGCAGAAGAAACATCCGACTGCTCGGCTATGTCATCACCCACGGCAGTTTTGCGCTTCCAAATATCTCCCTAACAATAGCTGGACAACATTCAAGATGTGGGAGTTGAGGTTGAGACTGGGCACCAGGAAGACAATTGAGTGGTCTTCTATTTACGGTGAATTACGGAGAAAAAAAAACTGTATTCAAGATTTTTATCTTCCAGTTTAAAAACAGGAAGATTGAAAATCTCACTTTGACAAAAGCGGTCAAACCTTCCAGGTGTAGATTAAAGACAAATGTCAAGGGAGCAGATATAAAGGATGGTAATGGATGTAAATGAGGTTTGGTGTGTTTAGGATAAACAATTTTGGTTAAAAATGGGAATTTCCAATGTGCTGAACAGACTGGACGCCGCTGCATGTATAACATGTCGGGTGACGTTGCATTTTAAAGAGACCAGAATACTATGCTTTCAAGGTATGAAGAAGTTATTGATAGAATGGCTCTCACATGTGCAGTGAGAGATTAGTGCACATCTCAATGAGACAGCGTTCATCATAGGTGTAAACGATTTTGCTACAGCAAGAACCACACGTTGTCTAGAGAAGACAGCTGGTATGTTGTAAGAGGAGCTCATGAATCAAATCAAATTACAAAAATGCAATACATTGTTTGCAAACGCACCTCTTTTTTTTCCTCCTTCAAATCAGTAGTGTTTATTGTGGTAGGTGTTAACTGTAAAATTGAAATATGTATAATATATATAAACACTGTATTCACAAGTGAGAAGTACCATTGGAAGTAGTTTCTTGATCCACTCACAACGGTGTGGAATTCCACTCCTGTATACATCCAAAAGCCAGGGGTAGTCATTACAGTCCTATTACAGGGACACGTCTCTCTATGGGACAGCCACTCATCCGAGTTGAACCTTGACCAACAACCTTCAAATTTCCAACCTGTGCACTCTACTACTACATCATCGGGCTGGATATCTTTTGAAAAGTCCAGCCATAATCTATCCACTGCTGGATGAAGTCCACCTCCAGCCGTCACCATCTCTCATGGCCTTACAATGTAAATCAACCAAGCTCCTGCACATGCGCTGATCTTATCGCTCCATCTCTTGCGGGTGTTCCCTCCTTTGGGTGCCACCCCATCACTAGTTTCAACCACCAGCCGTCCATTCTAGAGAAATGTTCTTCCCAAGCCCACGTATATTTCTGAACGGTAAATAAGACCTCGATGACTTGGGTATGTATCTCCACTCGTATTCGCAGCGGCTTTTGGCTAGCCGTCGAACAAAGACGTCACTGCTCTTCTTGGTTCTTTCGGTAAAGTCACGTAGAAGGGAAGTAATAAAATAATAAAAATAAAACATGATAAAATAGAATATATTTTTTTTTATTTTAATTTTATTATTTCCCTTCTACGTGACTTTACCGAAAGAACCAAGAAGATGAATCCCTGCAGTCACGAAAGCTTTAAATTGAAATTTAAAGACGTCACTGCATCGCACTCTTTCAGATGCGCTTCTGCGGCCGTCTGGAACACTCTTCTCCCACTGGAGCTATGCACTTTTAAATCGAAATTTAAAGCTAATTTCTTTAGTACTGCATTTTGTGTTGAGTTTATTGTCCTTCCCTCTCACTTCTGATTAGCACAGTTTGGCTTCGTATGATGCAACAGAAGTTCAACATACATTTGTAATGTAATCCCTCTATGCTTCTTCATCTCTGTGTGCAATTCAAAGTACGTACCTCCCAATGATTCTTTACACACTTTTTTTGTTTGTCAAATGATACTTGATTTAAAAAAATCGTTCTGCGTTTAGGCGACTCCTTCTGGAAATGTTTTCAATCGTGCGAATGTAAATTTCACTCCAATTTAACAACAGGAGATGACTCGGTAAATGTACACATCCCACCCAATTCAAACCCTTAAAGTCACTCCCATCTCTTCAACCCTCACCTTCCATTTCTTCTGCCGTTCCTCCAATGGCCATGGTTTACATTTCATAGAGGGCACTGCCACCGCAGTGGTCAAGAATAATGATAGAGTGGCAGCCAAGGAGTAACAAAATCAACTGACGTGCAGGTGCTATAGTTGGAGTATTACGTGTGTACTTCTTTCGCACCGTACGGAGCCAACTATGATAAATTGGAAGCGCGTTACACGCCAGGACTGTGAGACGTGCCAGCAGCTTGGGGATGAGGCATTCATCCATCGATGATATTCATAATGACTACCACCACACACCCATGCGTCCTCCGCCCGCTCGCCTGATGTAAACACGCAATGAACACCATGAGGCACCAACACCTCAACCCGGGGCCTTGCATTGAGGAAATACGTCAAAACGATGGCGTGTTGATTCATAATTCTGTACAGCGTTGATCTATAATACTGGCACTGACCTCTGTTCACATGGAGGAAGATTAAGTTATCTTAAGGGAAAGGCCGTGATTCATGAACTTGGTGATTTCCCGGCCAGGGCAGTGGCACCTGTGCCACTAAAATGGTGCTAATGGCGGTTGGAGGTGTCGCCATGGCAACGTTCTAAACATTCTACTTGGGGGGGAACTGAGCCCTTTTTCACCACTGTTTCTTCCTTTGGTGGGACTCGCGACTGGCTAAAAAGAACTGATGAATCGTGGCCAACTTGTTCCGAAAAGGGAATGTAAAATAATGGGAAAAATGAGCCAAAGTGGAACGCAAACTGATGCAAATGCCATCAGAATAACCATTACTTCGATACTGAGATATTATTCAATTGTTTCCCGCATGAAAGCAACGCCAATGTGATTCATTAATATTAACAGTATTATTCGCTGATAAGAAAGTTGTGTTTGAGCTGCTGCTGGTGCTGCAACATCACACTCAGTAACACGAATATGAACATACAAACACAGATTGGCATCATTTATATTTATAAAAAAGACATATATTATTTACATACTAATTTGTTTTATTATTTATGTTTCCAGATTACATTTCTCGATACCATATTTTTGCTGACCAAAACTACATGCATCGAGAAAAGTTAGACGCATTAATATTCTTGTTATTTATGTCTCCCTGACAAGGTCACATGTTCAACTAGACACCAAAAAAGACTAAACATTTTGGCAAACTTTTTTCTTTTCAACATTGATTACATATAAACAATTTTATATTTTAACACCGATACGCATCACATCAATATCCCGAGGAAACATTGCAGCCGTTTTGAGCACATCAACATTATGGGGGTTATTTTCAAACTGCAATATGTCCCTCTATTAACTTCGAGCTCAAATAAATTGTGGACAGCTTATATTGGCGGATGGCATTAACGGTGCAGATTGCTTGACAATGTAAAGATAAGTAATTGGGAAGGGCTTCATATGCTTGGGACGAGGAATCTCCTTCCATTAACCCGGCTGCGAGCCATTAAGCAAACTAACAGCCGAACACTGTTGCTCTTCCCTAGGCACACGCCATGCAAGCTGTATTTTAACCGCCTCATCAACTTGCAGCATTCATCTGCGCCAGATAACTCTCACTATCAAAATTCCAAAGAACCTGTCTGTGGTCTCTGACGTCCACCAAAGTGCATTGTGGCAAATCTTGGCTCTGCACGATGTGTTATTAAATAGGTAGTGGTATTTTTTAAAATTCCAATTTAAATTTGCTTAACTGAAGATGACAATTTGTTCAACTTCTCTGAAGACCTCGTTCAAGTAAGTACGCCTGCCGCAGTTGACAAGAAAAATGATCGACATAATGTACAGTATGTTTAATAGATAAAGGTGCAGCCCTGCAACTCGTGGCTGAAACTACTGCTGGTAGAAAAGCCTCGACTAAAGGGGAGCTCTCGATAAACCCACCTCGACCTAGGCTTCTATGCTTCTTCTTTTGTCGTCTGGCTGATGTCGACGTAGAGCGACAACTACAATTTCACATTCAGGTGCTCAAGTCAGACAACCGCGTCAGGAGCGCCCCATGGGAATCCTGGTTTCCACCCATGTGGCTCGGGTTAAATTCCCGGTATGGGAAGTAATGTGTTTTGGAGTGGAAGATGGCGGGGTCTTCACGCAGCCCACTCTGTTGAGTGAGAAATCACGACGAATTCCATCAACGTGGCGACCGAACATCGATCATCGATCTCCCGGTCTCAAGAGCAACACCAACAACACATGATAAGTCTTTTATGCTGCCAAGAAGGTGGGAGTGCCTACACTTTACCCCATCGCACGCGACCTGCTGACCAACTGGAGGATTCAATAAGCATGCCCATTATGTGCAGTGATACAAACGTGAATTCATCCCCGTGGCTGGCAAGTCTATGCATCATGGGACCTCCTTTGTCAGTACCAAAATATGAGAATGAGTTTTTCCTCCTTTTATCTGGCACCAAAGCAGATGTTAAGTTGTTAAAACACCAAATTGAAACCTTTTACAAGGAATTATGTCTGTATTAAGCACAATACTTGTAGTCAAAATGCAAAAAAAACTTACTCTGATAATATATGCATTGTCTTTGAAACTGATTGTTCCACACCAGAGACAGCTTTCTTTTGAGCCTCGTCTCAAACAGCGTTTTGTTGTAAGATAAAAGGGGGAAAACTCATTCTCAATTCTATGCATATTCACAATTAAATTTCATCTTGGTCTTGTTCGTACTGTCCGCTTCATGTTTTCCTTGTTTTCTCTTGATAGTTATCTTAGACTAAAACAATCACATTAACGTATAATTAACACTTAATTAATTAATTCTTTGGTACACGATTTTACACGTGTATTTTGAATGTTTTTTTTATCAACGACTCATTCATTTTTTATGAAAACAATCAAAACAACTTTTTGTCAATCTTCTGCTGGATAAAGGCCTCCCATGTTTTGGCATCAATGGCGTGGTTCAGCCGCAATTCATGCTGGTCAGTGTACATTGGTGAATTCTGGGCATTTCAGGGGGCAAGTGGGTGGACCAGTTCTCTGGGTTCAAAAAACTGTTCGCGAACCACTGCTCCTCCAATGCGTCATTAAAATAACAATTAAATATGGTGAAGTTGTGTTTTTCTTGCCGGAGAGGGCTATTTCACAAAGTTTTTTTCACATCGCGTGGCCAATTGCTTCAGAACAACTTTGGAACGTTGTGTTATCGAAGTGGAACAAAAGCTAAATCAGGAAATAAAATGTAAAAAAATTGCATTCTTTTTCCATTAAAATGGCCACATCAGTCATTTTCATTACCCCTTGACACACACTGGTTACAGAAATCCCTGAAAATACAGTCCTTTCTTTTCATTTCGGAGAACAGTATTAACATTATAAACGAGCCGATGCTCTCAGTTTATTGTGCAAAAATGTGACCCATTCATTGCTTGTGGCGGTGAAGTTGCAACACTAATGGGTCGCCACCACGTCTCAGGCTCTCCGTAAATGCCAGTAATTTATGAGCTACTGCTTTTCAGTGTTACACCCCCCCCCTACATCTCCATCAAAATAACAACGTGTCGTTACAAGCAGGTTTCGTCGCCAGCAGGACATTTGATCAGAACGAGCCAGGAATTTGCCACCACGGCACTTGGTAAGAGGCACACGAGCTACAATTCTTCGTCTCGGGTAATCAACTGTCACAGAAAGAAGAACAGGATGCACGCACACCTTTTTTTTACGTTTCATATTTTTCTCCCCCCCACCCCTTCCCCCCAATTGTTTTCAGCTCCACATTCTGCTATCGGCATCATGTCATGGGAAAGATGTATCAATTCTGCTCTCTCGCAGAGCAGAGCAGTACAGCCCTTTTGTGTTTCAAACGGTCCACGGAAGCTGATATCACAAGATACTTTCGAGTGACCTCTGGTCTGCACAGAATAGTTCTAACCCGTCCTGCCAACGAGAGCAATGCTTATAGCATGACAGTCAAAATCGATCTTTTTAATTATCAGAGCTGGAATTGAAACACAAGTCAGGGTGCTTCAAAAGATGTTCTTAACATTTATATGGGACTGTCGTTTTTAATGGAAAAAGAACGATTAATACACTGTAACTTGAGAACAAATGTAAATGTTAACAGCTTCAAAAAGTCAAAGAGTCTCCACTTGTTCGCCATCATTGTCCACACATTGCCTGGAATCTTGTCCAGGTGGTCTCCAGAGCCCGGAGGCACATTTCTTGTGGTGTTGTTGCAAATTCTCAGAAGTGTAAAAAAATGTTGAAGCACCCTGTATAAGCGCATACAAAAGCCACATTTAAGGTGATAATTTTTGTGTGCGCGGTCATTGATGACCAGGCTGAGACCATCGGCTCACTGAAAGTGCAGAACCAAATTTAGAACCCATTTTAATCGCAGGCGGGCTGCCTGGATTCAAACCCCTTATCTCAGTAGTACCAGCTGAACACCATAGCCTCCGAGCCAGGCTACCACCTCCCATGCGCACATTTGTTTTGAATGTCTGTGAAATAATAAAAAGAACCAAACACAATGCATGTTTTAGTCACATCTCAGCACAAAAAGGGGCACATTCAGCTCCACGAGCATATGCACGTTCTCACCTTTTTTTCGCTATGTACGTTGAACTTCTTTCGCAACGTACGTAGCCAACCGTGCTCATCACAGGTGTGAGTGGGGGCGGAAGGACAAACTCAACACAAAAAAGCAGTTTAGTTTGTTTGCCCCCCCCCCCCCCCCCCATAATCCATATTTGTAGACATGCCTAGTAAAGTAATTGTATTTTTAATTTGCTATACAGCCAGATAATACGACAAATCGCTAACCTGAAACACCCAGTCGTTCATAAAAGCTGAAGGCGGTATAGTACTATAGTAATAGAGCAAGTGCAGAATCACTGGACCGGAATTTATAGCTTGAAAAAGCATTTAGCGCGGGGCCCTTGAAAGTGCGGGGCCCGTAGCATGTGTAACTACGTTTGCTACTGGGATAATCCGGCACTGTTTACACCCACTTGTTTCCCTCACCAGTGTTTTTCCCTTCCACCCCGTGGCTGTCTTTTTGAAAGCACCCGTGCATCCTGCGCACGTCATCTTCAATAGATGCCTGTGTTGACGTGCACCACCCAGGGTGAGCTTTGGGATAAGGCGTCTGTAAATCATTGCCAGTCGTGCGAATTTTCAGTGCCGCGGTTCGTGAAGACAGCCCACTGGCTTATATCTGTGGGTCATGTGAGATCCATTGGTGTAAACTGCAGGCGACACCATGCAGGATTCATTAAAATGACCCTACCTCATCCGACAAACCCTCCCACAACCTTCCCGCCTCCTCCCACCACACGATGATAAAGTGAACTTTCCATTCGTGTTACCTGCAAACGCACCATGTTTCCTGCTACCAAACCAGGACGTTTCGCGGAACGCCCCTGCCTCAACTCAGGCCAAGCTGATGATCACGTGCACCAAAGGTGCTTTTACCTTTCTTTACCAATCCAGCCGTTTACTCTTGCGATCATCGACGGACACAGGGTGCTCGACCTGGTGATTCCTCCACTCGGGAAATTACACAAACACACTTGTTTTGCCCGAGGCATAACATCTTCCCAGAGGCTGCTCGTGCAAGCCATACAACGTTCCACTCAACATGTGCACTTCATTTTGGAGGCGGAAGGTCGGGGTGGGGGAGAAATGGAATGACTACGGAGGTGATTGTGGGCTCACAGCTAAAGTTACCAATTACCACCGCATTTAACTGCATTGAATTGAAATGGGGACAAAGGATTGGACTTCGCAAATGCACAACGACTTCAGAGTTGGCAAAGGCTTAGAACTCGCATAAGAGCACAGTGTGTCCTTTCTAACCACTGATCTGCAACAGGAAAGAAATTCGAATTTAAAGGTCGGATGTCAACCGACATTGTTTTATTTTATTTAACTTTTTCAAACGTGACTATTACGGAAAAGCGTAATAAATCAACCTGCCTCCTCTATCTAAAAATAAAATAATATATATACTCTTAGTTTTTTCTGTAAAGTCACGTAGGTAAAAAATTAAATTAAAATTAATTAAAATATTATTTTATTTGATTAATTTGAACTTAAAATTAATTAAAATATTATTTTATTTTATTAATTTTAATTTCATTTTTTACCTACGTGACTTTACCGAAAAAACTAAGAGTATGAATCCTTGCAGTCACGAAAGCTTCAAATCTAGATATAATATATAGTTTTAGTCGTTTGGATTTCTCAGCTTATACAAATGAGCAGCATCTGTTAAACCACGTTCCTGACTGCTGATGAGGCACAATGTCAAAACCAGTCGAGAGTTGACAATATAATTTGTGGCCAGGTCGTTTCCGAAAAATATCGAATAGTTTCGTGGGCTTTACCGAGTAAATTATAAAGTAGTTTAGTTTTAGTATATGTATTGTGTTTATTTTGAGTGATTTGCTTACCTTAGTTTTTTGTAGTGGTTGTTGTTGTTGTAACTTTCTGACCCGCCCCTACTGAACATATGTGAAAAAGAGGATACATTTAAAATTCTGATTCTGAAATTAAGTGTGGGAATCCAGTCGTTCGATAGACTAATGCTCCATATTTCATGTTGTGACCAAAAACAGCTTCACGCATACATTTACTCAGAATTCTCTACAACAGTTTGCGGTGAGTTTCTGTTCAAACGGATATATCCAAGCTGTGTTGTGCGTGACAAATGAATGCTTATTTAATATAGACCTGCCATCAGATCCACATATTGTTTCGATTCGAGTGCTGTGTTGTCAGAAACGGAATCAGTAAAGTGTTGTAAGGACTAATGTTCCTCCCGCTTTTGGGTTTCCCTAAAACCCGAGCCAGACTTTAATGTCCCGGTATAATTAATAAGGCATTACTCGCCCTCCAGTCATGCTGCCCAAAACAATTGCCTCCGAGTGAACAGGCTTGCTAAAATTTCGATTTAAAGCTTTCGTGACTGCAGGGATTCATCTTCTTGGTTCTTTCGGTAAAGTCACGTAATAAAATAATAAAATAAAACATAATACATTTTTTATTATTTTATTATGTTTTATTTTTTATTAATAAATTATAAATTACTTTATTATGTTTTATTTTTATTATTTTATTCTTTCCATTCTACGTGACTTACCAAGAAGAGGCTTGCTAAAGTTCCCCCAATCGGTGTTTCGGTCGTTCGACTTCCTCGGCAACTGAATTCTCCAGCACGTGCAAAGAAACACAGGACATCGTCCCGAACAGCACGCAACGGTACAATCCGTACAATCCGTAAGATCTATGCAGTACGATTGTGCAAACCTACGCAGCAAGGCTGCATAAATGTCAAATGGAGTTGTAACAAAGCGGAAATGGCTTCTTGCTTAATTCTTCGTAAGCAATTTAATAGTTCCATGCTGTATAATGATTTTTTCGCGAATCACTTTAATGGGTTTCAGCAATAATTAAAATTAAGGTCGCACAACAGGGCAGTGGATGCGTGCGAGCGATGCTTAAATCTGGACGTGAGAGTTTAACGTTGAGCAGCTTTTCTGGTGTTCAATAAAGGACTGCCTCAGGCTCGCTTAAAATATATACAATCGGCTTCATTGAGAAGTCATTTTGGTTTATGTTACCAATTACCGAAAAGTGCAAATTACACTTTATACAGGACGTATATTGCACGAGTCAATATGATGAATGAGTTAGTTAAAAAATAGGAACTTTCATGAATCTTTAACTATTGCGGTGCTGGAGATGAGATAGCATTGCACAACTGTATTGTAATAGCAGCGTAATAAATGTTAACACGTGACATGTCATACAGTAACGCATTTTTTTAAACTATCAAGAATACAAAATATGCCCTCTGTCAATAAACTGCTGGATGAAGGCCTCCTCGTGCCATGTCAGTCACGTGGGTTGTTTAACCATACTTCGCCACTCTGGTCATTGTGTATTGACAAACGGGGATGGGACTCAAAACCGGTTCAGATATCACTTGATTCTGGTGTAAATCACGCCTGGTAATTGAAATCAGGTGGCCAGGTTCCATACGCAGTTTGCTAGCTATTGTACCACCGCTCCCCGCATGTCTGTCATATGTACAGCCCTTTTTAACGATCCACTGCTAGATGTGGGTCTCCTCGTGCTATGTGGGTCATCGCGATTATTTGACCATACTTGTGAAGATGGGGGCAGCATAGATGTACAGTACAACAATTGCCTTGGCTGCACAGCCCTCTTGTGCCCACTGCACTGTCACCACAGCAGCCTGTAACACCCTTCGATTAAATCATCTGGAATGCCTCCGACATTTTTGTCAGATTCCCACGAGCTCAGCATATTGAGAGCCTGGAGAGTGATTGGGTGGGATTCCACCGTCCTCACTACTGTGGCATATATATATGGCGTGATATATCCTGCCATAGCTATAGCATGAAAGTTGTTGCTATACTCTTAGTTTTTTCGGTAAAGTCACGTAGGTAAAAAATAAAATAAAATTAATAAAAAATAAAATAATAATAATATTAATTTTAATTTCATTTTTACCTACGTGACTTTACTGAAAAAACTAAGAGTATGAATCCTTGCAGTCACTAAAGCTTCAAATCTAGTTGTTGCTATGTTCGATTCTTTATTTATGTAAAAAACATTGACAACATATTTAATAAACGTATTTAATATATCACAATTATCATCAATGTATAAAATAACTGAATTAATATTACGTTTGTTGAACACATGAAACGTTTTGAAAGAAAACGATTGTTTAAGGGCGCTTTATAAATTTAAATTATTATTATTAATCAACCGTAGCAACAAATATGATGCCCCTCCAACAATAATATTGGAGGGGCGTTTATTTTTTATTACACAAGGGGGTTTTTGGAACTGCTAAAATGTTACAGATGACGTACTCATTACAGTATTTATAAACCCCACGGGATTGTATTTAATTTTCAGTGACTGGCTGACTGACCACTCGACAGGGTAATAATGTGCGTACTATCGCACACCGTGTTCCACCGTGGAGATTTTTGCAGAAACACATTACACACCGCACTCTTTACACGGCATGTTGCACACCGCAGCCCACATCTGCTCGCTGATGTTTTTCTTTTCTCCGATGCAGCAGCAGCAAAAACAACAACAGAATTTCTGGCCATGGTGGACTTGAAATGGGTCGGTGCACGTGATATTCGCTGCGAGACATTTCACTTTGCATGGCACGTCAACGCGATCATTAATTCATGTTTGTATGGCAGGCAGTGGGTGCATCTGTCTGTAAGGAGGAATTTGTCTACCAGGTTTCAGGGACTGCTAAAAACGACTGTGTGTCTGGTAACCCCCACCCACTTGATGTACGCTTACGTGCGTTCACAACGTTGTTGGAAAATGTTGTGTAAACTTTTTCCGGTGTAGATGCGTTCCAAAGCACACGTCTGAACAGTTTAATGTGACCTCACTGCGAAGACCCAAAGGTCTTGCAGCCTCTCGCTATAATGATGTGCTGCCCTCAACAGTGGTACTATATAAATATTGGGCAGTGTTTTCTGTTGCTACACTAACTTTATAGCCCAAGCGCACTGCCCTCCAATGCAATACAGTGCCGTAAAGGAACGGCGACACGATTGTAAACTATACGGGCAATCAATATTATTGGACGATTACCAGAGACTCGTAGGTAAATGTGCGCTTGAGTTTGTAGAAAAGCATAAAAATGCTGGTCCCGTGTGCGTGTCTTTTGTTTTTAAATCCTTTATATTAAGTTCGCTTGCTTGCGTGCTTGCTTGCTTGCTTACGACCGTGCAAATCTTTCGGTCGTTTTTTAACCCACTTCCCGTGATCCAATCGAGCTGACATTTCCCACACAGACTCGTTGTGCGTGGCAATTAATTTTCGTGAAAAAAATGTCCAAAATTTTACACTGTTTAGGGAAAAAATGTTAAATATTTAATTACCAATTGCTTAATGCTGGCAGACAATCATCTGACCCATAGGTGGCAGCCATCTCAAGCCAGAGGACGAGAGGACTCTAGCCGCCACGCATATAAAGGATTTAGAGTGAAAAACTTTGTTTTTACGGGTAAATTTGTTATTGATACGCTGACACACAACACTTGGGTACGATACTACGCGGCAGCTTACTGTGGACCGCACTCACTTTGAGGCGCCCCCATCGTTAACTGCAGGCACGTGCACATCATTTCAAAGTTTTGTGAAAGGTCAGACTGGCGAAGCGTTTTAAGATGTTTGTGACAGACTTTACGATGCACAATATATATTTAAATTCTTGGTTTGCTCAACACACACCCAAAGGACCAAAACGCTAAGTGACAAGCAACAAAGAGCATAAACGAATGTGTAATATATGAGCAAATACTTTAACGTGGCCTCACCCGAAACCAAATTTTGGCCATTGCATTGGCCAAGAAAGCACACGTTTTAAATTAAGAGTTTATACATATCGTGAATTGAGCAAAGGTCGTAAGAATTTGGGGGTAAAGAGACAATAGAAGGGCATTTCCGCACCCCCGATTAGGAAGGTTTGGCTATGTACGGTGTGAAAGAAGTTCAACGCACACGCATACATTGCCTGAATTGAGCAGTGTGAGGAAAGCAACAGAAAGAGAAGTGTGTTGGCTTGCATCGTGTGTTGGCTTGCATCGTGTGGTGGTTGAACAGAGTGTGGATGTGACGAAACTGAGAGTCTGATAGACCAAGTCCTCAGGATGGATAGAGGACGAATCAATGGGTCAGGTTCACGTTATTGGTCACCATGGTGGTAGCGATAGAAGAGTGATAATGAGGCGACTGACTGCCAGGGAGCGAGTGTCTGGAGTGAATCGTTGAGTGCTGGATCATCATTTAACCTGATTGCCATACATTGAATGATACAGTATTATATTTTTTTCCATTAACAATATCACCGATATATTGCATATGTTGTATCAGTGACCAATACGGTTATGTGTTTTCAAGTAAAATAATAACAACATTTTTCAATTATTAACGATTCATATTTTGATAATTGTTTTTTACCCTTTTATCTGGAAACAAAATTGACACCTTTTTTACAAGGAGTTATGTTTGCATTGACCACAATACCTGCGGTCGGAATGCAAACAAAAACACAACTCTGATAATGTATGCACTGTCCTTGAACTTGATTGGTCCACACCCGAGACAGCTTTTCTTTAAGCCTAGTCTCACATGGTGTTGGACCAGATGACGCCAAAAGGCGCACAACTCAAAGACAATTCATCATCAGAGTATGAGAGCTCAGGGTAAGCATTTACACCATTGGAATCTCCTTAGCCAGTAGCAAAAAAGGTGTCAGTTTTGTTGCCAGATAGAAGGGTACAAAAAAATTATCATATATTGCTACTGGCAAATGAAGTTTCAATGGTGATTCATATTTTATTGGAGCAACACCTGCAACATACCGAAATTAAATTGGACAAATTTTATTACCAGTTGTCTAAAGCCAGTCAGTCACAGAGTTATACTTGGCCTGGAGTAACCTACCATTCCCACATGAATCTGGGCCACTTCTTTGCACACATCTTCCTTACCGGAGCCAGTCTACGTGTGAAACACCTTCATTAATCCACAATGACTGCTGATCGAGTTTGTGATGAGTGTGTTGCTTGAGACCAAAGGACCGTAACACAGCAGCGATCGCAATGCTCACCCCTGCTCAACCAAAACTCAGATTATTTTTTTTTATGGTCAAGAGCGGCAAACCCAGGAATGTTGATTTTGCGAAAGGCATACAATGTACCTTGATGCCAGCGGATGTACAATGTACCACTGAACCCTCGCATTTTCGAATCCTTTCAGAAATCCGGGCAATGAGCCCATATCTGGATGAAGTACCGTACACATTTCAGCAAGCTTCACGCATGTTTCAGTTATTGATATTCCCCGGCCAACGAATGAGCAGAATTCAAAGTTTTTCATGTGACTTGCGTGCATAAGTGTACGCAGAGCAATTTCAGCTTTTAAATGTCACAGCTGGCAGCCAAACCACTAGGACATGTAATTATCTCAAATCAGCACCCTTACAAGGGGCTTGCAAGGGAGTTAATTCTTCACACCGCAAAGTGCATAATTGCTTCCATTCTAAATATACTTTGAGGCTTTTTTTAATTAGGAAAATGTGTACAGAGGGGTAAAAAAAAATGTGCATTCGAGGCTTAGCTGAATTATTACACGACCAACTCTATGTTTTCTCGAGTCCACACCAAATTATCTCTGGGTCAATATAGTTAACGGGCTGATTGTTTTACACGCAATTCGTGTTAAATCAACGGGCCTCATTAAATATTCAAAGAACGGCTCCATCCGTTATCCGAACACCGGTGCACCTCGGTATTGTTCTTGCCACGGTCAGCTCGAGCACGAAGGGGGGGGGGGGTTATTTTCAACGATAATTAAGAGGTCGTCCCTTTCCCATCTCGTCAATTCTGTGATATGCAAGATTCCTCAGTGTGTGATTATACACAACACACAGGTGACGGAGCTATTGTCAAGCACTCCACGTCCATTGCCAGAGTATTATTGGCATAGCTGTTTGTCATGCAGCTTGTGCCGCCTTAGTAATCACGGCATAGCTGTGTTTATTAAATATGGCACGGCCTTAATGTGTTTTTGGGTTGTAATTCCCAGAATTAATTTGTGCCGAACTTATATTGCGCAAGAACCACGTGCTTCAATTCCATCAAAACTTTGTCTCCTGAAAACAAAACTTATCCAATAACGCGTTACTGCTGTGGTTTTTTTTTACCACACTGCACTCTCAATGCAGAATAAATGCCCTCTCCAGACTGAAGGTATCAATTTCACGAGACGCATGTGAGATGCATCTTCATCATAGGCGTATTTCATAAGCTCGAACCTTAAATATCGCCCGCAAGGAATATGTACGTCTTCAACAATATGACTTACTTCGCACATTTATCGCAGTTAACATTAACCTGATTGCGTATTTAAACTATCCAGGTGTAGCCGGTGTGAGCTCGCCTGTGATTAATCACAAGTATAATTATTGCGCACTCTTCCCAAGTGCGGTTTTTTATTTTATTTAAGAGAAGGCAATGGTCATCAAGGATTGGATCCCGAGCCCCCACGTGCACAGTGGAGTAAACGGGGCACGCCTCCAATTTTGGATTTGGGCTGACTCCGGACTGAGGAATTGAGTTGCGTTGTGATGACGTGGAGGGTTGTCTCTGGTGGCTTCTGTGACGTGGAAGGTTGTCTCTGATGGCCATTGTGACGTGGAGGGGTGTCTCTGATGGCCATTGTGACGTAGAGGGGTGTCTCTGATGGATATTGTGACGTAGAGGGTGAGGCTCTGATGGCTATTGTGACGTAGAGGGTGAGTCTCTGATGACCATTGTCACGTGGAAGGTGAGTCTGATGGCTATTGTGACATAGAGGGTGAGGCTCTGATGGCTATTGTGACGTAGAGGGTGAGTCTCTGATGGCTATTGTGACGTAGAGGGTGAGGCTCTGGTGGCTATTGTGACGTAGAGGGTGGGTCTCTGATGGCTATTGTGACGTGGAGGGTTGTCTCTGATCGCTCGTGCAGATACCCAATTGCTCTTCAGAAGAGTGCTTCGAAATAAAGTGTCACCGTTTTACTACCCCCCCCCCCTTCCGCTGGTGCTCAGCTGTTGCGGAGTTGCCCACTTCGGAGGACAGAACGCAACGCAGAGTTCCTACTTATCATCTCCGATGATAAGTAGGAACTCTGTACTACCCGGCTTCGCCCGGGACTTGTATCCACCACGGACGGCCGCCTTTGTCTCCCCAGTAGCAATGTTAATACGCTACAGCAGTTACTCGTTTGAGGCAGAGTCGACCTAGGGGAGGTTCAAATAATCGTCACCGGTGGTGGCCGTGAGCGGGAATGGAACTGGGTTCGCCGGGTTGGTAGCGCAGCGTAGCGTTAAGCACTACACCCACCGCTCCTCAAACACCACACACGCACAGACACACACACAGACACACACACAGACACACGCAGACACACACAGACAGAGACACACACACACACAGACAGCACGCTAACCACTACACTACCGCTCCCCACACACCACACACACACAGACACACACACAGACACACACACACAGACACAGGCAGCACGCTAAGCACTACACTACCGTTCCCCCTACACAACACACGCGCGCGCGTCCATAGGTACATATACACGCGCTTGCTGCAGACACACACGACTTTCAGGGTGCGTACGGCAGTAAACGACTGAAATAATAAAGCGGCAATGCTGCGCAAGGAACGCCTTTGACCTGCAAAACATTTGTGTAATGCGAGCGTAAAGACACAAACTCATACAAATACATACACAATACACACACACATACATGCAGACACACAGACACATAACACACATACATACACACACATACATACACAGAAACACATACACACACATACATAGACACACACATACATACACCCAAGCACATGCACACACGTACATACACACATACATACATACAGACACGCAGACATACACATAAAGACATAGAAAAAAACCCACATACATACACACACACACAAACACATACATACACACATACATAGAGACACACAGACATACACATAAACACATACACACATACACATGACCCGGCTTCGCCCGGGACTTGGATCCACGATGCCCGGCCGCCTTTGTCTCCCCAGTGACGATGTTCACACACGACAGCAGTTACGCGTTTGAGGCTGAGTGGACCTAGGGGAGGGCCAGGTCCGTGTCAAATAATCGTCAGCGGTGGTGGGCGTGAGTTGGAATCGAACTGGGGTCGCTAAACCAGCTTAATGACTATTTGTACAAAGAACATATAAAGAATCGATTATAATAACCAGGCTACAGTCCACATTATAGACTGCCAGTACACGCAGTCAGCTTCATAAGCAGGCTAGAGTGTACATGATAGAGTGGCAGTACGCTCACCGAGCTTAATAAGCAGGCTACAGTCTACATGATAGACTGGCAGTACGCTGTCCCAGCTTAATGACTATTTGTACAGTGAACATTTAAGTAATCGATTGTTGGCGCGTTGGGTTTAAAAGTAATATTAATTGCACACATTGTGGTGGGGGTGGAGTGAAGAGTAGGAAAAACTTTGATGAATTTACCTCAGAGTGGCGTGGTGGGTGTCGAGGCCTAGTAGCGTGCAGAGCCTACGGCCTCGCCTAAATTGTCCACTCGGCAGAGGCAGGATACTGGTGGCGTGCCTTCCCCCCCCCCCCTCAGCGCTCCAACAATGCTGTGTAATGGCTATTATTTAATTATTTACGGAGCCTATGAAAGTGGCGAAGGCGTGGCTAGCCGTTGGCAGGGGCAACCGGCGTCCAAACGGTCCAAAATCCACACACACACAGACGGACAGACAGACATTCACGATTTTATATATATAGATTTTATTTTTGTTGCTGGTGTCTATTTAGCCGACCTGTCCCCCCCCCCCTCGCACAAGAATTCACGAGGCGAGGAGAGGGACAGGGCAGACCGGCTACACCAACATGTGCAGTGTGATGGGGAGGGGAGGAGAGTGACACTGTGCTGTGAAGCGGCGCCCCAAATCCAATTCGTGGCCATGACCATAGCAGGTGATATCTGGAACCGATTCTGCCCTTGCCCCATCCTTTGCCAACCCAAAATGACCATTGCGGTGAAATATGGTCAAACAACACCCATGACTGAAACAGCATAGGGAAGCGTTCATCCGCTACTGGATTCACAAATGGCTGTACATTTTTATTCGTAGTAACAGTAATGGGTTAGTTAAAAAGTGGATTGAATTTATGGATTAAATTAAGTATGTTGCTACGCCTTGTATTGGACGCTAAATATAATTGTGTTGATGTGGCAGAGTGGTGAGCACACGATACTATGAACTCAACCACCTGAGTTTTAATCATGCATATTTTGATCGCCGTCCATGGCTAACATCAGTGGCGGGAGACAACCAAACACTGTCCAGGTATGGGAACTCCTCCACCTTCTACAAGCACTCTATTACTTATAGAGAGTTAAGAAGACGGAGTGTTTGATAGCATATAGCACCCAGGCAGGTGTTTCAGTGGAGCTGACGGGAAGGCTACACCTTTTTTTAGCAAGCTTTTGGTTCAAAAACAGTCTTTAACTTTGTCTCAGAGTGATCAGCAATTAACCAGTCAACAGTATAGTTAACATTCTTCTTGGTTCTTTCGGTAAAATCACGTAGAAGGGAAATAATAAAATAATAAAAATAAAACATAATAAAATAAAATGCTCACGACGTTTCGGCCACAACGCAAGCAGCCGTCCTCAGGTGAAGAACAGGGCTGTCGGAAAGACAGCGTCCAAATGAACACCACCAAGCTTGGCAGCGTATATTTAAGCTCGGTTAGAGGAGGAGAGCGCCTTGACAAAGGAATTTACATATCAACAGAGGAATTTAGCATATTTATGGAAAATGCAGATATGGGATTAGTCACTACTTGTGGAATGTGTATGGGGTGGGGGGGGGGGGTCTCAAAGTCATATTATGCTCGTGTATTATGTAGGATTAGCAGTCATAAAGGGAGGAAGTAGGATTAGCAGTAATAAAGGGAGGGAAATTTTAATAGTAAGGAGCTGCAGCAGCCAAACCACCACGTAAAAAACTAAAATATAAACTACATCAATATCATCAATATACTAAATATACTCTCCAATAAGCTGAGCTACTAACAGTAAGTCATACATTACACTTCTATGTCGTAAAAAATATAATATGCCTCCAGCTAAACTTTTTTATTATATCACACGGATATACCCCGTACTATATACTGCCATAGACAAACCCAACATTAAATTATACACTGCTTTACTATACACCACCTTAGACTATACATTGTAATATTACACTATGTATTATTCTACACACCCGACTGTATACCACACTGCTGTATATTCACTATACAATTACAATACTATATATTACCTTATACATTATATTAAACATTACACTTTTATACTATTTATTATTATACAATCTGCTATACACTATACCAGTGACCGTCGCGTGAAAGGTACTAAGAGGAAGCAACGATTATATGTCAATGGGAGAGTGGTGGAAGGAGACTTGCAGCGGAGCAAAGACTCCATTCCCTGCGGAGAATACAAAAGATATATAGTCAATGCCAGCGAGTTGACTGCGGTCTGAAAGTCACCGTAAACGTGAACACAATCAGTTAAGACCCGAAATGGTTTATCACGTCCTTCCAATGATTGCTGAGCCTGAATCCATCTTCTCGGTTGAAATTGTCTCTGTATTTGTATATGTGGATCGCCTCATGAACGATTCTCTCATGGTAGCCAGATGGCTTGCAGAGAACCTCTGTCTTGGAGAAGTCAATGTCATGTGAGCCCACTGAATTATAACAGTGATCTGCCACGGCTGAGGTGTTCGTCCTACCGTGTTTCAGGTCTGCTTTATGTTCACGGATGCGGTCCGAGACATGTCATTTGATTTCTCCAATGTAACTGCTACCACAAAGGCTGCTTAACCAATACATACTTCACCTGGAATGGAACTTTCTACAAACAAACTGAGGGCACCCCAATGGGCTTAAAAATATGGTTCTTCTTTTTTTCATAGAATATAGTATTATCATCAGAATGACATAAGTATACCAAGTTTGCAGTCGATACCACATTGAGAAGTGGGTTAAAATTGAGTTACAAGATTTGAGGATACGACAACAATAACAAACAGAGTGAGTTAAATAAAAGCGTGTAAAATATCCTGGTCTCAGCCACCTGTTAAATATGAAAGTGAGAATTTATACATCGCTTGCAGCTAAGATTATAATTTTCCACTTTCCTACCGGTGCTGAGAGGGGAATGGGTTCAGACCTCCCCACGAACCCTGGCTGATAGAGGAGGTGTTCCAGCCTGCAGAGAGAAAGTGGCAGGCCCATTTTCACCACCTATAACATTGCACCGTTGAGAATGAGGAGGCTTACTGCAGCATAAGCTCAGAGAGTCAGTGGTGGCAGCGTGGTGCTTAGCAGATGGAAGCAGCCTCTGGGGCCCGTGATCACAAACGACTTTTAAATGTTCACACACATACGTAGGCAAGGTATGCACATGGTGACTGCATGTTTTTATAATACTATTCATATGGGTCAAACGAAGCAAAATGTTTTTATAAGCATTACATTGATTCATTATTTGAGTACGTGAGCTATTTCCATCGATGAATGTAGGGTCTTCACAGCGTAATGAGAGCAGCATATTCTTTAAGGGCTGTAAAAAAAAATCATGATCATCGTCAAGTACAGAGACGGAGGGAGGTGGAGCACGGGTGGACGGAGTGGGAGGTGTCATTTATAATATAAATCAATCTGATCCACATTTTGCACCTCCGATTACCACGGTTGGCTACATACGATGTGAAAGAAGTTCCACATACATATGTTTTGCCTGTGGTAATGTATTAATACGTCCCGTCGAATGGCCAACAACGGGAGAGCGAACAGCTCGCAATTAGAAGGTTGCGAGTTCAATTCCTGGTTGAGTGTTAACTCGTCACTTCAGGGTCGATGAAACGTTAACCGCTTTGTGGGGAAGTCGACCGCGAGTGTCCTATGGGTAGACTCACCGCCACCATAGGAGTGTGGAACTTCCACGACTGACTCACGGTTGTAACAGCAGATGAGCGCTGCCTCGGTGCTCATTCGAGCTGGAAATGAATATCAAAGCCCAGGTCAACACTCGAAACAACACTCTACAAAAGCTCACAAATCCAAGGTGGAGAGCACATCCGTCCACTCTCCGCGCAACCGCCTTGGCACTTTGTTTCTCCGTGGCTGAATATGCATGCTCTACCTCGGGCTCGATCAAACCCACAGTCAACATGTCGACACCGCAACCCTCAATGACACGTGTAGAATCGTAACAGGGTGCCTGAGAGCCCCCCCCCCTCTTTTCCCTGTCGTATCTGCACTATTTGGCATTGCGCCCCCTAACATCAGTAGGAGGGTGGCTGGCGGGTGACCACGTCCGCCATCCGCTACATGGCCATCAGCCAGCACCACCGTCGTCTCTCATCGAGAAACAGCTTCTCGTGCTCCACCCTACCACTGGCCACATCTCAGGAATCTGCCAGAAGTTCCCTCTGGCAAAAAGAATGGGGAAAATCAAGCTGACAAAACTGCTGAATGGAGCCGGCGAGAAATCACCCCCAGTGAGGAGCTCGCATCTGGCTCCAATTTCAAATGGCTCACATGGCGGAGCCTAAACAGACTGAGAGAGAGAGGGTGTCAGCAAGATGCAACTCTCTCATGAAATCATGATCAATCTCCTTTTCAGGAGAAGCAAACCACATGGATAATCTCTTGAGTTGCCTTGCAGCAACCAAAATTTCACTCCTCAAGATTTGGCAATGCCAACACCAGAAGCGGTGAGATGTGGAGAATATTGAGAACTAGAACAGTATAGGTTGGACAGGAGACACGACGAAAAGAATAAGAAGAAGAAGCAGCAGCGGGAGGAATTCACTTTGACTTTGTATGCAATAGGCACATTCACAAGCCCACACACGCATCCATCAACAGATTCATATTTGGTTGCTCAGGGGTAATGCAACAGACATCAGCAACGAAAAAGTATTTTGCACAGTATTGGAAAAAAAAGTCACGCGCAAATATGGCACAAGGTCAACACAGTGACACAAAGTGCCAATAAAATGAGTTGCAAACATTTATTTGATACAAAAAAATAACACGAAACCCATCTTTCCCCGATGACTCCCGCACCACGATAAGAATTGGTGGTTGTTGATGCTTCCCCGTAGAGCACTCAATAGGGTGCCGCTGAGGCGAGATGTTCTCCCAGTGGTCACGTGGGTCTTTCTCCGGGTCCTCCGTATTTTTCCTCTTTACATTTTGAATCAACATGCTTTTAGAGCATTTGGCTGCTATACATTTCCACGTGATGAGCCACTTCGTTGAGCTATCATTGTGTTGCCAGATCCTTTCTGAAAAAAATTGCTATATTGATTTGAAGCTTTCGTGACTGCAGGAATCCATACTCTTTGGTTTTTTCGGTAAAGCCAAGTAGGTGTAAAATAAAATAAATCACGACGTTTCGGGCGCAACACAAGTGTCGCGCATGCTTTCCCACCTGATGACGGACGCTTGTGTTGCGCCCGAAACGTCGTGCTTTGTTTTATTTTATACCTACGTGACTTTACCGAAAGAACCAAAGAGTATAATAGCTTTATTACTCAGTGATAATATTAAACGTGTATGGTTTCGTTTTTAAATCTGCTAGCAAATGTGGAAAATGTGCACCACACTCACCCCTTCTACGAAGTTACTCTTCAATAAGGGCTCATGTTTTGGAGGGTTTAGGGGGAGCAAGATCCATGCCCTTCCTGCAATTTTTGAATATTTCACTGTCAATCAGGCACTTTCCTATCCGACAGCCAACTGTCACCAACCCAAACGAGATGATGGATGCTCAGCAGTCGCCTGCCAGTTGTGTTCTTGTGGGGCTAGAATGTACTCCTTCAGTGCATCCACATTTTCTGCAGCCATCTTACACTTTACCAGATATTGCCTGAGACGCATTGCAATCAGTGTGTCGATTTTTGCATGGTATATAGCTGCACAAAAAATGTTGCTACTAAAAACTATGCTATCTTTTTACATGCATATGCGACTACATACAAACATTTGTGGCGGTACATTAAGAAACATATGAATAGAAAACATTTAATGGAATAGTTCAGTATTCATATGTAAATATACATATATAGATAATATACATCCATGTGTATTTCTAGTCCGCAAATAGTAATTGTTCAGTATTGCTGTAAAAATTGTAATTCTTTTCAACGACTGAAAAGTCAAGTGATTCATTTTTCCGTGTAATTTTCTACAATCCAAATCAGCCAACCTGCACCACCATCATTTGCCCCTAAATATCACTCAATGGTGACAGTCCCCAGACACGGTTCCTTAACTTCATTCAATGGTGTCCAAATGCGATGCCTCTATTGGCAAAGGCGTATCTGAAAATCACCTAAAACGTTTCACTATACATTATACTTGCTCTTGTCGCAGGATGCAAACGCAATATATTTCACCTTTAAAAGACGGATCTTCATTTGCAACACAGGAGTAAGTTTATTCTTTGGCAAGCCATAACACCTCCAACAATGTTGGCGCATTTCACTTACAAAGGAATTTAAAACGCGTGCCTTGTTCTCGCAGATACAGCCTAGCTGTGTGCAAGATACAATTATAGTTACAACTCGTATAAGCAACAATTACAGAACCCCTCTTAACGACCGCCCCTCTTAACGACTAATCACTCACTTAACTACGAGCCTCCATAAAGCCCAATGTGTAGTGTATAGTGCAGTGTATAGTAGTGTAAAGTAGAACCCCTCTTAACCACCACCCCTGTTGATGACGAATCGCTTAACGACGTTCCTCCATAGAGCTCAATTTGTAGTGTATAATGTAGTGCATAGTGTAGTGTATAGTAGTGTAGTGCCTCCATAGAGCCCAATGTGTAGTGTATCATGTAGTGTATAGTGTAGTGTATTGTAGTGTAGTGCCTCCATAGAACCCAATGTGTAGTGTATCATGTAGTGTATAGTGTAGTGTATAGTAGTGTAGTGCCTTCACAGAGCCCAATGTATAGTGTATCATGTAGTGTATAGTGTAGTGTATAGTAGTGTAGTGCCTCCATAGAGCCCAATGTGTAGTGTATCATGTAGTGTATAGTGTAGTGTATAGTAGTGTAGTGCCTTCATAGAGCCCAATGTGTAGTGTATCATGTAGTGTATAGTGTAGTGTATAGTAGTGTAGTGCCTTCATAGAGCCCAATGTGTAGTGTATCATGTAGTGTATAGTGTAGTGTATAGTAGTGTAGTGCCTTCATAGAGCCCAATGTGTAGTGTATAATGTAGTGTATAGTGTAGTGTATAGTAGTGTAGTGCCTCCATAGAACCCAATGTGTAGTGTATCATGTAGTGTATAGTGTAGTGTATAGTAGTGTAGTGCCTCCATAGAACCCAATGTGTAGTGTATCATGTAGTGTATAGTATAGTGTATAGTAGTGTAGTGCCTTCATAGAGCCCAATGTGTAGTGTATCATGTAGTGTATAGTGTAGTGTATAGTAGTGTAGTGCCTCCATAGAACCCAATGTGTAGTGTATCATGTAGTGGATAGTGTAGTGTATAGTAGTGTAGTGCCTCCATAGAACCCAATGTGTAGTGTATCATGTAGTGGATAGTGTAGTGTATAGTAGTGTAGTGCCTCCATAAAGCCCGATGTGTTAACTTACCGACCTGTTAACGAAGGGCTGTTGTAGGTACAGTAAATATTAATCAATGCATTGATTAAACATGTTTATACTCTTTGGTTCTTTCGGTAAAGTCACGTAGGTATAAAATAAAATTACCGAAAGAACCAAAGAGTATGGATTCCTGCAGTCACGAAAGCTTCAAATCAAGATTAAACATGTTTATTTTAATATTATCCATTTACAATGCTGTATCTTTATGTATTTATATCCATTTTTTTATTATAAAAAAATACTTTTTTTGGGAGCTATCGGAACGAATTAAGCCTTTAAGATGTATTTCCCATCCTCGCTTAACGACCAACCCCTAACAATCAGTTTCATGTGACCAACTACTGTCGTTAAGAGGGGTTATACTGTATAATAAAGATCTACCTATGACTGAAGCATTGTAAATGAGCCCAATCTTATTAGATCTCACAAACTTAGCAGGGTGGAGTATCTGGATGGGTGAGCATCAGGGCTTGCAAGGTGTTGAAGACACGGAATTGGCAGTGTCGAGTGCGACCCCTCGTATGTAATGAGTTTCTCCAGCAGCATGCCAAATACCCCCTGATGGAATTGGCCAGACATCACAATGTAGGACCCTCCTGAAATAAAGAGCCTTGAAGACCGAGTGAAACATTCTTGGATAAATAATTGGAATGTCAGCTTTGTAGATGTTTTATTTGGAAACTCCTACACCTACTTTCTAGGTCTGTCACGACTGGCAAATGCAAATGAGTGAACCACACTATTGTTCAGTTCATCTGCATTTCATCGAGCTGACACACGTTTCCAATGATCCACAAGTTCACTACAATGCCTCGATTGTTGTTGTAATGTCCTTAATGGCAACGTGAATGCCTGTTGCTTCCCAACATGACGAGAGTCAGTCTCCATCGCTGCTCCAGATGGTTGTGCTACATGCTCACATCTGGGGTCATCTTGCCACACAAGAATTAGTCATGGAATTCAAAAAAACCTGACCACAAAGCCACGCCGGCAGACAGGATTGGCACGTGCCGAAAGACGTCTGCCGCTTGGACTCGTGTAAAGTTGGAACTCCTGCCCCCCGAACCCACACCTGCGGTTAAATACCCCTCCCCCCTTATATAGACCGGTTGCGTCGGGTCTGAGGCAGAGGTCGCAACCGGGTACCCGATACCCGTACTCTACCCGATACCCGGCTACCCGTACCCGGTCGGGTACGGGTACGGGTACCCGTTTGTGACCCTGGTGCGGCCGTGTACGGGTAAGCCGTGAGTCACTGGTGAGTAACTGTTTGTCACTCATTTTTCAACGTCTTGTCTCTTCTCACAATTCAAGTTCCTAGAATCAACCCACCCGCGCCTGCAACATGGCTTCATCCCAGAGGTCGCAATCAGGTACCCGATACCCGTACCCGTTTGCGACCTTGGTGCGGCTGGGTACGGGTACAAGTAAGGAATCAAATCTCATTCATGACCTCTGGTCTGAGGGCCCCGAGTTTATCCCAGTCCAGTTGTTCTGTCACCTAAAGCGTTGTTACGGGACCATGTTGTTGTTGTTGTTTTATAAAATTCTTATAAAATAAAATCAAAAGTTGGAACTCCTGCTCCAGCGATGTGGCCACGTCCACTGCAGCCTCTACTCTCTCTGCGAGCAGTAAACCACCACAGCATGTTGTTGTTGAATGAGTGACGGGAATATGCACTGGTTATACGTCGTAAGCGTGCCATGGTGCCCTTTCGTAATCGTAAAGCCACGCTGCAATGGGTAGTACCCGCAGCCTTGATGCAGCTGACGAACTCCCCACTTCTGATTGCTCACTGAACATCTTACAAATGTGATTTTAAATGTTGGACCACGGATGATTTTTAATCGACGCGAAGTTAATGTGAACTCTAATAAGACTGGAATATATCAGAAGTCTTAAAATGATGGGCATTTAATTACCGCTGAGAAGGAAAATTGATCTTGACTCTGCTAAAAATCGATCATGGAAATTCTAGTAACACACAACTAAAATTGTTGTTTTGCCAACAGAATAAAGAAAAAAAATCCATAGAAACAGACAGGCTCTGGCTTTAATGCACCTTTGGCTGTATTCCCAGCAAGCCATTGTGACTGTGTGGTCAATATGTAATCACCCTATCAGGTCCTGGAGGAATCTGATAGTTTAAAACTGAAGGCAGCTGAGCACCCTGATATACCTGCAGAAGTATACCGCATTGCTGCATTCACACAATTATTTGAGCCTTCGTGTCGCCGGGCAAAGTGACAGATGGCCGACAATTGGCTCGTTGTCTGTCAAATGATAAACTAGCTGTACTACCCGGCCAGGGACTTGGTTCCACCACGCCCGGCCGCCTTTGTCTCCCCAGTGGCGATGTTCACACATCACAACAGTTACTCGTTTTGAGGCTGAGTCGACCTAGGGGAGGGCCCAGGACCGGTTAACATAATCGTCACCGGTGGTGGCCGTGAGCAGGAATCGAACTCGGGTCTCCGGGTTCGTAGCGCGGTGCGCTAACCACGACACTGCAATGCGCTACGCTTCCACGTGCGCGGGTCACGTGACAGATTTGACGTCACAGCTCACTTGCCGTGCAAAAAAATATATGCATTATTGAGCTCCCCCCCCCCAAAAAAAGTGTATTTTAATAATTGTTGCATGGTGTACAGTCTGGAAAGTACCCACATGGCAAATTTCAAGTTTGTTGCATGTCGGGAAGTACGCTAAACATTTTGAACAGACACACATATTCACGACTTTGCCTTTTATACATATGGAGATATGTGCCTTCCAGAGAACCTGCCTCTTACATTTTAAAATAATTGATTCCCAAAGTTCGTGCTCAGTTTTTTTTCCCAAACAAATCGGTACACACCAAGTGTAACTGTCAGGATCAATAATAAATTAACCAAAAGCTAAGTTTGTATTTCCACAACATTCCATTAATTTCGTTGAGTGGAGATTGAACTTTGTCGATGTGTACACTTTTGGAAAAGTTGTACTTTTGATACTGTGAGCGATGCAACGGCATGTAAACGTACCACATTTTTGATTATTCCTTTTGATTGTTTTTTCAATAAAATAATTACATTTACATTTGCTCACATCTTTTACATCTCTGCAGTAACTGGCTCGATAATCAAACTGCTTCAATGCCCTCCTGACAGTCCCTCCTGTGTACCGCACCTACCTTTAATAAAGCGCTAATTTGCACCTCTCCAGTTACAAAAAACAACATGGAAATCTATCCGTTACACCCAGGTCAGTGACACACGCAGAAACATAGGTCAGCTCCCTTATTCCCCAACTATTGTCTTGCTATCCAATTAGTTGAGTAATTATCTTGATCACCGATAGATTAATAGACGACTCAAATACTGGGATAGCCCAACTCCAATTGGTTGTAATGCAGCAACACAAGGACAAACATCGAGAAACAACGCTTCTCAGAAGACACCGATTCTTCGCAGCACCAGTCACGTGACTTTATCCGTGCACACCTCTGATTAGCACGGTTGGATGCATACGGTGCGAAAGAAGTTTGACATACATACACATGCCCTGCAATGTGTTTTGTGTGCATATTCAAGTTTAATCTCATGAATGGTGAATAGAACTTCCATTCACACCGTGCATAATTGCAACAGTTTGAATGTTTTTTCCCCTATAACACGAAGCCTTTAAAAAGGTAGTTTTCAAATGAATCTATATGTGGTGGTATTGCTAATTAACTACGGTTTAGTTACATGAAAAGGTACAATATATGCCAAGTCAAATATAAATGCATGACAACATTCTGATGTCAAGGCAAAAGTTGCGATGACCAGTAGGACGGCGCCAATAATCCCCAATGTTTTGTAAGTGAAACAGCGAAAGCATAACAATACAATTTAGATTTATAAAGCATCGAGGACACATGTCTGATGGAAGAGACTGGTGATGGAATGACAGCCAAAGGGGTGAATGCCCCCAATAGGACTGCCACCATAGATTATCACGAGGGATAGAAGCAGCATGTGGAGGAAACTGATGATGATATTATCATTCTGGCGAACTCTGTTTTTTCTCAACAATGAGTTCATTGATAATTGGTTCTTTACCCTTCTATCTGGCAACAAAACTGACACCTTTTTGCAAGGAGTCATGTTTGCATAGACCGCAATACCTGCAGTCATAAATACAAACAAAAGACATAACTCTGATAATGTGCACTGTCCTTGAAGTTGATTGGTCCACACCCGAGACAGCTTTCCTTCGAGCCTAGTCTCATATGGGTTGGACCAGATGACGCCAAAAGGCGCACAACTCAAGGACAATGCACCATCAGAGTATGAGAGCTCGGGGCAAGCATCTACACTATGGGGACCTCATTTGCCAGTAAAAAATATGATAATTGGTTCTTTACCCTTCTATCTGGCAACAAAACTGACACCTTTTTGCAAGGAGTCATGTTTGCATAGACCGCAATACCTGCAGTCATAAATACAAACAAAAGACATAACTCTGATAATGTGCACTGTCCTTGAAGTTGATTGGTCCACACCCGAGACAGCTTTCCTTCGAGCCTAGTCTCATATGGGTTGGACCAGATGACGCCAAAAGGCGCACAACTCAAGGACAATGCACCATCAGAGTATGAGAGCTCGGGGCAAGCATCTACACTATGGGGACCTCATTTGCCAGTAAAAAATATGATAATTGGTTCTTTACCCTTCTATCTGGCAACAAAACTGACACCTTTTTGCAAGGAGTCATGTTTGCATAGACCGCAATACCTGCAGTCATAAATACACTCCTTGCAAAAAGGTGTCAGTTTTGTTGCCAGATAGAAGGGTAAAGAACCAATTATCATATTTTTTACTGGCAAATGAGGTCCCCATAGTGTAGATGCTTGCCCCGAGCTCTCATACTCTGATGGTGCATTGTCCTTGAGTTGTGCGCCTTTTGGTGTCATCTGGTCCAACCCATATGAGACTAGGCTCGAAGGAAAGCTGTCTCGGGTGTGGACCAATCAACTTCAAGGACAGTGCACATTATCAGAGTTATGTCTTTTGTTTGTATTTATGACTGCAGGTATTGCGGTCTATGCAAACATGACTCCTTGCAAAAAGGTGTCAGTTTTGTTGCCAGATAGAAGGGTAAAGAACCAATTATCATATTTTTTACTGGCAAATGAGGTCCCCATAGTGTAGATGCTTGCCCCGAGCTCTCATACTCTGATGGTGCATTGTCCTTGAGTTGTGCGCCTTTTGGCGTCATCTGGTCCAACCCATATGAGACTAGGCTCGAAGGAAAGCTGTCTCGGGTGTGGACCAATCAACTTCAAGGACAGTGCACATTATCAGAGTTATGTCTTTTGTTTGTATTTATGACTGCAGGTATTGCGGTCTATGCAAACATGACTCCTTGCAAAAAGGTGTCAGTTTTGTTGCCAGATAGAAGGGTAAAGAACCAATTATCATATTTTTTTACTGGCAAATGAGGTCCCCATAATGAGTTCATTATCTTTTGCTCAGAGAAAAAAAGTTAATTAGATTAATTAAACACAATTTTAGTCCTTTCGCACAGATTCACTGTCCAGCATGCACACTTCTAGGGTGGGGGTATATATCCATAAAACAATAAAAATAACTTGCATGTAAAACTGCGTTCATCTTTGCATTACATTACATTTGATCAATTTATTTGACACAGATGGTGAACGATAGGACCGGTGGCTTTGCTCCGCAATGCCAGATTGGCCCCGAATCAAAGCGACAGATGCGGCGGCAACAAGAGCCGCGATGGACCACCACGTGATGGACCACCACAGGCAGCGGACAAAGGGAACCCGGCCCGCTTGCCAGAGTCGTGGAACTCGCAGACAGGAAAAGGACAAAAAACTTCCGCCAGGAAGATATTCGAGCAACCTGCTTAGGTTGGGAGCGAATGCCAGAGGTCGCAACCGGGTACCCGATACCCGATACCCGTACCCTACCCGATACCCGGCTACCCGTACCCGGCCGGGTACGGGTACGGGTACCCATTTGCGACCCTGGTGCGGCCGGGTACGGGTACGGGTAAGGAATCAAAACCCGTTTGCGACCTCTGGCGAATGGCCTCGCGCTTGGTCTTGTCTGTTGAAATGTGACATCAAACCAAGAATAAATAAATAAAAATCCCAAACAACCCTGAGCCTTTGTGCAATGAAGCAGTGAACAAGTGTGGACCAGTTCAAGTTTGAAATATCTATCTCAATCCTGCTGGGGATAAGTTAAATTCGCCAAAGTCTGTGCTGCCTGGAATGTTGAGTGTAGAAGATGTGTCTTTCTGTTAGCGGACACACATCGCACAAATGAATTACTGTCTCACCCACGAACAAGTAAAAAAAATCAGGGTTTGATTTTGCCAAGGCGATAAACTATGGCTGAACTGTGGCCTTGGGTTGAGTTTAATGCGGCAATGACCAGCTGAAGAAGGGAGATTCGCCTTCCAGGATCAAGTTATTAACTGTTGATATGTCTTTGCACTATGTCTTCACGTAATTTATGTTTCTGGCATTTTTTTGGGAGGCCAAACTCAAAATGTAAGCAACGCTGACGCTTTTTTTAACGTGAATTCACACCTACTAAAGTACAACATATTCAACATGAGCCCATCAACACGATGGGACATTTCTAATATTTCTCGAGCTATTTATTTGTTTTCAGCTTCAAAGCGATCATGAAACTTGTCCTACAAACAAAGAATGGTTCGTCCCAGACAACAAACCACATTGGCCGACCTACGTCAGACAGTTGGGCCACTGATCATCCAGAATCGGTGACCACAGCAGTAGTGGGCAACACGATATAATCGAGTGAGTAAGTGCGCTGCACAATTTAGTTTCGATGTATTTGGTTTAGGCAAGTGAGAACCCCAAAAGGTCAGGATAGTTTTATTTGCAGGAGTGACCTGGGTCACGAGAATGTCAAAGGGAATACTACAAACAAAACACAGTTATGAAACACTCAAGCAAATCAGTTCCTGAAGAAGCTTGCAGCACGTGGAGCAACATCAACAAAAAGTCAGACATCATGCTGTACAACACGCGGTACAACCTGAAGACACACCGAAGAGCTAGCTGTACAGCACAACCCTGGAAACCTACACAGCCGTAAGGAATGATAACAGACGAAGCCATCTTTATCAGCAGGCCGTGGCCAACTGAACAACAGGAAACTCTAGAAGGGCTCCTCGCTGGCGTGTAGACTCCCACACAATTCCACACATTTTTGCTGTAGGTATTTATGCTGGAACCTCCTGGTTACACCAGCCCACAGGGGATTATTGTGTCCGTCCGTCAGTCCGTCGTGCATCCAAAAATGGGAGGGGTGGGGCTGGGTGGAGAGAGGAGGGTGGGGAGGGGCTGGGTGGGGAGGGGCTGGTTGGGGAGGGGCTGGTCACCCCATGGTGCCCTTATAAAACTCAACGTTTAACCTACTCACGCCGGCTTGTGCCCGCCCTCACAATCGGCCATATTTGCGGAATACACCACGCCGCCGTTGACCCTGCCCACTGACCGAGCAACCCAACGTTCCTACCAGCTCCCTCCGCAGGAATGTGTTTTCGCACCGTACGTAGGGCAACCGTGCCAGTCGGTGGTGCTGAGTTTCGGTGAGCCGCTAGAAACTGCACGGCACTTCGCCCCTCTTGGGGAAACATGGCTGTTGGGGAAGTAAACAGGAAATTGCATTTCTACATAGCTCACTTGATGGGCAATTATGCCTAACAACAACAACAACATATGTAGCTATACATTATTCATATACTTCGGTATTTATATTTTTTTTCATTATTTTTCCTATATATCTCTGTGAGTTATTCACGCATGCATTATATGCAAATGTATTTGTATACGTGGTATGCAAATGTGTATGTTTCTTAACCTTATTTATTTCTGTTTACATTGTGACATGTGATTTTTTGTGTGTTTGTGAATTTATTTGGCTGTAATTTATACGTTGCCATGGCCCTATTTTTCACCTGCAGCTATTAATACGATGCATGGCTTGTGAATGCAAATATACAGGTCAATCTTTAATCAATCCCAGTCTCAGCATGAGCAGGCACATTACAGGTGAAAGCTCTGCTGACAATTAATATTCAACACTTTGTAAACATTTCAAACACCTCACAAAATATAAGTAGGCCACTGAACCACGTAAATATGACCAATGCATCACTGCAATGAAAGTGACAACGAGAAGCCATTTTAACTTTGGCCACCCGATTCAGGAATACATAGCCTGGAAGGGTTGTATTTGTGTATTCTGGCTGCCGCCTGATGAGACTGGTTGTAATTACCGGCGAAACATTGTCCTCGAATTGTAAATGCTGTGGGTTTACTCTCCAACACACCGGTACCTAACTGGCATGCTTTCTTTAGGTGACAAACCCTATTAATTGGCTGTCTCGGGTGGCGGTGGGTTTAACGACACAATATTCATATTCATGCAATCTTACCCAAAAGAAAACTCCTATGTAAGTATGTATGTTGAACTTCTTTCGCATCGTACGTAGTCAACCGCGCTAATCGGAGATGCAGTGTTGAGTCTATGGGCAGTGTTGAGTCTTTGGGCAATATTGAGTCGATGTGCTGTGTTGAGTCTATGGGCAGTGTTGAGTCTATGGGCAGTACGTACGTATGTTTGTTAAACTTCTTTCACACCGTACGTAGCCGATCGTGCTAACCCGAGGTGCGGGGTTGCAAGTACTCTCTGTGTCGAGTGTCGTTAGGCATGAACATATAACCTCTCAACAGCTGACACAACATCCTCATCATCGTCGTCGTCACTTCATATTTGTACTGTGCTTCCCGTGCTGTACATTGAGGCGTCCTGTGGTAGGGGACCCCCGGTGGCAGCTGTCCCTATGAGGCACGAGGTGAATGCAGCATCGGCCAGCAAGTGGCAGAGGTCGCAACCGGGTACCCGATACCCGTACCCTACCCGATACCCGGCCGGGTACGGGTACCCGTTTGCAACCCTGGTGCGGCCGGGTACGGGTACGGGTAAGCCGTGAGTCACTGGTGAGTCACCGTTTGTCACTCATTTCCCAACGTCTTGTCTCTTCTCACAATTCAAGTTCCTAGAATCAACCTACCCGCGCCTGCAACATGGCTTCATCCCAAAGGTCGCAATCAGGTATCCGATACCCGTACCCTACCCGTACCCGGCCGGGTACGGGAAGGGTACGGGTACGGCCGGGTACGGGTAGGGGTACCCGTTTGCGACCCTGGTGCGGCCGGGTACGGGTACGGGTAAGCCGTGAGTCACTGGTGAGTCACCGTTTGTCACTCATTTCCCAACGTCTTGTCTCTTCTCACAATTCAAGTTCCTAGAATCAACCTACCCGCGCCTGCAACATGGCTTCATCCCAGAGGTCGCAATCAGGTATCCGATACCCGTACCCTACCCGTACCCGGCCGGGTACGGGAAGGGTATGGGTACGGCCGGGTACGGGTAGGGGTACCCGTTTGCGACCCTGGTGCGGCCGGGTACGGGTACGGGTAAGCCGTGAGTCACTGGTGAGTCACCGTTTGTCACTCATTTCCCAACGTCTTGTCTCTTCTCACAATTCAAGTTCCTAGAATCAACCTACCCGCGCCTGCAACATGGCTTCATCCCAGAGGTCGCAATCAGGTATCCGATACCCGTACCCTACCCGTACCCGGCCGGGTACGGGAAGGGTACGGGTACGGCCGGGTACGGGTAGGGGTACCCGTTTGCGACCCTGGTGCGGCCGGGTACGGGTACGGGTAAGCCGTGAGTCACTGGTGAGTCACCGTTTGTCACTCATTTCCCAACGTCTTGTCTCTTCTCACAATTCAAGTTCCTAGAATCAACCTACCCGCGCCTGCAACATGGCTTCATCCCAGAGGTCGCAATCAGGTATCCGATACCCGTACCCTACCCGTACCCGGCCGGGTACGGGAAGGGTACGGGTACGGCCGGGTACGGGTAGGGGTACCCGTTTGCGACCCTGGTGCGGCCGGGTACGGGTACGGGTAAGCCGTGAGTCACTGGTGAGTCACCGTTTGTCACTCATTTCCCAACGTCTTGTCTCTTCTCACAATTCAAGTTCCTAGAATCAACCTACCCGCGCCTGCAACATGGCTTCATCCCAGAGGTCGCAATCAGGTATCCGATACCCGTACCCTACCCGTACCCGGCCGGGTACGGGAAGGGTACGGGTACGGCCGGGTACGGGTACGGATACCCGTTTGCGACCCTGGTGCGGCCGGGTACGGGTACGGGTAAGCCGTGAGTCACTGGTGAGTCACCGTTTGTCACTCATTTCCCAACGTCTTGTCTCTTCTCACAATTCAAGTTCCTAGAATCAACCTACCCGCGCCTGCAACATGGCTTCATCCCAGAGGTCGCAATCAGGTATCCGATACCCGTACCCTACCCGTACCCGGCCGGGTACGGGAAGGGTACGGGTACGGCCGGGTACGGGTAGGGGTACCCGTTTGCGACCCTGGTGCGGCCGGGTACGGGTACGAGTAAGCCGTGAGTCACTGGTGAGTCACCGTTTGTCACTCATTTCCCAACGTCTTGTCTCTTCTCACAATTCAAGTTCCTAGAATCAACCTACCCGCGCCTGCAACATGGCTTCATCCCAGAGGTCGCAATCAGGTACCCGATACCCGTACCCTACCCGTACCCGGCCGGGTACGGGAAGGGTACGGGTACGGCCGGGTACGGGTACGGATACCCGTTTGCGACCCTGGTGCGGCCGGGTACGGGTACGGGTAAGCCGTGAGTCACTGGTGAGTCACCGTTTGTCACTCATTTCCCAACGTCTTGTCTCTTCTCACAATTCAAGTTCCTAGAATCAACCTACCCGCGCCTGCAACATGGCTTCATCCCAGAGGTCGCAATCAGGTACCCGATACCCGTACCCTACCCGTACCCGGCCGGGTACGGGAAGGGTACGGGTACGGCCGGGTACGGGTACGGATACCCGTTTGCGACCCTGGTGCGGCCGGGTACGGGTAAGAGTAAGGAATCAAAACCCGTTTGCGACCTCTGGCAAGTGGGCATGTCGTTGTGTGGCTTTCTCAAGTAAATCATTTGTGATTTGTTTATGTCAAAGTTGGCAGATTTAGATACTTTTTTTCCTCATAAAGTCTTGGGATACTCCGTAAGTATATATAATCAGGATGGTTTATGGGCTTGAAACGTGACCCTCTCCAACAAATGGCAAATTCCTCATGTGGAAGCCTTTGCCAAATCCAGCAGTGGATTGACAAAGGACAGTACGTTATTTGCAAGCATGTATAACAGTGTACACTTGTACACATGCAAATTCAAACATTCAAATATACTTGGCAACCAATCTATATTTGTAAATTACTCTTCATTGTTCAGTTAATTGTAACATTCAAACCTTTTTTTATATATTTTCCTTAAAATATATATATATAACAAATGTAAAGGTCACGAGATATTGCAAAGAAAATTACATTGCTTTGTTAGAACGCTTGTTTATAGGGGAAAATATAATAGGTTTAAGAAAAAAATCAACGTTGGTCAACATTTTTGCCTGACGGAATTTGACCAGGTGGATTTTGCCATTGTTTCACAGGTGATATAAAATTGCTATGGTTGAGAACCAATTGACCCAAATAGATCTGGCCTTTGTAAGTGCTGTTGGTCGATGAAACGTGCAAACGTACGGCTGCAGTCTCTATCGACACTAAACGGGAATTCACCTGGGATGCATTGTAGCATTCCCAGAGTCCCTGTGCCAGGTTTCGAAAATAGAGTTCATTTAAAAAAAGTGACATTACACAAACGTTGATTCACAATGACTTTTGTTAGGCTAGCAATAGAGGGATTAAATATTGTTTTGTGTTTTAGATTTTTTTCCCAACATGGAATCATATATATGTCGAAATCCTTTCTATAAAAAGTGCAAGGCTTTGTGGAAACAGTGGTGATAGAGTTTACAGAATGTAATAGCACTACTTCTTAGCTTTAACCTAATCTAACAATGATGTTTAAACTCCATGTTTACGGTATGTCCTAACAATATAAGTAATGTGATGGTAGAGGCGACGTTAAATGCATTAATACGAGGAGGCGGTTGCGTTCAAGTTCAAGTTCATGTATTAGGTATAGCCCTGTGAGCCATTCGGCTCTTGAATCGGGTGCAACCGCAACAAACAAAAAACAAAAACATGAACAAAAAACATTATAAAGTGAATATGTGACTAAGTGCAAACAGAAAATCCAAGAAAAGACAGCAAAATATTGCAGAAAAAAAATAATTGTACACCAACGCTGTGCGTGTCCCAGAGGTCAGAGTCTGAGCCATAGCTGCTGAGAAGTTTTGAATCCGGGGTTTTGAGCCAACCGTCTGCTTGGTCACCAAAACGTCGCCTAAGCATCACAAAATTATCGTTTTTACTTAATTTGGTTAAAATTGCAGTTGTAAGAATGAAAACATTGGTTTTACTGTCACGTGACAAGCGTCAATCTCATAGCAGAGTGTGTGGAAAAGTGGACTTGTTAGAGAGATAATAAGGCCACTTTTTGGGGTTTCCTGAATTTCTGCTTAAACCTCTTGCACATGCGTTCTCTTGCACATTCGGACGCATGGGGTAAGACTGCCTCTGTGAGATTTACAAATGGAGTCTCTGTCTACTGACATTATACTGATAGTGCACTGTGAATAAAATTGGGAGTGAATATCAAAAATGCACACATTTGTTTCAACATATTATTAAGCTTGCTTTGTATGTATCCACATCTCGTCCACAACACTTGCTCTGACTATTTAGTTTACAATCCTTATTATATTATTTTATTATGTTTTATTTTTATTATTTTATTATTTCCCTTCTACTTGACTTTACCGAAAGAACCAAGAAGATGAATCCCTGCAGTCACGAAAGCTTTCAATCGAAATTTACAATCCTTGTTTTGGTCCTCAAAAAATATATACTCATCTTGATATCTCAATGTTTAAATTGCAAGGATCGCGTCGATATGCCTCTAACAATGCCTCTACAATAAATGTGTGCCCAACAAGGAGCATGGATATTTCCTTGACTGCAGTGAGCAGCAACTGACCAACACCAGCAGCTGGAAGTCACGCACTGCAGCGGCATGCTGACCCACTTCAGGATGCAACGCGCAGATCTTGCATCAAATCATGCCGTTTTCCTCCCTCTTATTGGAAACACGTTGTACGCTGCCTACAGCAGCAAGCTAATGTATTAATTTGCCGTACCTAAAAAAAACACAGACGTAAATGTTATTGAGCTGTTTTGAGTCAGGCTAAGAAAATCGCACGCAGATGTGGCTATCTCTTACCCTGATGAGAAAATAAACAATATCTGACAGCTTGGCTACACGTTCACTGACATAATTTCATATATTAATCTGGCTATGCCTGAAGCTGTGTCTATTTAATTAACATGGCTCTGCTTGTGAGTCTGTTGGTGTCTATGCGAGTCCGTGGGTCTCAATGAAAGTCGATGAAAATCCACATATATCTCACACCATCATGGCCCACGCATAGTAATGCACCTGCCTGATTTGATCGTTCGCCGGCAGCATTTAAGATTTTCACCATGAGGTTACTCCTGAAGCTATCCACTGGCTCACCCAGCAACCTTGACACAAACGTATACTTTCTGCCTTCCGAAATAAGTTAAATAATAAAAACGTTTCATCATGAAAAACTGAAAATATTGCTCCGAAAATTAGATTCGATCTTGTCTTCATATGTATTCTCATAAATTCCAGATTGGATAAATTCACGTAATATTTTTTTTTAACCCTTTGAAATTTCGTGAGTTGATGTGTTTATTTTCAACGGCAGTTGAAACAATTGGCAAGTTCCTTATATTTCCCCACCTATGTCCATACTACAGCATCAATTGGTGCAATACGGTTAGTCGATTAACAGGTCATGTGTGGTGGGGTAAAGTGTGGGTACTTCAACCTTCTCGAGGAGCTGTTTAAAGCCCCCTCTCGTAAATGTCCTTCCGCCGACAGTGGCGTGAGCAAGTAATTGCAGGGCTGCGCAATTACCTGTTATCATTTCAAACAGTTGTGATGTGAAAATGAAGAACTTGCTGCATTTCATATTTGCTGTCTGAGTGTGGCATCAAAAGCAAGTGGACGCGATGACGTTGTGGTTTCAGAATGCCTCTTAATTAAAAACACTGCTCTGATTTATGATACAAATCACTAATCCCGGGTCCACCACCATTGGAAGTTGTTATCAGCGTGCGCGTGCATTTAAATCTGGAACCTTGACGTTCCTGCTCTTGGAGGAAAAAATGCTGATCTGTGGCAGCGATAACCTCCAGGGGGGCGGGGGGGTGGATGCAGTGAGATTTACTGATACGGAGCTAACCTTGCCTTCCGAGCTTTGCATCATTAGCAATCCACGTGTGCTGTGTGGGCGACTGCCCGTCACACATGATTGAACAGTGCATGAACGTTATATTTATAGATCACATTTAGATCACGGCATGGCCATCCCTGACGATTCTTAATCTGTACACCCTCAATGAACACAATTTGGTCATTTAATAAAGTATATTTATATACATTTACTTTATGGCCTTTTGTCATTCCACTGCAGGATTAAGCCCTTCCCGGCACCCCCACACCGTATGAGTAATGGGAAGTGTTTGACCATACTTCTTAAATAATCGTCATTGCAGATTGGCAAAGGGGTGAGGTTTCAGGACCGGTTTGGATATCACCTGTCACTGATGTTGGCCCTGACTGGAAATTGAACGTAGGCATCCAAGTGCGTAGTGCAGAGTGCTAACCACTGCTGTGCTATCATTCGTATTTATATTTAGTTTACCTAATTGTGCGCGAAACTGTGTATGACTCAGACTAAAAATACGAGGATATTTTACGCTTGATATGTGCATGGCATGAAGTCGAATGGTCTCTTATGAACTGCTAATTTTTATTGTTTTATTTGAATGTACAGTATTCACTTTGTTTCAGACATGAAAAGCAGAGCCTAAACATAGGACCGCAATGCATTATTAATCGCACATGTATAAATCAAGTGTAAAATATGCATTTCAAAGAAAATACAAGCAAGGGAAAGCGAAACAATAGAAGGGAAGTGAACACACTACAAAATAAATATAAACATTTTGACGAGTCATAGGGATTCGATCTCTGGACATGGCAAATGTATTTAATGCACTGCCTCTGTCCTCGCAGCAATATAAATAGCCGGGTGGGTGCCACGGTGGCGAGATGTGAACTACCTCGCCTGGTATACAGGAGATCGTGGGTTCGATCCAGACCTTGACACCTGTATGTGTGGCGTTTGCATGTTCTCTCCATGGTCACGTGGATTTTTCTCCGTGTCCACCGGTTTTTTCCTCTAAATTTAGAATCAACATTCGGGTAGGAGTGTTTGGCTGCTATATATTGCCACGTGATGACAAGCCACTTCGATGAACTCTCATTGCACCTCCGATTCGCACGGTTGGCTATATACGGTGTGAAAGAAGTTCAACATACATACATTTGTGGCCAGGTCGCTCCTAAAAAAAGAGCTATATAGTTTAGTCGGCCTTACCTGGTAAATACAAACAGTTTCGTTTTAGTTGAGTGTAAATGGGTACACCACAATTCTAGATTTGAAGCTTTCGTGACTGCAAGGATTCATACTCTTAGGTTTTTATTATTTCTATTATTTTTATTATTTATTTTTATTTTTACCTACGTGACTTTACCGACAAAACCTAAGAGTATACACCACAATTATTCCATTGGCAGGTCACATGCGTGGTGAGGTCAAATGTGTAGTACTCACACCTCGTCCAAGTCATCTGAGGCCAGCGTTGAAGAATAAACCAAATCGTATAAAGTGGGGCTCTCCAGAGCTTCCACTCGTTAAGGTCCTTCTGCCAGCAGTGGAGTGAGAAAGCAATTGAAGGGCTGCACCTGTACCTACCTCACACACTGTGATAAACATTTTTCTTAAAATATACTAATAGGGTTTTTCCCCTTTTTTTCTGGCAACAAAACTGACACCTTTTGCAAGGAATCATGCTTACATTAACCACAATACTTGCAGTCAAATGCAAACAAAAAACAATACTCTAATAAAATAATAAAAATAGAACATAATAAAAGAATTCTCACGACGTTTCGGCCACAACGCAAGTAGCCGTCCTCAGGTGGAGAACAGGTCCTCGACAGAATTATTTTATAATGTTTTATTTTTATTATTTCATTATTTCCATTCTACGTGACTTTACCGAAAGAACCAAGAAGATGAATCCCTGCAGTCACGAAAGCTTTAAATCGAAATTTAATACTCTGATAATTTATGCATTGTCTTTGAAACTGATTGGTCCACACCAGAGACAGCTTTCTTTAGAGCCTAGTCTCATATGGTGTTCGACCGGATGACGCCAAAAGGTGCAAGTTAATATTAGTCTCTTTAATGTCTTTAAGTCAAAGCCACGTTGTGCTCTAATGAATCGCTGAACGGCGTGAATATATATACTGTACGCTCGTACAGGATCACTAACTACGAAACATCGATTAAGGTTGGGGAGTTAGGCTGGAAAAGAATTGCATTCAACAAGAACGCATCAGCTTCCGTGCGCTGCCTGTGCCAATTTGAAAGAAAAAAATACCTGCTCGGGAAGGCAGAAGAAAGAGAGAGCTACAAAAGGAATCACTGAAAAGCCATGCAGGGTTCAGGGGCGAACTCCGTGAATCTCACAATCAGTCAGCTGGCAGGTGCATTAATTGTCACGATTCATTTGGGGGGGGGGGGGGGGGTGGGGGTAAAATATCTTATTTGTACCTCTACAAATAATAGATTGCTTGAACAAAACAATACATCTTTAGCCAATTGAACAATCGCACCATTATTAGCACATACAGTAGTGTAATTTGCGTGTGGAGAAAAAAAATGTGCAGTGACTGAACTGGATGTGTGTATTAATTGTGCAAGAGCAATGTTAATGCGGACAGCCTCGCCTCAGAGAGTGGCTCAGAAAGCCGAATCGCTTGCATATGGTGTTCCCTTAGGATATCATTAGTTGGGAAATGTTGATAAATACGGCCGTCTAGCCGTGAAGGTCTCCTGGCTCTCTTGCTATTTCTCTCAGCAAAAACAACTGTACCCTATTCACACTAATAGCTGCTACCGTACCTTCCACCATCACCCCGGCGTGTTAGATTGTATTTTCGAAAATATTTTTGCCATTTTCTTTGTTGTTTTATTTGAAAAAAAAGTATTAATTTGATCGATCAAAATATTGTTCCTAAATCTGGAGGATGTGTTTCCTATTCTGTATTTACGCACCTGAGCAAACATGTCAAATGAATGTGTGTTTTTATATCTTAAATATATTTGGTTGAGGAGAGAATGTTTGTTGGATATTGAGATATACAATACAAACTTAATCATTAATAGATTTTAATGTGCAATGAGGTTATGAATATTATATGCTGTGTTTTTTTTATACTCTGCACACTGAAATAAATTGTGAAAATTGTTCACACTTGGGGTCAGAACCAACAGTGAACTACTAATGTGGTAGACAACAAAGCTATTTTTATCTCTCCACAGCAATACACTGTAGCATACCCGATACATTTCTCTGGATTGATTTTTATTTCCATTTATTTAGAGCATCTCTCCTCAACTTTAGCACCGAGATCAAGGATGCCATTCATGCCTCTGTGTATGTATTTGCAATTAATTTATCACCACAGTCTCTAAAAAATCCAAATCCTCGTCGTGGCAGACGGACAACATTGAGTAGGTGTTTCCAAAAGTGGCAGTTAATGGGGCTCTGGTTTGTACGTACGTATGTTGAACTTATTTCGCACCGTACGTAGCCAAACAGTGCTAATAGTAGGTGCGGGGGAAGGACAGGTTTCGGGGTGTGGGACTCCTGGGGTAGTACAATTATGCCAAAGACAGATGAGTCTCTTAGAGGCCAGTGGCAGTCACAAGGGGGTAGTGGGGCCCTGTGTAATATTCTAGATTTGAAGTTTTCGTGACTGCAAGAATCCATATTCTTTGGTTCTTTCGGTAAAGTCACGTAGGTGAAAAATAAAAAATACAATAAAAATGCAAAAATAACTTTCGACGTTTCGGGCGCAACACAAGCGCCCGTCATCAGGTGTGACACAACAATTAGAAACAACTGCTGAACTGGGCAATACATCTGCAGTGAAACAAGACGCCATATAAATAAGAGAGGGGTAGGAGGAGCCAAGGAGCACACCTGGCCACCCGTGTTTTTTTTCAATAGATTATTTATATTTACTTAAAATTTATAACCTAAGATTCCCTTCCTGTACCACCCCAATGTAATGGATTAAGGTGTCCCCCTGCAATGACTTGTTTATGCCACTGGTGGCAGAATGGTTTTCACTATAAAGTGCTGTGTAATATATTGACTCTGAAAGGAAGAGGAGCTTCAAGGTGGCCAATGGCTCCCACAAATACTGGAAAAAGAGTGGCATATAGCCCATTGTCTTATTGCAGCCATGAAACACCACGCCAGGGTCACATCAATGGCTTTGGTCCATGATGATATCTTGATCTTGTGGTTAGTGCACAGTCATTGTTTTGCATTTGTGTTTTTTTTACGTGATTGTGAATGTATTTCACAGTCTAAACTGGAAGTTTGGCAAACAACTTTTTTGCAACCGTTTGTGTGTCTATGATAACTGATCAGAGTATGTGCGTACACGAGGTAACTATGTTTACTTTTAAAAAAAGAGATACATATTTGAAAGTTACTCGTGAAAAAAATAACAACAACAAAAGCAATAAACTAATCATGTGGATGTAAAAACAATTGACTGGCAAAATAAATGACAAACGAAAAACACAAATCAATCAAACAAAAAATGAAAATGCCTATTCTCATTTATCAAATCAACTTTTATCAGTGTTCTTTTAAAATGTACTCCTATTGTGCTGTCATCATCATGCAATGAGCTAAATATTTAATTGGGAAATCTCTTTCACAGGACTTCTGAAAAATATGTTTTAAGGGTTATTCTCATCCTGAACGCAGTAGGCAGCACACTTTTCTGTATGCACCGCTGTGAGAGTGTTACACAACAGGCAAACCAAAAGCAACAAAAACAATTTGTAAGGCTGAAATGTAGCCAATTTAGGGACAGAAACTAAGCTTTCTACTGATTTACCAGGCTGAGAACATCAACTCAATTAAATATGTATTTAATCACGAGTGAATAAACTTGTATTGAACTCAAGATCTCAGCAGCATCAGCTCCTGGCCACCCGTGTTTTTTTTTCAATAGATTATTTATATTTACTCAAAATGTATAACCTAAGATTCCCTTCCTCTATCACCCCAGTATAATTGGTTAAGGTGTCCCCCTGCAATGACTTGCTTATGCCACTGATGGCAGAATGATCTCCTCTAAAAAGTGCTCAAGACAGCCCACACATATAGGCTTAAATTTCGATTTAAAGCTTTCGTGACTGCAGGGATTCATCTTCTTGGTTCTTTCGGTAAAGTCACGTAGAATGGAAATAATAAAATAATAAAATAAAACATCATAAAATAATTCTCACGACGTTTCGGCCACAACGGCTGCTTGCGTTGTGGCCGAAACGTCGTGAGAATTATTTTATTATGTTTTATTTTATTATTTTATTATTTCCCTTCTACGTGACTTTACCGAAAGAACCAAGAAGAAGATCATAATTGTTTACAGATCCCAGAGTTATATAGCTTTGTAGGGCCAGGTTGGATTATTTATCGTGATACTGACTAAAACACACACTTAAAATAAATGCGTATTAGTTGTTAAATGGTGAATGTACAATGTTTATTCTTTTAAAAGTTTTCTGGGGGAGTTTTCTGTATTTATGCCAAGTATTTCACGGACCTAGTCTGACACAGTTTGAAACTCAGATGTGTGTGTTTTACGTGGTACATCTTGACCTTCTAATTCCACATGAGTTACAGAACACCAGCTTCTAGCACACATGTTTTGTTCATTGTCTACACTTAACACAATACGTTTCAAATATACGGATGACAAAAATACTCATGAATATGAACAAACACTTACAACACTTTTTTTTCGATTTAAAGCTTTCGTGACTGCAGGGATTCATCTTCTTGGTTCTTTCGGTAAAGTCACAAAGAAAGGAAACAATAAAAATAATAAAATAAAACAATCAAATTATTCTCACGACGTTTCGGCCACAACGCAAGCAGCCGTCATCAGGTGAAGAACATGTCTGTCGAGGAGACAGCTGTTTCCCCGACAGACGTCGTGAGAATTATTTTATTATGTTTTATTTTATTATTTTTATTGTTTCCATTCTACGTGACTTTACCGAAAGAACCAAGAAGACTTACAACACTTTGTAATTTTGCGAGGTTGTGTGAGACGTCACACGTGGGTGTGACGTCTCACACTACGCTCCACGTGCTATCGGCTTGTTCAGGAACTAGGGATTCTTCGTCAAAGACTGAATCGGTTCCTCAACAATCTTCCAGCACGCGTTCGCGTCGCGCCATTGGGCCCAATTTTCCGGAGGTAAAAACGAGAAACAAACGGGAGAGCTGAATACAAGTCTTAAAACGTGACGAACACAAACCGAAAAGAAACAATGTTAAAGCAGTCTGCCAGTGAAAGGCGCATGTTAATGTTATAGACACGGAAGACTGGAGTTTCATGAGTTGTGCCTTATTCATGAACTTGAGCGATTCTCTCCGAGGAAGTTAGATGAACCGCTCCTTTAACAGGCAGCTCATAAAGTATACATTGAAAATCATGTATACTCCCTGGCATTGGCATGTTTTATTTATATATTAAATATTTAAAAGTCAGTATTTTTATAGCAGTGATGAAACTCCCCCTCCTATCCCCCCCTCTCCCCCGAAAATAATGTTTTGAGCTGTTGTGTTGCCCAAAAGCCCTGGCTTCCTATTGCAATGCCGTTTGTCACATTTCTGCTCAATGAGGCTTTTTAGAAAAAGAGTCGCCAAAGTTTTCAGAGTTTCGTGAACTTTTCTGGAATAGCGTTCATTTATAATGTCCGTTTTTTTATGGAAAGAACAAAAAGAATAATCTGCGGAATGTGAAAGGTCTCTTATTCAAGTTTGATTGAAGCCATTGGGTAGAGAGGGCGCAATTAATCACCAAAAATAATTAAGAGCAACCATGCAGGGACAATGAATATAATACACGTAACCAGAAAATACTTTACTGAAATCCAAACAGTGAAGCATTGCAGTTGATATTTTCTTAAGGAGCATATGCATTGTTCCTCTCCATCCGTGTGGTCAGCCCTCTACGGGAGGGGCCGGCTTGTTTTACATGCGTATCATCTCTGCCTAATAGCTAAACCGGCTGTGGGCTAACATGAAAAGGCCATCGCCGGATCACTTATCATTGGAAAATTGATTATTTTAACTGGACACCCGGAACAGGGCTGCATGAGGCTGCGTCTAAAAACCAAACAAAGAGGAAATGGCTTTGGTTGGCCATGGCTGATGTGGCCTGGGATCTTGTTACCGTGGGTGACACCAGAAATCATTAGTGATGGTCGTGTCTCTCTTCTTTTAATCGAGGCTTTGAAGTTGTGCCTTGTGCCATTGCTTCTCGCATTTCAAGAGCAGATCTCTGGTGACCTGATCTTATTTCGTTCAGGTTCACGCTCACCGCATACGCACGCGAATGTGAGTGTGTTAAGGCCCAACGTGACACGGCTCATGAAACTGATATGGAAAATTCCTGGTTTCTTACTCTCACGCCTGCTTCTGTAACTTCCCGTAATTTCACGGCATTGCCTCATTTCATCACTTTGCATGAAAAGAATATCACGATCTACTCCCATTGCACACACTCGAGTTTGTTTTCATGATTTGTGTATGTTGTTTTTCATTTGTGCAACATTCGTTTAATTCTAAAGGCTGAAATTTAATCAGTGTTTTTTGTAATCATCATTTTATCAAACTTGTTAAATGCTAACTCACATTTTCAAGGGCCCTATAAAACCCCATGTGCACTAAAAAACAAGGTAACATGAGATTCTTGCTGACCTTTAAAACTGCTATATGCATTTATTGCTGACAGGAATAGTTATCGTTCGAATATATTTTCCTAAATAGCAGAAGAACTCCATTCAACCTTGGAGTTCCTAGTGTGTCGCATAACCTACGGGTGCCATATTAATGGGCCTAGAAATATTTTTTTTTTCATAATCTAACCACATACATAAATAATCATATTTAATAACAAAATAAAACACGTCTTCATACACGTGTATTAAAGTAATTTTCTAGAACATTTGAGCTAAAAACTCTGTTTTACAAGCAGGCTTTAAGTAACATGAGGGAGGGTTATGTATCGATTAAGGCAAGTAAATTTGCCCATGGCATGACTCATGTGGTCAATTCGCATCGTTGTGACGTCATATATACCGTCTACGGTGCAGCGGTGGTGAAGTCGTTCACGAACCCTGCGACCTGAGTTTGATGGTCACTCCTCCCTCTCACTTCACCAACCTGCACTGACCAGCAGGGTGAAGTATGGTTGAACAACTGCCATGATCGACATGGTGTGCGGAGAACGTCATCAAACAATGGGTCGACTAGAGTTTAACATCTGCCTGCAAGCTCACGTTAAATTTAAATGTATTCATCAGAAACACGCATTTTGCGTGACTTTAGAGCCCACTTTAAATTGTCTAAAATTAGGCCTCGTAAAGTAACTCTGAACCGACATAATTGAGACAACGGCATACAGTTAGTTGCGCATTAAATATTTAAAGTGAGAGTACATAAAATTTTAAGAGAGAGTGCTATACAAATTTCTAAATGAAAAAAGTAACTCATGCACAGTAGATATACAAACCGTAACAGTCTAATGCATATATATATCTAAAATCCGTAGCATGTAAAAGTAATGGGAGCAATGAAAGTGAAGACGAGAAGCCTGCTGTTGATGTGCAAGAATAAATTGAAAAGAATGAAGGTGTTTTTCTTCTTCTTGGTTCAGGGTGTAGAATCCGTCTTACTTTGAGAACCAGGCCTTCTTTTTGCAAGGGCAGCACAATGTCAGGGGACCAGTGGAGGACAGACTACGTCATGGCTCAGGCCAGCAAACTCTTAACATTATCCCATTCGCGCGGCCCCGGGGTGGGCTTGGTGTGTCACGACCCAATGGTTTATAAACCTGAAATTGTAAACTAAAATTGCCTTAACATACAAAGCATCGTCGCCTTCCTGTTGCAATTGGATCTACTACTGTGCCACAACAGCTCCGACGTAGGCACATCGTGGTATTTTATTTTCTGAGCAGGCAATGCACACGGTGCAGCGTTTGCATGAAGACTTTTAAAATGCCACTGGGAGTGTTTACTGGCCAGTCAAAATGTCCCAAAGCGATTTTAAATATGAATTTTTATTTTAGCCATGGGATTACATTTACGATATTCAAAACATGAGACATGTATACGAACACAGATGTTGACCGTCATTATTATAATATACTAGCCGAAAGCCCGTCCAAGGACGGGTGTATTGCAGTTAATCTGAAATTTTCAATCGAAAATAATGACCCGCTCGTGATTAAATGTTGACTTAAAACTTGCGTTACTACAGGAATTCATATTATTTGGTCATGTAGATGGAAAAATAAAAATAAAGTAAATTAAAAATAAAGAAAGAGAATTTAAAAAAACAAATGTAGACTGTAGCCTGGTTCTTAATATGAGTGTACTGGCAGTCTATAATGTAGACTGTAGCAATGGTTATTAAGCTGGGTGAGTGTACTGGCAGTCTATAATGTAGACTGTAGCCTGGTTAAATTTCGATTTAAAGCTTTCGTGACTGCAGGGATTCATCTTCTTGGTTCTTTCGGTAAAGTCACGTAGAAGGGAAGTAATAAAATAATAAAAATAAAACATAATAAAATAATTCTCACGACGTTTCGGCCACAACGCAAGCAGCCGTCCTCAGGTGAAGAGGACGGCTGCTTGCGTTGTGGCCGAAACGTCGTGAGAATTATTTTATTAGGTTTTATTATTTTATTACTTCCCTTCTGCGTGACTTTACCAAAAGAACCAAGAATATGAATCCCTGCAGTCACGAAAGCTTTAAATCGAAATTTAACCAGGCTACAGTCTACATTATAGACTGCCAGTACACTCACCCAGCTTAATAACCATTGCTACAGTCTACATTATAGCCTGGTTCTTAACCTCGGTGAGCGTACTGTTAGTTTATTTTATTTTAATTATTTTTTATTTTTTATTAACTTTATTTTTATTACCGCTCATGATTATTGATGAGGGGGGAGGCTCCATGTGGAGCGATGTCATCCGCTCATGATTATTAATGAGGAGGGGGGGGGTGCCTCACGTCATCCGCTCATGATTATTAATGAGGGGGGAAGCTCCATGTGGCGTGACGTCACGCGCGTGACACACAGCCTTATTTGGCTCGTTATATTATTTCTTTCTTAGCTTTACTTTCCATAAAGAACGGTCAAAATGAAAGCTAATTTGCGTTAAAAAAAATTCGTTTCCGCTCCACCTTCATACAGAGTGACGTCACCCGGTCATGATTATTAATGAGGGGGGGCTGGTGGACGTGGAGTGACGTCACGCGCGTTACACACAGACGTTCCCGGCTCATTATATTAGTGATGCCTGAATTTTGTAAAACTATCTACAGCAGCCAATTCTTTTCCAAACGCATGAACTGTATATTATTGGTTCTTTCGGTAAAGTCACGTAGATAGAAGAAAATTATAAATTGAAAATAATAAATAATAAAAGAGCTAATTAGAAATTTAAAATAAATAGAAAATAATAAAAGCAAAAATCCCACGACGTTTCGATCGCAACACAAGCGACCTTATTTTTATTGTATTTTCTCTCTACGTGACTTTACCGAAATAACCAAGAATATGATTCCTGCAGTCACGAAAATTTTAAGTCAAGGCATAAACTGTATAATAGTGCATCTGGAAATAACACACACACACATTGCCAAAGTACATACAAGGATGATTAAGATTATTTGAGCATATAAAATGCATTATATTAAAAAGCAATTCCATAATTACGTTTTACAATATTACTTTACAGGAATACCAATTACACTGCAGCCTAATATAATACCAATGGCACTTAATAACATCATGCTCTTAAATTGTTCCACTATTCCATGTGCATACATAGCATACGTATCCGCAGGAGCTGTCAGGAGCAAACAGGAAGGCATAATCATCAGCAAGGAACAGATCATAGCCGATGAGGATAACACAAACATTTATAAAATTCAACAGAGTAATACAATACAGTATTGCTACGTACAATAGAGTACTGCACTCCATATAAATGTTGATACAATCGAAGTGCAAATGATACCTCGATTTCACAGTTCAGTCACATGTACAGTAATGCTAAAAATGCAATTTATCGTGGATTAATAATGCATAAAGCCGTGCCTTACCATAAATCATCATTGTATGTTAATAGGTCACAGGGTAAAGGTGGTTAAAGGTGCAGCCGTGCAATTACTCGCATACGCCACTGCTAGCGGAGGAGCCTCCACTAGGAGGCGCTCTAGAAGGCCCTGTTAGAGATAAGCTTAGAACTTGTCAGTGGTTTTGCTAATCATATAGCATGTTACGTTCTGTTTACACAAGTGGAGTGGGTTTATTACTGACAAATATAGAAAAGTACTTGTAAATGTTGAATTATAGCTGAGTTTATGGGTTCACAATCCATTAAAACACAGCACATAAGCGGAATTCTATTCTATTCATTAAGAAAAAAAATTAACCCGTAAAAACAAAGTTTTTCACTATAAATCCTTTATATGCGTGGCGGCTAGAGTCCTCTCGTCCTCTGGCTTGAGATGGCTGCCACCTATGGGTCAGATAAATGGCTGCCACCATTAAGCAATTGGTAATTAAATATAATATTTTTGTCCTAAAAAGTGTAACATTTTGGAATTTATTTTCACGAAAATACATTGTCACGCACAACGAGTCTGTGTGGAAAATGTCAGCTCGATTGGATCACGGGAAGTGGGTTAAAAAACGACCGAAAGAATTGCACGGTCGTAAGCAAGCAAGCAAGCACGCAAGCAAGCAAGCAAGTGAACTTAATATAAAGGATTTAAAAACATCCAATTGAGACTTATAAAGGAGATGCATTGTAATGCATTTAATATGCTCTAGAGGAACCGTAATTAAGTTCAATTCACTTTAATAGAAGGTAATCACTTTGGGTAAATCATTACCTAATTGTATTTTTGTGACTAAGCTTAGAGTGATAATGTTGTGGAAGGTGTCAATCAGACGTCATTAAAATATATATATATTTTTTTTAAACCTCTTTAAATTGCAGTGAACACCAGGTGCAGTAATTAAAAGTTGATTGAGCGTGTGCTTGGTAATAGTTTTCACTTAATGAGAGCACTGTATTACTCTGGCCGTTTCTTTGCAGACGTCACCCGCTGGAGAGACAGACTAACCCCACGATTACTGTACAATTAAATCCATGAAAACAACAAAACGCATGAAACTGGAACTGGTAAGCGGTGCCGTGAGAGACGCTTGGAACAATCAGCGCAACACAAAGCAAGAGCTTGTGACAGGAAAGAATAACTAATGAAAACATTAGTCTGCAATTAGGTGAGAGAAGCCATTTCCAAAATGGTGCTGAGGCCGGCACTAGATTAACCTTCTGCAGCGATTGGACACTTTTGGAGAATGGTGGAAGATCTGCACCGCAAGTTAGCGGTGGTAGTGGGGAAGTCCAAGAGGTGAGAGCCACTGCCCGATAGATGGAAGAAATTATTAAAGCGTTTAATAAGTTACGTGATTAACATACGGCACGCTCAGCAGTTGGTTTAAAACAATCCCAGAGAGAACATTAATAATCAAAGAGCACTGGAAACATGGACCGCACAACCACATTTTTTTGCAGCTGCGGGAAGGTTTTGTTCACAACTGTGAACGCATCAATGATGACTATCATTATCACAAAGACTGTAGGGGAAAAAAAATTAAGTCACATTCAAGCCGTCTTGTGTATGTGCCACGAGTAAGATTAGAATGCGTTTAAAAATGTATCTGGGATGAAAACCTATGAGTAGACGTACGGTCCTTTGTCAGTGCATTGCTGCATAAATATCTCGCCAATAATTATTTGTATGAAAAAAAATTGCGTGGCATTCTTTCGTGAAAATAATCCGAATCAGAATCTTTATTCAGACTGCAGGAAAAATCCGATGAGCTATGAAGCTCTTTTTCACAGGTCTCAGTATTGGCGGGTCAGCAAGTTACAACAGCAAACAATAGAAAACAAACGCTGGGAGTGCAACATAGAGAAAATAGTAAGAAAGTTGCTAAGTATCAATAAATTATTATTATTATATAAGTCCGATTTAACAAGCATGGGCACTGTAGCAAAAACAAAACAGTCCCAGACCACACCAACCAGTAGTGCCTCAATACAATTCCACATTAACATTGAACTATCGCTACACAGGTAAGGATCAACGTTACAAATGACATTTGCAGACGTGGCCGTATCCAGCACTAATCTTCTGGGAGTGGGCACGAGACGAGAAGCCACGGCCGAAGGAAAGAGTTATTATAGATGTGGTGTCCTGGGTATAATCACTGGCCCAGACACAACCCCCTGTTAAGCCCTGACGACCACTATGCATAACAGGTGTTATGGGCTGCTTGGCTATGTTGTGGGCAGAATAATGTATTTTATTTTACTTTAATTAATTTTAATTTTTTACCTACGTGACTTTACCGAAAAAACCTAAGAATATGAATCCTTGCAGTCACGAAAGCTTCAAATCTAGAACAGAATAATGTACCCAGTAAACATGGAACGTTGGGATGACGTTGATGCAACGTTGTTCCAACGGTTTCAAGCACGTGCCAACGTTGTTCCAACGCTGCATGTTTACTGCGCCATTTCCACAAATCCATTGTTGTACTATACTTAGTTGATCCAGACCACTACGCTTCTGGCATTACTCACCCACACTGACCAACCCGGTGAAGGATGGCCAAACAATACCCAATAGCAACACAGCATGGGGACGCCTTCATACAGCAGTGGATTGACACACGGGGTGTGCATTATTGGCATGCGAAATCCTACACGTGTGATGTACATTCCCTTCCCTATTGACGCGAGTATTTCTGTTATGCAATATACATCGTAATAAGCCACCTCTTCCTTAAAACACTTTGGGAATAAGTAGGACGGGGCAAGCTCACGTCAATTCACGGCCTCGCTTAATTCCTCTTAAGTCAATGTAGCTATAGATTTGTATATAGAACTAGATTGATTTCATCAATGAAGCCAGCAATCCCCAGGCATGGCCACAATTCACAGTGGACTGTTAAGGCGTAGCAGCAGCTTCTATGCGAACGGTCCCTCAACGCAGTTCTCAATTAAGAATTTGAAACACTGTGGTGAAACAATTATTCTAGACTAGCTTGTTTGCCCATCCTAGTACGGAAGCTGTAGTATTTACGACAACATTGAGCAGAGTATAATTGTATCTTGTGTAAATTTAATGCCAGTGAATCTTGCACGAAAGTACGTCATCAAACACTTCACTGCATTTCACTGTAGCATTGTATTAATGGCAGTGAATCTGGCACGAAACAAAGTCATAAAACACTTCACTGGAGTTCACTGTAGCACTGTATTAATGGCAGTGAATCTGGCACGAAACAAAGTCATAAAACACTTCACTGGAGTTCACTGTAGCACTGTATTAATGGCAGTGAATCTGGCACGAAACAAAGTCATAAAACACTTCACTGGAGTTCACTGTAGCACTGTATTAATGGCAGTGAATCTGGCACGAAACAAAGTCATAAAACACTTCACTGGAGTTCACTGTAGCACTGTATTAATGGCAGTGAATCTGGCACGAAACAAAGTCATAAAACACTTCACTGCATTTCACTGTAGCACTGTATTAATGGCAGTGAATCTGGCACGAAACAAAGTCATAAAACATTTCACTGGAGTTCACTGTAGCACTGTATTAATGGCAGTGAATCTGGCACGAAACAAAGTCATAAAACACTTCACTGGAGTTCACTGTAGCACTGTATTAATGGCAGTGAATCTTCTTATGTCATAAAACACCTCACTTCATGTCACTGTAGCACTATATATAACTGACCTTTAATTTGTTCAAATTCACTGCTCTGATACTTTATTCTCTTCTGCTTTCGGTCGCTGGGGTTGAAATAAATTGGAATTCGATCAAATATCTGGAAAATTACCGAGAAATGTCTTTTACAATAATGTAGAAGCATAAATGAGACTTACCTTTTATCTCAAGTGCTGAAGAAATAAATAAAGACACCAAATCCACTTTGTTTGCTGCGTATAATTATTTATTAGATTCACTTTCAATAAAGAAACGTCAAACTTAAAGCGAATTTGCGGAATTTTTTAAATTTCCGCTCGACCTTCTGCCTGAGTGTAAAAATCCACCGGCTCATGAATATTAATGACGGTGGGCGCGGCATGTGGAGTGACGTCACGCACGTTACACACAAACAGACATTCTTGACTCATAATAGTAGTAATTGTCCTCTTTAATTAAGTGATGTTTAGACTATGCGTATTTCATATGAATATTCACACGTGCATATAGCCATGTTTGTTTGTTGTAGTACAGAGTAAGGCTGATGTCCTTAATCTAAGTTGTCTTGTGGTTGTTGTTGTTATTTGACTTGCATCCCACTGGGATTTTTGCACACAGCGTTGGTGTACGGTGCTTTTTCTGCAATATTTTGCTGTTTTCTTAGGTTTTTTTTCGGTAAAGTCACGTAGGTAAAAACATTAAAAAGTAAAATAAAATAAAAAGCACGACGTTTCGGAGGCAACACAAGCTTCCGTCTTCAGGTGGTACCGTCACAGCCACGACAGCTTGTGTTGCCTCCGAAACGTCGTGATTTTTATTTTATTTTACTTTTTAATGTTTTTACCTACGTGACTTTACCGAAAAAAAAAAAAACCTAAGAATATGAATCATTGCAGTCACGAAAGCTTCAAATCTAGAATTTTGCTGTTTTTTCTTGGATTTTCTGTTTGCACATAGTCACTTTAAGATGTTTTCTTGTTCATGTTTTTTTGTTTGTTGCGGTTGCACCCGATTCAAGAGCCGAATGGCTCACAGGGCTATACCTAATAAATGAAACTTGAAACTTGACATATATATGCGATGTTGAAACAATTCGAGTACACACACACTCCACTGGTGATCCAATTAAGATTTGATTCAAGGAATTGTATTTTTTACATTTCAGGGAATGGTAATGACTCTCGTTGCTGTAAGGATTTACAAGGATCCATTGCATACAACATATTGTGAATCTAACAATTTTTAATTCCTGAACAAGGAATTAGATATATCTATCATGAGCTTAACACTCAGTTGCTGCATACTCAGTGCTCTGGCACCGTACGTTGCATCTGCATTCTTACATTAGTGGTTTACACAGCAGTGATCACAAATGTACTCTCTCTGTATGGCATGTAAGGGGGCCCTAGGAGGCATGGTTCTGGTGACAGAGAGAGGGCAGTTGAGGATGTGACAGTCTAGGTGAACCCGAGAGGGCACGTGCCCATGACAGCATAAGAATGTGGGCCAAAGGTGACCGAAGGGACACGTGATGTAAGGCTCAGAGTCTTCTAGTGAGTTCTAGAAGGGGGCGTGGCTGAGGCAGAGCCAGGCCACGCTGAGGGGAATAAAAGGGAGGTCCGGAGGTCCGATCCGGGCTGTCTGTTGGAATGGAACCCGTCGGTGCTACGTCTCTTCGATCCTCGGTCTTCGGTCGTCACCCTCGGCATTGTGGGTCAGGCAGTGTGTTAGCTGACTGACCCGGTTATGTAGTTACCCCGTTGTGGTCTTAGAATAAAGTGTTGCCTCCAAGTTCAAGTGTGTGCCTCCGTGGAACCCACTACGCATGTTTATATGCATTGTTTGCCCACTTAAACAACAGTGAATCAATGTGCAATCCACACAGAAAAAAATATTTTCTTGTATTTCTTGATGCGAAGACTTTAATAGTCTATATATTGTATATTAGTGATCCATCAGCATGTTTAACGTTCACCTGAAAATACAAAGCTAAGTTATGTAGCACATAAGTTATTTAAGTAATGCAATAATTATAAAGTAATACATTTTCTAATTAAAACTGCAAAATGATTGAACATGTGCTTTGGGCCAGTTGTACCAAAGTGAATGCTCTGCACACATACGCCAAGAAACTATTTCATTGCAAGAATGTTCAGTTTGGCATCCGAGTGGTGTACACGTTGTTCATTGTGTGGAAAATACTCAACCCACCGTTTGTTGGACATTAACCTTCATCGCGACCCATGTAACGAATGTTTCATCATGCACATGTACAGCACATGCCTTTGTCAGCCCACTGCTGGATGCGTGGCTCGTGCCAACGATTACTTTAAAGTCACGTAGGTAAAACATTAAAATTAATAGAAGTAAAATAAAATAAAAATAAAAATCACGACGTTTCGGAGGCAACACAAGCTTCCGCCTCCGAAACGTCGTGATTTTTATTTTATTTTTTATTTTACTTTTATTAATTTTAATGTTTTACCTACGTGACTTTACCGAAAAAACCTAAGAATATGAATCCTTGCAGTCACGAAAGCTTCAAATCTAGGATTACTTTAAATTTAAAAAATATTCTGCGGCATTCTCCTTTCACAAGACTCACATTTGTGCATAATAATAATAATTATCATGACCTCATCGGCCAAGATCTACCCACTGCTGAAGGCCTCCCCGTGCCATTGTCATCCATCAGTCACACGATGCACCAATCCAGAGGCCTCCTGCACAAGGGCTGGTCGTGCCGTTCCATCTCCGCCGTTGGACGGCTTCTCAGGCGTTGATCTCCGTTCTCTGGTTACCCCTTGGATTTCGCCCACCGGCCTATCAAGTCTGCCCACCGTCGTCAATACGGTGTCTCTAAACGGCATGTACTCTCCGATCTGTTGAGCTCTCGTTCCATGTTATATTACAATTCCTCATGTCACAACAGATAATGTATTGTAATAGCATAAAATGGTTTAACCTTCTTTAGTCATTTTAGTGTGTTGCTTTTTCATTATTGAGTTGAGTTTTCAAAAGGCGCTTCAATGTTAAGGCGCAAGCTACAACTTTGGGATTAGGATAAACATGAGCAAAACAAATGTTATACAAAGCGAGTTGACTCAACAATTGCATATATCTTGAGACGTCCTTTGCCAGTACAAAATATGATAATAAGTGGAAAACCCTATTAACAATTGCATATATCTCTCGGAGAGGAACAATAGTATACATTTCTAGAGCAGTTATTGGAGGTGGCAAGGGATCCAAATTAATTAAATAAAAAGGCAGCCCATGAGTTGCACATATTTAATAGATAATTGCATCACCCAGCATTCGAAATTCTTCGTGGACAGAAACAAAATTGTCCCAGACTTGTTAATCTTTCAGAAGTGTCCTACATCATGGCTAAATTTGTACTCGTGTCCAGATTTGTCATCGCTGCAGAACGAGTGTCTCTCAGTCGCCCGGCTGATACGCCACGTTTAAAGAACATTGCATTGCTTAAAAAAACACACACACAGGTGAGTAAATAAGTAATACATATTCACATCAAGCTCAAAGCCACACAACAAGCAATGGTTAGAGTGCAGAATGTACCAAGATGCTCTCCTGCACCTGCTCAAGCCATCAGAGTCGGTGCCCATGTGCCGCTTTTGAAGTGCAGTTCCTGACACGGGGAATGTCACGGGAGACTTAGCCTGTGATCCGGCCTCCCAGCCTTTGTACCCTCTCATTTATCATGCATGTGTAGGGGTGGTCACACACACACACGCAATTCACACACACACAAAGATAAAGATCCCCCGTATAGCCTTAACAGACTGTAGGGGCAAGTGCTGTTAGCGAGCACCTATGAAGGCCGGAACGGTACACGAAGGGGTGGGGGTGGCCAGCACCACGCCCGACCGCCTTTGTCTCCCCAGTGGCGATGTTTACACACCGCACCAGGTACTCATTTAAGGCTGAGTCGACCTAGGGGAGGCCCAGGACCGGTTCAGATAATCGTCACTGGTGTTGGCCGTGAGCGGGAATCGAACCCGGGTCGCCAGGTTCATAGCGCAGCGCGCTAACCGCTACACTATCGCTCCCCACTACACACAGGGGTGCACACACACACACGCAATTCACACACACACACAGGGGTGCACACATACACACGCAATTCACACACACACACACACAGGGGTGCACACATACACACGCAATTCACACACACACACACAGGGGTGCACACACACACACGCAATTTACACACACACACACAGGGGTGCACACACACACACGCAATTCACACACACACACACAGGGGTGCACACATACACACGCAATTCACACACACACACACAGGGGTGCACACATACACACGCACGAGGCATGTGCACTTACACATGTACGCATATCGGGGTATTTTCAATTCCCTATTTAATTTTGCCGCTTGTTTGTCAGAAGCTTATGGTGATCCTTTTGCATCTCTCTTATATTGTGTCTTCATTTATTCTCATTAGTTTTGTTTGTTTTCCCAAATGAAATAGAAAAAAACGTGCTACCAATTTCGCATCGTCAGTTGAAAGATATTTCCATGCGGAACTTCTGACAGCGAGCAGTGTACCAGAGCCTTGTGTCACATAAGGAGGTAACGCCACTGAGCTGCTTATGATGTCGTTTCAATCGACCTCCATAGCTGCACTCAGGTCACACCTTTGCAACTGCAAATGATGTTTGTCATATGGCAATCACATTTATTGGGGGTTTTTTTACTTTACTTTGAGAGCTGAAATAGACAAATTATGCTAAAAAAAACACATATTTATGTTATGATTATGCACTCATTAGTAATAGGGGTTGAAACTACACATTTAATTTATTTACGTTTGAGTTTACTTGCTTTGTTACACGGATTACCCAGTTGTCCGGCTATTGTGGTGCGTGAACACAGCAACAACAAAAATAAAAGACGAAAGCATCAATACTTCTTGACTCTATCATGGGACCTTTTTTGCCCGTATCAAAGTACGAAATATAAGAATAGTTATTACCCTTTCTGGCAATAAAACAGGAGGTGTTAATATGGTGTTATCAGAGCATGTTTAGTTTGCACGCTCACCACAATTACGTGAGGTTAACGCAGACTTGATTCCTTGCAAGCCCGACTCCACTACCGTGGCTGCCAGCACTCAGCAACATCTCACTGCCACACCTCTGTCGACAGGAAGCAACGGCCAAGCTGGCTGTTGCCTGATGAAGCTAGTTGTAATTACTAGCGAAACGTCGAAGTAAGATTGTAAATGTTGTGGCTTGGCTCTCCAACACACCGGTGTGCTGTACTAGTGACGAATTGCCATGTTCTGTTTGCATGACAACCCTTACTAGTTGGCTGTGTGTCGGGTGGTGGCGGGTTTTAACGACACATTCTAGATTTGAAGCTTTCGTGACTGCAAGGATTCATATTCTTAGGTTTTTTCGGTAAAGTCACGTAGGTAAAACATTAAAATTAATAAAAGTAAAATAAAATAAAAATCACGACGTTTCGGAGGCAACACAAGCTTCCGTCTTCAGGTGGAACCGTCACAGCCACGACAGCTGTATCAAGTAAATGAGAGATTACAGAGTGGTAGCTCTTGCAATCTCTCATTTACTTGATACAGCTGAAGACGGAAGCTTGTGTTGCCTCCGAAACGTCGTGATTTTTATTTTATTTTACTTTTATTAATTTTAATGTTTTACCTACGTGACTTTACCGAAAAAACCTAAGAATATTTAACGACACATTTTTATATTTATGCGATCTAACCCAAAAAAAACTCAATTATGAACAGCCAAGCTGTTGGTAAAAGGTTCATGCCAGTGACAAGTTACCGCTCCATGCAGATATCTTATCACACCCAGCAGCATGCCTGTTCTTCGAGACACCCAGCCTGGTTGTAATAGCATTGCGTTGGCAATGCTATTGCTTACATCACCGCGAGAAAACCACTGCCTTGCTGCGGATTACACGATTGGGTGCAGCAAACTCATGGTTAGATGAGGTGCAACCAGAGCAGATGAACAGGGTGGATCTATACCACCGCATCTCAATAACAATAGGTCTACCTCGTGCTACGTCTGCTCAATCGGGGTCAAATTCTGCTGAGCACAATAGAAACCCAGTTTGAAGGTCATCCGGGTTGGAGCAACGGCGTAGTTGGTAAGAGCACTGCACGATGAACCCGGCTACCTGAGTTCGATGTCCAGGGCGAACAGTGATGAGCGATGTTTGAACCGCTGTTGGTCCCACTTCGCCAGCCCGTAGGAACGTAACCAGCCTGGTGAAATATGGTCAAACAGCTCTCATTGCTGACATGCGCGGGGAGGCCTTCAACAAGTGATGGATTGACACGTGACTTTACCGAAAGAACCAAAGAGTATGGATTCCTGCAGTTACGAAAGCTTCAAATCAAGAAAAAATATTTTTTTTTATTTTTTGCCGTCAATATTCTATAAATGGCATAAGCTTGCATAGAGTGTAAATCTAAGTCAACCAACGTGATCTGTTACAGCGACGGCTAATCTTTACTTTGTGATGCCACGTGTGCGCAAAATGAGGATCAGGATAATCGCGGTATACGAAAAGCTCCCAGGTATAAATGCACCACACAGTCGCTCTTTCAGCCAGACGTGAATGCAGTCTGCAGCCGACGCAAAAAAATAGGAGACAGGACATTGATGGGTCATGCGAATGCCAAGCCCAAAAATTGGCCAAGACAGATTGCGTATCAATTTGGAAGGGATGCTGCTGGGGGGTAATGGTTAGTACGCTCGACTTGCAATTTAAACTTTGGGCAAGTATCTTAAATCCTCCCCACCTCTGTCCTCCCAGCCCTGCAATTGCTTTCGCATGCCACTGTTGGCAAAATGGCCTCTACAAGAGGGGAGTTCAAGAGAGCCCCTCTCGTGGGTAATTGGCCTGCTCTTCCACGTTGGCCTGACAACTTGGAAGAGGTGGGAGCAAAGGCAAATATAAAGACTCCCCGTATAGCCTTAACAGACTGTAGGGGCAAGTGCTGTTAGCGAGCACCTATGAAGGCCGGAACGGTACACGAGGGGGTGGGTGGCCAGCACCACGCCCGACCCCAGTGGCGATGTTTACACACCACACCAGGTACTCATTTGAGGCTGAGTCGACCTAGGGGAGGCCCAGGACCGGTTCAGATAATCGTCATTGGTGTTGACGGTGAGCGGAAATCGAACCCGGGTCGCCAGGTTCATAGCGCAGCGCGCTAACCGCTACACCACCGCTCCCATGGTAATTGGCCTGCTCTTCCACGCTGGCCTGACAACTTGTAAGAGGTGGGAGCACACACACACGTTACCCTACCGCAAAAAGACATACCCATCAACTCACTGTGGTGCACCCATTTGAACTGCTGGGTGGATAGAGGAGGTGGGAGCGGGGGGGGGAGATTGAAGCAACTTGCAGCATTGTTTCAACTGCCGCGCCCGGAGAAAGAAACATGCGCGGTGACCCACGTGCTAACCAATACCCCACAGCAGCATATGAGGGCATCCAAAAAACACTTAATCCAAAAGAATGTCTTTGTCTTGTTTTTATGTGTACGTGTGACTTTCAGAGAAATGGCCTCATGTCCGCTTCTTTTTTCTCTCTCTCTCTCCTCAAGGAAAGAAACAGTTCAGGGATGGAGGCCATGGTGTCCATTAACCGTGAGCATGGGAGCAGTGGTTTGTAGCACCTCCCGTGAGATTGATGCGACTGGCAGAGCAAGCTGTCTGCACATCATCTGCAACGGTGCTGGTGGCCTAAATTGATGGCTATCAATGACGGATGGGCTGGCTTTAACAGACAGCTCGTGTCACCGGGCTGAAGTTGTGTGCTGGGGAGGTGGGGGTGAGAGGGTGTGTGTGGGGGGGCGTCGAGGAGAAATGCGGGGCTATCGGATCGCAACACAGCAAGAGTCATAAAACAGGGACCCTTCCATCCTTCAGAGATTGTTTCTCTTTATTTATTTTCTTACTTATCCGCCCTCGCTCCTGTCTGCTGCGTCTTGGTCTTCGTCTTTAAGAAGGTCGCTTCATCTTTCTTGATGTCCCTTCCGTCGGTCTATCGATCCACTTCTCAACAACCCCCCAAAATGCCCACTCAAATGTCAATGGCGAATTTGTTTTCTAAAATCGCACGACAGGACACAGGGCACAGGCCCCCTTTAAATGCCCCTCCGTGCTCGAATGCGTCACGTGTACCCCAAAGTTTCCTATCCGAGAGCATCAGGTTCTGACTTGTGGTTCTCATTCACTGAAATATTAAGCCTTGTTGAAACCGGCTGCCTCTATTAAAAACCACACACACGCACAATGCGTACAATTAAATTAAAGATGTAAATCTTTTTTAATGACTTTTTCTATTTATGCCTTGTGCGATATTGCCACGAGGCGGGTAATCTGTGCGTGACCCAGGACACGCCAAAAGCCACAGTGCTGTGAATCCTGTCCGTACCCTCTTATCGGATTATTTCACTTGCACCCATTTGCCTCTTGTGTGTATGTGTGTTGGACTTCTTTCGCACCATACGTATTTAACCATGCTCATCGGAGGAGCGGCGCAATTGCAAGAAACTAAACACAAAAGTAATAGGTCTTCATGTTAATGATGAGAACATGAGCAAACATCATCACTCAGTCAACACGTACAACATATACCTCAGCATTAACAGTGATGTTCATGATATGTCATAAATGGACATCATATCAATAATTCGTGCTGGCACAACATTTATATAGCAAACACTCATTTACATTTACAGTTGATGAAGGTAATACAAAATATACACATAGATCAGACGTGCTCGTGACAATGGTTTCAATATATACGAACACCTAAACAGGATAGTCATAATTCATCACACAAGTGCTTCCAAACAACCAGACACTAGTGAGGATACAACAAACACATTCGATTAAACCAGGCACCATTACAGTAATAATTATACAAAACATATACATATTTAGCCTTACATCCCTGCTTAAATATAAACACTTCACGATCCTGAAAACTTGCCTGAACAATTTGCTGCACACATTACAAAACGTTTAATGAAAACATAAAAGTGGAGCACATATAATCGGCACCATGCAGGCAGAAGCATTAATACATAAGCACGTGTTCATATATCATACGGTACATAATAACATATTGTACAGCGTTCGATTCCTAGCCGTGGATAACAGTGGTAAGTGATATCCGAATTGGTCATTGGTCCGCCCTTCACTAACCTGCCCTGACCAAGCGTGGTGATGTATGGTCAAAGAATCCCCAAGACAAACATGTGTAGGGAGGCCATTCTGCACCAGTAAATTGAGATAAGTATTTCAATTAATTTTTTACAAATAAATTTCCTCACAAACAAGGCAAATTATACAAACTAATTCTGACAAACTAGTAATGAAAAATTGTACATATCAGATAATTACATCCTCAACATGCAAAGGCTTAGAGAAACCTTTCTAAATCCGTTACCTATTATGAGTCAATGAGGTTGAAAATAAATCAGATATTGCTGATCGGCCTTCTACCCTACAACCTCAAAGCTTCACTAAACGTTCCTTTGCATCCTTCCTGAATGCACAGTCCACCACTCTTCCTTCATTCAATTCATTTGCAGAAAATCCAAAGCAGCAAGGCACCTTTTGTCGCACTGTCCCATTACCAAGGTGTAGCATTCCGTCGACGATTTGTGGCACCGAAGCGTAGCACTGTCACCAGCTTGCAATTTTTGAGCCACCGCGGTTTAGTCGTGTCAACATCTCCAGCAAACTCACAGACTGCACTGAAGCTGTGACTGGGTTGCTTGTGACTGCAATGTGGAGCTACAGGGAGAAGCATTCACACATCTCAGGCTGACGTTCAAGACACACGAGCTTAAGGTTGAGGTCGAGGCAAGGAGCCGCAAGGCCAAGCTCAGGTCGAGGCCAAGAGTGTTTAGGTTGAGGCCTGTGTCAAGGCCAGTCAAGGTCAGATATTCTAAGATGAGGCCTGTGTCAATGGCAGTCAAGGTCAGATTTTCGAAGCTGGGGCCTGTGTTAATGCCAGTCAAGGTCAGATACTTTAAACTGAGGCCAGTGTCAATGCCAGTCAAGGTCAGATCCTCTAAGATGAGGCCAGTGTCAATGCCAGTCAAGGTCAGATACTTTAAGCTGAGGCCAGTTTAAATGCCAGTCAAGGTCAGATCTTCGAAGCTGAGGACCGTGTCAATGGCAGTCAAGGTCAAATCTTCTAAGATGAGGCCAGTGTTAATGGCAGTCAAGGTCAGATCTTCCAAAATGAGGCCAGTGTCAATACCAGTCAAGGTCAGATCTTCGAAGCTGAGGCTTGTGTCAATGGCAGTCAAGGTCAAATTTTCGAAGCTGAGGCCTGTGTCAATGGCAGTCAAGGTCAAATCTTCTAAGATGAGGCCAGTTTTAATGGCAGTCAAGGTCAGATCTTCTAAGATGAGGCCAATGTCAATACCAGTCAAGGTCAGATCTTCGAAGCTGAGGCCAGTGTCAATGTCAGTCAAGGTCAAATCCATACTCTTTGGTTCTTCCGGTAAAGTCACGTAGGTGAAAATAATAATAATAATAATAAATTATAAAATAAAATTATGAAATAATAAAATATTTAATAAAATGAAAGGAAAATAACTAAATTAAATCACGACGTTTCAGAAAGCAACACAAGCCTCCGTCATCAGGTAGGACAGCCACAGCAAGAAATAATTTGCTGGAGTGGACAAACTTCAAATCTAGAATCAAGGTCAGATCCTCTAGGCTGAGGCCAGTGTCCAGACTATTTGCCTCTAAGCGAAGTTTTGGGACTGAGGCCACACTCCTGAGGTCAAAGCAAAGGACAATAGCTGAAACAATGTCCTCAAGTCGGCCTTTAAAGCTGATGACTGCCTCAAAGACCCAAAACTGACACATCTCACACACAATGTGTGTTTAGTTTGCCTGTTGAGGGAATTGCAGGGAATTATGCATGAGGGGATGAAACTAAATACATTTGATGTTTGCCATTGCATAGAGGGACAAGTCCTGCATTCAATTTCATTTTAATGCCCACAAAGTAAACGTTAAACGTATTTGCAAGTAAATGCACTTTTTTTGTTGGACTGCAGTGAGAGATCAAAGAGTATTGTTTTTCAAAATTGCGTATTCTGGTAGAACAATTTTTGTGCTCTATATTCTAGCGTCTTTCTTGAAAAGGTTGCATTTTGTGAGAATGGACTGCTTGTTTGGTGTTTTCTTACGTTATTAATGCTCATGAGAACATACATCAAATTATCAGTTACCTGATTTGTATTGTTCACTTGAATCCCTTTGCAAATATAATTTTAATGTAAGTGGATTGGTCCCATGAACGTTTTAAATGATACATAAATCGCCATCATTTGAAAAAAGCACAAATGAAAAATGTGTAGAAGTAATGGGATAGTTACTCATGAATTAATACACCTATATTCTTGGTTTTTTCGGTAAAGTCACGTAGATAGACTTTACCAAACGAACCAAGAATTTGAATTTCTGCAGTCACGAAAGTTTTAAGTCAAAATTTAATACACCTAATTAAGGGTCAATCAGCATGGAGTTGTTGCTACTAAATTAAAGTGCCACTGATGACTGCAAAGAAAATCTCAACATTTCTCTTCTATTCCCTTTGAATAAAAAAATATATATATATCATGAGAGGCATACATACATGTTCAAACTGATGAGTGTAAGAGGGGCCTCTAGGAGGGAAATAAATGACATGGAACCATCCACAACATATGATGATCATCAGCAGACAGTTTATGGTGATAATTGTGCTGCTGACCCAGCAGCAGAGGTCGCAACCGGGTACCCGATACCCGTACCCTACCCGATACCCGGCTACCCGTACCCGGGTACCCGTTTGCGACCCTGGTGCGGCCGGGTACGGGTACGGGCAGGCCGTGAGTCACTGGTGAGTAACTGTTTGTCACTCATTTCCCAACGTCTTGTCTCGACTCACAATTCAAGTTCCTAGAATCAACCCACCCGCGCCTGCAACATAGCTTCATCCCAGAGGTCGCAATCAGGTACCCGATACCCGTACCCTACCCGTACCCAGCCGGGTACGGGTACCCGTTTGCGACCCTGGTGCGGCCGGGTACGGGTAAGGAATCAAAACCCATTTGCGACCTCTGCCCAGCAGCGTCCGTAAAGGAGCTGGGCAGGAAGAGAGACCAGTCGCGTGTTTTTACATTGCCTGAGTATAATGTTTCGACTCGGAAAAGAATAGATACAAGAAGAGAGCAAATAAAGTTCATGGACAATTGGATGCAATGTTCTTGAGCAACATCATGGGCAGAGCTAAATGAAAGGCCATGATTGCCAATGTCTTCGCGAATGGACATGGCGCGCAGACAGAGTGTGAAGCTACGGATTAATGTCTGTACATTACTTAAGGAGCACAACAATAAAGCACAAAATGCATTTTGGGAATACATCACGTTACCAATATATTGTAATTCATAAAATATTTCTAAGAAAAATGTATAAGCATTGCTATATTTTTATTTGTGGAGATGTTTATACGTATTTAATATAAACACGTTTGAAAACGATCGTTTATATATAAAAACAACACAGGCTTTATAATTAAATAACAGATGCCCACTGCAATCTACATAAAAATAAGTCAGGGAACTGTAAAACAAGAATGTTTAGCACGTTTATGCTATTTGTAACATTTAGATACCGTTTAATATTTATTGGAAATCTGGCATTGGTTTAAAAAGGGACAGATGGGGAGGGGGGGTGTAAAATAGTCCAATAACAGATGAGAGTTCACTTTTAATCATCTTCTATAAAATGCCGTAAGCTTAAATTGTATGCAATACTATAACAATGTAACAAATAGCCAGTGCTTAATACCCTTAACCAGTATTTTATTGGGATTAATGTAAATCCACAGTAACCATCTGTTGTTTTGTAAACAAATATTAATTCCATTTCATAGTATACCCCCATTTTTTTCACAGTCACTCGCTGTTCGTTGCAGTGTTGACTATTTTAGTGCGTTTATTTTTTTATTTATTCTGTGACGCACACGCAGAGTGTCTTGTTTTGATTAACAGCATGCTCAAATAGCCAATTGTATCATCATTTACAGCGACCTTTGTGATTAGCAGGTTAAGCAAGCTCCAATGAGAACCAGGACACAACAATACCACAACCCATTGAGGCTGCGCCAATTGACAGAAAGAGCATTGAAATGATCACAACAAAGTAACTATTTAAAGAAACCACAGTACTAAATGTGCAATGTAAACCACAACATGTGCACATTCAACATGCCACTATATTTATTTAAATAAAACCTGTGTTCTACGTGTGCATGTATGTAGAACTTCTTTCGCACCGTACCTCTGCATTGTGCTAACCGTTGCACCGTGGCCGCATCTTGTATTCTGTGAGCAGATAAGACATGTTTTTTTTTAAATGATACAAAATTATTCAGAATATTTTTTCAGGCCTTTTTTCAGAAAAAAAATGGCACTGGATGGATACCTGTGATTAAAGTGGCATTTAAAGCATGCCTTGTTTTAACAGCCATTGACAGCCTTTCCCATTGACTATTGTTGCCTCTTAATTCAGTCCAGGCTTAAAGGTCTACATTCTCCACAACCACAGATAAGCCATTGGTGTAGGAGAGGGGGGCATGCTTGTCAATAATGAGCCCTTCAAAATAAACACAGATACGCTTACACAAGACCTCACTCGGCAAAGCCAAACAAGATGTAACCATAGGCTGCAGTTTGTTGTTCCACAGGCTCCCATAACGCACTCACACACACACAAACAAACTCTCCTGCTCCACACAGCCAGTTTCATCCTGTCTTGGTGCATCTGACTAAGCTCATTTCTGTCTACAGATAAGTTCATATATTCCCACACACCATAGCTCGTGATCCAAACAATGGCCATATTTCATATCCAAGTTATATTTAGGGTTTCCCCTTGCTTAAGGAGACATATGTATGCTTCTAACATTTGCACACACACACTCTCAATCTGTATAGCCCAGCAGCATACTTGAGATAAGCATATAGATAAGCTGTCAAGATAATCACTGATGAGAGGGTGTTGGATTTGGGTAGACCACTAAGATCTGGTAGCAAGGAAATGAAAGCTCTATGGGAATACTTAGATTTTTTTTTCTTGCAGAAGATCTTTTTTTTCAACACGCTCAGGAATGTACAGCCCTGTTGTCAATCCACTATTGGATGAAGGCCCCTCAATGCTGTGTTGGTCATGGGGGTTTATTTAACCATTCTTCACCACACTGGTTGGTGAGGGAGAGGCCCATGGCCAGTTCAGATATATCATTCATCGCTGATGCTAGCCGTGGCCAGGAATCAAACAAAAGTTTCTGGGTTCGTAGCACAACGTGCTAGCCACTGCACAACCAAACGTCATCCATTTTACAAGTTACCTTGTTCATAATAATTAAACATTCTATTTAAACTAAAACATGCTGTTTAATTACCTGATCTAAATTCAATACTCGGTTTCAGTCACCTCTGTTTAAACATAATATATATAAGCAGCTTTTTTAAGTCAGCATAGGTAGTTTGACATGGGGACATGCTTTTATATGATGGCAGTGGAAGGTTAAGGCCCAATTCCTCACACGAAGAGTTGTGGATATGCAGAAACACATTCCACTGGATAGTGTTTTTTTTCTGCAGGTGATTGGATAAATAAAGAACAATATGTGTGCTGAATACAAGCAGACAAGATTGCAAAAATATCACTTCGAATCTTGTGGAAAGTTAAACAAACATTTGAAAGACTGCATTATGGGCGGTGAAATTATGCATAGATTTGTTGATTAATATTGCTTCGTAAGCTCACAATACATGCATTGAATCGCTTGTGTAAAAATCTATTTTTGTATATGTATTATGGTATGACTTCACGTGACTCATGCAGCCATTAGAGACTGCTAGTCACCACGGCGTAGGAAGGCCTCATCCATCAATGGATTGATCCTGGTTGATGATGAACTGAGATGCTTAACTTTTAAAGTAGTTCGACACACAATGGCGGGGAGAAGGGTGCATCCGAGTATCGCTAGTACGTCTGTAAGGAAGTCAGAGCATTTCTTATGAATGCAGCTCATAACGAATACGCACTAATCACACGTAGTAAGTAAGCTCTTTGGAACGACACTGTTTTAAGTTTATTGCAAAACTGGCTCAGGCTCAGGGATGGATCCTGAACGTGAGCCGGTTAATTCATTCCAGTTTAACACGTAGGAGGTTTTCACGACCAATATCATCCATAATAGAGGGTTTTTTGGGTAAGATCGCGTAAATATATAAATGTGTCGTTAAAACCCGCCACCACCCGACAAATCTGGCTGTCGCCTGAGGAAGCCAGTTGTAATTACTGGCGAAACGTCGTACTCAGATTGTAAATGTTGTGGCTTGGTTCTCCAACACACCGGTTAGTGCTGTACTAGTATACTACACTATACACTACACTATACACTACACGATACACTACTATACACTACACTACTATACATTACACTATACACTACACTACTATACACTACACTACTATACACTACACTACTATACACTACATTACTATACACTACACTACTATACACTACACGATACACTACCATACACTACTACACTATACACTACACACTACACTACTATACACTACAACACTATACACTACAACACTATCCACTACAACACTATACACTACAGCACTATACACTACACTATACATTACACTACTATCCACTACACTACTATCCACTACACTACTATACACTACATTATACACTAGTTAGTGCTGTACTAGTAACGAATTGGCATGTTCTGTTTACGTGACAACCCTTACTAGTTGGCTGTGTCGGGTGGTGGCGGGTTTTAACGACACATTTATATATTTACACTATCTAACCCAACAAAAACCTCGTTTAACTCATTCCAAGTCTTCGGGCCGGAGACCCCGACAACTGCACTGGCCGTACCGCCACACCGAGGTTCACGTATGGCGGCGGCTACAGCAAGATCACCGTTGGCCTGTTGAAAAGCGGTTCGCGACGATCGGCAGGATAGCACGGAGCAGATCAATGTAGGCGATCCTGTGTTTAAATAGGTAGCCAGTGTAGCTCGTCTCGTAGCGAAGTCGTGATCGGGTCAAACGTTCGCTTCCGAACTATCAGCCGTGCATTTAGCACCGACTGCAGCTGAATATACCTGCGCAGAAGTAGGTGATTAAAATATAAAAACATAACATACATCTTCTTGGTTCTTTCGGTAAAGTCACGTAGAAGGGAAGTAATAAAATAATAAAAATAAAACATAATAAAATAATTCTCACGACGTTTCGGCCACAACACAAGTAGCCGTCCTCAGGTGAAGACAGGTCTGTCGAGGCGACAGCGTGGTGGTGTTTTCTTTTAGACGCTGTCGCCTCGACAGACCTGTCTTCACCTGAGGACGGCTGCTTGCGTTGTGGCCGAAACGTCGTGAGAATTATTTTATTATGTTTTATTTTTATTATTTTATTACTTCCCTTCTACGTGACTTTACCGAAAGAACCAAGAAGAGGAATCCCTGCAGTCACGAAAGCTTTAAATCGAAACATAACATACATGTGTTGTCGTAACACTGCACTAATAGTGTGCCTACAGTGTCATTGGACACTGATGTAAATGGATCTCAGAAGCGAATAAGGGGTTCGATCCTGATAATGAATTGGATTGGTGATCATCAGGGCTTGCCACAGGCATTGTAGACATTGCAATGTGAGGTGGCCATGAGATGGCGGTGCTAAGTGTCACTCCACAAAGATGTGGGGGAATTCTCCGTGTTTTCTGTTTTTTTTTATTCACTCTCGAATGCTCTAAGCCAGACATCCCAATGCAGTACACACTTAGAAAAACAATGTCTAGCCGCTCATTGAGGCTTTACTAAGTAAATAACGATCATTCTTATTTTGATTTTTAAGTAAGATTCCACTTGAGTAAGTCTGAAAACCTGTTATCACGCACTCTTCCTATGAGCTCGGTCCATCACGAGCGTGCACTGAACACACGCAGTAGTACGTCTCTTTGGAAGAGGAATAAGAAGAAAACAGTTTTGAATCTTGTTTGAAAAAAATCGTACTCAATCGGAGGCAGGGAGCCATCAAGCAGACCGGTTTCAGAGTATTGCAGAAAATTGCAATGAATAGCAAAAAACTGCAGCAGAATGTAAAGAATCACGGCCGTGCAACACGGCACGGAGATGCAGGTCATGAGCCGCGGCGAGTGTTGAAACAGGACGCAGAAGGGAGGCTTGAAGGGAGAGTTTTCTGTTGAGGTTTGCCATCTGAGGGGGGAAGGGGAGGTTCTCTTTGTTACGAGGATGAGTGGCTGTCGACGTGCCCCAGAAGGAGTGATCTTTGTCCCATCACTCTGCCCCCCCCCCTCCCCCCCCTGGAGTCACACCTTGGCTGCCTTTCAAAGCTCCCGCTGGTGGGGGAGGTGACCCCCGCAACATTTCTAGGGGCTTAGTCTTTCCGGACTGATAATTAGCAAGTCACGGACAGCAAACTTTACAGCCACCTTTAAAAATGACCGCGGTGATCAAAGCGGCCTCGGTTGACACTACGATAATAGTTCTGCGTGTACATATACCACCCCCTCGACAATGTGGAAACGTTCCGTAATTCTAGATTTGAAGTTTTCGTGACTGCAAGAATCCATACGCTTTGGTTTTATCGGTAAAGTCACGTAGGTGAAAACTAAATAAAATAAAAATAAAACATTTAGTTGTTTTATTTTTATTTTATTTAGTTTGCACCTACGTGACTTTCACGTTCCGCAAGTTTAGTACTCTTCATACGGTTGGTGTAGTTTTTTGTTATTATAGCTCAATTTCACTGCATACATGTACCATGGGTTTATTTCCAATGCAACTGTAGTGTGGGTATTTTGCTGAGCAAGCACGTGAGGACATCTTCAGACGGTGCCACTACTTCAAGACGGGGTATGTGCGAGGTCAAAATCCAACCTCGTTTTGTCAAAATGACGTGAAAGGCTGGACCATGCGCACTGCACAATAACTCTGCTGCCAAGCAGTGCAAACATCTTTCGTTAAGAACATCAACCTCTTTCACTCCCTTATGCCCCACAACATTGAACTCCCATATCATCTGACAATCTCTCATCTTCACACACGACCTTTTCAGGAAGCCGGTGTCATTTTTCGTCCCGCGCTATATCTTCAAAACTTTAAGCGTACAGATAATATAGGATGTATAGCAAATGTATGCTATCCCCGCAGTGATAAAATGTTTACCACATCATGCAAGTTAAAGAATATGTTATAGTGTTGTCTTGCAATGGAACACTAAGAGCTTAATAGGATAAAACATTTATTTTTCTAAAGGCCACTATTTTATTCCACTGCTTCTTTAGCAACATTCACATGTCCTGTCAAATATGCTCCTTTGTAAAGAAGTGTGTAGCTAAATGTGGAGTGTTTGTGTGTATAAAGTACCCTTTGTTCTACGATGCCATAATTCCCCGTTACCTTCATCTCTCCTGCACTCAAACATTAAAACTATACTAACACTGTGCAGTAATTTTGCTAGTTGCAAAAACAAAATACTGAAACACAGTGGCAGCTGAAAATAATTCAGTATTGACATTATCTTGTGTTAACCAAGCCATGGCAATTGGTATTTTTTTTTATTTCACAAACCTGCTCAAGTGAACCCAACAGTCTTCTTGGTTCTTTCGGTAAAGTCACATAGAAGGAAACTAATAAAATAATAAAAATAAAACATAATAAAATAATTCTCACGACGTTTCGGCCACAACGCAAGCAGCCGTCCTCAGGTGAAAACCAAATTGAACCCAACAGCTCTGTCACAACAAACCCACGACCACCCTTTGTGCATCGCTCACCACTCTCTCCACACACACAGCGCCCACCCCGCCACCAACTCATCATCCTCCTCCTCGGCTACTAACTGCTGCACCCTTCCACCCTCACCCCCATTTCCTCACACTTTGCCATCAAAGCAGACACTTTGAGCCATTCCCATCAGACTGCCTCGGCGCCGTCCACAAAGGACATCTGCTGAGGGGGGAGTGTAAATCTTGTGGAAGGTTTGTAGACTGAGAATGAGATGGAGAGAGACAGGGGTCATTGCTCTGGGACGTCCGTCAAATGCCAAAGTTCATATTCCAACAAGAAGCCGTTTCCTAATCCACTCTGGTCATCGTTTGAACGCGAACGAAGCCGTCACTATGCCGATCGTCTTGTTGTCATCCTTGCTTTGTATTTTTATGTCTCCAAACAGGAGCATGGTTCACATAAAGAGGAGGAAAAGCAGAACCGCAGTGGTTGGTGAGGTGGAAGGGTCAGCATCGGCAGGAGAATCTGACCAAGGCAGTGAAGGTTATGGGCAAGGGGATATTAAAATGTGCTTGAGACTCGATTGTAAAAGTTTCATTATGTTGCGAGGTGTTTCCTTAAATGAAAGGGGTGGCGAGATGGTAACTACCTCGCCTGGCATGGAGGAGGTTGTGGGTTCGATCCCAACCCTGATGATGCCTGTATATTTGTAGTTTGCGTGTTTTCTCTCCCCGTGGTTAACTGGATTGTTATCTGGGTCCTCGGGTTTTCCCTCCACATTTAGAATCAACATGCGTTTAGAGTATTTGGCTGCTATACATTTCCACATGATAGGCCACTTCGTTGAGTAATAATTTTTTGCCAGGTCCGTCTGAAAAATAACTATATAGCTCGGTGGGCCTTACGTGGTAAAATAAAAAAAATAGTTTAGTTTAGTTTTAAGAACATCTGTTGTTGCCTTTTGGTTATCTTTTCTATACAAACTGTTAATTTACAACAAAATACATTTCCACGTACGTAACTCCACTTATAATATTTTTTTGTGTGTGACTCCATCCTTTGGCGAAAACATTTGTTGGAAGCAGTTTATAGCACATGCAAAAAAATGTAAACATAATTTCGCAATACAAGGGTATTAAATATATAAGCCTTTGTCCACGTTTTCCAAAACATAATACATTGATAGAACAGAATAAGTTCTATCAATATCACATGAATGTGGTGTTTCAAATTAAGCTTAGAATTGGGTCTGTGTGACTTTCGAATGCCTCATCCTTCGAACCTTCATGACCCCATCTCTTGTTTGTGTGTAATTCGATATCATGAAGGGTCTATTTAGAAGCATTCTCCATAATATGACCTCATCTATGTAAGAATGACCCCATGTTATTGAGAGAAGTGGTTCACATCTACATTTTAGACTGACATTCGGACTGACTCAATGTCGAGGTGTCTTCACAGCCTCACGGCTTTTATTCTGTTCTCGGAGAAAACAAAGACCAACATTTAAATAGCCTGACGATGCTTCCAATGAGAGTCACAAGGTGTGCACATCGCTATGCTATTGATGCTACACACACACATCTCAAAAAAGGACACTATCCTAATCCAACAAAAAAGTTACGTGGCGACCCAAAATAACCCACTTATTTTTACAAAGAAATTACTTTGTTTAATAATGAAACTAAATCGTACTTGAAAATAGCAGTAAAGACTTGTTAACGTGTAATTGGTTAACTTTCACGTTGATGAAATGATACTCCCCTATATCGCGGGATATTGGATTGTACGGCATGTTGTTCAACGTGATGTTAAACCTATCGCTACACATGCTGGGAGCTTATTTAGAAACTGAATTGATTAAATTTTTGCATTGCACAATACTCGGTAAAGTAAAAAAAGGAAATCGCATATCTCTGCAGCGAAACAGCGGAACTCTACGGGGATAATCCTATCATGACAGAAATTGCACACCATTTTGATGAGACATCTACAGAAGACAAAAAAAGATTGTCCATATTAAAAAAAATCATTCGAAAAGGGCTGTCTGCAATTTTCACATTGCGTTTGATAGTGCCAGAGCAAATTAAATACATGGACCTATGCAGTGTAAAGCAAACAGATGCGAGGCACAATGGGGGCTTTGGCCATTGAATGTGGGCCAAGTCCCGTCTCAAACAAGAGACTTGCCCAGGTGGCTGGGTATCTGAGAGGTCAGAACACTGAGTCAAAGCTGCCGAGATGTATGTATGTAGAACTTCATTACCACAGTACGTAGCCAAACGTGCTAATTAGAGGTGCTGGGTTTTAAATTCAGGTTTCAGTCACTCAAGACTCAACTCGGATCTCAAACGTAGCAAGATGCTGGTCTCAGCGCATTCACCAATGACTGCTCACAAAGGAAAAAAAAACTCATCACATCGAATTTTAGTTTGTCACTTTAATTTGGTTAAAACTTTGGCATTGAGGCACGGGGATATTCTGTATCAACTTGACTGTCACGTACGTTGACTTTCTTCCGCACTGTACGTAGCCAACCGTGCAAATCACCGCCGTGCTGTGCGATTGAACCGGTGATGCGTTAGCAGGGACAGGGGCCCTCTGCGCTGGCACGATGTCGTATGGCACTGCCATAGCGGGGTGCATGGGAAAGTGCGACCCTTGCTGTGCAAAGGTGTAACAAGTATAACCCGTAAAAACTAAGTTTTTCACTATAAATCCTTTATATGCGTAGCGGCTAGAGTCTTATCGTCCTCTGGCTTGAGATGGCTGCCACCTATGTGTTAGATGATTGTCTGCCAGTATTAAGCAATTGGTAATTCAATATTTAATTTGTTTTCCCTAAACAGTGTAAAATTTTGGATTTTTTTCACGAACATTAATTGTCTCGCACAACGAGTCTGTGTGCAAAATGTCAGCTCGATTGGATCACGGGAAGTGGGTGAAAAAACGACCGAAATAGTTGCACGGTCGTAAGCAAGCAAGCAAGCACGCAAGCAAGCGAACTTAATATAAAGGATTTAAAAAGGGGACTTGATCGATTCGTCAGAAGTCGTGTGAATGATCTCTGCTGCAGCCAATCTCTGAAGCACGGGGGCTCTCTGCTCTGTGAGATTTCCGATCTCGCGTCGTGATGCTGAGAACACAATCAGAACAAATTTGAAGATGTTTGAATTCGATTCCATATACAGTCGTTGGAAAGGCATTCAGAGTTAATTTTACGGAGACATCACATTCTTCCCAAAAATAATGTAATTTTCTCTTGATTTCAAGTATAAAGGCATAAAAGTAGCCCCGTAGATTAGATTCCTTTATTTCATTATGACTACATGTGTCCTTGCACGTGAGAGAACTCGGCATATCGGTGTTATTTTTGGTAACTTCTAATGAACAATTAGTCCATGAGGGATCGGCACATTAGGTCGTCAGATTGAATTGCACTGTTCATTAGAGTTCTAATTATTATACATTAGAGGTATTTCATGATAACCCTTGGCTTTTTGTGCTCAGTGTTGTGAGCAAAACAGCATCACGCTGCCCTGAAATGTGCCTATTCATGCCACTGCTCGGGAAATGGCCTCCGCAAGAAGGGGCTCTTGATAAACCATAGAAAGCCCACCCTGGAGGATATTTTGTCCAACTATTTCACGTAGCCCAGACACATTGGAAGGTAGGGGCAACCCAGAGTTTACCCTGCCAAACACGAGCTGCCGATCGACTGAACTGTGGCGTGCCCATGTGTTCCTGCTGAATTGGCAGACACGGGAGATTTAGTGAATGTTCCTCAACGGCCGTGCCATGATATTGGACGGCTGCTTGCGTTGTGGCCGAAACGTCGTGAGAATTATTTTATTTTATTATGTTTTATTTTTATTATTTTATTGCTTCCCTTCTACGTGACTTTACCGAAAGAACCAAGAAGAGGGACAAGACTCTTCTACACTGGTGCGATGTCTGCTCCGGTCACCTGCTTTTGAATGATGGTGTTTGACATTCAAATCTAAATTTCTCTGTAGTTATTTAATACCCTGGATTGCAAGTGCAATGTGCTACTTATTACACCACAGCAGCATACATGAAATAGTACATCAGCAAATTGACTTCCATACAAGATATGAGAAAAGTTAGCGCCACGTGTACTTTTAAGTCCTTGGCCATAACACACACACACCCTGTTAAAATTAACACCAAATTAACCATCATGGGACCTTTTCACCAGTATCAAAGTATGGAAACTATGAATAGGTGTAGGTCAATCAGTTTCAAAGACAATGCAAGTATTTTTTCAGAGAATATTTGATTGCATGTTCACCACAAGTACGTGTGGTTAATGTTGACTTGATTCCTTGAAAAATTGATCTTTTGGGTGTTTGAACATCTTAACACCTTCATCAGGCGACAGACAGAGATTGTGGCTGTCGCCTGATGAAGCTAGTTGTAATTACTGTCGAAACGTCGTTACTCAGATTGTAATGTTGTGGCTTGGCTTTCCAACACACCGGTGATGCTGTACTAGTGACGAATTGGCATGTTCTGTTTACGTGACAACTCTTACTAATTGTCTGTGTCGAGTGGTGGCGGGTTTAACGACACATTTATATATTTATGCGATCTAACCCCAAAAACCTGTATTATGGATGATATTGGGCGCGAAAGCCTACGTGTTAAACTGATCTTAACAAATGTTTTATTGCCAAAAATGGTAAAACCTCTTCTTATTTTTCATAACAAATTAATTGTTGGAGTGGTAATGTTGACTACTCAGCTTCACACCTTTAATCATTCATGAGACTGAATTACATGACATTTGCCATGGTAAAATATTAATTGCACTCATATTCTAATCAGCTTTTGTGTGAACTACAAGATGTGCACTGTTTTGAGGTGTTCTTTTCATAAACAATTCAGATATTTAAGGATCAAAACCAGTATGCACTTAACATGCTACATTACATTTTAATTAACATCGTCAAAACATATGTCCTCAAAATGAGAAACCTTTACAACTTGTATTTGTTTTGTAAGCCACAATTGTGTTACCTTTCGTCATTTTTCATTGTCACTAATTCGTTGTACTGTACTATTGCTACGTAAGAAACTATAACAGTAAGAATGTAACTATTACATTTTGGTGAACATTTTCAAAATATTTTACCAAACATGCCTGGTTGCAACATGCATCTCATTATATATTTTTTTACAAATGTGTCTCTGCTAAATGAACAATTGTAACTCGCATATTAATTTGGTGCTGCACCACAGGATGGCTCTGTAGCTTGCTGCTGGTGCCTAATTAATTTGAAGACCAGCATCCTTTGATGGAACGGAAGATGTTTTACTTAATAACGTTGATTCATTTGTCCTGACACTCGGTGCATATTGTCAGAACATTATCTGGGGAACTTTGAAGTTCACAAGTGAATAAGACAAGCTGTATGTGTGTTGAACTTATTTCGCGCCGTACATAGCCAACCGTCCTAATCGGAGGTGCGGGGAAAGGACAACAAACTAAACACAAAAATATTTTCCGAAGAAATTAGTTTTCAATCAAAGCTAGTTACAGTTCCCCATTAGATATCAGCACACCCTTTGGAGATTTTCCCATCTCACGGCAAAGAAGCAAGACCTCCAATAGAAATAAATATATGGGGTATGAGAGTAATTCCCCTACATTTTAAAATATATTATTTATTTCAGTGGGCCATCCGTCCCATAACTTATCAACTTGATTGAATTCTAACTAGCTCAGTAATAAGTGTTCAATCAATGTATCTGTGAATAAATGTGGATTTTAATTCTCTACCACAAACCCAAAATGTTTAGCACTTTTGAGCATCTATCTCCTTAACATCTATTGCCCATCTTCCTACCTAAAACTCTGTTATCCACCATCCAAGGCCTACCCCAAACTTTTGTCCAAATGTTCTGTTCTACTCTTGATCATCAGTCATTCCTCGCAACTCGTCATTACTGGCAGCGCTGCGGAAAAGCATCATACTGGCCATTTTATTCATTAAATACACGAATTACTTACACAGCTTTTGTTCGCGTGACGAAACAAATAACTGATGCGTGTGCGGTGATGCAGCGGTCACGTGATCGTTAGGAATTTTTCCGAGTAAAAAAAGTAAGTTTTTTAAATTTTCTCATTTTGAAAATGTCTTTCATTTCCAAGACCGTGATTTTATACAATATGTAAAATGTAATGCTCTGGTTTATTCATACTTTTTAAGTTTGCATTTGAAGATTGCATAGTTTTTTTATGTTAATCACCCATGACTTCAAAGTAATGTTTACCCTCTGAAAATACATTTCAAAGACCCGAACCCTTATCTAAAACACTGATTTCTGGTAATTTAAACATTCACGTTGATTCTGCATCTAATTCCATCTGAACAATTTTACGCTCCCTTTTAATATCCATGGATCTTTCAACCACGCTCAACTTCCACTCACTCCCACAGGCGCACTCTCCACCTCGCCATTTACAAGAATATTTTAAATGGTGGTGAGAGTGATGGACTTGCAACCTACCTTTCCCTTCTCGCATCTCTACTCCCCTCCACTCTCTCCACTCCAGCAACACAGACTTTCTGTTGCAGTCAACAGTCAACCTTCGTTCAGTAGCAGATCGCTCTTTTGCCTCTGCTTCCACCATAGCTTGGAACTCTTTCCCTCCACCCCCACCACCAGCCATCCATTCCTTCGACTCCTTACCACCGTTCGAGTCTGAATCAGAATACATATGTATACTGTAGGGATCGTGTGAGCTATGAAGCTCATTTACACAGACGTCTCCATTCAAATTCATGTTTGCCAAAAGTCTAGGCTCAAGACCTTTTTCCTCTTTGACTCTGCCTCTCATTCTCACTTATTAAATAAATACATATGCCTCCTTTCCCCAGGAAATCCGTATTCCTACTGGTCTGCACAGCATCTTGAGATGCGATTGCATTTAGATGTCGTGTAAATCTAAATTGTCCCGTAAAACTATTTGTCAGACTAAACACCGGGATAAAGCGGCAGTAAGCAATGTACAGGTAATGTGATGATTATAAACAGTGCGTTACTTTCATGTCTGCGGGAACATTGCACAGGCACTTCAAAAGACACCGGAGGATGTTGTCATAAAAAGCGTAGCTTCTCCAGTTCTCTTTGCAATGCAATACAATGAGGGTAAGCAACACCTTTGCAAATCGTACACTTTTGTTTCAAAGAGGACTATGATGTCATGCCCAGGTACCTTACTTATTCACGCGCTTTAGGCGGATATTTTACTTTGAAGAATTTCTCCGAGCAAATCCAGATTTGCCAAATAAACTTTAAATTGAGGTTTAAAACGAGAACCTTTTGAAATGGTGCCATAATTCGAAGTGTATCTGAATGAAGGCAGCTGTTGCATGAAAGTATTATTTGAAAGAACACATATTTTTCTACTTAATGAGACATTTGTAGCATGCATGATATACGTTTTATTAAACTTCTTGAGTGCAAAACAAAACAATGTGTTACTTTTATTGTGTTATTTTATCCCTAAAACTTTTCAAATAGTTCTGAACAATGTTTTTTCTCTTTTTTACTTCTCATTCTTAACTCAAACCCCTTTCAGCAAATTCTAATAACAATACATATTTATTTGTTTTATGCTGCCTGTAAAATTACATAAAAAATATATATCACCCACATGAATAAATACTCAACTGCACTTATATTATTGTCGATATAAAAATTAGACCTTTTGTAAAAAAAAAATACACGTGTCTAAATTTCGATTTTAAGCTTTCGTGACTGCAGGGATTCATCTTCTTGGTTCTTTCGGTAAAGTCACGTAGAATGGAAATAATAAAATAATAAAAATAAAACATAATAAAATAATTCTCACGACGTTTCGGCCACAACGTCGTGAGAATTCTCCACCTGAGGACGGCTGCTTGCGTTGTGGCCGAAACGTCGTGATAATTATTTTATTAGGTTTTATTTTTATTATTTCCATTCTACGTGACTTTACCGAAAGAACCAAGAAGATACACGTGCCTGTTGGCACTGTTCTAACCAAATGATTCTCATAACGCATTCCTTTTTGTGCTGTATCTTGGCAAATGTGGATAAGCATAATTAAATGGCTCCAGCCCATGGGTCCAATAGCATTTCATTAAATTTAAACTAAATTATTCACTACAGTAAATTATTCAGGTAATGAATATTTAATTGGAAATGCACAATGATAGCTACAGGTGTCCAAGAAAAGTGTCAGCATGCCGTTCAAGGTAGGGGAAGAATGCACATTTAATTTAATCCTTTTGTTAATGATAAACTAATTTGAGAAAAAGTGGCCTTCTGTGGTGCATAACACCTACCAGATGCTTGAGCGGTTCGCCGCTGAATGTGACGAGCACCGGCTCCCTCCTCTCCTCGGGTTAAACGATTAGACACTGAAGTCTGCTTCAAACGCCGGGGACATGGACGAAAACACCGCGAGACTTAACAAGGCCGTGACTGCTACGTCGGTTATTCACGGTCGTGCCGCCCGGCTCCGCAAAGTGCATGTCACAAATGAACCACAATATCTTTGCGGATCTCGTCAAGGAGCATGCACCATCAAGCCACATGAACTCCGGTCATTCTCACAGCGGCGGCTCTTGGCTTAGCCCCATCGAACAAAGACAGTCACCGGTATCTCTCGCTTTCAGATGCACTTCTGCGGCAGTCTGGAGTGCTCTTCCTTCCGATATTAGGGAGCCAGTGGAGCTACGCACTTTTAAATCGAGATAGAACATTCAGGTCTTTAGAGATAATGTTTTGTGTTCAGTTTGTTGTCCTTTCCCACGCATACAATTACCACCGCTGCCTACGTACGGTGCAAAAGAAGTTCAACATACATACAATGCTTTTTCAAGTTGTAGCACGTATTGTTTCAGCACGGCGTCGTTTCTCTTGTTCAATAACTGAATTCAGCAACTGAAGACGTTCTAATGGGGTACTACCCAAAAACACATCAGAAAGCCACAACGGGTCCATTTATTCCGTGGAATGAAATGTTACTGTCATGCGACAGAATAGAACAGCTGTTTAAAAAAAACATAAAACACATCGGCACAATATGAACATTTAAACATGCACGTTTCTGTACCATCTATTTGCAGTTTGCATACATCTTAATATGGCAATATGGAAATAACATCCCAGAATTATGTCTTACTGCCAGTAGATGTTAAACTAGTCTGATCTTCCCACGCTTGGGATGCAGAATATACATGATAAAAATTTTAGCAGACAGAGCCATTTGCGTGATTAAATCTGTCAATACATTGTGTGCGCTTAGTGGCTAAAGTAGCCTATTTGTTCGTGTGTTCATGTGCGCTCTTGTATATGTGGGTGCTAAATTTGCTACGTTTATAATAAGAAATGTAAAAAAACCACAATTAAATTAAGCTGCGGCATATCCACATATTTCTATTATATTTCCATGAAGCAGTGACTGTCTGCAAGATTAATTCTGTACATCTACAGCATCAATGTAAGTGATTTGTTTGCTGGAGCCTGAGCCATAAATGGATTGCATCCATTTCTCTAATTGAAGACGTGTCATTGAGGCACTAAGTGGCCTGAACGCCAGACAAGCCTCTATCATTCACATCACGTGTTTAAGCCTGTACAGGACATGCACAATAATTTGTCGCATTTTCCTTGTCGACTACATTTTAGGGTTGATCCAGATCTTTTTTATAAATATTTAAAAAAAGATTCATCCTCCACATATTTCGATTGTATGCATGTTTAGCATCGTACGTAGTCAACCGTGCTCATCGGATGTGCAAGGAGATTAAACATTCTCATACAATCTCTATAAATACGACAGCGCTTGGTCAATCCACTGCTGAATGAAGGCCTCCCCATGTTGGTGATATTGACCATGGTGGTTGTTGGACCATACTTCATCACGCTGGTTGATTTGGGTTCATGAAGAGGTGGCAGGGGTGGGTTAGGGGGGAGGGGAGGGTGGGAAGGGGGGGGATCTCCGTTCATCCTCGCAGCAGACGATTTTGGCTAACCATCAAACAAGGACGGTCATCGCATCGCTCGCTTTTAGATGTGCTTCTGCGGCCGTCTGGAACGCTCTTCCTTCCGATATTAGGAAGCCACTGGAGTTATGCACTTTCAAATCAAGATTGAAAATGACTTTCTTTAGAACTGCTTTGTGTTTAGTTTATTATCCTTTCCCCGCACCTCCGACTGGCACAGTTTGGCTCTGTACGATGCGAAAAAAATTTTTGATTTAAAGCTTTCGTGACTACAGGGAAATAAGTTCAACATACATACATATAAGACCAGTTCAGATGTCACTCGATGCAGATATGTCAAGCAAGCCTGACAGGCCGATGAGAAACTTTCCCAGAGGTTGCTTTGCTTGAACCAATGCTCCTGATGAGATTCACAGCCAGAAAGCATTGTGGCAATGGACAATAATGAGGAAAACGTCTTATTTTCGAATTAACATTCTCCACAATGATGCTTAAGGATGCGTTTGTGTTATATAATAAGATCTCAATACACAATTAAAGCAATGCTATGTACTCTTTAAATTTGATGGCATTGTTAAAAATTCGCATGTTAATTTCATATACAATTTACAATTACTGTTATTGTCGATTTGAAATGCTTTATTAACTTTCAAATTAAGTGGTCTCGCAATCGTTCCTCCTGCTAACCACTGGCACACATCGCATTCTGTATGTGTTTTGGTGAACGTTACGCATCATTCTTTGCGTTGCATTCTGTAATTGTAAAATTTGTTGTGAGCCAGATTAAAACATAAGACCACGGCAATGCATTCTGGTAATTGGTTATTTGATTAAATTGGGCAAAAAGGTCAATTGCTGGATTAATTAAAAGTTGCTGCTCAATTTAACTTCAATTAACATGCTAGATCATTTGTGATTAAATTGAATAAACTGAGAGTCTGCCAGGAATCTTCAATACTTTATCTGTGTAGGACTTTTAAATGCGACGCTGTATATGTCCCATAAAGAAAATGGACAGCGGAGAAGGAACACAATTTGCTAAACGTATTGTCTGATCGCAGGCTCTCTACAACGCTCAGCTACCCCACTCACACACAACAACCTCACAGATTGTCCACAATAAATGCCGAATTTCTCAGACAAATTTCGAGATTTGCAGACCTCCTGTAGAGCGTTGCGGGGCGTCTCTCCACAGTGGCGCTATTTACAATGTAACTGCAGGAGGGAGTTGAAACGGCTTAAAGGAAGGCCTACAGAACTGCCCATTGTTACAGCAGAAGGAGCAGTTTGTCGTGTGGGTTTGGCATCTTTAAGTAACCACCACTGATGGTGGATTTGCAGCTCCCAGAATAATATGGTCTATTTCTGTCCTCCACTGCTCTCGCGGTGCTATCGGAATAAGGGGCGAATACGTTTAAAGGTGGAAAACGTAGCTCTATTAATTCTAGATTTGAAGCTTTCGTGACTGCAAGGATTCATATTCTTAGGTTTTTTCGGTAAAGTCACGTAGGTAAAACATTAAAATTAATAAAAGTAAAATAAAATAAAAATCACGACGTTTCGTGATACAGCTGTCGTGGCTGTGACGGTTCCACCTGAAGACGGAAGCTTGTGTTGCCTCCGAAACGTCGTGATTTTTATTTTATTTAACTTTTATTAATTTTAATGTTTTACCTACGTGACTTTACCGAAAAACCTAAGAAAACGTAGCTCTATTACCTTCGTGACTTTAGTGAAAACAGCAAGACTTTGAAATTTGTGCTTTCTGGGTAGCGTTTATTTAATAGGACATTGTGAACGTGTCAAGGAAAATATACGAATCAGATTAGTGGCATATTCATAGCAATAATGCAATGTTAAATACTCAAATTGTAAATGGTGTGGGTTTACTCTCCAACATACTGGTGTGCTGAAGCAGTAACTAATTGGCATGTTTTCTTTATAAACCGTGATAAACCTTACTAATTGGCTGTGTTGTGTGGTCGTGGGTTAACGGCCCATTTGTGTTTGCGTGATCTTATCCAAAAAAAAAATATTATTACATACGTTTGGTTAAAATTACATTGAATTCACCATAAATGGTGTGTTCTGTTATATTCCAATACCTTCATATTGCACATTTATGGTACGTTCTGCAGTGGAGCTTTTACATCCAAAGTCACCCTTAGTGCTTTATGAATGATTAAGTTTTCATCATTCATTTTATATTCACAATTTTCATAAAAAGTCAAGCATTTGAATTCTTACAATGTAATTAAAAGCAATGGCAGAGCCAGGATTTTCAGGTAGGGGGGGGGCAACCCCTCCAGCAATGAAAAATGATAGAGGAGTTGTTAGTAAGTAAGGACTTGTCCCTTGATTTTTATTCGGCGATGGCGCAGTCATCGATCGAGGGTCGAATTCGAACTGCGTTGTGTGATCGGCATCGCGCTCGCTGAAGGTGTTGATGCCGTCAGGGAAGTCGTGTACTGTATACGCAACTGCGCACAATTCTGTGAATCACTTATAACTGCTTTGCCGTTACTTATTGCCAATTATGGATTCAGACTATTGTCCTATCATCTCATAGAGTCCCTGGCACGTAATAATATGCTACACAGTGGCAGTGGGGGTCGCAAAATGCCGATTTATTACTAATAATCCCTAATGATCCGATCAAAATTAGGGATTTCGATCGGATCATTGGGGGGGCACGTGCCACCCCCCCCCCCCCCCCACTGGCTCCGCCAGTGATTAAAAGCATGAATCAACTAATTATTTAAAAATATTGAGGAATAATTCTATAAATAGCATATATACCATTGTACAAATAACAATGTACGGGACTTTGTAAATCCATTTCTCGATGATGGCAATCGATGTCACTCATGGGGGTTATTTGACCATTCTTCATCACTCTGGTCATTGATGGTGAAGGCCTTGCACAGGGCTGGTTCAGAAATCACTCACCAAATGTTTAGCCATAGCCAGGAATCGAGTTCAAGTAGCACGGGTTCATAGAGCAGTGGAATAGCCACTGATAAAAACTAAAAATTACAAATCAAAGTCTTATCTTTGGTATTAATGTTCCACAAATCTTCCCTACACACAGCAGTCGAATTAATGTTTGTTACAAAGTTCGTGTATTTTATTTCATTTTTGCGATTGACAATTTAGTTTATGTTAATTTGCCCAATGGGCTTCTACTAAGGGGCAGATTACGTGTACCATTTAAACATTTTCAGAGGCCAGATGCTGATTTATACCTGAAATGTATTACAGTACTCTTTGGTTCTTTCGATAAAGTCACGTAGGTATAAAATAAATTAAATTAAATCACGACGTTTTAATTGCAACAATAGCAATCGTCATCAGGTGGGAAAACCACAGCAATAATCGTGATCTATTTAATTTAATTTTATACCTACGTGACTTTACCAAAAGAACCAAAAAGTATGGATCCCTGCAGCCACGAAAACTTTGAGCAAGTCTGTCGACGCTGCACATTTATATTTATGCATTTTCAAACAAAAACAGCTTCACCGATTTTGAATCAAAGTCTGAACAAATTTGTTCATAATAATTAATATTTTAAAAGGAACAGCATAAACCGTAAAACCCCATATCTCTAATTGGCATTTGTTGATAAAACATTTTTGTCAGATTAAATCAAGGGTGGATAAAAGAGGTTGCTTTTGGATGAAATGCATTTCAATGTTTAATTTACATAAAATGTTCAATCATGGGACAGGACAAATAAAAATCAATTCCTGCCATTTTCATATGATTTGGAACAGGTAATGGATTCATTGCAGGAGACTGGGTTAGAGAGGTGCTTCTGTTTTAAATGTAGCTGAGAGGCTAAAGCCAGAGAGCAGTAATCTCCATAATACCCAGGCGCAAACCACTCTCACTGTTTCGATGGATAATCCTTCTCTCTGTGTGAACGGCATCATGTGTTGCAAAAAAAAAGAGACTCAATGGCAGTACAGTCTAAATTTGACTGCAGCGCTCCGCTCATTAGAGAAACTCACACACAACGAAGGGCCCTTGTCCATTAAGCAGAGGGTCACATAGAAAACCTTCACAATAGCAGCATTTTTCTTCGTCCCAGTGGCACTTTGGCCCTTTTAGTTCGGCATCGTCTCAAATTGGGCGCAACTTTTTTTTTCATAGCCCTAAGGGGGGTTAGAAGAGGAGGATGATGGGGGTGGGTGGAGGGTTGGAGAGCTGGAATAAGAGCATAGTAGTGAAGTTGTGGGAAAGAAACAGTGGAGCATCAGAATTACAATTAACAAGGCTAGTAGGAGATTTTTTTTTGGGACGTGATAAAGCAAAAGGAAACATGACATGGACGTATGAATGAAAATGGGAAGTGGTAGAAAAAGAAAACGACAAAAAGAACGAATGATGTGGACATAAAAATTCAGTCAATGAGGCAAAAAGAGAAGCAGAGGAAGAGAGGGGAGTGATCTTATCCAAGAGGGGCAGTATTGTCAGGCACTGCAGACGTCTCCCTCAAGGCATTCCTGTAAAATTAGAGGCGTTAGGAAGGATGATCTTGACACGAATATGTGGTCGGTTCCTTGGAATCTTACCGTTTGACTGTGAATTATTCAACAAAGTAAAAATAATTCGCCATAACTTTTAATCGCCCCGAAGAGATTTTAAACGGTATGGAATTATATCCGCTTCTGAAATTGCTCGATGGCACAACCGAGCAGATGTGCCAGCATCTAAAGCCCAAAGCTTGCATACAATGCTGATAAGTTGATTTCTTGATTTGATTAAGTGTCCCAGACTTTCGTCCCTAATAAGCATGCACTGAGGTTCAGAAGGAAAACACTGGCATCAAGAGTATGAAGGATTCGTCAGCCTCCAAGCTATGCTGTCAAAAGTGAGCTAGAAAAAGGCTTCTATACTATTAATTTATTATTATTTTAAAGTGGATTTTCCTATAAACGACTGGAATGTCATGTCAATTGCCGAAATGTTCCTGCTGAATTTCTAACGGCCGTATCAAAAATGATTCGTTCATTTGCATTTAAAATAACCACAGAAATGACGGTCTAGACAAAAAAAATGTGGAGGGATTGTAACACGTGGGTGGAATATTATCCGTCTGCTCCTGGTGTTAGAATCGCTGAAATTTCCCTAGCCACGTTTGAAGGTACATCCATTGTACAATGTACATCACGTGGTGGAAATTAACTAGCAAAATCCACCTATTCGCCAGGGGAATTAAATATTTCCGATAATACAAGTCATGCACCGTGTCATTTCACTAATATAATACAGTACACTGAAAAAGAATGATAATAATTGTATACAACATAACACCAGCGGCTCCAAATATACTGAAATATCATTCAGCTCCCTACCACATCACTGACACGAAGTTATAATCTATAAATTAGCTCAATTACACAACTAATGAACCAGGTTTTTTGGGTTAGATCGCGTACATATTTAAATGTGTCGCTAAACCTGCCACCACCCGACACAGCCAACTAGTAAGGGTTGTCACGTAAACAGAACGTGCCAATTCGTCACTAGTACAGCACACCGGTGTGTTGGAGAGCTAAGCCACAAGATTTACAATCTGAGTACGACGTTTCTCCAGTAATCACAACTAGCTTCATCAGGCGACAGCCAGATTTGTGGAGAAGTCCACCTGTTTCGTTCCCTAAATAGAAGCGTAGATGTGGTGACCACACTTGTGCACTCTTCTTGCGGGAAGTGGGGGGGGGGTTAATGAATCATACGTACATTTTGCGTGCGCATTATGCGAGCCCATTGATCTTGTACATCCTGTCCACTGTGTGTACTAAAATAGCTGTACCAACGGTAATTCCTAATGAAGTATGGTGGCCTGTATAGGCATGAATTTAAACAATTTATTATTTGATGATCGCTTCCAAGCAGCACAAAGCCTGTAGCTATCCGAACAGTTACAAATATTAGTATTTCTCTCAATTTCGATAGATTCTCTCATTAGTCTTGGCCAGAAGTAGCTAGTTTTGCACAGAACTTCAACATTATCAAAATAAATTGAGTGTCCTCGTTGGCACGCTTGTGTTCTACTCCTGTTGACAGCTGTATTGGCGAGTATTTAATATTTATTTGATGTTATTTTACTCTCGTGCTGATAATTCATCCTGGTTGCCCAACATAGCATTTTTCACAAGTTCAATTAATCCGGTACACACCTTCTGTTGATAGCTTCGGTAAAACATATTTTGTGCCAGATATAAATTTCTGTATTTTATGTACAGTGCCAAATCTGACTCGGATATTTTGTTTTTCCAAACATCTGGCTAGTTTATCAGTTACTCCCGCAATGTACGGTATTTTAAAAGTTTTAATTACTTGGGCAGTTTCAAGAGGTCGTGTCATTTGATTTGGTTTTGGTATTCAAAGCCCTGTTGATTTGGGCATACTTGTAACCGTTCAATTGCAGCGCTTCTTTAAAATGTTTAATTTCACTTCTGATGCCGATCTGAATGCAGTCACACAATCACCCTGCACAGAAATCCGCTCTCATCAAGACGCTCATTCACTGGGCTAAGAAAGTGTCAGGTGGTGATAATCGATGGCAGAACAGACCAAAGAAGAGAACTGTTTAAGTTTTCAGTTTCATTCATTTGGCGTAGCCCCGTGAGCCATTCGGCTCTTGAATCGGGTGCAACCGCAACAAACAAAAACATGAACGAGAAACATCTTAAAGTGACTACGCGCAAACAGAACATTTCAGAAAAAAAACAGCAAAGTCTTCCAGAAAAAGCACCGTACATCAACGCTGAGTGCAAAAATCCCAGTGGGATGCAGGTCAAACAATAACAACTGTAAGACAATGCAGATTAAAGTTATCAGTCTAACTCTGTACTACAATAAACAAATATGGCTAAACCAAAACGTTTTCGAAATCACCAAAATAAAGCTATAACAGCTGGCCTATGTTGAAACCGAGAGGATGCAGGTTCATGAGCTGGGACCTTGCTTAGGGCATCGTAGCTTTTTGAAAATTTTTAGTGGCTGGACAAAGGTAGCGTGATTCAATTGGGCAGTGGTTAGAATGCCAATGCTTAGGGTGGAAATATTCATCAGCGGTGTGAGTAGGTTTTGAGAATGTGGAATTGAAAGGACATTGTGTATTTGTGGAATGATTTTTGTAATGAAGGAAGAGAAGAAATATGTCACCAGTGAGGTAGGATTTCGGAAAAGTGGAAATGATAACTTCAGCGTTAAGAGGTGAGGGATTGAAGCGGCGTTATGGTCACGTTAATGAACAGGTAAGGGAGCTGGACATGATAAAAGTAGCTTGAAAAAAAGCTCATGGCTTTCGAATATAGGATATGCTAGGAATTAGCATAGCCATTAATTGAACTGTATCCACTTCCCTATACCACTGCTCACTCCACTATATGGACAATAAATATCCAAACACAATTCATAAAAAAAGAGAATGAGCACTGATTACCACAGCCAGTGTAATCGCTCACAATAAATGTGAAATTATACCAAACCCAATGAGATCTTCCTTTTAATTAAGTTGTACACCGCCTAATGATGCTGCACCAGCACTGTGGACAGACCGTCAATGATGCGAACCCAGATTTCTTCACAAACGAGCTGTACCCGGCTTAACAGAGCGACACTGGGTAAAGATGTTCAAGGAAAATGAGCAGGGATCAGCTTGTAAACAATTTGTATGCAGCTCAATAGAGCTACACTTTACGAAGTTCCCCCGTGAAACAGAGGCTCATTGTAATAACGAGGGGGAGGTTTTGGCAAGTGAACAGAGTAAAAGAATATACACATACACAATGAAAGGAACAGGTTTAACCAAAAAAATATGCTATTCATAACCTTGAATCACTCCACAGATGGCCTGAGTATCATTATTTTAATACAGACCAAGGGCTTCAATGTCTTCCCTTAAATGTGGTCAATCCTGCCCACAACTTCCTTCAATGTTATTTACATAGCTGTATAAAAAATTATATATTTCAAACATCAAGAAATAAAATACACTTTTTAGCCTTACTGTAGATTTATTTTCCAGAAAATTTAAACATTCCCCGGTTTTTTTTTTATTATTACAGTTTGAATAAACACATAGAAAATATATAATTTATGTTGTACGCCTAATGGATTTGAATTTGTTATTGTGGTTGACCATGCCCAGTTCTATCGTTTCATATTTAGTTGCTTTAAAAAGACACAGCATAGTAAAATACCCCAGAAATCACTCTTGTGATCTGTTTAATGCAGCATTCATACCTATGCTTTACAAATGTCAATGTAATATTGTTAACGCAGCTTTGTTAAAACACAATGCTTACGTTAGTAAAAAACAAATAACGACTCATGCATATAATAAAATTAAGGCTGTGCAGTCAAATTGGTCCAAATTCATGAGCATATTGGTAGAACGGAACGGGGGTTTAATTATTTTCTGACCACCCAATTATTCAAATTGCAACTACTTGTCCCAGTTGGGTTTTTTGATAATTAAATGTGTGTTTGGCTTGTCAATTACGTCATATTCTAACTGAAGCCAGCCACACCAGATGTGTTCACCGTTTGCTTTAATCAGCAAGATGGAGCTCAATTTTGCTCATTATGTGAGAATAGTTTAATATTTAGCTATCAAACTGGAAAAACTATTTTAGCCACTTAATTTTAAATAACGTTATTATATCCAGCCGGCTTGTTTTGTTGTCTCATATTTGATAAATGTGTGAATTTGCTTGGATGTTGTAATGTACCTAAATTACTATATAAACAAAACAATCAAATTTCATCATGAAGATGACCACGATAATACAGACAACGACGAAGACAAATTGCAATAAATGTCGACGATAAAATGTTTGCAATGATTGTGATGACAATCGTATAACTGATGACAACATTTTTTACGACGATTATGGTGACAATGACAACGATTTATAAAGGTGATGATAATGATTTATGATGATTTTCACGATGAAGATGATGATGATTATTTTAATGACAGTGATAGTAATGTTGATTGGAATGAGTGCAATTATAACAATGGTAATGATAATGGCTATCATGGTTATTTTAATGATACGATGATGGTGATGGCAAAAGTGATCACAATTATATTCCACCACAAGTCAAGTATTGACACAGGAAAGTGACTCGCGCATACACATGATAGTTTACCCACTTATTCTTGCAGGACATTTTGGAGCCAAAATTCTGACCGTTTGTAAAACAGACTTGTTGTTTATGAGTTCCACCACTTGTGCAAACATCTGTGCCCAGCGCAGCGCGGTGTTTCTTGGCTGAAGGATGAGCATACTGGTGATGGAACATTTCCACTGAGGTGTCGTCAACATTTGAACAATCCCAGAATGGAGCCGTACGTTCAGGATAGCTCCAAGTTGGGGTGGAGCGGTGGTGGAGCCGTTATCGCTCTGCACAATAATCCCGGAGAGTCGTGGGCCCCCTACCCACAACCTACACCAATCCGTACTCACCTGTACGGTGAGGAATGGTCAAACAGCCCCAACGACTGACACAATGTGGGGAGAGGCATTCATGTGACAGTGGATCGACGAACGGTTCATATTGTCATTCAACATCCAGCTGTATTGTGAGAATTTGTGGATGTTCTTGGTTCTTTCGGTAAAGTCACGTAGAAGGGAAGTACTAAAATAATAAAAATAAAACATAATAAAATAATAATCTTAATTATGGAGCTTTCGTGACTGCAGGAATTATTCTTTGGTTCTTTCGGTTAAGTCACGTCTAAAAATAAAATAATTCTCACGACGTTTCGGCCACAACGCAAGCAGCCGTCCTCAGGTGAAGACCAGGTGAAGACCTGAGGACGGCTGCTTGCGTTGTGGCTGAAACGTCGTGAGAATTATTTGATTGTTTTATTTTTATTATTTTATTATTTCCCTTCTACGTGACTTTACCGAAAGAACCAAGAAGATGAATCCCTGCAGTCATGAAGCTTTAAATAGAAATGTGTGGATGCCTAATTTGCGAAATGATATTGTACGTGTGTAGGTTGAACGTCTTTCGCACCATACCATTGTCTTGTTGAGCATCAGGTTCTGTGTTGCCCGTGGGTTCACACTATGTTGCTAAATTAACAGGCAAAATCCACTAAAACAATAACCATAAATGCAGAGCATGTAAGACAAGATACTCGTCGTTTCATGGCACGTGGAAAAGGGACTGAGTCCTCTGTCGCCTTATTTCAACAACTGGTGGGACCTGGTGCTGCCACAGAGCAGGCAGCGGGGGACAGTCGATGTCCCCGCAGCAGACAGCTGGCCATCGCGACTCAATCGATCCCAATCGGTTTGATTCCTCGAACTGGCCACTCATGGCCTCTGTTCACAAACTGCATCAATTCGGAGGCCCAGGGCAAACTGCTCCGCCTGCCTCTCCCTCTCTTCAGCCCTGGTCATGGCATCACAAGGTCAGCTCGGAAGCGACATTCTTGCACTGTGATGTCACTCGCTCAGTTTCCAGCTGTGCGAGTGCTTAAAATATATACGGCGTAAAAGTACCACAAAATGGATTTAACTTAATTATGCTATTTATCTTGGGGCAAAGTGACCGCATAGTTTTTAGCGCACCACGTTATGAACTCAGCGATGGGAATTGGTATGAGCAACTGAGAGTAACTTGAGTGGCAAGTGATAACCATAACCTGGTCCTCCCCCCTCCACCTTCCTGTTTCACCAACTTGAACTGACCACAGTGGTGGCCATTACACTGACAATCCTCATGGTGACATCGTGGGGGAGGACTTCATCCAGCAGTCAATTGACAATGGACTCTCATTTTAAAATTGTTATTGTTACACAACAATTCCGAAACTCAAAAAAACCCAGGCTACCAAAAAGTATGAAGAGGCTGGGGGGCAATAGAGTAAATGGAGATGTAGCAGGAGTGAGCTGAGCATATGGAGCTTCATGGAAACTCGGGCCCAGGTCCTGAAAATGTCCCTTGGCCATTTCCTAGCCTGGCAGTCAGTTGACAGCGGTCATGAAAACTTAGACAAGGTCGTTGCATGGCGAACGAGATCAGATGGCGATTACGGGATAGTCCATAGTGTACATTCAGATACGTGTAGACTGTGACCTCTGACCAGACTGGACCGAGAAACTCGCTGAGAGTGATGAACATTGCAGACAATCACATTGTGGTCTGGCTCAGCCAAAACAATGTGTGCAAGAAGAAGCATATTAAATAATGGAAACAAGACACGTTTCTCAATTTTTAAAAATCATGCACAATTATTGATGCAAATCACTCGTACGCCGAGTCCAAATAAAGTAGCCCATTAGTGTGAGAGTGAAGCACATTCGTCAGGTGTTATGGGGAGGACTTGGACAAACCCACACGAGACTGGAACCTATTATGGTGCCTGCGGGGTCCATATCAGGGGCTCGGTCATAACTTTAGAAGCTCGAGGTGTCTAACTAGCTAATGGTTCTCAGTCGTTTGTGGGTCGATTACAAATGGTACCCATAAAGTTCACTCCCCACGTATCCATGAAGTCCATCACGCATAAAATTCGTTCTACCGCACCGTAAATACATTAAATCTACACAGATTTACTGGTTATCAACGCAATACTGAGACTACTGTTTATTCGCTACTGTGAATATATTTAAGGTCCCATCATGAGCATAATAAGCATTCATATTACCTTGTTGGAGGGAGAGAAAAACATGGACTCACTAATACCGCGATTTTTTTTGTCCATCATTTGTGTTGGGTGTCTCCTAGCAACATCAAATATTTGGGGGGTGTCCAGACATTCAATGACTCCCAGGGTGGCTGGGCCACTGGCCACCGTTGCTGGGTCATGATGCACAACGAATTTGGAAGTGGCGTCCCCTGTGCACACGGCTCAAGGTTATACATTTTAAAAGCTCACACATGATGATTATATTATTATCATCATCTCATACAGTTCCTCGAGTTCAGCACAGCGATGAGAATTTTAAATAAATGCAAATGTGTGGGTTTACAAATTGCATTTCACTTATTATTAGTTATTTAACAATTCATGATTTTTTTTTAAGTTCGACATTATTACATGTGCACAAGACGTGATTCCATGCAACCATATATTGTTAACTGTTAGTAAAAAAGTACCATTTCCATTCCGGTAATTGAGTGGCTCTAAACAGATAAAAAGCAAGTTTGCCAATGTAATTTCCGAACACAATACAGTATGCGATTTACATACCATAGATAGCACTTAGTTTCAAAATTAGCACTCGTCCAATTTTCCGTATTCCAGTAAGCTGGTGAGCTTGGGATTTGAGTCCCTGGATGCAGAACTTTTCAAGCAAATAATGGCGCAGTCCTTTGAAGTTTATTTTATCTATATATATAAAATCGTTCATGTCTGTCTGTGTGTGTGTGTGTGTGGACTTTGGCCCATACGCACTTTCATTGGACGGCGGTTGCCCCTGGCAACGGCTAGCCACGCCTTCGCCGCTTTCATTGGACCTGGCAACGGCTAGCGACGCCTTCGCCAAGGGCTGCAGTTTCATTGGACGGCGGTTGCCCCTGCCAACGGCTAGCCACGCCTTCACCACTTTCATAAGCTCCGTATTTAATTAAATAATAGCCATTACACAGTATTGTTGGAGCGCTGAGGGGGGGGGAAGGAACGCCACCCGTACCCTGCCACTTCCAAGCCGACAATTTTAGGCGAGGCCGCAGGCTTTGCACGCTACTAGGCCTCGACACCCACCACGCCACTCTGAGGTAAATTGATCAAAGTTTTTCCTACTCTTCACTACACCCCCACCACAATGTGTGCTATTAATATTACTTTTAAACCCAACGCGCCAACAATCGATTACTTTAATGTTCACTGTACAAATACTCATTAAGCTGGGTGAGCGTACTGCCAGTCTATCATGTACACTGTAGCCTGCTTATTAAGCTCGGTGAGCGTACTGCCACTCTATCATGTACACTCTAGCCTGCTTATGAAGCTGACTGCGTGTACTGGCAGTCTATAATGTGGACTGTAGCCTGGTTATTATAATCGATTCTTTATATGTTCTTTGTACAAACAGTCATTAAGCTGATTGAGCGACCCCAGTTCGATTCCAACTCACACCCACCACCGCTGACGATTATTTGAAACGGACCTGGCCCTCCCCTAGGTCCACTCAGCCTCAAACGCGTAACTGCTGTCGTGTGTGAACATCGTCACTGGGGAGACAAAGGCGGCGGGGCATCGTGGATCCAAGTCCCGGGCGAAGCCGGGTCATGTGTATGTGTGTTTGTGTTTATGTGTATGTCTGTGTGTCTCTATGTATGTGTGTATGTATGTGTATGTATGTGTTTGTGTGTATGTGTGTGTGTATGTATGTGGGTTTTTTTTATGTCTTTATGTGTATGTCTGCGTGTCTCTATGTATGTGTGTATGTACGTGTGTGTATGTGTTTGTGTGTATGTATGTGTGTGTCTATGTATGTGTGTGTATGTGTTTTTGTGTATGTCTGTGTGTGTATGTATGTCGGTTTTGCCGCCGTGGTGGATCCAAGTCCCGGGCGAAGCCGGGTCATGTGTATGTGTTTATGTGTATGTCTGTGTGTCTGTATGCATGTGTGTATGTATGTGTGTGCATGTGTTTGTGTGTATGTATGTGTGTGTGTATGTATGTGGGTTTTTTTGTATGTGTTTATGTGTATGTCTGCGTGCCTGTATGTATGTGTGTATGTACGTCTGTGGATGTGTTTGTGTGTATGTATGTGTGTGTGTCTATGTATGTGTGTGTATGTGTTTCTGTGTTTGTATGTGTGTGTATGTATGTGTGTTATGTGTCTGTCTGTGTGTCTGCATGTATGTGTGTGTGTATTGTGTATGTGTTTGTGTGTGTTTGTGTGTTTACGCTCGCATTACACAAATGTATAATGCGGGTCTAAGGCGTTCCTTACACAGCATTGCCGCTTTATTATTTCAGTCGTTTACTGCCGTATGCACCCTGAAAGTCGTGTGTGTCTGCAGCAAGCGCGTGTATGTGTACCTATGGACGCGCGCGCGTGTGTTGTGTAGGGGGAACGGTAGTGTAGTGCTTAGCGTGCTGTCTGTGTCTGTGTGTCTGTGTGTGTGTGTCTGTGTGTGTGTCTGTGTGTGTGCGTGTGTGGTGTGTGGGGAGCGGTAGTGTAGTGGTTAGCGTGCTGTCTGTGTGTCTGTGTGTGTGTGTCTGTCTGTGTGTGTCTGCGTGTGTCTGTGTGTGTGTCTGTGCGTGTGTGGTGTGTGAGGAGCGGTGGGTGTAGTGGTTAACGCTACGCTGCGCTACAAACCCGGCGAACCGAGTTCCATTCCCGCTCACGGCCACCACCGGTGACGATTATTTGAACCTCCCCTAGGTCGACTCAGCCTCAAACGAGTAACTGGTGTGGCGTATTAACATCGGCACTGGGGAGACAAAGGCGGCCGGGCGTGGTGGATCCAAGTCCCGGGCGAGGCCGGGTCATGTGTATGTGTGTATGTGTTTATGTGTATGTCTGTGTGTCTGTATGCATGTGTGTATGTATGTGTGTGTATGTGTTTGTGTGTATGTATGTGTGTGTGTATGTATGTGCGTTTTTTTGTATGTGTTTATGTGTATGTCTGCGTGTCTGTATGTATGTCTGTGGATGTGTTTGTGTGTATGTATGTGTGTATCTATGTATTGTGTGTATGTGTTTCTGTGTTTGTATCTGCGTGTATGTATGTGTGTTATGTGTCTGTCTGTGTGTCTATATGTATGTGTGTGTGTATTGTCTATGTTTTTGTGTGTATGTATGTGTGTGTTTGTGTGTATGTGTATGTCTGTGTGTATGTATGTGTGTGTATGTGTTTGTGTGTATGTGTGTGTATGTATGTGTGTGTATGTGTTTGTATGTGTTTGTATGTTTACGCTCGCATTACACAAATGTGTTGCAGGTCTAAGGCGTTCCTCGCCCAGCATTGCCGCTTTCTTTTTTCAGTCGTTTACTGCCGTACGCACCCTGAAAGTCGTGTGTGTCTGCAGCAAGCGCGTGTATGTGTACCTATGGACGCGCGCGCGTGTGTTGTGTAGGGGGAACGGTAGTGTAGTGCTTAGCGTGCTGTCTGTGTCTGTGTGTCTGTGTGTGTGTGTCTGTGTGTGTGTCTGTGTGTGTGCGTGTGTGGTGTGTGGGGAGCGGTAGTGTAGTGGTTAGCGTGCTGTCTGTGTGTCTGTGTGTGTGTGTCTGTCTGTGTGTGTCTGCGTGTGTCTGTGTGTGTGTCTGTGCGTGTGTGGTGTGTGAGGAGCGGTGGGTGTAGTGGTTAACGCTACGCTGCGCTACAAACCCGGCGAACCGAGTTCCATTCCCGCTCACGGCCACCACCGGTGACGATTATTTGAACCTCCCCTAGGTCGACTCAGCCTCAAACGAGTAACTGGTGTGGCGTATTAACATCGCCACTGGGGAGACAAAGGCGGCCGTGCGTGAGTGGTGAGGGAGGGAGAGTGCTGAGGGAGGGAGAGTGGTAAGGGAGGGAGAGTGGTGAGGGAGGGACTCAGCCGCAAAACGAGTAACTGGTGTGGCGTATTAACATCGCCACTGGGGAGACAAAGGCGGCCGGGCGTGGTGGATACAAGTCCCGGGCGAAGCCGGGTAGTACAGCTAGTAAATATATAAAAGTGCCCATTTTCAGTTTCCATTGCAAATTCTAGGAAGTGTTTCTGTTCTCGTGAGGCTGTCACGAGACGCATGTTTCATGGTCCCTGAAGTGTCTCCCCCCACCCCCGCGCTGTTAACGATGCCAAGGAGCGAGTGTCTGCTGGGTGACTGCGTCCACCCATATTCGCTGTGAACCCTCAGCCAAAAGTCCCATCGTGTCGTGTAAAGTTCATCCCTTCTGTCGGCAAACCTTGCTCATTCGCGAGAGACAATAAGTAATCGACGGTGATGATTAAGCCACTTCGTTGAGCTATCATTTGTGATGGTCAGGACGCTTCTGTGAGAAAAATAAAAATAAAATGGTTTAGTTTAGTTTAGTCAATGGTCAGTTGCGCGAGCGAGAGAGAGCTTCTGACGAACGGCAGCGCTGTATGGCATTTCACAAATGTGCGCAGCGCGTGCCATCTGCAAGCCTATTCCTGGGGCTGTTGAGAGGGTAGAGTGGAAAACCCAGGATTAGTAATGAAGACAAAGTCACACGATAAATGAAGCTAAATGGGGAAACAAAATTATCATTGCACGGCAGGGTTGTGGTCAATTTTAGATTGTGTCTGCAAAAAAGTAATTCACGTTTTATAGATATTGCATACAGTATATGTGTATTTAAAGCTTTCGTGACAGCAGGGATTCATCTTCTTGGTTCTTTTGGTAAAGTCACGTAGAAGGGAAATAATAAAACATAATAAAATACAATTTTCACGACGTTTCGGCCACAACGCAAGCAGCCGTCCTCGGGTGAAGAACAGGGCTGTCGGAAAGACAGCGTCATTCGGACGCTGTCATTCGGACGGTGTCTTTCTGACACCCCTGTTCTTCACCTGAGGACGGCTGCTTGCGTTGTGGCCGAAACGTCGTGAGAATTGTATTTTACTATTTTATTTTTATAATTGTATTATTTCCCTTCTACGTGACTTTACCGAAAGAACCAAGAAGAGTATATGTGTATATGAGACATGCTGCATTGGGGTAATGGTTGCGATGAAGAGGTCGCCGTTTTGGTTCGATCTCCTGGTGTGGCAGTTTGAAACAATAGACAGGTTTCTTAGAATCCTTGCCTCTGTCAACCCAGCAGTAGAAATGGGTACCCCACAATTACAAACAAATTGACACGTCACTACGGCGAGATAAAGTGTGGTTTCTCCCATCTATTCCAATACAGAATTAATCCGAATATGTATTTATACTAGAGGAATCCGATGAGCTATAAATAACTATTTTTCACAGATGTCCACCCTGGGAAAATCGGCCAAATAGCCTCTATAGGTGCCTCTCTAATGGTCCCTCTCGTGGAGGTCCTACAAACAGCAGAGTCAGAAAGCAAATGCAAGGCTGCATCTATCTTTATGACCTATAGGTGACTGTGGTCTATAATCAGGGGTCCCCAACCCCCGGGCCCCGGACCGGTACCGGTCCGTGGCCTGTTAGGAACCGGGCCGCACAGCAGCAGGAGGTGAGAGCGGTGAGTCCGCGCGTGGAACCCGCCCCCATTGTTTTATTATTCACCACTTCCGTCCGCGCCTCTTCCCCGCACTACGCACTTGTCACAGTGTTGGTAAGCCCACGAGCTGCTAACAACTAGTAGCCAAAATGGGTAAAAAACAAACGTCGCTAGAGAGCTTCTTTGAAAAGGGGGAAAGACCCAATGATGACCCCCCCCCCCCGCCCCCCCGGTCCGTGAAAAAATTGTCTTCCACGAAACCGTTCCCTGGTGCCAAAAAGTGGTGTAGATGTTAGGAGCACAAAGTTCAAAGTTTATTGATTAGGTATAGCCCTGTGAGCCATTCGGCTCTTGAATCGGGTGCAACCGCAACAAACAAAAAAACAAAAACATGAACAAGAAAACATCTTAAAGTGACTATGTGCAAACAGAAAATCCAAGAAAAGACAGCAAAATATTGCAGCGTGTTATGATAACTCTAATTTGTGTCCACGTCTCTGTGTAGCGGCTTTAACAAATGCACTGAGGGCGCTTTGGGTGGTAAATTTGTGCGAGAATGGTGCCCATGTGCTTAAGCAGAAATACATTTTTACTTGACTTGAAGTCAACTTCGATGAAAATATAAAAAAAGAACTCCCCATCTGCAGACAATATCCAGCTGTCTAAAATTATGAGCGCTCCCCACATATATATACTGTATATATCCCACATACGTGTAAATATATATATGTGACAACTAAAGTTTAAGCTTCATGCGCGAAATCGTTTTGTGTGAGCTTGCCTCTGATGTCGCCTCTAGGTAGTAAGTACTGGGCTTTGACGGAGAAAGGTATACACAGAGCTGCACGATTCAATAGGCATTCAACAACACAGTTGTTACAAAATGTTGGCTGCATTGTGGTGCAATGTACAGGCTTTGCATTTACTCTTATCCTGCATTGTCTGTTTCATGTCATCGAATTAAATATCCATTGCCATCTCTTGCAGAGCAGTGGAACCCTTCGTGGCCCAAGGAAGTGTAGATCACAGAGCTCCCTCTGATATCCCTTCCACTAGCTTCTCGTCCGCACATTGGAGGGAGTAACTAACCTGCTCTGCACTTGATGATAAATATTCATCACACGACAAACGAAAAATAAATTACACTGGTCAACACACTTTTTTTGGCATAAGGTATTCCAACGGGTTTAAGGTAGGTTGGGGTGCTGATTCCAAATCTGGCATCAGTTTTTGTCTATCACATCAGGTTTTTGAGATATCAAATATTGCATTTTCAATAAAAACTGCAGAAGAAAAATATTAAATAAATGTGGATATCTACATAAAATTATATTATAAACACACTATCCTAAAAATACAGCACCATATTTTAACACTAAAGCAGTCACTGACTCGCAACGACTTGCAATCATAAGTGACAGAGTTAATTTCGGGTAAAATCAATGAAAATGGGGTATGCCGATAGCATAAAAATGAGATGTGATAGAGCAAATCTGAGATCAGATTTGGAATCAGCACCCTGAAATTAGTCTAAAACAGCTGCAAAAGTCCAGGCCAGAATTTTTTTTTTTCTTGTTGACCAGTGTTATCAGAGCTGGAATTTAGACAAATGAAGTTCATAACTAAATTTATGCGATGATTTGTTTGTGCACTACACTTGAGAGGCTTATTGGATTCCAGACGACTGCCTGGTTTAAAGCCCAAGATCTCAGCGCTGCCAGTTTCGAGTTCTGTCCTCTGTGCTACCTGGTGACCTCTCGGCTTTTCATTCGCTGTGAATGAAATGGGTAAAATAAGTGGTTTGCTCTAAAATCATTGTTTATCAGAGGTGGATCATTTGCAACACAGCAGCAAATACCTCGGTGTGTAGAGATACATTGGTTATTATGTTCCAATACATGTTTAAAAAATAAAAATGGATTTTAGCTGAATAATCTCGCCCGGGGGTGCAGTGTTAGCACAATAATTAGCGCACTGTACTATGAACCTCCACAACCTGAGTTTGATTCCCAGCCAAGGTTCATATTACATTTTTAAAAATCCTCTAAAAAAATTACGTAATATTTGATTCCGCAAACAAATACGTGCTTAAATAACTGCAAACTTCGCTTTTAAAAGAAAAAAAACGTGAAAGCTGTATTGCCGACTTGGATGATAGACACACAAGTGTAATCCAGACACATGTGTGTATGCGCACTCTAGCAACTGCCGCGATTCCCCTTGCCCCGTGTAAAACTACACGTGAGGGTAGTTCAGCTCTTCCCCCCTCCAATCCGTCCTCGTGCATTTCCAAGCAAAAACTTGTGGGGTTAAGAGCCTTGCTGCGAACAGCTGTCCTTTGAACAGGATCGGGACAGACACTTTAATTAGCACTTCTCTGACAAATGTGCAATGCGTTGGGAGTGCAAGGCCAGAAATAAGTTCCCCACCCTCCTTCCCATAATCCCACTTCCCACCTCTCCCCAGCGACTTGGTTTAGTTTATTATCGATGTTTTAATAATTTTTCTGCATTCATTGCCATTGTTCTCCACGTGTCATGGTTTTGGTTTTTGACGATTTCACCCATAGGGAATTGTTACTCACCTCAGCACAGTTGTAACTATTAATGTGCGATGCTTGCTTATTGTGCTTAGATTTTTTTTTATTAATTGTAAGCCGTATTAAAAAATATATATATTGTTCCAAATAGTATTTTTCAGCAAAACAAAAAATAGTGAATTCTGTCAAATTATTACATTGTGTGGTATCCTTTTGTTTTAACATGTTTTTATTTATCTTTTAATCTAATGTGCGTTTAGTATTTATTGTTAATGTATATCAATGCGGTGGAGAGCAGCGGTGCGGTGGAGAGCAGTGGTGCAGTGTTTAGCGCACTCCACCACAAAGTCAGCTCGAGCAAATCACGACGATCAGCATCACAGCGATGATCATCCGGCATCAACTTCACTGGGCTGGTCACGTCTTCCCGATGTCTCTCTCCAGATTCCCGAGGCAAGTTTTCTCCTCCCAGCCCAGAGCTCAGTCAAGGCGTACGCTCAAGAAGAGGGCAAGAGAATCCACTTCCGAGAAATCCTCAAGGCCAACTTGATGAAGTTGCAACATTGGCAACAATTCGTCGGAGACTATTGCCCATGATCGCCTTCGCTAGAGAGAGAGGTTGCTTGCAACAGCAGGACGCCAGCCGGCACATTCGTAAACACGTGGAGCCCGGAGCTGCAACTACAGGATCTGTCGATGCCTGATTATCGGGCCCCCATCGACGGAAAGGAGAACCTCGCTTCCTAAGTAAAATTCCTGCCCGCGGATAAAATCAGCGATGAATGATATCGCGTGAATCTGTGAACGTGTGGACCTCCTCCGCGCCTCCGATTAGGACGACTGGCTATGTACGGTGCGAAAGAAGTTCAACATGCATACATCCAAAATAGTCTTGGGCAAACCCCTCTTTATTCAACTGCTCTGATGTAGGTGGTGCAGTACGATCTAACAACTCTCATTACAATGGCATGGGGAGGTTTTCATCAAGCAGTAGATGGAAATGGTTTTTAACATTTACAATTGTATTCAAGTCTCACTATGTGCTGTTTAATTAATTGGTTACATTGGTACATTATTATACAGGAAGCACAATGGCACAGTATGCAATGTCTTTAAAGACACTGTTCAACCCTATGGGAATGTGTGGAATTAAATTGGCTTTGACACAGGCACACAATGGTATATTTCTACTGAAGAAAAAGCGGATTCTTTTAATGCTTGAGAGTGGAAAGGAAAGCTGTCTCGATGCGCAAACCCAAACGCCAATGGGCTTAAAAACACCGTACGAAGGTCATTCGGATGACATTACGGGGCACGGGTGGGCTGTAAGCCTACAGACTTTGGCCGAGGAGGCAAACCACCGCGCAGGTTTTCAAAGTATTGCCGTGTAGCTCTCCGATGTGTTTTTGGGGTTGTGTCGTGTGCTTTCGAGCACGACGTCCGATGTTAATGAAGCATCTCCCAGCACGAAGTGTCAGACGTGCCAAACAACAACAACAACAACGTATGACTCGAAAACACACGAGGCAGGGAATCTTGTTACATCTCTCAAGTTACTCTGCTGGCAAAACACTTAATGGACAATTATTTTTGACAAAGCGCTCCGTATTAAAGCAGTGCCTCCCAGGAGGTGCCTCCATCAGAGTGACACTTGCGCTCTGCAATGAACAATGAGGGCTGGCTACACAATTAGGAATGCATCCATGCAGCACTGGCGAGAGCTGGTTAGTTGCAGCAATGTCTGACACGAGTGGGGAGCTGTCACCTCTGAAGAACAAAAACCCCCAGGACGTATCATGGGAATGTAGAATATCACGCGGCACCGGACGTGGCAAAAAAAGCACCATGTAACTGGCAAAAAAAAGTTTAATTTTGAACGTCTAAGGTCCCAGGAATACTTAACGATTCCTTGGACAGCTGCCTCAAAACCTGGGCTGTCCTGGGAAAACCGTGACGGACTGCAACGTCACACACAAGCAACTGCACTCGACTTAAAACCAGGCAGAGAAAAAAAAACGCATTATAAAATGTAAGCTTGCAAACCATTCTGTGTAAAAATGCAGTTTTATTTTGAAATGTAGTGTTGTTTTTTTTATAGCAATAGTATTAATCATCTACGGCTCTTGATCAATGCGCTGTTGTATTTAAAGGACTTTCACTCAAGGTGGGGTGGGGGGGGGGTTATTGGCTATGCTTCATCATGCTGATCAGCGTAGGTTGGTGATGAGTGGCTGGGATGGACAGCGCTAGTTCAGATATCACTCGTCACTGACCGGTACTAGCCGTGGCCAGGACTCAAACTCGGGTCAACCAGCCTCATTGTGTAGTGTGCTAACCACTGCACCAGCTCATTCCACCCTCATTTGGGGTCATTTAAAATGTGCAAATAATGCGTGCATGGCCTTTGACCGCGCACGAGCTCACATACTGAGCGGGGGCTGTGGGGCCCCAAATATATATTCAGCATCAACACAGCTGCCTCAGCTGCACCAACCATATTTAACCCTGCTTATTGCGGTAGGCAGCAATGCCCAGGAGATGTGCTCAAGAGGCTGCTAAATGCATTGCTCGTTGTTGAAGAAAACTCGGCTGCACTGTGTACAAGTTGCCCATCTCATTCTCCGTGCTCTCAACTGGCTACCCATCGCCAGTAGGGTCACATACAAGACCGCCTGCCTCTGCCACAATGCCTTCATATCTGCCTGCCCGCCGTACCTTTCTTCATTATTGACGACTTGCAGCTCAGCACACGGCAGATGCCTGCGCAGCGCGACTCACGACCTCCTCTTGATACCAAGATCCAGGATGGTCATGTCTATGCGCCGTTTCTCGGTGGCAGCCCCAACAGTCTGGAACGATATCCCTCTGCACATTCGCAGCATCACCTCAATCGCCTCCTTCAAGAGAAACTTAAAAACTCACCTCCACAATCATGCTTTCGAGCGACTCTGAGCTTGGCTCCGCGCCTCTGAGTTGCGGCCACTACGTCTGCAAATTTGCGCGCGTTACAAATTGAACTATTATTATTATTCAGTTCAGTTGCACCCTTCTCGACACTGACGATTTGGGCTGACCCGAACGCTGTCCAGCATCTCCTCCTGTATTGAATCCGCCTCGCTACTTTGCTCAATTCCAATATGTTTCAGGTCTTTCTTTAACATTCATCCGTCTAGATTTGAAGCTTTCGTGACTGCAAGGATTCATAGTCTTAGGTTTTTTCGGTAAAGTCACGTAGGTAAAAAACTTTTATTAATTAAAATTTTACCTACTTGACTTTACCGAAAAAAACCTAAGAATATGTTCATCCGTCTGCCTTTCTGCCGTCCTACTTGCCGTGTTACCCTCTCTGTGCACGTGTGTTACCAACTACGGTGTTATCAGGGGCTTCATTTCTCGCTCGATATTTTCCGGAACGCTGCCAGGCTGGCTTGATGCAGGGCTTATTTGCGTACGGCACTACCACATCGAGTACAAGGCAGATCTATCCATAATCATCCGATAGTATTATTGTACCCTATATTCCTATACTCACATGAACAGGTTTGTTTAATTAGATGGACATAAATAAGGCGACATTGACGTGGTGTGCCACACTAATTCTCAGAACCTGGAGCCTGGCTTAAATTAAGCATCGGGCGTTTCTGTCTGAGTTCATCATCATTTACCTGTCCAACGATTACAGCCTCTACTCTATTGTCTTCTTGATCACAGCATAGTATTTTTTAAAAGTTGTTAAAGGTTACACGAAGTCCACCATCCAATCATTTTCCAATTTTATGTTTGGATGTCCCTTACTGGAATGTAACCAACCTGTGTTAATACTATCGTAAAGTTTTTAGTTTTCATGATGAACAGCTTTGTGAAATATTCTAAAATTGGTGAATTTACTTGTCATTATTAAGACCCCAATCTTGCCGCAACAACCTTGCCATGTCCCTACAGCGACTGTGCCGTAATCTTGATTCAGAAACTACCCTGTTGTAAACTTACCCAATTATTTGTCTGCATCCAATATCTCGTGAGCCTCAGACTATGAAATTGCTGCGTTATTAGAGCATAAATCTTCTCGGATTAAATAGTAAGACAAAATATAATCTCGTGATGAGCTTTGATGTAAAAATAATAGATTGCTTTTGTCAGAGATTTTTCCTTCTGTTGAGATTACAGGAAATATGGTTGAGCACACTACAAGTGAATGAGGTTCAGTGACCTCATAATTTTGAAAGCAGTGGTTGGAAATACTGCTTTAAACGCAATGTTTAATTCGCTTAGTGTCTGTTTAGTGTTGCAGCTTATATATAGCAAAACTTTTAGCTGCAGGGATGCTGCCGTGATGTAAATGGTAATCACATTGTAGTCCAAATGCAATGATCGCTCGTTCAATCTCATTTTATTTTTAAAACCCGTCCTATTTCGGTCCATCCGTTTAAATGGGTGCACCACAGTTCGCTGATCGGCAGATCACGTGCGGCGTAGTAAAGCGTGAGTACTGCCACCTCTTCCAAGAAGTCCGGCAAGCATGGAAGAAAATGTCAAAATACCCTAACCCCGAGGCCCTTCTGCCAGCAGTGTTGTAAGCAAGTAACTGCGGGGCTGCACCCTTAACCATCACAGCTGCAGCAGCAACTAAGTCGCACCGTCAAAGCAGATTTACACAACACAAGCTCAAATCGCACGAGTCACGTCGCATTTTCCCAGCGCTTTGCCAAAGGGCAAATCTCTCCGTAGAGCCAACGAGAGGTCACGCGAAGTTTACACGAGACGATTATTGTATCGCGTGAGTTTTTGTCTGCTCAGAAGGGTTGCCACCTGTTCTAGTATTTTTTTTCTTGCGCAGGGCACGCCTCTCTCTCTCTCTTTGAGGTATTTGTCCTGTTAAACATGTGTCTGCCCAGGACGTAAACAATTCCCGGCCTTTGTCAGTTGTTGCGTGATAATACACCGCTTGAGACAACGCGTACGTTTTATCACCCTCTTCCGCTGCTGCACTGTGAGATATTCACATATCTCACAATGCATACTCCCATGACGTTTCCTTGGTTGTTGTGTGCGTGTGTTATTTCGGAGTTGGCAACCCTACCGCCGAGGCACCGCAGCAGGCGTGTCTAAAGATGTAGCCTTGTTTACAAGCCGCTGTCCCAGACTCTTTCAATTCGTTCAGACTTGACAACCAAGGTGGCAATGTGGCAAGGGAGTCTTTCTCACGGGGGACCCCCTGCCTTCCCACACCCTGTCACGTGCTCATCCAGGAAGCAAGTCCCTGCTGTGCGAGTTAATGAAGAGACCATTGGAAACTGTCAATTCTTTGCACACACAACAACAACAACAAAACTGATGGACGTATATGGTCAGGGGGAGCATTCGAATAACATGATAATGTAAAAAAAAAGTGATAGGCTAGATATAGACTACTTCACAGGGTTATATTTTTGTATTATTACAAATGCGCTATTTTCATCGTGCGATAAGATGCAGAAATAACTATTGGAAATTGTTATTTCTGCATGCCGTGCATCACCCCCCGTGCCAGAGAACAGACCTGGAAGATGACGTCCATAACAGTTTTTTTGTGTAAGATCGCGTAAACATACATCTTTCGCGAAACCCGCCGCCACCCGACACAGCCAATGAGTGAGGGTTGTCACGTAAACAGAACATGCCAATACGTTACGAGTACAGTACACCGACTGTGTGTTGGAGAGTAAAACCACAACATTTACAATTCGAGTGCGACGTTTCGGCAGTAATTACGACCGGTATCATCAGGCGACATCCAGAGTTGTGGAGAAATCCTCCTGTTTGCAGCCTCAAAAGATGACGTCACCACATGCATGATACTAAAGTCACTTCAATGAACCTCTTCATCCACACAAGCGATGCACTTTTGATATTCCCCGGCAAAAGTTTTTTTCTTGATCACATAACAATCGAACTAATGGTGTTTTTTTACATTCTTAGAGCTGGAATTGTAGCCAAATTTACTACAAAAACGACAACAACATGCTAATTCTACACGACGATTATTATTATTTTTGAACAGTCATCGGTGACTCGGCTCATACCATCAAGCTCGTTACACTTGAAGCCCATGTTCACCGGTGCCCTCTCAGAATTCATACCCAAGGTTCTAAGGAGTGCCGCCTCAGTGCTCTGACCTCTGAGCCACCCATCCACCTCAACAATGGCAACATATTTCCTCGCAACTCCGATTAGCACGGTTGGCTATGTACTTACGGTGCGAAAGATGTTCAACACGCAAACATACATACATACATCCGATCCTTGAGCCACCTGACAAGCTCACATGTTTATTTTCATCTTGGCTAAGTATATCAACATCGCCATGGCAATCATCGGGGCAGGGACGCAGTGTGACCCAACTCCATTTCGGCTCCAACAAGCTTCTCACGCCTCGCCAAAGTTGCCATTACACCAAAACACCATCAAATGCCTCCCCCCTCTCTCCTTCCCCCCCTTGACTCTTGCTCCTTGTTTCCGCCTCTCAAATCCCAGCAGACGAAGCTGACAAGGGTGGGCACTTGTTGTTCCGCTGCGTTGGGCGGAACGTTTTCACACAAGTGTAAATGGGCCTTTCGCTCTCCCTGCCCGAAAAGCTGTGGAGAGAGGTGACATCTGACCTCTGGCAAGCTGCACGCTCGCCTCCTCAGCTTGCTGTCCCCACCCCCTTCTCCTAAGATTCGTCAGAGCCATCAAGGTAGGGTTAGACCCAAGCCAGCGGAGAGGCTGTGCAGAATGTCTTGCTCCAGATAAAGAGACCTGCACAGGCGATCGTGGGATCAGGGGCAGAGCCTGTGTGATCGCCGCATTAGTAATTGGCTGGAAACGGAGGCACGTGAGTGGGTTAATCCAGGGTTAGGAGATAACTAAGCACCGGGGCAGGATGCTTAACCCTTTGGGCCACAAGACTGCATTGCCGATACTGATGCTTAACTTCATAATAATAATGCCACAAGATTTAGACCTGATGTTGTTGCTGTTATAGCGTGAATCGTGGATGTACTTTGCACTATTATCTTATTTTTTTTGTCCTAGGCAAGGAAGTCTTATAGGGTAATTGACCCAAATCAAACTTAAAGACGCGAGCTGCCTTAATGGAAGCGCAAAAGTAATGCTACGTAAGCGCATGTAATAATACAGATCTCGTCCTGAAATAAATGTGCAAATGTTGGTTTTATTCTTATTCACGCACAAAGCAGCCCTCTATGTGCAACCTCTTGTGCAGTTCACAGCGGATCTTCTTGATGTTTAAGTAAGCTTCAGGGAACAATGTTTTTTTTTTTGCATAAGGGTTGCTCTCGAACAGCACGATGCCAAAAAAGGCAGCCAGAACTTGAATGTTGCAAACGAAGGCTCAATTATTATTATTTTATTTATATTATTATTATTTACATTATTTTAATTATTTATTTCCCTTATTTATTTTTACCTACGTGACTTTACCGAAAAAACCGAAGAGTAAGAAGGCTCAACTTGGTGCCGCTGGGCAATGATGCAGACTCGTTTGATGTCAGGCGCTGTGCGTGTGCACCAATTGAAGAAATGCTCCCAAATTAAGACTGCCACCTTAACCTTTGCAGCATGTTCATATATTTGTTTGATAAGCTTGCATATGGACATTTAATGGCAATATTAATTTTATTGCACGCTTGCTTACAAACACGGGGAAGAACACATCTCGCCATTTCTCAAAGCAGTACAACGGTGATCAAAATCACCTGCCCAGACTGCATTTTGATTGCCTAATTTCTTAACTTGATCGGAGATAACAAAAGCTATCGTGCGTAAACGGGTCTCCCTTTCTCGTTTAAACTTTCTGGACGGCTAATTACGCTGGTTCTGGATGATTAATACTACTTATAATAAATATGACTCTATAATGCTTTGGTCAATACACTGCTAAGTGAAAGCCCTCCTGGTGCCACGATAGTTGTGCAGTCATACTTCACCTCCGATGAGCACGGTGGGCTACGTACGGTGTGAAAGAAGTTCAACGTACATACTCAGGTTGCTGAAGAGCAGGGTTGCACCTCGGAGCGGTTCTGATAGCACCTGCCGTGGATGTTAACCTTCGGCCGGGAACCAAAATCAGGTTACTGGGTTCAGAGCCCAGCGTGCTAATCAATGGCCCACTGCTGCAGTTTCATATGCAATGTGTAATGACAGTCATTCTCTTGGCACATCAAGTTTGGAAATTGAAGATCACGTTCATGGTTAACGATTGAGGGACAAGGTAAAAGGTGCAGCCATGCCATGTTTGGATCACTCCACTGCTGACGGAAGTATCCCCACTACCAAGGAGCTCCAGAGAGCCCATCGAGAGGGGATCTTGGCCTACTCTTCCCATCCTACTCGGTGGGAGCACCCACGCTTGACCCAACCACACACGCAACCTACCGATTGACGAACTGATCAAAACAATTGTCCACCTTTTCAGCTGACGTGCCAGGAGATTGAACCCTTCGACCTCTGGATTGCAAGTCTATCGTGTAAACTATTCAATCATGGCAGAAATCCCAATATTTAAATGCTAATAACTATTGCAAATACATCCCTTTTATAAGCACTGCAAATTTTGAAAAACCAAAGGATAAACATTAATTGAGCTAGGACCGATTTCCGCAACTGATGTCAGCATACAACTTGGTGTAGCGATGATTCTATTTGGGCGGAAGGTTTGCAACTCATTACAAAATCACGAACTTCAGTGGCTCCGCGGACCCGAGACTCAAAGCATTCGGGCGTACCGCAGTGTGCCCCCCCTCGCCCTGCTTTGTCAAAACAAAAATAGACGCCACGGGGCAGAACACACACAGTAGCTGCTCTGTGAAAGGTTAAGAGGATGGCTCATCGAACATTCCTAAAGTACGGTACTAGTGCCTTCTCTCAGCTCTCAATCTCACATTAGAGGTCGTCCATAAATGACGTCACGCACCTAGCGGGGGGGGTCAGATTTCTGTGACGATGTGTAACGAGGGGGGGGGGGTGTTTGAGAAATGTGACGTCGCGTCAATATGCGCAACTTTAAATAAATATAGAATTGTTATAACAACACTAATTGTTATAACAACACTCCTACAACATCAGAGTGCAGCGCTACATTAAATACGCACTACAATGACAATAGTTTAAAGCGATTTGAAGCATGTTTTATTTTCAAAAGGGAAATATGGTTTTGGGGGGGGGGCAGAGCTTTGTGACGTCATATTTGAGGGGGGGTCTGACTTTTTGTGACGCCGTGTGACGAGGGGGGGGGGGGTCAAAAATCGTCCAAAATCATGTGACGTCATTTATGGACGGCCCCTTATCTTCCCTGCCCCCCCCCCTCCCACTCGCCCATGTAGTCGTCTGAACAGAGCAGAAACGTTCGACTCGTGCGCCGCATTCTAACCATCGGGGGGGTCATGGCACCAAGAAGTGAAGTGAGTTCCATGTAGGTTCGTGCTCGCGCAGTGTATTTATTTTCAGCTTGGCAGGCTCACAGGCAGTGGTTGCTCACCTCAAGATCTGTGGGTCACCGTGTTTTTAGCTCAATTTGGCAACTTTAAGCCATGTGGCAGGGGAGAGTGCACTCCACCGAAGCGGACCTTGAGCCATTTGGGGAGGCTAAAGATCCCCCCCCCCCCCAACACTCATGAGAATAGCCCATCGGGTCCTAATGCGATGCGGCTCGTTGTATATACCATTCAGAATAAATACATGGATATAGCATGTGGATGCAGCCATGTAATGGTTATTGCACTGGATTTGCAATCCAAAGATCGCCGGTTCAAGGTCCCGACACAGCATACTCGAGATGAGTACACAAGACATTCGTTTAGCAGGTCACGTGTGGTGAAATTAATCTTCTTGGTTCTTTCGGGAAGTAATAAAATAATAAAAATAAAACATAATAAAATAATATTACTTCCCTTCTACGTGACTTAACCGAAAGAACCAAAGAGTAATTTCAATATTGGTTGTTTTCTACTTCAGAGTAAAAAGGGGAGAAATGGTGCTCAGTACTTAAGCACTTAACTTATTTAGTTAATTTTGCAATGCATGACCAAAACGAACAACGCATGTTTTATTATTAAAATTAAAATAATATTTGTCATCATGTCAAGACGTCAGGATTTGAACACATTCTGTATATACGCCAAATTACCAGTGAGTCAGGTAGGTTTTGGAATTGTTGGCATACAGACACTGAGACTGTGCTCAATAATGTTAATCAAATTCCACCTGACCTATGACCCAAAGCAAACTTCTCTGAAGCGTCACACTTGCTTATGTTCTATATTTTTTCACGTCTAAGGAAGCAGTGGTGCAAAAAAATGAACAAGCTCGGCCCTTTTTTCCCCCTTAGCGCTTTTCAATTTCAGACGGCCCTTCACCATCCCAGCTGCCTGCACGCTGCCAGATTTTGAGATGTAAAAACCTTTCCTGGCTGGGCAAGTGGCACGGCCAAAGAAAACATCCTCCGTTGTGGGCGTTACGATGAAACGACGCAATTAGAGCAATCCAAAACCACTTTGGCAGGTTTTTTTTATTACGTGAAAATTGAGGAATGCAGCCCAAATATGAAGAAACGGTGAACGTCAAAGCTTCAGCCCTTGCAATTACCTGCTCGAATCACTGCTGACAGAAGGGCCTCCGTGAAAAGGAGCTATAGAGAGCCCCTCTAGAGTCTACGTTGGTCTTTTCTTCCACGCTAGCCAGGCGTCTTTGAAGGGGTGTGAGTTAGCTACACGTTACCCCCACCACAGACGATCTGTCAATCGACTAATCATCGTGGTAATTTATACTGCTGAGTGGGCCAAGGCTTGGGAGGGGAAGCGTTTAAGAACGTTGCACCGCTGTTGCAACTGCCACCGCCAACAGATCAAACCAGCCCCAGCGACTTGCCAAGTCCAGTGCGTTCACCATCCCATCACGGCGGCATATCCCACGTATAACATTTATTTAACAAACATTGTGAGTGCATTAGAATTCTGCGTTTGTTAAAAAATATGGCAACCAGTGCATATTTTTTCGTGTGCTTTATTTAAAAAGTAAAGTAGCATTTTTGGTCAAAATAATTGCATAAACTGTAATAAAGAGGTATTTCCCTACTAGGGGTTGTTCGGGAGCACCTGCGCCGCCCCTCACAACCATTTTCGGCCTTCGGCCAGGAAAGTCACGAAAAAAATTGCACACGAACGACGCATTAACGCAAGCACCCGATGCTCCGTTTTGAAGTTTTAAAATGAAACATCTTTGAATTGTATTGTGTTTTGAATTAGATAATTAGATTTCTTCATTAAAAGCTTATATCATTTTACATCTGGAAGACTTCATTGAAAACGACATTTCGTGTGAATTTTCTCTCGTCGTTAAGTAGATGGCCTTGCTGGGGGTTCGGTTCTATGCGGACTTTCACCCGTTTGGGATTGCGGGATCGAGATAAGGTGACACGGAGCTGTTGGCCGTGCGAGAAGACCGCCGTCTGCAGATCGATTCCAACGTAATCGAACGTCTGTCCCTGCGCCACCGTCGTTCATGCAGGGTGCGCGTACGTTTGCAGCGCCCCCTGCATGAAAACGACAGAAAGTGCAGCGTTCATCACAGATAAAGTTGTGCGCTTATTTAAGAGTATTATACGGTAACACATTGGTATTTGGTTCTAGCATCGGCCAATTCCAACATACGCACACTGGAATACAACAGCGCAAGTGTTAAAACTGCCATGTGCATTGCACCCGCAAATGCGAACCTTTGTACTTATTGGCTCGAACAAAATTAAGACTACATTTTTACATAAAAACCTTGTGTGGGAGCGTGGCAGTCATGCCTTGGCAGGTGGTACCTCGGTAATTTCTTTCCACATGAATACGGTGTATTGCATCGTGTAGTTCAATTGATTTAAACCGCGCATAAATAGCAATCTATTTAAAATAAATGTCAAGGCATAACTGTAACATGATCAACATAAGCCGTGTAATTGAAGATGTCATCGTGTGCCTTTTTGTGGGGTGTTCATAAGGGGAAACTAAAACCCTCCGCTTGAATGTAATATTACCACCTTTATCATTCAGAGAGATTAAAAAGTAGACAATCGGTTACAAAAATCTAAGCAATTTAAAAAGAAAATTCATCAGAGCCACCTTTTCGCATTGTTGGAGGATTTATAATCATCTCTCTTTTCCAGTATATGGAGGCTGTCGTGTCCAGGGCTTGTTGGCAATGGCTGTGATAAAATTGTTTGTCATATCTGTGCCTCTCCAGCCAGGTAGAGCAAGCAGCTCGCAATCAAAAGGTCGTGAGTTCAAATCCTGGTTGGGAATTGACTCAACCCATCACCCCACCAGGGTCAACTGGGTCCTCAAGTGCGGTGTGTTGATGCGTTCAGCCCAGTTACCAATGCTTGCGCGAAAAAAAAACCCATTACATTAAATTTGGTTCTGCAACTAAATTTCTCCAAATTCCATCTCTGAGAATGAATACTGTGCATTGGGTTTCTTGGGTCTTTCGGTAAAGTCACGCAGATAGTCTTCTTGGTTCTTTCGGTAAAGTCACGTAGAATGTAGATAATGAAATAATAAAAATTAAACATTCTAAAATCAAAATTTCACGCAGATAGGTTCAAAGAAAATAACAAAAATAACAAAAAAAACTACGATGTTTCGATCCCAACACAAGCAATCGTCATCAGGAGTGAAAAAAAGCATCAAAGCTGCTGAGGCAGGATGTTTAAAAGGTTTGAAATGGGTGTAGCCCAAGGGTCATAAGCGACGTGGGCGGGGCTAGTTATGTTAATGTGAGAAATTTGCATGTCAATGTAAGATCGGAGAGCTACCTCCATGACGACGAAGCTGCGGAGGTGGCCATTGTATTGTGAGAGATTAGCATGTCAATGTGCACTTGGCTTGACTGCCTTGCAACATTTTTCCCCCCCTCCATCCCAGCTTAAATAGTCGCTCCAAGCCTGGGGTGTGTCATTCAGACTCTGTCTTCTCGACAAACCTGTTCTCCACCTGAGGACGGCTGCTTGCGTTGTGGCCGAAACGTCGTGAGAATTATTTTATTATGTTTTATTTTTATTATTTTATTATTTCCATTCTACGTGACTGAACCAAGAAGATGCCTTGCGACAAACATTTCTCTCACATGCAGAGGGGATAGCAAAGTGTTGCCCCCCCCCCCCCCCCTGTGTGGACCAGAGGTCACTTGCATACATTCAAAGGTAGCTCTGTTACATCTGCTTATGTGGGCTGTTCTCTACTAGGAAGGGTTGTACTGCTTTGTCACCTTTGTATCATGGTATAATGCTGATAACCAAAATCGAGATAAAATTGGGGAAAATGTGCACCCTAAATTAAGGGCAAACTCATTACAGCACTTGGTTGCATAACAAGAGCTTTCCCTTCTGTTCGGCATCAAGACAACATCACAGGGAGTGACAGATACCCACAAACAAATACAGAAACAGGTCTGTTTTAATTCCCCAACTCCCACCAAATGTAATTGACAAAAGGGTGTTTTATGCACACGCGGGCATTCTTAGCAACAACAACAAAACTGCAGATGTCTTAAAGCAGCAGGGCCACAGTTGATGTTTGTTAGTTTTTTGTTGGAAAGGTGCAAGAATAACACACTCAGAGCTGTTGTGACAGGGCAGTAGTCCACAAGGCAGAGAATGTTAAGACTACACCCTCCCTCGCATCATTACCGTCCGCCACAGTCTATCCAATGCCAAACGCAGGCCTCCCCCATGTCACTCCTTCTGGCTGCCATTCCTTCACCAGTCTTGTCTATTCCTTCCAGGGATGTGTCTCTGACTTGCATTTGTTCCCTGATCCGTGTGTTCATCTCTCTGTTTCGAAGCGCAATTTAAATTGTGCTTCTACCATCACACTCATTTTCAGCTTTTCACCTTTTGTTCCATTTGATTTGTCAGTGTCCATATTGCTCATCCAAATGTCACAGTAGGTTATGTGCACAGATTCACTTTTTTGTAATTAATACGCAGAACTGTGGAATACAACTACATGGGTTTTAAGAATAAACAGTACTTAATTATGCTATATTTGTACAATTTCAAATGTTGTATTTTTCCGCACAATTAGGCTGATGTTAAATTATGCAGTGGTTGGCCTTTGTTGATTTTATCCGAGCAAATCTAAGGATGTTTTTGTCGCATATAATTCAAGCTGCCAGATATTTAAGCTTGAATTAAGGCGAATAAAAGAACCTTGATGGATTTTACATCTTGTAGAGGAAAAACCAAAATGCTAAATATGCAAAATGTTCGCATTGTAAAACAATGAGGCAACCATTAATTGAGCATGAAATGGTTTTTAAATGGGATTACCCTACACAGCTACACAGCCCGCAAAGAGCTTAAAATGTATTTAGTTAGCGCAAACAATATATATACATGTTTAATCTCACATTATGAAAAGTATAAAAAAAAGACAATATTTTTTTTCTTAGAGTGAAGAAAAGCGCCGCGAATTTAGACGAGACACAAAAGCTGAACTCAATGGACTCTTTTCTTGTTCTGAGTTCTTGGCGGAGTCACCGCGTCGTCGTGAAAAGCGGGGCCACAACGCGAAGTAACGCGAGCAAATGACAAGGATGAATATCCTTGCGAGGTTATGTGTTCACATTTGTTAATTCGGTGGTGTGAGGTTAAAGGTATTTTGCCCAGCAGCTGCTTGCTCAAGCCACTGCTGGAGGATGGGATCCCCTCCAGAGAGATGGTTCGAGAGGATGTTTTGGTCTCCTCTTCCATCCTGGCCAGATGTGTTAGCAGTGGTGTAGCCTTGCACACATTACAAATGAGCCACTTGGCAGTGCCAATGTAAATTTTTAAATGAAATACATTTTACTGCTTTATTTCATCAACTCATTTTCATACAACAACAAAAACTCACTGAGCACTCTTCTTGGTTCTTTCGGTAAAGTCACGTAGAAGGGAAATAATAAAATAATAAAAATAAAACATTATAAAATACAATTCTCACGACGTTTCGGCCACAACGCAAGCAGCCGTCCTCAGGTGAAGAACAGGTCTGTCGGAAAGACAGCGTCATTCAGACGCTGACTACGTGACTTTACCAAAAGAACCAAGAAGATTAATCCCTGCAGTCACGAAAGCTTTAAATCGAAATTTCACTGAGCACTGTTGCGTATCATTCTGGGTACTAAATAAAATACAGCCGTGTTCTCCACTAACGCGGTAGTTGCATTCCTGAAGAACACCACGTTATCGACAAATCGCGTTATAATAAATAATACTGTATATGATACAGGGTAAAGCACAGTCCCCGATGACACGTGAGGTGCGTGTGCAGGCTGAACAAAGACTGGGTTCAGTTCACTCAATCGCGTTATATTCAATTGGTATCCACGTTATACAAAATGTGTTCCCTAATACATTCATTGCGTTATATCCAATTCGCGTTCAGACAACATGTGTCAGAAGAGAATAGACTGCACATGATTCAGCTTTTGTTCTTTATTGCCAGATGAGACGATACGAACTTTTAGAATGTTCGCCTTACAGACAAATGTTGGACAACTGTGCGCTGTGAGTTTTTATGCAATTTTGTTTTCTTGTGCTGACTTCCCATGGTGTAAAGTATATGTAAAGTATTTGTAAAGTATTTGTTCAGCACGTCTGACTCTGCTGACGAGGACCAGAGGGCAGAAACCAGTCCAGGCTATTAATGTTTAAACAAATGCTGTCGATTAAACATATTCATGGGGAAAAAATCTACCAACTATGACACGTGCAAAAGGTATGAAAGTCTGCCCACCACAGAGTCAATAGCTGCAGATGTGTTACACTTAAGCAAACACTCCTCCCACACGCAACTTGACCCTCTAAAGGGTATATCCAACTTTATTTCTAGAAATACAGAGTTACGCTCTTTACAGCAATTTTTTCTTCACCAATGACTGCACCCACCATCACACCCTTGCCAAAGCGCACGTGTTGAGAGGCAAGCTGACTGTAAGCACAATAGACATTCCCCGCTCATGACGGCTTTTAATAGTTCCATGGGAACTCCTCAAAGGCTCTCTCCTCCGGTGGGGATGTGGGCAAGACAACGGCTAAGCGATATGACATTGATAACGGCGAGAAACCGCCGCTATTGGAAGGTTCAACCCTAACCCCTGAGAGGAGAACTGCAATTTTTTGAGAGGTGGCAAATGGGATCGAGGCAGAAACTCATGACTTTGGGGAGTGGCACTCAGCGGCAAGCAGGCGTTTACTCCCAGCACATGCCCCCATTGGACTCCTCCGTTCACAGGGTTGTTTCAGGAGTTGGGTGGGCACCGGATACCCTTCCTGCGCTGCTAAGCCCAACAAATTCCCAGGCTGCAAAGTGATAAAAAAGTGGTAGTAAACGGGGAGGGGGGGGGGGCAATAATAAAAAAAGAACACTTCAGGCCTCGTCGCGAGCGAACTGCGGAGACACTTACACCAGCGCCCTGTATATCCCATGGTGGTTTATAGTGGCTTTTTTTTTTAAAACGTCAGCAGTCATTGACCATTGTTTTGTGTGGCTTGTTTTTCATCGCCTCCAAAAAAAAAACCGTCGCTTGCTTGCTTGCTTTTATTTTAACGACCGTCTCCCAACAGTAATTTGGTTGCATTAATGTTTTGCTCCAGGTCAAATGGAAACCATTTAAGTAAGGTACGGTTGCAGATCTCGAATGGTTGAACTTTATTGTGATGAAGGTCATCCTTGTGTACGTCACCAAAGTAGGAGTATTCTGCTGTCTATTCGTCATTTGAGGAAAAATTGTCTTTAGGTAAAACGGGTGTAGTTGTCCAAACCCAAAAAAACCTGACTCCTCTTACTCAATTCCAGTCTCATTGTCATTAAAAAGGTGACCTTAATAACTTTTCATGATACTAGATTCCTGAGATTTCTCCTCCACAAGTAAACCTATAACACTATGTTCATATTTTAGTTTATGAAGACTCAAATTTATCGTCTAACTGTATATATTGTTCCGTGCCTAACGTGTTGGTCATATTCCATATTTTAAGACCAATCTACGTATATGACCACAGTACAAAAAAACGAAATCTCGTTATTTTCTTGCTCAGGATGTATCCTTCACATTGTTAAGCCACCTCGATTATAATTTAACTGAAGCAATGTTGGAAAAGCAAATCGTGACTTAAATTGAAAAAAAGAAGACCACATGGATTGAAAAACGGTTTCACCACTGTCTATCCAACCAACCCCAGCCGCAGATACATCTGACTCGCTGCATTATGGGAAACGCAGTGGGGTGGATAATCACGTGATTCCCCTTACCGTATTTTTACATAGCTTTTATTTATATTTATAAATTGACACCCCTTAGAACATCAATAGCATGACACACTAAAAAATAATAACATTGGTGTGGAAAGATAGCAGGTTCATCCAACTAGCTCAATGCTTTACACCGTTTCTGAAACGACAACACTTTGCTGTGTATTTTCAACAGATATACCCCTTTCAGGGTAAACGCTGTTTTTCACCGACTCTAAAAAAACAGGAAGATACAATTAATGATGGCTGAGCAATGAATTTTACAAGCAGTTCACAGACGCAACTGGAGAAGGCTACAACAACATTCATTACGACGCTGGTCTAACAGTGGACGTAAAACCGCTTTAAAACATATATAAGGAGATTTATGACAACAAAAAACTCACCACCAAACTCGTCTTGTGGAAACACAACCGCCAGTCCCGTCTTTGCATGTGCTTCGTGAAGCAAAGTTTATTCTCCACCCAGAGAATGAGCAGAAATCTAATCTGCTCATTACACTTGGGCCCCTGATTGTCAGTGGCTTTTGAATAATAACAAGGTAGAATCGGTGCATATGCAGAATTAATAATGCAAACAGACACTTGGAAAACGATACCATCATTCGCATAATTTGTACTGTGCTTCTTTACTTATGGGAAGTGCAATGGCGTGGACATCCACATTTATTTATCTTTACTGTTTTATGTATGCGTATGTATTTTTTTTATATATACTGCATACTCCTAAACTGCCACAATCTCCAGTGCATTGTGGTTACTCATGATTACCTCCCAAAAGGATGGAACCGTAATATCCAATGACAACATATTATCACATTCGACGGAATTGAGAAAATGTTCAACAATTGCACGAAGTGTAAAATAAATATTGAATAAATACAGTCAACCACTATGACCAATACGGGCAAATTAAATCCGTGACTATTTTTAGGCAATGCTCCAATTGGGACAATGATTACAGAAAACGGGCACCCCACTAGTTAATTGATACCCAGCCTTCAGCCCATGAACACTTAATACTGTTAATTAAAAGTTCATTACGTTCAAATAGTGTGTAATATTGTCCCAGTTAATACATTGAAAATTGGAAAAACTAGGACAAATACCGCTGGGATAATGTTCAACCCAACCTCTCTATCATATTACCGGGTCCGCCGCTCTTCATTACGCCAGGGAAAAAAACAGATGCAGGCATCCACTCTCCCTGGGTTTGTTAAAACAGAATTCTAAAGTCGAATTGACATATTTTTAAAACAGGGTAGGTTGTCGTGGTTGTACCGCAACCTTCCATGGCGTGATGTCCAACGTTTTGCTCTACGTGTTGGCAGCTTCTTCGGACATTTGTAAATCAGAAAGCAAGTACCTCCCACAAGTTCATTAGTATCCAGTCCTTCAGGAAGTATCAGTTGCAGAATAAGCTTCCAGCACGCAGAGTAAAACTTTGGACGTCAATCCAAACAGCACATGGTAGAACCTGAAAACGTAGCCGGAGAGTTGACACCTTTTCCCGTTGACAAAAAAAAATTCGTGCAGGATTTCATGCCAAGGGGAGGGTTGAAAGTGTTATGTTAGGGCTTGAAGTTACCAATTATGGTGTTGGGCACATTTAAATGCTGCTTTGGCAATGTTTTATTTTACAGAGATGCCAGCTTTGGAGGTGTGTTAGTTGACTATCAGGTGTGCGTGTCAATAATTAGCTTCGGAGAGCAGCAGGCTTAAGAATAATCAGACGCACTCACATTTGTTTTCCTCGGTACCCAAGTTTCTCATTGAAAAATGCTTTCATTGTGAAAGGAGAAAATTGCAAAATGTACCTAATTATAGTCAATGACTGCAGAGTAAAATCACCTCTCTGCCACACGCCTCTCTCTTCAGGCTCAGTGGAGAACCCCCATTGTGGACCAATGACTCATGTTCAGCCAAGATACATTTGTTTCATCCATTTCTGTGATTATATGCTAACCTATTCTAAACTTGTATTGGAATACACCTCAACTTGTGGCCGATTCAATTATTTCCCACAGTAGGAGTCGTGTTCTGACCAAGAGACTGCCTGAACAAGCAGTGATGGTGGTAGGCCACGAGGGACTTATCACAGACACGTTATGGGGAGGGGGCTTTCAGTTGATTAAATCCTTGCTAGATGACAGAAGAGATAAAGACGAAAGATATAATTGTAGTGGGGTAAGATAACTGTACACACAAAGAGATTCACAATCAACATTTATGGGTTTAGATCGCGTTATTTATAAATGTGTCGTAACCCTCCACCACCCGACACGGCCAATCAGTAAAAAAGTGTCACGTTGACACATTTAGAAATAACGCGATCTAAACCCAAAAACGTTGATTATGAATAATATTGGTCGCGAAAGCCTACGTATTAAACTGACAAATAGAGATGTGAGATGTGAGAAAAGCGATGCAGTCACGATAGGTATCAGAAGGGATCAATATACTTTTATTGTCAATTATGTCTATATGTTCATTCGGAAATTTCACTTAGCTGATGTTTGATTCTCCCCTTTTTTGCATGAATCTGGGACCTCTTCAGCTACTTTGGGCCCTACGCTTTTGCCTGAATTGCTTATACCGAGCACTAACACTGCAATCAAGGTTATACGAACAAACTCAAGAGAGCGGGGTGAATTTGGAAGTGCGGGGCTGCATCCCGTGTGGTACAATGCGCAGGCTTGGCACGAGGTCTTTGTATTAGAAATTCAAACGTACACGGATTATTATGTCAAGTTTGGATGTTTGTTATTTTATTCAAAAATAATAAGCTTGACAAGAATTGACATGTTCAAGACACGTATTTCAGAATGCTATTTCAAGGCTCTGGAGAACTTTTAAAAAATAAAAAAATAAATAACAACATATAAAATAAAACAAAAAACCAATTAAATTAGAAGGTACTGACTTCATTCAGTGACATTTTTACATTAACACAATATTGCGCATTTTGCGGCTTCTGTGGGTGATTTTGTGAGTCGATAAAATGAAGGATAATGTACATTGATCCTTTTAATATACTTTGTCTGTGAAGTTGTCTTCAACTGGCATAACCAAAGATGCTTTGCCTACCAATCTCACTTTGTTTTTAAACAAACATTTTACATGAGAACTCATCCACAGAAGAATGTGTTCATTGTTAAAAAAAAAATATTATAACAAATCATCATTTTTTTCAAAGATCTTTTTTTTTCTCCAAAATAATGTACATTTATAACATAAGGCTACTTTAAGTCTGCCAAACAATTTGACAACACTTGATATACTGTATTGGCACACCTGACCAGCAGGAGTGAATGGGTGAACACAGCAATGCTAGTGTGGTATTACACATAAACCTGATTTCAGTATCATAAATGAATAAAGTTTTCAAAAGTTAAAGATGCTTAATTATAGAACCTAACATACAATTTTAGTACAACTCCATAATTTGAATTGGTCTATATTGATTTCCTTGTGTGGGTTATTTTTAGCATTTTATGAGAAACCAAATTGGTACGATGCAAAAATGAATCTAACATTTTCAGGCCTTCAGTCAAATGGCTTCCAGTCACACACCACATTGTTCCGTGTAAATGCTATCAAAAAAACTGCATCAGTGAGATGCAGTAACAACTAAAACCACATAACTCCTACATTGAACAGCACCAAAAGAATACAAAAAAGTGCAAAATAATTAAAACTGTAACAGCCTTTAAATCTGAAGCCTTTTTTTCAGTTGGTCAAATGCCACGAAGGTTTTTGAAAAATAACAACAACAATAAAATAATAAAAAAGAAATTTGCACTGACATTTTAGATGTAAACAATTCAGCTACCCACAGTAGCTTTGACAATTCACAGTTTCCACCTCTGTTACATTTTTCCTTTTTATGTGATTTTGCTAATTCAGCAAACTGTCATTTTAACAAAAGCAGATAAGCTTTGTGTAATCTTAAATAACTTGATAGGCCTACTATGGGCCAATGCAGTTAGAACCTATAGCATATTAAGCACCTTTAACAAGCTCTTAAATTAAGTACAGTGATATTTGTACATAACACTTCTGTTTTGATGGTTCGTGTTAATCCAAAAAAAATTCTTCAAGCAGTAACTGTACAGGTTTTGTTAAAATAAACTGATACTAGTACAGGTTACTGTAGAATAGGATCATTGTAAATAAATGCGTGAATAATCAATTTTTGTGGACATTAAACTTTTGACCATGTCTGTTGGTTATAACATATTTGTTTGACGTTATTAATTTAGGTTTCAAAATCTTTTAATTGTGATTTTTTTTACATGTATAAATCAAAATATATCAGGTTAATTAGGTCAAACCTTGCTGATGTTTTTTTTTAAAGTAACACTTCATTATATGTAGCCAAAATTATGGTTATTTATAAATGTAACCTAGAATTATGCAAAGCTGAAAACTGACTGCATTATCAACCGACATTGCCTGTGATCTTTAAATATGTCCAGGCCTTTCCTACTACACTCCCAAGCATGTGCCCCTCTTTACCGACTTGCACTTTTATCCACCAACATGAGGTTACGCCAAAATGATCCCCTTTAACAGCACACAAGTTTTCGTTGTTGTGTGTCTGGATGCATCATGAGACTATCAGTCAATGAAAGATTCTGTTCATATAACAGATGCATTAACAGGAGAAAAAAAAATCTAAAGGTTATTATTAGACAGAGTATAACCCAAGTCATGAAAACAGTGAGTAAAGAGTATTAAAGTTCAATAACAAAAATGTTGCACTAAACGCGCCCATGCTTATAACCTTCTGCAAAGTCCCTGCAAAATTTTGGCGACATTAATTGAAATGTTACTTGATATGTGAACACCTGGGGAAAAAACACACAAGCAAATAACATAATTGACCCAGTGTTAAATTCTGATTATTAATGTTTAAATTAAGTGGAACTGAATGTCAGATATCCTAAGACTGTGTTGGTTCATCCGCAGAAACCGCTGTAGCCCGAATTCCCTTTCGTTATGCCATTTCTAGCTGAGTTAAGCTCATGATTCGACCATAGCCGACACACTGCAAATCTCAGAGTTGTTAATTTGAATGAAATTCCTTCAGGTTGTTTCGCTTGAGAGGTTATATTAGTGTATACGGACTTTTTTTTTTGCCTGCAATGCATGCACAAAGAACTCTTGCCCCAAGTAACGGCGGAATCTCTCTAGGTAGTTTATACATTACAGTGCAGCCGCATTTATTACTCCCTCCGTCGTGTACCAAATTGCAAGCTGCTACAGCGGAGAGAAAATCATCTTAAGGCTTTTTTTGGCCCAGAGTCATTATTTCAGCTGAAGTTCACAGAGTGGCACGTCTCCGCCGAAGCGTCGTGCAAGCCGGTTGGCGAAACGATTTGGTACGGCCGGCTCGTCCACTCGCCAGCAACCATTTTTGAATATTTCTCTATCCTCTTCGTCTAAAACCGAAGCGTGGCCAAAACCTTGTCGTGCGCGCGGCAGGGTCGCTCAAATGGCCTTGGATTGTTCATCTCTCAAGTACCTCTCATAAAACCCTGTCTAGACACAAACAAGAGAATCCGGCGACCGTGTCTGCATAAAGACCGCAGGCACTCGTCTCAAGGCCTTGTCATAGTTCAGGAAACCCTCAAGTGGGCCTTTTTTCTTGTTCTCCTCCTCCTCCTCCTCCTGCTGCGCTTATTTATTTACTCCTTTTCAAATCAATATTAAAAATTTCATTTCATTGTTACTTCTAGGAAATTGCTCGTTCCTCGCCAGGGCTCTTTGAAGGGATATTTCGGCCGTGCGACTGCTGCGACGGGGTGTGGTGGGAGCCAGTTGGGGGGGGGGGGGAGTTGGCAGGTGAGCGGAGCCCCCCCGCCAGTCACACCCACTCTTGCATGGAGCGCTTGCAGTACAGTATGTGCCGCGGCGTGCCCTTGCGCTTGAACTGCAGCACAGTGTAGGCCAGCACCAGCATGCACAGCGCCAGGATGCAGGGGATGACCACGGCGATGGCGTTGACGCCGCTGGCGGCCGCCGTGCGAGCCACAATGTCCACGTCGTCGCCGTGAGGGCGGTGTCTCCGCCGCCCGTCGCTGTCGTCGGAAACGCCGCCGCCAGGGCCACCGGGTCCACCGGGTCCACCGGGTCCACCGGGGCCTCCTGGGCCTCCGGGACCGCCGCCACCGCCGCCGCCGCCGCCGCAACCCATCCAGTCATTGAGGATGGAGCGAGGGTAACCGGACTCCACCGAGAGCCGCTCGTTGTCAAACTTCCAGTAGTCCTTGCCCTTGTAGAAGTAGGTGTAGGCTGCATGTGCGAGCAGGAGCCACAGAGAGAGGGTGGGGTAGAAACAATGAGCGTTCTGCTGATGAGTAGCCCGTACGTACGTGGAGAGTTTGTTTTGCCAATTCACGGCTGGGCAAAGGTCTCGCTACGCCGTGCAGGTCGTGAGGGTTATTCGGTCTGTGCTCCGCAATGCTGGTCAGAGTGGGTTGGTTGGTGAAGGAGGGGAGCATAGATGTGTGTGAGCATAGAAGTACAATACAACAACGGTCCACTGCCGCCTGTGCAGCAGCCTAGAGCACCTGCAGTGCAGGTTTCGTCACCCATCCGAGGCTCAAACCTGCTCAGCTTCCGAGATCTGACAAGATCGGGCGCATTCTATAATTTGTCTTTGGAATTTTCTAACCCGCCCCTACTGAACATATGTGAAAACGCTCATATCTCATTGGATTTCTCCAGGATAAAGATTCTGATTCTGGGTGATTTGGTCATGGGAAGGTTGTATGTACGTAATTCTGAAATAATTAATGTTTACATTTGGACGATCGTTTCTAACTAGGAGAGTATATGCACCTACTTTATTTTTTAAATGTGCCAGGATGTTTTCAGTGTGTATGCTTAGAGATATACATTAGATGAACAATACACAAGACATGTATTTATATTCTTCAAAACTCTGGGGGGGAAATATAAAAGTTGAATAAATGAGTATTGCCTCTACAAGGCCTTTGCACTACTGCCCCAGTGTCATCGATAACTCAATTCATAAAATCCTCATTCCACTTTTCCACTCAAAAGTCTCAAATCTTATTTAAAATAGGCTCTGGGAAAAGATTGTTCTCAATGCCACAGGTCATCGTTTCTGGCTGAAATCAATACAGCTATATTTTTTTCACCATCTCATGTCATAAGTAAAAAAAAACGAACAACTTTTTGCAGCGCACCCAATTTTTTTGACATTACCACTTTCGCAAATCCTACACCTATTGTTGGAGCCTGGGTACGAGTGAAATGTGGCGACTGATGATAAGTGCAAAAATAATGTAAGATTTCATGGAATGCAACTTAAGTGGTATAAATCCGTATGTGTGTACCTGGACTGATATTTGCAAGAGTGTTCTTGCTCCTTCCAAGAATACATTTTGGTAAAAACCAATTTAATGGATTTCACAGATTTGCTCTGGCCTAGGCTCTTACAATATTCTAAAATTATTATGTTAATGTACATGCAATTTTATCATCATCTATCATTATTTGTACTTTGCCTCCCCTGAAGTAAACTTCGTGTTTGCATATCGAGTAATAGTAAAAACGATACGCATTTTTATGTTCTTTTGTGCTATAGCACAGAGAAAACCGAAACAAAGCAATATCGATATTAAGCCATTCGCCAAAAACGGACAAAATAGACAATGATTGTAGAGTAGGCGGCAAATGTTTAGAAGCGAATGTGGATTCTTACCGCCCTCTCGACCCATGAAAGCTCCCTTTGGTCCGTCCGGAATGCCCTTCCACACTGTGACTGACCGCGGATACCCAGGGTCCGTGGCGTGGTTATCCTCATTGAACCGCCAGTACCTGGATCAAGGAGCAGCATGTCACGTACCGTGTAGAGGAGCAGGAATCAGCGAGTGAGGTTCACGGGAACAACAACCGCGGTAATTGAAGAGAGATAAGAATGCAACTGACCGCCAGTGAGCGAGCGAGCGAGCAACTGGCATGAATTCGCTGGAGGAAGAAGTGGATTCCTCCTGGCCATTGCTTACCTATCTCCTTGGAAAAAGAAGGTCTTCCTCATGGGCTCCCACCAGAGTGCGGCATCAATGCGGTCGTGGGGCAGGCCGTTCCCAAACTGAGCCAGGCTGCGGGGATATCCGGGTTCGGCCATTGCCTCCTTGAACACCCAGTACTGGTCACCTGACACAGACAAACCAGATCCGAGTGTGAAATGAAAATGCGTACACTGTGCTGGAAGGTATAAGAGTGCCCATATCCATGGAAGCTTTTGTTTGCTATTTCACCACCTGCCATGCATGGCATATTGAAAAAAAAGTATAACTCCTTATATGTGTGTGTGTGTGCAAACAGCAGTGATTGTGTAAACACCAAATGATTGTGCAGCCACAGAGATTTGCAACAGCAAAACAACACACGTGGAATGTAATAATGTGTTGGGAGACCGTTTGGCATTCAAGACTGTGTATAATGACCAAACTACCATTTCGGATTCCCGAAACAGTTGTTTTGTTGTCCTGCCAACACCGGTTTCTTCTTGGCTGTCAAATGTGTGTGGCTTATTGTATTGAAGAGCTACATGGATTTAGCGTTAAAATTAGTTGCATGGATGCATCTGCCCAGTAGTTCCATGAGTGCCCAGCAACTGCCATGTCATGATTCAAAGCGTGCTCATAAGCACTCAAGTTTGTTAAGCCCCATTAGCCAAATGGTTCACAAATATATTTTTCTTCAAAAGCAGAATTCCTTTCCACTATAATAGCATAGGCTCCAGATTCTAGATGTGAAATTGAACATTTGTTTTTACGGAAAAATAAGAAAGACATTTAAACAACAAGCTAGTAAACACACTTGCCATTACTCCAATCAATACGCCTGCAGGAATTTGGACAAAATATAGATTCGCACATTTTTTGCTAATTGAGAAACATTGATGTAGCATCCATTTCATAATTAACGGATTTAATTGATGAGAGTTCACTGATACAGTGGGTGGTCTGCTTCCAGTAGTGATTAAAGTAAATGGGAGCCTCCAGACAGTGACAATTGCCCCGGTTTATGTTTTCACCAAAGTCTCTAGAAACCAAAACCATGCACATGACTCCATAAACAGGAAAGTGGGCTCTGATATGCACGATCAAATTTGTTTGTTATTGCAGTAACGAATTAATTTATTTATTCCTTCCACAAATTATTTCTAGGAAAAAAACCCTAGAGGGTTGTTGAATTTGCATTTGGGCGCCACGGTGGCGAGATGTTAACTCCCTTGCCTGCTGTGCCATTTCCCCTTCACAGCAACACACCTTTGAAGAAGACAAATTTCCCGTCAGGCCGCTCGTAGGCGGCGTCAATGTTGGTCGGCAGTCCTCGCCAGAAATGTCCGATGTTCATGGGGTAGCCGTCGAGCACGCGGTTGTTGCGTACGCGCCAAAACCAGCGGTCCTGCGGTGGCGGAATGTCATGTGCCATCACATCATCATGTAAGGACGCCGAGAATTTTACCGACACACAAAGAAGCTGTTCAACTCGTGAAGCTTAACCAATTTTTGTATCTGGCCGGCAATAACGACGCAATTATTAGTATTATTTACATCCCTTTGTCAATTCATCACTTCGTGAAGGCCTCTCAACATCTTCCAATCACGGGGCTTTGACCCATGCTTACCCACGCTGGTCATGTGCTATGGCAAAAGGTCCATTGCCCAACATGTCACCGAGAATATGTTATTTATTTTAAGGCCACAGTGTTTTTAAATTTGGAGCTTTCGTGACTGCAGGAATTACTCTTTGGTTCTTTCGGTAAAGTCACGTATAAAGATAAAATAATAAATTAAATAATCGCATACGACGGTTCGATTGCAACACAAGCAATCATCATCAGGTATAAATGAAATGGCAACAAAAATCTAACCAGAAAACTATAGACAGACATATAAGCAGACAGATATCACCAAGATACATAGAGAGAGAGTAACACATAGGCACAGAGAGGGAGATCGTCGCTGTGGCGAGGCCTTAAATAGACAGGGGGGCGGAGGCCTCGCCACAGAGACGATCTCCCTCTCTGTGCCTATGTGTTACTCTCTCTCTATGTATCTTGGTGATATCTGTCTGCTTATATGTCTGTCTATAGTTTTCTGGTTAGATTTTTGTTGCTATTTCATTCATACCTGATGATGATTGCTTGTGTTGCAATCGAAACGTCGTAGTATGCAATTATTTAATTTATTATTTTATCTTTATACGTGACTTTATCCGAAAGAACCAAAGAGTAGGGCCACAGTGTTATTGATATATTTCGATCAGTGCAGGTTGGTAATGTACTTGTAAACAAAACTCACGTAAGCGCATTGCCGTCACACCCGTGTCTTGGCGAATGATGCAAGTAATTCTGAACTCAGGGTTCCCCACCAAAATGATTCCTAAGAGCCCTGTGACCTCGCTTCTGTGCACCAGTCGAGTTTTACATTGTTATTCTTGGTTCTTTCGGTAAAGTCACGTAGAAGGGAAACAATCAAATAATACAAATATAAAGCAATACAATTCTCACGACGTTTCAACTGCAACACAAGCAATCATCATCAGGTGTGAAAAACACGGCAAGAACATTTGAAACAAAACGCCACTTTATTATTTTATTGTTTCCCTTCTACGTGACTTTACCGAAAGAACCAAGAATATGAATCCCTGCAGTCATGAAAGCTTTAAATCAAAATTTTACATTGTTCTCTATAAAATTAGTAAGACATGCTCATTTAACCTACTTACTTCACAAGGGATTACAATCCCTCAGAGCGTTTTTAAGGTCTTATAAACTAGGTGTAGCTTTCACTGAAATTACATATATTTTACATTAATGTCTGATTACTTGTTATACTATATTTATTATTATATTAATTAAACATAAACATGCGAGTGAAAATCACATTAGATAAACAGTAGTCTGACTCAGGAATGTATTATTCAGCAAGTCACTGCAGTTGATTTCAACGAAATCCACAACTTCACCTCCGTTTACATTCTAAGTTGAGAAGCAGCAATGAAGCTCTGAATGTTTAATGGAAACTATCAAAATAAGACAAAAAACAAGAGTTACTTTTTTTCCGTAATCAGTTGAAATATCAACCCACATTTGATGTAAGTATTTTACGAGAATTGATTTTGTATTCTGTGAGCGAGTTTAAACAAATTAAGTAATGCTGAATAGAGTGATTGAACATATGCCAATCATGATGGACACTAAGGTCTATTGACTAAAAACTAAACTGGTGGGCCAGTTCAATAAATTAGCTTTTATCTCTACTGCAAATACACGTTAAAATTGTGGCCCCTTTATCACAAGCACAACCGCGAAAGCCTAGGCAGTAGTACAAGTCTTACCTCTATGCTCCAGAAGAAAACTGGAGCACATGTATGTGCTGATTCCTGTTCAACACAGCCAGCATTCATACTCTTTGGTTTTTTCGGTAAAGTCACGTAGGTAAAAAAAGGAAAATAAATTAAATAACGACGTTTCGGAGGCAACACAAGCTTCCGTCTTCAGGTGGAACCTACGTGACTTTACCGAAAAAACCAACGAGTATGGACCCTTGCAGTCACGATAACTTCAAATCTAGAATTAACAGCCAGCATTACAAAAACCTCAATTCATTACAAAACTAAATCCAATCATCCCCGGACCTTAAACAACACGCACACGTTAATACACCGCGATGCCCCAGTCCTTAACTCACCTTGAAGACAAACATCTCGCCACGGAGAATCGCCACGGTATCGAACCTCCCCTCGCAGATGTCGGGGGTGGTGCCGGGCGGCGGTGGCGGTCGATCCACGCCGAGGTCGGGGCTGCGTGGAGGCTTGGGCACCTTGTCGACGCGGCGCGGGGTCTCGGGCCGCCGGGGAGGAGGTGGAGTCGGAAGGGGTCGCGAGGGGACCTTGTCCTGCTCAGCGGGGCCTGCCAGGGGACACAGACAGGAGATCGTGGATTCGAGCCCGATCCTGACGCCTGTTGTATATTTGAAGTTTGCGTGTCTCTCTCTCTCTCCCCATGCTCGCGTGGATTTTTCTCCGGGTCGTCCAGTTTTTACTTCCACATTTAGAAACATGCGTTTAGAGTATTTTGCCACATGAGGAGCCATTTCGTTGAGCTATCATTTGTTGCCAGATTGCTTCTGAAAAAGAGCGATGTAGCTCAGTGGGCCTTACCTGGTAAAATTAAAATAGAAGTTTTCGTATCTAGTGCTGCCGTGGTGTAATGTTTAGCCCACTGGACGTATCCAGAGGTCACTGGATCCATTCCACCTCTCGGCGTGGTGGTTTAAACAATGGCCAAGTTTCTGAAATCCACACCACCCCCTTTCCCCGCCTTTATCCACGCAGCTACCAGCCTGTCGACCGGCTGGCTTTTGTGTTGTAGTGTAACGTGTGGGTACCCACCACCTCCTCCACGATGTCTGGCCAGTGTGAAAGAGTAGGCCAAAATACTCCTTAGAGGGGTTCTCTAACACTGGTCAACAAAAAAAAAACATTTTTTTCTGGCCTGGACTTTTGCAGCTGTTTTAGACTAATTTCAGGGTGCTGATTCCAAATCTGATCTCAGATTTGCTCTATCACATCATTTTTATGCTATCGGCATACCCCATTTTCATTGATTTTACCCAAAATTAACTCTGTCACTTATGATTGCAAGTTGTTGCGAGTCAGTGACTGCTTTAGTGTTAAAATATGGTGCTGTATTTTTAGGATAGTGTGCTTATAATATCATTTTATGTAGATATCCACATTTATTTAATATTTTTCTTCCGCAGTTTTTATTGAAAATGCAATATTTGATATCTCAAAAACCTGATGTGATAGACAAAAACTGATGCCAGATTTGGAATCAGCACCCCAAAATTACCTTGAAACCGTTGGAATACCTTATGCCAGAAAAAGTGTGTTGACCAGTGTAATAGCTCCATTCTAGCAGAGGTCTTTCCAGGATTGCTCATAGGCTCTTATTAAGGCCTGAATATCACATGTGCTGTTGGTGAGGCCAGCGCTGTCTGTACTTATTTCGGGCTGAGTGAACCTGAAGGGAAGCCCACTCCAGGTATAACTAATTCCAGTAATGAGTACAATATATTTTGAAGAAGCTAATTCAAGTTTCCAAATATCTGCAGATGCTACGAAATTACTATAAAGTATAAAAAACTGGTATCTAAAATGTAAACTATCCTATTATGCAAATTATATATATTATTAAAAATATTTGACAGTTCTGGTAGAACATTGCTTGGTGTATGCTCATTTATTATTTCATGAGAAGCTCGTTATAACATTGTCCCTTCTTCTTTGTAATAAATCCACGTTTTAAAAAAACACATGTGTCGCTTAATATCCTGGTTTTGACCACTATGGTCAAGCTCTGTATATGTCCACGTTCATGTCACTTATGTAAAAAAAACTGTTCTGTATTTCCAAGCAAAATTTTGCAGAAGAAAAAAAAATACTTGAAGGCAACATGGGAATTGGATCTTAAAACTTTGGCAGAAAAGTATATTCAACTTCCAAATTTGTATATGAAAGTTGGAATGAACATATTTTTAAGTACATGAAAGGTATCATTGTATCAACTGTTTTAATATGGAAGGCAACGGGTAGTAAAAGTTAGGAATATTTTTTTTTCGGGTGGGAAGGGAAGGTAAGGTAACGGAGGGGCTATGCACATGGTCACGTAACAGAAATTTAATGAGACAGCCAAATGAGTCAGTGCAGCTTTTCCATGTCAGATGTGGCCAAAGGATTGAATGTACATTTCGTGGAAACGCAAGCAATCATTCAATTATCCCGAAATGACCACGCCCATTGCAGCGGTGCTCTGGAAACTCCTGTCCGGTTCATTTGGAGCTAAGCAAGGAGTTCCACTGTGCAGGCACCGCGAAGACTGGTCGACTCAGAATAAGCCGTTCATTCTGACGGGAAGCTACACAAGAAATGCACAATGTTCCTAGATGTTAGCGCCACTGGTGTGCGCTGTGGCTTATTTGCTGGCTGAGTGTATACGTTCAGCTGGCATGTTACGTAAAGCACAAGGCAACACAAAAGAGGCCATACTGTGCAAATAATGACCGTGCAAGCCAGCGTTAGCTCTCAATAACCAGGGCCCTCAAGCTACACATAGTCGTTCTTTATATTTTTTGTACCCAATTGTAAGGTATGCATAAAGTGTCATTACATTTTTTTGTGAGAAAAAAAAGAAATAAATTTGAAAGTCACATTAGTGCACGTATTGTCAATGGTAAAGGCGCAGCCCTGCAAATGCCTGCTCGCCCCACTGCTCGTACAAGAGCCTCCACTCGCGCCAACTCGAGAGGGCCTTACTCATATTCTTACTCTTTGGTTCTTTCGGTAAAGTCACGTAGGTATAAAATAAAATAAATCACGACGTTTTGGGCGCAACACAAGCGCCCATCTTCGGGTGGGAAAGCATGGTCTGCTGCTGAGGCAGACTGTTCAAATCAAGATCGAGAGGGCCTCTTCAGGGGCCTACTCTTCGACGCTGGTCAGTTCGTCTCGGAAGAGGTAGGAGTCTGCACAAGATATCGCACTGCCTGTGACCAATCGACTGTCAAACTACTATATATGCATAGTACAGCTTTATATTTTAGTTTGCCAATTATTAGGTGCTAACATAGAGTATTACTTTTTTCGTAACTAAAACACCTAACTGTTGTATAATTTTACGCATCATCGATACCGCTATAATAACATTGTTTATCAATTTTTATGTGCGTGTGTGTGTGAAGTGTATTACTTTTACGTAAATAAACACTGCAGGCGTCGCTAAATTTTATTTTAGACACCATTAAGCCAAAGGGGAATAGAACTACCGTTGGTGGGATTTTTTTTTGGAATGGAACTGTCATATTAAAACCTCTTTGTCAAAAAATAAACACTTTGGGAGCATTTATAAAAATGACGACTGAAATAAAGCACGCCGGAGGGCCCTTTACAAATGAGGTGATAAACAAACCCAAGCACAATTAATACTCGAGAGCCAACAAACACTGCACCCAGTGGGACACGTGCACATTCAGTTGGGAAAGCAGAAATATAAAAAACAACCAGACACACTTTAACTTTTACAACACAGCAAAAACAACAAATACACAACTAACAAAACACAACAACAAAAGAAGAGCCAATCACGTCTAAACCACCCACCAAAGCAAAACAGATCAACAGAAACAAAACAAATGTATGGTTGCTTCAGTGAAGCATTATTGGTAATAAATCAAATAAATCAACTTCCAGCCAATGGACCAATTGGCTTGAAATCTTTTTAGTCGTTGTGTTCGGCGAAATAGTTTAGTAATTAAACAGGGAGACAGATAACGGTGGACCCAATGCATCGATTCATTAATGAATATCGACTCTTGAGATCATGATACGTACATTGTAAAAGTCAAGAATATTTGTATTTGTATATTTTGCACGTGAAAGGGTTCAACCGACCTCTGTGGCCACTGGAGGCCGTAACATTGTTCACAGGACTTGAGCGTATCTGATGAGAGTGAAAATTTAGATATATTTTTAGCTATCCGAGTTAAAATTTGCCAAATTCAGTCCCCGAACCAACTTTAATGATGTTTTTATTGTGCAGAGTAATTTGTGACTGGGCCTGATGCCATGAACTCACTTACACTTTGAGAACTCAGGTTTAATCACAGTCCCCACTGAAATAAGAGAGAGAAATAGAGAACACAACATTGTATTTGAAAGCCTCTACATGTCTTCCACCTAGGCCTCGGCAAGGTAAAGGTAAAAACAACGAGCCTACCTTTACCCTACCACAATACAATCACTCTACCCTTACCTTTAACCCTTTAGCAAGGTAAGGTAAAAGGTCAAAAGCAACGCACCTACCTTTACCCTACCTTTTTACCCTTACCCCGTACAAATGACCCGATTACAGGGTAATTACTGGGGTACTACTACACATGAACAAGGTTTATAACAGGCAAATGCTAGGAAGAGTGCTTTATTCATATAGAATATACTCTTGATGATTCCAATTTTAAATGGAGGCCACGGACTGTACCATGGAGCTTGTAGCGAGCGGTAAACAAGGCATTAACCGGGTAATACTTCGCGCTACCTTTACCCTACCCTTTACCTTACCCCTTGTTATGTCAACACCTTTACCCTTTTACCCGGTAATAAGGGTAAATTACCTGACCTTGCTGAGGCCTACTTCCACCGATCTCAAATACACTTATTCAACATTTTAAGAGCCTCCTTTGTAACATATTGAGCCACTGCTCTCACGATTCAATCATCTGTCGAGAAGAATGTCAGAGGTTCAGTAGTTTTTAGTTTGTTGCCCCGCACCTCTGATTAGCGCGCTTGGCTACGTACGAAGTTCAACATAAATGCATACAGAAATCAGTGGGCTGCATTTAAGTGGATCCCTTGTATTTTGCACAGTCCAACTAAGGTTACCACCTGTCCTGGTTTTCCCAGGACCATTATCTTTGAAGTAGCTGTCCTAAGCAAATGTCTTCTCAGGACATGAAATCGATAGATATTAAAAGTAAAAAATTTCATCAGTTGACAACGGACGTACATGTAGCTCTCTGCTCTTCTGGTATTGCGAAAAAATATTCTTGACGTGATATGTACAGTTTTTTTTTTGTTTTACCTCAGAAGGAGCAACCCTCAGCCCTAAGCTGTATACATCCATGTATCAGCCATGGCAGCATCATGGTCAAAATTTGCCAAATCTGTAGAATTACCTGCACATTGCTCTATTTGGAGAACACAGAGCAATCACCCCCCTCCCCATGCCTCTTGTGAAACTACTGCAAACTATGCGTGTGAAACCCAGATCCTTCTCCGATAGCCTCACCGCTATAGGAATGGCATGAATATCAAATCATGAACAACGATTCGATGATGGCAGGCTGTCTCGCGGCGGTTGACGGCAGCTCACCGTATATCTGCTGGATTCCCTGCAGGTCATCGCGGGGCAGGACAAAGTTTTCTGTGTCCATGTACTGGTAAAAGGGCGCCATGATGGCTGCGGGGTCGTTGGAGTGCTCCAGGCCCAGCGCGTGGCCCAGTTCGTGGATGGCGACGAGGAACAGGTCGTTACCTGGGAGAGAGCAACAGGCATGTTTTTGTTTCTCGTCATCACAGCTGTTGAGCATGGGCCAAAAATGATCATGTCGAGTTTTTTGTCGGTGTTCTAGCGCTACGGTCAATGACAACATAAATCATGCCCCAAATATGTAATGCATTACAAAAAATAATAATAACAATCATCATCATCGTCCATGATCTATTATTCACTGCTGGATGAAGGCCTCCCCAAGCTGCCGCCATCTCTCACGGTCCCTGCAATGTCGCAATCCACCCCAGCTCCTGCCGCACTTGCCGATCCCATCGCTCCATCTCCCACAGTGGAACGCCCTCTCGGTCGCATCCTCTCCTCCTTTGGCTGTCACTCCGACGTCAGTTTAGACCACGTGGCTCACAATTTCTTTCATAGCGACTATGAGTGGGGATGATGATTTGTTCAGGGCGAACATACGACTTTTCGCATGTGTGTGATGTTGTACTCAGGCCGCACGTAGCCATTCGTCATGGACCTGCAATGTATAAATACACTTAGAACCTCTCCATGAGCCTCGCTTCATCGCTCCATCTCCTTCGGGGAATGTAGTCTCAGGAATGATACCATTAATATGAATATTGAAAATTTTTAGTGAAAATGTGAACTACTCATGGCAAGTGCAATCAATTGGTGTAGCTGCCGAGGACCAACGTGCCCATTAGATGCCTATTATACACATGGTAATGTACGTACCATCGCTGAATTGCAAGTATATTAAAAAAAACATATGTATTCAATTAGCACACATTCTGTGTACAGAAGAAGATCATGAATTGCCACTTAAATGTTATCTTTTGTCAATTAATACTGAATATCATCAAAAGAGAATGCCCATTGGACTATGGGTACAGCGAAGGCACATTGTTGATACTACAAAGAAAGCTATGTAATTTGCTTCTCAGTTGAGATGCTTCTTATCATTACTTTGAAGGATGACAGGGGCCTTTTCCTCTTGGGAAAAACAATCTAATCCAATAAGATGACACAGACGGGCTAAAGACAATACACGTTTTGCCTGGGAAGGTTAACTGTGGATGTATGTGTGTCAGTTATTATTTTTACTAATCAGCTTGAGGCAGATGTTCCGCGACCAAATAAGGCTTTACCAGGGTTTTATGGAATTAAACGCTGTGCTAGAGACCACTTCCATGGCTAAATCAGCCAAACTTCAAATTTACTTTGTCTAAAAGGTAAAGGTTCAGCCCTATAATGATTTGCTTACACCACTTTTTGCAGAAGGGCCTCAACTAGAAAGAGCTCTTAGAGTCCCCTCTTAGGGTATTCGCCTCCTTTTCAACAACTGCTACCATTGTGTATTGCTATGCAATCACGTACCTGCAAGTCGGTGTGAACAAAAACATTCAAAATCCATAATGCTATTTTTAACAAAATAATTATTTTCACAGGTGGGTCTCGGCAGCACTCCGTTCACCACTGCTCAGCACAATATGTGGGCTAGTTTTAGCTAACAAAATAAAAGCAGCTCTGCAGTCACCACATCTGCAGACTGTGGGGGTAGGAAAGCGAGCCTCTCTTTGAGTCTGGGCTTAAGTTTCCGGCCTTCCACTAATTACAACTCCCCAGCGACCACCACACCCCTCCAGATATCACTAAAGCTTCACTGCAAATAAATAAGCCTTGGGCATTAGACGAGCCGAAGAGCTGGAGAGATGATATCTGCTCGTGCGCAGGTACGATGTTGATTATTGCATTGGAGAACCGCGAGAGATGACGGAGACTTGGAGAGACCCTCTCCCAGCAGTGGATTCAAGACGATTGATGATGTATGCATGTTGAAACGTCGTACTCAGTTTGTAAATGGTGTGGCTTGGCTCTCCAACACACCGGTGTGCTGTACTAGTAACGAACTGGCACGTTCTGTTTATGTGACAAACCTTATTAGTTGGCTGTGTCAGGCGGTGGTGGGTTTAACAACACATTTATAAATTTCGATTTAAAGCTTTCGTGACTGCAGGGATTCATCTTCTTGGTTCTATCGACAGACCTGGTCTTCAACTTGCGTTGTGGCCGAAACGTCATGAGAATTATTTTATGTTTTATTTGTATTATTTTATTATTTCCCTTCTACGTGACTTTACCGAAAGAACCAAGAAGAAAAACACATTTATATATTTACACGATTTAACCCAAAAAAACCTCTGTTATGAATGTTGAACTTCTTTCGCACCGTATGTAGCAAACCGTGCGAATCAGAGGCGATGATGATGATGATGATGGTGCCAACGACCATGAGCGAAACGAGCATCGTCAATAGGCTCGGCGACAGCTATCGTAACGTTTGCTGGACCGAGGCGCCAAGTGAATGCTCCCTGCCTGCCCACCCACCTCCAGCGTTCCCGTTGCCCAGCGTCCAGGGCTCGTCGGCGTCGAAGTGCGTGTCCCCGCCGATGCCCGGGCCAGGGAAGTAGGCGTGCGCCAGGAAGCCGCCCTCGCCGTCGAAGGGCGAGCTGTCGCCGTGGTTGCCCGAGGCGAAGAAGATCATGATGTCGGCCTCGCGCCGGCTGCTGCGGATCTCGTGGTTGGAGACCTCCTCGAAGATGAGCGGCGTCACTTGCTGCCACACGTCGAAGGCGCGTCGCAGCGCCCGCCGCGTGTCCGCCTCGCCCACCTTGGGCGTGTAGTTCTGCACGCTGCACCCGTTCGAGTGAAGATAGCGGTTCGATATTTGACGAACGGCGATTCTTACGGCTGCCGATACGTGCTGCGAAACATGCGTCGAGTCACACGCGCAAGGATCGATGTTTGACTCGTGAAAATGATCTGTGAGTGATAGGCGAATGCAACGTCTAGGGAAGATGACTGTAAAAACGAGACAGAACATATGATAAAAAAACTGTCAAATCCTGAACGTAATTGTGGTCCTGCATCTCACCAGGTCATTAAAACATGGCAGGTGAGAGGAGGAAACGGGGGGGGGGGGCGGGGGGGTGGATGATGTTAGTGATTCGTAACAACCTTATTAAATACTATATATATAAAAAAGTCAGAAGTGGTTTTCCTTCAAATGATTATGGGCTTGGTTGGGAGGGCATAAAGGAGCGGCACCTGTGTGCTGTTTACAGCCTCGACTCAGTGGTGGAAATTCCACATTACTCTGTGCTGTATGTATGGTGAACTTCTTTCACACCATACGTAGCCAACCGTGTGATGATCGGAGGTGCGGGGGAATGACAATAATCTCAACATAAAAAGCAGTTCTGAGCAAACCATGGCGTGCATGAGTTAACTCACAAAACAACCATTGTTGGCTGACTCCACATTGGCACTCTATTGTATTGATCCCGGAGGAGTCAAAGTCTCAATCGACACCCTAACCAACAAATTGAATCCTCAATCCTCTGCTGGAGAGCCATAAACTCTACCCACAAAATAATTTGTGCAAAGTAACATCATTTTCAAAATCACATATAGGACATTAAATACTTTACCACTGCTGAGATAATAAAAAAAAAATGTTTTTATCAGCAAACGGATTGAACAGCAGCCAGCACAGCATGGGAGGAAAGAACATTGCGATTTTAACTTGATGAAAGAAGTGTACAAAATCGCATCCTAAATATGCTGTGAAATGTGACGGGGAAAACAGCCCACTTGGCATTTGGATAATTTTCCATGAACAGACATTAGATATGAGATAACCTTTAAGACTGATGATAAACGAGTGCTTGAATTGTGAGATTAAAGTTAACATTTAATCAGCGATACGTTGATGTGGTGCATGAATAATGAGAGGAATTACACCAAAAGTAAACATTTTTAAACCTGCCCTACACGGGGGGGCAAGATCTGGAATGAAAACTGAGCGAGCGCGTGTGGCTCCCAAAAAAGGGACCCCTCCCCCTCAACTCCCCGCGCTCAAGCTGGGCGCTTCGCGGATCACCGCCCTCGATGATACGGACATGAAGTCTACCCAGGAGGCACGGCTACGGGCAACGGGTCACGACACCTGGAGGAACATTCGATACAGCGCACGGGTGGCTTTGCGACGACTAACTCCGACTACGTGGGGAGCACTTTCGACGTGATTATTTCGATTATTTGGCTGCTGTAAACGTCCACATGATAAGCCACTTTGTTGGGCTATCAATTGTGGCCTGGTCACTTCTGAAAAATAAATGAATAGCTCAGTGGGCTTTACCTGGTAATATAAAAAAGGTTATATTTGCATATATATTTATGTTTTTAAGCGATTTCTTTACCTTTCCTATACTTTGCACTCCTATCGTGTTTGTACTGTTTGTTGTTGTAACGTTCTGACCCGCCCCTACTGGTCACCTGTGGAAAAGAGTTTATAGCTCAACGGATTCCTTGCAGTATAAATAAATATTCTGATTCTGACTGTACTTTCTATTAAAAATAAACAATAAACACTTTGTCTGGGTCAGCTTTTTATATCCTCTCTCGAAGTGTTTGACTGCCACTCACGTGCATGCGTAGAGGTATAATGAAGTCACATTATCATTACCAATTAAACATGAGCAAACAAAATGCCAAACACGGTTTTCTCAGTAGTGTCAGATGAGGTATTTCAATGTGTTGCATGAATGTCTCTCCGACTGCACCAGCAACCACCACAGAAATATCTATATGGGTGAACACTCCATCGTCGAGTATCATTAATTCTTAAACGACCGATACATGCATCGAATTGACTGTTGTAAGAATCGATGCTTTTCATTTCGTACCACGAGAGGTTGTTACACGTTCACCAAAAATGTGAAATAATATAATTGATGCCTGAATCAAATCGCAACCATCCATCGAGACAATTAATTGAACTCTCAGTGCCTAATCGAGTGGCAGGCTGTACATTATTGCATACTTTAGTCACAATCTATAATATCTTGAATTTTTTTTTATAAGAATATTCGTTTGCTGTTTAAATTATTTTCACGTCACTGCTCAACATCTAGGTCAGTGGTCGGAAAACAAAATAACAAGAGCCATTTTTTTTTGTTCGAATTGGGCAAAAAAAATATCCTTCGGGTCTTTCAGTAAAGTCACGTAGATAGGTAAAAAAATTAAAATTAATAAAAGTAAAATAAAAATAAAATAAAAATCACGACGTTTCGGAGGCAACACAAGCTTCCGTCTTCAGGTGGAACCGTCACAGCACGATAGCTCACTTGATACAGCTATCGTGCTGTGACGGTTCCACCTGAAGACGGAAGCTTGTGTTGCCTCCGAAACGTCGTGATTTTTATTTTATTTTTATTTTACTTTTATTAATTTTTTTTTACCTACGTGACTTACCGAAAAAACCTAAGAATATGAATCCTTGCAGTCACGAAAGCTTCAAATCTAGAATCACGTAGATAGGTTCAAAGAAAAGAACAAAAAATAACAATAATAAAATAATAATAAAAAATAAACTCAAATATTTCAAGAGCCGCAATGCGCGTGAACAACGTCACAAATCAGTTCCTGAAAGAGCGGCATGCGGCTCGGGAGCCGCAGGTTGCCGAGCCCCGATCCTCGGCAATCGCAAAAATAGGGCAGTAGCACAGCAAGGTCACCGAGTGCAGCTACCGTGCATTTACAGGGGTGAATTCTAGACAACAAGCCACGCTCTAAACATCGCCGCTGGAAGAAAAAGGTAGAAAGGGATGGTGCAATAACGACACAAATCAATCCATTATTAGAAGCTGTGATTTGGCATCATGCCCTGGCAAAGCCTCCTGTCCTGTACAGTTTTGCCACGAAAGCGCCGACCGCTCACATGGCTAAAACAACTGAAAAATATTTTCCAGATATTTATTTTCATTTAAACCTCGTACTTTGCCTGGCATTATTCAACCGGAATTCGTGCCCTAGGCATGTGTGCAGAAGTGCAAGAAAAGTGGCAACGTTTTCAGTGAAAAGGACAGAAAATTAGATAAAATAGGGAATAACAAACAACACTGAACAAAATAGTTCATAACTGCTGCCCTGCAACAAATCGCTTGCTCATGCCACTGCTGGCGGAAGATGGATCCCTAGAGAGACATTTTTGAGGGTATGTTGCTTATTCCATCCTGACTAGATGGATTTGAAGGAGATTGGAGAGATTGGAACTCCCGCACTTAACCCTCACCGCACAAGACCTGTCGATCGACTAACTTACACTCGGTTCATATTTTTCACAACATCCTACTCCATATAAAACCACCAGCATTCTACTGACAAGCAGAACGTCATTTGGAAGCTCTTCAACAATGTATAAATCTACCGGTATGTCCTTGCTCTTTCGCACGAGAAAATAAAGTGATTTCTCAAAACACTACGTGTGAAAGATGAGTTTGTAGAGCAGGTGTGATCTATGCTAGCAGTGTGCTTCACTGGTATTGCAGGCACATGATTAGGTGCAGATGCAGAGTATCCTTGATCATTATTAACAGTCAGACAAAACCTGTTCTTCAGAGTGGATATTCTCAGATGCACTAGATAAAACCACACTGACACACATCACACATTGCTACATGTCCAATTTTTGATATAGCACTTCACAAAAACTGAAAAGTTGCGTAAATAATCATGGAGCGATGCACGCTGGTATTTACATTGAGGGACATAAAGGGGAATGCATATGAGAGCACACACGCAGGCTAATGACACCATTAGTGACTTGGAGAGGACGATTCACGATAATGGACCGTGGCCGATGATCAGGGATAATGACAGTGGCAGCCAAGAGATAAAACGCGTCTGAGAGGACATCCACCACGGGAATCCCAGTTGGTTAGATCCGGTGCGAGTTGGATTATCACACGGGCCGTGAAGAGATCACCGCAGGCCTGTGAGAGACGGCAAAAACTTGGGAAGGCCTTTGTCCAGCAGTGGACTGAGGATGGCTGAAGTTGATGACCTGATGACTCTCATCACCCACTCTCATGCCAACCATGGGGATTGTGAGAGAGAACCTTAATCAGCCTTGCACGCCTCTAGAAAGGTCATCTTAGGACTGAGACACACTCACTATATTGTTCATTATGACCTAGGAATGGGACAAAATATATTTTAATTCATCAAATCACAACACCGTCATGCGACATGATTATAGGCTACAGCCACAAATTTAGAAGCAGCCCACAGCTAAAATCCAATGCTATCCCCGCTCTGACCGAACACAGGATGGTGGCGGCGCAGTACCTGTAGGTGATGTGCTTCTGCTGCCACCGTTGCCCAGTGAGGGCGTAGCGCTTGCGCCGCAAGCCGGCCTGCAGGCCCTGGTCGATCCGATCGGGAACGCCGCAGCGAGGCCTCTTCATCCACCTGCGGTCAGTCCGCCACGAGAAAAAAGACGAACAAAAACTAAAAACCACAAGCAAGTGCGTTGCTCAGCCACTGGGGCCTTCCCACTTGGGTTGCCACCTTTTCCTGGTTTTCCCAGAGTCTCCCATTTTTTGAGGTAGCTGTCCTGGCTGATCTGCAAGCCTTACCCGGACATTAAAAGTCTCGGTTTTCGTCATATGCATAAGGATAATAATAGTGATACATTGCTCATTGCGTTTACATGAAGTTCCCCCCTCTTCTGGTATTTTGAGATACTCTTCTTTCCGATGGTACGTACCAATCTTCTTTTTGTACCTCAGAGGGGGCAAACCTAATGCCCACACAGCCCAGACTCTGCAGTGGCCATATTGGAATGTGTACCATGCCAGAGCCACTATCAAAATTAACGTCAATTCTTTACCATGGAAAAAAACTTCCACTGAAATAACCTCAATCTAAATTCAAGTAAAATGTCAGCCTCGCAAGAATTTAGAAAGTTTAGCTTTGATATCCGACTGAGACACGCATTCTACTGTTCATTATTGTTCCTGGAATGTCATTTTTTTGTTTTATTGAATTTAACAAATCAAGATAAACGATCTTGATCTTGATTTGATATTTATTTGAATTTATCAAATCACAACACCTTTATTGGATACTGGATTATGATACACATGGGAAAATATTGCCACATCAGTAGAAGCAGCCCACAGCTAAATATTCATCCAATGTACACTCCTGCAAAGCACAGCTGCTATCATTACTATCGGTATTGCTGTAATCGTGAATAAATCCTCATTGATTTAACTATGATTCTTATCCTGGCCACCCAAAAATACAGACTGCTCGATGCGCAAACTACAGCCAGCACTTTACATTATCACCAACCCCAAAGGTTGGTGGAAGGGGGAGCGATCAGGATGCCCAACGGTTTCATATTAAGAGGATGTCATTTCACTTCCGGAGCATAGGTCGTACGCAGACATACGGCAAATGTCCACGTGCCATCGTGTGCGGCGAGAATGCACTGTCGCAAATTAAACTCGAGGTGCACGCAAGTGTGTGCGTCATACCTGTCAACATGGCTCTTTTTCAGCAGGAGGTGTGACCCGGTCTGGATGTTACAGTGAATGAGCCCATTCTGGTATGCACAGGTGCATTAAAACAGTGGCTATTATATTCCACGGCCGAACAAACAGCTCAAATTGGAAATGCACGAATGTGATTTGTAGCTTAGAATGTACGTATGCATACCAGATTGTTCTCACGGAAAAGTTAGGGCCTCTCTTTCCGTGACTCGGTGAGCACCTCCATTGTGAATCTGAAGCCATGTTGGCAGCTATGATGAGCAATGAATTGCGTCAAGAATGTAAAACCCACCCCAAACTGGAAGCAACACAGACTTACAGCATTTCCTCAAAACAAGTAGAGGCGCAAGTAAATGTACGCACTTTTAACACCATTGCCTATGCCTATAGTGAAGACCAACGGTATCGGGTCTTGAGACAACTCTTAGCATCGATTCTAAAAAAGTCAGTAAAGCTGTCTTATTTTTAACTAAAGTAAAAAGGAAACCACAATATTGGTCATTGGTATCATTAACAAGCGGGAAAGAAATATTAATTGTAAAAGTCACAATTGTATTTTTCGATTTAAAGCTGTCGTGACTGCAGGGATTCATCTTCTTGGTTCTTTCGTTAAAGTCACGTAGAAGGGAAGTAATAAAATAATAAAAATAAAACATAATAATATAATTCTCACGACGTTTTGGCCACAACGCAAGCAGCCGTCCTTCACCTGAGGACGGCTGCTTGCGTTGTGGCCAAAACGTCGTGAGAATTATATTATTGTTTTATTTTTATTATTTTCTTACTTTCCTTCTACGTCACAATTGTATGTTTATTGTTGCAAACAATATTTTGTTAAAGTGTCGATGAGTGTGCACTGTGGGAGTTTGAAAAAAAATCTCTGTGCTGATTGAACAGACTTATTAGCCACTGTAACCCACCACGAGCTGATGGTATCAAAAATACAATTAAAGAAAATTAAATACATTGTTAAAAAAACATAAATGGTCTGGTTTACAGTGGGTACTTCAGTAAAGTAAGGGGGTTCTTCAGGCGATCCATAAAACCACCAGTTTTTAACAGTGTATGGCCTTGCATACAGTTTTAAGAATCAGCCAAACTAATCCTATGTGCTCCGACTACAAATGATTTGTTTACAAAAAATAGTTCGGATATGCTTAATAATGATGAAGGCTTGTTAGGTTTTTTTACTATTTGATGAAGTCAATAAAATTTTATCACTGCTTAAATGTAAATCAATATGTAAATTATGCATATTTCCATGTAAATGAAAAATGATGATGCTCAAAACTGGATTGTGCTAATAGCGGGGATGTGTAGCTGACAACTAGCGTTCCATTCATTACACCTCGTGTGGGATAAACAGTACGGTAATTAAAAATCGTTTTGCATTTCACTGTCTTGGGTCGAAAAATGAGAGAGATATTACACATGAGTGTGTTAACTCTGTGGTGTGTAGTAACGAGTTGCTCCCTTCACGATTAAATGAACCGTTGCCATTCAGCGTGGAACATTGATTTAATAATTTAATCAATTATTATTTTTAATAATGAATTATATATTTTTTACAATGCAGTGAATGTGGTGTGCCTTTAGTGGGCTAGATGGGTCACATGAACCCACGACATGAAAACCACTCAAGTAATTGAAAAACAACAATTCTTACACACAATTGGATACATCTATTAGCATAACAATCAATATTAATTGATCAAATGGTGCATCCCTTACTCCCCTAATATGCATCATATTTTGCTTGCCAATCTTGTTGGCTAAATGCTAGAGTTCAGTGCTGCCAATTACTTTTGACTTGCTGTATTAAAATATGACACAGGTTAACTAACCAGTGTTTTGTGGTTAACCTGCGGTCATTTTACAAAAAAGTCTGGATTATATGATGAATCCATTCAGAAATCTCACTGAGCAAGGGCATTTCTTGCGTCAAACAACAGCTGAGAAAGAGTATTCACAGTACTGTAAAGCTCTGCCAGTGGCCTTTACAAAGTTGGGATTACCCTTTCCCATATACATTTACTCTGTTATCGTTTGTCACATGACAATAATATCAAAAATATATATATTTTCAGAGCTGGAAGTTAGTCAAATTAGGTGAAAAAATGAAATTTAGTACGATGTATTTTTTCAGTAACTTGGATGAGACCATCATATCCACCGATGTATTCGCAGGCAGTGGCTGAAACATGGATTCGAACCCAGAATCTCAGCGGTGCTGGCTCAGGGCTCTGAACTCTGAGACACCTTTTGCCACCTCAACAAAAGTAATGTTGTGAAGCTTTGGTAACAATGAACATTTTTATGCAAATGCTTAAATAGGTCAACATTCAACCACAAAGCACGAGAATAAATGTATCATTGTACGGTGAAAATAATGACCACAGACACCAATGAAAGCAACATCAAGCCAAAAAAAGGAATTTATTTCAGTAATTCTTACCTTTTTGACTGTGAATCTCTGCAGCATGTGCAAAAATAAAAGGAAAGGTTTACTTATGACATCAGAGTCCAACATTGCATATAATTTACAGCCTATGCTACTTTTATCACCAAAGGAACCAAAAAAGCCCTTTGAAGCACATATACTGCCATCTGGGATATCTGAAGCCCTTTTAAATTAAAAAAAATTCAACATTATCTTTGAAAAAGTTCAGAATAATGCCATTTTAAACCTTGATATCAGCGGAATATTTCGGAAATGGGTGATGTGCCGAAGATAAATATGTTTGCATCATTTAACGAAGGTACAATACATCAAAAGAATCAAAATTGGTGAAAACTGTGTTTTCTATAGATATGGTACAATCGGATAGACAGCTGTATTAGAATAAAAAATGCAACTATTATAATAATCCAAATGTATTATAAATTACAGTCAGTATTTACCTGTACTCTATCTATACAAATCCTGACATTAAACGTATGCATATTGTATCGCCTGGATGAACTGTGAGATACAGACAGCACTTCGACTTTCAACAATCGGCATATACACGTATAAATATGCATGTCCTGCATTCCACAACCCGCTGATTTGCACAAAACTAATTTACACTCTCGCGTTTACCGTGCACCAACAATGAAACAAACAAACGTGTGCCATTTGGTGGCAGAGAAGGCAAAGTCAAGACAATAAAAATTCACCTTAACATGAGGATAGTCAAAAATAGAAAAAAACAATGAAGCTCATATGTTACACATATGTAATGAGCCTGTCTATTAACCGAGGGATTGAAGAGGCTTGCATTTGATAGCGCGTCTGCAGCGCTGCGTGGATGTCATGCGCTCATCCCACATGCCCATCCATTCCTTGAAGCTGGTCCTGCCTGGAACGTTGGTCTGCGTTCTCCAAAAACGGCAGACTTGTTTGCTTGCCGAAATGTTCAGGGCCTACACCTGCCCCACAGTTTTTGCCCCGAAAAAATGTCGTGGCATTTGGGTACGAGGTAAACAGGTCATACTATTACTTACTCATTCGCCGATTGCAAACCCCACCGCTGTTTGAAGGCCTCCCCACACCGCGTTGGCAATGGTCATGATTCGCCACACTAATCAGTGGAAGCTTGGTGAAGGGAGGCCACGGGAACCAATTCAGATCACCACTTGCCACTCGTGATAGCCGTCAATCAAACCTCAGCTTCCCGGGTTCATACAGTGGCGTTGTCATCCACTGCACCCCGCTGAGTCTGGATATTTTTGTTAAGCTTTTAGACAAACACAATATATTTTATCCATAATAGAGGTTTTTTGGGGTTAGATCGATTTTCTGATACCCATAGAGGCTATGTTCACGTGACCAACCACTTTCAACAGATTTAAACAAACGTGGTGTGTGGCTTGCAATGCTGATATTCATGAGGTGCCTGACTGCATAATTAGGAGCAGAGAGGGAAGGCAGTTAAAATTTAAGGGGCGGATATCACTCTATTGACCCTTAACTGATGACACAAAGGTGGACAGTCAATTGGTATAAAGGCTTACCTGAGCAGCGACGCGACATGTAAGCCTACGTAGCACCTTTAGGCACACTCAATGTCTCACCGTCGCATTGTACCACATTGTAGCATTCCCACGCAGTGCACATAAGGGGAGGATATCACTTCATTGGCTCTTAACTGATGACACAGAGGTGGGCAGTCAACTGGTACAGAAACGTACTTGAGCAGCGCCATAAGTCTACACAGCACCCAAAAGGCACACGTGTCGCTCAAAGTCGCATTGCAACAATGTACCCACGACGTATGCTATCCCAGCACGTGGTCCGTGACAAGTGCACTGAACAACCCCCCCGTGATTAAACACAGCGCGGAAATACGTCTGCCTAATATGCGCGCAGTGCGGCCAATCGACGGCGTAAATCTGGAGAGCATGCGTGTATCAGAGCTCAATAACAGCATCAATAGCTGTTCAGTATCCTGTACTTACTGCCGATTCATTACTCAGCCATCCCCGATGCCATGGCAGTCCATGACGACCACACCGGGCGCGAAGCAGCTAGTAGGTAATGCGCGTCTCGTGGTGCAAACGCGCGCAACGAGTTGTTTGCACGCGCGCGCGTGTCCAGCGACGACGTTGACCATCCGGGCGCAAATTGAGGCCGTTTATTATTTATAAGCCTTACGAGGACGGGATGAGCGCACTCGCAATTAACGGTCAACAGGCTGCACTGCTCGCCGAAGCGAGCGCCCAGACATGGCAATCAGACAAAATTCCAATTAGTACATCTCGCAATCTCGCCGAATGCACGCGCGCAGCACTTTATCGACACGCAAACACTAATTGCTGCCGCGGCTCCTGCAGCAGAGCAGAAATTGACGTGGAGAGATGGCCATAATGAATTCCTGTGGCGCTTATACTTTTAATAAGCAGTGCATTACAAAACACGGGCGCACGTGCGGTTCGCTGCGCCATCTCGGGCGTTTGCGTTACGACGCGTCAGTGGCGGTGACCGTAGTAGGATCGAGCTTATTCGGCCGTGTGCGTTGTTCACACTGCTAAGGCCAACCCCCTCGAGAAGATCGTGAGGGCCATTTAAAGTATTCCGACAGTCTCTTGACCAATGTTTACTAGATCGAGACGACTTCACGAGGGGCTTAACATTTTTATTCAAAACTCGCCGATGCCACTTGAACCTGGCACACGCTAACGTTGGCCGCAAAGGGCAATGCCTCACCTCGATAAAATAAAATAAAAAGTTTAAATAAATGCAAATTGCTGCGACGCTTGTATGAAGGCTCTTGAAGAGCAGGTGCGTTAACCGATCACGTTGAAAAATGTTCCGACGCGATCGACTGTGAAGTCTGACCGCTTGATCAACTGATCGATTGTCAACACCAAAGTTGACGCGAAACGTAGTTATGGATGGCACGGGACTTTATCTCCAAGCGCTGTTTAAAGAGAGCAAGGCTACTTCACTTACTGCTAACGTTGGCATATTATTTCCTTAGTAGTCAACGTAAGCATTTGGAGATGCTGAGTGTCTATGCAGGTTGGTCTGTAATCTTGCCGACAATGTCTGCGCTCTGTCTTGTCTGTAACGCAGTAACCAACAATTTTTGGCCACCAATAAGTTATCAGATTGACATTGGCTGCGATCATTTGCAGTATAAGAGCATATTATCACTAATTAAAACGAAAGCCATAAGTCTTCGATCACAGTGGGTGTACGTCTGAAATGTCTACACCAACAGCGGGGCTTCCTTTGCTCTTCCAGTTTATATCCGGAGGTGGGGTGGGGGTGTGGTGGCTGCGGTATTCCCAGGTGAAGCCGCGTCAGCACCGTATTTCACTGTGCCCCCCCCCACCACCACCACCACGCGCAGCCCATAAAAATCTGTCGCGCAATTAAGTCCTCAATTGACGATTCACTCCGAATGATGCGAAGTCCACGCGTGCACACCCCAGCCCTCTCCCCTCCGACCCCAACCTTTTAATTATGTCCCGAAACGGCAGCAGTGATCCCTCAAATGAAGCAGTTCCACCTTGCCCGCTTCTCCGTTTAATGATCCCCTACGCACGACAGTGGTGACCCCCCCCCCTGAAATGCAGTAGTTGCTGCTCGCTCGCTCCTTGTTTAATGATCCCTGGGTTGGCCCGCGCTGAGAAAGAGAGGCCTTGAGTCAGGGGCTCAACGAGCAGAGAGCATCTGTGGGTGGTGCAGTGCGCGCGGTGGATCCATCCATGAAATACTTCACGCGACGGCCGAATGCAGCCAGGAGCGTTAATTTTGAACGGATCACCAACTACGGAAGGGTAATGGTAAACGGCAAAGTCTGCCGCCCTGAAACTCCTTGCTCACGTCACTGCTGGCAGAAGGGCCCTCTCCAGAGGGAGCTCAAGATGGCCATTGTATCGAGTATTTGGCCTACTCTCCCACACTTGGCCAGGCATTTTGGAAGAGGTGGGCGCACCCACACTTTACCCCCACCACATGTGACTTTGTCGATCGATTAAGCGTGTTGCACCCATTAATGTTGCTGGGTGGACAGAGGAAGGGGAACTAAGAAGCTTCTTCGTTGTTTCAACTGCCACGCTGGGGGAGATCGAATCGAACTAGCGTTCTCAGGATTGCAAGTCCACTGTGCTAACCAATACGGCAATATCTAAAATGGGAGGTTGTCACAATTGAATAGCAGTATGGCTCCGAATTTAGTACGTTCCGAAACAACCAACAGTAGGTAATTAGATGAATAAACAGCACTCTGTCATGCACTTTTAGCTAAAAAAAAGACCTCGCGTGATTAAAATTATTTGATTGACCTGAACATCAAAAGGAAACACAGCATCATATTTTACTCCCTTGGGCTGCAGATGTTGCAATTAACACCACATCCTAATACAGTTGTTTTAATCTAATACCAATTAAGGAATCTGTACGCATTCTGTTGGGATCCCTGCTCTGCACTATAATTAGCATGCAAATCCTGTAACAGCTTATTTAATCTGGGTATTATTAACCAGCTGTCCTTCCACCAAACGCTAACCACAAAGAGGTGAAAGCTGGGGTTAGGCAGACTGGCAAGCGATTCATCACTTGCACCTTCCACACTTGCAGTTAAACTCCATTAGGCCTTTTCCATTTGACATTTATTCACTTTTTTACGTGATATGCCGCCGTGGTGAAACGGTCAGCACACTGGACCGGTAATCCGGAGGTCGTCGGTATGATTTGATCTCCCAGTGGGGCAGTTTAAATAACAAGCAAGTTTCTAGAGCGAAGCCTTCCCCCACATCCCCCCCCACCCAGAAGTAAAAATGGAGACACCAGTTAGTCAATAGTCACGTCACGTGTGGTGGGGTAAAGTGTGAGTATCCCCACCTCCTCCAGGAATGTTTGGACAGCGTGGAATCGTAGTAGTTAAATGTAGGCCAAGTACCCTATGGATTGGCTCTTCTAAGCTCCCTCTCGTGAAGGCTGCAGTGACATGGGCAAGCAAATTGCAAGGCTGAACCTTTACCTTTTTACTTGTTTTTTTATCGCAACCCGTTCTATCGTCATTTTCGAAATGTCCGTAGAATACTTTTAGTTAGGCGTCGTGGGATTTTTTTTTTCTAAGCGAAGATCCAATTTAGTGAATAAATATTTGTTAACATTAAATGATACTGCCTTGTCTATGTGTAACTTTGCATGTGACTTACTGCTGTCATTACGACCAGGCCCCAAATGAGGTGGTGGAGCTTAGTTAAACCGTTATTAAATATTGTAAATAACTTCCCGTAAGATTTACATGCATGCACAGCTGGTCGTGGGTATATTACGATGAGGTACTATTTGCTTAAGGTTAGAAGATATCTTTGCTTCCAGCTCAAATAACATATCTTGCATGGCCTCACATTTGCATTTACATCAATCAACATGGAATAACTTGTTAGGATCTTGCATTTTCATTAATCTGAAAATCAGCGGCAATCGATTGCTGAGGAAATTTGGCCGCATGAATACACAACACCGCAACTTGAGAAATTTATGATAAATCCATATTAATCCAGGATTCTGCACACTGCACACTGCGTGGGCCATAAAAGTGGTTTATGTGAAACACCCAGGGCTTTCTGGGAACCAGTGGGTGGCCTGGGGTCAGCAAGCACCCTGGACCAGTCGACAGGAATGGAGCAAACACCAACCAATACAACGAGCACTCAACTAGGCCTTTATCCATTTAGTGCCATAATGGGCGAAGAGGGCCATTTCGGCATACCTGGGGTCAATTCACTCGCCATTCAATGATCAATGCACTCTATTCAACCAGGACTGAGCTCATTAAGATGTAGCATCATTTTCCGCAAGGGAAGCCGAAGTATATCTCTCACACGGAGAGACCTGCCAACAACGGAGAATGTGATGGGAACCAGTTCCTCAGTTCTGAGGGTTTCCCATGGCATTCGTTGCAATAACAGAGGGCAGAAATTAGCAGTGCATATTTTTGTTTTTGTGCAACGACGCAAAGGAGGAAGGTTGCAGGAGTTTGCAAAAAAAGTGGTCTCGGCCATGCCGTTAGCTTCAGCAATAGAGCTGCCTCTACACCTCTGTTTCTAACGATGTTCACAATGTGGGAGGTGAGTTTAAGAGCAAAGTTTGGGCCAACTAATTTATTTTGTGGAGAAAAGTTTGATTGGGACAGAAGCTCAGCACTCTGCAAGGGTAGACAGCAGAGGTGGAACAATTCACCCTCCACTGGCAGTTAAATTAATATTCACAGTGCAAGATCAGTTTGATTCCAGAATCAGTTCTTATTTTTTTTGTCGTTAATTGTCGTGCTATCAGTGGCTGCAGGAGTAATGTTCTCCCTTACCCATTACACATCTCAAAATACTGATTCTTTCAAACGCAATTCGATGCCTCGATCAAGGGCTTAGGAATCGAAGCTTTCAAAACTAGTCGAGGAATCAAAGCTTCATTCCACTCCTAATAGCAGCAATGCACGAGGATGCAAGTGTCTTTTCATTTATAACAGTCCTAAATGGCTAACAATAGCAGCCATGGCGTGTTGGCTCTTCACTCGGCTCACAGAGACAGACAAAGCGACATCATCAATTGGCAGTCAGGCCGGAACAGCCGACAAAAACTTGACTGTATTATTATTTTAACATAATTATGTATGGAGCCACCCATATGAGTTGCATATGCCTTGGTCACAAAGAGTGGCTTGTTTGCTTTGCGAAACACAATCCTTTTATAGCAGAGGGGCGAATTTGGCCACGACACTTGGGACACAAAGGACCACTATTTCAGAGATTGGCAATGTATGGGAAATTTGGCTTCACGTCTTTTTCCGAAGGATTGTGTGCTCCGTGACAAGAGGGGTCTCAATGCAGCTTGAGTTAGAATTGGGTTTTAAATATTTAAAGTCATTTGATTTGGAGAATAACACACTGCTAACCGCAGCCCCCTCTGATGCTACCTCAAAAAATGCGTCTGCTTACCAAGGCCCAGGGCCCAATCCAAACTCTCCTGCCATCACAGAAAGTGCCTATAAGCAAAACTAAATACAATTTTCATGAGTGCAATGAAATATATGTTTTAAACTAAATAATGTATTCGATTATCATCAACCATGGTCAATCCATTACTAGATGAAGGCCTCCACATGGATTCCAATGTCATCTCTCATGGTCCTGCGATCTAACAAAGACAAACCCCCCCCCCCCCATATAGTCTTAACAGACTGTAGGGACAAGTGCTGTTAGCGAGCACCTATGAAGGCTGGCATGGCGCACGAGGGGGTGGGTGGCCAGCACCACGCCTGGTAGCCTTTGTCTCCCTAGTACCAATGTTGACACATCGCGCCAGGTACTTATTTGAGGCTGAGTCGACCTAGGGGAGGCCCAGGACCGGTTCAGATACTCGTCACTGGTGTTAGCCGTGAGCGGGAATCGAACTCAGGCCGCCGGGATCGTATCGCAGTGCAGCGCTAACCGCAACCACTATGGCTCCCCACGATCTAACAGTGCACACTTGCGCACAAGCTTATTTCATTGGTCCACCACCTTGGCAGACACACTTGGACTGCGCCCTCGCCTTCAGCTCCACCCCTATCTCTACCCTCTCTCCCCCCTATCTCTGCCCCCTCCCTCCCAGAGGTCGCAACCGGGTACCCGATACCCGTACCCTACCCGATACCCGGCTACCCGTACCCGGCCAGGTACGGGTACCCGTTTGCGACCCTGGTTCGGCCAGGTACGGGTAGGCCGTGAGTCACTGGTGAGTAACCGTAGGGAACGGGTACCCGTACCCAGGGTACGGGTACGGGAATCAAAACCCGTTTGCGACCTCTGTTTCCTCCCCCATTGTCTAACGCACTCGCTTTACTTGTGTAACGCTGGTGCTTTGCTCCTACATTGGCGCTGGCTGCCCCGCCCATGCTGTTCACGCCGCACAGCTTTGCTCACTTTGGAAGCCCTTATTAGAAGCAGTTACATTTGGAGGCTTGCCCCCTCTTTTCTCTCCGCCTGATGAAGACCGCTTGTGTTGCGATCGAAACGTCGTGGGTTTTTGCTTTTATTTTAAATTATAATAATTTTTTTTATTTTAATTTAATTTTTATTTTATTTTCTATCTACGTGACTTTACCGAAAAACCAAGAATATGAATTCCCGCAGTCACGAAAGTTTTAAGTCGAAATTTAGACACTCTCGATACGTTACATAAGAATTTGTGCAGACAGGGAAACTCCGCTTATGCGTGTCCCGATCTTCCAGTCATCCATACCCGTGAATCAATCTGAAAGAAAAAAAATCCTAATATCCTATTAATATAATATTTATTCATCCTATGATCCAGGGTTATCTGGATGATCTTACATTAAGTGAGTTTTCGTACCAATCCTAACATGTGCGATGTAAACGTGGACAACGGAAGCAAGAAGGAAAAGTAAAACCCCTGGCAGCAGAAATGAGGATTGCGAGAAGCGACGTGGGGAAAAAATAGACGAGACAAAATAAGAAAGATCATGGTCAAAGGCTCTGAGTGGAGGCACTAATGAGGCATAACAGACGAGATGTTGATGGCAATGGCCACATGACGGGGGGGGTTTGTCAAATGAGGACCCTAGGGAAGAGTCCTAGAAGATATCCATGGAAGAGATGGAAGATGACAGAAGAGGCTTGGAGAAGAAGAGAGAGGGCAGATACTGCATGATGCATATTATACAAGAGATAGAGTGAGCCTGGGAAAACAGAGGGATATGGAGGAACACGTTGTTGCTAAATCAACCCAGGCGGAGACAGGACGCGGTGATAGATGATGATGAAGATGAAGAGGGGTTAACACGGAAGTGGCAGAACATTCATCTATTATTCGCTCGTATCCATGCCGTGGTTTGCCGAAGCATCACCGCATTCATTCTTTTTCCCCGTGGCTTTCCGTGTTGCAGTGACTCGGGTAGAGGAGACGAATTCATCAAATTATGCGTGTTTAAACAGATAACCGCATGGTTAACAGTAATAACGTCACACAGGCGAATATGAACAAGTGTATCTACCGATGGTGACGTCACAAACTAAAAAAATATCAATCGTTTGAAGTATTTATGATGAACATATATTACCCAAAGATTATGCGCATTGTCCACTCTACGTTAAGGCATATTCCCCCAGGCAATGGTTGCGACGATGACATTACTTGGTGATTAATTTAGCGCTGGAAAGTGTAAAACTCATCCGCTTCATGCTACTGGTATGGCTTAGCGGCCTGTGTGCAAAGCTGTTACCAAAAGCCCTTTTTCCGAGTCGCCATAGAATTAAGTAAATGCTTTTTTAATCGGTAAACATCTAATTTTCATTAAATTGATTAGACGAGCTCGATTGTACTTTAGGGATCATACGGGAGAGACTGCGAACATATCCCAAGAGTGCGTAAAGTCCACAAGCCAAGCCACGTTAAAACTGGAACAGTCGGCTCTTAACCATTTACTTGTTTTGTGCTTCAATGAAATGTCAGTGGGCCCTTCATGGCAAGTGTTGAAATTTAATTGGGCTAATAAGGAAGAGCTTCACCAATTATCACACATGTGCACGGTGTTCACGTGCGATTTCCCCGGCTTAGAACTATCCAAACCATGCTTGAGGTCACTTGATCGCACGTCACATGAGAAGCGTATGCGGGTCACATGTAAATATACACGCTTATTGGAACACGCATAACACAAAACCACCAGCATTTTTACCGCAAATGTCTCAGCAAAGTTTAACATGCGCCCATAAGTGGCTTACGTAAGTACTGTTCGCATGTGTTTTTTTTTTACGGGGTGGGTTAGCTAAGAGTAAAGGGTAAATAACTCTTTGCCAGAAGGTGCTATCGCCATTGTGTGGTTTTGTAATCAGCTGTTCCGAGGCACGCTTCAGTGCACTTCCATGCCGCGGCTATTATAATTGTAATTCGGGGCATTAACAGTGGTCAGATCTTATGTGCGGGCACAGGCGACAGCCCGGAGAGCATGTACGCTCTACCACTGTGAATGAACTCCGTCACCTATTCCATTCAATCCACCATTTCACCAAAGCCGGTGAAATGGTGCTTCCAAATTATAATGCACAATAAATATATAAATAACCCCGGCTTCAAATGTGCAACGATCATACGAGCCTGTCCTTGCTAAGAACACCTTTTATCTATAATAATGTATAATTATAGCCACACACGGCACAGCCAGCCAGGTGGCTCAGAGGTAGAGCGAGCGGCTCACTACCAGGCAGTTGAGGGCTCAAGCCCTGGCTGGGATTTGATTCGGTGCATCATTCCTCTAGGGGAGCTACCATCTTGTGGGGATGTCAATGGTGGTTGCTTATGGATTTAAACTTGGCTCCCACCATTCCAATGAGTATCTTCACCACTGTCTCAGGGCTGGGGACAAGGGAAAGAGCACCTCCTCGGTGCTCATGTGAGCAGGAAATCAAATCATATGCAGTGCAGTACTAGGGTTGTTTTTTTTCTCACCAAAAACTCATGGCAACTCATGAAAACAACAAATGCTTCCGTCACGTCGACCTTCAGCTGGCAAAAAAGAAATACACACAAGCACAATATTTGGCGAGAAAATGTAAATATGAATACCAAATGCACATTTTATTCAACAATATTTAGGTGACCTTTAAAAAGGCACAACGTTGTATTGCACGAATGTGTGCCTTGCTGGTACTTACTAGCATTGAAAAAAATCCCTTATTTATGGATTTCATAGATAGGGCCTGATTACTCTGATTGTCGGCCGAGATATGGTGTGTCCAAGTAAGAGATTGGATTTCCAAACCCTTAATGAGAAAGAGTGGCCTGAACCCAAGGGGCCTGGAAGAACTGATATTGGATAAATCTCTAAAACAAATTACTGCACGTGCAATAATGGCCACACATGTAGCGCATGCTACACGGGACTGTGGCAAACACCGCATGTTTGCAAATTCGATTAAACTGATTCTACAAGGGAAAATGGAAGGGAAGTGGGGATGAGGAAGGAAATGGATTAGTTGGCAGGCCGATGTCTGCAGTTGGATGGCACTCTCCACGACGCTGAAGATCGCGATAGATGGAAACCACCCGTCCATGGACGACACCAGTTCGAGAAATGTTTTATTTAGTCATTGTTCTTTAAAGTTCAACCAATCGGCCAGAGCAGAGTGGCGACTGCCCACTCACCGGAGGGTGTCGGCATCAACAGTGCCGGTGACGTTGATGCCGTAGAACCGCTGCATTGCAGAGACGGCGGCCGACATGACTCCCGGCGAGCGGATGGTGGACATGCGGGCATCTCCCCCAGGCAGGTAGCCGTACCGTTGCAGCCACGCCTGCAGTACCCGCAGCACAACCACCATCGCACACACACCACGGAGACACACATTTGTCTGGCGTCAACAGCCACAAAGGAAAACAGCCTTACGTATGCACTCTATGTTTGAACTTCTTTCACGCCGTACATAACCAACCGTGCTAATCTTAGGTGCGGGGGAAGGACAACAAACGAAACACAGAAAGCCGCTCGAAAGAAATTCGTTTTCAATTTTTATGATTGTGCTGCATGGCCTTTTCGCGGTTGTGCACGGCAGCTGTGTTTTTGGGCTGTAGCGCGGTGTTGTTCGTCAAGATGTCTGACTTTTCTCCCCACTTGCCCGAAAGTTTCTTTAGGAACCGAATTCGGTTTTCTGCGAGACCTCCTGGAGAATTGAGTTTTCTGGCAAAAATCTCCCAGAACATTGGGGCTAAACGTCGGACGGTCGTGCCGAAACAAGCACCGCGGTACAACCCCGAAAACACATCGGATAGCCTCCTAATTGCTAACATACTGTGCGCGTAAATACCCTCCACATTTTCGGCCGCTCAGACGTTACACAGAGTTGTCCCATGCCAGCGCTTGTGGGTTTGCGGGAAATTCACATTCTATTGGAAAATCCCTCCAGGGAGGGTTAAAAAAAAGACTATATATATCTTAGCTGCCCAATGTCAGAACCATGTCTAATTTGGAACGCAAAGAGAGTAAGGGCAAAATAGAGATGAACAAAAAACTAAAAGAAACAAATCTGCGATGAAGTGCATAGTTAGTTCAATTCAATACAAATTGTAGGTAAGCTCTTCACAGATGTGGGGAAAAACCTCTCCAACATAAAAACGGCAGAAATAAACCAAGTAAAGATCAGTACTGTATCCGTCTCTTCTGAATCAAAGTATACAAATGAGACACCGGTGATTTCTAATGAAATATTCAAATATCATTTGTAAAAGCAACATTTTCAAACACTTTGGGCCGGTTTTTTGGTTGTTATTTTTTTTAACTAATTAAAATATTTTGGACAAGCTTGGAGCCTCTCACCTGTTGCAAAAAAAGTGCATAATTGTCTACCCAGCAACCATTACTGTTCTTACTCAAGTGCCCGAGTTTACGGGAAGTGACTTTCAAAGGCTAGGGCACTAATTTGTTAACATTCACACCGCCCTTCACTCACTGGGGGTGCAAAAGATGAGTGTGGGGGTGGGGTTTGGAGTCAGCCAAATATAAGAGTCAACTTCATTGAACAAATAAAAAATAAAAAGCGTTCTATCCTTTTAGACCACAATCGAACAGAAAGAACTTTGCAAAGCACCATGAGAAAGGGATGTCAAGAGGCGTACAAACAACGCCTTAGATTGCTATACATGTGCAGCTTAGTTACAAGGAATGCAGAACCGTCAAAGCATCTAAACAAAGCTCCCTACATAGTCAGCCTATGAGCATGGGCTATATAAATCAATTGGCACCACAGCAAATGCAACTACAGTACTCCTAAGGGGTAGACGCCACATCCCAGCATGTCGACTGTGCGCACACTCAAGTTTAGAGACTGCGGACGCTCTGAGATTGAAGGTCATTAGTGCATGCGAAGGTTGCATAATTGAATTCGCTCTTGTAAGGGTGCATCGATTAACATCGATTCTTAAGCCTAGTGCCATGCGTTGAATCGTGCGCGTGTATGAGAGTACAAGTTTTTCTTATTTATACCAAGTCCGTAATTATAATATAATTATAATATATATTGGAGGGGACACATCCCCCCCAATATTTAAATATGCTCAAAATGCCCCCCCCAATATATTGCTATAATTTTTTTTTTTAATTCTAATAATTGCTATGCTATGTAAATAAAAACAACAATTTGCTAAACCTTGGCCACATTATCTGGACTTTTCTTCATATAACAATGCATAGATTTCTGTTTATAGTATTGTGGTTATGGTTGTACTTTATTAATCCCTAATCTCTGCCATTACATACAATGAAACAAGAAAAGGTAAAAAAGAAAAAACAGAACAATGTAATACAATACACTAGTAGACATTATTGTAAAAAATAAAAATAAAAAATCCATGCTATGTGTTAGTAAATTTTTTAATATTTTAGGCAGGAAATTAGTTTTCAAATTTAGATATATTTTTTTCTGGGAGGAGACCCAGACCCCTGGAAGATTTGGTCCCCCCCCCAATGTTGACTCCATGGCTACAGCCTTGATTTATACAAATATGCACATGTGGAGTTTTGCGTAATGAGCTGAAAGAACATTGCAGAGAACTTGGACGAGCAAATCTAGTGCCGGATTATCCCAGTAGCAAAAGTAGCTACATATTCTACGGGCCCCGCACTTTCAAGGGCTCCGCGCTAAATGCTTTCAAGCTATCAATTCCGGTTCAGTGATTCTGCACTTGCTCTATTACTAAAGTACTATACTGCCTTCAACTTTTACGAACGACTGTGTGTTTAAGGTTAGCGATTTGTCGTATTATCTGGTTGTATAGAAAATTAGCGTTGTAATATTTATGTGTTTCTTTTTATATTTAGGGCCGCTTTATACCATATGCTACAGGCAATTACAATAAACTACGACGTTTCGATCGCAACACAAGCGTTTGTCATCAGGAACAGGAAGTTATTTTTTTTGTCATTTTCTTTTAACCTATCTACGCGACTTTACCGAAAGACCCAAAGAATAGTGAATAACTCGTTAAGATCATAATTTGTACTTGCATACGGTTTTGTAAATACAGTGCAAATCACATGGTCATATACAGCACGAGTATTTCAAGTATTTATTTGTAGTAATTTGTTTTCCTTTCCGATACTTTGCACTCCGATGTTGTTTTGTATTGTTTGTTGTTGTTGTAACTTTCTGACCTACCCCTTACTGGATATCTGTGAAAAAGAGCTTCATAGCTCATCGGATTTCTCCAAGATAAGTAAAGATTCTGAATCTGAGTGTGTTGTCTAAAGATTTATGAATAATAATTGGAATTATACACATTATTACAGTTTAAACAAGGGAACGCATGCAATTTAAACATGGAAATCTATAAATGAAGTTATGTACTTCAAGGGAAAAGGAATAACGCCATCAGACATCATTTGATGGGTTTTTATGATATTTTTTCAGATTTATCGGAACATGCCTGAAGCACGCTCAGATAGCTGAATGTAGCTATGGGAAGAAAAACATTATTACAGTATTGACAAGACAAGGCAAAAGTACCTTCTGCAACACACAGCATGAAGATACATATTGTGCATTGTTTTATTCATCAATGAATTATTAACTGTATTCTAGAGGCTATAGGGTTCTAATTCCCATTTGTGAGACCAAAGTGGAACTGTCAGGGGCGAAAAGTAACACCTCATTCTCATTGTTCCAGGACTATGAGTGAACTCAGAATGATAATCTCTATTTATACTGAAAGAATCCGATGACCTATAAAGCTCTATTTCACACATGTCCAGTAGGGATGGGTCAGAACGTTATAACAACAAGCAATACAAGAACACGATAGGAGTGAAAAGTATGGGAAAGGGAAACAAAAAATGCATTACAAATAAAACTCAACTATTGTTTATCTTACCAGGTAAAGCCCACCGAGCTATATTTGCTTCTTTTTCAGAAGTGACCTGGCCACAAATGATCGCTTAACGAAGTGGCTTACAACGTGGAAATTTATCACAGCAAATAATTTAAATAATCTTAATGCACTGATTGACATACCTGTCAACCCATACGGTTTACCCGTATTCTTGTACAGGGACATTGAGTTTTCCCTGTACAAAAAAATGTGTATATTTGTTTGTGTTTCTCCCTTGTGATGGCACTTTGTAGGATGAACGTTGAGATTTATAAAGGCACGGGGTGACCAAAAAGGTCTGATTTGGTCTGTAATAAGGTAGGGCACTGATAAGGGGTTGACAGGTATGGATTGGTTTTGGGATATTTGACAAATTCAGCAGCATATATCTAAAATAATAATAACAACAAACACACGTTGGTTGCTCTCCACGCAAATTTACTTGTCAAGTGTGTTTTAGTTTGCTAATTAAACTAAAGATTATTTTTGGGTCAGCAGGCCACTACCACCATAAATTGGTCTGACCCACAAAGGGCAGGCAATTTAAAGTCGAGTTTACAAAAGGGCACACAATAATGTAACAAGAGTGTGGAATATCTCACACTCTCGGTAAAAAAATAAAAACACAAGTATACTTTGTGTTGGTAAATGTGCAGCCCTGCAATTGTTTTTTTTTCTCTCTCTCACCAATGCTGCTAGAAAAAGGCCTCCTCTACAGGAAGCTCAAGGGAGCCCCTCAAGAGAATAGTTGCCCCCGTCTTCCGCAGTGGCCAGATGTCTTGGGAGAGGTCGGAGTACCCCCCAACCATACACCCACAACACGTGACCCCTGCCCGTCCACTAACCGTGGTGTATCAATTCATACTGCTGAGTTGACAAGAGATGGGGGATTTAAGGTTGCACCCATTGTCTGCCTCGCCTGGAGATCGAATCGAACTTCTGGATTGCAAGCCGAGTGTGCTAACCATTGCACCGTGGCGGCGTCCCTGTACTTGGTACACATCGAGCGGTGCACACAGATCAGCCACCAGAAGTCTTCTTGGTTCTTTCGGTAAAGTCACGTAGAAGGGAAGTAATAAAATAATAAAAATAAAACATAATAAAATTATTCTCACGACGTTTCGGCCACAATGCAAGCAGCCGTCCTCAGGTGAAGAATGAAACACCACCTGAGGACGGCTGCTTGCGTTGTGGCCGAAACGTCGTGAGAATAATTTTATTATGTTTTATTTTTATTATTTTATTACTTCCCTTCTACGTGACTTTACCGAAAGAACCAAGAAGATGAACCACTGCAGTCACGAAAGCTTTAAATCGAAAAGCCACCAGAAGCTAAAGTCACATTCTGAGCAGCTGAGCATGCCTTGACTCAAAGGCTGCAACTTCCGGAGGGTTTGAATACCGACATGCAGGCTGAATCTAACTCCTGTTCAGCAGCAGCTCAGCGTACTGCACATGTGTCGAGAGTGTGTGTGTGCACGTGTGCTTGCGTGGGGAGCGGTGGTGCAGCGGTTAGGGCGCTGCGCTATGAACCCGGCGATTCCCACTCACGGCCAACGCCGGTGACGATTATCTGAACCGGTTCTGGACCTCCCCTAGGTCGACTCAGCCTTAAATGAGTACCTGGTGCAATGTGTAAACATCGGCACTAGGGAGACAAAGGCGGTCGGGCGTGGTACCGGCCACCCACCCCCTGGTGTGCCGTGCCGGCCTTCATAGGTGCTCGCTGACAGCACTTGCCCCAACAGTCTGTTAAGGCTGTACGGGGGATCTTTGTCTTTGTGTCTTTGTGTACTTGGGGAATGGTTAAGCAGTGGTTAGCACACTGGACTACAGCAAAACAAGATCAATTCCTGGCCATGATTACATCATTCGAAAGTGATATCTGCACCTCTGTTCTGCCTTTCCATGATTGACTTGCCCTTACATCAGCACCTATTGTGGTGTATAAGTGTATTGGAACACAATCCGTATGAATATATTGCCCCATGTATAAGGGAATTTAGGGGATATATGGTAAAGGCTGTGGCACCACAACAGGGAACTACAGGGATGAGACGCTCAACTCATGATGCCGTATTTGATTCAGCAGTAGGAGTGACAAACATAGCCGGGTGGTTAAGTGGTGGCTACATCACGTGCCATTCTGGCCTCAATAGGTGCTTGCTAACAGCAATTACCCAAAGGACATGAGGCTATACGGGAAAGCTTTGTATTTGTAATTGGACTTTGTGAAGTATTTAAGTTTACATGTTACATAAATACAGCATTTATATTTTTAAAAAAAGCAAACTATCATAGCACAGCACTTTGCTTCCTCAGGAGAAAGGACCGAAAACACCACATGTGTCTTTATTGTCCAATTTAAGGAATACTTGAAATGTGAAAGAGCTCAGGAAAAATAGTTCAAGGAACTGCACGGCACCTCAAACTACCTCAGCATGTTCCCCAGATTTGCCATTGGCACAGGCTAATTAATGACTGCCATCTATATCTAGTGTGATTTTGTTTTTGATGCTGAAGTGTAACTTAGCAGAGGTGTTTCATAATTACGGTATAATGAAAGCAGTCGACATTATACTGCTAAATTGAATATCTCTTTCCCTTTATTGGTAACATTAGGCTCATGTTAAATGTGTGCTTCCCTAACTCCAAGGCTAATCAGATTGAGACTCAAAATGAGCCAATCAGATTTTGTATGAAATGCAAAAATCTTCCCATACTGTCCTGTCCTTGGGAGAGAATGGTAATCATGCTGCTCAATCTCTTTGGGGAATTTCAAAAGCTCACAACTCCCTTGGCACAAATGGACCATTGAGAGGCAATGTCATGCATTAAATATTCAGCCCTTTGTCAATCCACTGCTGGATGAAGGCCTCCTCAAGCTGGGTCACACAATGGGGTTTGTTTTGTATGTGTTCCGTACATAGCCAAATGTGTTATGCTGGTCAGTGTTGTTGAAGCGGAAGGGGTGAAGGCCATGGAACGGTTCAGATATCATTCACAATTGGTGATAAAATGGCTGGGAATTGAACTCAGGTCACCGAAGTTATAGCATAGTGTGTCAATAACTGTGCCATCACTCCACCAGGTAAAAAAAACTGAATGTAGAATAATAATAAAAATCACAAAATACAATGCATGACAATAACTCAACACATTTTAGATGCGATTTTAAATTTAACAGTGTCATTTGTTATACTTCCTATCCTATCTTCCCAATTACCTGCAGTACAAATTCTGGCCTATCCAAGGGAGCCATCACACTAGCTTATTAAAAGTAAACAGAAAATATATTTTTTACATTAAATAAACATATTTTTTGTTATATCACACACTACACGCTGAAAATTGTCATCTGTCACTTTATTTAGTTTTAGCGTTTTCGTCTCAACACGTTTAATAAGATGTATAATACATAACACATGTGCACACATAAAATAAAGTTATAACTGGAAAAGTAAGCAGGCATGCTCTGCAGCAAGCACAGAGGTAGGCTGCTGGTTAGGACTTATTAAATCCTGGACAGCGCAGTGTGGCCCAGAAATCTGAATAAGAGTGACCTAGAATGAAAAAATAAAAAAGGTTTGTCTTGGAAATATACACAGAGCACACACACACACACCCATGAAAAGTGAAGCATGATATACCAAAACAACCCCAACTATTTGGCCTGATTTTACTTTATCATCTGCTATGTCAAGGACATGCAACTCCAAGGCTGCATGTGTCAATTGCCTACTATTGTCCTCTTAGTGCACTCAATAACCAGTTCACTTACCCTTGTAAATAAAATTAAGCCTCTGGGATTACCAGAACGATAACTATGAAGGGTACCCATTACGCAATGGCATATATGCAGTCGTATCCAGCAGTGGAAACTGATGGGTGACCTTTCGGCAAATCTTGTAAGATTGTAACTCATAAGAGCGATTGCTGTATGGGAATTATCCACAAAATGAAACGGGGATTCAATCACTTTAGAGCATGGGAACTAGTGGCTGTGCCAAGAGTGGATTACGTTCTCTAAGGTATTAATGTGTATATTTCTGGTACTGCATCTCACAACATGGCAATACTGTCCTGCATCAGTTACAATAAAATTTAAACAATACTCTATTAAAGTTCTATGTACAATAAATAGAAATTCAGGTCTTTTCTCGTAAAAAAATAGCATGAAGGTTGGTCAAACGTCAGCGTGGGAACTAAACAATGAGCAGTCGAAGGCTGAAAAAAATGACCATGCAGAGGCTATACACAGGGACTTTCAAAGCAACCACACAGGAAGCTGTAACAGCAGCAGCTGGGCCCCAAATGGGGAGGAAAAAATAAAACTGGGGCCCCTTTTGCGAGAGCAGGATCCCTACCTACAGAGGCACTCACTCCTAATGGGCCCTATCCAAGTAAGGAAATCGTGAGATTTTCAAATGAACTCGGGTCACTGAAATTGACTTAGCAGCGATGAAAGGTGAGTGTGCTAACCTGCACTGTGCCATAACAGCTCATATTGATTAATTGCAAACGTCGTTTGTGATTCTGTCGATATCAACATTAGTCCTTTAATAATTAAACCGATGGCTAACATTTACTTTCACCAGAAATGGAGAAAAGTGATTTCATGGAATTAGAAGAGTTCAAAAAATCTGGAATGGGTTTGTTTTAGTTTCTTGTGCTCAGTAATTTACTCCACTTTGCAGTGGTGGCATGCTTTGTTGACATAAGGTGATCAAACCCAGCTTTTAAAGTATAACTCAGATATTTAACATAAAGGTCCAAAGTACTTCAGCCAGCAAGACTTGAATGCAACGACATACGACTTTATTGTAAATGCCACACTAAAAAGAGCCCATAACTTTTAACCAACATTGCAAATTAGCGGTCTTTACCTCTCTATACCTGCAGGATATTTAACATTGATATATTCACGCATATAAAAGACTGATGAGATTGAGGTTTTTTCTTCCTCTTTTGGGTTTGTCTTGTGATGCTGCCATCGTGTAGCTTGGCTTGCAATCCAGATGTCAGCGGTTAGATCTCCAGGCACGGAAGTTGAAACAATGAGCATTTTGGAGGTTTCTTAACTCCCCACCGCCTGTCCACCCAGCAGTATAAATGGGTTGGTTCACCACTCTTGGTCTATTAGCAAGTTGCGTGTGATCGGATAAAGTGTTGGTTTTTCCCAACTTTTCCAATATGTCATCGTGGAAAGAGTAGGCCAAAGTACCATCTATAAGGGCTCTCTAAAGCTTCCTCTAGTCTAGGCCCGTTCTCGTAGAGTAAGCAATTTATTCAGGTCCGCACCTTTACATTGTATTTACTCAGCTGGAATGAATTGGCCCAGCAGTGCCCTGTTTGCTTGGATGGCTGATTGATATGATCATTATTGGTCTCCTCTTCAAGTCAGTTTTGAAAATCAGGAATTGTTTTTTCAACAAAAAAAATATTTTTTTCCCACCAATAATATATTTTCCCCGCTCTCCTGGACATTCCTGTCCATTACGTTATGATTCCTTGATGTGCTTTGCAAGTCTGACTCAACATCCATAAGCTATATCACAATTTGGTATTGACCAAAAGGTAAGATACACGCGGGTAAGGGGTAATGTGATAACACGGAGCGTTGAGTAGGGCGCTATGCACGCACTGCTAAGTGGCACTGCGCTGGGATGACCACACACTCCCTGAAGAGTGAGATCATTACATCAGGCAGTGAAAATTCAATCCTGTTAAATGTTTCAAGCCACGGTGAGAGGGAAACCCTTGTACTGTGCCGTATTAAAGTGTACAACGTGCAGAGTTGTGTGTACAATTGCACCGCGCTATCAGCTATGGTTGGAATTATTCAGCGCCCTGGCAGAAGCAACATATTTGACGCGATTGAATGTAAGAATTGTTTTTTTATAATTATAGCGCCCCTAGTGGTTGCTGTGGTGTTATGAAACAATTTACATCGGGAGTTATTGAGATAATAAAAATAAAACATTATAAAATAATTAGTTAAATAAATTATTTTATTATATTATTTTATTATGTTTTATTTTTATTATTTTATTATTTTACGTGACTTTACCGAAATAACCAAGAAGATGAATCCCTGCAGTCACGAAAGCTTTAAATCGAAAAAGTTATTGAGATGTTTCATTTATGGCCCTTTGTCAAGCCACTGGTGAGGGCCTCCCACCAAGGCATGTTGTTGTTCATAGGGGTTGATTATCCATACTTCACCACGCTCAATCAGCGTGGGTTGGTGAAGGTGTTGTTTCCAGGACCAGTTCAGATATCACTTGCCACTGACGTTTGCCATGGCTGGGAATCAAATTCAGGTCACCAGGTGTAAATATGGCAGCGTGCATACCACCGTGCCACCACTCCACCCCATACAACCATATACAAATGCATTCTTACACAGTTCAATGCATGTAATTATCAATATTAATCCTCTTAGCTGTTAAATAAATACTGTACACACATCACATCCGTGTACGTACTGCATTTATTTAGCTTACATGTATATACTGTACATGTATTGACAATAATAGAGAAAATATAAAGTTGCAGGTTTGCACCTTCTTGCTCAAGCCACTATTGACGGAGTTATAGAGCCCATCTCGGGGGTATTTGGCCTACTCTTCCACGTTGACCAGACATCTTGGTAGAGGTGGGAGTATGAGATGAACCCATGCATACTGTTGGATCTACAGAGGAGGAGGAGGGGTGATTTAAGACATTGGCACATTGTTTCAACTGCCGTGCCAGGAGATAGAAATCGAGCTGGTGACCTCTAGATGTCATGTCCGGTGTGCTAATGATCCCAACCACGGGCAGCATTCGCCCTATATATTATCCATCCCAATATGGTAATGACAGCCCCTCCAAAGGGAATGTAAATAATGCATGCTGTTTATTTGTTGTGTAGGGGTTAAAACAAGAAGGTCAATACATCATACAAAGGGCTGGCTTTGGCAACACAGCAGACGAATGTGCATATACTGCAAAACGGCACATTTAGATTGATTATACACGACAAGCAATGTTGAGATCACGCGCGAAAATGCCAGCCGCAAATACTGGAGTCCCGGACTCGAACAAATGTGAATGCTGAGCCAGCAACGTCCCTTGTGAGTCCAAGCTTGAGAGAGCAGAGAACAACTCTGATGTATCTAACTGGTGGCCAATTCTCGAAGTACTCATTTATCCGGCAATTGATTGAGAGTGGCACAGAAATTATGCGCTGTGTGTGCGTATGTACAAAGCAACTTTAAGCATATATTCCGGCTGCTACGATCACAGAGAAAAAAACAAACAACACACTGGTGTCCATGTATCAGCAAATGCCGAATGTATAAATGTTAAAGTGCCCTGTGCTATTGCATGATCATCATCGGTGTGCGACTGTTTTGGTACACGTGGTGTATGAAATGCTCTTTGAAGCCTGCTTTCTTCCAAGGTCCTGCTTGTAATGCAGGCTATATATAGACACGCAAAAAAAGACAAAGATCCCCCGTATAGCCTGCGCAGACTGTTGGGGCAAGTGCTGTTTGCGAGCACCTATTAAGGCCGGCCAACACCACGCCCGGCCGCCTTTGTCTCCCCAGTGGTGGTGCTTACACACCACACCGGGTACTAATTTCAGGCTGAGTCGACCTAGGGGAGGCCCATGACCGGTTAAGATAATCGTCACTTGGTGTTGGCCGTGAGCGCGAATCGAACCCGAGTCGCCACTCCCCATTATATAGACAACACACAAGACACACAATAGTCTGTGTCCCTCCGTGGGATATTTGCATATAATCCTTTATGATCACAGGCAAAACAATAGCCCACTGCACACGGACAACAAACGAATTTTTTTTAAAAAACATTTGATAATTCCGTGACTTTGTACCAAAATAACTTATTAAGCATCCCCCTTGACTTGCAATCAGCCAGCACGCAGGGCTGGCTTAATAACTTGCCTTAAACGCTGCATGTAAACAACTCCGTACACAAAAGAAAACACTGGCTGACGACGTGTCCATATGCAACGCCTTGCCTTTCTGTAAATATATTCGGGAGCACATCGTGTTTAAGCACGGCAACAGGCCACCGAAACAACAATAGAGGCCCCCCCCTCCCTCCCCACCAATGCATGTTAGCAATGGCTCTTTAATGCGAGCAACAAAATACGATTATGTTTCCCTTAAAGCCAGCGCCTTGTCTGTGCTCTCCATACACGAGCTCTGCCGCTTACAGCTGGGACCCGTATCAAGTGTTCACAAGATTGGACGGAGGCGACAAAGAGAGATCCACAACCACCAATTATTGTGCAGGGCTGCTTGGAGCCAAGGGGCTGTCAGAGAGGGCCACGTGAAAGCGAACAGTGAGATGGTGCTGCAGAGAAACTCCCACGCGCAGTCGTCTTTGTCTTCCCAGCGTTGCTGTTTACATCACTGCAAACATTAAGGCCGAGTAGACCCAGGGGAGTCCCCGGCAAACTGGGTTAAGATAGATATTCGCCACTGATATTGACCGTGAATGGGAATGCAACTCGGGTCGCCTTGATCACATGGCAACACGCCAAGCTGGGCTGCTAGCAGGAGATCCTGTGAATCTGTTAGCTCTAAACCGAGAGCATTGAGTGCATACAGCCAATAAATGTCTATTGTTTGATATCAACATTATTTTATTATTTCCCTTCTACGTGACTTTACCGAAAGAACCAAGAATATGAATCCCTGCAGTCACGAAAGCTTTAAATCAAAATTTACATACAGGCAGTCACTACTCTCTTATCATCATTGCTTTGGAGCGGTGGCGCAAGTGATTGGCGCACTGAGCGTCTCTCTCTCTCTCTGTGTACCCGGTCACACCAAATGTTGATTCCCTAATCCCTACCACGGGTAACGTCAGTGTCGAGTGGTATCTGAAACGACCCCATTCACCAACCCGCACTGATCAGCGTGGGAAAAGTGTGGACACTGTCGTCAAACTGCTGTCACCCAGCAGTGGATACACATCGGTTTAAAACACAGAAGAGGGTCCATGTAATTATGATAGTTCATATTTTTGCATGAACAGTGCTGTAACACGTCGGTAAATAAGACGCACGTTTCGTGTGACATACACACAATGCAATTGCAAACGTAAACAACAACAACAACAGGACAATGCAACTTGAAAATCTGGGTCAGCGTGGAGTAAACAAAGACCTTGGAGAGAGAACGTAACACGTCCTGATCGTGCACAGCTTACGCCGCAAAAAAATACATAAAAGCATATTACGAAACACGTTCAAAACAAGCTGGAAATAGCAAAGCAAGCAAATATAAAAAAAACACAATGACTGCATAACATGTACATTAATCATTGACATCTGGTTACTGCAGAGCAGCATTTACAGAGGCATTTAGAGCTCAGACAATGATATTAGAATGAATTCCAGTCCGGTGTTTGCTTGCTTGCCTACGCAATTCACGAAACCAACCCCCCCAATATCCGCCCCACCTCCCCCAATAACATTATCGGCCAGGTTTGTAACAGACACGATTCTGAAACCATCATCCAAATTCCCCCTCCATCTATCCACTTTCTCCCCAAATCATTCGGTCATCATCCCACGCTAGGCTATGGCTGTGAGCGCTGCTGCTGCTGCTGATGATGATGCTGCTGCTGCTGCTCCTAGCGTGTTGAATGATGAAACACACGAGGGCGGACGGATGAACAAAAAAAGAGGACGCTTAAGTTTGCAAGAGGCCGGCAGAATTGTGACCCGACACCTTGCCAGAGGTTCCCCTTTGTTTACGGTGACATTCCCATTGTCTGTCGTGCACGGGAGAAAGTCGCCACGTGCGGGTTTTTCCCATTGTTAGTCCGGTTCGATTCCAGCTCACGGCCAACACCAACAGTGACTATTCATCTGAACCGGTCCTGGGTCTCCCCACAGGTCGACTCAGCCTCAAATGAGTACCCGGTGCTGTGTGTAAACATCGCCACTAGGGAGACAAAGGCGGCCGGGCGTGGTGTTGGCCACCCACCCCCTATTTTGTGCCGTGCCTGCTTTTATAGGTGCTCGCTAACAGCACTTGCCCCTACAGTCTGTTAAGGTTATATGGGGGATCTTTGTCTTTGTACACAATGTGTGTATATACACATCGCGTCCTATACACACGTGCCATATATATTGTATGATATGAAAATGCACCGAGATTCTATCGTGTATTGTCTGACTGCCGTATACGCGTTGGTGATGCTCCAATAGGCAAAAGGGAGATGCTATATGGTCGTGCAGATGTCACGCTGTGATGTACCATGGATTTATAACATATCTTACGCAAAATATTTGATGGATACCTCATGTGCATATTCGATCGATATCTCATAAGAACATCTGATGGATATACACGGTATAAATAAATATTCCGACAAAGATTCCGAAAACTGACAGGCATATGTACCTCGGTGATGGATATGCATATTGCACCTCACGTGTAAGTCTGTGATTGATATCGTATCGTTGATTATCTCAGCCACACGTACCTTTCTGATGGCATTATAGATATGGTATGGAGGATGCCTCTCCAACTGTGGCAGGCACATGTCGGGTATGAACATGCAACCTCTGTGCCGGACATATGGACTGTATCTCTGTGCTGGCAATTCACTTGTTCCCTCTCTCATGGCATGTATACTTCTGTGACATGCAGATGCACCGATGTGATTAAAACCACCTACCTCGACCATGGTACACGGTGGATAGAAATGCATTCGCCTCTTTTGGGGTTGGCATGTTCATCTGTGCTGGCCATGCACATGTCTATTGTGGCATGTTGTCCTGTGTCTACGTAGAGTGGTAAGTGCCTGGCTAAGCACGTGTCTTATTGTGGCATGTTGTCCTGTGTCCACGTAGAGTGGTAAGTGCCTGGCTAAGCACGTGTCTTATTGTGGCATGTTGTCCTGTGTCCATGTAGAGTGGTAAGTGCCTGGCTAAGCACGTGTCTTATTGTGGCATGTTGTCCTGTGTCCATGTAGAGTGGTAAGTGCCTGGCTAAGCACGTGTCTTATTGTGGCATGTTGTCCTGTGTCCATGTAGAGTGGTAAGTGCCTGGCTAAGCACGTGTCTTATTGTGGCATGTTGTCCTGTGTCCATGTAGAGTGGTAAGTGCCTGGCTAAGCACGTGTCTTACTGTGGCATGCTGTCCTGTGTCCACGTAGAGTGGTAAGTGCCTGGCTAAGCACGTGTCTCCTCCCTCCCTCTATGACGACATCGACAATTCGGCACATGCACTTCCCACGATGGGACAGACACGTACATCGGTGCCGGCAAAATGGCACGTTCGCCCCCAGCACCCGTGTGGTGTGTGTGTGTCTGTGTGTGGTGTGTGTCTGTGTTGTGTGTCTGTCTGCGTGGTGGTACCTCCGTGCTGAACGCATCCTCCGCCAGGCAGCCCGTGCCCCAGGCTGTAATCCACGCGTACACGAGGCACAGCAGACGGAGCGTGGGACGTCGCTCCGTGCCGCCGCCGCCGGCAGATCCCGCCATGGCTGTGGCAAGAGACGGCCACCCCCGGGGCAACCCTCCCTCCTTCTCCTTCTCCTCGTCGTCGTCTTCTTCTTCCTCCTCTCGAACTCCCCGAGCCGAGACACGGCTCCCGCACCACCCCAACCACCCGACCCACCGCTCCCAGCCACAACAACAACAGCAGCCGCTGCTGCTGCTGCTGCCGCAACACCCTCCTCCTCCTCCTGTCTACGGCACAGGTTGGAGGGATGAAGAGAAGGCAGCAGCCTTCCCAATCGCTGCCGTCTTTTCGCCGTCAACTGGGGTCCACGGATCTCCGACGGATGCCGACGCTGATGCTGCTGCGAATCATGAACGCTCGGCTCGTACAGAGGACCCCCCCTCCTCCTTCTCCTCCTCTTCCTCCTTCTCCTCCTTCTCCTCGTCCTCCTCCTCTTCCTCCTTCTCCCCGCTTTGCTTGCTACGAGACGACCGGGCAGCGATGATCTCCTACGGTGACAGTCCACGGTGTGGGCAAGGCAGCGGCAGCAGCAGGCTGTGCACGCCGATGATGTGAGCGCTGCTGTATGTGGATGTCATCTCGGCTGTGCGCTGGGAGACGAAGGGGGGGGGCATGGCGCACGGCTATATGAACTGTGGCGAGGAACATTGCCTCCTCCTCCTCCCTCCCTCCCTCCTCCTCCACCCCCTTATTACCACCACCACCACCCCCCTACCCCTTCCACCAATGTCTCAACCAGCACCCCCCACACTCGCAACAACCCCGATACCCAGCTCGGCGACTACCCCCCACCCACCCCCACTGCCCTCCACCCACCAAACGAGAGGCACATCCACAATCGCGTAGCCCGCAACGCCAAACATCCAGCCCGACCCACCCACCCAGCCACACCGAGTCCCAATAGCCCCCTCCTCTCCCACGCTGCCTCCTACTGCTGACCACCGCTGTCTCGACACACCCCCCACCCACCCCACCCACCCACACACACACCCCACCCACACACCCACACCCCCCACTACATCCCTACCCCCCACCCCACCCACTCATCCACCCACACACCCCCCACCCACCCACACATCCCCCATCCACCCACCCCCCCACACCCCACACATCACCCACCCCCCCACCTACACCACACATCCACCCCCCCAACCACACAACCACCCACACCCCCCCACTACGTCCCTACCCCCCCACCCCACCCATCCACCCACCCACCCACCCACACACCCCCCACTACGTCCCTACCCCCCCACCCCAACCACACACCCACCCACCCCCCACTACGTCCCTACCCACCCCACCCATCCACCCACCCACCCAGCACCAGGGTCTCGCTTGACGCGGGCTCCTTTGTGCCGCGTGGAGGCACCGGTGGCGTGGGCCGGACGCGCACGTGGGCGGCAGTGACACTCGTTCGGAGGGCCTCGGAGTGGCAAGACGCACGGACAACGTCCGTGTTCGATCCACTGCTGGATGAAATCCGCCGCGTTTTTTTTTTTGGTTTCCCGGCTTGTTTTCGCCATGCCTCGCTCACGCTGGGTAATTGTGTACTGTGTTATAAACAGAGCCCACTCAATACAGTAGTTCCAAAAAGCCATCATTCGGTTGAATATACTCAACTGTGTGAACTGTGCCAATAATGCACACTTGCATATATTGGCGTGTTAAACGACAAAAGCATTTGTGCTCTGTTAATCCACTGCTGGATGAAGCATGCTTCACAACTGTGGTCAGGTAAGTGTGAGTGAAGGGGACTCACGATCAATTCATAGATACTGGAATAAGTGAAAGTAAACCGAATCTTTTACTCCCCCTGTGGCGAAGGCTAACCTAAAATTATACGTTTCCGCCTGTTAGTCTTCGCTAAATGATACTGGCTATGTAAATGCGCTCATACTCTCTAGGTATTCCACAAAACAAGTGAAACATTTAGAAAAAAAAGACAAGAAATCTATACCCACCATATATTCACCAAGTGAATATAGATTTCTCCGCGTGCCACCCTGTATTTAAGCCAATGATAAGCGTCTCCTATATGTCTTCTGTGTAATTAAGTACATTATAAACATAAGACCGTGTGTGTGTGTGTTATTGCACTGCAGTAACGTTTACTCAATCACCTATAACAGCCATGCAATGCGCACCTTGTCTGCAATGTGTGTAGTCAGGTGCTGCCCGGTTCACGTCGCATGCTCGGTGAGAGATGACCACTTGCAGAGGAGGCCTTCATCCAGCAATTGACTGATGACCATGGCTGATGATGCTGATGATGACTAAATGTCTATAGAACATCTGCACGTCCGGTGACTACACAACACTCACCGCCACAGCACTGCCACATAGGCGCACGATGTGTATAAACGATACGTAATCATACACCGGGCGGTGAATACCGTACATGCATCATCGCAGGGATATACTATGTTGCAGGAACAATACACAACGCTAAACAGGCAAAGAAGGAGGCAGGATAGACTGGCAAGGCGAATGCTGTAAAATGCACGCAGGGTTTGTTTGGCTCGCTTCCAAATTCAAGACCAAAATAGAAAAGAGGCACTAGGGGGGTGATGGAGGAGAGGATGGAGGCGTTGCACACAAAGACAAAGATCCCCGTATAGCCTTCACTGACTGTTGAGGGCAAGTGCTGTTAGCGAGTTGCACTTACGAAGACCTGAAACGGCACAGGAGGGGGTTGGGTGGCCAGCACCACGCCCGGCCGCCTTTGTCTCCCTAGTAACGATGTTTACACACCATGCCAGTTACTCATTTGAGGCTGCGTCGACCTAGGAGAGGCCCAGGACCGGTTCAGAGAATCGTCACTGGCGTTGGCCGTGGTCGGGAATCGAGCTTGGGCGGCAGGGGGTTCGGAGCGAAGCGCGCTAACCACTGCGCCACCGCTCACCGCCGCACAGACTCACACACGCGCACACAGGCGCGGGGCAATTAAGAGCGAGGGCTCGTGTGGGATCGAGACGCCTGATTTGCTCTGAGAAGGGAGGAACAAGGAGGCCAGTGGGCTCTGGGAGGGGGAGGCGAGGCGATGAGAGGCCACTCCCGTCAGCTGGCAGATGCGGGGCCCCATTATTTATTATTAGTCCGCTGGCTCAAAGAACCCCCTATTAAGGCACACTTCATTAAATTCAGCGGAGACGTGGGTTCGGAATGCTTGGCCACCACCTCCGTCGTTCATTAAGCGGGGATGACAGCAAAGTGAAAATTGTTATTTTTCTTCCTGATTTTTTTATTTACTTTGGACCAGAGCTGGGACGTGTGACTCTTAAATAAACGATTACTGTGCTCTGCCGATTGTCGGTTCGATTACTCGACTAATCGTAATCGGTAAGACGAATATAATTGGGAGGGAGGGTGGGAAATTAAATTTTTATTCCCACGTGTGCCTGTTGGGCCAGCCACTTCACACTAAGTGCGGCTTGTCGGGGATTTCTCGCCTTCGATATGCAGAATGTCAAAGCAGCCACAATTGTTAAATGTGCCCAAGTATTCGACCACAAAACAAAGGCCGATTACAATTTGTTTGTCGATCGATCGACTTGATCATCCCAGCTCTTCTTGGAACTCGGGTCTCCCTTCCAAAGATAGACATTTAGACTGAACGGGTTGTCACCTGATTATATAGGACACAAAAGCAAACTGAGTTATGATTGAGATATTACAGTGTTCCATAACATTTCACCCATTCATTAAGTATGCGTGTATGCATCAATATACTGTATATGTGTTAACATTACAACCCATCATCAACACGTGACACTTATGCCTGGAGCACTCTCCAAAGTGTCTGAATAAATTGGCCAATGCAAACACCTTTGCATTGAAAATCATGGAAATCGTGCGGAAACATAATCATATAGGAATGATACATAGTGATTACGGGGCACATTTTGTGGTATATGATGTTGTGAGACAAAACTGCCCTCAGAGCCGATAAGGATGGCAGAAGATGCCACAAAAATGTAATACATTTCACAATGTGTACCTTGTATAAAAAATGTCCACTCTAATAACAATGATGATTCAAAAAAAGTATTCGTATGAGCATTTGTCCATGTCCGGGTACTGCATAAGTTAAGAACCTTGGTTAAAATGCAGAGCTCAATGTAGTGCTGCGCATTCAATTGATTAAAAAATAACTGATTTTCGCACGTGATTTAAACATTAATATTCCCATCTTTATAGAGCCACAAATGCACTCTACTGTCCACTGTAAAATGAACATTAGAACCATGTGAAACAGTTCCAATAAAACAGACAATTGTGTACTATGGCATAACTCAAATCAAATATAATATTTAAAACAAATATACAGTACTGTACTTGCAACTGAATTGTTCAAATAAATGTAATAATGCTTTCCAGGTAATAGCTTGAAAATGTTAACTTGAGACATAACAGTCTCTGACTTGGTTACATTAAACGATGGTGAATTGAAATAACATCCATGATTATGGTACCGTATAACCACAATATGATTTTCCTAAATGCGTTTCTGAGGCGAGACGTTCTTGATCTGAACTGGGTCTCCCTCTGGTCCAAAACTTCTGCAGAATAATACTTGCTATAAGTCTTATATATAAAGTACAGTTACATTTCTTTCAGGACGAGACTACTGGGACACAGCAAAAATAATCGGAAAAAAAATCCCCTGAAAATTCTGGCCCATTGAGGTGTGATGTGGCCTCTTTCAGTGGGCTAACGCGTAATTTGTTTTGTAAACAAAGAATACCACTACTTTAGCCAGCCTCACTCATATAGCACCAGTCATTAATGAGGACAATACCAACTTTGCTCCTATTATTTGTCATTATTGACAAAGACCAAGTAGCCTTGCATTTATCACAAAATTAAAAACAAAGTTGTGCGACTTTCAGACTTGGAAGGGTTTAAGAGCGTGAGTCAGTTGTCAGAGCCGTGACCTTTACGTCACGTGGCCTGATGCATGCGTTAGCATCGCATTGTCACACGAAAGTCGGATATCGACTTATCAGTTTTGACGGCGCCACTAAGTAGCCTTAGGGCTAAGTAAGCCCTCTCTATTGACTGGAACTATATACTGTATATGGCTAAGAGTAACACCAATAAAATCCTACAGACACGAGACGTGTCTTCGTGAAAGAGGTGTGGATCTCGTAATTTCTAACTTGGTTACCCCAAGTTGGCTTGATAAAATGTTAATTGTGTACACAATTACCCTTAAGGTTTAACTGTAGTGGCGTTTTTGCATTGCCCTTTGATGACGTGCTAGGTAAAGCTCTGGCTAATACCAGTTTTTTGTTTCCATCAGCAGTCAGCATCATCAGCATTAAATCATCATCTTTGTCATCAACGTTTAAAATAAATTTGACGTGCAACGTAAAGCTCCTGCTAATGCCAGCTTTTTGTTACCATCAGCAATTAGCATCATCAGCATTCAATCGTCATCTTTGTCATCAACGTTTCAAAGACATTTGATACACCAGACTGCAGGGAAATGCGGCACTGTTTTCAAAATATATTAAAGGACATGCATCATAGATGCATCATCATTACCAGCAGCAGCAGCAGCAACCACATTACCGGGAAATGATTCTAACGGTAGGATATTACTCCGCCCGTGTGGCTTCTCACATCCGCAGGGCAGGATCGAATGTTGTGACAGCACACAAGCTCACACCCTGTGCAGATGCCAATAATGCCCGTGTAGTCACGTATGGCCGTGATTCCGCTTACTCACTTGAACATCTTGCAAGAAGTGGATGTGGTGTGGTCGTGTGGTCGATTGTGAGAAATGCCTCTGGAGTAATGTAGTCGACCCGCTAATGCTGCCTCGTGGTGATGCCCTGTTAACTGTCACGGCTCGAACACGGATTGCAGCGCCTAACAGTGCACAGTCGCGCTCATTACATTCAATGCACTAAACGTGGGTATAGTCTTCAAGCTTGTACAGGAAAACAATACGGTTCAATCCAACGTTTCCCCAAAGACTCGTTCTTTATGCATTTAGTACGTATTGAAGTCCGTTGGGTCTGGAAAACATCTGGACAACCAATGATCATGATGGACATAGCCCTTCTCGATCTGCTTGTCTACTAATATTATAATACCAGACTCTTGATGGGATTCAGAAAGTCGAAATCAGTGCAAAGTTTGCCTTTTAAACAAATGCTGCTGGAAAACATTGTTATAAACGGCCCCGGGCTGATGGACTAAAATGTTATTTTAGTTTTTCTGCGGTCAGACAGGGCCCTGTTTATTTATTATTTAAGTCACCAGGATAAACCACATTGAATCTCAAGACTGTTTTATGAAGGCTGGCAAAGAATTACAGTGGTGCCCAGGGCTTAATTTGTCACGGCATATTTTCCAAAGCCTCCCCAACCCCAAACGCCACAAACCCACCCCACACCCCTCTCTAACAGGGGTGGTGGTGGAGGGGGAAGGCAGAAACATATTTTCTGGAGCTCAGCCCTAGACAGCTCTAGCTGAAATTAAGCCTTGCTGGTGCCCATCCCTATGCACGACACACTTGAAAATATATTTCTTAAAATGTTAATTTTAGTATTCCATATAGCTAGCAAAATTCTAGAATTCATAAAAAAAAGCATAACATTGCTCCGGTTTTGACTCAATTCAATAGCGTGTGGTGGCCAATATCACGCCTGGGTGGCTACTTTTACACCTCTCCAATTTCCAAGAACTTCAGACCAAGCTAAACAACAAGGGAGAAGTGCAATTAAGGTGAGCTCATAATTAATTCTGGGCTTTACGTGTACAGTATATGCAAGAGGTGTCCTGACCTCTATGAGTGACATATCAAAAATCTCCACAGTGACCAAGAGCCACAAGACACACACACGTCGTATGCGGTAGCCACCGTAGCTGGTTCAATCGTGCTGGATAGATGTGGAGTTTTGAATGCCCATATAGTAATCTGTGGGATTACCCCGGGAGTCCTTATGTCTGCACTGAGTGCCTAGGTTCGATCCTGCTTCTGCAGATTGTTTGCTTTGTTTTATATGAAGTTATATTGAAAAGTTAAACGTTAGTCGAGTCTCTCTGTGTGTGTTGAGCTTCACTTGGACTGTCTGGAAAGCGCATGTGGCCACCCCTCGTATTGTATATGTGATGCTACTGTACCAGAATGTATCATAAGAAAAACGTATACTGTATAAGAAAAAGCAAGGTACCATCATTGGATGCAACTGTGCTCTTATATTTCACAAATGTGTTTGCAACGGCACAGCCGACCTGACTTGTCATTCAAATCAATGAGCAGATCAAATTAATGAATACATGAATAACTGCATAATTTTGAATGTAAAAGTCCTCTGGCATAAAAAAATAAAATCATAACTCACCGTTGCTTTGTGAAACCGCCGTCTAAGTTGTGTGAATACCAACACGAATAGTCAGGACAAATAACGATACCTTTATGAGTCCCAGATGTTTTGCAGTGAGCTTGAAGACATGGACCTGCACTGCCCCCAACTGTTCATTCAATGAACTGATCATTAGGGTCGGTCAATTTACGTGGATACCATAGTGACTGCGAGGTTATCAAGGTTTGTTCTCTTTCTCTGGCACAACATAAACCCCCGGAATGTGTTCCCTTTGTTCCGATAATGCTCTTTAAATGAACCGAAAGCCATCCGTTCTGATGATTATAGAGCATAACCACAGGCAGTATGTGTTTTATCTACCTTATCCCTGCTACCAATGCTGCCAAAAATGAAATTCCGAAGTGAAAACTGAAATATGTACACACTTCTTTAAATCCTCTTGCACGAACCTGAAGGCCCAATACCCCGTGAAGTATTGTATGACCTTAACAATTAAGTGGTACCATATGAATAAAACTAAATAATGTATGAATACAATAATCGCTAAAAAATCGTTGAAATGTGCAATACGCATAAATTAAAATACATTCTTGGGGGTTCGTGATGCACGCACTGAAGAAGTGATGTTTTCTATTGATTTCGAATCGTATAAAAGTTAATATTGTTGCGGTAAGGCTGATAGAACGAGACCTATTTTACAAATGTAAACAAGACGGTAACAAGAGACAAAAAAAGCATAAATTATTGAATTGAAATCGCCGGTCGCTGAACTGTGACAAGTCAGTGAATTAACTAAAATCGGCGGGGCACCATGAGCCTTAGAGCTTCTCTATCCCTCTGCTATGAAGAAGGTCCATTACCCAAAACGTCGTCTATTTCATTCACCTGTATGTGTCCTTTTCGGGTCGTACATTAACGACAAACGTGTTGACTTTTTGAACTATTATCTTGCGAGGTTTACATTATTTTCTTTGCTAGGTGCATTGCACATATTGATGTTTGTATTTCTACCAGAACCAAATAAAATATTGTACTTAATTCGGCGGTGTTATATCGGGCTAAGAAATCAGATACTTTGACAATATGTAGCACAGCGCTGATGTTAATGTGGACAAACATCAGCAGTAAGGTGCGGCACCTGGTCTGCCATGGTTCCTTTAAAGGGTTGCTCAAGTACTGTGGGGTAAATTCAAAAACATTTACCGCACTTGCATTATTATAAGGCAGGTAGAGACACGTTTGTTATAATCCGACAGGTGAGAAAGTGTAACACTTGCACTTGAAATGGGAGCGGTAGTGTAGTGCTTAACACTCTGCACTACGAACCCGACGACGCGAGATCCGATCCCAGCTCCACACCAACACCGGTGACGATCATCTGAACCTTCCCCTAGGTCGACTCGGCCTCAAGTGAGTTATCTGATGCGGTGAGCATCAGCACTGGGGAGACAAAGGCGGCGAGGCGTGGTAGTTTCTGTCGACACCAACACGCCGAGTGCACGCTCGTGCCCGCTTTCATAGGTTCATCCATATAGTAGGTATGCAAAAATCTGTCAAAACTTGACCACTCCCCTCCCCCCCCGAATCCTATAGAACGGCCGATATTTAATCCACGCAGAAACGATCAAGGATGAATAATATTAACGTGTATAAGCAAACAGATAGTCCACCGCCCGACTATCTAACTCATTTGGAGGCCAATGTAGACAAATTATTATCGAGGCTTCACCCCCCCCCCCCCCGTTTCCTATGTGTACGCACATTGTCAGTAGACCCCCCATTCGCAAGCATACGCATTTGGGTTACCCCCCTCCCATCTCCATGCGTACGTACTAAATAAATGGCCCCCTAACCCATGGAAAACATCGTGGGATAAAGTGGGGATGACCCTGCTGAGCCTGCGGTGTCTCAAATATTCAAAGGAGTGGCTGGCTGAGATGCTATCTGTTGAGGAAGTACTGAAGGCGATCCAGAGTCTGCGACCAGGAAAGGCACCTGGAAGAGATGATCTCCCAAGCGAAATGCTGAAGGAGAGTGGTGTTTGTGCACAGACTACCCTACATGACATAGCAACAGTCTAGACCACTGGACGGGTTCCACATGATTGGAAGGATGCCCAGGTTTTCTAGGCCACGGTCATTTCCTCCCTTCTCTACGCTTGCAAAATGTGGACCCCCCTAATGGAGAATCTTCGCCGGTTGGAAACATTTAGGCTGGCCTGCCTACGATCCATCCTGGGTTTAACCAGGCTGGATTGTGTGAGGAGCTCACAAATCCTTGAAAGATCTGAACAAAGTCCCATCGGTGAGCTCCTCTGGCAGCCAAGGCTCCGTTGGCTGGGTCATGTAGCCCGCATGCCCAGCCACCGCATGCCTAAACAGCTTTTGTTTGGCCGGATCGAGGGGGCTAAACGGGCGCGGCACGGGCTAGAGAAGAGATGGAGTGATGTGGTACAGGAGGATGTGGATCTGAGTGGACTTGCCGATAACCGGTACCAGCGGTGTCAAGATCGGCCTCAGTGGAGGAGGCTCGTGAAGGACGCTACTGGGCAGTTGGATGCAGTGGCCCTCCAACAACAACGGAGGGCGGAGGAGCGACGCTCACAACAATGAGCGGAGCGCCGGGTGGCTAAAGCACAGCAAGTTGGTACAGTAGGGGGCACAGGTGGTGCATCAGCCAGTCATCTCAGTCATCTCAGTCAGTCGACCCGTGGCACCTGGGTCTGCCCCGTGACCTCCTGCCAGCGGGCGTTCGACACTTCACGTGGCCTCAAGGTGCATCTAGCCTGGCACAAGCGTCGTGGTGTCACGTCACTGCCACTTAATGGCGGTTGTTGTGTGTGTGGTGTTGTGTGTGCATTTAAATCAAGGCCGTAAATATAATATACACATCCCCCCCCCCCCCATATTCAAAAATGCCCAAAATGCCCCCCCCCCCCAATATATTGCTATAAAATAGATTTTGTTTATATGATTGTGGTTATGGTTGTACTTTATAAATCCCTAATCCATGCCATTACATACAATGAAACAAGAAAATGTAAAAAAGAAAAAACAGAGCAATGTAATACAATACACTATTAGACATTATTGTAAAAAAGAAGTCAATCCTATGTGTTAGTGAATTTTTCTTCTATTTTAGGCATGAAATTCGTTTTCATATTTAGATATTTTTCGGGGGGGGGGGGCCCAGACCACCTGGAATATTTGGTCCCCCCCAATGTTGACTGCATGGCTACGGCCTTGATACTGCTAGGAACCTCTTGGTTACACCAGCCCACAGGGGATTATTGTGTCCGTCTGTCCGTCGTGAAGGGAGGGGCTGGGTGGGGAGGGGAGGGGCTGGGTGGGGAGGGGCTGGGTGGGGAGGGGAGGGGCTGGATGGGGAGGGGCTGGGTGGGGAGGGTGGGGCTGGGTGGGGAGAGTGGAGAGGGGCTGGGTGGGGAGGGAGGGTGGGGCTGGGTGGGGAGGGTAGGGAGGGGCTGGGTGGGGAGGGTAGGGAGGGGCTGGGTGGGGAGGGTAGGGAGGGGCTGGTTGGGGAGGGGCTGGTCACCCCGTGGTGCCCTTATAAAACTCAACGTTTATCCTACTCACGCCGGCTTGTGCCCGCCCTCACAGTCAGCCATATTTGCGGAATACACCACGCCGCCGTTGACCCTGGCCATTGACCGAGCAACCCAACGTTCCTACCAGCTCCCTCCGCAGGAATGTGTTTTAAATGCGCGTGTGAGTCTCGTGGCTACGCCTCGCGTGTCACGGGGAAGGGGAAAAATGCGGACGTCACCGAGGCGGTCGTCATCTCGGAAGTTAAAATCGTCGGTTTCGTTTTCACGCAAGTTCATCGGTCGCTCTCTTGTCTCGTTATTTATTGTCGCCCGTCGTTTGGTTTATTTGCAGCCGTTGAACACAGATCACGCGTGTCGCAGAGAGAAGCTGGCGGACGTGGCTACAAGTAGGTACGAGTGGAGCTGTGCGACTCTCTTTCTCTTGACGGAGTAACGCGCGGAGTTCATTCTGCTTGGTGGTGGTGGTGATGCTTCTTGTTGTTGTTGTTGCCGCTGATGATGTTGTTGTTACAAACTCGACAAGTTACGCACGAAGTAACGTTGTCTTCAGCAGACTAAGATTAAGAATCGGCTCATATAAGTAGCGGTTTTTTATACACGTACATATACATGAAACAACGCTACAACACAGCATACATACAGTACGGTGCAGTACGTATCCCAAGAGTATCACACATACGTGGAAACGTTTTTTTAAGTGCAACATTGGTGCGTGATTTGAATTAAACCCACGGCAAGAGCGGAGGACACACGTGGAGGTGGATTTGAGAACTATGGTTGGGGAGGAGGGGTGATGATGTTGGTCTAATGTGTGGGCGAGACTGGTATCCAGATCGGGTGGTGCTTCGTCTTAACCTGGGCGTGCGAGATGCCCTTTCTGGGGGTGCCAGGCATGGCCAGATTTTAATAAATAATCGAAAGCACAAATTAAGCAATGGCGCTTAAGTAATCAAACCCATATGCGCTTATCAACATAATTTGAGAACCCATAGGGTGTGTTGCAAGGCTGCAGTGAAGGTGAATAAGAACCACTGCTGCTGTATAGGATGGCCGCAGTTGGAGATGGTGAACCCGTTGCCCTGGACCGAGACGGATTTGGCTTTGGCGAAGGCGTGGGGGAAAAGCCTTCACGCCGTAGGCAACGGATGAAGATAGCAAGGATGTTGATTATAATCATGATTGTGCTCGACTAGCGTATGAAGACACAGAAAGACCAGGCGGATTTCTGAACGTGTGAATTCGTTAAGTAATAATAATCGAGCTTGGAAAACCTCCACCTCTTGTCCTACAAGGGTATAGTGAGTGATAATATCTTTACATCGAGCACAGCCAAATGATGCTGCAATATCGGAGTTCTGTGTATTTGAACAGCCCTTGTTATCTCTAAGCTCTGCACAGGACGCATAGTACGTGTATTTATGGACTGTGATTCTTGTTAGAGTTGGAAATCCCCAGTTCTCTGTTTTAAACCCACATGGAGAAGAAGAAAAAACACGTGGCCATGCCCCTGACGTGTTTTTTTGTTCACTGCAGTAAAGATCACAGCTTGCGTCACGATATGACTCCCAACACAATCCCTCCCCCCAAGATGCTCCCCAAAGCTTGTGCCCAGTCTCAATAAAGTTATACAAATGTGAACACGTACAAACATACATAAACTGATCAGTTTATAAGACTGAGGCCAACTTTTGCTTTAAAATACAGGGGGAGTGGGAATGTGTCTTATAATCCGCAGAATACCGTAATTCAAATGTAACCAAAAGTACCGCACTCAGCGATTGGACACCTGACATTCCGATCAAACCACTGCACCTGATTTCACTGGACCTCAAAAGCCAAGCAAATTTGAGCCTGTTCAGTACTCGGTGTATGGGTAACTGCCAGGGTTTGTAGGTGTGGGGTAGCGAGGTGGCCAGGGGGCTGCGGTGGTGAGATGTTAACTACCTCACCTGGTATACAGGAGGTCGTGGGATTCGATCCCGACCCTGACGCCTGTTGCTGTATATTTTAAGTCTGCGTGTTCTCCCCGTGGTAACGTGGATATTTCACCGGGTCCTCAGGTCTTTCCCTCCATATTTAGAAACGTACGTTTAGAGGATTTGGCTGCTATACATTTCCACATAAGCCACTTCGTTTGGATTATGTGGAAGTGGCCAGGTCACTTCTGAAAAAGAGCTATATAGCTCAGTGGACCTTACCTGGTAAAAGAAATAGATAGAAAATGTCAGTTGCGTGTCACCCCTTCCTCTGTGTGATTTTACTGTCGATGCCCTGGTTTCTTCCCACAAGCTAAGGGGCCGTCCATAAATGACGTCACGCACCTAGGGCGGGGGGGTTCAGACATTTGTGACGAGGGGGGGGGGGGGTGAGAAATGTGACGTCACATCAAAATGCGCAACTTTAAATACAGACAACACGTTCTACTTAATTAAATATACTTTTTAATAAATGTTTTCTCCTACAACATCAGAGTGCAGCGCCACATTAAATACGCACTACAATGACAATATTTTAAAGCAATTTGAAGAATGTTTTATTTCGGGGGGGGCAGAGCTTTGTGACATCATATTTGAGGGGGGGGGTCTGACTTTTTGTGACGCCGTGAGACGAAGGGGGGGGGGGGGGATCAAAGATCGTCCAAAATTGCGTGACGTCATTTATGGACGGCCCTTAAGCACTTGTTAACGGAATTGGCCAAACGTTCAAATGCTGGAGCCTCTTGAATAGGTCTTGGGGCTCAGGCTTTCCTGGGAAAACTGACATTTTTGTTACGTAGCAATCTACTTTTAACCATATCCTTCCTCAAGCAGGTCAGTCAGCCAAAACCTCAAAACATTTTTCTCAGAATAGAGACAAGTAATTAGTATTTTTTTTTAATTAGCCTGTTTGTTTGTGCTATACTGTTTTAATAACTGTTTTTGCTTCCATAGTGTCACAATCTTCAGAATGCAAAGTAATTGGTTTACTGGTACTGGGTATCTTGTAATTTGAGTGTTAAGCACAACAATGAAAGCAGTGTTGAGATTACGGCAGGTCTTGTCATCAAAACAACATTTCAGAGGTTTTTTTTTGTGGTTTAATTTGTTTTTCTCGTTCAAGTACAAGCAGTGGTCAAAATGGCTGGTATACGATACGTGCACTTCTCAGAACACCAAGCACGTGTACCGGCACTTTTCAGAATGGTTGCTATTCCTATACTAAATGTTTCTGCAGATGGGGAACTGCAGTAAACATGGGCTTCAGGACAAATAGGTTTCACACTGAGACTTCTACTAAATCTCTAATTTGACCACTGAGTACAACAAATAGACTGGTCTATGTGCCAAATATAAACACACTGGCCCTTGTATAACATCACGATAATTAACATCAGGCAACCACAATCATCTGTAGAACCTATGTTTGACCAAAATAATTAACAGCCATTTTTAAATCCACAGCTGGATAAAGGCCTTTCCAGAACTTTCTCTCACAGAGTTTGTTTCAACAATTTTTTTTCAGCCTAATTTCCAATTATTTGGCCCTGCGTTTTTACTCCTTGCTCTACTTTCCCCTTTGTTCTGCAGCAGCTCCATGCTGATGTCAAACCTTCCCATCTCCTCCTTTATCACACCCATCTCACTTTCACTTTCTGCCTCTTGCCCTCCTCCCATGGAACTTCACATCCTGCACTCTATTACCAGCGTAATTCGCGTCTCTTATCTCCACCTGTCCCCACAAGGACTAAAATGTATTGGCTATTCCATTGATAGGACCGTGCCAGGGGATTCTTATTGATGAATGCGACCTAACGCAGCGTTTGTATAAGCAAGCCACCTGTAATAGTAATTTGATGTCCTCATTATGTTTCTGACATTGTTTCGTCTGGATGTGACATTCATGCAAGCCACTGATGTGTTTTTGTGTCAATAATGTGAAACTGACGACCTGAGTTAAATGCTAGGTCGAGGTTATGTATCAGTGATGGGTGATAAAACAGTCTTGGGTTCCACCTTCATCATCCCGCACTGACCAGCATGGTGAAGTATGGCCAAGCGACACAGCATGGGGAAGCCCTCATCCAGCAGTGGTTTCAGAAAAGGCTGGAAATTACAGTATTATAACTTTATTGATAGTTATGAAAAAAGTTAATGTTGAGTACAATTTCAGAGAACCACAAACTTTATTTGGGTATCCTATCCTCTGATTTGCTTGGTGGTCACAAGAAAAAAATGTCTATGCTCCACATTTCCAAATTTGCATAATTCAAATACACAGCAGCCTCTTAACAAATATAACAAAAAAATTATCACCACTGCTATGAAAAAGAGCCATTGCCCGCAAACATCGCCCCTTATACATGCTCTTCCTTTTAATGCCACAGTGTTTTGAGTTCTTATATTTGTGCTTGTGCACCACTGCCAATGCAGCATCACCAAATAGTTGGTATAGTTTGAAAATGTATTGCTTCGTTATAACTTGCAGAACGTATTTTCAGACATGGATGTCTCAATGTTTTGTTTGTTTCAACAGGGATGCCGCATTGGATATTTTTGTGATGGATCTAAAATGGAAGTTGCACTGCATCAAGAGCAGGTGTACATCTTAATATATTTGGTAAAAAATTTGGCTATTTGAAATATTAACCACTGCACCCAAAATATTTGGCAGCAAAAAATCTACATTTCACACATTTTAACAGACGACAGTGTTTGCAGTATATTTGTATTGCAAGTTAATTACAAATATTCCAGGAAATTTTTGTAAAAAATCTGAAACATTTAAGAAAAACTAGGCGCATTGCAAATTTACCGCAGTGGTTATGAAATGTGAGTGGAGCTGGTCATAGAGTTCATCATCACCACTGCACCTGAAATCCCACCACATCCTGGTCGGAAAGTCTTAGCATTCGTAAACACTGTACGTGGCACCAATTGCCAACCTTTAGATTCATTCTGAACGACAAGATTGAAAGATATTCACTTCTAAGGTTGTACGCCGAGGCCTGGCCATTGGTATTGTACATCCCAAACACCTCCGTTACTGGAGGATATAAATTGCCATGGCTTCTGGGACTTCGGATTCGAGCCTGGCCTTGGTGCCCTACCAGAAGTTGTTGTGCTTGCACATGATAAATCACGGCGGATTTGGCATTGTGTACCGGGCACGGCACGCCGATTGGAACATCTTCGTGGCCATCAAGTGTCTGCGCTTCAGCGGGTTCGTGTCTCAACAGTAAGCCTCGCACAGTTGTCATTTGTGCACACCGCACACATAATTTGTTTTTTTTTGTCAGTCATGCCATCTGCATAAGGATCATCAGCTATGGTAAATGCACTACTGGATAACGGCCTCCTTGAGCAACTGTCTTCTTTCGGACTCCTGCGATGTAAAATGTATTGGCTTTTGCAAAGTGTCCCTTGCAATGGATCAGGTTTTCCCTTTGCAAGGGAGCCAATGTTTTTTCAATGCGTCTCAATTAATTTTATCTCCTGCTTTAAATAAAGGGTGCGTACTTGTAAACGGTTATTTCTATTCTATTTCGGATTTATTTGGCGCCCTTTCTGATGAATCTCTAAAAAAAATCCTGAATTTCACACAGTTTAACCTACGTATTATAATAATAGAGTACTTGTTAAAAGTGGGGGTGAATGGTGCAGGTTATTGCGCTGCGCTGAGAACCTGAGTGTGTTTCCTAACCACGGCTAACAGCAGTAGTGAGTGATACCTTGAACGGCCTTCTGCTTCCTGTTCACCAACCCATACTGACCGGCGTGGTGAAATATGGTCAAACAACTGCTGTGACCCACGAAAAAGCTGGGGGAGGCCTTCATCTAGAAGTGGACTGACAAAAGGCTGTGAAATATTATTTGTATTCATTTATAAGGCTATGGAGTAAATCTGAGTCACTTGCACTGATGCACAGGCATGATTAAGGACTTCACACGTGTTGGGTAAGTGGAATGCTGATTGCATGGACAAGTTTAGAGCTATTTTAATCAATCGAGAGTGTTAAGCTGTTGCTTTGTGCAGTGGATGCATTTTCTGCTTGATTTAATCTGAATTGCTGCTAAATAACAGCGCTTAATATGACAATTTTAGTGGCAACTTACACATAAGCTCAAGCACTACCGCAGTGCAGTAATCATACAATCGACATAGTGGAAGAACCTCATTTGAGCCATTTGAAATGTAGCCGAGTTGGCCAATAAGCACGATAATTGAGTGTTGTCCTCCCCAATTGTGCTGTACCCCTGAACACCAGTGCCGGATTAAGCTAGTGCGGGGCCTGTAGCATATGTTATGAAGGGGCCCTAAATTTAAAAATATTAATATTAAAACACAAATGTTCTCATACTCTGATGGTTCATTGTCCTTGAGTTGTGCGCCTTTTGGCGTCATCTGGTCCAACACCATGTGAGACTAGGCTCTAAAGAAAGCTGTCTCGGGTGTGGACCAATCAAATTTCAAGGACAGTGCATACATTATCAGAGTTATGTTGTTTGTTTGCATTCCGACTGCAGGTATTGTGGTCAATGCAAACATGACTCCTTGTAAAAAAGGTGTCAGTTTTGTTGCCAGATAAAAGGGTAAAAAAACAATTATTAACAAATGTTTAACTTGCGTAATAAAGCAATTGTATTTTTTCATTTGCTATACATCCACGACAATACGACAAATCGCCAGCCGTAAACACCCAGTTCATAAAAGTTGAAGGCAGTATAGTACTATAGTAATAGAACAAGTGCAGAATCACTGAACCGGAATTGATAGCTTGAAAGAATTTAGCGCGGGGCCCTTGAAAGTGCGGGGCCCGTAGCTACTTATGTAGTAGCTACTTTTGCTACGAGGATAATCCAGCACTGCTAAACACCCAGATCGAAGCGATGCACATGACAAGAGAGGCCTCAAATCCTCATAGCCATGCGTTAAATACAATAGTTTTACACTACTCTGTAATACAGTAGTGCAAGCGACGCGCTGAGCACTGATGTTTGGCTTGTCCTGCCTCAATTCAGATGAGTAATCGTGCGTAGCTTCACATGCAAATGAATTGCGTGTGCCGAACGTGGGAGGAGGCAGCTGATAGGGCATTATGGGAGAAGCATTGACCGTGAGCTGCTCGGTGAACACTCGCCTCTCCGTAAGAACCTGCTCATGGAGTGGTGCCGGTTAAAAAGATGATCAGGGGTATTGTTCGACGAGTAACACAATTTTTGGTGAGTGTGCGGACAACCCTTTTGGGTAATGAGATGCACAATATTTAAAACCATGGTAAGGTCAAACGGCAAAAAGTGGCCATATGGCTTTCTGTAGCAACAGCTGTGCCCGTACAAATAGTGCACCACATGTGCATTTTTTCGCGTGTAATTAATCATAATTCGTAATTGTCATTATTCATTTCCGTGGGCGTTTGCAAACAATGCTATTTTGAATTCCCCTCTCCGTACCATAAAATTATGCCATTAAAGTACAGGCTATGTTTTTGCCACAGAATTGTTGTTATTTTTTTTTAGGAACACTAAAATGTACAATTCTGAATTCCGCACAGCAATATGAATCATTACTCGGACTTCTACACCGGTACGGTTTACCCTAGAATTTGTCCGCAAGTCAACAATGAAAGGCTAACCCAAACATTAAAACAAAATGATTGAAACCACATTTGGACCCATTGAGGGCTGCCGTTATTTTATTAAAATGGATGGAATTTGTAATTTACCGGTAGCTTGCCATCAATTAGAATCGTTGTGCAAGCTTTAATCTACGAGCTAGATGAAATATACGCAGTGTACAAGTGTGCGTGTTCACAGGACGTAAGTGTGAGTGCTTGCGTGCAAATAAAAGCTGTTCAGAGGTATCGACTCCACACTCGGGTTTTCAGAACATATATGCTCACATCAGTGCTTTGTAATGTTATACAAGCAAGATAATAGACTCTAGATTCAAAATATCTATCACGTTGGGTTGATGTGATTATATTATGGAATTTAACGTTTTTTGGTGGCTCTTCTAAGATTATTTTGATAGTGTACTGTCAAAATACATGGTGATCTATTTATAGAAATAACGTGGATAAGTAAAAATACTTTCAAAGCCATCTCCACAAATTATAATTCACTCACATATTTTAAAAGATTGGCCACTTAGGGACCTATTTACATTTGACACAGGCTTCCGGGACAGTGAACAATGAAAGTTGAACATGGCACCATTCTGTATTTATTAGCCACTGTTTCTAGAAGGCCCTCCACAGTGAAATGAATGCTTGATCGTTTTCATTGATCACATCAATAACTGCCCTCTGTACCTGATGGGGTTTAGTTTGAGAAATCAAGGCTCTTGTTGCTGTACGTTGTGGAATTTTAATTGAGGTCCGGTGTGTGTGTTGGTATGCACACACGTGTGTGTGTGTGTGTACGCGAGCATCTGCATGGGGGAGCGGTGGCATAGCAGTTGGCACATTTCACCAAAAAAATCTGGTCACCAGAATTCCATTTCTACTCATGGTCAGCATCAGTGGCATATATCGGAACCTCTCTAGGGCCTTCCCTAGGTCGACTTGGCCTTAAATGAGTACCTGGTGTAGTACTCTTTGGTTCTTTCGGTAAAGTTACGTATAAAGAGAAAATAATAAATTAAATACTAGCATACGACGTTTCTGCAGTCACGAAAGCTCCAAATTAACCTGGTGTAGTGTGTTAAAACCGGCACTTAGGAAGACAAAGGCAGCTGGGTACGGTGTAGGACAGACCACCTCCCTCGTGTGCCACACAGGCCTTAATATGCGCCCACTAACGCACACTCTCCGTCTATCTGTGTAGGGCTACATGAGGGATTTTCGTTTTTTTTCATTCATCTTTTGTGTGCGTGTGCACACACATTCGTGTGCTTGTTGTCTGCCTTTCCCAGGGACCGAGAGAGCCTTCTAGCAGAGGCCGAGAAGATGGTCCGCGCGCGATTTCAGTTCACCCTGCCCGTGTTGGGCATCTGCAATGAGCCCACGTTCATGGGCATAGTGATGGAGTACATGCCCAACGGCTCACTTGACACCCTACTTCACCAGGTATTTAATGGTTTTAGATTTTATTAGTTTGAATATTAGATTTTTTGAATTTTTTTTTATATTTAATACTTATATTTGTAAGAGTTATGTTTAATTAGTTGAATACTTTTTAATGTTAATAGCTTAATTGAAATAAGCAAAACTAAATAGAAATTGAAATTTTTTAACTATGCTTTATTAAAATAGTTTAAGTAAAAGTAGCATCACATAATGGACGTTTTTGCGGGAAATACATGGCCGTCATATTACAAATGGCATTACTTCCCCAAACGTAACATTTTCAGATCAATCCGAAACACGTACATATGGATCATCAAAACATGCGTTTCAAGTTAATCCAGAAATCGGGAAATTGTCCTGATGACCTGGCCCCATGCCACTACCATCGCCATGTGGCAAAAGCAGGAAAAATCGATTTTTCCTGGCCTGGTTGTGCTTAGAGAGTGCTGGAGTCCACATGACCTGACCAGGATCACAAGCGTAACAGCAGGCCAGGCTCCCAGCTGCTAAAGTTTTTTTGTTTTGTCCCTGCCAAAGGAGCTTTCTAACTGCTGCTGTTATTACCACTTCCGTCTCTTTTTTGCTTGGCCCAGAGACGCCGCCAGCCAGCCTCAGACAGCTGGCATGCAGATCGTGTTTCTGTGTCTCGCTGTCCCGCGGGGAGTATTGCTGTGGCCGGGCAAGATGCGCTTGCAAAGCCTGCGCTGCAGCTCACCATTTCTTGACGATAGTTTTCCTGATTTGCTTCCTGCCAAAGGGGACCAAGCCACAAATCCCATGGCTGATACTTACAAGCCAATTTGGACCCAAACATTTGTGGAAGCATGGGGACTTGTGTCACCTGGGTTCCATTCGTCACCGTTCTCTGTTATACTCCACACGTATGCCTGGTGCGTTGCGACAACCTCATGTTTGACACTTATGACCCGTTCATCGCGGTTTATTCTCATTCTCCCTGCTCTCATTCGTGAATCCTAAGGGTGTCACAATGAATCGTTTCATATAATTAATGTTTATATCACAATAGGTGCATTGAATTGAGTGTGTGCAAGAATGTTCTTTATTTGGGTTGTATGTGACGCATTTGAAAGCTTGAGGTCACAATATTCACCATAACGTTAAAAATATATATTCTTATATTGAATCGGGACCCTGAATTGTGGCATTTCATCGAATTGCTGGGTGAGGGGGGACATGAGGTGGCATTCAACGAACTAGCATCAATTACGGGGCGTTCTTCTCGACAAACAAAGTGATCTGCATTGGGGGCTTAATGGTTAGCGCTCAAATCTTTAGCCCATTCACAAGCCTGCAAACCAGACGTGCAGGTGACGGCCAAAATGTAATTTCCCACCGTACATCGACGTTACCAGATCCCGCTGTCACTTGGAAGTCCGATTGTGGCTGAAACCTCCCACCTGGAAGACCAATGTCCCCAACAACGGCTTTACCAGCGGTAGTGATTGATCACGCAGCGCCCGTGGGTTTTCCTTCTGCCGGGTTGAGTTTATTTATTGGGGGCAGGCTGGCCACATGCGTCCCAAAAAAGTAGGAATTATTTTATTTGGCTTGTGCAGATTTTGCCTTTTGTGCTGTGAGCCCCTGAATTTTAAACAAATATCTGTTCACAGTGCTTGCCTTCAAGGGGTTAATCCCTGCAACTCTTCATTCTTCATTTGGAAGGTTATGACCAGCACTTTTAGGATTTCAGAACAAATAGACTGCGATCCAGATTTCTAGTGCATACCATTTGTTCACGTGTAGTGCCCAGTGCCATTTAATCATTAAGAACATAATGCAGTTGAACTATGTATGCAATCCAATAGTGAAAATATTGAACGGTTTCTTTTTATGTGACCAATCGTTATTCTTTCATCAGTGTGTACCCTGACTTGTCAGATTGAGTATATGTTCTGTTGACAGAAGTACAAAATTAACCACGTATAACGATCAGCACTTTCTAGTGCAGCTAATTGGATAAAGTTAAATTTAAGGAATTAAAAAAAATATATCACATGCCTAACGCTGCATCTCTAGTGTGGCGTGTGAATATTTGTATAATAGAGGCAAAGGTGCTGAGCTTGGTGCTCCCTATTCCATCTCCTCATAAGTGGTTCTTGCCTTAATAGGTGCTCGCAGACAATTATTTCCCGTAAAATCTGTAGTGCCCCTTTCTTACTGGCACATCCAAGCCACGCGCCAGCGCGCGCCCCTCACCGAATGCGTGTTGTTCTTTTGGCTATTTGTCACCCTGAACCGGAACCAAACCGTGATGATCTGGCCTCACTAGACATACGAATCTAGCTCGGGCCAAAGCAGGGACAGAAGTGGGCCTAGTAACGCTTCATTGCATGTGACGTCAGCTGGCACACAACTCAAACACAGCGTCGCCTGCGCACGTCTTTGCTTGTTCGTTGCGCGTGACGTACGGCTCGAACTTTCATGTTGGAGAAACGACCACGGCTCTTCCCGAGCGACGCCAGGCTGTCCTCAACGAGAAGCGCCCCCCCCCCCCCCCCCCCCCGACGTGGCTCGGCTGTGCAAAGTAGAAAAGTGGTTCGAGACAAAATTGACAATTTTACCTTTCCCCGCTGCGCACGCACAGAAAGCCGTGTACCCAGAGCTGCCGTGGCCACTGCGCTTGCGCGTGCTGCACGAGGTGGCGCTCGGCGTCAACTTCCTGCACAGCCTCGAGCCACCGCTGCTGCACCGCGACCTCAAGGCGAGCAACGTGCTTCTCGACGAGGAGTTCCACGTCAAGGTGAGTGAGCCCGCCCACCTGCCCCCGTGCGGTTCGACCACCCGGGGGGCACCTGCCCCACTGTGTTGGTGAGCAAACGCTCAGTGCTCATGGACTCTTAATAAAAATTCATAATCAACGTTTTTTGGGTTTAGATCGCGTTATTTATAAATGTGTCGTAACCCTCCACCACCCCGACACGGCCAATCAGTAAAAAAAGTGTCACGTTGACAAAAGACAAATAGTTCACTGCTTTAGCCCACCGGTGTGTTGAAGCGTGAAACCACAACATTTACAATTTTTGAGTAGTACGACGTTTCGCTGGTAATTGCATCCAGCATCATCAGGCAATTCGCCAGAATGGTGAGGCTCTGCTCTGTCTCCCGTTCTTATATAGAGCAGCAGGAGGGTGACGTCATCATTAACTCATTAACTCATCAGGTGCAACGATTTGAGGGGGGGGGTTATTGTAATTATATACTAGATTAGTAATCAGGCAGTTGTTACGCTGCGAGTTGTAGATTAGTAATTGTGAATTTAATTAAAACTATGAAAAAGTCGGGAGGTGGCTGGGTGGCTGAGAGGTCCAAGTGATGAACCGGCGCCGCTGAGATATCCTGGTTTCAATACCAGGCAGCTGCCTGTGATTAATCTGGGTTCTCCAGTGTCGTGCGTTTATGGTTTCAGCTTGGTCGTCATTGACTGCACACAAAAATAATAATAATAATAATAACTTGGTTCTGCACTTAATTTGGATAAATTCCAGCTCTCTGAGAATGAAATGTCAGTAATTGTAATGCAACACACATAACTACCAAACGCAGAGCGGGTGAGAAAGTCCTTGCCTCCACCTTATGGAGCATAGCTCACTTGAAGGGATCACCACAGAGGTAGCACCATGTGGAGCAAAGGGTTACTTGCCGAGTATCGGTGTCGAGGCCCATTGTTAGTAGAGCACACAACGGAGCAATACAGGTTATCTGTAGTCTGGAGAGACTTGGATTTACATCTCAAATGTATTTTAATTATTATTTTACTTCATTCTAGACTCATCAGTTAATTGTGATTTTTTTTTGCCAGCACAGCATTCAGGTCACTGATCACAATCAGTAGAATTTTCTCGTTGGAAAATTTAAAATTAAGTTTTCAAATGTAGAAACCCTTTCATTTGTCAGTCCACGTAAAAGTCAAATGTGTTTTAGTTTACGAGCCTGTGGGCTTTACAGTCCAATATGATCAAGCACCATTTGTTTAATCCAGCAAACTGTTTAATTATTTTTATCTTTTTTTCTGATCATCAGAGACGGAACTGAACAAATCCTGCTGGGTTGCCAGATATTATTTGCAAGAGTACTCCATCTCACCAACTGGGCCCTGATCAGCGAAACAATATTGTAAATAACCATTATGTACTGCTGTGGAGTATTATAGATTATTCACGACACATTCATTTCTCCACGTACAAATAAAGTATTATTTTCATCTTTCAGCCTCGGTGCTTGCCATATACCAGCATTATACAGCAGTAGGTGCTTCAGCAAGAAAACTCCTGACCTATTTAAGGTCGCGTCTGTTAGAACTCTCTTCACTTGATACAGTCATTTTTCTGTGACGGTTCCAACTGAAGACGGAAGCTTGTGTTGCCTCCGAAAACGTTGTGATTTAATTAATTTATTTGTTTTCTTTTTTAACCTACATGACTTTACCGAATCAACCAAAGAGTATAAACTCTGAACCTACTTTGACCATCTGAGTCTCCTCAGTAGAGACCAGAAATGTATCAGTGTCTCACAGTGGTTTTATATGATGAGACCCAAAATGTTGAAACCAGTCCAGGGTTTATTTGCTTAAACAAAAGTTGCTGGATAATATTGGTCCAGAAAGCTCAGGAGCTCATGGACTAAAAATAAAATACATTTTTTAAATCTGGATTTGACGATTGGGGGGCAGTTTATTTATTTAATGCTGCACAATGGGCGCGTAATTGATTTCCATGAAAAGGACGTTTTTAATGTTCAAGGCAAAATCATAGTTGGCCCAATGCCCTCCCAAGAGGAAATCGAGAGCTGTCTCTCCCGGAGGCCCTTTTTCCAGCATTGGCATGGCCAAGTATTTTTTTTCTGTTGCACCTTTTACATTTTTTACCTTTGATACAAACAGAAAAAAAAACTCTGTATTCATACCCACATCATTTGATGCAGCTCGGTCCACCAGTGTCCTGGCTGGCTGGAAAAATCTGGCTCCGACAGACTCAGACAAGCTTACTTTCAGGAATCCCCTCGGTTGAGGGCAAGGTGCCACGACGGTGGAATTCGGTGGAACCTTCAAAGTTTGCACAAGTGTAAGGCATTTGCACAGGAAACCACTGCACATGCGTGTGGGCGTTGGAGAGGCAGTCGGGCACCGGAGGGGGAGGGGTGAGGGTGGTGCGCACTGCTATGGGTGTGTCCGCTCGGTAGAACAGCACTCGCCAGGCTTGGCTTTCATCACAAAGGCGCAGTCATATTGGGGGATTTTTTTTTTGGGTGAAATTACATGCGGGGCAACCCGTTGTCTGATTCCATTCGCGCTCTCCCCCGGTGGCATTCAACAGTCGAGACGTTCACAGAGCCATGGAGGGAAGAGAAAAAAAAGAACGGCTCTTGGGGTCGTAATTGAGTTAATCATTGTATTTATTAGAGGGGCCAATTTGTGTGGCAGCGGGTTAGTAAAACATGCCCGGGACCCGAAGCTGCGCAAACACAGGCGCCGCCCGTGCGTCCATGTTCCTCTTGGAGGACTACGGTTCAGCGGTCATGCTGGGAGATCAAAGGTGGAATCGGCAACCTCTGGATTGCAGATCCAATATTGTCACCATTACAGCAGCGCGGGAGCAACCCTTCACCTGGTGTCACTGTGTTAAATCTGGAGGGCATTTGGCCTTGTTATATTAACAGATAGTAACTTGCAAATACGAAACTCCAAAATAAATATCACCTCATTTTCAGCCAGTTAAAGTGATGCTCCAATTCTGTTGCCACCGTATGCGAATGTACACTTATTTACTCACCGTTACAGCATTTTTAACATCATAATTTCATCACTGAAACCAGTGACGGTTCACGATATAGAGAGTGCCACCTGGAGGAGTGTATGTCGCGTGTGTGGCTGCGTGGTGAGTGGTAGGGGAGCTGTTGGCGCGCTGCGCTACGAACCCGACGGCCTGGGTTCGTGTCTCGCTCACGGCCGACACCAGTGATGAATATTTGATCCAGTGCTGGTACCCTCCCCTAGGTCGACTCAACCTTAAATGAGTATCTGGTGTGGTGTGTAAACATCGCTACGGGGGGAGACAAAGGTGGTCGGGCGTGGTGCGGGCCACCCACCCACTCGTCTACCGTGCCAGCCTTCATAGGTGCGACTCGCTAACAGCACTTGCCTCAACAGTCTGTTAAGGCTACACGGGGGATCTTTGTCTCGGGCTGCAGTTGGGAGATTTCGGACTGGCCAAGTGGCGGCAGCTGTCCCTCGCGTGCTCCTCCGTGCACTCCCAGGCGGGCACGGGCACTGTGTTCTACATGCCGCCCGAGGCATTCGAGATGCACTACCGCCCCTCCATCAAGTACGACGTCTACAGGTCGGTGCGCCTTGCCCGGGACAACAACTCGCGCTGACATGTACCGGCCTGGGTGATGGGGGTGTTTGGTGCACAGTGGTAACGCTCGCACCTCGTGTTAGGGATGGGGGGGGACAACGCATCGATTCATTTATATCAATTTCTACGCTCGCCATGCTTGCATTGAATCGCGTGCGTAAGGATTGATGTCTTTCGATTTGTACATGTTGTGCATAACGGTTTCGCTCTGGTCGCGTGGTAACCCCACAGCCAAACTAAGTTTGCCACGCGGTTCATTGCACCGCAAGAAAGGGAAGACAAATTGTTTGGCGTCTAATAATGTATATTTATTTTTGTTCAGTAATAATGTACGCGCATAATTTGCATTGGCAGTGGCTGTTTGACCGATATGTCCACAGCAGTCGGAACCGGGGTGTTTATCGCCGTGTTTATCGAATGCTCGCGTGCTGCGGCCTGAACTTTTGTTTGACCCTCTCCTTTGATCGTGGTTTCTGTTCCAGTTACGCCATCTTGTCTTGGGAGGTGCTGACACGCCAGCGCTCTTTTGAGGGTGAGTGAGAGTGGGGTTGTTGTTTTTTTTTACACAAATTACCCTACAGCTCTATGTTCCTCTTTAAAACACCTGACCCACATCTCGGCTGGCAAATTGACAACGTTTGTAACACAAAAGAGAAGTCCACTTGTGTGTAGGAATAGCCAGATTTGGGCATAGTACAATGAACCTACAAAGTGTACCATAAAGAAAAGCAATGCCTCCTGTTTTCTTTACTCCTCAGTAACTTTGTCTTGCTTCTCAGTGTAATAGTGCATCTTTATCTTCTTCCTGTTATTATTTCCACCCATGTGTGTGTGGTCTGCCTTCCTGGTCCTCGTTCACCACTCATGCCTGTTCAGGGCCATCCCCATGTCTACTTCTTAATGCAATTGTACGTAAACCCACATTACGCGAGACCCTGAACAAGTCGAATGTCTGTATTCGGCGAGTGGCATATGCAAACCCCCACCATTGCACTTGTCAGATCTATATTTCATAACTGATTTCGTAACAACCATGAAGAGGTCACGATCGCTTGAAATGTAATCCAGAAGGAACCTGCTTTCGCAGCTTGCGTTCGCCGGGTGTCCATAGTGCAGCTTTACTCTGCTCGTGTGGAGTCCATGATTGTTCACATGGCCCCACTTTCCCGGGGGGGTGTGGGGGGCTGTCGACGATGACTTTTCCAGACGCAGACTTTTAAAAAATGCTGCCCTTGTTATTGCAGCAAACAAGCAAGAAGGGGCCGCATCAGAGAAAAGGCGGAATTTTTCCAACCATAACAGGCCGCCGCTTTCGTATTTCATATCCCCTACAGCAAACTAATATTCCGCTGCGCAACGCCAAGTGGGATCTGTCGGTTTTGCAGATGTGTGGGTTGGGCAGTGTTACGCAGATGGTCGATGTCAACGGTTTTTCTGAACCGGGCAGTGAAAGTTTACATTTCAATAGTCACACTGGTTCGTGTGTGTCGGATGGTTGGAACCGTGTTCAAAACTGGATGCGTGACAATGAATGTTCAACTTGTTAAAGCGCCCGCTCAGTATTCGCTCACCATCGACGAGAGACAGGACCTCAGAGGCAGGGAAATCACAGCCAATGTTTATTTAGTCTTTTTACTCAGCTTCTAAAGAGAAGGTGCATTCAAACCTCAAGCGTCATTTAGCTCTTGGGTACGTTTTCAGGTTGTTCCTCGGTGTTGTTCGACGTGATGTCCGATGAAACGTCCGCGCACCTCCGATGAGCACGGTTGGCTACGTGCGATGCGAGAGAAGAAGTTCAACAGGCATACAAACGTCGACAAAAGCATCAGACTTGATGGTGAAAAAAATTAAAAACACGAGGTACAACCCCGAAATCGCATCAGAGAGCAAACTCTACATCACATCCTCCGATTAGAAGTTCAACATAGATACATACAACATAGCTACATACAACATAGATAGTACAACATAGATACGTACAAGCGCAAAAAACCTCTGCGTTTGCACAAGCATCGTTGGCTTTTGCTAATTCCGGTCATACGCGGACTCGTTTTTTAAGACAACGCAAGTTACTGTGACAACGAAAGGCTTGGGCTTGCTCAAGGGCTAACAGAGCTGATGCAATGGCAAACGTTGCATGTATAGTATGTAACAATTGGAATAATCATGAGTCTAATGCCCGGTATTAATCCAGTTGGATAAAGGCTCCTCCCCACACACACACACATCATGTCGGTCATGGAGGTTGTGTTTTTTTTCCACACACTGATCGGTTCGGGTTTGATGAAGTCAGAGCCCCAGGGCCAATGCACAGTTCACTCTCACTGATGTTTATCCTGTCTGGGAATTTGATCTCACGTCGCCGGTTTCATAGCGTGGTGAGCTGATGACTGCACTGTGAACCGATGCACCCCGGAGCAATCAATGACACTAACATCAGAGGTCGCAACCGGGTACACGATACCCGTACCCTACCCGATACCCGGCTACCCATACCCTGCCGGGTACGGGTACGGGTAGGCCGTGAGTCACTGGTGAGTCACTGTTTGTCACTCATTTCCCAACGTCTTGTCTCTTCTCACAATTCAAGTTCCTAGAATCAACCCACCCACGCCTGCAACATGGCTTCATCCCAGAGGTCGCAATCGGGTACCCGTACCCAACCCGATACCCGGCCCGGTACGGGTAGGGTACGGGTACGGCAGGGTACGGGTACCCGTTTGCGACCCTGGTGCGGCCGGGTATGGGTACGGGTAAGGAATCAAAACCCGTTTGCGACCTCTGCTAACATACATCATTGGCCTAGATGTTTGTTACGACTAGATAAACATATTCAAAATATATTTTGTACTGTCTGGGGTTGTAATAATTGATTAATGTTCATTCCTCAGATGATGATGCATTACTTGAATTGCAAATGTCAGAATCGATATATTTTTTTTACTCCTAACAGCCATTTTCTATCCATCGTTGGATAAAGTCCTCACATCATTGACATCTTTCGCAGTGCTGCAAAGCCACACATCCACCTCGCTCCTGCACATGAGCCCGTCTCATCGTTGCAGCTGTACAGTGGTCAACCTCTCGGGCATATTGTCTCCCTTGGCTGCCATCCCATTACCAGTATCGTCTGTCTGCTGTCATCCCTTCTAGCGATGTGTCCTTCCGAAGCCCACTTACTTTTATGAAGAACCAGACCTGTGATCTCTCGTATTTTCTTTCGTTGTGCGATCCTTGTGTCCCTGCTCCCAGCATGCTTCTCTCCATGCTTCTTGACACACCTTTTTTAAAATCTATCTTCCCCAACTCCCACAGACCAGCGTGGCGATGTACGGTCATAAACAGCATCGCATTTTGTCAACATGCTGCACGTAATTAGCTCACATGACCCTCCAGCCATTAGACGCTACTACGTTCACCACAGTATTTAAAAGAGATAATTCTTCAGTCAAGATTGTGGTCCTAAAGTTGTGGAAATGCATTGCCGCACCTCCGATTACGTTCAACACACATACATACGAATGGCAGTGGGGGCAAATAGATGTGTGTCTTATTGTAATGAGGTTCTTAGGGTTACTTTGTAGGCGGCGTGGTTAAGCAAACATTGTGTTAGGTAAGGCTCGTCATTAAGAATCCCTTGACATGACCCAAACCCCGGAATGGCAAATACATTTCAGTCCTTGTGGGTATTACATATTTATGCATTGAGTCAGACTGTATCTACAATCAACTGTACACATCACTTCACATATCCCAATGTGCAGCATTTACTTGATTTCAAGATGGTAGTTTATGGGATTAATTTTGTCTAGTGATTATGCAATTTTTTCCTGCTGTTATCACATAATTTGCAAATTGTTTTTCGGACACATCAACGATAATACAATAAAACGAGTCACATGACTTCAGAGTTAATGGAGAGATTTGTTATTTCCGAACGCATGTGCATTATATCATATTCACAACAGCTACATTACAAATAACCCACAGATCATAGTGACTGAGTGACTGATGTAAATTCTCATGAGTTATAGAAGGGATAAAAAGGTGAAATTTGGCATAATTATAGTCGAGTCTGCTTATGAATAGAAGAAAAAAATGAATATTGCCCAGTTTGGTTTCACCCTCAGCGCAGGTCAGCTTCAACTTATAAATTGCTGTAAATCTCTTGCTAAATACTCACATGACTAGAATGCTCATACATACATACTTAGATACGTACATAACTGCATTAATACAGAACAGGGAAAAAAGAATACAAACTTCAGCGATCACTCTGACTGTTCAGGAAACGAGGCGAACATAGGCAGGGCACGCGGTTGGACGGATATGGAATGGCAGGCAAAGGAGGGAGGCATGCTCAAGAGGATGACTACTGTGGGGATAAAGTGATGGAGTGAAATTGACTGTGGCTTTCCAAGGCCATTATGGACATTTTCATGCAGGATTGGATAGAAAAATGGCTCTTAGGCCCAAAACTATTCGCCCCCTCCCAATTCTTGAGTTACGAGAAAACCATTAGCGCCATTGTGATGCACAGTAGGACTTCAATTGGCTGCATGGATCACGTGAATGCAATAATTACAATTACTACAACACATTTAATGCACGTACCATGTTACACCCCTGCTAACTATAGACAAAGACAAATATCCCCATATAGCCATTTCAGGTTGTTAGGGCCAAGTGCTGATAGCGAGCCCTATAAAGGCCTGCATGGCCCGAGACGGAGTGGTGCGGCCTGTGTCGCACCACTCCGATTGGCTACACACCACATCAGGTACTAATTTTAAGTCGACCTAGGCGAGTCCCAGAAACGGTTGATGCATCTGTCACTGATGTTGGCTGCGAGCGTGCATTAAGCTCAAGTCACCGGGTTCGCAGCACCATACGTTAACCACTATACTATCGCCAAGCTAGCTTTGCTATTTTCGGCACATCACCCCCCACCCCCCTCCAACTGTACCCACACGAACACCACCTCGAGCTATAAGAACACAATCTCCTGCATAAGAACAATTTCTACCCCGTGCTTATAAGCACACCTGGCTTATAAGAGTGATTGAGCGCAATGGGGAACAAAATGTTGCAGCGAAGGTTTACAACCCGTGCAACAAGGGGGCGCATGCATCACCGCGCACAGTGACCGTTTTCACTGCAGTGGCACATGGGTGGTGGTCAAGGTTGACACCAAGGTTGACACAGGTCACACAGGTCACACAAGCTAGGGGAGAGGTACATACCGGTCTGGACCGGCCCGGATTGACAGGGACGAGAGGTGGTTGGAACGGCTCTGAGGGGAGGGGGCTGGCGAGAGCCAGGGCCCAAGACACCCCCGCCCCTCAGAGAGAGGGGATATATAAGACGGCTCCCGGAGAGCGGAGGGGTCGATCGGAGGAGAAGCTGAAGGAGGAGAGCCGGAGATCCTGGACCCCCAAGCCTCAAGGATGCCGCCCCACTGGAACTGAGTGGGCTGAGTAGCTGTAGGCTAGGGAAGAGAGTAGCTGAGTAGCTGTAGGCTAGGGAAGAGAGTAGCTAAGTAGCTGTAGGCTAGGGAAGAGAGTAACAGAGTAGCTGGAGGCTAGGGAAGGAGAGAAATGAGAATAGAGCTGGAGGCTGTACCTCCCTAGGTTGTGTGTGTGGGACTGTTTCCCCAGTGAGTCCTGAGGACTAGTGTTATCGGAATAAAAGCGTGTGGCCTCTACGAAGTGTCGGTCTCATTCAAGAATACTACACATGGATAGTGACAACACCTGCGGTCAAGGTGAACAGCGCTCGGTGGACTCCATCAAATACACACGGATTTGAGCTCAACTCTGCTGCTGTCTGCACAGCAGAGCAATGCTACCACATACAGGAAAACATTTACTATTGCAACGTGGCTTCACAACTCACTGCATCGAGAAGCACACTGGCACCTTCCTAATTGTTTGTGTTACCGTTTTTAAATAGTTACCTAATGCACAGACGGAGAATAATAGACCCTACTTTGTGCGGCTGCAGCTACGAACACCAAACTATGGACCACAAAACTACTTCCACATTGTCCCGAATATAAATTAGAAAGCGGTGCAACGACAATTTACCAACCCTCAGACGAAGCAATTGGATGGCTAAATCACTTAGAACTGAATTTCCATTAGTTGCTCTTCATTGGCCATACGAAATCATTATTCAAAACAAATTGTAAAAATGTAATCAGAAAGGCACTACTGTAATGCAGTTTACTGAAGTATACACTTTATTGTGGGGTGGAGTGGTGACACAGTGATGAATTTAGTGCGCTGGGAACACAGTGACTTGAGTTTAAATTTCAGTCACAGTGGCGAATGATAAGTGAACTCGTTTTTGGATATGCCCAAGGCTGACTTAACTTTCAGTGGGGACCTGGTGCAGTGTGTAAACATCAGCGTTGGAGACAAAGGCCGCAAGGCATGGTGCTGGCCACACAGCCCACTCGTGAGTCATACACCCGTCTTAGTAGTTGCTCACGAGCAGAACTTGCCCCAACAGCCTGTTATCATATTCTCTGGATTATAGGGAGCTCTAGAAAGTAATATGCAAATTCAAACTGTGGGGTCATTTTGAATCTAAGTTTGCTGTAGGGGATAGTGTGTTTTATAATGGGGCGAATCTGGTAATATGTAGAGCCGTATTCGAGAAGATGATTATGAATGTGCCGCTTTAATATTGGGGGACATTTGTTCTCCGGACTGCAAGACGCACACCCAAATTTTGCTTTAAAATACGAGGGGTGGAGGGAAGAAAAAAAACTACGTCTCATAATCCGGAGAATTATAAGACGAAGTAAAGGCTGCACCGTCGTCTTCGCGCTCAACCCCGCCATTCTGTTCCCCCAGACGCCGTGGACTCGACGCAGGTGATATTCAGCGTCTTCCGGGGCGACCGCCCTTCCACGGCCGAGAGCGCACTGCCCCTGTCCACGCCGCACCGCGCCCCGCTGCTCGCGCTCATGCAGAGGTGCTGGGCGCAGGACCCCGAGCAGAGGCCCTCCTTCCACGGTGCGGGCGCCCATGACAGTGCCCGCAAAGCGGCCTGTCCCGTCGCACGCTCACTTATAACAGCAACTTAATGTTTCGATTTAAAGCTTTCGTGACTGCAGGGATTCATCTCCTTGGTTATTTCGGTAAAGTCACGTAGAATGGAAATAATAAAAATAAAACATAATAAAATAATTCTCACGATGTTTCGGCCACAACGCAAGCAGCCGTCCTCAGGTGAAGAACAGGTCTGTCGATAAGACAGAGTCTGAATGACACGTCCTAGGCTTGGAGCGTCTATTAGACGCTGTCTTATCGACAGACCTGTTCTTCACCTGAGGACGGCTGCTTGCGTTGTGGCCGAAACGTCGTGAGAATTATTTTATTATGTTTTATTTTTATTATTTTATTATTTCCCTTCTACGTGACTTTACCGAAAGAACCAAGAAGAGCAACTTAATGGTTCAAAACATGTCCCATAGCGTACCGAATGTCTTAGAGCGCAAATATATTTAATGATCAATGGAAGGGAACCGGGTGTTCATTGGGCATGTAGGTATGTATGTTGAACTTATATCGCCAACCGTGCTAGTTCGAGGCATGGGGGAAGTACAACTAAACACAAAAAGCAGTTCTCAAGAAATGAGTTTTAAATCAAGATTTAAAAGTGGTTTTGCTCTCGTGGCTTCCTAATATCGTAACGACACTCCGATTAATCCCATCACAATACACTATTTCTATCTCACAATCCACGTGTTAAATAACGTGTGCCAGAATCGATTACTGTTTTTTCATGCATCGATTGGCTTTATATAAAAAAAAACGCAAATGCACTTAACTACACTATACATTTTCTTGTAAATGTCGCAGTGGCATGCACTGTACTAAGATTCCGGCCAAATGAGTTTGATTCCTGGCCAGGGCTATCATGAGCGGTGATTTCTGAACTGGTCCAGGCTAACCCCTGACCCCCTACCCCAACTTCACCTTCACCAACCAACACTGACCAGTGTGAGGAAGTGTGGTCAAATAACTCACATGACCGACATGGCTTGAGGAGGTCTTCATCCAGAGGTGGATTGACAAAAAGCTGTACATTTACAAGTTATATGTGCCAATAGAGGCGCTACATGTGCATGCAACATTAATAAAGTAATCCATTCCTGAAGTGATTCACGACGCCGAATCATGACAAATTAATTTAATTGGAAGGGTCTGATTTTCTCAGGAATTGTATTCACACATTAATAATTATCAGCCCTCACTTGTACCATTTTGTACCACACAGATAACATTGCAGCACAAGAATATTATTTGTCGTCCATCCGTATGCTCATGGTTTAATTGCGTGATTGATTTTTTGTGGCCTAGAATGCAGCACAGAGATAGAGAAGATCCTTAGAGGCTATCAACCACGTGACTTCGCCATGGCCATTGTGCAGCTCGTGGAGCAAAAGGTTGGTTTATTTTTTCCCCAAAATAGAAAGAAATTCAGATGTTACAGGTTTCCAAAGATTCCGTGCGCAATTTCAGTGATGTAATGTGCATTTGACTGGTGCGGCGTATTAGGGTAGCAATGTTTGGAATACATAATTAATCTTCTTGGTTCTTTCGGTAAAGTCACGTAGACTGGAAATAATAAAATAATAAAAATAAAACAATTTAATAATTCTCACGACTTTCGGCCACAACGCAAGCAGCCGTCCTCAGGTGGAGAACAGGTCTGTCGAGAAGACAGACTCTTTCTTCTCGACAGACCTGTTCTCCACCTGAGGACGGCTGCTTGCGTTGTGGCCGAAAGTCGTGAGAATGATTTAATTATGTTTTATTTTTATTATTTTATTATTTCCATTCTACGTGACTTTACCGAAAGAACCAAGAAGATGAATCCCTGCAGTCACGAAAGCTTTAAATCGAAATACATAATTAAGTTCTTGACATTTATATGTATGATGGTCACATGACCTGGAATGCTTATTTAAGGGCTCCTGCTAGAGGTAGCCCCAAACAATGAATCCCTAATTAAAAATATATATTATAATGCATTGGCAGTGGTGTACAAACACAATGAACATAAATAAAAACTCAACACGTTCGTTGATAAGACTGCCTGAAAAGGAACAGTGTATAATCAGTGACCCTTCAGGCAATGGCCCCTCTTCATAGCACGTGACCTTATGGAGAATATGGCCACTATGCTGCACGAGTATACGTGCCTTATTTTGTTATTTTGTTAAAGGCTCGGTGGCCTTACAAGAGTTAATGCGTGCTTGTGTCGCTACACTGGAGACGCAACAGTTGGTTTTATGATCTTATTCGCGTTGCCGTTGTCAGGAGAACGCAGAGCGGAGTTTTCTGTTATCCCCTCGCGATGGAAAAAGTCTGGTTTCAGCGGTTGATAACCTGGACCTGTCATCCAACCCGTTCACGGTACAGTGCTACATCACCACCTGCCTGCCCTGCGACCGCCGTAGTTTGTATTTGTGGCCCCTGTTGGGAAGTGTAAGAACAGGGGAATGTAAAGCTTAAGGCGCAACCCTGCAATTACTTGCTCATGGTACTGGTGCTGGAAGGGCAGTCCGTTAGAACGAGCTCGAAAATGGGTAATTGGCCAACTCTTCCATGCTGGCGAGATGTCCTGGTAGAGGTAGAAGTACCCACACGTGTGACCCCACCACAAGTGACCAACCAATTAACTAACAGCGGTGTACCTATTTACATTGCTGCTTGGACATTTAAGAAATTTACCACATTGTTTCAACTGCCGTGCAAGGAGATCAAGCCAGTGATCTCTACATTGCAAGGCCAATGTGCTACTAACGACACCACTTCAGCATCTGGTGGTGCAATGACAAAAGTGAAGAAATCATCATAGTAATAATGCCTTTTATTTATCCAGTAAAACCTGAGTCCTCAGGGATCCTGCATTGAGATGTTTGGCCAGTGCTATTGATTAGTGTTTTGCATGTTGGAGCAATCCAGAATACCCAAATCCATGCAAGCAAGGCGATAACACTTTTAGCTGCATTCAAAACATAATAATCCATTGCTGTACTGCCAATCTTCTCCTCACTTGGCTCTCCAACCTCTAAGACAGTCTCTCATCTAATTTCTAATGAAGCACCTCATTTATTAAAAAATGTTCTTTGTTCTTTCATGTTATTCAGATGACACAAGCTACACAGCCCAACAATACCCATGGAAGCCAGCCCCAATCGTCATATGTGCAGCAGGACCGCTGCACTGGCGTGTGGTACGTCCTACCATTCCTACTCCTGCTGGTTTCAACATTGCATGGACATTTTACATTCGGTGTAACAACAAACATATATATATAGAATGTGAAGTAAGTAATTTGTGTTTTTCCCTTTATATATTTGATGTCTATCTCCAGATGAAGTCAAAGTTCAACCTTCTCAGCTCGTCTCATTGCTGTCCCAGCATCCCTCCTTCTCTGGATGGGCACGAGAACATTGGGTGCAGATCAGTGGCAGGGGTGATGTCAGTACCAAGGGTCGGTATCGGAGCCGTGCCTCAGTCCACTCCAGGGTGCAGCCCAGTGACCGAGTTGAGGTCTCCAACTCCCAGGCCGTGTGCCCTGCAAGACCCAAAGTCTGCCCCTGGGATACTGGAAGACTGCAAGGAGGCGGGCAGTGGACATGGATGCAGTACGGATCTGCGTATACAAAGTTGCCCGATGCCACGTCCACTCACGGCCAACATAAGTTTGTCACGCACGCATACCAGCCTGCCTTCGCGAATGACAATATGATCATTCATTATAATGTCAAAAGATAATAAAGCGTAACGATGCCACCCTTCAATTGCTTGCTAGCCAAAGGGCCTCTGCTAGAAGGAGCACTTGGGAGCACTTCTGGATATTTGGACTACTCTTCCATGCGACAAGATATACTTATTCAGATTAAGTTCGTGAAAAATGCCTCACAGAGAAGTATTGTTCAAGTAAATGTGTAAGGGGTTAACATTATATGTACCGAATACATATTTTATTCATATGTGGTCGATTTCACAGAAACAAAATTACAAGACCAATGCACTCTGGTTGGCATTTAGACGTGAAAATAAAATTAGAATATACGTATTACGTAAAGCTTCTGTATAAGAACATTTATACTCTTAAACCACCCAAGATCCAAATAATGTGCAAGTACATTTTTTTATCCTGTTTTGAGCTCCATGCTGTAATTCCGTTATGATGGATTTTGCCTACGCGCACAGAGTATCTTCATAAAGAGCATTATGACACATTGGAAAAAAATGTAAAAAATTGGACATTGTTAATACATTCTAGGAACACGAATGAAGAACCATTTTAATTCCGGCAAGGAAAGTGTGAATAATGGAGCAAGTTTCTTGAATCCCAACCAGTATAAATGGGTTACATCACAATTAGATGATCAGCAAGTGGTAGGGCAAAGTGTGTGTACTCCCACCACTGCCACCTCTTTCGGGGGATCCCTCGAGCCCTGTAGTGGAAGCCCTTCCATCAGCATGAAATGAGCAAGCAATTGCAGGGCTGCACATTTTCTCCCCGAAAATGGTACGTACAAATTGCGAGCTGCTTGTGAACAGGGGCCGTTTACCGTCTCTTCCCACAGGCATGGCCGACATGAACAAGGCAAAGGAGGAGGCGGCGGCGGAGAAGATCAGCAACAACGCGAGCACCGCGGGGCCTGGGAGCAACGCGTGGCAGGGCACGAACGCGGGCTCAGGCGCAGGCGCGAGTGTGATGCCGTACCAGACGGCTCGCATGGCACGGGGCCTAAGTGGCGAGACGGAGTCCCTGCCCGTGCCCATCAGTGAGGAGGCACAGCAGCAGCAGATCAGTGGATGCTACTCGATGTCGGTTCAAGACATGGGTGAGTGCCAGCCTGAGTGCGCGCTCCAAGCGAACCGTGCTCCTGGAAACAAAACCCTAGAAAGAAAAGAATCGCTTTTTGTTTAGATTGGTTGCTCTATGCCTGAGATGATGATGTTAAAAAGCTGATGGCGATTGTGGCCAAAGTTGTGACTGGGTTTTCGCTCTCTGCCCACAAGTAGCAAACATCTTTGGCAAATGTTACACATGTATATCCATCCTGTCTTCCAAATGCCCTTTAACTTAAACACACTCATTTTCATCAAGTGAATTGGAAACCCCCTGCATGTGTTACATATTTTTACGTATCTCGCCTCTTTGCAGTGCCTTTACCGGAGGTGTGCGCGTGGGTCATGCAAAGACGGGACTTGATCATCCAGCAGATGACAGAGGCTTGCCTCAACCAGATTATGGACTCCCTCGTGGCGCGCAACCTCATCATGCGGGAGGACTACGAGTCCGTGTTGACACAGCCAACTCGCACGGCCAAGGTTCGCCGCCTCCTGGACACCTACAGCCCCTCCTTGCCCACACAAGAGCCCGTCGCCAACATCATCGTACACAAGCTTTTCTTGAACAAGCAGATGGGACTCAAGCCCTTCCCCACTTTGCCCAGCTAGGACCGTGCTCCTGCTTCAAAAGACATTTTCCTCTTCACCTCGAATTAGCACGGTTGGCTGCGTACGGTGCGAAAGAAGTTGAACATACACACAGCGACATGGCCAAGCAGTGACGCATTTGCCGCTTATTGCAGGGAGTTTGCAATTCGAACCCAACGGTTGCCCTGGTTATTTCACTACTGCGGTGAAGTATGGTAAAAACAATTCCCATGAATGACACAACATAGGCAGGCCTGCATCCTGAGTGGATTGACAAAGGGTTCTAAATTATTCTTATTTTGATGTTCACACGGTTATGATCGTTATCGCAATGGCTGTTGTAATAATTCATAATATTGGTCGCGAAAGCCTACGTGTTAAATTGTTGTAATAATGTACGGTATTGATGTTTAACGTTATTGTTTTGATCACCATTAGATAACACTTTAAAATTATCTCAGTTTTACAAACGTTCCTTATTTTTCAATAAGCTATGCAAAGAGTATATTTTATCCCGTAGGCTTTCGCGACCAATATTATTCATAATAAAGGTTTTTTGGTTAGATCGCGTTATTTATTAATGTGTCACAACCCTCCACCATCCGACAGGGCCAATCAGTAAAAATGTGTCACGTTGACAAAGGACAAATAGTTCACTGCTTTCGCCCACCAGTGTGTTGGAAGAGTGAATCCACAACATTTACAATTTTTGAGTACGACGTTTCACTGGTAATTACATCCAGCATCATCGGGCAATTTGCCAGAATAGTGAAGCCCTCCATCTGCTCCGGGTCTTAAATATAGCAGCAGGGTGACGTCATCATTTAACCCAATCAGATGCAGAGATCATATTAGTATAACAGATTTGTAATCAGTTAATTGTTTTGATTAATAATCAGTTATAGATTAGTAATTAGTTGGAATGTGTATTATTTAATAACTGAACCCAAACACTCTACCCAATCATGTGCAGAAATCAGAGGTGGGTAAAGTAGTGAATTATTTGTCTTTTGTCAACGTAACACATTTTTTACTGATTGGCCGTGTCGGGTGGTGGAGGGTTGCGACACATTTATAAATAACGCGATCTAACCCAAACCCCTTTATTATGAAGTATCTTTTATATTTTCAGAATTTGCTTTTCCATCTGGTATTCGGTGACCTCTTCTATCCCCTCATCAATGGTCAAGAGGTAGGCTGTGAGATTACTGGAGTTTGACTGATTACCTTATCCATAACAAAGCAATGGTTTCGGCATGAAGCATTGGAAATAATTCGAATTGTGTGTGTTTACAATGGGAACTGGATTAAGACAAACATCCTCAGATATCATTCTGAAAATACAATTGTGCCAGGTAGGACATGTGTGCAGGATGGGCGAGGTTCCGATTGTCAAGGCATACATTGGAGTTGGTCTCCACGAATCTGGTAACTAAGGGGAAGACCTAAAATACTGTTAAGGCACATCTTGTGAGATTACAATATGGATTGTCCAGCAGATGCACGATCTGGCGTAGGGTAGAAAACCTTGGCAGTGAAATGCGGTGGCATCGTTGGCTTTGGCTGTGGTGACATCGTGATCGTTGATCTTGGTTGAATATCTCCAGATATTACCTTGTTTTATGCTATTTTAATTGTTTCCTGCAGCATCCCCTTGAAATATTGTATACCACTCCACTTTGCCTAGGATATATTTAATCGCAAAGCAGCGAAGATGCTATGTGCATTTTTTTTAAAGGTAAAATTCTTAAATAATATATTCTTAAATAGTATATGATTTCTTCTCCAGAATTGTATTTCATTCCAAGTGACATTTTAAGAGAAGTGTTTTTTACACGTTTGAGGATTTGCCAGACTGGTAATGCAATACTTTTTCAGAGTAAATTTCTGTCTTTTTCCGTTTTGTAAACACTAAAAGGATTTACCATTTTGTACTTTTCATTTGGGTGTTGTTATAAGCATGGTTGGAAGTTCATATTTTTTGCGAATCTGTTGTATTTAATGAAAAAAACATTTTCTAAATCTAAATTAAACAGGAAATAGCGATTTTTTTTTAGCATTGCAGTGTTTATAAGTAGCACTTTCCAGTTCTTGTAATGTGTAACAAAAGTTTTTTTTAAATGCTTCGCTATCTCGCCGAGAGCAATTTGCAAGTTACGAGTGCTACAAGTTTACCAGTAATGTCTGCAGAATATTAATAACCATAATTCTCGCATTTATGTGCTAATCTCCTCTGCTCATTTAAACGTGTCATGTTATCGTCCATGAACATGGACGTATTTGCAGCAGTTGAAGCTCACCATTTCCACGTTCACGTTGCAAAAACGTCGCAAGCATCGCGAGAGATGGTGACGAATTGTGGATGCCTTCATCCAGCAACAGATTGACCATGTCTTAGGATAATAATATGTCAGTCTGTGAAATAACACATTGTGACATGCAGCCAGTAAAAATAATTTCTGGGATATTGCTGCTGAGTTTAGACCTGCAGTAAGCGCTCGGCATGTAACGCTGGATCTGTTAGATTAAAATACTTTATCCTCACAATACTAGGCGTCGAATCGTGCGTGTGAGAATCAATTTACAACTTATGGACGGTTGCAGTCTTTTTTACAGTGAACAAAACTGCAAAATAGAGATTACATTTTGTTCATTTTAGCAAGAAAATCCAAACGGGATGTTAAAATGAGGCAAAACGACTCTCTGATTGCAACCCCAAACTTTGAATCACTGGAGGTGGGGGGGGCGGGTGATTCTATTAAACAGCCGTAGCAAAACAATAAGTTATAGATAAAAGATTTTCAGCAGGTTTATGTTGTGTTATTCTTGCCTTACCCCCTGCAAGAGTGTGGGTGGGGAATGTAGACAAATGTTGTGGTGCATAACGAGTGGGCCCTCCTTTTTGGTATTTATTTTTGCTCAGCAATTGTCATCGACGTGGCCTTGCTGCGATTGTTACACCAGGAGGCCCCAAAGTATGGCCCACGTGTGGGATATACGGAACTGTGCCTTTTATTAAAATGTTAAACACATATTTGGGCATCTTTGTCCTGAGTTGGTTGTTTATTGAGTGAAGATAAAAGTCCATTGAAATGTTTGCAATTTTGCAAGAAATATGGTGAAAAGTAGGTAATTGTGCATCACTTAATGGCTTAATATTAAGGCTAATAGTGCTTGTTTACAAATATTTTTTAAATGTATGCAAATAATATTTTTCTACATTTATATGCATTCATTGTTTCAGTAAATTTTTTAAAACACCTGATTTATGTGCATAACTTTAGCGAAAATGTTTATCCTGTATCCCAAAATATTCACTATCTCAGATTTGCTGGGGACAGTCATAATAACTGCTGATGAAAATACAATTCAGAAATGACAGTTAAAACTTAAAGATGGGTGCCAAGGGAGATTCGAGATAAATTTGATCAAAGCAAGTCACATTCAATACGTTCACTGGAAGATAGAAGATATGTTGGAGGGAAAAATGGAAAACAAAGAGTATGTATCCGTAGCGAAATCCCTGCGACTGTGTGTGTAGTGACTGACTTGGAGACTCAAGTTCTTGGAGGCAGTTCTTTCATTAAATCGAGCACCCTTTGCACAATACACACCCTACGCTGGAACACACCCTTCCCTCTCTCTTAAAACACAACTCTACGTAAGTTAAATTATTATTTGAAGCTTTCGTGACTGCAGGGATTCATATTCTTGCTTCTTTCGCTAAAGTCACGTAGCCTATACACAACACTAGCCGTCTGACACTGACGGCGCTGAACCGAGACACCCAACTACCCTCTAGCAGCTCAATATCAGGTGAAGACGACATCGACGAAGGTGACGAGACTACAGCGACGATGTCGACGATCTTCAATAGCAATGACTGGGATCCCGCTCCAAACGACAGCCCCGAGGTCCCCTCCCGGGGTGCCTCTTATACTGTCAGCGTGGCCTGGCTGTGTCCCCAGCCACATCCCCCTTCTGGAACCTACTAGCGGGCTCTCGATGTGCCCCTTCCCGAAACCTTTCCCCGAACACATTCCTTGCGGAGGGAGCTGGTAGGAACGTTGGGTTGCTCGGGCAATGGCCTGCAGGGTCAACGGCGGCGTGGTGTATTCCGCAAATATGCCCGACTGTGAGGGCGGGCACAAGCCGGCGTGAGTAGGTTAAACGTTGAGTTTTATAAGGGCACCACGGGGTGACCAGCCCCTACATACCCAGCCCCACCCACCACCCAGCCCCTCCCCACCCAGCCCCACCCTACCCAAACCAGCCCCTCTCCAACCAGCCCCTCCCCTCCCCACCCAGCCCCTCCCCACCCAGCCCCTCCCCACCCAGCCCCTCCCCAACCAGCCCCTCCCCACCCTCCCCACCCAGCCCCTCCCCACCCAGCCCCTCCCCAACCAGCCCCTCCCTACCCTCCCCTCCCCAACCAGCCCCTCCCCACCCAGCCCCTCCCCACCCAGCCCCTCCCCACCCAGCCCCTCCCCACCCTCCCCTCCCCACCCAGCCCCTCCCCAACCAGCCCCTCCCCAACCTCCCCTCCCCACCCAGCCCCTCCCCAACCAGCCCCTCCCCACCCTCCCCACCCAGCCCCTCCCCACCCTCCCCTCCCCACCCTCCCCTCCCCACCGAGCCCCTCCCCACCCTCCCCTCCCCACCCAGCCCCTCCCCAACCAGCCCCTCCCCAACCAGCCCCTCCCCACCCTCCCCTCCCCACCCAGCCCCTCCCCACCCTCCCCTCCCCACCCAGCCCCTCCCCACCCTCCCCTCCCCACCCAGCCCCTCCCCAACCAGCCCCTCCCCACCGTCCCCTCCCCACCCAGCCCCTCCCCACCCTCCCCTCCCCACCCAGCCCCTCCCCACCCAGCCCCTCCCCACCCAGCCCCTCCCCACCCTCCCCTCCCCACCCAGCCCCTCCCCACCCTCTCCTCCCCAACCAGCCCCTCCCCACCCTCCCCACCCAGCCCCACCCTTCCCACGCAGCCCCCTCCCTCCCCACCCAGCCCCTCCCTGCACGACGGACGGACACAACAATCCCTTGTGGGCTGGTGTCACCAGGAGGTCCCTGCCGGTGTCAGAGTGACTCCCGGTTGGGTGATTGACTCCCTCTCCCCGTTCTGGAATGTGTCTCTACCGGTTCCGGAAGGCATCTACCGAGCGGATGAACAAAAACACGACACGGAGGCTTTCGTGACTGCAGGAATCCATCCATACCGTTTGGTTTCTTTGGGTAAAGTCACGAAAGATAGAACAAATAATAATAGGAGAAGAAGCAGAGGAGGAGGAATAAGGAGAAGAAGAAGAAACCCTCCGGCTGCTGGAAGATTCTTCGGGAAGACGCTCCCTGCGAGTTCGCTGACGAGGCCAAGTTGGAAGTTGTTACTACAACTCGGCCTTCAAAAGTACGTTGACACTCGCTTAACGTGACACGCTCGTGCGATTGTTACGGTTTAACATGCAAGGATATATGTGTACATTGGTGGACATGACGAGTGACAGAATTGTAAGGGGTGGGTGGGGTGGCTCCGGTGGAGTTTGCCTTGTGAACTGTCCTGGTCCTCGGTCTGGGAACGTGGAGTGTGTCTCCTTGAAAACGTATCGCTCACGCAGCGTGCTGTGGCCAACCCGGCACCGTTGCGATTGTGTAAACGAGTCGCCTAAAGTTGTCCTTTTAAAACATTTTGTTTCTTAAAATCGCTTGCAATGTACGGTACTGAGGGGAGCGGTGGCGCAGCGGTTAGCGCGCTCGACTGTGAACGCGACATCGTCGCTTGGGAAGTGAATATCTCAACCTGGCCTGGCACACCAACCTTGATGCTGACCCACGTGGGGAAGTATGGTCGAAACAACCTCCCCCCCCCCCACCATGACGACAGGGCGTGTGGAGGGCCCTCATCCAGCAGTGGATTTAACAAGGGCTCTGGGATGTAGACACACGCCGTTTAATCACTTATCGTGTTAGTTTCACCTGCAAATTTAGAACCCCTCCAAGTGTCACCTGCAACTTTAGACCTCCCCTCCCCTCTCCTGGCCACGTGTGAATTTGCGCCAGGGTCGACAAAAAGCCCCCCACGTTGGGGAATGCGTTCCTGACGAATATTCCAAACGACGTGAAATCAAAGCGATTTACGAGGGTTAGTAGATGATGGTGGTGGAGGCGAAGATCTGAGATGCCACGGATATCGAGAGAGGACGAGATTATGCTGACAGCGACGTAAGTGTGGGGGGTCGAGACGACGTAAATTTCGATTTAAAGCTTTCGTGACTGCAGGGATTCATCTTCTTGGTTCTTTCGGTAAAATCACGTAGAAGGGAAATAATAAAATAGTAAAAATAAAACATAAAATATTTTATGTTTAATTTTTCGGTAAAATCACGTAGAAGGGAAATAATGAAAATAAAACATAATAAAATATTTTATTTTTATTATTTTATGATTTCCCTTCTACGTGACTTTACCGAAAGAACCAAGAAGATGACGACGTAAATTTGAGAAACGACGTAGAATGTGGGGAGACGCCAATGGGGTTTATTGCCGTAATTGGCTTTCGGAGAAATTCTCGGCACTCACGATCTGGACTTTTCAGCTTCGTAAGGAGATGGGAGAGTGGCCAAGAGGGAGTGATTCTTGCGTGAAGCGTGTGACCCGCTGATGTGCGTGGGGCTTCGTCCGGTACCGTAGAATCCCACAAAACCACTTGAGTCAGAGGTTACTGGGCCTCCTGAACATGAGTCCTGAGAATAATTGAGGCTCTCCTACCTCAATGAGTAATTGGCGCTTATAAATGTCACATTATTGCAAGAGTAGAGCTAAAATCAGTGCATTTTCAACTTCAGTAGCTACAGGAACAAAGTTAGCCTGTTATTTTTATGAACATTTTATGAAATGGGGTTTCACTGTTGTGCTGCATAGCTTCTCTGATGGGTTTTCTGGTTGTACTGCGTGTTATTCGAGACGTCCAAAATTTCGCGTGACGTGCTCAGAGCTTCAGCAACTGCATGTATCGGCTCACATTCTTAATTACGTAACGTGAACTGCTCCATTCAGTTCCTGAAGGAGCTTCCAGCACGTGGAGCAAAACGTCGGACATCATGCCGAACAACACACGTTACAACCCCAAAACCACATCGGACAGCTATTTACGTCTTGTTCAAGAGCAGTTTGTGGACATATGTGCCTGATTTCGAAAAGTGTATTGGTTTAGCCATGTTTGTTTGTTGTAGTACAGACATAGACTGATGGCCTTAATCTAAGTTGTCTTGTAGTTGTTGTTCTTTGACTTGCATCCCACTGGGATTTTTGCACACAGCGTTGGTGTACGGTGTTTTTTCTGCAATATTTTGCTGTCTTTTCTTGGATTTTCTGTTTGCACTCAGTCACATATTCACTTTAAGATGTTTTTGTTCATGTTTTAGTTTTTTGTTTGTTGCGGTTGCACCCGATTCAAGAGCCGAATGGCTCACAGGGCTATACCTAATAAATGAACTTGAACTTTAAACTTGTTCTCAAACTGCACTGATAACGGCGTGGATGCTGTCCCTCAGGCTGCCGATGGCATGGTACGTGGGGGTGGACGTTGGCACTGCGAGCGTGCGGGCCGGCCTGGTCGATCGCGACGGCACGGTGCACGCATGGGCCTCAGAGGAGATACGCGTCCATCAACCACAGGCTGGCCGCTATGAGCAAGACTCGCAGGACGTGTGGCGGGCGTGTTGTCACGTCGTCCGGGTAACCGCTGCACCCTAACATCTTACATCGTGATTTAAAGCTTTCGTGACTGCAGGGATTCATATTCTTGGTTCTTTCGGTAAAGTCACGTAGAAGGGAAATAATAAAATAATAAAAATATTAAACAATTAAATTCTCACGACGTTTCGACTGCAACACAAGCAATCATCATCAGGTGTGAAATCCACAAATTTTCTTGCTCTGGATTTCACACCTGATGATGATTGCTTGTGTTGCAGTCGAAACGTCGTGAGAATTTGATTGTTTTATATCTTATTTCCCTTCTACGTGACTTTACCGAAAGAACCAAGAATATGATAATTGTTTTTTTACCCTTCTATCTGGCAACAAAACTGACACCTTTTTTTACAAGGAGTCATGTTTGCATAGACCACAATTCCTGCGGTCATAATGCAAACAAAAAACATAACTTTGATAATGTATGTACTGTCCTTGAAGTTGATTGGTCCACACCCGAGACAGCTTTCCTTAGAGCCTAGTCTCACATGGGTTGGACCAGATGACGCCAAAAAGCGCCTTTTTCCAATGGTGGAACCAAGAATATCTTCCATTGTGTCAAGGTCTCTCCAAGCCATCGCCGTCTCTCATGGTCTTGCAACGCAACACTCCGTTTAGCTTCTACATCGGTGCCGTTTTCAACACTCCATTTGATATCCGGTTGGGATTGTTCCCCTTCTTCGGTTGCTACTCTGTCATTAGTCTTGCGTGTGCCTGAAAAGGCGACGATTAATGTACAACGAATTTAACAAGTTAGCCGTAAATGTTGATAACTCTCCACCACAAGTCCAAGTGGAAGACTTACTTTTATAGAAGTGTGTGTTCAATCGCACACTTAGAAACATGCCTGCCTTTTTAGGTGGTCCCCGTAATGGACATGTCCTCTTACTTTGTGCAACGTCTTCAGTTGCAGATACCTTTACACTCTCAAACAAATGTGAATAGTCTTGTATATTCAGCTGTGCCAGGGTTAGTTATTTAGCTGTGCCAGGATTGGTTACTTTGTAAACCCCTTTACAAAATACATGATATCGCACATTCACTCGCCCATTACTATTTGTCTGTAACACCTGCAAAGGTGTAGGCTGTTTAATATTCAGTACTGCATTTTGCACAGGTGTCTTATGGACAAATCTAAACAATAGAAAAGAGCTGTGGTTTTGGTTATATTGGTAGGGAGTTCCCTTTCCCTAATCAAAAAATTAAGTTGCATCCTGCAAACACATGGAATTGCATATATATGTGTGCTGTTCTTTGCTTCACATGGTATAAGGTTCAGAATTGGCACTTTCGTAAATGCATTTAGATTTTTTTCTCACAAAATGCCCTGGCATAATATTCCACATCTATTACCCCCTTATCGTGACAATTCATGAAATTGTGAGTATGCCGAATGTGAGAATGTGCCTCTCGTGTTAATGCACAGACTTCCAATATGGAATTCAGCATGTGAACATATAAATTCAGTTACTGTTAATATTACATCATTTTGTGGAACCTTTTTACCATTTCATTTGAGTGCAGCAGTATATTCAGTGCCTGTGTTTTAGTACTGCACTTACTACCAAATTAATATTCCTTGTTTTTTCTTATTTTCTCTCCCACCTCACTTTGCCACGTCTTCATTGTATGCAGCAAGTGACCACAAATGTGGACGTGCATCAGATACGTGGGATAGGTTTTGATGCCACATGCTCGCTGGTGGTTCTGGATGAAAACTTTGGCCCGCTTCCAGTTAATGAAGAAGGTAATTGGCACCTTTAAAATTAACTGACACTTTGCTTTATTTAGGTTAGTGCCTGATATTCTTACACACGGCACAATTTTTTATACAAATGAAAACTTCTGAATTTTTGTATTAATTTTAGACTTCCTAGCATAGGTGCATTTATTGCCTATTTGTTTGTACTGATGGCAAATGTGCCCAGTAAAGTGTTATAAACGAGACTTTAAAACTCATCATAATAGTATTGCACACGCATGAACAGGAGAATGAGTGCACAGAATGCAAGAGGCCAAACACCTGCACTCATTATCGTTGACAATGGACGAAGCTGTAATAATGATCTATTACATTAACTGCCAACATTGACTGACAACATTAATGGCGAAATACCCTGATGCCTCTTACACAGGGGAAAGGTGCCGTAATATTGTGATGTGGTGCGACCACCGTGCCATCGGTGAGGCGGACCAGATAAATTGCACGCGACACGCGGTCTTGGCATCACTCGGCGGGGTCATGTCTCCTGAGATGCAGCCCCCAAAACTGCTGTGGCTTAAACGGGTGAGACAAAATAAGCTAATAGCTCAGTGGGCTTTACCTGGTAAGATAAAAATTGTTTCGTTTTATTTGTATATTTTAATCAGTGATTTGCTTACCTTTTCCTATCATTTACACTCTTATCGGGTTTTTATATTGTGTGTTGTTGTAACGTTTAGACCTGCCCGTACTGGACAGCTGTGAAAAAGAGCATTGTACCTCATCGGATTCCTCGAGTATAAATACAGATTCTGATTCTATGTGACGATTCGTATACAACCACGCGTAAGTTGTGCATAATGTTTGCTGTTAAAGGACTAAATATACAACTCAGAAAATTAATATTTCTTAATATTGTAGATGGATACCTAATTTGTGTGTCCTGGACTGTGAAACACAAGTTTTAAGCTTAATTAATGTGAACAAAAGTCTAGACAATGCATTACAGAACTCCATTTACATCACTGCAAAACGATACCCATACATTTGAAAACATCAATGATGTCGTCTGGAGAAATAGCAATATTTGACTGGATCATGTTAAGTTTTGTATATCCAGTCAAGAGTTTTTAAAGATGCAGAGTAAGTCCCTGAGATGTTTCCGAGGAATGAGTAACATTGAACAGTTGTTCAAGAGATGTTCCATCATTTGAGGTGCACCACTTTCGCACTGTGGAGTGTCTTTGAGTCCCCATTTGTAACCGCAGTGTCCGTGTGATGTGTTGATGTGAATACTTAATTGCAGTGATAACACTAAAACATTGTCGTACGTAGCACCTGCCTGTGATTGTAAAGGTGTTTTCTAATTTACGAAACTTCATTTCCGCGTTAGACTATTCTGGGAGACACAAGCTTTGCAGGTGTCAAAATGCAGGAGTGCTGTCTTTTTAATTGTCTTCAAGTCAAAAGTTCAGCAATAAGTGTTTGCATGTATTACACAACAGTATAACAGTTATGTACCATGATTTAATTTAATTCCTTAGAACCTCCCAGACTCGTGGAAGAAGGCATGGCATTTTTTTGATCTTCCGGATTTCTTGACGTGGAAGGCAACAGGATCTCTGACCAGGTCATAATCATCACATTGTCACTTGCAATCTCATACTATTTCCCGTGCCTCTAATTAGCACCGTTGCCTATGTATGGTGCCCATTAAGTTCAACATACACACAAATGACTGTACCAAGTGCTAAAAATCAACTGACTTTTGCATCTCCTCCGAATATTGTCCTTGCTTGAAACTGCATTTGAAATATAGAGGCCAGCTCCTTCAATTTGCTAGTCTGAGTTGAATAAGAACCAAAAACTCAAGATATCCTTCTGTAAAGGTGTAATCATATAGTACATGAGTGGAGGAAGCCTTTATCAACGTCTGCACCAACCAAGTGATGTTTTTTGCTAATAGCCTTTCAGTGTGCCACTCTAAATGTAAAAAAAGAAGACTACGTTTTCTTGCAGCCATCCAAGTGATAGGCCACGAGACAACTGGTTATTATGTGCGCAGTAAACAGCAACATACTGATGAACAAACTGGAGAATATTGGCACGTAAACTCGCGTGAATGTTTTAATTGAAGTTGATAAGGCATCATCGTTCGCTCTTGTGCATATAACGAGTGTTTACTTGGCTAAATTTAGGATTCAAGCAGGATTTCGTATTGTGTTGTCAATTGTTTAATTTAGTGCACAGTGATGCATACAATGTTTCCGTTGTGCAATTGCAGATCTCTCTGCTGTGTGGTGTGCAAATGGACTTACAACGTGGACAGTGGATGGGATCAATCTTTCTGGGATGAGATTGGATTATCTGACATTTGCCAAGAAGGATATTCAAGAATAGGTGGGGGAGGCATACACAGTAACGACTCCCCGGAGTGTGCGAGCAAATGTATTAGCACAAAGCTGCAGTCGTCCATCCATCCATCCGTACGTACGTGCGTGCGTGCATTGACCCATGCAGGTGTTGACTTCCTGGGACCTGGCCAGCCCCTATCAGGGGGCCTGACCATGCATGCAGCCGATGAGCTGGGCCTTCAACCTGGCACTGCTGTGGGAGCTGCTCTCATCGATGCACATGCCGGCACTATCGGTGAGTGACTGCTGCTGGGATGAACTCCTTGTCATACATTTGCAGGGTGTCTCTGCAAAAACAACAAAAACATGATTTAGATGTAATTAGCTTTTCACATAACCCTATGATCCCAGGGATATTGAAAGATTGTTTTAGCTGCTTTTATTGTGAAATAATGCCGACCTTGTGGAAGAAATGTGGGTATGAACCTACAACACCGTGAAGTTTAATTGGAATTTTCATTTGTGTGAGGCTGTCAATGTTTGCCTAGGTGTGATTGGAGGAGACGTCACTGGCTTGGGCCTGGCCTGTGAAAGCCAGCCAATCACAGCCAGGTTATCAATGATTGGTGGCACATCAACCTGTCACATGGCTGTAAGTTTGCCACCAAATGTATTGCTTATAAACAATATTTTAAACGCAAAATGGTACACACTTTCAAATGTAATATTGTGCTTTACAAACACGTGAGAAATTTTTTATTGAGAATAAAACATTTTATTTTCAAGAAAAGTTTATTTTCACTCTTAATTTTCGAGATGATTCTGTTTTACGGGCCATTAGTGTCGGCTACACATTTGTGTGATTATCTGTGATTTAATAGTGGGTGACCAACATTAGCAAAACAAGCAGCAAACCCCATTTTTTGTACCGTACTTGTAAGTTCCCACATTCATAATCAACGATTTTTGGGTTTAGATCGCATTTATTTATAAATGTGTCGTAACCCTCCACCACCCGACACGGCCAATCAGTAAAAATGTGTCACGTTGACAAAGACAAATAGTTCACTGCTTTAGCCCACCGGTGTGTTGAAGCAACAACATTTACAATTTGAGTACGACGTTTCGCTGGTAATTGCAACCAGCATCATCGGGCAATTCACCAGAATTGCCCGATGATGCTGGTTCACTGCTTTAGCCCACCGGTGTGTTGAAGCAACAACATTTACAATTTGAGTACGACGTTTCGCTGGTAATTGCAACCAGCATCATCGGGCAATTCGCCAGAATTGCCCGATGATGCTGGTTCACTGCTTTAGCCCACCGGTGTGTTGAAGCAATTGCCCGATGATGCTGGTTGCAATTACCAGCGAAACGTCGTACTCAAATTGTAAATGTTGTTGCTTCAACACACCGGTGGGCTAAAGCAGTGAACTATTTGTCTTTGTCAACGTGACACATTTTTACTGATTGGCCGTGTCGGGTGGTGGAGGGTTACGACACATTTATAAATAAACGCGATCTAAACCCAAAAATCGTTGATTATGAATAACATTGGTCGCGAAGGCCTCACACGTGTTCAACTAAATGCCCACAACCTGCACTGACCAGCATGTCAAGTTGAGTTACAAAAACGACGAACGCAGCGTGGGGAGGCCCTCATCCAGAAATGGATCGACAAAGGTTTGTGTATGCATGTAGACGTTTCGTCTGTAATCGAGAATAATTCTGTACCGTCTTTAGTCTTCTTATTCTGACTCGCCATCACCCTCTTTGCTGCTGTTCACACAGCTGAGCGACAAGGCGCTGTTTGTGGGTGGTGTGTGGGGGCCGTACCTCTCGGTCGTGCTTCCTGGACTTTGGCTCAACGAGGGAGGACAGAGTGCCACAGGAAGCCTGGTCTCTAATCCATCCATCACATACATTACACAACTGTGGCAGAATGACATTGACGATTGCATGTGTGTGTGTGTGTGCTTGTGTTCTGGCATGCATGTGTATGCAAGAATAATTGTTTGTCTGTGTCAATGTCTTGTCGTGTACAGATTGAACATATAGTGGCTGGTCATCCTGCATACAATGAGCTGAAGAAAATTGCTGATGCCAGGTGACGTTTTCATCAAATTTGATTTATGACTGCACCTCATCACAACAGAAGTAGAAATTTAATTCTGCCATATCTTAAGATAAACCCATGCACTTGTGCCATCATAATAAAATCCATACACCTTCCACATATTAACTTTAATCCTTTTGTATTATACCAGCGGTCAGTCAACCTATGAATGGCTGAATCGGCGAGTGGTTTCTATGGCAACTGAGGGAGCTCCACCTGCTACTTTGACTTCTGACCTCCACGTGTGCCCGGATTTCCATGGCAACCGATCCCCGCTAGCCGACTCTTCCCGCAAGGGAATGGTACGGTTTTACGTTATTAATATCTACATTTCCATCAAAGTCTTGTTCAACTATGAGCTTTGAACTCCACAGGCTTCAGATTGTGGAATCATTGCGTACAATAACTGTGGATTTTTTTTTACTTACGGTTATTTTAACTTATGACAATATCTTGGTAACTTGCCTATTTCTTTGTGACTTTGCACAACCATCCTCTGTGTATGCAACAAGAGGGATTACTTATCAGATTGGGCTAGTGTTGTGTGGGCAAAATGTAATGAGTTGTGACTGATGGTCCAGTTGTATTTTTACTTGGTATTTCATGCTGTTCTCATTGCGGTGTTGATGCATCATATTAAACTGGTGTACTCTTCATAAAATAACGCCAATGCAATTGTCTAAATATAGGGAAATCCCATCTTGTCTTGTACCTTCAGGTGATTGGTTTGGACTTGAGCCGCACATGTGATAGCCTGGTGCTACTCTACTTGGCCACCCTGCAAGCCCTCGCTGTGAGTTGAAAGCGACTTGACGATCACGGGTTGGTTCTCCGATGTAGTTCTGGTTTTGCCAAGTGTTCTGCGTAATGAAACTCCCATCACTTGGAGTGAAACGTCGGACATGCAGAACAACATGGTACAATCTAGATTTGAAGTTTAATCTAGATGGTACAACCAAAAAATGCATCGAATACCGATAAAGTGGCGCATCCGCAAAAACCTATGCAGCAGCTACTGTTGGTATTGTGCTATGGTTGATGTGTTGTTTTCAACATGGCTTCTCTAGTATGTATTTCAACTTGAAACTTGTTCACTCTCATATTCATAGTTCTTTCGGTAAAGTCACGTAGAAGGGAAACAATAAAATGATAAAAATATAAAATAATAAATTCTCACGACGTTTCGATTGTGTTGCAATCAAAACGTCGTGAGAATGTGTTTCAATCGAAACGTCGTGAGAGTTTTAGATTTTTATTATTTTATTGTTTCCCTTCTACGTGACTTTACCGAAAGAACCAGGAATATGAATCCCTGCAGTCACGAAAGCTTTAAATCAAAATGTGTTCACTCTCTCCTAATGGCATTTATTTGACAAAAAAAAATTGCTTTTAATTTTGAGTTTTGTGTCCTATCTACGTGACTTTACCGAAAGAACCAAGAATATTAATTCCTGCAGTCATGAAAGTTTTAAGTCTAAGTAATATTTTAAGGACTTGCATATTTGTATCTGTCTTATTAGATTTCCAAACAGTCATTATAAGAGTAAATGGCACTTGTACAAATATAACTTGAATTTCAAACCTGGTATTCTGGTAAATGTTTAACATCGTAATATAAAAACAATAACATGAAATATCAACTGCTATGGGAATGCATTTACATTAACACAAACATGTTTTTTACGATTTTTTTTTATAAATATGAATTGATCACGGCTGCATAACCTTTTTTAAAGTAATAATGCCAACTGTTTGTGTCTTCCACCCATAGCTTGGGACACGCCACATCCTTAATGCGATGACACAATCGGGCCACAATGTGAGCGCAATATTCATGTGTGGAGGGCTGAGCAAAAATTCATTGTACGTGCAGGCACATGCAGATGCCACGGGTAAGCCAACATTCCCATACACTGCTTGGAATGTCTCCATGAACCTGTCTGAAACGGGTGATTACCTCATTAAACGTGTGCACGGTGGACCCTCTCATAAATGTCTATGGTTAAAAGTGGCATCCCCAGATTTTGCACGTATTGAGGTCTCGTTTGTGTGATGTACCGTCGTACTCTGGTCAAACGTTCAGTGTATCTTGTTTACGTAACACTATAAGGCTTGAGATGTAAACACTGGATGGAGGTGACAAGAAGTTGTGAAAAATGTAATAAAATAGTGGAGGCCTTTGACTAGTGGTGGGATATTAATGGCTAAGGAAAAATAAATGTTGGGTTTTTTTTAATCAGTAGGATGCACAGCGTTCAATCGGTGTGAGTTATAATTCCAGTCAGGGGTCAATTTGGCCCTTCATCACTCTGGCTTCGATAAAATTAGTACTACTTTGTGAGGATTTGCTCAATGAAAATACTCACCACCACCATACACATGCGGAATCCCACTTAAAGATCAGGGTTATAGATAGGAGATTGGCGTCACCCCATGCTCAGTTGCGTGAGAAACCATATGTATGTCTGCGTTCATGTAAAACAACCACACCACTACCAGTTGAGATAGTAAATGTATAGCTTGTGCTCGATATGTTGGTAAGTTGTGCTTGTTTCTGTCCGGCAGGTCTTCCTGTTGTGCTTCCAGCAGAGGCCGAGGCTGTGGTGGTTGGGGCGGCCATTTTGGGAGCTTGCGCCTCTAAAGATTTTACATCCATGCAGGTGAGGCTCATTTGTGTTTTTCCGTTGACGGTGGTAAATTACGAATATAATCCTGAATACTTATGGATCAGTCAGCTTTTATCGCAGCACTGACAACTATGAATTGATGTGCATAATTGCAGGAGGCAATGCAGCACATGGTAAGGGTTGGCAAGGTGATTCATCCAGACCCTGCTGTAAGAAGGTAAGCCCATTATACGCTTAAAAAACTTGGACTCGTTTAGATTTAGAGCCGTGATCAGGAGTAGTGCAGTAAGCCTTTAAAACACCGCTTGCTCTTATTGCCAGTCACATGTATACAGTATATAAAGTAGGTGAAGAGTTACTTGTTTAATGCATTTGGAAAAATGGTGAAAAAGTCTTCTTGGTTTTTTCGGTAAAGTCACGTAGAATGGAAATAATAAAATAATAAAAATAAAACATAATATAATTATATAATACAATAATATATTAATATAATATAATAATTATTTCCATTCTACGTGACTTTACCGAAAGAACCAAGAAGATTAATCCCTGCAGTCACGAAAGCTTTAAATCGAAATGGTGAAAAAGTGTTCACATTTTCTTTACTAACAATGGGGCATTTTGCTGAGTCCGTGTGCTTTAGCCTTTTCATCAAAATATAAATCTGGCCCCTTAAGTGTATTAACGGGGATGGAGCAATCGTGCAGTTGTTGACATTGTAATATGAGGCCAGAAAATGGAGCTAATTCTTCATCCATGGCTAATATCAGTCACGAGTGATATCTCAAATTGTCCTCTGAACCCCTTCACCTGCACCGAGCTGTGTGGTGAAGTATGGTCAAACAACCCCCATGACTGACACATGGTTAGGAAGCCTTATCCTGCAGTGGATTTACAGGGCTTTACATTTTTATTAACCATCATATTGTGGTGTGCAGGCTGTTGTGAATGCAGATACATATTAGTGATAAATTGTAGCAGACATTGTGTTAAAATTCGCCTATGTGAAATAACAAATCTTGCAGTTGTCAACTTATTTTAATTTGATATACATTAGTGCCTGACATGCCATTCACGTAATTAAAATATTGATTTGGTGATGTGTGCAGCTTCTATGAGAGGAAGTACAAGGTGTATATGCTCATGGGCCGTAATCAACTGGAGTATCGCTCGCTTATGAGTTCTGCGGACCACCATGCCAACTCGTAATCAAGGGCAGATGAACGACGATAATTAATTATTAGTAAATGCAGTTGTGCCAAAGAACAAAATGTATTCATTTATCGATGCGTTGATTGAACGTGTATTCCACAAATCTGATTTGTAACTATGACCAGTAAATATGCAGCCCAGCAATGACTTGGGTCACGTCACCATCACGGCGTGTGGCGAAGGGCCTCCACTGGAGGGAGCCCTAGAGAGCTTGGAATTACGTCCAATCTTGACTCTGTTCAGTTTTAAATCAAATTGATTACTTTAAACACGCTTCATATTTTAACTCATGAAATGAAGTCTCCAGGTGATATCTAAAGTGGTATTTACACGATCAGTAATTTGTGTACACTATTACTGCTTATATGAACACTAAGTAAATTCAATTAGGTTTATGAAATGTACAACTTTTCAATGGCAAGATTGTCAAAATGAATATACAAAATACTGATTTTTCATTCTACTGTAATAACACTTTTATAAAGTGATTTGAATAAACGTGATTGCAATGTACACACATTTGAATTTGCCTTTTTCATCAACCGATACATTTGTTGTTGGATTTACCATCCTTAACCTGTATTGAGTCACCCACACCTCGTAATCAATTGTAACAATGGTCCGATTCAAGACTATTTTTACACTGTGGCGTCCTGTAATTCCTCGTGGCGAGAGGTGTTATCAGAGCACATTGAATGCAAGACGCTTGGTCCGATGTCTGATGAGCGTCAGTAATTTAATCTCCGGGGCATCCTTACATACCTAATTTACCGGGCCTCATCACCAGCCCCGTTCCAATTCTGGATGAAGGCCTCACAAAGCCGTCGCGAGCCCTGGTGGTCGTGCGATGTTACTTAGAACATGCACAGCTGGCTTCATCACTCCATCTCGATGGACGTAATCTCAGACGCAGTTCCATTTCTTGTTTGCTACTCGGCGCTGAGTCTTGACCATCAGCCATCGTTGACCATCGGCCATCCCGCACGCTCCCGATTAGCACGGTTGGCTACTTAAGGTGCAAAAGAAGTTCAACATACATCACCTCTTAACAACTACGCAACAATGAACTCGTGTCGTTTGTTAGTCGTCATGTCAACTTTCTTTTTTTCAATCGGCGGATTTAGAGAGTTTTACGTGTGAGAACAGCACGTGCCGCACACGTGCACACTGGGAGCCACAGGCAGTGCAGTACCCATGGGAGGTACTATGAGTTGGGTGTCATTGGAGACTAGCAGGTGTCGACTCTATAAGGACTACAATATGTAGAATACAATGATGAATGCGGTGGTGGGGTGGCAATATCGCCATTGGCCGTGACGATCTCTCATCCATTGTTGCTGAGATGATAACTGCAGTACATTAAATTTATTTCAAACACAATTATAACCGCTTTTTGGTGTGAATACGGTAAGGTATGTGCCACAGAGAAGGGCAATTACCTGAAACGTTGCCTATTATGTATTGTTTCCTTTTTAAGGTAGTGTAATTGGTAAAGTTTTGAGCTATTAAATTGTGGTTTAGTTTCACTGTCAACTCAATATAACTATCATTAGTGTCTCGGAGGTTTGTACGTAAGTTACTGAATTATTGGATTTCAGCGGTAATGTTACAACTCAAAACTCCATAAAATGTAAGGAAATAAAGAAATAATTTGGGCAGGCGCGGTGAGTCCACTACGGGCGTTGGCGCGCCGCCCCACCAAGTTGATGGAGATGAGAAATTATTTTTCTAATAAAAAAATACTTTTCTCAATTGTTTTGTGCGTTTTTTTATGTAATTATTTTTCAACGCGAATTTCCTAATGAAGGTAACAATTTAAGTTAATATTAGAAACCGTGGCAATGCCACAGTCCGATTTGTGCCTCAAAACGATTGTGAACTTAATTCGAGATTTGAAGTTTTCGTGACTGCAGGATCCATACTCTTTGGTTCTTTCGGTAAAGTCACGTAGGTGAATTTTATTTTATTTTGGTTGTGAACTTGTGAAGGTGTACCGAGTGAGAGACATACATCCCCCTTCATTCTTTTGTTTCCAGCATATTGGCCACGCCGTTTCAGACCCATTCATGGCCGCGAACAAGTCGCCCATGGCTGTGATGTGACGGATGTCACAACGCGAGTTTGCACTGTGCAAATATAGGTCACGACTTTTGCCAATGTCAAAGGAGTTGCGTAGTGTGGACTTGAGGGTCATGGGAACAGCATTTCAGTGCTTTGTTTTGTTTCGTAATGTTTATAAATGCCTCCCGTTGATAGATAAGAGTTCTATCGCGTTCACGGGAAGGCCAATGACATGACGAAGTTTGTATTAATTAGAACATTTTCAGAAGTCACTCACAACAGCCCCACATTGTGGAAATGTCACGAGCTACCACAGCAATTGGGTAATACCGTGCCAACCCATCAGAGCCGGCCCAGCCACTAAGCGACCCTTGCAATTGCAAAGGGCCCCGTGGCCAGCAGAGGGCCCCCCTAGAGTCACTGCTAGCTCGTGGGTGAAAAAAATCATACATCAAAGGGGCCTCCAACCAAATTTTGCTTAGAGCCCCCAAAGGTCTAGGACCGGTTCTGCAACCCATATGGTTTACTCGTGTTCTTGTTCAGGAAAATTGAGTTTTTCTGTATTTATTTGTGTCTCCCTTGTGATAGGACTTTGTCGGATTAACGTTGAGATGTATAAGGGACACGGGGTGACCAACAAGGCTTGAATTGGTCTGTAATAAAGTAGGGGCACTGATAAGGTGTTGACAGGAATGGCAATAAGAGGACGCGGACGGAAAGACGGGAACGGGTTAAACGGGAGCAAAGAGGAGAGAGGTGAGGAGGATGATGATGAGAGACGCAGGGGGTTGTATGATGGCCTCGTCGTTACTGCACGTGGCAGCGCGTGTTTTCAAAGGGGGCGTCGGAGAGAGTGGACGGATTGAGACTGGAGGTGGCCACACACACACAAGCCGTGCGATTTGCGGAAGGCTTGAGCTGATTTAGATATATACAGAAGAGTGATGCGCTGGTCGCGTCGATTGATTGAAATCCACGTTTCTTGAAACTCCCACCTGAGCTACCGGGGGAGTATAAACCGGAACGCGATCGAGTCTGAGCACTCCACCTCTTCCGAACGCAGCAGCAGCAGCAGCAGTGCGTCGTTACGGCCAGCGTCGAAGAGGAGGTTCAAAATACCGCACGGCAGAGAGTGTGAGATAGAGAGTGAGAGAGTGAGATTGAGATCGAGTGAGTTAGAGCGAGTGAGTGAGATAGAGTGAGTGAGATAGAGTGAGATAGAGTGAGTGAGATTGAGATCGAGTGAGTTAGAGCAAGTGAGGTTGAGATCGAGTGAGTGAGAGAGAGATCAGTGTGTGTGAGTGAGTTAGATCAAGTGAGTGAGATCGAGTGAGATAGAGTGAGTGAGTGAGATCGAGTGAGTTAGAGCGAGTGAGGTTGAGATCGAGTGAGTGATAGTGAGATCGAGTGAGAGAGAGATCAGTGTGTGAGAGTGAGTTAGATCAAGTGAGTGAGATTGAGATCGAGTGAGTGAGTGAGCGAGGTCGAGTGAGATTGAGATCGAGTGAGATTGAGATCGAGTGAGATTGAGGTCGAGTGAGTGAGTGAGCGAGGTCGAGTGAGATTGAGATCGAGTGAGATCGAGTGAGATTGAGATCGAGTGAGAGTGAGATCGTGAGATATTGAGATCGAGTGAGATTGAGATCGAGTGAGATTGAGATCGAGTGAGATTGAGATTGAGATCGAGTGAGATTGAGATCGAGTGAGATTGAGATCGAGTGAGATCGAGATCGAGTGAGATTGAGATCGAGTGAGATTGAGATCGAGTGAGATTGAGATTGAGTGAGATTGAGATCGAGTGAGATTGAGATCGAGTGAGATTGAGATCGAGTGAGATTGAGTGAGATCGAGTGAGATTGAGATCGAGATCGAGTGAGATTGAGATTGAGATCGAGATCGAGTGAGATTGAGATCGAGATCGAGTGAGATTGAGATCGAGATCGAGTGAGATTGAGATTGAGATCGAGTGAGATTGAGTGAGATTGAGATTGAGTGAGATTGAGATTGAGTGAGATTGAGATCGAGTGAGATTGAGATTGAGATCGAGTGAGATTGAGATTGAGATCGAGTGAGATTGAGATTGAGATCGAGTGAGATTGAGATTGAGTGAGATCGAGTGAGATTGCGATTGAGATCGAGTGAGATTGAGTGAGATTGAGATTGAGATCGAGTGAGATTGAGATCGAGTGAGATTGAGTGAGATTGAGATCGAGTGAGATTGAGATTGAGATCGAGTGAGATTGAGATTGAGTGAGATTGAGATCGAGTGAGATTGAGATTGAGATCGAGTGAGATTGAGATCGAGTGAGTATGTGAGATTGAGATCGAGTGAGTGAGTGAGATCACGTGAGTGAGTCACGTGAGAGTAGGTGAGATCACGTGAGAGCGAGCGAGCGAGTTCATCCCAGGTCACGCCCTCGAGTTTGCCCATCGCCTCTGCTTCGGCTCAACATCGAATTCCCGACGGAGGTGGGTGGCTGCTACCTGCCGTAGTGCTCACACACACGCGTGTCCACCGGGCAAGGTGGAGAAGACACTTGGGTTGGTGGTGGTGCTGGTGGTGTGACTGACCATCGTCAAGATCTACATCTCTCTCGATAAAGAGCTGGGAAGTTGCCGTCATCTCTTGAGTCGCATCCCGAAGATGGAGTTCCAAGTGCGGAGGTCGAAGAGGACGAGGTGGGTGGGCTGCGTTCGTTTGCGTGTTGTTGTTGTTTTTGTTGTTTTCTTCTTTTCCTCCTCCTCTGTCTTTTAAACAAACAAAAACGATGGAATTTTCGCGTCGATTGGTTTCGTATCCAGGCCACAACTTTTGTTGCTGTGCTGCGTGTGTGGAAGTTGTCGTTTATCTTTAACATCGCGTACATTATATCTGTTTTATTTCGAGTACAGTGGAGTAAAAGCGTGCAGATTTGATCACTACTGTGATCACCTAAAGGCGGTAAAGGCTTTGAGGGATTGCATGTGACTGCTTACAAGTCGAAACGACCTCAAACGTCAAGGTTAAGCTCGTCTTTAGGCCATTCTCATCGGGGGACATTTGAGGCCCTCTTTGTTTGAGACCGCTAAAAGTAAAAAAATAACCGCGTAGAAAGTACGAATGTACCACAAGCCTCCCCATGAATGTCGCCGTGTCTCTCATGTGGTTTGTTGTTGTTGAAACGTTCATTTGAGTCGACCATAGCCCGTATGCAATTCCGTGTCTCTGTGGTTTGTTGGTGTTGAGACGTCCAATGCCGTGTCTCTGTGGTTTGTTGTTGTGACTTCCAATGCCGTATTTCTGTGGATTGTTGTTGTTGAGACTACCAATTACGTGTCTCTGTGGTTTGTTGTTGTTGTTGAGACTTCCAATGCCGTGGCTCTGTGGTTTGTTGTTGTTGTTGAGACTTCCAATGCAGTGTCTCTGTGGTCTTTTTTTGTTGTTGTTGAGACTTCCAATGCAGTGTCTCTGTGGTCTTTTGTTGTTGAGACTTCCAATGCCGTGTCTCTGTGGTCTTTTGTTGTTGTTGTGACTTCCAATGCAGTGTCTCTGTGGTTTGTTGTTGTTGTTGTTGAGACTTCCAATGCCGTGTCTCTGTGGTTTGTTGTTGTTGTTGAGACTTCCAATGCAGTGTCTCTGTGGTTTGTTGTTGTTGAGACGTCCAATTCCGTGTCTCTGTGGTTTGTTGTTGTTGATGAGACGTCCATTCGAGTCGACCACAGCCCGTGTGCAATGCTAAGTCAAAGTAGAATCTCCGTCTCGTGAGTGCTGCCGAGGGGTTAATTTGTTGGCAATCCACCGAGAGGATTCCATTCCATCTCCCCGGCGTGGCAGTGAAATGGAATGGGACGAAAGAGGTCCCCCAATTTCAGAATTGCGGCCGTCTGGAACGCTCGGAAACCTTCCCGATGGTAGGAGGCCACTGGGAGCTATTACACAGCGACACTTTTGTATCGGCTAGATTTAAACTCTCATTTCTTTACAACTGATTGTTGTGTTTAGTTTGTTCTGCTCCTCATCCCACCGACGCACCTCCGATTAGCACGGTTCGTTTGGCTACGTACGGTGAGAAAGAAGTATAGTAGTAGGTTTTTACCCTTTTAAACTGGTACAAAACTAACACCTTTATTCAAGGCATCATGTTTGCAATAACCACAACACAAGTAGTCAAAAAAGCAAACAAAAAGAAGCAACTCTGATAATGATAATAATATACACTGTCCTTGAAGTTGATTGGTCCACACCCGAGACGGCTTTCTTTAGAGCCTAGTCCCCATTGGTGTTGGACCAGATGACACCAGAAGGCGTACTGGTGTCATCTGGTCCAACACCAGTTGGACCAGATGTACAGTAACACTGGGGCGCCACGGTGGCTAGGAGATGTTAACTACCTCGCCTGGTATGCAGAAGGTCGTGGGTTCGATCCCAACCCTGACGCCTGCTGCTGTGTATTTGGAGTCTGCATGGTCTCCCCGTGGTCGCGTGGATTTTTTTTTCCTGCATCTCCCGTTTTTTTCCATCCACATTTTTAAACATGCATTTAAGAGACGTTGGCTGCTATACATTGCCACGTGATGATAAGCCACTTTGTTGAGATTTTATTTGTGACCAGGTCGCTTCTGAAACAGCGAAACAGCTAATTGAATCATACCCAGTAAAAAAAAAAACAAATATGGAAAATGCCAGTTGTGTGTTACCCCTTCCTCTTTGTGATTTTACTCTGGTTTCATCCCACAAGCTAAGCATACACTCTGCATTATACTGGTAGGAACGAAGTGAACCAGCCTACAATAGATTATATCGTCCGTCCGTCCGATGTCCGGTTAGGTGTAGCAACATCGCCCCCTACTGCAAACACTTGGCAGGACCCTACAAAAACCTTTAGACTCAGTGAGGCTTTCCTGGCTAAACAAGTGTAACATTCCCTTATAATTCCCTGAGATAGTTTTTAATTAAAACATTTAAATTAAAATTAACTCACAGCGACCTAAAGCCTAGAACTAGGCCTCAAACGCTCCCTTCGTATCGTACCCCCGCCATTTCATTTTATTATAGCCATTCATTTGTTCGTTCCTACCAGCCCACCCCGCAGGGACCTGTTAAATGAGTACACCACGGTTGTTTTATCAGCAGGTGGGGTATATAACTGATTCTTACCGCGATACCCCGGGTTCCAAATAATACTAAATGGCCGAGGCAATTAAAATTTTAATTTCTGGGACACTATTTTTTTCCCTGGGGTGTACTTAACTTCGCGACTGGGGTACCAATAAATCCGAAATCAGTGCCACTCCGCGATGTCGAAACGACAAACAGCAAACAAAATCCGTTATCGAATTTTTTTGAATAGTGCATCGTGTACAGCTCGTCGAGATGAGTCGATTGCCGCATCGCCGACCATCAACAGACTAACAATGACTGCATCACGGACATTATGCGAGAACCGGGGTACGGCCATAAGGTTCAACTGTGGGTATGCCCACCCTCCAATGCGTCTGCTCTGCTTGGAAGCTTTGGCCAAATACCCTTTAGAGCTGAATTGCCCTTCTGTCAGCAGTAGCATGAGCAATCAGTTGCAGGTGCAGAGCTCCCTTTACCTTAGTTTGTGGTGGTATTTTAAAAAATAATAATGAAACAATGCTCACTAAAATAATAAAAATTAAACAATAAAAAAAATCCACACCTGATGATGATTGCTTGTGTTGCAATCGAAACGTCGTGAGAATGTTATTGTTTTATTTTTATTATTTCCCTTCTACGTGACTTTACCGAAAGAACCAAGAATATGAATCCCTGCAGTCACGAAAGCTTTAAATCGAAAAAAATGCTCACTAATTTAATTTAACAGATGCAGTGCCAGGATTTCTGTAATTCATATTTGATGCTTGTACTTAATTTTGTTTCAGTATTGCAAGGCGTCTGCAAAAAGAATTTGCTTCCACTCCGGTGAGGCATTCAACCTTAAATTCTCTGAAATGTCACAACACTGTTTATTAAAAATATATATAGAATTTAGGTTTGAAAACATGTTGCTGAGCTTTATAAAATCCTAGATACGATAAGATGTATATAGAGGGATGGATATTTGAGGGAGACATAAACAAATCTGTCCAAATGTTTAATTTGAACATAATTGAGTATTTTCGTCTAAATGTTATTTTTCTATTAACCCATTGGCGGTGGCTTATATTTTGTTGCCACTGGAACATTATCTTCTACTATAAGAATGTGTTTGGGTCATGAACGGAGTGAGTATAGTTTAACACGCAGGCTTTCACGACCAATATCCATAATAGAGGGGTTTTTGGGGTAAATATATAAATGTGTCGTTAAAACTCGCCACCACCCGACACAGCCAACTAGTAAGGGTTGTCAATTCGTCACTAGTACAGCACACAGGTGTGTTGGAGAGCCAAGCCACAACACTTACAATCCGAGTACGACGTTTCGCCAGTAATTCACAACTAGCTTCATCAGGCGACAGCCAGATTTGTGGAGAAGTCCACCTGTTTCGTTCCTTATATCAATGCGTAGATGTGTTGACCATACTTCTGCGTTCTTGTGCAAAGTGGGGGGAGGGACTAATGAACCAACACAGTATGGATGCGCATTATGCGAGCCCTTTGATCTTATCCTTCCATTGTGTGTATTAAAATAGCCGTACAAACGGTAATCCCGAATGAAGTATGGTGCCCTGTATAGGCATACATTTCAACAATGTATTATTTGATGATTCGCAGCACTGAGTGGTAGCTATCCGAACTGTTAAAATAAATTTCATTTCTTTCAATCTCGATAGCTTCTCTAATTAGTCTTGGCCAGTAGTGGCTTGCACAGAACTTCAACATTATCGAAATCAATTGAGTATCCTTGTTGGCACGCGTGTTCTGCTACTGCTGACAGTTGTATTTGGGAGTATTTAACATGTTATGTTGGGCAAACAGGACGAATGATCAGCACGAGACTACAAAAACATATAAATATTAAATACTACCAAATACAACTGTCAAGACTAATTGGAGAATATATCGATTTTAAAATAATTTAACCATTCGGGTAGCTACTGGCTAAGTGCTGCGTGGAAGCGAATCATCAAATAATACTTTGTTGATATGCATGCCTATACAGGGCACCATACTTCAATAGGGATTACCGTTTGTATAGCTATTTTAATACACATAATGGACAGGAAGGACAAGATCAAAGGGCTTGCATAAAGTGCATGCATAATGTACGTTGGCTCAGTAATCCCCCCCGCCCCACTTTGTGCAAGAGCGCAGAAGTGTGGTCACCACTTTCGCCTGATGAAGCTAGTGTTAATTATTGTCGAAACGTCGTACTAAGATTGTAAAGACACCGGTGTGCTGTACTAGTGACGAATTGGCCACGTTCTGTTTACGTGACAACCCTTACTAGTTGGCTGTGTCGGGTGGTGGCGGGTTTAACGACACATTTATATATTTACGCGATCTAACCCAAAAAAAACCTCTCATGGAGTGAGTTTTTTTAAATGGAAAATTAAGTTATAGAATTGACAGTGACATAAATAAGCAATAGGAATAATTGTTTAAAAAAACTACTGTAGTTTGAGGTTTGTGTGAGTTTTAATATTTATTTCATAAAACTTGACCGCTCCGCAGTACATTTTACATTTCTAACTTTCATAATCAACATTTTTGGGTTTAGATCGCATTATTTATAAATGTGTCGTAACCCTCCACCACCCAACACGGCCAATCAGTAAAAAAGTGTCACGTTGACAAAAGACAAATAGTTCACTGCTTTAGCCCACCGGTGTGAAACCACAACATTTACAATTTTTACAATTTTTAGTAAATGTTGTTTACAGATTTTTTGTAAATGGCGTGGTTTCACACTTCAACACACCGGTGGGCTAAAGCAGTGAACTATTTGTCTTTTGTCAACGTGACACTTTTTACTGATTGGCCGTGTCGGGTGGTGGAGGGTTACGACACATTTATAAATAACGCGATCTAAACCCAAAAACGTTGATTATGAATAATATTGTTCGCGAAAGCCTCACACGTGTTCAACTGATTTTCAACTTTATCTTTTGCAACTCTACACACGTGGACAAACAAGTTAAAGAAACCTCAAGCATGCTTGGATGCCACTGCTATAGATGAGTTTTCGGCCATCATGCAAACACCGTCCGAGGACGGTCAACACAGCTCGTTAACTCTTGACAGAAAAGCAGCAGGCAAGTTGCACCTTCATCCACATCTTCTCACACATTTACGGTGGCTCTGAGTGTGCCACAAACTATGGCAGTGATTATGCTGGCAGTGGCGCACACGGAGGAATAACAAACAAAAAACTCAATGCATTTGTCTTAAACACTGCCATAAATGGAAGAAAAGAAATGTTTGCTTAGGGCCATGAAGAAGGGTCATTGTCCAAAACGTCAGCTGTTATTTATTTGATGTGCTTTCAATAAGGACAATTGCCTGAAATGTTGCCTTTTGTTTCCTTTAAAGGCAGTGTTGTTGATGAACGTGTTGCGTTTATGCCATAGGCGTCTCGATATGTATTGCATGGGAAGTGTGACGTAAATAATAAGCGATCTACCCCTTGCAATCAATCTGCAGATATTGCTGCTATGTCTGACAATTGTTCACGCTTAACCGTAGATGGTGATGGAGCAGTGGCACAGTGGTTGGCATACGGCGCAACTAACCCAGGGAACGGAGTTTGATTCCCGCCGATGGCTAACGTGATTGGCGAGTGATATTTTAACCAGTCCTGGCCGTCTGCCCATTGATGTTCACTAACCCGCACTGACAAACATGGTGAAGTGTGGTCAAACAACCTTGCATGACTTCAGAACTCAGATCCCTGGCTGCTTAAGGAAACTGTGCTTAAAATGAGCACTAAAGCCTAGTATGTCTGCAGTGCTTGCAGAGTTACATTACATACATTGAAAAAAACAGCACCATATGAGATTTGACTTGAGTTTTAACACAGTTAAGTTATTGAATCGATTTAAAATGTATAACTCAATAGGATCGTACAGTATGTTGCTGTGAATCTCAGTGAGCTTTATCTAATTTTGGCTCTGCCTATAGGCAATCTATTTGCATTGTAATGTGAGTTTGGTTGTGTGTACATTTTTTCCTAGAGATAAATGCTGAGTCTAACCCTGCTATTAACAATTGTCCACAAATCAACAAAGCTTCAGAGCAAAAACAAAGCAAAGTGGCCATCCCAGTGGTAAAGCAGTAAGTAATCACATTCCAAAACCTTTCATTTAATTGAAAATAATACTTTTTATCACTCATATTCTTAGGTTTTTTATCACTCGTCATTCGTTTTACGAGTGCATATTTAATCCTAAATGAGAACACAAGAAGCGTGTTTGTGTGCACGTATCTTTGTGTGCATGTCTTGGCAGATTAGAGGAGATGAGACCCACAATTGAACGGTCGGCCAAGAAAATTGACAGAATAAATGAAAAACTGCGGACGTGTGAGGTGAGTAAGTACTGTATGTCATGTGTTGCACTATAACCAGTGTCGCTTCTCTTATATCACTGAGTTGTATTTTGGAGCCTCCGATGACATGTTTAATTACATTGTCGGCTGTTGAATTTCTGGTGCAAAAAATGTGTGAATGTCAACGTAGACATTTCATAGTTCAAGCCGCTTGATCATATATGACCAGAAACAAAATGAAAAGGTACACACCGAAGCAGAGCAAGCCTGAACCTAGAAGAAACAATTCGGCAGGGAGGCTGTGTGGGCAGTCATATTTTTAGGAACCTCTAGAACATACCAGTGGGTGCGAAGTACGCAGTCTGAATGAGCGTAACGTAATACTGCTGCGCTAAATTGGGAAGGTGTCATTCCCGTGTACTGCTAACGCTTCTTCTTAAGTTCTTCCACAAAGGCAGTGGTTCTCAACCTGTGGGTTGTGTTTCGCTGGCGGGGGGGCACAACAAAAGCCTTTAAGGAGGACTCGTACTGCGGCATGGATACCGTGCAGGAGAAATTCTGGATGTACTCTGTAAACATCAGTGCCACGACAGCAAAGACAAAGAACCCCCATATAGCCTTAACATACTGTTGAAGCACCACGCCCGACCGCCTTTGTCTCCCCAGTCACGATGTTTACACACCGCACCAGGTACTAATTTTAGGCTGAGTCTACCTAGGGGAAGCCCAGGACCAGTTCAGAAAGTCGCCACTGGTTTTGGCCGTGAGCAGGAACTCGGGTCACTGGGTTCGTAGCGCAGTACGCTAACGACTCCACTACCACTCCCCACGCCAACATAACACACTAATACACGCTAACACATACAGGAGGCTTGGACATGCGATTTCTCAGTGTAATGTGGCCTTTGTAACTTGGCTGGGCAGGGGGAGGTGGGGGACTGCCATGCCAAAAAGGTTTAGAATCACTGCAGCGACAAAGCCACTCTCAACCGAATAACTGAAAACTAATAACATAAAACATCTGGCTGTCACTCCTGCAGGGGCTGATGTGTCATGGCCTCATGGCTGGGCTTTCCGCACAAGATCAGGGGGTCACATTCGCCAAAGAGCTGAAGAGGCACAAACAGCTGAGTGAGTTAAACCCCTGTGTACAGCCACTGAGATTTTGGAGCACAAATTAATGAAAGTTCTAACTTGAGTCGAGTAAGTTTCTCCCCCTTTGTTTTGTTGTTCCGTTGTCATCAGTCTGTAACTTCCCACTGCTGGGAAATGACCTCAATTTTCTTCCATTTACTCAATTCCCCGGTGGCTCTTGTCCAGTAGTCGCTTCCTTTTCATCTCGCTATATTTTCCGCAGTCTTCCTCCACTTCAGTTTAACACGTAGGAGGCTTTCGCGACCAATATCCATAATAGAGGTTTTTGGGTTAGATCGCGTAAATATATAAAAGTGTCGTTAAAACCCGCCACCACCTGACACAGCCAACTAGTAAGGGTTGTTACGTAAACAGAACGTGGCCAATTCGTCACTAGTACAGCATCACCGGTGTGTTGGAGAGCCAAGCCACAACATTTACAATCTGAGTACTACGTTTCACTATTAATTACAACTAGCTTCATCAGCCGACAGACAGATTTGTGGAGAAGTTTTACTGTTTCGTTCCTTATATAGAGGCGTAGATGTGTTGACCACGCAGCTGCGTTCTTGCACAGTGTTGGGGGGGAGGATTACTGAGGCAACGTACATTATGCATGTGCATTATGCAAGCCCTTTGAACTTGTCCTTCCTGTCTATTGTGTTGATTAAAATAGCCCTACCAATGATATGCTGCCCTTTGTAGGGCCATGGGTTGACAACAGTCACAAGTATTGTCCAAAGGTGTCCTGGGGTTAGTGTTTCTGCCTCTATGTTAGAGTTTTGGGATTGAGATTAAAAGCTCTGTAATTAGATTACCAATTACACCAAAATTCCTATTATCTGTGGTAAACAGTCTCCCTGAATTTGCCATACCAATGGTACTGCCATAATGTCCTGCAGATAAGTGACAAATAAGTTGGTTACAAATTCATCTCATTAACTGTCCCTTCCATTGACTTGACTTGACCTGAAATGACCTGGAATTGGTACTTAATTCTTCGTAAAATTTGAACCTCACACAGATAACAAGTGATCCGACTCGCCAAAATTCATAAAAAAAACTTTATAGCTCAGTGGGCCTTAACTGGAAAAACACAAATAGTTTATTCGTGATTATCCACGTTTCCCACTCGGTTAAAGGTGAAGGTGCAGCTCTGCAAATGCGAATGTTTCTGCTATCGGAAGGGCCTCTGCTAGAGGGAGCCTTAAAGAGCCCCCTCCTGTGCGTATTTTGGCCTATTCTTCCACGCTGGCCAGGCAATTTGACCAGCCGATCGACTGGGCTGTACACATATAGTCTGCTGGTAAGGACAGAGACAGCGGGATTAGAGAAACTTGCCAATTATTACAACTGCCACACCAGGAGATCATACCGGCGACCTTGATTGCACATCCAGTGTCCATGAATTAACAATGATTAGATGACACACGTTTACAAAAATACACAGCACCTCCAGCCAAAAAGATAAAGATGATTTGCACTCTATCTTTTAGGGTACGGATGTATATTTTTGTAAACGTGTCTGCAAACCTCTTTCGTTGTGTGTCTGGGTATTTAGCACTCTGTGCCAAATTAACTCCCGTGTTTTTTACTTTTTAGCTGCCGCATTCAGGAAGCGTTTTGGTGAGGAGTTTCCACAGCCACAGGGTGAGTGAGGTGTTCACTCATGACTACTTCTATAACATGGAATCAATAACTAATGCTGTGTTCATAGCAGCCCATTTTATATTCATGTAAAATAAATTATCCATGCTTCGTAGCAATAAACAAAACCGCAATACGGTCAAAGCTAGGTGTAAGCACTCCCCAGCGAGCAATTGCAGGTGTGCTTATACACAAAGTGTTGCAGAAGTGTTGGCCTTTGCCTTCCCCCCACCAGTGTAATGATGTGTTGCTTATATCAGAACAGTGCTTATAACTAGCCTTGGCTGTACTATACTCATGGGCGAATTTTTTTTACTACCGTTAAAGATATTCACCCCCTAAATGATCAATATTTTTTATGATTTAGGTTTTTGCGCAAATTCAAGAATCAATACTTGAGTTAACATTTCAGTTTATGAATAAGCCACTGGTGGCTATACAGAAAATGTATTATGACATGACCCTGTGCATGTATTGTGAGCTTGTGAATTTATATTAATTGATGAATAAATGCACCTCTATTAGTAACTATATATGACTGAATAAGTAAGAGATGATATCTTTGTCTTCACAGGACCTGAAGTTAATACAAAGACATCATATCAGCTCCTACAGTCTCTCTTTGACTAATCTCTCGATGATTTGCGGGTGTTCTTTCATGCTGACTAAAAGTCTGGCTTTGATTCCCGACTCGGGTGCCTTTCTGTGTGGAGTTTGTATGTGCTCCCCCTGTTCTGCATTAATATCCTCCCGTGTTTTCTGCTTTCCTCCATAGCTAATTAAAACCTAGAATATCACCGGTATTGGTCAAATGTCCCAGTGCTGAATAATTCCCTGAAAAGTACTGAATTTGGATGGTGCATGGCAACAGTTCCCTCCTGCAAAACTTGGCATGACCCTTGTGAAAAAATCTTCAGACTCAACGAAGCTTTCCTGGGTAAACAAGCGTTATAAATAAACAATTATGCTATGCACTTGCATGAAGGAAATTTTTGGTTTATTAATAATGGCGAAATGCTTAATGATGACCCTAAACTTTATCAAATTAGCAGTAAGCTAACACAGCAGTCGCATGTCACGACCCAGCAGTATTTATGTTGCATGACGTGCCAGATATTAGCGTGGTGGTAGTGGTGGTGGCAGCACACGCCTATATAATCCAGCACTGGAGGTGCGTGTTGGTGGATCGCACAAATGTGAAATTCCCTTCCCGTGGGCATAGAGGCATAGACACCCTGGCTTGCCATGGGAAGGCAGTGCAACAAGTGAACTATTCTCCATCTGTTTCCATCAGTACGGGGATAGTGTGTTGCCCCCCTCACACGAGTGGGTTTTCTCCAGGTGCTCCATTTGCCTCCCACTTGTATGAACACTCATTAATTGGCAGAACACATCGTAAAGTAAAATGCAATGCAGGACCCTCCAGAAAAAAAGTCATACGACTCAGTATGACTTTCCTGGATAAATAAGTTATTTTATAGATTATAATGTAAAATTACTAGGAAAACAGTATCACTGAGTGCATTGCCTATGTAAAAAATTTAATTGATACCTCCATTAATACTACCGGTTATAAAATAGTCACCGTTAACATTTATTTTTTATTAATAAGCTTCAACCGCATTTATTGCATTTCATAAAGATATGCAGTTAAGTACATCAATATTAGTACTTTCATTTTCTGTGTGAATTAGATATTTGTAAATCGATCTGTGATATTGTATTACGCATGTTGCTCTGATCACTTAAGGTTTTTGAGTACAAGGTTTTTAATGCCATTTGTTTATTTCATGTTGGCACTTTAAGTCTACGATTGTAGGGGTGTCCTGGATGACGTTATATATGTAAAATAACTCATGCTAGCTTCCTTGAACAACTTTACAATTTAATTTTAATTGTTTTTTTTATCATGGCATATTCTCACAGATGACTGCACAATTCACCTAATTAATCACCTTTGTCAACAACTTAATCCACCAACTTAACGATTTCCATTTGGTGAATTCTCTTTTTCTCCCAGGACACCCTTCAGAGGGAATTATGTAAATGTTTACGTTATATATCAATAAAACAATTTTAATCTCAGCTGTTTGTTACAACGTATTTTTCATGTCTGTTTCATGAAACGTTTCATTTGGAACAAATGACTGACTTCATATCCCATACAATTTAAAGGCAGTAAAACCGCAGTGTTGAGCAAAACATTTCTAAAAAATGTTTGGGTAAAATTCAGCACATGCATCTATGATGTGTACGTGCCCGATCATGAGCAGCACCTATTGCGCTTGTAAATTACGGAAGTTAATTTTTTTAAATTCTAACTTCATGCAGCTCAGTGCGAGTCCGTGTGTAGTTAATACAGTTAGATGCTAGTCAATGTGTAGTTAATACAGTTAGATGCTAGTCAACGTGTCGTTAATACAGTTGGGTGCGAAGCAAGGTTTAGTTATCGCAGCAACCCACATTGCGTCATTTTCTGAATATAGCAACGCCGCTGGGTTGTGCTCGAGTAGTGGGTTTCAGCCCTGATGAGGTTTCACTTCGTGCGGGATGGGCCGGCCCTGCACAGCTGCCAGGGCATTTGCTGCAACACTTTGAAGCATCTCTCGTCTCGTGTGAACTGTGGAGGCCCCGATGTGAGGAGTGACGATCACGTTTGGAAGTTGCAGCAGAGGGTGATCCCTTGGAAGGACAGTTCCACAAAATTGCTTGTTAATACCTTGTGAAATAAACAATCCAGCACAACGTCGCGTATCCGACTCGCATCCACCCTGACCAATTAACCGCCCCCAACCATTGCATTATTTGCCTATGGTATAACTACATTTTCTACAGACGTTCACATTTACACCTGCAGCCTAGTCCCCAGAAAGTCGGGCACGCAATATGCTTTGCTGTATATTCTCCAACTCGTTCCACAAAGTTGAGAAAAACCAAACCAATTATGATAAAATCCAATCACTTATCACTGCACTGTGCAGTACATTATTTTTCAGTCAAACAAATACGAAGGAAATGTGGTTAAATACTAAAAGTTAAAATAACTTTTTATTTAATATGTGCTATTCCCATCCTTTGCCAATTTCCAGCTTCTGTCAATGCACGGCTGTCCTAAGGTTTCCCTACAGTTAAAGCATACCGGTCATGGAGTGTCTTTGCAAGAACCTGCCCTCAGGTTTGCCATGCCTGAGGCCAGCACGTCACAAGAAGAAGAATCTCTCAATACGGGAAGAGAGGTGAACTACATGTCAATGAATTGTCCTGAGTGGTGTATAACCACTATTATTGTGCAATTGGCAACAACCGGGACTTAATGTCCTGGGAAGACTTGCTGATTTCCCAGCACGACTACCTCAACAAGAGAACCCTTCTGGGAAAAACCAGGACAGGTGGAAACCCTTCCCCACCTCCGTACATTAATATTATGACACTATATTAATCCAAATGCATTCATTGTACCTGGGCAGTGGCTCTGGGTCGGTGACGTCAAGAGCAGCTGCTCTGATCCACTTGTTCTGGAGGGCTTTCACGAGAGCAGCTTGGTCTATCACGATGCCTGGACATCCGCATTACGTTGACACATTAACACTTCGTTCTGACTTTAATGAATATTTTCATTAAAATAAAGATCCTGTATCTACAATGGACAGTTTTACTTAATCCATTGTCATCAGTGGCGGCTCCTGCAAAATCTCTCAGGGGGGGCAAATGTCTGGATGATTGATAAGGATAAGGTCCACCCATGCAATGAATAAATTAACAGCAACTTCACTTCTTTAATATTAATGAAAAATAAAGTGACTCTTACAATACATCTTGTTTGTTTATATACTCACTATTAAAACAAACCACTCAAGTTTATTTTATTAAAGATTCCACTAGGTAGCGATAAATTATATTGTTGGATGAAACGTGCTTACGTAGGATGACGTAAGCACGTATGATGACGTAAGCACGTTAGGGCTTGCCCTCCCGGAAGCCATAGAGAATGCATGGGAGCGCCCCCGTTCGAAAAAAAACATCTTTGAATGTAAGTCTATGGGGCCACTCGGGGCGATTCTCAGCCGTAGTGAAATCGCCCCAAAAGAGGCGGTACTCCACAGAACGTAACATGACGCTGATTGGACTATATCCAGAGGCTGACAGTGACGGCTAGCGTGACTCTGTGGTTGAATGACATTGGTGGTGCGTCGCCCAATCGCCCTAATGAAGAAACCGCCCCTGATTGTCATACCTCTGGAGATGTTGATGATCGTGGCATTGGTCTTCATCAGCTTGAGTTCCCGCCCTCCAATGATTTTTACTGTTCCTGGGTTTGCATCGACTGCGATCACGAGGAAGTCAGATTTTTCCAGGACTTCGTCAATCTTTTGGCAATATTGAGCACCCAAGGCTGTCTCCTCATGTATTGGTCTGAAAGTAAACTCATATATAACGGTTAGTACACTGAACTTGCAATCCAAATGTTTCCTCTTCATCTCCCAGTGCAGCAGTTGAAGCAATGACCAAGTTTATTAAATTCTCCCCCCCCCCCCCTCCTCCTGTGTCCACCCAGCAGGACATGTTTACACCACAGTCGGTCAGCAGGTCGTATGTGGTGAGGTAAAGTGTGAGCAATCCCACCTCTTCCACGACGTCTGGCCAACTCGGAAGAGTCGGATCAAATCAATCTTGACTTAAAGCTTTCGTGACTGCAGAAATTCATATTCTTTGGGTCTTTTGGTAAAGCCACCTAGATATAAAAATTATAATTATAAATTAGATAATTATAAATTATAATTTTTATTCTTTTTCTACCTACGTGGCTTTACCGAAAGACCCAAATAATAGTATAAAATACTCTCAAGACAGACTTTCTCTATTGGAGACCCTTCCGCCAGTAACAACATTACCAAGTTATCGCAAAGCTGCACCTTTACCATTTTAGATCAGGAATTAATGTTCTTATTAAGTAATTCACCCAAAATAGGAACATTCAACCAATGGCTTAAATGATAAAATTTGTCACCATAGTGTATATTTTTTCAAGTGACTACAAATAATATGGCCAACACAAATTTCTAAGGAGCACAATTACCACCCAATAAGGATAAATGACCTCAAGCCACTATTCAGTTAAGAAAACTGCTGTTTTTTTGGGGACATCGAATGATCTGGAGAACTATCCAAATCCATCCTACAGGGCACCATTGAAGGGGCTACAAAAAGAAACTTGGATTCAGAATATAACAGATTGGACAGGCTAATACCACAACCAGCTGAGACATGAGATTGAGGACTGGACAAGGTTAGGGGATTTTATCACGAGAGCTACTAACATGGGGCCGAGTCACTTTGGCATGAGACTGGTCTTGGGAGATGGCGCATAGTGAATTCATCCTTTCTAAGGTGAACACACGTACCTCCTTGTGCGATTGTGGTATAGAATGGACATATGAAAACCATGGGCTCTTTCTGCTACCAAACGGCCAATACGACCCATTCCTAAGATCCCAAGAGTGGCACCATGGACGTCCACGCCAACCAAGATGCGACCTCCGTCCATATAATTTGGTGATTTTGTAAGGTAGGCACCTGATGGGAAACCAAATAAAACATCATCTTAGGTCTTAAAAGAACACAAAGTAATGGACAAGAGGTTATCTTTCCATTGAGAATACAAATATTAGTTCATCAGCCCATGGACCCTATGGAACCAATGCCTTCCAGCTGTATTTTTAGGCAGGCAAACTCTAGACTAGTTTAACTTTTGAGTCCTATCAGCAAGTTTAGGCCGGTTCAACGAATTATACAAATGTCCAGACTATTGGCTCATCCAAATCATCAAAATATATGCTTTCGCCTGGTGATGTTGCTCCATTGCTTTCCAATGATCTAGTTTGGCAAATGTGAACCATAATGCTGGCACACGTGGCCTACATTTTCGGATAACATGAGAATGTTAACGTCCACTGTGAAACAGATGGCCCATGGTTAGTACATTTGCAGTATTAACCATGAGCCATCCGTTTCACAATGGACGCTGAGATATTGTAGGTGTATTAACTAAGGTGGCCGTTGGGCTTGAACTGCCATCTTTTGCAAAAAGTGGAAAACACACTACCGCTAGGCCATGTCACTGTCGGATCATGGCTATGTCAGATTGCTGGTGATCATGGCTTCCTTGCAGTGAATTACCATTCACCACCTCCCTGGCAGAGGCAAGTAGCAGGGCCATGCCCATGTCGGCCGTGGTGGCAGAGACAACATCCGGAGTGTGGGACACAGAGACGCCATGGCTCCAGAGCAAAGGCAAGTCGAGATGGTCAACCCCCGCTCCAAAACTCGCGACCGTCCTCAAATTAGGAAGACTATCCAAGAGATCTTTGGTGACCACAAGTTCCCAGCATAAAATACCGATGGCCTCGACTTTTTCTGCCAAGCCTTTGTTTTCTTGAATACTCGTTAAAGTCACCACATTGAAGTATTTAGTGATGCACTTTACTTCATCTTGATTGTATGTTGCAGAGAGATTTTCTGATACCAACATGTATGGCAAATGTTCCATGGCAGAAACAATTCCCCGGGTGAGAAATTGACGTTTTGGTCTATGAGAAACAAGAAATGTCACAAGAAGGCAAACATTATTTCGATGGTGAAAAAAGTTATCTAGAACTCCATTTGATTTAACATTTTGTTGTGAAAATATAATGTAAACAAGTAACCTTCCACACATCTCCTTTCCACCCGTATGACTCCAAAATGAAAATAATACAGAAGGTCCCCGATATACGAACGTCCGACTCAATCATGAAACCGCCATAAGATGTGATTATTTTAACCATCCGACTTGCAAACTAAACTGGGGAACTATTTTGTTTGGCGGAGCGATCCTCCGCGTGACAAGGAAGAAAGCATCAGGACTCAAGGTAAATGAAAATAAAACTGATTTTGTTTTATTTAATTTTATGTATTATTTACAAATCAATATTTTTAGACTTAAAACTTTCGTGACTGCAGGAATTCAAATTATTGGTTCTTTCGGTAAAATCACGTAAATAGAAAACAAAAAAATGAAAATAAAAAAATGAGATAAAATTAGCGCGTTCCTTCCGCAGCTCGTGTTGCTTGCGCATCCCCTTCCCGCGCCCACTCACTCTGGAACCCTTTTAAGCAGCTACATTTGGAGGCTTGCCCTCACTTTTTTCTCCACCTGATGAAGACCGCTCGTGTTACGATCGAAACGTCGTGGGTTTTTTGCTTTTATTATTTTCAATTTATTATTTTTATTTTATTGCTTTAATTTTAATTTGATCCTATTATATTTATTTTCATTTTTTTTTACTTTTGGTTTTCTATTTAGGTGACTTTAGCGATAGAACCAAGAATATTAATACAATATTTACTACAGTTTTACATGCAAATTTAAAATTTTCTTCTTATTTATGAGTGAAACAAAATGTTTCCTTTTTGTTGAATCATGACACGGTGTATCACACTGGCCGTATGTACAATTACATTTTGTATCTCGGCCTCGCTGTGCGCTGCGTTGCACCGCTAGTCGAGTAGACAACCATGTGTTCAATAAACCCTCGAAGCCAGGATGACCGTCCAACTCCGATCATCATTTATTGATTGTAACAGGTAAAACTGGTGAGAAAACACAGATACAGCATCTGTTATAATTCGGAAACACCCACACAATGAACACCACAGCATCAGAACATTGTCTCAGATAACAATAGATCCTGGAAGGACCAGGCCCCCACATTACCCCTGAACAACTAGACAAAGGCACAAGCTGATGCGTTGCATACAGGCACAGTGTATTCATCCCACTGCACCCCAAATGTACAGCATTACACTTAACACTAAACTGTGGATGAGATACTTCGTCATCACTCTCAGGATCGCAACATAGGCACAAGTCTGACTCGACCTACTAAATCACAAGTAACATCCACAATAAGGAAAGTCACAGGCTTCGTTACTAACTAGGCCTCGTATTTACTACAACAACTTAACGGCACCATAAAGGCATTTACATTGCTATAACGGTCATTCCAACATTACAACAGCATTTCCAATATTAGAGGAATATAAACAACTTACAGATAATGCTTCTTAAGCTCCCACAATGAATAAGTGCGGCTGTGGTCTCACTGAGATGCGATGCGTGCCGCCATCTTGACTTATCTGAGTAATGGCTGAAGCCCGCGTGGTACAGTGGAAATCTAACATCGTCAATTCCTGGTCACGTGACCAACATTAGCATAAAAAAACAGGAACTTCCTGTTAACGTACGCTCCCCATCTGCCGTGAGGCAAGACATTTTGAGTTCCGAGATAGGAACAAATCGACTTACGAACGGGTCTTAGAAATGTAATGCCTTCGTAAGTCGAGGAATTAATAATTCAAATGTAGCGAAGAGTATACTGAACCAGTGACATCGACGTGAGCCACTGGAGAAATCAACTGGATGTGGTTTGCATACTCTTGGAAAAACAGAGAATCAATAGCATTCAGTTCAACACGTAGGAGGCTTTCGCAATCAATATCATCCATAATAGAGGTTTTCGGGGTTAGATCGCGTACATATTTAAATGTGTCGTTAACCCGCCACCACCTGACACAGCCAATTAGTAAGGTTTATCTCGTAAACAGAACATGCCAATTCGTTACTAGTACAGCACATCGGTGTGTTGGAGAGCAAACCCACAACATTTCTAATCCTTTACTTTTACTAAATGTTAGTAATTACAAAATTTAGTAAATGTGTGAAAGGATTGTAAATGTTGTGGATTTACACATTTCCTTTCACGCATTTACTCAATTTATTTTAGTAAATGTGTGAAAGGAGATGTGTGAAAGGATTGTAAATGTTGTGGATAAATAGCATTTAGTAAATAAACTGCATGCATGATGGCAAATTGTACGCCGACATGTAATACAGGTAGTCCCCGATTAACACGAGTCCGTTTAGCACGAATAAGTTTTTACACGCTTCACAAAAGAGGGACAGACCCCGATTAACGCGATCGAATTAACACGATTTCATACCATTTTAGTGGAATTTGCCATTACCATAATGTTCCGATGTGTTCCTGCGTTACAGCACAGTACCCAAGCATGCAACGTGTTCAGACGTGTGCGCATTTTACCTCGCAATTCCATACCTTCGCATTTACTTTCATATTTAAAATAGTGTATTCATAATGCGTGGTAAGGATGAGAAACGTGGTGGTGGTGATGCTTCTGGTGGTAGGGCAAGTCATAAAAGTAGAAAAGTGGCAACATTAGAGCCAAAACTTCATGTGCTTTAGCGCTATGAGAACAATGAGTGCACGTGCGATATTGTCCGTGCTACTGGCTTGCACGAAGGTCCCCTTCCAACCATCCGACAGAATTCGATCAAAATGAAAGAAAGTTGTGCAACCTGGTCACCTCACGTTTTATATTCTCACGTGATTTTTTCTCTCTCCACTCCACCAATCACAGCTCACATGCGCAGAGTCTAGGTTACCTTGGTCATTGTTTTCTTTTAAAATATTATTCATGCATAAAATATTAAAAAGGCAACAATAACAACCATTAACCAAAATATAGTGATAATGATTGAGTAATAATGATACATTTGTCGATGGAGTTGGGGGCTTCGAATGCAACCCCCATATTTTACATGATTCCTTATGGGAAATGAGTCTTCGATTAACACGATTTCACCTTACACGGAGATTTTCAAAAACACATCTATCTTGTTAATCGGGGACTGCCTGTACTTCATATGCTCGTGATGGTATGTTTTGCTGAAGTCCATGTCACAGTGAACCGTTCACTGGATGTATTGATTAGCATTTCACTTATCTTTAGAAACCAAAAGGGTCAGAGGCTCACAAAAGGTTTGTAGTATACTGTATATGATCTACACACTTAGAAAAACGAAATAACAAGAGCATTTTAGTAAATTAACTGCATGCATGAAGGGAATTTGTAGGTCCAACATGTAATATATATATACTCACAATGGTACGTTTTACTGAATTTCCTGTCACTTTGAACCTTTTTAAGTAATCACGTGATTTCACTTACCTAAATAAAACAGGAGTGTCAAAGCTCACAAAAGGAGTAAACTAGCGCTTAATGAAGTACAATACTGCATTACAAAAAGTACTAAATTCAACCATGTTGAATGCAACTGCCTAATAAGTAATAACATCCCACACAACGATTATAAGTGTTGAATGAAGGCCTCACCATGCCGTGTCACTTCATGGGGTTGTTGACCTTACCTTACCCACGCTGGCCAATGTATATTGATGTACGCTTGGGGGATGGGGGGGGCGTGGGAGAACTAGTTCAAATGTCACTTGTCACTGATGTAACCCACCTAACTTTGTCCCGTTGACAGCTCCGGCACAGAATGTGTGCTCTTGCGGTTGCGAGACTCAGCCGGCCAATAACACTCGGGAGACATACAAGTCACTCTGCTGCGTTCCACTTCTCTCTTCGTGTCACGGCAACGTTCCGGATTGAGGTGCAACAGTCGTTCTATGTAACTTCAACGTGATGATAAATTCAAATGCTCACCCAACGAGTGCTGCTCAAGACAAACTGAATTGTCACAACCGTCTCACAAAAAAACACATTCCCTCACGTCAGCTCGGCGTCCCCCACGTGACTGTGCGTTTAAGCCAATCCTCGTGGACATGCCGAATGTGAAAGGAATCCCAAAGGCAATTTGCGACTCCACCTACCCCACACATTGTGTGCGCACGAACCCTTGGGTAGCTTCAGTGGCTCTGGATCCCGTTTCACGTGCAGTTAACTGCACATCATAGCACAGCTGCTACATTTGTCGTAGCTGGGATTCAAACTCAAGCAACTCGCTCGTAATAAAAGGTTGTTTTTGGGGTTAGATTGCATGAATGTATATGTGTCGATAACCCACCAGCACCCGAAACATCCAAAATACAATTTTTAAAATGTTGTCTTTTTTAATAAATATTTTTTCATGAAACCATCATATGACGGGCAATTACACTAGTGTCATATGAGGATACACCCGGTGGGGGTAACTGATAGGCTCTGCCGGCCTCAGCCCGCAGCCAATGGGACGGCGAGCCGGGAGCGTAGCCCTGTGGCTGCATAGCAACATCTGGAAGGTTCCATGGGAGAGGCTGAGGATTGGCTGGGGGTATCACATGGGCCAGGGGATGTAAGGGGTGGAGAGAGACAGCACCTGGCAGAGTGAAGAGGGGCCAACGAAAGAGACTACGTCTGTGCCTCCGGCACGCCAGTGGCCACGTGGCAGGGCGGAGGCTGTCTCCCACACGTTGTCTGACAGCAGCGTGAGGGAGCGATGGGGCGGGCGACGCCAAGCTCAAGGAATGGGAAAAAGTGACCCGGTGTGTGAGGGAGCCGTGTAACCAGAGAACGAATAAAGAAAAGACACAATATCGTCCGGAGCGGGTTTATTACACGAGTATTATAATATTTCATTTTCTCCAATGTATACGCTTCATTGCTTATTTACGCTCACAGTTGGAATTAATTCCCATATTCGACAGCCCCAAAGATTCTTCCTCACCAGCCCATTTGTGTTTTTTGGACCAGCCCAAATAAGCCAAGGAGGTCGCACGGAAATTCGGGCCGGTGTGTTTACAAACGCCTGGGCCACATATTTAGTCCCAGTCCGTCACTGGCTGTGGTCCCTTAACGTGACCTCTGACTTAGACGAAAAAAACTTCGCAGGACCCTTGTGAAAAAGTCTTCAGACTCAACGAGGCTTTTCTGGGTGAACAAGCGTTACAGTGAGGGAAAAAAGTATTTGATCCCCTGCTGATTTTGTACGTTTGCCCACTGACGAAGAAATTATCAGTCTATAATTTTAATGGTAGGTTTATTTGAACAGTGAGAGACAGAATAACAACAAGAAAATCCAGAAAAACGCATGTCAAAAATGTTATAAATTGATTTGCATTTTAATGAGGGAAATAAGTATTTGACCCCCTCTCAATCAGAAAGATGTCTGGCTCTCAGGTGTCTTTTATACAGGTAACGAACTGAGATTGGGAGCACACTCTTAAAGGGAGTGCTCCTAATCTCAGCTTGTTACCTGTATAAAAGACACCTGTTCACAGAAGCAATCAATCAGATTACAAACTCTCCACCATGGCCAAGACCAAAGAGCTTTCCAAAGATGTCAGGGACAAGATTGTAGACCTACACAAGGCTGGAATGGGCTACAAGACCATCGCCAAGCAGCTTGGTGAGAAGGTGACAACAGTTGGTGCGATTATTCGCAAATGGAAGAAACACAAAAGAACTGTCAATCTCCCTCGGCCTGGGGCTCCATGCAAGATCTCACCTCGTGGAGTTGCAATGATCATGAGAACGGTGAGGAATCAGCCCAGAACTACACGGGAGGATCTTGTCAATGATCTCAAGGCAGCTGGGACCATAGTCACCAAGAAAACAGTTGGTTACACACTACGCCGTGAAGGACTGAAATCCTGCAGCGCCCGCAAGGTCCCCCTGCTCAAGAAAGCACATATACATGCCCATCTGAAGTTTGCCAATGAACATCTGAATGATTCAGATGACGACTGGGTGAAAGTGTTGTGGTCAGATGAGACCAAAATGGAGCTCGTTGGCATCAACTCAACTCGCCGTGTTTGGAGGAGGAGGAATGCTGCCTATGATCCCAAGAACACCATCCCCACCGTCAAACATGAAGGGGGAAACATTATGCTTTGGGGGTGTTTTTCTGCTAAGGGGACAGGACAACTTCACCGCATCAAAGGGACGATGGACGGGGCCATGCACCGTCAAATCTTGGGTGAGAACTTCCTTCCCTCAGCCAGGGCATTGAAAATGGGTCGTGGATGGGTATTCCAGCATGACAATGACCCAATACACACGGCCAAGGCAACAAATGAGTGGCTCAAAAAGAAGCACATTAAGTTCCTGGAGTGGCCTAGCCAGTCTCCAGACCTTAATCCCATAGAAAATCTGTGGAGGGAGCTGAAGGTTCGAGTTGCCAAACGTCAGCCTCGAAACCTTAATGACTTGGAGAAGATCTGCAAAGAGGAGTGGGACAAAATCCCTCCTGAGATGTGTGCAAACCTGGTGGCCAACTACAAGAAACGTCTGACCTCTGTGATTGCCAACAAGGGTTTTGCCACCAAGTACTAAGTCATGTTTTGCAGAGGGGTCAAATACTTATTTCCCTCATTAAAATGCAAATCAATTTATAAAAATTTTGACATGCGTTTTTCTGGATTTTGTTGTTATTCTGTCTCTCACTATTCAAATAAACCTACCATTAAAATTATAGACTGATCATTTCTTTGTCAGTGGGCAAACGTACAAAATCAGCAGGGGATCAAATACTTTTTTCCTTCACTGTATAAATAAACAATGTTATGTACTTACACGAAGCAAATATGTGGTTTATGAATAATGGCGAAATGCTTAATGATGAGTGTTGGTGGATCACACAAATGTGAAATTCCCTTCCCGTGGGCATAGAGGCATAGAAACCCTGGCTTGCCATGGGAAGGCAGTGCAGCAAGCGAACTATTCTCCATCTGTTTCCATCAGTATGGGGATAGTGTGTTGCCCCCCTCATGCGAGTGGGTTTTCTCCAGGTGCTCCATTGGTCTCCCACTTGTATAAACACTCATTAATTGGCAGAACACATCGTAAAGTAAAATGCACTGCAGCGCCCTCCAGAAAAAAAAGTAATAGGACTTAGTGTGACTTTCCTGGATAAAAAAGTTATTTTATAGATTATAATGTAAAATTACTAGGAAAACAGCATCACTGAGTGCATTGCCTATGTAAAAATTGAAATTCATACGTACATTAATACTACCGGTTATAAAATAGTTACAGTCACAGTTAACACGTATTTCTATTATTAATAAGCAGCATCAGCATTTATTGAATTTCAAAATGGATATCATGCAGTTAAGTACATCAATGTTAGCAATTTCATTTTCTGTGTGAATTAGATATTATTTGTAAATCGATCTGTGATATTGTATTTTGCATGTAGCTCTGATCACTTAAGGGGTTTGAGCAGAAGGTTTTAAATGCCATTTGGATATTTCATGATGGTAAGTTAAGTCTATTATTGTAGGGGTGTCCTAGATGAAATTATATATTTAAATAACTCATGTTATCTTCCTTGAACATCTTTACAATTAACTTTTGATAGTTGTTTTTATTATGGCATATTCTCACAGCTGACTGCACAATTCACCTAAATACCTTTGTCAATAACTTAATTCACCAACTTAACGAGAAACAATTGGTGGATTGTCCCATTTTTCCCCCAGAACACCCTTCAGAGGCAATTATGTAAATGTGCAACATTATATTTAAATTAAAGAAAATTAGATCTCAGCTGTCAAGTACAATATCGTTTTCATGTCTGTTTCATGAACTGGTTAAATCGAAACAAATGACTTACTTCATAACCCATCGATAACTTTGCACAGCAAATCCAAAGCCAGTAAGACCGCAGTAATTTTGCCTGTATTGAGCAAACATTTCCCACATTTTGGGGGGGGGAATTCAGCACATGCATCTGTGATGTGTCCTTGCCCGATCATGAGCAGCACCTATTGCGATTGTAAATTACGCAAGTGAAACATTTTCAATTTGACTTCATGCAGGTAGGTGTGAGTCAGTGTGTAGTCAATGCAGTTTGGTGCCAGTCCCTGTGTAGTTAATACATTTGGGTGCGAAGCAAGGTTTAGTTATCGCAGCAATCCACATTGCGGCATTTTCTGAATATAGCAACGCCGCTGGGTTGTGCTCGAGTAGTGGGTTTCAGCCCTGATGAGGTTTCACTTCGTGCGGGATGGGCCGGCCCTGCACAGCTGCCAGGGCAGTTGCTGCAACACTTTGAAGCATCTCTCGTCTCGTGTGAACCGTAGAGGCCCCGATGTGAGGAGTGACGATCACGTTTGGAAGTTGCAGCAGAGGGTGATCCCTTGGAAGGACAGTTCCACAAAATTGCTTGTTAATACCTTTTGAAATAAACAATCCAGCACAACGTCGCGTATCCGACTCGCATCCACCCTGACCAATTAACCGCCCCCAACCATTGCATTATTTGCCTATGGTATAACTAATTTTCTACAGACGTTCACAGCCTAGTCCCCAGAAAGTCGGGCACGCAATATGCTTTGCTGTATATTCTCCAACTCGTTCCACAAAGTTGAGAAAAACCAAACCAATTATGATAAAATCCAATCACTTATCACTGCACTGTGCAGTACATTATTTTTCAGTCAAACAAATACGAAGGAAATGTGGTTAAATACTAAAAGTTAAAATAACTTTTTATTTAATATGTGCTATTCCCATCCTTTGCCAATTTCCAGCTTCTGTCAATGCACGGCTGTCCTAAGGTTTCCCTACAGTTAAAGCATACCGGTCATGGAGTGTCTTTGCAAGAACCTGCCCTCAGGTTTGCCATGCCTGAGGCCAGCACGTCACAAGAAGAAGAATCTCTCAATACGGGAAGAGAGGTGAACTACATGTCAATGAATTGTCCTGAGTGGTGTATAACCACTATTATTGTGCAATTGGCAACAACCGGGACTTAATGTCCTGGGAAGACTTGCTGATTTCCCAGCACGACTACCTCAACAAGAGAACCCTTCTGGGAAAAACCAGGACAGGTGGAAACCCTTCCCCACCTCCGTACATTAATATTATGACACTATATTAATCCAAATGCATTAATTGTACCTGGGCAGTGGCTCTGGGTCGGTGACGTCAAGAGCAGCTGCTCTGATCCACTTGTTCTGGAGGGCTTTCACGAGAGCAGCTTGGTCTATCACGATGCCTGGACATCCACATTACGTTGACACATTAACACTTCGTTCTGACTTTAATGAATATTTTCATTAAAATAAAGATCCTGTATCTACAATGGACAGTTTTACTTAATCCATTGTCATCAGTGGCTGCTCCTGCAAAATCTCTCAGGGGGGGCAAATGTCTGGATGATTGATAAGGATAAGGTCCACCCATGCAATGAATAAATTAACAGCAACTTCACTTCTTTAATATTAATGAAAAATAAAGTGACTCTTACAATACATCTTGTTTGTTTATATACTCACTATTAAAACAAACCACTCAAGTTTATTTTATTAAAGATTCCACTAGGTAGCGATAAATTATATTGTTGGATGAAACGTGCTTACGTAGGATGACGTAAGCACGTATGATGACGTAAGCACGTTAGGGCGAGCCCTCCCGGAAGCCATAGAGAATGCATTGGAGCGCCCCCGTTCGAAAAAAAACATCTTTGAATGTAAGTCTATGGGGCCACTCGGGGCGATTATCAGCCGTAGTGAAATCGCCCAAAAAGAGGCGGTACTCTACAGAACGTGACATGACGCTGATTGGACTATATCCAGAGGCTGACAGTGACGGCTAGCGTGACTCTGTGGTTGAATGACATTGGTGGTGCGTCGCCCAATCGCCCTAATGAAGAAACCGCCCCTGATTGTCATACCTCTGGAGATGTTGATGATCGTGGCATTGGTCTTCATCAGCTTGAGTTCCCGTTCTCCAATGATTTTTACTGTTCCTGGGTTTGCATCGACTGCGATCACGAGGAAGTCAGATTTTTCCAGGACTTCGTCAATCTTTTGGCAATATTGAGCACCCAAGGCTGTCTCCTCATGTATTGGTCTGAAAGCCAGAGGTGGGACAAAGTCATTGTTATGCAAGTCCAAGTCGAGTCTGAAGTCATCAAATTCATGACTCGAGTCTGACTCGAGTCCAAGTCACATGACTCGAGTCCACACCTCAGAGGTGGGACAAAGTCATTGTTATGCAAGTCCAAGTCGAGTCTGAAGTCATCAAATTCATGACTCGAGTCTGACTCGAGTCCAAGTCACATGACTCGAGTCCACACCTCAGAGGTGGGACAAAGTCATTGTTATGCAAGTCCAAGTCGAGTCTGAAGTCATCAAATTCATGACTCGAGTCTGACTCGAGTCCAAGTCACATGACTCGAGTCCACACCTCAGAGGTGGGACAAAGTCATTGTTATGCAAGTCCAAGTCGAGTCTGAAGTCATCAAATGCATGACTCGAGTCTGACTCGAGTCCAAGTCACATGACTCGAGTCCACACCTCAGAGGTGGGACAAAGTCATTGTTATGCAAGTCCAAGTCGAGTCTGAAGTCATCAAATTCATGACTCGAGTCTGACTCGAGTCCAAGTCACATGACTCGAGTCCACACCTCTGCTGAAAGCAAACTCATATTTTACGGTTAGTACACTGAACTTGTAATCCAAATGTTGCCTCTTCATCTCCCAGTGCAGCAGTTGAAACAATGACCAAGTTGATTAAATTCTCCCCCCCCCCTCCTCCTGTGTCCACCCAGCAGTACAAATGGTGACACTACAGTCGATCAGCATGTGGTGAGGTAAAGTGTGAGCAATCCCACCTCTTCCACGACGTCTGGCCAACTCTTAAAGCTTTCGTGACTGCAGGAATTCATATTATTTGGGTCTTTCGGTAAAGCCACTTAGATATAAAATTATAAATTATAATTTTTTATTATTTGTCTACCTACGTGACTTTACCGAAAGACCCAAATAACAGGATGAAATACTCTCAAGACAGACTTTCTCTATTGGAGACCCTTCCGCCAGTAACAACATTGCCAAGTTATCACAGAGCTGCACCTTTACCATTTTAGATCAGGAATTAATGTTCTTATTAAGTCATTCACCAAAGATAGGAACATTCAACCAATGGCTTTAATTATAGAATTTGTCACCATATTGTATACTTTTTGAAGTTACTACAAATCTTCTGATCAGCACAAATAACTAGGAATTTCTAAGGAGCACAATTATCACCCAATAAGGATAAATGACCTCAAGCCACTATTCAGTTAAGAAAACTGCAGTTTTTTTGGGGACATCGAATGATCTGGAGAACTATCCAAATCCATCTTACACGGCACCATTGAGGGGGCTACAAAAATAAACTTGGATTCAGAATATAACAGATTGGACAGGCTAATAACACAACCAGCTGAGCCATGAGATTGAGGACTGGACAAGGTTGGGGGATTTTATCACGAGAGCTACTAACATGGTGCCGAATCACTTTGGCATGAGACTGGTCTTGGAAGATGGCGCATAGTGAATGCATCCTTTCTAAGGTGAACACACGTACCTCCTTGTGCGATTGTGGTATAGAATGGACATGTGAAAACCACGGGCTCTCTCCGCCACCAAACGGCCAATACGACCCATTCCTAAGATCCCAAGAGCGGCACCATAGACGTCCACGCCAACCAAGATGTGACCTCCATCCATAAAATTCGGTGATTTTGTAAGGTAGGCACCTGATGGGGAACCGAATGAAACGTCACCTTAGGTCTAAAAATAACACAAAGTCACGGACAATAGATTGTCTTTCCATTGAAAATACAAATATTAATTCATCAGCCCATGGACCCTATGGAACGAATGCCTCCTGGCTGTATTTTTAAGCAGGCAAACTGGACCAGTTCAACTGTTTGAATCCCATCAGCATTTTCAGGCCTGTTCAACAAATTATACAAATGTCCAGACGATTGGCGCATCTAGAACATCAAAACATACGCTTGAGCCTGGTGATGTTGCGACATGGCTTTCCAATGATACGTCTTCGCAAATCTGGACCATGATGCCATGGTTAGTACACTTGCTTTATTAAACATGAGCCATCTGTTTCACAATGGACCCTGATATATTGCAGGTGTATTAACTAGGGTGACCGTTGGGCTTGAACTGCCATCTTTTTCAACAATTGTCAAACACGCTACCGCTGGGCCATGTCACTGTCGGATCATGGCTATGTCAGATTGCTGGTGATCATGGCTTCCTTGCAGTGAATTACCATTCACCACCTCCCTGGCAGATGCAAGTAGCAGAGCCATGCCCATGTCAGCCGTGGTGGCAGAGACAACATCGGGAGTGTGGGACACAGAGACGCCATGGCTCCAGAGCAGAGGCAAGTCGAGATGGTCAACCCCCGCTCCAGCACTCGCTACCGTCCTCAGGTTAGGAAGACTATCCAAGAGGTCTTTGGTGACTACAAGTTTCCAGCATAAAATACCGATGGCCTCGACTTTTTCTGCCAAGCCTTTGTTTTCTTTAATATTCGTTAATGTTACCACATTGAAGTATTTAGTGATGCACTTTACTTCATCTTGATTATATGTTGTAGAGAGATATTCCGATACCAACATGTATGGCAATTGTTCCATGGCAGAAACAATTTCCGAGTTGAGAAATGTATGCTTTGGTCTACGAAAACAAGAAATATCACAAGAGAGCAAAAATTATTTTGGTGGTAGAAAAACAAAGTTACCCCAAATTCCATTTGATTATACATTTTGTCGTGAAAATATTGCATATAAGTAGCCTATTTTTTGGGTCTTTCGGTAAAGTCACGTAGATAGGTTCAAAGAAAATAACAAAAAACTACGACGTTTCGATGGCAACACAAGCGGTCGGCATCTTTGAACCTATTTACGTGACTTTACCGAAAGACCCAAAGAATATGAATTACTGCAGTCACGAAAGCTTTAAGTCAAGATATAATTCACCTTTCACACTTCTCTCCTCTACCCGTATGGCTCAAACATGCAATTAATAATAACTCAAATGTAGTGTATACTGAGAAAGTGACATACCTGTGAGCCACCGGAGAAAGCAACTGTATATGATCTACACACTTGTAAAAACAGAATAACAAGAGTATTTTAGTAAATAAACTGCATGCATGAAGGAAATTCGTACGTCTGACATGTAACACTACATATACTCACATTGGTATGTTTGACTGAATTCCCCTTCACTTTGAGCCTTATAAAATGTTCACAGAATTTCACTTTTTTTTATAAAACAGGGGGGTAAAAGCTAAAAAAATTAGTAAACTAGTACTTAATAAAGTACTGTATTACAAAAAGTTACATATTGAACCATGGTGAATGTAAATTTTCAGTCAGTAATGACATGTGACACATCACTTTTCAACCATTGCCAGTGTTGTTTGAGAGCCCAACTCCACCTCCCCCACACATTCTGTACATGATGAACCCTTGGGCAGCTGCAGTGGCTCGGGATTCAATTGCACATGCAGTAAACTGCGCATCATAGCACACCTGTATGTTGAAATTAGTTATACGTAGCTGGGATTCAAACTTCGGTCATTCGTTTCACAGTGCAGTGTGATAACCACTGCGCCACTAATCCTTCCACAGATTTGGGAATTATTGTGTAATGACAGAGCGCCACCTGGGGGGTTACAGGGGACATCTGCACAGCCACCGCTGGGTAACCGGTATCCAATCTGGAGTAGGGATTCAATCTAGACCAAAGGTAACGGGCGGAGCTACGGGGAATATTCGGGAACCATCTAGAGGGTTCAACGAGGGGGCGTGGCCATAGGCGGGGCTTAGCTCCACCGGGGGGTATATAAGCAGGGGCAGGAGAGGACTCGGGGTCGGTGTGGGAAGCCTCGGGTCCGACTGCATCGCCGCTCTACCTCTCCTCGCCAACAACCATGTGGCGAACCTCCAGCGAAGCCGCCTCTCCTCCAGGCACGCTGCCAGCCAGCGGCGTAAACGGAGAGAGAAAGAGAGGGGGAGACGTGTCGCAGCAGCGGATGGAGAAGCGAGAGAACTACCCAGAGAGAGAGAGAGCGGAGCTGTGCAGACATTCTGTTAAATAAAAGACACCAGTCCAGAGTCATCGTGGAAGTCGTTTATTACAATTGTATCCATTATCTGAGTGGCTGGAAATGCAATGCCTTAATTGTATGTTACCAACAGATTTTTCAAGGATGCAATTTTTTAGCAGGATTGTGGCAACATTAAGATTGCCATAAATATTACACCGAGTTATAAAAGTGAATCATGGCATGTTTATGGCTTACACATTTGAAATGGCAGATTGTACACACAAAATACTGCTAGTTCTTTTAACTTATATGCCAAGGGAAATGTTCAGTTTAACGTGTCAAAGCATGATGTGTGGAAGTTTTCAATTTGGAAAATAACGGGATTGTTTTTAAACATTAAAAATTGTCATGCAATGTATCCTGTTGAAACAGAAACAAACACTGTGCAGTCAACAGAATTGTCAGGGCGTTTATTTATTTTTTATTTGCTGTCCGACCCAGATTTACCCTGCTTGTGCTATCGACATCATGCCATGAGACCGATACCCATTCAACCCTTTCAGAGCAGAATACCCATATGAGTTATAAAACGGCCCACGGAGGTGGACATCACGCGGCTACCTCTGTGGTCCCTTCAAGTGACCTCTGACCTAAACAGCAGGAGGCAGCATTTTTCCCGAAACTTGTCCGTCGTGCGTGTGAAAAAGCTTTGAGATAAACGCTCCAATATGCCGCAGCACTTCCACACTCTGCATCTAAGAGTAATGATCAGCGTATGACAGTCACGCCAATATTTCATTGTCAAGGCTGGATAATAGCGAGATTTAGCGTGTAACCAAATTGAATATGATGGTTGTGTTTGTACATTCATTTGGTCTATAGGGCTGAGACCACTATAGGGGCCGTCCATAAATTACGTCACGCGATTTTGGACGATTTTTAACCTCCCCCCCCCCCCTTCGTCACACGACGTCACAAAAAGTCAGACCCCCCCCCTCAAATATGACGTCACAAAGCTCTGCCCCCCCAAAATAAAACATGCTTCAAATCGGTTTAAACTAGTGTCATTGCAGTGCGTATTTAATGTGGGAGAAAACATGTATTAAAAAGTATATTTAATTATGTGTTGTCTATATTTATTTAAAGTTGCGCATTTTGATGTGACGTCACATTTTTCAACCCACCCCTCATCACACATCATCACAAATGTCTGACCCCCCCCCCCCCTCTAGGTGCGTGACGTCATTTATGGACGGCCCCACACTCTGTCCTCTTAACCTCTGAGCTACGCAACCACCTTGACAGGATTTAGTTTTCAAGAGTAGTGTAGTGAAAATGCTTTGTGATGTATCTGGTAACATGCTTATGACATATGTCAGGGTCCCACAATATATTGTCGAGTAATAACACTATTCAGCAGATAGAATTTTATATTTTGAAATGTCCTGAGGATAATCTTGTCTCATTTGTCTCACATTAGACACATTTACAATTTATTTATGCCATGCTATACACTACAAAGTAATAACCAAACACGAATGTTGATTAAGTAAGGTTTAGTACTTTTTGTGATAATTGTTGTGCTTTCTGTTAGCTGCCGTAGTATTATTAGCCATGGCATAAACATCCATTGTAAAAACCAAAGCATTTAAATATCAAATGTGAAGAGATGTGAAACTATGTTGCTGTACAGTTCATTCGAAGTAGAGATACTCTTATAAAGGTTTTTAATAAGTCACCCAGCTATTTGTCAGCATTACCGAATCAACAAAGGAACATGACTCATTGGCACGCCATGTGTGGTTCCAATTAACCTGAACAATACGCCCTAACTCGTACCTCAATGTTAACATGCCTAAAATGAAATGCAATCACTGCGTATATTTTTGTGGTTTTGCAGCGTGTCTGTAGGTTGTGTTTTCGGGTTGTTAAAGTATTTCATGAGTAACCCAGCGAGTTGTGTCAACATTACAGATCAATGCAGGAGCATTACTCATTGGCACACTCATATTTGTTTTGGCTGCTTAAAGAAATTGTGTTGAAAAACATCACTACAGATGACCCAGAAGCGATAGTACCAGAATTGTTATTCTACAATCTACACGATAATACATGGCCTAGTGCCTGGGAGGGGTGTCCCAGTTAAAACCAAAACACTAGTGCGAAATATACGCGCATTATACTCTTTGGTTCTTTCGGTAAAGTCACATCGGTAGAAAATTAAAATAAAAAAAAATAATATATTACGACGTTTCGATCGCAACACAAAGCCCATCACACAGCCAGAACCATCGATACATCGAGGCGAAGGGAGCAGAGGCACCTAACAGGGCAATGCAACTCAGAGAGTCGGAGATAACAGCCAAACGGCAGGGAAGATTGGAATACACCACAGCAAGTTGCGACTTTGCTTGGTTAATAACGTCCTTCCAATGATTGCTCAGTGTATACCCATCTTCTCGGTTGAAATTGTCTCTGTGTTTATATATCTGGGTGGCTTCATGGACAAATCTTTGATGGTAGCCCGAAGGTTTGCAGAGTACCTTGGTCTTAAGAATATAACTCTGGACTCCAGGCTCATAGCGGATGAACCCCTGCATCTGGGCTATGTATACTGACGCCACTCAATATACAGCCCAACTTCCAGCACATTCAGATGCCAGTCTGCAAACATTGGTCTGCAAATACACATGTAAAATTAGCACTGAGGCCCTCCCCACCCAGCCCCTTCCCACCCTCCCCTCCCCACCCAGCCCCTCTCCACCCTCCACCACCCAGCCCCTCCCCACCCAGCCCCACCCCCCACCCAGCCCCACCCTCCCCACCCCTCCCATTTTTTGATGCACGACGGACGGACACAATAATCCCTTGTGGGCTGGTGTACCCAGGAGGTTCCTTCCTACCCGTAAAATGCCCTTGTCCACCACCACCACCACACACGGAGTCTGCGGTGCACGAACAGAAGTCGATTTAAATTTTGATTTAAAGCTTTCGTGACTGCAGGGATTCATATTTTTGGTTCTTTCGGTAAAGTCACGTAAAAGGGAAATAATAAAATAATAAAAAGTATTCAACAATATTTTTATTATTTTACGTAGAAGGCAAATAATAAAATAAAAATATATTAAACAATATTTTTATTATTAAACAATATTTTTATTATTTGCCTCATCCCCTCGGTCGACTCGACGTAGAAGGGAAATAATAAACTATTAAAAAGATAAAAGATATATTTTATTATTTTATTATTTCCCTTCTACGTGACTTTACCGAAAGAACCAAGAATAACAGAAGTCGAATTGCTCCCCCTGGTGGCAGAGCCCCCCCCCCCGTGGGGGGGGGGGCGAGTGGGAGGGGGGCACGCGCATGCGCAGTGCGGGGGGGAGAAGATTCGGTTTAAATCCCGGAAAGAGAAGCGGCCACGCAATTTTGACGTCTGGGCCAACACGCACGCAACTGTGTTGGGCTACGTTTAGCACACACACACAACAACAACAAAAACAACAACAACAACGACGACAACACGGTGTTGGCTGACGGCGAATGAACATCAACGACTTTCATCCGAGCAAACAAGAAAGAAGGAAAGAAATCATTGCAAGTATGTTGTTATTGTTGTTGTCGTGAAGAAGACGTTCGGAGGCGAGTTTTTAGGGCCGCTCGTCTTGTGTTGTGGCGCTTAGGCCAAGTCAGTGCTGCTCTAGAAGCTGTGTTGGTGTGTTTGCTGGTCATGTAAATGGAGATCGTTGGTTAGAAATGCGATGTTGAGGGGGTTTGCAACATCTGACCGCAACTTCCGTAAATTTCTGTCGTCGTTGTCTGTACGACCATGACCTCGACTCGTTGTGTGTGTGGCAGTGGCAGTGGCGATATGAACCCGGCCACCGACAAACCGGCGAACGATCGTCTCGAACAGCTCCCAGGCAACTCATCCCCTAGGTCGACTCGGCCTCAAACGAGTTCACCTGGTGCGGTGTGTCGTAAACATCGACACTGGCGGGGAGACAAAGGCGGCCGGGCGTGGTGATGGCTGGCAATTGGTGGTGGGGGATGATTATTTGTGTCCACACGAGCAGAGAGATTACTGCCTCGACCCCTACAGAAAGCCACGGTTGTGTTCAGATTGGTACCAAACACTTGAGTGACCCCCCCCCCCCCTCTAAGCTCTTTGGTTCTTTCGGTAAAGTCACGTAGTTATCAAATAAAAATACAAATAAATCACGACGTTTCGGGCGCAACACAAGCGTCCGTCATCATGTGGGAAAGCGTGGACTGCTGATGAGGCAGACTGTTTTAAAGCTTTTAAAAAAAGCTTTTATCAAGCCATCCGGTGGGAAAGCGTGGTCTGTTGATGATGCAGACTGTTTTAAAAGCTTTAAAGTTTTTTTAAAAGCCGAAACGTCGTGAATTAATTTTATTTTCTACCTACGTGACTTTACCGAAAGAACAAAAGTGTATGGATTCCTGCAGTCACGAAAGCTTCAAATCAAGAGCCCCCCCCCCTCCCACCACGCTTCGAACGCTGTGTTGTTATAATCTGCGAGCCTCTTAAATGTATTACAAAGGTAAAGAATCTCCCTCGCCACCGTATAAGCCTTCACATACTGTTAGGGGCAAGTGCTGTTAGCGAGCAGAAGTCTATGAAGGCCGGCACGGTGGTTGTGGCCACCAGCACCACGCTACACAATCTGCACCAGGTAATCGTTTGAGGCTGAGTCGACCTAGCGGAGGTCCGGAACCGCTCCCTCTAACCACACAACCAATAGCGTTGGGACGCTTCGCTGCCTTGTGTATGGTGGTCAATCCCATATCTGAAAAAATAAGAATTGGTTTTACCCTTATTGGCAATAAAACAGGTGTTAAGATGTTCAAGCAGTAATTATAAACTTTTTACAAGGTATCAAGTTCGCATTAACCACAAACAGTGCATGTTCACCACAAGTTTGTGTGGTTAATATGCGAACTTGATTCCTTTACTAAAGGCTTACTATTTGGTGTTTGAACATCGTAACACCTGTTTTATTGCCAGTAAGGGTAAAACCTATTCTTTTTTTTCATAATCCCTTACCTGCCAACTCATACGGTTTACCCTGTAATTCATTCAGTGTTCAGGTCCATACGGCGTACAGCCGTTTCAATACGGACAGCATTTCTTATTTTTTCCATTTTTTTGTGTTTCTCCCTTGTGATGGGACTTTTTAGGATGAACGTTGAGATGTATAAGGTCACGGCGTGATCAATAAGGTCTCAATTGGTCTGTAATAAGGTAGGGCACTGATAAGGGGTTGACTGGTATGCAAAATCCACTGCCGGACGGAGGGGGCCTCAAATTGCCGCCACCGCCAGCTCGATCTCACGATGTCGTCGACTCGTCCACCCAGGCAGAACGACGAGCACACCAGCACGTGATTCACATCGCTCCTTCTCCCCAGGTGGACGGCCTCTTCTTGGCGACCGGGCATTGTGTGATGGCCACCCACCCCCTCGTGTGGCGTGTCGGCCTCCATAGGGGCTTGCAACGCTCAGCCCGAACTTGTTTGTGAAACGCTATAAAGGTTGATCTGTATCTTTGTGGTGGCATAGGGGTTGTTGTGCCACGCTACCAATCCGAGGGCTTCGGGTTTATTCCCATCCCTGGCTTACAGTGATGAGATGTTAACTACTTTTCCTGGTACGCAGGAGGTTGTGGGTTCGATACCGACCCAGACGCCTGCTGTATATTTGGAGTTTGCGTCTCTCTCTCCCCGTTATTGCGTGGATTTTTCTCCGGGTCCTCCGGGTTTCCCTCTACATTTAGAATCAACATCACGCGCTTAGAGTATTTGGCTGCTATACAATTTCGCATGATAAGCCACTTTGTCAAGCTGTAATTTGTGGCCAGGTCGCGTCTGAAAAATAGCTATGCAGCTTAGTGGGCCTTACCTAGTAAAACAAATATAGTTTACTTTTTGGCCTTCCCCCAAGGTTAACTCTGTATCAAAATGAGCACCTGATGTAGTGAGTCAACATCAGCACTGGGGAGACAAAGGCAGTTCGGCGTGGAGTACGCACCACATCGCCCCCCCCCCCCATGTATGTATGTTGAACTTCTTTCGCACCGTACGTAGCCAACCGTGCTAATTGGAGGTATGGAGGAAGGGGAACAAATGTCGTTTGCTCTGCCTCGCATGACTTTGCTTGTTTGGGTTAGTGAATTGTTTTTACAGAGGGGGGGGGGTTGACCTTTGTCTATTGCAAAAGGGGGGCGGGTTGCTAACTGTCGTATTTTTGGCACGTGGCACAGCTGTGCAGGTCATGCACATGGTGACTAACGGTATATACCGCTGGGCAGGGGGAAGAAAACCCAGCACGTTAGTTAAAAAAACTGAATTGTGCCTGGTCCCTCTGCTTTGCCACACACAGCTGGTGTGGTGGTCGCCCGCCATGTGGTGCGGGAAAAGATCCATCTGTGCTGGCACCGCTGCCGTCTGCATCGGCATTACCTGGGTCATCCTCTTCGCGCTCGATGTCTTCCCCAATCTCGCCCACAGCATGGTGAAGGAGGTGAGGGCCATCACCAGGCTGGTCATCATCATCATTGCCGTCATCATCAGTAGCCAGTTTCTTCTTATTTTGTTTTGTTATAAATCACGGTTTGCTAAGTCAAGACCCAAAAACGTCAAGTGGCCAGCAACAAACAGCACCGTTAAAGGGTCTAATCTATAAGTCGAAAGTTTAATTCAGTGTTTTTTTTTTGCTCGCTCAAATGAGCATTGAGACGGTGCTTATTTCCTCCTCTTTACAGCGTTGATGGTGGGGATTCCACGTTCCTGTGGCTAGGGGTGTATCTATCCATATGTAGTGTAGCACAAGTCGGAGACGAGGTAGTTGCAGGAGGCACCTTTTATTGTGACACCTTTCGGCCGTTCACACCCAGGATCGCCTCCTCCACGCTGCCGTTGCCGTACAGCCCGGCTTAGACACAACCCTAACCGCGTTGCACCGACGGCATTGACCGAGACAACCAACAACTGTCCGGCCGAACAACTATCGCGTGAAGGCGGCAGCGACGAAGACAGCGAAGATGACAGCGATGGCGAGACGAGTCCACTCCCAGAACCAGCAGCCCGGAGCCCTCGCTCCGCTCTCCGCTGCTTTTATTCTAGTCGGCACGGCCTGGCTCCGATCTGGCCGCGCCTCCCTTCTCGAACCCACTAGCGGGTTCCAGGGGCTTCCCGATGAGGTCTTGGAATATTGAGGGTTTTTTTTATACCGAATTTGACTATAAAGGCTCTTGTTGTTTTGGTTGCTGACCCCTGCTCTAGAGGTACTCTGTAGTGCTTCCCCTCTGCCAGCGGTGGCGTGGACAGGGAGTGGCACGATGGCACCTTTACCCCACTCTTTATCGTCGTAATGGGCGCTGCGTGGGGCATGAGCCACGTACAGTACAGGCGGTCCGGACCATGTTTTCCCATAAACGGTGGAAACAGAAACATCACTTGTTGGTGTGTTTTTCCTTTTATCGACCATATTTAACAGGGTTTAAAAGGTAAAAATCCACTGTTACACTTGAGAATAATAACTCCACGCCAAGTCACATTGGACACTAGATTGACTCCGTTCAAATGTGTTCGGAGTCATGTCAGAAGATGCGTCATAAATCAAGTTTCTGCGTCTTAAAATCGGTCATAAAATGTGGACCGTCATTTATCGGACCGTTGTAAAACGTAGACCGCCTTTATTTGTTTATGACAACCATATCAACGTGTCTATTTTAAAGTTTACAGAAGTGAACATGCTCGTTGTGTGCCGCGTGCAAACCGTTAACTTGCAGCAAGTGGTTCTGAAGCTGAACTCGACAGTTTACGAAAACTGGAAGAACCCCCCAGCAGACATCTACTTGAGCTTCACCTTATTCCACTTGGTGAATCCCAAGGAGGTGCTCGCTGGGGAGAAGCCACTCGTGCAAGAGCGTGGGACCCTACACCTACCGGTCAGTGGCACGTGACGTATCGTCGATAATCATTGTATCTTCTTGAACAGGTCTGTCGTAAAGACAGCCTCTCATTCAGAGGCTGTCTTTCCGACAGACCTGTTCTTCACCTGAGGACGGCTGCTTGCGTTGTGGCCGAAACGTCGTGAGAATTGTATTTTATTATGTTTTATTTTTATTATTTTATTATTTCCCTTCTACGTGACTTTACCGAAAGAACCAAGAAGATGAATCCCTGCAGTCACGAAAGCTTTAAATCGAAATCATTGTATCGTTAACTCCGAATTTGTTTGGGTCAGCGAGGTGTGATCAATTGTGCTTCAGCGTGTGTATGTGCGTTAATGCGAGCCGTCTGGGGACGGCCGACTGAGAGAGACCGTGATTTCCTGTGTCATGAAACTTCGACAGCCATGGAGTAGCAATGTCATGCTTGGTCGAAGCACAGCCACTTTTCGGCACCAAATTTAACCGACCTGTTCATCCTACCTTACACACCCTGCAACACCTCCACATTGAAGGGATATTGCGGGCAAATTTAAATACCTGTGAAATGTCATTGTCACTGCTCACTGTCATGAAGCTTTATTGAATACGACGAGCAAGCCAATCGCTGATTTCTGACCGACTCGTACATACAAATGTTCGTCTTGCGGATACATAAAATTATAATACTACGTGTTTAGAATAATAACAAGCAAAACATATCCGACCACTTTTTTTTATGCGAAGGACACTCACGAATGTCAGTTTGTTTTTGTGTGTGTGGTGTGTGTGTGATTAGGGAGATGCGGATCAGGCAAGAGATTGTGTTCTACGAAAATCACACAGTTTCAGCCACTTTGCCAAAGTCTTATGTGCTGGTTCCTGAACAGTCTGTGGGAGACCCAATGACAGACAAAATCACCACTGTCAACGTTCCACTCATGGTAAGACAAATTCTCGAATTTTCGCCTCGGCAAAGTTTCAACACGCATGTATTATGCCATCATTTATATAACTGGTTCCCCAGACTTGTCTTATGAAGTTTATCTTAATCCTTTAATGCGATTAAAATAAGTGTGCACTCAGTTACTATTGAGAAGTAGGAGAAAAATAATTTTAACATTTTTTATTCATTTTTGAGCAGACAGAGTTCTGCTTGTATATGCTTTTACATATAAGCTGAGAGGCCTATTGCTTCCAAAGCATAATTGTTTTTCATAACAGCTCACCGACATAGGTGTGCTATGATGTATGCGCTATGTACAGATAATTGGGTTTCTCATCCATTTACGTGTTTGATGTACAAAGTCCTGATTAGACACCAGCTATGAATGGAATTTGTCACATTTAACCCATTTACTCTTTCTCATCATATCTCTTTTCTCTAATTTCTTTGTTGGAAAAAATATATAAAGTATTATTATTGTTGTTTATCTGTGATAGGTTTTTGGATGTGTAAACCATTGATTCTGTCTATATTGTAGAAAATAAATATATTATTAAATAAACAGCATTTATCTGGTCGAAATGTGACTCGTGATACCAGTGATATAAATAATGCCGCATATTTAACAAAGCTGAGTGTGTTCATATTTTATTTCTGCATTGAAATACTGCTGTCATTGTTTTCTATATTCATAATGATGTTTAATTGTCAGGCCCAGCACTTGAGTAAGTTTCTTCATACACTTGAGGAACTTTCTTCTTTATACAGAGTCGAGTTTAGGTTCATTCTCACCGGACGGAACCTGGGAGTGTATGGTATTGACGATGATCTGTACCACCGTATGACATTTGAACTTGATCAGAACTACAGAGACTACTCTACTTACGAACATTCGACTTACGAACTTTCAGAGTTTCAAACTCACCTGTACGGATGTCCAGTTGCCTGTTCAGACTGACAGTCATACATTCAATCGCCACGCAGTAGATGGCGGTGGTGGCGTCTACATCTGCAGAACATGAAGAATCATTGGCATCTACATTTACAGGAGATTGTACAACTTTTAAAGCACTTTCCCGTGTTTAGTGTACATGCCATACACTATGTTTGGAATCGACAGGAGTTAAGTTGGACTTATGAACAAATTGACTTATAAACGGACCTCTGGAATAAAGGTTTTTGGGTTAGATTCTGTAAGTATAAATGTGTCCAAACCCTCCACCACCCGACACAGCTAGTAAGGGTTGTCACGTAAACAACGCACCAATTAGTCACTACTTTAGCCCACCGGTGTGTTGGAGAGTAAATCCACAACATTTACTATTTGAGTACTCTCCAACACACCGGAGTAACTAATTGGCGCATTGTTTATGTCACAAACCTTACTGGCTGTGTCGGATGGTGGAGGGTTACGACGCATTTATACTTGTGCGATCTAACCCAAAAATCGTTGTTATGTATATTATTGGTTGCGAAAGCCTACGTGTTAAACAGAACTCTGGAACCTAACTCGTTCGTAAGTAGAGGAGTCCCTGTACTGTGACCTTCCTAAGAATGGATTATGCTATTATACAACCACTGTAGGGCAGCAGTGACAATCTCGTGATGGACAAGAATGCTTCCAAGTATTTTGATTAGCATCCACGCTAACATCATTGATGAGTGCTATCGCAACCAGTTTCTGGCCTCCTCCCCAAGGTTAACTCTGCATCAAAATGAGCACGTGATGCAGTGAGTCAACATCAGCACTGGGGAGACGAAGGCAGTCAGGCGTGGGGTACTGGCCACATTATCTTCCCCATTGTGCTGCATTCCAGCCTTAATAGCTCTTTGCTCAAAGCACTCGTGACGGCAGCAGTCGTTTCTGTGTGCGTGTGGCGTGGTTCCCTTGCAGACTTTGGTGGAGATGGTCAGGCACAGCTCCCTACCACAGAAGTGGCTGGACGTAATCCTCAGCATGGTGGCCATGATGGACAAGGAGACGTTGTTTCAGTCTCGCACCATCCACGAGCTGCTCTGGGGATACGAAGACCCCATCCTTGCCCAGATCCACAAGTTTGTGCCCACTGTCAACCCAAACTTCGGGCTTTTCTATGGGGTAAGCCATGCGCTTACACTGAGCGAGAGGGTGCATTCCAACCCTTTCCCGTTCCGTTCCGTTTTGATGACGTACGTGTACATCATCAGTTTTCGTTCCGATGTTGTACGTCGTACGTCATCGGAATGGAATCGGAGGTAAAAAGACCATGCGGGAGGGCGTGTGGCCCTGTTTTGGCGCCAGCTATCGTAGAGTGCCGTCGTGTCGCGACAGATCCTCTGCGGTGAGTACAATGTCTTTAAAGACAGCGGCGCTGCTATGCCTTTGAATAAAATGAACACTAACCGCTTGCGCGTTCCGGAGAATCGGCAGTGAACGGGACCCACTCTGGAACTTGCAAACGTCTCGGAACGGGAAAGGGTTAATATAATAGGTAAAATAAGGCAAAGGTGCAGCCCTGCAATTACTTGCTCATGCCACTGCTAGTGGAAGGGCCTATACTTGCCACGAGCTCTAGAGGGTACCCCTACCATATGTTGGCCTACTCTTCCATGCTGGCCAGATGTCTTGGAACATGTGGGAGTACCAATACGATTCCTCATCGCACGTGACCCGCCGATTCACTGTTGTGTACCCATTTACTATGCCGAGTTGACAGAGGCCAGGAGGTAGAAATGGTGATCTCTGGATGGTAAGTCCAGTGTACTCTAACCGTTATACCGTGGCAATATTCTGCACTTCCAATTGGCATGGTTGGCTACGTACGCTGCGAATTTTTTTTAACGTACCTACATATTTAATTTAGTGAACTTTTATTAGTATTATTTTCAATATGCAATGCTATTTTACTTTGTACAAGCAGTCTAAAACTTAAAACAAATAATTTTAAAAAAACTTTTAAAAATTATGGTGACCCGTCATAAACTCGATGATTCATGACCTTTTATTTATTTACTACCATGGTGTAGCTGGGCTAAAGTGGTTCTCTCCTTTTAGATGAATGGCTCTGCTGATGGTGTTTACCTCTTTCACACGGGACAGAATAAGTCGACAGATTTTTCAAAGATCGCTCTGTGGAAAGGGGAAAGGTAAGCCTCCCAAATCACTCTGAACGCACCCGATCTCAATCGGGTCGCAGACACCAAGCAGGTTTGAGCCCGTTGAGCACTTGGATGGAAGACTGCGAATACCCCAAGGTGTTGTAAGCTTGGGCTTGCGAGGCAGTCAGAAAATAGCAGCACGGCTATAGATTCTTAAATCTGTGTGTGTGTAGAGCTTTGAATGTCACCCCCGTGTGTGCGTGGCCTTTACTCAGCTACTCCAGTTGCCTCGCACAAACAAAAACACTCATTGAGGGAAATATCCAAACTTGCCAATGCAGGACGCCCCTGAAAAAAAATCTTCGTCATTTTATTGATTTATGCATTAAGGTTTATATTTATGCTCGCGATAAATCAAATCGTGCGTGTAAGAATCGATTGTTTTCAGTTCATGTACATTGTATGTAATTGGTTCACGTAAACCCCTCCTTTTTGTTGCCCACATAATGCACGAGCTTGATACGCGGTGGTTTGGCTGCTGCAGCTCCTTACGATTAAAATGTCCCTCCCTTTATTACTGCTAATCCTACTTCCTCCCTTTATCACTGCTAATCCTACATAGTACACTAGCATAATATGACTTTGAGACCCCCCCCACCACCTACACATTCCACAAGGAGTGACTAATCCCATATCTGCATTTTCCATCAATATGCTTAATTCCGCTGTTGATATGTAAACTCCTTTGTCAAGGCGCTCTCCTCCCCCGACCTAGCTTAAATATACGCTGCCAAGCTTGGCGGTGTTCATTGGGACGCTGTCTTTCCCGACAGCTCTGTTTCCTCACCTCAGGACGGCTGCGTGTGTTATGGCTGAAACGTCTTTTACAAGATAAAATTTGCATAAAAAAATTGGTAAAAAGCAAGTTTTTAAATGCACACACTTTTATTTGTGCTCAAAAATAGAAAATACGTTATTTTGACCCCAGAATTAATCAAATGTGATGTGCTAAATACAAGTGGGTGGCTTGCATAAAAAAAATTACATCGAAAGGAAACCACCCACTCTTATTCAGTAAATAAAATGTCATTAAATCTTGGGTCAAATTTTCTAATTTTGAGTGCAAATTTAAAAAATTTCGCATTAAAAAAACGTGTTTTTTTTACCTACATTTTTTTATCGCTGCTCTCTCCCTCACAGCTCGCTGAACTGGTGGACCACCGACTCGTGTAACAAGATTAACGGCACGGACGGATCCACTTTCCATCCCCTGATCAACAAAAATGAAATCCTCTACCTCTTCTCCTCCGACCTCTGTAGGTAAGATTGCTCACATGGGTGCACGTTTGTTTCCAAAAGATTGCAAAGAGATAATCATAAGAATTATCATGATTATCTTCACAATAATGATAATGATTGTGGCCATCATCATCGCCACGTATCGGGTTCTATAAATAAATTTTTTTACAGTTTTCTAAACACGAACAATATAGAACTTGAATTGCTTGTGTCTGTGACCAAATCGCCTAGAATGTGCCTGTCAGTTCTCAGAAGCTAAGCAGGCCCGGACAGTGCTTGAGTGGGTGAGCTTCATGCCCATCGGGTCATTAAAGGCTTCAGGGCTTTGTGGTGGGCAGCAGAGGGCGCTGAAGCTAAACCCTTCATTGTACTTTACTTGTTTCTGCTCCCACGGTTCACCTTCCGCCCTTCAATCGCACTGACCTACGATTAGCCGCACCTCCAATTAGCACTGTTGGGTGTGTACGGTGCGACATAAGTTCAACATACATCTATACTTGACCGGTATTGATCAGCGTGGTGCACTAAAGTCTGTTGCTGGCCCAGCTTTTTCCTTGGGTCTCATTTCTTTCTGTAATATCGATACTGCCAGGATCCTTCTCAGCCAGGTTATTTCTGCTTTCCAGCAATGGGTGTTCCAAAAGTTCTGAATAAGAACTAACATACTTGATATCTTTGAAAATACTGGGCATCTGTGAAAAAGAGCTTAATAGGTCATCGGATTCTTGCAAGTCTAATTGAAGATTCTGATTGTGACATACTTGAGTCAGCAGACATGTTGTTGTGGATGTTGATGTTATTCTGCAACGTCCCATTGTGGATAAAGACCTCCCCCATTTTCTTCCATGCCTTCCATGTTCCTGTCTCGTAGTGGCCTCTAAGCTCTGTGATGTCATCTGATCATCTCTTCTGCTGCATTTGCCTTCTGTCAGTGTCTAATCCGGACTTGTTTTTTCTTTCATCAATCTCTCGACAAACAACACAAATATTCTACATTAACGTGATTGACACTCATATTTTTAAATCCTTTATATTAAGTTCGCTTGCTTGCTTGCTTGCGTGCTTGCTTGCTTGCTTACGACCGTGCAAATCTTTCAGTCGTTTTTTAACCCACTTCCTGTGATCCAATCGAGCTGACATTTTGCACACAGACTCGTTGTGCGAGACAATTAATGTTCGTGAAAATTTTTTCCAAAATTTTACACTGTTTAGGGAAAACAAATTAAATATTAAATTACCAATTGTTTAATACTGGCAGACAATCATCTGACCCATAGGTGGCAGCCATCTCAAGCCAGAGGACGAGAGGACTCTAGCCGCCACGCATATAAAGGATTTATAGTGAAAAACTTTGTTTTTACGGGTTAATTTTTACATTTCATGCGACTCGTGCTCGATGTGCATTTCCCCTGCAGGTCCGTTTACGTTTCCTTCGAGAAGGAGCTGCCCGTCAAGGCGCTGAACACCTACAGGTTCACCACTCCGGCCAGCGTCTTCGCCAACTCTACCGCCAACCTCGGCTTCTGCACGACGCCCTCCCACTGCCCCGGCTCGGGTGTCCTGAACATCAGCGTCTGCAAGCAAGGTCAGCTGTTGCCCGTCGACCACCTGCGATGCCACTCGGGTTGCCGCCGTATCATTTTTGGTGATGCCCGCATTAGTTTCTGTGATGGGGCGATCATCGCGATGTTATTTTCCCACAGCTAAGTTGTATTTGTATTGGGCATTTTTCTTTTGATTGTTTTTCTACTTTGCTCTGCTTCCAATATGAATATATTCATTGTTGTTAGAGAAATTGAGATACAATTGATCAGTATAAATAAAATGTTTATAGAAATAAAATGAGCAACGATAATCGTGAAACATCACGACGCTTGGCAAAACGGAGGAACGACTATATCGTACGATATATATTGCCTTATCGCACCAGCCCTGGGTTCGCACACGCTCAACACAACTACACTGTACCCATCATGGGATCTCCTTTGCCAGTACCAAAATGTGATAATAGGTTTTTCCCCTTTTTGTTCTGGCAACAAAACAGGTGTTAAGATGTTAAAACGCCAAATTGAAACCTTTTGCAAGGAATCATGTCTACATTAGCTGGTGTGGACCAATCAGTTTCAAGGACAATGCACATATTATCAGAGTATGTTTGTTTGTTTGGATTCTGACCACAAGCATTGTCGTTAATGCAGACATGATTCCTTGTAAAAGGTTTCAGTTTGGTGTTTTAACATCTTAACACCTGTTTTGTGGCCGGAAAAAAAGGGGAAAAACCTACACCGTAGCCGTTTGACTAATACTGAGTGCGTCCAGTAGGGGACGCCAGACACTTTACTTCTACCCGGCTGCGTTTGTCTTGACTGCCCCCTGGCTCAAGTGAAGGTGGCGGGTTGTTCATCTCACTTGCCTGATTTTAAGGAAATCCATTGTCCAGCCATCGATAGTTGTTGTTAATGTTCTTTTAATGAGTCTCTTTGGACGAGAAGTTCAGAGTATCGATGCAATGAGCACAGCACGCTGTTGCTTTTAGCATGTTTTAATAAGGGGCAGCCTGCGTGCGAGGGCTTTGAGAGACATCTGGGGGGAATTTGTTACGTCGCTGGCTGACGAACAAGGTGCTCTGACAAAAAAAATTGACGTGCATTTCTGCAATGGGTGCCCACACAGTGGATCGATGATATTGGAAGTCGAAAATATCTTTCAGTTGTAATTTAGAGAATCCACAATTAAATGTAATCTTCATATTCTTGGATCTTTCGGTAAAGTCACGAAGAAGGGAAATAATAAAATAATAATTATGTTTTGTTTTATAATAAAAATGTTTTATTTTTATTATTTTATTATTTCCCTTCTACGTGACTTTACCGAAAGATCCAAGAATATGAATCCCTGCAGTCACGAAAGCTTTAAATCGAAATGTAATCTTGTTGATCTTTCTATGCTTTCCAAATAAGGTTGCTGGTGTCAATGCATTAGCTCTCTCTGGTTTTGTCTGTCTGTAGCAGGGGGTTGTTGTAATTCCCCTAAAGATCTTCCAATACAAATATTAGTTTACAACGAAATCTTGTTGCTATTCAGGCCTTGCCCAATGGCAAACCGGCCAGATTGGTCAAACCGTTGCCCTTCGATCAAAGGATCGATTTGGCCGTTGTGCGGCATAGAACATAATCCTATTGTCGCTCAGTAAGTACTCCCCGAAGACAAACGCAAGTTGGGAAGCATTCCAGCAGCCATGTGTACACGTTCCTTTTCTTCCTTGTTTCTTATTGCTGTCGCATGTAGCTGATATTTGTTTCGAAATCGAACACCTTATTAATGATTATACGAAGAACTCGCTTGCAAAGTAAAAGCGAACTAATGACTTTCATAACCAATTCTGAGCAAAAAAAAAATCGAAGCATCACCTTGATTATGCTGTAATGCATAGGATTTAAAATTATATCGGTTCACTTAATTTATAACCAGTTAAGACGCAATTGAGACTGATTAGTACGGTTGCCTATGTATCGTGTGAAAGAAATTCAACACATATACATTAATGGCAGGTTTTTAGGCAGACCGAAGTGAAAATATTTAATTGCACATCAGTCAATGTTACTCAAAGGAGAAAATGCAGACATGAAACAAAATCGTAGTTTTTAAGTAGATTAAAATAAATATGCAAATAACAGATTCCAGATATATATGTCATAGACGTTGGACTTTTCACTCCTGCCTCACCCCATCCTCCCCAGAGTTGATAAATTATCTCTGTTCTACTCAGGGTCGGGTATCGATTTAAGAATCAAACTTTTTTATGAAACATTATGGTGAATGGTGGTGCCTCGAGTGGCTGCAGGGGATATCTGAACCCAATGCAATATTATTTGGATTGAAAAATATTGATCCCTACTGGCGACTCGAAATGTATTCATGAATCTGCATTAACATTCCACCCTTACACGCGAAAATACAATTTACACGTGAAATACTGTGGTAATAGGTACAGGTGCCAGCCGTCCATTTGCTTGCTCACACCACTGCAGGCTGAAGAGGGAGCTCAGAGAGAGACCCTCTTGAATCTGTTTCACCAACTCTCGTCCACACTGTATAGATATCTTGCAGGCGGTGGGAGCACACACTTATTTAGCCCACCACGCGTCATCTGTAGATCGCCGTTACTAAGGTATGCGCCCAACTTGGCAAGTAAAATGAGGTAGCAAGTTCAGATTTGGTTTAATCTTGAAATGAAGGATTTCTTAAAACTATTTTCAGGGCGCTGCGGTGGCGAGATGTTAACTATTTCGCCTGGTATATAGGAGGTCGTGGATTCGATCCCAACCCTGACGCCTATATATTTGTAGTTTGCATGTTCTCCCCGTGGTGGGGGGTGGAGTTTTCTCCAGGTCCTCCACATTTAGAATCAACATGCGTTTGGGGTGTTTGGCTGAAATAAATTTCCACGCGATCATTCGTGGCCAGCTCGCTTCTGTAAAATAACTTTCTAGCTCAGTGGGCCTTACCCTGTCGTTTTGCGGCACAGGGGCTCCCATCTTCCTGTCGTCGCCGCATTTTTACGAGGCGGACCCCGCGTACGTGGATGCCATCGAAGGGATGCATCCGGACAAGGCCAAGCACGAAACCTTCCTCGACATTGAGCCCGTAAGCATGACGCAGCCCACAAAATCTCTGTGTGAACACACTTGAATCGTATTTGAGGGCGACAATTAGTTACGTTGCGTTAGCTGTATTAATAAGGGGGGAGCCTGCTTGCGCGTTTGTCTGGAGAATCCGTCCTTGGCCGTGCTACGAACTTGAAATGACCTGAGGAATCATTTGAAAGCTTGTGCTTTGTAGTGTCTGTGCATCAGATATAAAAAAAATGTTACCTTTGACCTGATAATTTTGTATAATTTGCCAATGCGCTGCCTACCTGCTCTTAACATTTAGACGTTGAATCTCAATGGGCATTCCGCTATGTTGTCCAAACGCTTGAGTGTTGAGGGAAACGTGACGTGATGACTGCGAGCGGTGTCAGGTGACTGGTGAATGCGTTGCAACGGTCAGGTGAGTGTCAGCTGAGTGTTAGGTAACCATGCCATTAGGACAGGCCGTTTACTTGTGTGATAAAAAATAGGGGAACCCTTGTCTGGTGAGTTGAAAAGTCCAACTAGCTGCTGAACTAATTAAGATGGATGTAAAAACAGCAGCAGCAGCAATCTGTTACTGTATACGTGTATCTACATGTGGGGAGTGGTGGCACAATGGTTAGCGCGTTGTACTGTGAACCAGGGGGCCCGAGTTCAATTCTCGCTTGTGGCCAACACCCGTGACAATTATATGAACCAGTCCTGGGCCTCTTCTAGGTCGACTTGGCCTCAAATGAGTACCTGGTGCAGGTGTGCAAACATCGCCACTGGGGAGACGTCGGGCGTGGTGCTGGCCACTAACCCCCTCGCTGTGTTGGTGTTTGCTTACAGCAATTGCCCCTATAGTCGTTGAAAGCCTATAAGGAGGATCTTTGTATTTGTATGACTGTAAATGTATTATCGTGTATAATGTACGTGTGTGTTATTGAAAAGACCAACAATTGCATGTTTCCGGGTCCTGTGCTGTACAGTATTTATGTCCGTTGGTCTGAGTGTGTGTGGGTCCCCCATCACCCCTCCCCTGATCTTGTATATTCATAGTTATTTGGTAATTTACGTGGCTATAATGAATACAATGTCAGAAGAGTATGGGGAGGTCGTACCTAATGTCGATACATCGTGACAAAGCAAAAATATCGGTTCCTGAGACATGCATACCCTTGACAGACCATGAATATTTGCTTTGAAGATCACCATTGTTAACATATATCAAACTAAACCATTTTTTATTTTACCAGGTGATGCCCACTGAGCTACATAGCTCTTTTTCAGCAGCGACCTGGCCACAAATGAAAGCTCAACGAAGTTGCTTGTCACGTGGAAATTGATGGCCGCCAAATACTCAAAATATCCCAAACTATTCCAAATATTCTTTGATCCTTGGGTAGCTTATTATCACTTTCTCCCCTCTTTTGTGCAGGACAAAAGTAATATTGAATCAATCTTGATTAGAAGCTTTCGTGACTGCAGGAATCCATACTTTCTGGTTCCTTCGGTAAAGCCACGTAGATAGAAAAATACTAAAAGAAAACACGATGTTTCGGTCGCAACACAAGCGTCCGTTTTCAGATTTAATCCTTTGCCTTTGTTATTGAAAAAGTGTCGATTGTCTGCGTAAACGATAAATAGCCGTAGCCAGCCACACTCGCACTCAGCGTGTCGATTCCAACCGTGAGATTAGTCCGAGGGACTCTGGCCCACGGTGTTTTGCCATTTAGGGGGTGGGCAGTGCCTATCTGACGTGTCAGTGGGGCGGCGTCTGACACGCGGCGCACGTTCACACGCGAGGCCCGGGTGTGCACGTGGCGACCGCTCTTTTCACCGGGGGTGGTGCAGAGTACACTTCCCCGCATGGCCTTCCTAAGCAGCCGGCCGTCTCTGCCCAGGTCGGCGGGCGGCTGCTTGTCGCCTGCGCGACGCCGAGACGGAGGATTTCTTGCGTTGCTTTGGTCGCCGCTGAGATGGGAGGATTCGTGAGGGCAAAATTAAATTCACAAGAGGGAGCTGCCAGTTCTGTAAATGCGACCAGCACCATTTTCTTAAAATATTACCTGAGTCACATTGCCAATTAACCGTATAGGCTCTGGACTTTGGAATGCCTTCCCATTGTTTATTTTCTCACGTTTTTATAACATTTCTTAATTCGAAAAATGGATTACTCCATAATATAGTACACCTTCATGAGTGGCGTTTGTTGCTGGCCCTCCTGGCATCTTGGACCTTTGGGCCTGTGCTTAGAAACCGTGCTTTAAAAAAAATGCAACCGCTGTGCACGATACGTGATTATTATAATCCAGTAATATATATTTTGGTGGCCTTTCCAAAAAATATAGACAGACTCGGTATATCTGGTCTGGTATAGATATAAATATATTGGCAGACTCTCAATGAACACCACCCTCTCAACTTTGATCGGCCTCTTTTGCAGCCATGAATTCAATTAAATGTGCATGGATTACATAAGCAGAGTCACGCAGAAGGTCGACATGTCTGGGATAACGTGGGGCAATCCATAGGTTTTTTTTACTTCCATGTCATTAAAGTGAATCGGATGACAATGCGGCAATTGCCTAAATAAATGCAGCAATATTTGTGCGTTTAATGTCACTTGCCTGAAGATCGTTTGCTCGTTCAAACGAATTGCCCTAGATAATGCCTCACAAACAAGATAATGGAGTAAAAAAACAACAGTTTTAAGATACATTGCTTGTTGTGCTCTATTACGTAATCATTCGTATTATTTGAGGCATGGCCCTCTGCCTGTGTGAACTTGAGTGGAGTTTTAACCTTTTACGGAATACGTTGTATGTCTCACGATTGTAAGGTCACGAAGGCTCGGGTATCTGATGCTGAGGTCGACAAAAATCTGCCTAGGTGTGTTTTTTTGTCCTGTTGTTTAGTGTTTGTCTTGCTTCCTCCTTGACACCTAAAACCAGGCCCGGCTCCAGCTCCTCTTGGACTAGGAGGGGGGGCAGCGGAGGTATAGTGTTGGGGAGTGGGGCTCACCGTAACAGTGATGTACCGCTGAGAAGAGTTAACTTGGGTGGTACCAAAGGGACATTTGGTGGTGGTGCAGGGCCCACTCCTGGACCCCCAGCCCTGCCCAGAAACTATAATTGTGCTTACACCGCAAACCATTTTAGCGGCACAAGTGGTTGATGGACATTAGCATAGTTACGCAAAGAGAATTCCACGTAAGAGGACTCCTATTTTTTAGACCATTGTCCTTGATCCCCGGCCGTAAAACCTTTAAGGATGAATGACAATGTTTGAAGAGGACTTTCGTTTACAAAATGCAGCTGCCTTTGAGACCATTTGATTAAAATCACGATGCGGCACTTCGCAGGCCCGACCCTCGCATGTCCACTCAGAACCGATTAACCGCCAATACTCATCGGGAGTGTTTGTGAATGGTGTAACTGTCATTTTATGTAATTGTTGCAAAATATCACCGTTGCATATACATATACAGTAGAAAATTCATCATCGTCGACCATTGGCTAACCACTGCTGGGATACGTGCCTCCCATTGCCATATCCGTGACAGAGCCTGGTTGAATTTAATGCACTACAATATCCTGTGTATGATTAGTATTAATATGCCTGTAATTATTCAATCCCCCCCCACCTCACGCACCCTCGTGATTCAATGAATCTAAAATTCGTCCTTGGTTCAACATTGTGATATGTAGTAGCATAGTAGTAGGTTTTTACCCTTTCAACTGGAACAAAAACTGACACCTTTATATTAACTTTGCATTTTGACTGCTTGTGTTGTGGTTATTGCAAACATGATGCCTCGTATAAAGGTGTCAGTTTTTGTTCCAGTTGAAAGGGTAAAATCCTACTACTATATTTTTCCACTGGTAAGGAGATATCTCATAGTGTAAATGCTTACCCCGAGCTCTCAATACTCTGATAGTGCATTGTCTTTGAGTTGTACGCCTTTTGGCGTCATCTGGTCCAACACCAATGGAGACTAGGCTCTAAGAAAAGCTGTTTCGGGTGTGGGCCAATCAACTTCAAGGACAGTGCATATCATTACCATCATCAGAGTTGTTTCTTTTTGTTTGCATTTTGACTGCTTGTGTTGTGGTTATTGCAAACATGATGCCTTGTATAAAGGTGTCAGTTTTTTGTTCCAGTTGAAAGAGTAAAACCTACTACTATATTTTGCCACTGGTAAAGGAGATGTCTCATAATGTAGTAGCATCCTCGTGTGACTGCGGGGGTCATGTAAATGGATTCTGTGCCACATTGATGGGTTCACAATTATTTTCCTAGGGGAACTTTCTCGCACTGGAATCTACTTTAGTTTGTGGGATCTATTAGCCAATGGTGCTCGATGTGTAGAGTCCAAGCGACGACATCCGACTCGCTGGAGGACTGAGTTGTGGGCGGATGTGTGACCCGGTCGGAAAAGTGAACATCTATAGGAAATGACTGCACTGGATTCGGGGCTGTCAATTAGTATGTGTATGTATGTTGAGCTTCTTTCTCGCCGTACGTAGCCAACCGTGCTAATCGGAGGTGCACATGGTAAGGACACCAAAGAGAACACAAAAAGTAGTTCTAAAGAAATGAGTTTTCGATTTGGATTAAAAAGTGCATAGCTCCGCTGGCTTCCTCATAAGGGTGGATATGTGACGTTGCACTGCACACTTTTCGTGAAATATTAACTCGATTCATATGCGTTTGTGTTTGGAGCCAAACGTGAATTCAGGAGAAGATAGTTGTTCTCTGGAACTGTGGGGTGATTATTGGCAACAGGTGCAGTCCGTGAGTGTTGTTACAGGCGGTGAATCACAGTCTCCCCAGTGTACTTGGGTCACAGTCATTTATTGTTCCTAAGTAACTGCTGATCGATCCCTCATAATCCTCTGATGACACACAATAAGGAAGTTTATCGTCAAGTGTTGTTTACTGCTTATGACTTCAGCAAAGCAAATACTGTGGTGTGTAATTTTGAGTCCCAAGTGTATTTATGGTTACTCTTCGAGTCCGAGGATGTGCTAAGATGTTATGGGGGGAAGAAAAAAACTCCTGAATATCTAAACATTAATGGAATCATTTTCTGATGTTCGTCACATTTTTTATGTTATCATCAAGATGCAGATATTTTTTTAAAAGCCATCACAGATTTTTAAAAGGGGGTGATAATAATTTGCAGCCGTTGGTAAACCTATGTCCATACTTCACCACGCTGTACAATGTGGGTTTTTCAATAGTTTGTACAAAGCGATAGTAACTGCACTTAGGTTTGTTGCAGCCATCAGTCGCCACCGATGATATCTGTGACGAGGAATCGGAACGCAGGTCGCTGGGTTCATAGTGCAGTGCACATCCACTGCACCATGACTCCAGCTTAAAAGGCAATACTGTATGCTCGATAAATATCTGGAATACACAATAAATACAGGGCTCCAAGTCGGGTAAAGTACAGGAACCTGCAATGTTTCGGGTGGTGATGGTGTATGCCTGAAATTCAGGACTGGTGAATTGATGTTTGGTGGATCGAACAAATGTTGTGAAGCACCCTTGTATGTACGTTTGTTGATCTTCTTTCGCATTGTACATTACCAACCATGCTGATCCTGTGGGCATCGAGCAGATGCCATGCCCTGGTTTGCCAGGAGAATGCAGTACGGCAAAAAATATGGACTCCCATCTATTTCATTCATCCATAATACAGGTTTTTTGGGTTAGATCGCATAAATATATAAATGTGTCGTTAAACACCCGACCACCGACACAGCCAATGAATAAGGTTTGTCACGTAAACAGAACCTGCCAATTTGTTACTAGTAGAGCACACCGGTGTCTTGGAGAGTCAAGCCACAACATTTGCAATCTGAGTACAACGTTTCGCCAGTAATTACAACTAGCTTCATCAGGCAACAGCCAGATTTGTGGAGAAGTCCTCCTGTTTCATTCCTTAAATAGAGGGGTAGATGTGATGACAACACTTGTGTGCCCTTCTTGAGCTAAGGTGGGGGGGGGGATTAATGAATTCATATAAATGACAATGGGCATCCATTGCCGTTTGAGCTATTTATATTATTGTAATTAATGTGCATCGTGCATGCGCATTATGCGATCCCATTCTTGTACTTCCTGTCGATTGTGTGTACTAAAAGAGCCGTACCAATGGGCAATCCCTATTGAAGTGTGGTTTCATCCATATAGGATGGGGTATTTTCCCCCACGCATGCGTGGGTTTTCTTCGGGCACTCCGGTTTCCTCCCACATGTAAACTCATCAACTGACTGAAAACATCTTCTTGGTTCTTTCGGAAAAGTCACGTAGAAGGGAAATAATAACATAATAAAAATAAAACATTATAAAATAATTCTCACGACGTTTCGGCCACAACGCAAGCAGCCGTCGCTGTCTCCCCGACAGACCAGGTCTTCACCTGAGGACGGCTGCTTGCGTTGTGGCCGAAACGTCGTGAGAATTATTTTATGTTTTATTTTTATTATGTTATTATTTCCCTTCTACGTGACTTTACCGAAATAACCAAGAAGATGAATCCCTGCAGTTATGAAAGCTTTAAATCGAAATTTGACTGAAAACATTTTAACATATGGCGGACTGCAGAGCTTGAGCGATTGTTGGCGCCGGCTTATGAACCCAGCGACCTGCGTTCCGATTCCTCGTCACGGATAACATTCAGTGGCGAATGATGGCTGCAACCGGACCTACCCAAGTGCAATTATTTCTGCTTCTTACAAACTATTCAAAAACCCACATTGTCCAGAGTGGTGAAGTATGGACATAGATTTACAAATGGCTGCACATTATTATCACCCCTTTAAAAAGCTGTTATGGCTTTTTATATCTGCATCTTGACGATAACATAACAAAATGCGACAAACAGCAGAAACTTATTCCATCAATGCTTAGAAATTCAAGAGTTTTTTTTTATATATATAACATCTTAACATAGCCTCTGACTCATAGATTAATCATAAATACACTTGGCATTTAAAACTGCACAATACAGTATTTGCGTTGCTGGCTGCCTTCCTGCTTGGCTGCCTTCCCACTTGCCGGTGGTCTCTCACGCCTCCGGAGTCATTCTCTCTTTGAGTGAACAAATACTGTGCGTGCCACGAGCTCAAATTATAATGTCGGACCCACGACCACCGGGATGAATGGCGACCAGTTGCTGAAGGGGAGTGATGGAGGTGACGCTCGAAGGTACTCGGGAAAGAGGTACACCGTGATCTGCTTGGACGTCAAACATCAAACGCTGGACGGGATAGAAACCACCTCAGTTCAATGGAGCAGCACTGGCCAGAGAGAAGCCGAGACGGCACTGGAAGGAGATACCTTGACCAAATGACCAAGGGGACCACAAGAAGTTTAGTTAACAATGACGTCCTTTTTGGGGAATTTATCTCTGTTTGCACTAACTGGTATTTGCACTGCCCGTGTGTAAACGATATCAAGAAGATGCACTTGTGCAAAGTCGGCAGTTTTAAATGGCAATTGCAGGTTGTGCAGAGCTGGCAGGTAAATTCGCTCAACGAATACAGCTTAACCCTCCCGGCCTCATCATAAAAGAGGTTAACAATTCTGAGCAACGTGTTCAAAGTTTGGTGTTGTTTGCTTGGTGTTGGCATCGACCACAAGGGTTAGTTTGTTTGTTTTGGACCTGTGTTTAACGTGGCACAAGAGGTATTGGTTACAGTCTCACTGGTGATTTCGTTTCCGCCCCCCCCCCCCCTACTGACATTTGCACGCTTTTCTGTTCTGTAGGTTACAGGATTTCCTCTGAGGGCAGAGAAGAAAGTCCAAATAAATGTCCATGTGCAAAGGGCTCCCAACATTCTGTACGTACACGACTGACTTTCACCCACGATGACTCGTATAAGTAATCGATTTCCATGTGTCTCTGTTCACGGGCGATTCCCCGCTTTCCGAGTTCAATAGTTTAAACCAGATTCTCTCTCGGCCAAGTACGATTAAGGGGCCCCTTTGTGGGGGAGGGAAACATGACTGCTGATTCACACCACGGAAGACTGAACATTTTCCACGTAACGTTTAGAGTCTTACCCAGAACCTCCCGAAAGTCAATTCGCAAAAGACTTATAATCAACGCTGTGACTCTTGCAGACAGTTTGGCAGTGCTGCTGCTTCAAGGTTGACCCGTCCTCATTGCAGTCTCATGTTAATTGGCCTTTACATTTTGCAATGGCACGTCCCGTCATTTTCAGTTCGGTCCCTAATTGTGCCCGCTGATGTATCTGGTGTCATTGTGTTGAAATGCACGATCAGTAGAACAATGTTTAAATTGCCCACATACGCACGTACGCTTCACCAATTGGTAGCAGCTGTGGTTCTCATCACTTGTGTAATTGGGGGGGCATCCACCAGCTTTCGTATGGGAGCTTGGGTGGACACTGGAATGAGCGACAAATTGGAATGTCTGAGTGAACGTGACGATTGAGAATGCAAAAGTAAAAGCATGTAGGGGAATTATTTTTGCAGTCCTGCTGTTGGTATTGTGACCTTATTTGCATTTAATTTTTTCCTGCAGGCAAACTGGTAATGTGAGGACCCTTCTGTTCCCTGTTGTCTTCATAAATGAGGTAAGATATCCCTGGTCGAATGTTGCAATATGCAATCTGTGTTAAAGAAACGTGTGTCTGGGTACCGCATTGATAGAGCGCCGCGTGGATTGCAATCAAAAGGTTGCGAGTTACATTTTTTGTTTGGGGATCGACTTGTTGCTTCATGCTCCAGTTGTTAATAACATGAGTACCACTCCGTGAAAGTCAACATTGGTTGGGCAATGGAAAGACTGTCTCCTGCCATAGGAATGTGGAATTTCCACCACCGCCTGTAAACGGGAGATGAGCGCCGCTGCACACTCAATCCACTTTGAATTTGTAAAGTTGGATTAACGGAAATCATTGGTTCCTCAAACAAGTGTTCGTTTGACCACCAAGCAGTTCTAAATGGTTACGTTACTGCATGGGTGGAGAACGTCCGGCCTGCGGGCAGTATAAGGCCCGCGAAATCGTTTCGGTCTGTTCCAGCCATCACATTATATGGGTGAGTTAATTAAATGTTTTACCAAATATAACAGGCTAATTTTTAAGTTGATAATTTTGTATGGCCCGCGAATGATGTTATAAATATCCAAATGGCCCTTGGCAGAAAAAAGGTTCCGCATCCCTGCGTTACTGGTTGCTGTGCGTGGTGGGGTAAAGTGTGGGCACTCCGACCTTTTGCCGTTTTACTCTTTAATGACCCCGCGTGCCTTTTCCACGCACCCCTCCCCACCTCGACGCAGAGCGCTCTAATTAAGGACGACTCTGCAGCGCAGCTGAGAAGCCAGATTCTGGAGGTGCACCTGCTGAGCAACCTGCATTATGTCCTCCTGGCCCTTGCCATCGTGCTTGCGCTCGTCGCCACAGGCCTGCTGTACCGCGCTTGGAGCAGGACGGGCCAGGTAGCTCACGGCTCAAGAGTGCAAATTCTCACTTGGCCCAGACGTGATCTTTATCATCACATATTGCACACTGTCTAACCTCAACCCCTTACCTTGACACGAAGCGTTAAAACGGGGGCAGGGTTTGGGGGGGGGGTTAGCGGGCAGTAATAAAAGTGGCGTGATGACGGAAAGAAATTCGCCGGTCCAGTTGGAGGGTAAAGGACGGAGTATGATAACATTCTTAATTGTCGTATTGTGCTATCCGCTGAGTAGAATATTTAGAGATGTCTTCCTTAATCTTTCGTAACGCATCCCCAACTCATGCTTGCAAATGAGAATTAACCTGGTCTCTTGCGTTTTCGCCTGATTAAACAAATTAAGTTGAACTTGATTTTTTACACCTGGGATGCTAAAGATCGTAAAAGAGTAGCCCATGAATGCCGAAGTCATTGTCAAAATCTTCTTGGTTCTTTCGGTAAAGTCACGTAGAAGGGAAGTAATAAAATAATTAAAATAAAACATAATAAAATAATTCTCACGACGTTTCGGCCACAACGCAAGCAGCCGTCCTCAGGTGAAGACCAGGTCTGTCAGGGAGACAGCGTCTGAAAAAAAAAATTTGTCTAATTGCCGAATGTAAGACATTTCTAGGAAAGTACTTCATTTTGAAGCCACATAGCAATAGTGCCTCCCCCCCCCCCCCCCACATCTACTGGCAGAGGAATACCCACTTGCTGGCCAATGCTGAGTTCACCTTGTGCCTCCGGGACAGATGCTGCTGGGTGTCTCCTGCCAGAGACCCTCAAGATGCTACTACTGCATGGGAGGGGAGATGCAGTGTCAGATTTTTAGATGACGAAAATCAGCTGTGAATTAATTAACTTACACCCCACCTCTGTGTCACTTGTCTTTTGCAGAATCAATCCGAATATGAGCCGATCCCAAATTAAGGTGTTAAGGCACCGTCCATCGGTCTGGAAGATTCAACCACTTTGCCTAACTACTGAATTTAAACAAAGAAATGTCAGTGATTATTATGCATTTTTTTTCATAGTGTGCATGCAAAAAAAAATGCACTCTTTTTTTTGTATCATATCCGATGCACTATGGCAAGCATGATGCCGATTTGTGTGGAGTTTTGAGTGGGTTCTTCCCCTGCATTCTTCTGCATGGGTTGTTATTTACTGCAAATTGGAGTGATGGATAAAGGCATTGACCAAAACGTCACAACGACAACCCTCATCGCACACCTTGCGACTTGATAGACTTAAAGAACGCTGCATTATTTTACTTGACACTGGCAGTAGAGTTTTCTTTACAAAGCAAGCTCACAGGTAAACATTTAAAAGTGCAGCCGATAAATATCTTGCACACTCCACTGCGAGCAGAATTGCCTTCACGAGAAGGAGCTCTAGAGATACCCTCTAAGAGGGTGTTTAGCCTACACTTCCATGCTGGCCAGACGTCTTGGAAGAGGTGTGAGTAGCTACACACATGTTACTCTGCAACACACGTAACCTGCCGATCAGCTGATTGGGGTGTGCTCTTTTATACTGATAGGTGAGCAGTAGAGGAAGATTTAATACGCTTAATCGGTTCAACTGCCATGCCAGGAGATCAACCTAGCAACCTTAACATCACGGGAGAATCCCTGTGTCTAAAATGTAATTTTTCCAGGTATAATCCCTTATTAGTTTGCCTTGACTGCCTCCTATTAAGGCTGCTGCCTGTGATGGATACTTATTAAACCCAATGGACACATGCACTGCAGGAAGACCGTGTCTACCTCTGCTGATAGGGGGTTGGGTTTAGCTCTGAACTTGTAGAATTGGTTTCTTTGCCGACCTCGTGTTCTACTACTTGCTTGCCCATTGTACCAGTGGCTCCAAGGCCCCAATGATCTACGTGCACATTGATTTTGTAAGCGGTTTAATATTTCATGTCTGTGCAGTTGAACACTTTTTTTCCATTCGCTCATATTATCAAAGTGCAATACACATTGTATCAGTTTATGTTTGTCGAGCACCTCGTTAAATGACAGATAAAATAAGAGCTAACAAAAACGATGTTTAATTTGAGTGTCATATACCCATAATTCACATCACTGCAATCATTGGTCAGTTCTCCTCTTAGGGCGTTTCGGCAATAATGGCCAGATGGGTATCAAGAATCCGAGAATTATAAAACAAATTTGAATCGCTTTAAGTCATTATCTTGCTACATGGCACCAATTTTACTGCCGGGGGTGTATTGTAAGAAGAAAAAAAACTCGTCCGAAGATTTAACAGCCTTCAGAACCCGTTCATTGGGGTACTGGGTTGCATCAGTAAAGCAGATTCCACGATGAATGGACTTCATTAGTTTAGCGCCACGTCATTTACTGCAAACGTGGAGAAGTGCGTGGCCGGTGGTTATTAAGATGGACCGTACGGGAGTGGCCGTGCTTGTGTAAATAGCCGATCTGATGCTTGCGCATTTTTTATCGTACGCAGCCCTTTCACTTACACGTGTAAGGTGACTTCTGCTCAGACTCTCTAATCTGGTGACCTCTCTGCAACTCGGTGACTTCATCGGCTGTTCACTGTACCAAACAAATATAACTTGTATGCTCCGTAAGAGTAGCATTCTAGTAGAACTCCTCTGGTCCACAGTCGTATGACCTTTGACTCATATTGAACAAATTATGATTCTCTTCTTTAAACCCATCTGACCGGCATACAATTGTCCCCGATACACCGCTGAAAGGAGGATTGCCCTATGACCAATTGGACTTGGACAGGGTCTCTGATCTATCCGTGCTTCGATTGTTCCTATTTTTTTTACATCTGCATTGAGGAGTGGCTGTCTATTTGTAGTTTTCTTCGCAGACTTAGCATTGCCCACGTATTTTGTTTGGAGTACACGGCCAGGGTGGAGGAGGGGGGAGGCGTAATGTCAGCTCGACTCACGTACCCGCCGCAACACTGTGGATGATGCAGGTTGCGTCATCTCCGCGCACTTGCCTGCCTGCGCGCCAGCCAGCCAACCAGCCAGCAAAACTTTAAAAAAACACAATTTCGTATGGTAAGTGTAGAGCCGCAGAAAGTTCGTTCCATTATCTGCGGATTGGGGACGGGGTACTTGAGAGAAAAATCACTGATGACATCACGGATATTCGGATCAACAATGCCGAGTCCCTCAACATCACCGCCGATGAGCGTTGCACGGCTTGCGTTGCGCAAATGAAGACGATTCCAGTGCGTGGTTGAAGATACCCGCTCGCTTAGAGAGATGTGCGCTTGTCCACGGGGCTTTGGACCCTGTCCCGTGTGAAACTCGAGGGCGCAATCCCCGGGCCAATGCCCACGAATGTCCCGCACTAATGCGTTTGTTCCCTTCTGAGAGTGCCCGTTCATCCGGCGATGCGAGTGTAACGGCGGGTGAACACCCGAGCGGTCATTTGTGCAACTCGGCAGCTTGCAAGCGCATTTACTTTACACGTGAACGACTCTGCAGAAGCGGGTGTTGTACGTTGCGCGATTTGATTGCGTAACCCATGATCGCTCTGGCGTTGACCCACCTTGAATTCAATAGCCACTGCTCGGCTTCATCCTCAGCGTGTGTAAAGTCGGGTGTGATGGCATATTCGTAAAAAAAAAAACCGGATCCATCGAATCTGGATACACATGCGGGATCGTTTTTGTATGTGATCAAAATTTCAGTTACGACAACGTTGCATACGCGGCCACATGCAGTGCCAGAGTTGCCACAATGCACTGCATGCAAAAATATTTAATTTCTACCCCCGAAAAGCGAGGATTCGTGGAATCGGAAGGCCCAGTATAAAGTTCAAGTGGTTTTGGTTATCGGGCATAGCCTCGGTGTAGAATGCATCTGTGTTTCGTGTGGCAAGAGATGTATCTGCTTCCTCTGCAGACTGGGGGGGGGATGCTTTCCTTGACCATTTCCAGCAAGAAAATGTAGACAAGGGGTCTTTAACAGTTATTATTCACTGTGTTAGCAGGTTGAATTTTCAGGCGTATAAAAACATTTCATACTGATGTTTTGCGGGTCTCTATTGTACTCAATCTTTATTTTGTAACTGTAAACTTTCTGTTGATCTCGTTTGGTATCAGTGTTACAAAATCGATATTTTCGTTTTTAAATAAATTATAGACACCTTATTCAGTTTCGACCAAACTTTAGTAGTTTTAAGTTTTGTTTGAACTTTGTTGGATTCGTTTGCACTGTGTCACTGGACAACCTTGCTAATTAAGTGTTCCATATCAAGGAATTAACACAGTTACACGTTTTTATAAATGAAACTGTTAAAGAACACCCTAATTATGACGCCCCATGTCAAATGCAGTCTTCCAACTCTTATGGCCAAATCGTTGCGCGTTAGATCTTTGCTTTTTAATGCTACAGTGTTATTGACGAATGTGTGAATGTTATGTTAATTGTCCTTTTCTAACACTGTCAATGCAGTATCACCAAATTGTGTAATCATAAGGGTATTTTCTTAAGCCACAAAGTACGAGTCAAACATTTTTGAAATGTGGTGGCGGTTTACACATCTTGCACATAGTAGGTGTCGCTCACCTCCTCACTTGACCAACTTCTGCGGGTATAGTTTTAATAAGTTTATGTTTGCATGTTTATATTTTTCCTCCTGAATGCACGGTGTTGTGAAATTTAATAGAAAATAAAAAGTGTTGCCCCTTTGTGCAGAAAATTAACTCACACAAAATGTGAGTTTTCCTTACGTAATAACTGACAGACGTTTGTCAGTCCGCTGCTGGATGAAGACCTCGTGCCGTGTCGATTATGGGGGGGTTATTCGACCATACTTCACTACCCTGAGCAGTGCTGGATGAGGGGGTGGGGTAGGGGGTGGGTGGCCTTAACCATTCCAGATGTAACTCGCCACCGAATTGAGCCGTGACTGAATCGAAGTTAGGTCACCGGGTTATTAGCACATTGCGCTCACCACTACGCAAACACTCCAACTCTCCATTATGGGCGTATGGAAGGCAAATTCCGCCTTCCAAGGTATTTCCACTTGGAGAAATGATTCATGTGATTAGTGCTTTTAAACTTTTTGTGAACGTTTAATGTTACTTCACATATGAATGCAATGGTGTGCAGTATGACGGGATGGTTATTGAACCGTAAACCGTTAAAGTGCAGTTTAAAAAAAATAACCTTTGGTATGTTTATACGTACTCTTTGGTTCTTTCGGTAAAGTCACGTAGGTAGAAAGAACAATAGATCACGACGTTTCGATCGCAACACAAGCAATCGTCATCAGGTGGGACATCCACAGCAAGAAAAAACTGCTGAAGCCTACTTTAGCAGTTGACGATTGCTTGTGTTGCGATCGAAACGTCGTGATCTATTATTTTTTCTACCTACGTGACTTTACCGAAATAACCAAAGAGTATGGATTCCTGCAGTCACGAACGCTTCAAATCATGTTTATACATTTTTTTTAGATTGATGTAAATTCAACCACAGTATGCTGAATGTAATATTTTCGAGATTTTTTTAATAATGACATATGGGCTAAGTCATACTGCTCTCTGAAATAATCTTAATGCCATCTTATGCCACTCCATCAGACCTATGCCAAGCTGCTAACTGCAATAAACTCTGTGTAATACAGTTGGCATGCGTCACAGAATTATAATAACCTTTTCCCTCTAAACATTGGTGTCATAACTCTTGCCAGTTTTAAATGTACTCTTAATTGCTAAAGAACATGTTTAATTGAACGAATTTCGTTTTTCAGTTTGTTGTCTGAACTCAAGCTGAAGTTGAACATGGTGTCAAGTCGAGCCGATTTTAACTTACTTTTTCTTTAGGCTTTTAGTATTAAGAAAAAAATACTCGGTTGTTTCTAATGCTGAAACGGTAATGATTTGTGTTGTGTCCTCGATTTCAATAAACTATTGCCAAACTTGAAAATTACTTTGGGCAATATCTATTGTTTTGGATGTGTAATGGTGAAATCATCAGCCATGATTAATCCACTGCTGGATGAAGATATGCCCAAGCCACTGCGACCTTCCACGTTTCCCGCGATGTGAACGCCTACACGAACTGATTTCATTGCTCCATCTCCTCAGTAGAGGTGCTCTCTGACACGTTCCATTCCTTGGCAATCATACTATTTTTAAATCCTTTATATTAAGTTCGCTTGCTTGCTTACGACCGTGCAAATCTTTCGGTCGTTTTTTAACCCACTTCCCGGGATCAAATCGAGCTGACATTTTCCACACAGACTCGTTGTGCGTGACAATGTTCGTGAAATTTTTTTCCAAAATGTTACACTTTTTAGGACAAAAATATATTTTATTACCAATTGCTTAATGCTGCCATGCAATCATCTGACCCATAGGTGGCAGCCATCTCAAGCCAGAGGACGAGAGGACTCTAGCCGCCACGCATATAAAGGATTTATAGTGAAAAACTTTGTTTTTACGGGTTATACTTGTTAACGTAACTTACTCATCTTCGCTCCGGGTGGAGCATAAGGCTGCAACAAGCCCACACCATGCCGGACGGTCTTTAGACACTTTCTCTGCTTCACCCCAAGACAGGCCCATGGTCTTTAGTTGGTCTTGAATGCTGCGTCGCCATTCTGCCTGTCTATCTTAGGGCAGTTTTCACTATCGATTCGGGTTCCATTCTAAGCACATGTCCCAGCGTTACGCCTCTTGAATTGGTTTTAATATGCAGGACCCGGTTTGAAATCTTGTTTAGCCAGAAGATGCGACAGATTTCCCCCTGTCTGTTGTGGAAGGTTAATATGGAGTTCATGTCTCTCTTGGTGGTTCTCCAACTTTGCTGTTATGGATTCATACCTTTGTCTTTAAACTGTATTGGCCACACTTCCAGATGTTTCTCAGTTGGAAGAAGGTGCGTCTTGTCTTGTTTAGTCTAGACTTGGATGTCTTTTGAGGTGGAGTTTTCTTTTGCTTATCAAAGTTCCAAGGTATGTAAAACGTTCAACCTGTTTCAGTGTATTTCTCTTGATTGCTGTATTTGTTGTGTTAAATTTAAACTCTTCTACATTTATCTGCAGGCCTAGTTGGTCAGCAAACTGCCTCCATCGAGTTGTTTTCTCCTGCATATGGGTTTATTGAGAGGAGAACAGAGCCAAGTCATCTGCGAAACCAACAAGATCTTTGAGCACTGAGAAGAGAGTCTACTGGATTCCCCTTGGGAAGTCTCTCGTGGTGCATCTCGTAACCCAGTCAATCACAACCAGGAAGATCATCGGTATTCTTAGGTTTTTTCGGTAAAGTCACGTAGGTAAAACATTAAAATTAATAAAAGTACACTTTTGTTGTGTGGGCTGGGCGTGATCACGGGCCGCACATCTCCATGGCAAGGGCTCAGTCTTTTGTTATGCAGTCTATTCTTAGTCTTAAGCCTCACCTTACCATATTAATAACAAGTATAACCCGTAAAAACAAAGTTTTTCACTATAAATCCTTTATATGCGTGGCGGCTAGAGTCCTCTCGTCCTCTGGCTTGAGATGGCTGCCACCTATGGGTCAGATGATTGCCTGCCACCATTAAGCAATTGGTAATTAAATATTTAATTTGTTTTCCCTAAACAGTGTAAAAATTTTTTAAAAAAATTTCACGAACATTAATTGTCACGCACAACGAGTGTGTGCAAAATGTCAGCTCGATTGGATCACGGGAAGTGGGTTAAAAAACGACCGAAAGATTTGCACGGTCGTAAGCAAGCAAGCAAGCACGCAAGCAAGCAAGCGAACTTAATATAAAGGATTTAAAAAGTGTGCCGTACTTGGCCCTTCCCCTCTTCAACCATTATATATACGGAGTGGTAGCTCTTGTAATCTCTCATTTACTTGATGCACCTGTCGTGGCTGTGACGGTTCCACCTGAAGAAGGAAGCTTGTGTTGCCTCCGAAACGTCGTGATTTTTATTTTATTTAACTTTTATTAATTTTAATGTTTTACCCACGTGACTTTACCGAAAAAGCCTAAGAATATGAATCCTTGCAGTCACGAAAGCTTCAAATCTAAGATCATCGGTGAAAGGATGCATCCTTGGGGGTACCCCTGACGTAACGGGTTTCTGGTCTGAGGTAGTGTTGTTGACCAGGTTGGCACATTCACATTCTTCACAGTAGCTCTTGATCAACTCAAAGAGTTTTAGTGGGATGGCATATGTCGGTAGGATCTTTGAAATACCTCGATAGAAAGCTTTCTTCAAATCAATTAAATTGATATTGTGTAGAGTGAATGTGGTCCATGAAGCCTCTCCTTTTTCTAAAGCCAACTTGCTCTTTCTGCAGGGTCTGGTCAAGGGCACTTAATCCTGTTGAACAGAATTTTGTAAAAGACCTTGCTAGGAAGCGAAAGGAATGCAATTCCTCGCCAGTTGTCGCAGTTTCCAAGCTCTCCCTTGTTTGGGAGTCTCACGATTAGGCCTTTCGTCCAGTCCTTGAAAAAGATGTTCCCATCCCAGATGCTTTGGAACAAGTCTGTGAGTGCATTTGCCGGTCTCTGAACCTGCTTTGAGCATTTTAGCATGGATGGTGTCAATGCCTGGAGCCTTTCCTGATTTCATTGTGGATATGGCTTTGCTGATCTCTTCTTTAGTTGGGGGGTCTGAATCAATCCGTAGTGGTGTGCCATATATGACATCTTGTAATTAAGAAGTTGGTTGAGGTCTGCTTTTAGACAGTTTTAAATGCTCAGCTGATCTTTCTGCCTGGGCTTTCTGAGTGGCGATGGTCTTTCATTCGTTGTCTTTGACTGGTGGAGTTTTACCTCTTGTTCCGCAAAGTTATTTTGTGATTTTGTAGACTGTGCTTATTTACCCTACAGCCACTGCCTTTTCAGCAAGTTTAGCTTTGCTTTCATGGTAAGCTCTCTTATCAGCTCTTGCTTTCTTTTTGACTACTTTGTCCAATGATTTGTATGCAATTTTCCTCTTTTCCTTTAATCGAGCAGATTGAGTGTTGGCCAGGTTTTCTTTTGCTTTAGATCTTTCTTTGATTTAATTCCAAGTGGAGTCCGTTAAATTTGAGTTATTTTTGTAACCTATAATTTTCTCGCCTCGTTGTAGGCTTTCTTGATGTCCCATTTATCCTCCACTAAGTTTTCTTCTGTGGTGTTGAAGTCCTGGAGTGCTTTGAACCAGCTCCTCAGTTCTAGCTTAAACTTATGTTTTAGTCCCGGGTTTTTTGAGTCTCAATGTCCAGTCTCTTTCGTCCAGGTTTTTCGTCTTGTGTTTTCTTCAGCTTTAGTCTGATCCTTGCGATGGTGAGAGAGATGGTGGTCGCTATACATGTCTACCCCCACGCCCCCGCCTATGTGCTCTTGTATCCAAAAGTGACCTCTTCCACTTGCCATTTATGAGAATGTGATCAATTTGATTTTGATCTCTTCCATTCGGTACGAGGTACCGCCTTCGGAAGTCTTGGGCCACGCGCGGCCTGAGGCTTTGAGGCCCCCTGGCAGTCCGAGGCCCTGGGGCACTGACCCCACTGGCCCGGTCCATAATCCAGCCTTGCAGAGGTGGCCAGCTATTTAGGAAAATGTCCCATGGCTTCAACTGCCACGCTGAGAAGTTGAACTAGCAACATCTGGATTGCGAGTACAGTGCACTATCCACGACGCCATGGCTGAGTATAACCTTGCAATCTCGTTATATTCGTTCACGCGAATCCGAATGAGATAGTGCAGCGTGAATGCTGAACTTTTACACTCCGCTTTTTGCTTCAATTGGAATTAACTGGACCTCTGGCTAGGAAGACACGTGTACTCAATGCTCGTTTGATACTTTCCACAGCGTCAATTGTCAGCTTTGGTATTGGTCTATATACTTTGAACATGAACAGAGTCGATTGGGTTTTGACCTCATCATGGTCTATCGTGGGAGAGCCTCGAAGTTCTGGTACTGCTGTTGAAAACTGACTCTTTTTATATTCATATCCATGCAATCCGTGTTGTAGTGGTCAGGGCAAACTTATTCCATTGCTGATTTTATTAATACCGCTATGCTGTGTAAATGCAAAAAACATTCATTCTAGTCGTTCTCAATCCACGAATGGATGAATGCCTCCACACGTCATGTCAAGTCATGCAGGTATTTTTGACCATACTTCACCACTGGTCAGTGTGGTGAAGGGGGAGAGGCCAGGACTGGTTTTGATATCACTTTCCATTCATGTTCATCAGCCGTGGCCAGGAATCTTACTCGGGTGGCATCATTTTTAGCTAAAGCATGCCAACCTCTGCGCCACCATTCCACTCATGCTTTATGTAAGAGGTGCAATTATAGTTGACTTACACTTGGACTTGATGTCAATGAGTCCAAATTCAGATTCGAAGAACACAGGATGAGATGTTACTATCCTTTTTGCAAGCACTTCCAAGAGTTCATGAACAGCGAGCCTGGTGAAATTTGGGGAGCGCATCGTCAGTAGTGTACCTTTGGTTCCTAGGGTGTTTCGGCCTTTCACACTATACACCCTCCCCAAAGGCGGCCAGCGACAGGGTGATCAATCCTACGCTTGCGTCCCATTCTCAATTAGTCATAGGAGTTGCCTTGTTGTTGATAGCCATCATCCCATGAGACTGTGCATGGCAGGGGCGTCCTCCTCCCTGAGTCAAGCAATGTTGACCGCATACCTCCTGGCCCTCTCACTTTGGGGCCCAGCTGGGGTCTTTCCTCTTCATCCAGAGCCACTGACTGCTGCCTTCTGCCGCCTCCGATACAGCTCTGATTGCCAACCGCTGAGCCACCATTCCACTCATGCTTTATGTAAGAGGTGCAATTATAGTTGACTTACACTTGGACTTGATGTCAATGAGTCCAAAGCCTAAAGTCCAACAGATTAGTGCATTTACTTACGTATTTATAAAATTTGCATTGACCTTTAATTGAATAAGCCGACCATTAGTTTGGAAACGCATATTCCTATCCTTTGTTGTCAAATGACACGACTCAGCTTGGCCCAATTATGACAGGTTTCCGCAGAACTAATGTCGGGAAGATAATAATTTGCCGGTATCTTGGTGTGTGTGACTTGCGGTGCCGTCTTGAGTGAGTTAAGTGCAGGAACGTGGCGCATTGGTGTTTGACGTGGGGCTGTTCTGAACAGATGACCTGCACTGAACCAATCAACATACCACAAGCAGTCGAAATGCTCTACACGTCTCATGATAGCCTGCTGTCTCTGTGCTCTTTCTCGCTTTCTCGCAACGTGGCGAGTGGTCGAGACTCGCAACAGTGGCAGCCAATGGAGGGAAATTGCGACCGAGAGCACACCTTTAGTGGAGATAAAAACAACTGAATCAGCTCGTGTGCAGCTATTACAAGAATTGTTGCGCCGGGGAATGTGGGTAATGGTGACGACTTGTGGAGGGCTTCATGCCACCGTGGTTGGTAAGGATGATGATGATGATGAAAATGTGCATATTCCATTGCTGGCACAGTGCCAACGAAGATGAGTGCCGGGGGGCCAATGAAGATGCTCGTTTGCGTTTGGAGACATTGACTTACAGTGTATTTGAAGCTTTGAAGAGAAGTTGCGCCTATGAGTTGCACTTCAGCGCTAGGTGAACGTAATTTGGGTTTTCGTGCCAAAATGGAAATTTCACCCCCAAAAGCATCGTGGGTTCCTTATTGGGCGACAGAGCTGCCAATGAGCCCAGTGAAGGTCACACTGGGTGGCCCATCGAATTCCATGCGTGGCATTTACGCACATGCAGTCCCTCCGAGACGATGTTGAGCCATATCTTGTCTACTTGTGGATTAGACACTCTGACCAACTATAGCTCTTTTGAGTAAACCGTGGCATGCACATTTGTATTTTCCATTCCCTTACAATTCCATTTGTGTATATGGTAATAATAATGATGATTTAGAACGTTCTAATGCACTCCTTGATGAAAGACTTTGTACATCGTGTTGGTCATAGGGGTATTTTTTTTACCATACTTCGCTATGCTGGTCAATGCATGTTGGTAAAGTGAGGACAGCCAAACGTGGTTCAGACGTAAACTCACCTCTGATGTTAGCTGTGGTGGGGTGTCAAACTCAGGTATCAGATTCATAAAGCACTGCACTAACTACCATCCCACCGTTCTTCCGTTTGTATATAACGAATACCAAAATGCTCATGTGCAGGCGCTAGATGGATTGTTGCATCATGATACCGTGAGGGATGGCAGTGACTTGTGGAGGTCTTCACCCAGCAGTGGACAGGTTAAAGCAGATAATGGCAATGATGAAACCAGAATTAACGCGTTCATGTATGTATGTATGTTGAACTTCTTTCACACCGTATGTGACCAACCGTGCTAATCAGATGTACTGGGAAAGGAAAACAAACGACACACAAAAATAAGTTCATAAAGGCTTCATAAATCCTGGGCATATCAATATTTGTATATATAAAAAGGCAATTCATCCTGTAGAGAGTAGTAAAATGAAGATGTCAAAAATATATCTGCAAGCCTGGCACATTCCTATCATCTCACCAAAATAGATTTCGACCTTGAATGCGGTTTGAAAGCCACGCAGACAAATACGCGTGCACGTGCGCGTGTCTGGCACGAGAAACGATGTCGCTCCTCGAAAGAAAAAACAGCCGTCGTGGTAATTGGTTTTTTACTCTTTTATCTGGCAACAAAACTGACACCTTTTTTACGAGGAGTCATGTTTGCATAAACCACAATACCTGCAGTCTTAATGCAATCAAAACACAACTCTGATAATGTAGCACTGTCCTTGAAGTTGATTGATCCACACCCGAGACAGCTTTCCTTAGAGCCGAGTCTCACATGGGTTGGACCAGATGACGCCAAAAGGCGCACAACTCAAAGACAATGCACCATCAGAGTATGAGAGCTCATTGTCTTTGAGTTGTGCGCCTTTTGTTGCCAGATAAAAGAGTAAAAAAAACAATTACCATATATATATATTTTTTTACTGGCAAATGAGGTACCAATGTTGTTAAACGTCGTGGTGTTTCCAACCACAGTGGATGGTGTCGAGCCACGGTCATGCCGGTGCTGAATAACGGCGCACTTACAGCAGGCATGGGCGGAAGGTGAGAGTTGTGAGTCACTTGCCATAGTGGGCAGAGAGAAATGCAAGCGTGGCTATAAGGAGTGGTGGCTGTCTTAAATGGGGGGGGGGGGGGGCTTGTCTTTCAGAGGTGTCAGAGAAGTTACATGGCAGTGACACTCTAATATGCATTTGGATGGATCTGGGACATGAGTGCGCGGTTGACCTTTGCCTGCAGTCACATTTCTAGAAATTCCTGTTCGCTGGCATGTTGTACGTAAGTCGATCCGTCAATCAGCTATTTTATTTCTGCTTGATTCAAGTGTTGGCTCATTCCTCATTGGATTAAATCTCAGTTTGATATGTTAATAATTGGAGTGGAACTATGGTGCAATGGTGTAGCGTATTGCGCTATGAGCCCGGCGGCCTGAGTTAAATTCCTGACCGTCGTTTCAATCGAGTGGTGAGGGATGTCGGATCTATTGTTCTCGTCACCACTAACCCCACATTTGCCAGTGAGGTCAAACAACGTTCACGACCAACAAGGTGTATGAAGGTCTTCACCCACATCAGTTAATTGACAAAGGTCTCCACATTAAACGGTGCTGTTTATAATTGTAGCCAGAACGTGATTATTATATAGTTCATCAAATTGTTCAGTGATACTACATGGGCAGTGGCGCACAAGCGACAACAACCTCAACATATTTTATAAAAGAGGTTTTTTTTGGGTTATATCGCGTAAATATATAAATGTGTCGTTCAAACCCGCCACCACCCGACACAGCCAACTAGTAAGGGTTGTCACGCAAACAGAACGTGCCAATTCGTCACTAGCACAACACATCGGTGTGTTGGAGAGCCAAGCCACAACATTTACATTTATATATTTACACGATCTAACGAAAACAAGTCTATTATGGATGATATTGGTCGCGAAAGCCTACGTGTTAAACTCAACATATTTTGTCAACAACACTGTGGTCTCAAAACAATACGAAAAATATATAATAGGTGAGAAGCAATGACGCTTCTTTATAGTTAACATGTGGGATAGTAGTCATATTTCAAAGCCTTAAAAGACATTGTTTTAACGTTCATTTGGAACATACAACTTGCATTTTATTTTAGCTGCTTTGAATAACCGGAATGTGGCAATTTTTGGGTCGCGGCATCTGCGAATTCTCATACATGTGGTAAGAATGCCATAAAAGTTATCTTTTCCCCCTATAGTTCATTTAACAGCTTTATATAACACTCTGTGTTGATAACATTCTTATCTGCGGATTATTGGCCAATACTGTAATTCACATATGGTTTTTCTTCAGAGTTTGTTTTGGGTTTCTCCCACGTATTGTTCTCGTTGTTTGGAAATTTGATGGGCTGACTTCTACACCACTATTCTCTTTTACAAAATGAACGACACTGAAATGTAATGAGCGTCATTGGTATGTCACCGAGAATTATTGCAGAAAAGCAAGATAAAATTACGCACCGGTAGTCATTGTACACACTGCTAGGGAGAAGGACTAAAAGACATACGTTTAAAATTCAGGCGATGAAAGCTGTCCAGGTAGCTCAGAGGTCAGAGTGCTGACGAGGCGCCGTTGAGATCCTGGGTTCAAATGCAAGTGTCACTTGCATGTAAATGGATTCCTGGGACCTTTCTTGACAATTCATTGATTCATCTTCTTGGTTCCTTCGGTAAAGTCACGTAGAAGAGAAATAATAAAATAATAAAAATAAAACACAATAAAATATTATGTTTTATTTTACACAATAAAATATAATGTTTTCTTTTTATTATTTTATTATTTCCCTTCTACGTGACTTTACCGAAAGAACCAAGAAGATGAATCCCTGCAGTCACGAAAGCTTTAAATCGAAATTTAATTCATTGATTACCAGAGCATTGTTTTGATTGCATGTTCACCACAAGGATGTGTGGTTAATGCAGACATGAGTCTTTGCAAAATTATTCTATACTCTTTGGTTCTTTCGGTAAAGTCACGGAGGTATAAAATAAAATAAATCACGACGTTTCGGGCGCAACACAAGCGTCCATCATCAAGTGGGAAAGCATGGTCTGCTGCTGAGGCAGAATGTTTCGAAAGGTTTGAAATGGGAGTAGCTCAAGGGTTATAAGAAGTGGCCAGGGCTAGTGATGTTAATGTGAGAAATTAGCATGATGTTAATTTATCACACATTAACATAGCCACTTCCGTGCCCTCGTCTAGGAGGCCGCTCTCCCAACTTACTTTTACATGATAATTTCTCACATTAACATCATGCTAATCGCTCACATTAACATAGCCACTTCCATGCCCTCGTCCAGGAGGTCGCTTTCCTCCTATCTTACAGTTACATGCTAATTTCTCACATTAACATCACTAGCCCACGGCCACTTCTTTATGACCCTTGAGCTACACCCATTTCAAACCTTTTAAACAGTCTGCCTCAGACCATGCTTTCCCACCTGATGATGGACGCTTGTTGTGCGCCCGAAACGTCGTGATTTATTTTATTGTATACCTACGTGACTTTACCGAAAGAACCAAAGAGTATGGATTCCTGCAGTCACGAAAGCTTCAAATCAAAATTATTCTGTTTGGTGTTTTAACATTTTAACACCTGTTTTTATTGCCAGATAGGGTAAGACCTATTCTTATACATAAATGTGTCATTAAACCCGCCACACCCGACACAGCCAATTAATAAGGTTTGTCACGTTAACTACTACTAGTACAGCACACCGGTGTGTTGGAGAGCAAAGCCACAGAATTTACAATCTGAGCACGACGTTTCGCTAGTAATTGCAACTAGCTTCATCAGGCGACAGCCAGATTTGTGGATAAATCCTCCTGTTTACTTCCTTAAATAGATGGGTAGATGTGATGACGTCACTTGTGAGCACTTCTTGCGCGAAGGGGCGGGGGGGATTAACGATGCATATAAATGACGATGGGTTATTTATTTAAATACAATTTTCTTTTAATATATATAAATGAGTTATTACAAATTTTACACTTCGTTAAATATATATTTTTTATTTAAAGCTGTGTTATACATAAGGTATTTTTGTTGTGTCAATGTCAACTTCATGTTGGTGTTCACGTATGTCTCTGCATTGACACACAAGACAGATTGGTTCAAGTGTCAGAGTGAGATGGATTGTGGCACCGCGGGACCATGAAGGATGGCAATGGCTTAAGAATGGCTTCATCTGACAGTGGATAGACCATGGCTCATGATGATGATGATGATGAAAATGATTACGAAGTTTTTGTTACAAATTATGAGAGGTCCTGTGAACAGTTTTATAAAGACAGGCAAGACTCCAGCGTTCCATATTGTTTTCATTTATTGTGGACATTAATGAGCCTTAAAGAAATGTGCAAACATAGCAAGCGGAACAGAATCATAATAGAGCATCTGTTTGGGCCACTGTGTTAACCTGCAACCATCTCAACAAAAGAGATAGACATTTCTCGTCGTACGTTCACTCTCATTCCTCTGCTAATAGTGCCACTTCATCACAGCATTCTGCACAAGGTGCATCGTCCACATCGTGAGGAACGTTTGGGTCGTACGCTTTGAATGTTTAGTGGTTTCATTCCCTCACGGTGATTCTATGACCGTCACGTTTCGGACATTGACTTCGAATCGATCAAATGTGGCTGTGATTTGATTCGAGAACCGATTACTTTTGCCTCATTTTCACTAAGTTATTTATATTGTTTCTCACTTTTTTCAGTCCGTTTGTACAGTTGTGTGCCATTATCCTAAATGTAACATGAACATTCTATTTTGCACATCATTTATGGTTCTCACATGCATGATTGAGAAACGTATCTTGGAACATAAGTATGTATTTTAATCCATGAATTACCACATTGTCATCACAATATTGAGTAGCAACTGCCATATCTGCATCTCATAAAACACAAGTCATTAATGCATGCCAAGCTTTAACATTCGACAAGAAAGAAAGAAAATAATCCCGCAATGCTCTGTAAATCTTACGCACATTTCAGCATGCGTTCACCTTCATTTTAGTTTGCTGGCTGCTGTTGACATCAGCAAGCTGTATTATCCCAAACACAGTTTTGGGCAGTAAGAATTATTCACTCTGCACACATGTGCATGGGCGGCTTCTTCCCTTTTGCATCATAATTAGGTCTGCATTATTGTCGCCAGAAATTTTAGTGTTTTGTTTTACTGGTACTTGTTAAATCGTATCCAAATGCAAGTTGGACAATTCGTATTGCTCTGCGGTTTACACCTATACCTATTTAACATTTCGCAGTCAGTTCAAATAAATATTTGTGGTGACATTACCGACCGTCAAAAACCTTGAATCATGATGTAATACTTAAGCCAGTTATATATATAGCTTCACTTACTTTCTAGACTTTTATCCAATAGGGTTCAAATTGCAATGTTTGCCCAGTTCCATAATAACGAGTGTTTGGTATATCGGAGGATACCCCACCATGTTTACACACACCACTTCCAATTCCTGCTCATCTCACCTACAACATCTGACCCATTCAAGTACGAATCAGGCTCATAGCCCGCTTAGCCTCTGAAATATGATGAGATCAGGTGCATATGGGGTGATTAAATCATGGGCATCATAGCGAAATACAATAATAATTAATCTAAAAACTACAACGACTTCTCCTTAAAGTTAAATGGAGGGTGTCAATACATTTAAATGGGTTTAGCTTTATAGACAAAATTATTAGTCGACATTTTTTTTTTCGCGTAACGCGGTTGCTTTTTAATGGACAGGGCATGGAATAGGGCATGTCTGTCTACAGCAAAAAAACTATTCACAATAATTGAGAGCATAGCCTTGCAGCGAGCTTCATACCCGTGAGACAGCATTGCGTCCCTGCAACCTCAGCAGCCACATTCCTGTCACGGGCTGTTTCTTGGAAATGTAGCTCATGTTCTGATTTAGAAATGTGTCAGCTAAGATCACGAGGGTGCAGACCACTCACGCTCATAATTTCAACGTGAACAAGCCCCATGCATGCCCCTATGGAATGGGCATGATGAGTTTGTATTTTTGTATCATAGGCACAGGATCATCGTAATGCACAAGATCATTGTAATCCACACTTTAGTCTCAAAAGCTCCGATCGCCACGTGCATCAAGCTCGCCACAGTATGCAGAATGCAAGCGAGAAATGCGTGTGGATTTTGGTTATCTTGCCATGATTCAATTTTTTGTTTATTCTGGATATAGCAGTGCCCATATATTGCAGATGACCATACAAAATATCGTGCCTAAAATATAAGTAGCCATCAGCATGAAGCTTAACAGAAGCGTGTGAAATGCCATTATCTGATAAAAGGAAGAGCAAAATGAGGAGGAGACACATACTTGCAAGCCGGATGGATTAACCTTGGATAAATGTTGAATCTAATGATTCCCACTATATGTGCAGAAAACTAAGTTATATAGCTCAACCCCCATGTGGCTCATCACATTATTTTAGCATAGTTTCATTTGCAATCAATTCCAGTTAATGATGAGTTTATTATAAATAAAATAGCAAATATACTTACGTTAAACTTACACGTTTAGATTGTTTTTTTACTTCTGCTTTCTCGGATATATTTCGATAAATGTTTATAAATAAGTAAAAAAAAAGAATTATCTTTGATAATATCTTATTCTGCACAGAGCACCATTGTATGTGACAATCACAATTTCCAGAAATCCCCTTGAGCTACACAGGGCCCAGTTACCTCTTTTCCACTACACAACCGAACTACACTGGGGGGGCCATGCCGAGCTAGCCCGACACGGCTCCGGAGGGACCAGGTTGGTTTTTTTTCCACTGCAAAATTCGACCCGTGCCACGATGACACTCTGTGATGAGTCGTATTTAGTGACGTGAGCATTCTTAGCCCTGGCCCCCTTTGCTACAGGCCAGATAGAGATATCTTTGTGAGGCCAGTGTAGCAAGAATGGCTGTGGCTAAGTATGGCAAATAGCCAGTGGAAAATCACCTACACTGCGAGGCTCCATGCTGGCTTGGCTCGGACGTGCTAGTGGAAAAGGGGTATATCCGTGACAGCTCCACCCTATAGACACGACGATCCCACATACGTATGTATATTGAAATTATTTCGCACCGTACGTAGCCAACCGTGCTAAAATCCAGCTGACGACCCCGCCATGAGTATGACTTGACACCCAAGAGCAACATAATTAGCATTATGATCACATCACCATGAAAGCCATCGACACAAAACAAATGCAGTCGTCCCTTCCCCAATGTGTGTGTTGGCTCGTAGTACCACGTGCCCAGCCCGAACACACGTGGGAGAGTTTTACGGCACAAAACCCGCAACAACAACTAAACTTCCAGCGATAGTGTCCGTCTGCGTCCGTTAATTGGCACAGGTGAGGCACACACGAAGCGCCAGTTTTGTTCTTCACGTGTTCTCATCAGGCCACTACAATTGGTTTAATTGTGAACTGTATTATATATTAAGAAAATATTGTAAAAAAATATGTATATTTCATCATTTTTGGTTCAAACCCGTGAAATGCAAAATGTGCGCCAGATGGCTGTGCAACCCACCTAAATTCATCGCAATGGTTAATTCTTTGTAACCATCTTACTCGATGACGTCAGTGGTGCAATTAGCAATTAGTGTGAGGTTTGTGCTTGGCTCGTGTCGGTCAGAAGACAGAATGTAGCCATGTAACAGACCGTGGTGGTAACTGTGTACAGATTTGATAACCTGAGCGATGCAGTAGTGTGTGTGTGTGTGCGTGTCAAACGAAACGTGACAGTTTCTGTGCTGCAAGCTACACACGTGGCACTAGCCCTTTTTGTGAGAGGGCCTCGTAAGACTTCGGACGCGAAAGAGAAAAATCTGTTGGGGTTGTTTTCCTTCTCCCGCCGCCCTTGTGGCGCTTAATGTCCATTTGCGAATGAGCCGAGACCGCCTGAGTTCACGAATCGCGATTGCACGCGGCTTCAGGCGAACGTGTTATCGCCTCCAGTCGAGTTGGCAACCGAGCATTTCTTTTCTCTGTAAAATGAAAACATGACACGTATTAAATACAGATTCATATATTTTTTTTGTTATCAGAATATCTTTATTTATCGTGGAGAAATCCGATTAGCTGTGAAGCTCTTTTTCATAGATGTCCAGTGGTTTTTCACATGTGTCCAGTGGACATATACATACATGCAGTGCATGAGGGTCAGCTTCAAAAAGCAATTTCCTCAGAGGTCAAAACCGGTTGAATCAACAAATGCTGCTTGGTAATATTTGTCTGAAAAGCCAGCAATATTGTTTGTATTTTGTTACGTGGATAACACGGACAGCACAGACAAAATATAATGCAGTTCTGGTTCGACCTTATGAAAACTTCGCAATGTGAAAATCTCAACATTGCATCGCATTGTCCAAGCCTGTGGCTTATCAAATACAGGCATTTCAAATGTGCCGAGATTACGCAAAGAAGTGAACGTTCTGTCCAGCTGCCTTCGTCATGACCCTGAGCAATCAAGAAGGAATTAGCAAAAACACCCAAATTGTTTGTCTCCTCTGATTAAAAACCCATGTGCTTTGCAAATGCAGTGCATACTATGAGGTAAATGGATGAGCCCTTTCCCAACACCCAATGTGAAGCTGCCAAAATATTTGTTGGCTGCAACCAACGTCACATTGGTGTCTTCATTGCTGTCAGGAATGATCTATCCGCCGCTGGTTTGAGGCCTCCCTAAGCTATCACCATCTCTCACGGTCTCGCGATATGGCCAATCCGTCCACACTCCGGTACGTGAACCGATCTCATTGCACCCTCCACCACGGCGCGTCTCCTCATTGGCGAGGCGTTCCTTTCTTTTGGCTGCCACTTTGTAGTTCGTTTCAACCACGGCCGTTTTAGCGACGTGACTGGACCAAGCCACTTCACGTTTCTTAACAGTTTAAATGACGTCATGAACCTGTGTATGCTCGCTGATGCATGTGATCCTCTTTCCGTCTCTGAGTTTAACTACCTTAAATAAATACTTCTATCCATTGGCATTCCAATGTAAATAATAATCTTTTTTATGATTCACTAGAGCATACATCCTCTCTTGTTTTGCATCTCTTGGACGTATTTTTGTGGATATATGTACTCTGCAAATGTAACTTGTTGAATCCAGATTAGATTGTTAAACCTAAATGTATCATGCTCTGCATGCTGATCTTATTCTGTGTGTTTGCTTATGCTGGAGGTAAAATTATGATGCCGTTTTCAATTATTAATGGACAAAATATAATAATTTCAGTATAAAAAAATGTGCGTGTCATGCCTAACACAAATTTGTCGATCACATGTCATTGATTGTATTTGTTATGTTTACGTAAAAGGGTATGTGCCTATCCTACTTGGAATTGCACTGATGGTACAAAACAATGGAAATCGTGGATTAGAGAACACACGAAAGTCAGAGCCGTCACATTTGACTGTGCAGAATAAGACATCGGGCTTGGGCAGGACGCGTTGCTGAAGGCTTGATGGCCCGTGGTCAAAAATAATAACCGACTATCAGACAAGGGATCGTTAAACTGAGAGATGGTGATGGCTAAACAGGTTGGTGATAATGAAACCAGAAAGAAATTCGCACGTCACATATCCCTGACATATATTCTGACTTTCTTTCAATAAAAAAAATCTCAATTCATGAACCCGAAGAAAAATTAGTCAAATAAAGACGTCAAAATAACATCTTCAGGCATTGCACATTACGTGTAGCTCCCAAAAATACATTCCGACCACGAACCCTATTTGAAACACAGACAAACGACGGCACATGCACGTGTGCATGTGCGTCCGCGGCTCTGGCGTTAACATCAGAGTGTGCCTAACACAAACGTCGCCGTACTACATTTACACCTCCAGGTGGTGTTTCCTGCCACAGCCAACGTCCAGCGTGACGGACGCATGTCATGCTGGAAGCAGCGAGAGTACGTACTTGCATAGGCGGGTGATGCACTCCGAGTTGGCGCGGCAGGCGAATCCTTTGGGCTTCCATTGGAACACTGAACGCCACAGCGGGGTCAGGCGCTTCTGCCGATGGACCAGCTCCAAGCCGCCTTGCACGGGTGCCCCTTGCCCCTGAATCACGGAGCGTGGCGCAGAGGCGCAGAGGGCATTTTAACGGGTGAAGGGTAGACGCGGTACAGACCGCGCGTTGTGTTTATGGGTTGCTCCTTCAAGGAGTGAATTGAGCTCCCGAGGAAGCTCCCGGCTTCCGGCACGTGGAGCAAAACGTCAGGCGTCGCGCCCAACGACACGTGGGACAACCCGAAAAAAACATTGGAGCTTACGCCATATGTGTGTGTGCTCATATTCTTGGGTGTTTTGGTAAAGTCACGTAGATAGATTCAAAGAAAATAATTAAACATAACAGAAAGCTACTGCGTTGCGATCAAAATGTCGTAGTTTTCTGTTATTTTTTCATTATTTTCTTTGAATCTATCTACGTGACTTTACCGAAAGACTCAATAATATGAATTCCTGCAGTCACGAAAGCTTTAAGTCAATATGTGTGCTCGTTTTTGGCAATACACGCAGAGCAATGATATAGGATGCAATGTTCGGTATATGTACATTGTGTTATTTGTCAATTTGTTCGGTTTCATTAGCAAAATATAGACATCACAAGATGAAAAAATTAATGGAAGATGGAAATGACTTGCAGAGGCCAGCAGTAAATAGGTCACGACTCATAATGCTGATAATGTCACTTAGTTTACAAGAATATTATTGCTTAATTAGAGCACCGACCATAACATCGACGCAAATTATTTAAGCATCTTGTTCCAAAAACGTTTTTTTTTTGCGCCTTAGCTATTTCACTGATTTCAGCAGCGAGTTGTCACCAAAAAATACCAATACAGTTTAATTTATTTTTGGAGTATAACATCATATGTTCGTTTAAACAAATACACAACACCTAGAATCAAATTAAAAAATGTTTAAACTGAGATTTGTCTCCTAAAAATAATAATTTTAATCCATCAGCCAATTAACTAAACGTTTCATAACAGCATTTGTCTAAGCAGACACATTCTGGACTAGTTTTGACCTTCTGGGTCTCATCAGCAGTGCCAGGCTTCTAAAACCAATTGTTGTATTATCAGAGGAAGTGGATTAAATACATTTATAACAAAAAAATTTAATATTTTGACTACCTATTTATTTCATAGTTTTAAGAAGTGTATTCAGTTTTGGTGAAGGATGTATAAAAACATTTTTTTATGAAATCTCAACAATTATTTTACCACTGTTCCTAAATTATTTATTCAAATAGAAAAAGAACAATGATTGACGAAGTATTTGGAAATTAGACGAAAGAAAGTATGTGGAAATCAGCATGGTGGCCGCGACAAGTGTTTTAACAGTGGATCTAATTACTTCAACTTTGAAATGTACCCTCACACACACTGTTTTGGTTATGGCAATATTTACACATTTAATGCATATTTGGGGGGTGGCATGTGGCAGCTATCAATTCGTTAAACACATGTTATGCTTTTTCACATGTCTGTTTGGCATGTCTTTATACAACAACAAAAAATCTGTGTTTTAACATTTTCGCCAATTTGCTGTTTGCATTTCGCACCTCCCATTAGCACGGTTGGCTACGTACCCTGCGAAATAATTACAGCATACAGCAATTATCTAAATCTCGTTAATTTCTCTCAACATAACATATTAGAGCGCAGTTATCGCTCATATATTATGAAATCTTGCGTAAAAACACATGCACGAGCTTAAATAAAATGTAAAAAAAAATGTTAAAACAAGCAGCGTGTTTCTTCACAAGTCGACACAATCTGCAACGATTCGTAGATGAATTTGCACGCGCGCAAAACTTGGCCGCGTGCATTTTTTTTTTTAACCACTGCACTCTCCTGACCTCGGCATTGGGGTGCTTAACAAGGCAGCAGCACACCACGTGGATTGCCATCGATGTGTTCATATTTGGACATGGGTAACGATACAGAATGGACTGGTGCCAAATCTCAGGCACACCACTCGCGGCTGCTGCAATCCACCCTCGAGATTTCACACTTCTCTGGCATTGCATATCCCTGCGGCAGCAAACATCAGACGATGTAATGAAACACGTTTCTATCTCTTAAGTTAGTTAAGAGAGAGGGGGACGGGAGAGAGGCACTCCACTGGACATTTTCCGCTGTGGCAGCTTGATAAAACAGTAGCACTTTTAACAAGTCGCAGATGTCATTGTGCTTTTTGTAATGGAACGGGTATGAAAATGAGAGTGATGACCACCGGGGAGATGGAACGATGAAATTAGATCGTGTGAACGGTGCTCTATGGGCTTTATCGCATCGCAGGTTAAGGAGGCCTTCATCCAGCAGTCGATTGACCATGGCTGCTGCTGCTGCTGCTGATAATGATGATAATTCTAGATAAGTCTATAGCAGTGGTTCTTAACCTTTGCTGCAGCCTTGCACCCCTTTGGTTTCCAATCTTTAAAACATGAAAAATCTTCTTGGTTCTTTCGGTAAAGTCACGTAGAAGGAAAATAATTAAATAATAAAAATACAATTCTCACGACGTTTCGGCCACAACGCAAGCAGCCGTCCTCAGGTGAAGAACAGGTCTGTCGGAAAGACGCTGTCTTGAGAATTGTATTTTATTATGTTTTATTTTTATTATTTTATTATTTCCCTTCTACGTGACTTTACCGAAAGAACCAAGAAGATGAATTCCTGCAGTCACGAAAGCTTTACATCGAAACATGGAAAATGTTAATAACTTACATAGGTTTAATTAAACAAAGTAATTGTACTTACGTGCCCGTGCTAAATTTGTGTTTCGATGATTTACCTTCTCAAAGAAATCTGGCCGTGTCTCGCACCCCCCCCCCAGAAAGGGCATCTCGCACCCTATGGGTTGTGCTCAGACCCACACCGGTCTAGAGAAATCCATTACCTTGGAGAAACCCTGGTGTCACGCACCGTGCACCGACAGACACGGGCAGGATACGCGAGCGTGTCCACCCCGAAGACGACTCACCTCCATATTGATCAGCAGGAAGAGGACGAGCGAGAGGGCGAGCGTGCGCGTCACTGCGGCGTGCATGGTGCCTGGCTTTGAGGGTCTGCAGCGGTTCGGGACTTGCTTGACGGACTGACGATTCTGCCCGTTCAGACACAGAGCACGCGGGGAAGTGGCGCTTAGTGCAATTCTGCAAACCCGGTGGTGCCCGGTATATATAATGCATCCCAGAGGTTGGTGATAGGGCTGGGGGTGGACTTGGGGTCTTGTTTCAATTGGAGGGTGGGGTGCGGGGGGGACAGCAGTGGGGGTGACCACGGTGGGATGGAGTGGGGTGGGATGGAGTGGGGTGGGTGGGTGGGTGGCTCAACCTTGAAACGTCACACTAAAAGCGTACCCAGATAATGTGTAATTGCCCAATATAACCTTATTGGACCTACCAGAAATGATTCTGCTGTAAAGTAAGCCCTCTCGATCTATCGATAAAGCTGCTTGGAATAGAGTTTGGCAGGAAAAAAAGCACGTTTTACCTTCGTGTGAACCGAGGAGAAACCTAAAACTTGCGAAAGTCTATGGGTGGTAACCGAGATTATTTCTAAAAAAATAAAAAAAACCTTTAACAGTTTTTTCCCCTTCACAAGCCTGCAATGTCCTGTTAATGAAGCGGTCCAGACGTCTCGCTCTCTCCACGGTTTGGAGAGATTAAAATTGGGGAACCAAATGCATACTTTGCGAGCAGTGCTTACAAACAGAAAGAGCTGTTAAGGAACGTTCCACCAGGCATGTCCTCACAACGCCGAACGCGCGAGGTGGCACTTGGAAATAATAAAATAATAAAAATAAAACATAATAAAAAAATTCTCACGACGTTACGGCCACAACGCAAGCAGCCGTCCTCAGGTGAAGAACAGGTCTGTCGGAAAGACAGCGTCTGAATGGTCCCTGTTTCTGCCCTGCAACGTTTCCGCAGAGAGGAAGCCGCAGACTGCTGCTCGACCAACAGATTTCACGCCGGAGACTTTCCACACTTCCAGTCTGACCACCGTTTGCGCGCATCTATGGCATTTCTTGAACTCTTTGCCCTATAGGTGGGGAAAGGCGATAATATATAGGCTTTCGCAACCAATATTATTCATAATCAACGTTCTGGCGAATTGCCCGATGATGCTGGATGCAATTACCAGCGAAACGTCGTACTACTCAAATTGTAAATGTTGTGGTTTCACGCTTCAACACACCGGTGGGCTAAAGCAGTGAACTGTTAGTCTTTTGTCAACGTGACACTTTTTTTACTGATTGGCCGTGTCGGGTGGTGGAGGGTTACGACACATTTATAAATAACGCGATCTAAACCCAAAAACGTTGATTATGAATGCGATAATATATATGTATGTTGAACTTCTTTTGCACCTTACATAGCCAACCGTGCTAAACGGAGGTGCGGGTGAAGGACAACAAATTAAACAGAAAAAGCAGTTCTCAAGAAATGATTCTAGATTTGAAGCTTTCGTGACTGCAAGGATTCATACTCTTAGGGTTTTTTCGGTAAAGTCACGTAGGTAAAAAAAATAACAATAAATCACGACGTTTCGGAGGCAACACAAGTTGACGGACGGAGACTTGTGTTGAAGACGGAGACTTGTGTTGCCTCCGAAACGTCGTGATTTATTATAATTTTATTTTATTATTATTTTTTCCCTACGTGACTTACCGTAAAAAACCTAGGAGTATGAATCTCAAGAAATGAGTTTTAAATGCATTTTTGAAAGCAGTTGTTTCTTGCTGTGGTTGTCCCACCTGATGACTGACGCTTGTGTTGAGCCCGAAACGTCGTGATATAATTTATTTTATTTTATACCTACGTGATTTTACCGAAAGAACCAGAGAGTATGCACAGCAAATGTATTGCTAACATGTACGATGCTTGTTAAACGATCAAACGTAATGATATACATTGCTATGCAAACAATCCTATTACTGTTACTAGAAGATTTAGGGCCCTCATCTCCTAGGTCATGGGGAGGACTAAGCTTAGGTACTTACTTATATGTAAAAGTAAAAAATGTACAATAACTATCAGGAATATGTTTTATTTAATTTCAAAAGCAACGTAATAATTTTACTAAATCACTTTTCGACCACGTTATCCGCGTATTTCCCATCCTTGTCCGGATACGAAGCCTTCTTTGAGCTACTAAAGCTTGCTGGTTTTGCTGGATCCAACGCATGAGTTTGCCACGTGCAATATTGGCCTTGACTAAAATATGCCCCAAGGGAGGAAGACAAAAATTTCCTCCACTGTTTGTCCGATGCTTTTGTTGGCGGTGACTCCAAAAGCGAGACGAATTGGAAATTGTTTCCGTGTAATCGAAAATGGAAATGTGTTTTCAGCTGAAGCCAGAGGAATCTGAGGGATAATGAGTTTTTTTGTAATGGGATCTACTTTCAATCATGTCTTCGATAATGTGATTGTTCATTGGAAACATGACATCGCGTGTTCCATTGTTCGAATCAAAATCCAAAATGAGCATAATACAGGAGCCAACCTTCAGTTTTGATCAAGTGAGGTGGAAATCGAGATGGGTTGAGCCGGTTGATGAATTCAATATGATCGATGTATTCAATGTACTGCTCTATTTTGACTTTTGTAGGCTCGTTGTTCACCAGGAAAATGGTACATCTCCATTGCCTTTATTGAATGAACAGCGTTGTTTATAGGAGCAATGACGGCATGGTTTGCAAACCATTTAGCATCATTGAAGTTATCCTTTAGGCCATCAAAGACGAAATCACTGCGATCACTGATGGAGGTAGGTTTTCATTTGGAATTTGAGTTTTGAATTGGCCAAGTAAATGTAACCACGGATGCCTCTCCATTTTTCTCGTACCTCCACTTGCATTGAGGCCAAAGACTTTGCCTTGTTCTGATGCAATTACTTCCATGATGTGGCCATACACTTATCCTTGTTTGTGATTGAGAGTGGGCAACTTTCTTTGAATATGGGCCTCAAGTTCAGCTTCATAAAAATGGTTTTCTTCCCGGATTAATCTTTGAACTTCAGCTTGCCTCACAACTTTTGGTATCAGGTATAGGTGTAGTGACATAAGAAGGGAGGGGCTGCTGGGGGCTCTGGGACCCTGGGCGGGCCAGGCGCTGAAGCCTCTTGGCGCCATGCGCTGGGTTCCCAGGCGGGGCAGACGCTTAAGCCTCTTGGCACCAGGCGTTGGGTTCTCGGGTGGCCCAGGCGCTTAAGCCGCTTGGCGCCGCCAAAGGGGGGGGGGGGGGCTGTGTGTGCTCTGTGGGATATCTGGGGGCGCACACGGCCCCACCCCTCGTTGGGGACTAGGCATAAAAGGGGAGCTCCCTGGACGATCAGGGCCAGTTGTAGCTCAAGACCCAAGACCCAAGACCAGCCATCTCAGGACCCTGGGACGCTGCGAAAGCCAGTGGTGGGACTCTGGAACTCCTGACTCTACGACCTTGTGAGGGCGAGTTCCAGAGCGTAGCCAGAGTAGTGTATCTAAGCTGTGTATCTAGGCTGTGTACCTAGGCTGTAACAGAGTATCAGGACTGTTGGAGAGTTGGACTGTTGGAGAGTTGGAGTGTTGGAGAGTTGGAGAGTTGGAGTGTTGTTGGATTGTACAAGTGTCTCCGGAACCCGTTACATAGGCAAGGAGAAGTTTGCATTCAGATCGAGACCCTCTCGTCCCACTCTCTCTTGAAGATGGAGAAGCACCGTATGTTCAATGGGTGGAGTGAATGAATTAGTTTTGTTGTTGTGCATCAAGGCTTTTCCAAGTTTGTACTTCCATTTGTTCCCAAAGATCAATGGTTCAGCCGGAGTGCAGTAGAGGAGGAGAGTGGAAAATACATCACGTAGTTGAGGCCCAAATCTGATGGCATTGGCTTCTTCCATTACTCGATCCTTTTCATTACCATCCTCAATAAGTCAGAGTTTCACAAAGGCTACTTGAAAGGTTTCACACTGTTCTCCGTAAATCTCGTGTCGTAAATCGATTGATCGTAAATCGATCAATGCATTGCGCGCTTTCAGATGCACTTCTGAGGCCGTGTGGAATGCTCTTCCTTCCGACATTAGGAAGCCACTGGAGCTACATCACTTTTAAATCTAATTTCTTGATAACTGATTATTGAGTTTAGTTTGTTGTTATTCCCCCTCACCTCCAATTAGCACGGTTGGCTATGTACTGTGCGAAAGAAGTAAAATATATATACATACATAAACACGTCATAAATGTGAGTCGCAAATCGGACTATCATAAACTGCATGTAATGTTTCCCAATTTTTTTATCAACACTTTTCCTGACATTTAAAACGACATTAAATCGATACTTATTTGAATGATAATGTTTTACAATTGTTACGCGATCAAAAATGGGCTTTCGAAAAGATCCGGACGGACGGAGTAACAAACGCAGACCTGCTCCATTGTAGTGTGATGATAAGGCTCATACCACAACAATGCAATGCTAGAAATAAGTTTTAGACTCACGAAAGCATTCGCTAAACAAAAGCAGCAAATATTTTATGGTTTTCCGTATAGAATGTGACAATTAGTGTCATATTTTTAATGTAGTTCACTTTTCTCCGAATTTATGGATATTAAAATATATCAATCGAGCCTGTGCTGTTGTATCTATAATAATGGCGTAGTATTAGGAAGATTATTTTGGAATTGCTATGCATTGGATGGTATTGGATCGTAAAAATACAACCCCTTTGTCAATCCACTGCTGGATGAGGGTTGGGTGTTTAGATCATACTTCACCAAACTGGTCAGTGCAAGTTGGTGAATGTGGCGAGCATAGAAGTACAGCACAGCAATTGACTGCTGAACAACCTTCTGATGCCCACCACGTCGCCTCTAACTACCTGTTTGTGCATGGCGGTTACCCATCCAATCACTATGTGGGCTCAAGCCTGCTTGGCTACCGAGATCTGACGAAATCAGGTGCTTTCCTGCTGGTTAAATTGTCGGCATTTCTTCGTCTTGCTTGTTTTCATTATTCATGATATAATGAATTTCTTTCCTTTGAAATCTCGCTGATGGGTGAAGGCTCCACACACGGTGTTGGTATTGGTTGGTTTGTTTAACCATACTTCACAACGCTCTTGTGTTTTTTTTAGGTCATGTATCATCACCATGCTGCTCCCTTCCTCATCCCATACTGACCAGCATGTTGAGGTATGGCCAGCACGAGGTCAGATATGACTCGCAGCTGATGCTAGCTGTGGGTGAGATGACTGGGTTTGGTTTAACACGGAGGCTTTCGTGTATCACTGGGTTTGCAGTGCAGTGTAGTAACCACTGGACCACCGCCCAAATAGATAACACTCATAAAGTAGGATTATCTATCTGTAAATTCATAAAACATCACTGCTGGCCATAATATTGATACTCAGAAAGAGAATATTGCAATCTCTATGTTTTTTTCTTCATGACCTGTATTTTAATTACCTATACCACACATTTGGGAATCTGCCACACAGTAATGGTTAGCACAATAGACTTGCAATCCAGAGGTCACCGGTTCTATCTCCCCGGGTACGGTAGACCAAAACAATTGGCAAGTTTCTTCAAATTCCGCTGCCTTTGTTCTTCTTGGTTCTTTCGGTAAAGTCACGTAGAAGGAAAATAATAAAATAATAAAAATAAAACATAATGAAAGAATGATTTTTTTATTTTATTATTTTCCTTCTACGTGACTTTACCGAAAGAACCAAGAAGATGAATCCCTGCAGTCACGAAAGCTTTAAATCGAAATTTTATTATGTTTTATTTTTATTATTTTATTACTTCCCTTCTACGTGACTTTACCGAAAGAACCAAGAAGATGAATCCCTGAAGTCACGAAAGCTTTAAATATAAATTTTATTATGTTTAATTTTTATTATTTTATTACTTCCCTTCTACGTGACTTTACCGAAAGAACCAAGAAGATGAATCCCTGAAGTCACGAAAGCTTTAAATCGAAATTTTATTATGTTTTATTGTTATTATTTTATTACTTCCCTTCTACGTGACTTTACCGAAAGAACCAAGAAGATGAATCCCTGAAGTCACGAAAGCTTTAAATCGAAATTTTATTATGTTTTATTGTTATTATTTTATTACTTCCCTTCTACGTGACTTTACCGAAAGAACCAAGAAGATGAATCCCTGAAGTCACGAAAGCTTTAAATCGAAATTTTATTATGTTTTATTGTTATTATTTTATTACTTCCCTTCTACGTGACTTTACCGAAAGAACCAAGAAGATGAATCCCTGCAGTCACGAAAGCTTTAAATCGAAATTTTATTATGTTTTATTGTTATTATTTTATTACTTCCCTTCTACGTGACTTTACCGAAAGAACCAAGAAGATGAATCCCTGAAGTCACGAAAGCTTTAAATATAAATTTTATTATGTTTAATTTTTATTATTTTATTACTTCCTTTCTACGTGACTTTACCGAAAGAACCAAGAAGATGAATCCCTGAAGTCACGAAAGCTTTAAATCGAAATTTTATTATGTTTTATTGTTATTATTTTATTACTTCCCTTCTACGTGACTTTACCGAAAGAACCAAGAAGATGAATCCCTGCAGTCACGAAAGAAGCTTTAAATCGAAAATTAAATCCACTGCCTTTGTCAAACTAGCAGAATAAATGGGTTTATCAGTTAGTCCATCGGGAGGTTGCATGTGTTGGGGGTAAAGTGTAGGAGGTACTCCTCCTACCCAGTGGCGTCACGAGGGTTGGTGTCACCCAGTGCGGTAACTCGTGGTGTCATCCCCCATGGATCTCCTCCCGAACCAGACCATACAGAATTCTTAATGTGTTTTTGTACTGTTACTCGTATTTACCGGATTTCACTGAATGTAATGGCAATAGTAGTGACGTAAACAACTAGCCACATTTAAATTACACCTTTAAATTACGATATACGTGCAGCCTAAATGTACTTTTACATAATTTAACGTGGTTAAAGTGAAAATTCGGTAAAAAAAATAAAATTCGAAGTAAAAAAACGTCAAAACATTTAATAACTACATTAAATCAGATATATATTTGTAAGACAGTGATGTTTGTAAAGACATTTAAAAAATACTAAAATGAAAAAAAAAAATTTAAGATTTGAGTTATATTTCTAATAATGTATGAAGAAACATAGCATTTCCCCCCACTTCGTGTTTTAAATTGTCAATTTCTCTATTTAGTTATCAAAGAGTTATATAATCGATATTTGTTCTACATGTAAGTTTATTATCAATATTAATCATAGAATAATATGTGATATAGTTGTAAATTGCTTAAATGTAATATTTCTTAGATTATATGAATACTAACAACAAAATTGTTTTGTAAAAAATTTCTACATTAAATTACAACATTATTAGTTACTGAGCGTAAGCCTTTTTTATTCTTCTCCTTTTCCTTTAATTACTACTTCATTCTCAATAAAGTTTTTGATATAGGTTCACAAATACGAATTACCACAATATTGTAGCTAAAACACCAGAAAATTTGACAAAATAAGCGACGATAAAAACACCAGCATCGACGAACTCAACAGCGCGTGCTTGTAGCGCGTGCAGACGAAACCACGTGACTCGAATCGTCACTGTAATTGGGTAACAACGACAGCTCTGACCGGAGCGCATGAAAAGGGTTCAAAAAGTTAATTAGAATAGAGTTTTAGCTTTGTATGTATTTTGATACAGTACATGTAAGCTGGTCTTACGCAAAATTTTGTTTGTTTTTATAACTAACTACAGGGATATTTTTTTATAAAAAAAATATATATAAATTTCTGCTGAAACACTGCACAAAATTGTTTATAGACAGTCATTTTAGTGTCACCACCCGGTGCTGTCCGCACCCCCGCACCCCCCTACCTTTTTCAAGAGTGTCTAACCAATGTTAAGGACTTTATGTAGTGAAGGCCTGTCTATCAGCAGGAGGCGTGGTGTGAGCAAACAATTGCAGGGCTGTACATGCAATTTTAGTTGCTGCCGGCATCACTTGCCTTACGCGATAGTTAAGTTCAATGCCAGTGACCCTGAGACTATGGGGCAGGCATGGCGATATCATGGACCTAACCTGCCACCCAATGGCATAATTGGTTAACAGAAGGGATTTTACTGTATATTAAATAGTGAAATAGGGCAAAGATTATGACACAGGGTTTTTGTGTTTGTAGCATGTAGGTTTGAAGTGGGTCAGGCTTTGTTCATATTTCACAATTAACTTACAAGCATGACCCTTGGTTAATCTGGAAGAAAGCCAGCAGTGTTCATTTCAAGTCTGCCATTTGCCCTGCATTTCTGTGATTGGAGGAAGGATTTGGGGTTATTGGTGGTGATGATGACGGTCATGGTGGGGTGGGTATTTCTGTTACGGGTGACGCTGTGGGAGTGTTTGGATTGGGGTTTGAGTTGTGGGATGATCGGACAATGCCATCATGTGTTTCTTGTGAGCACATTATTAGACGGAATGTGTTAAAGTTCTTCCGTGCCTCGTGCTTATTGGTTGGAAATGTTCGCACATTTAGTCTAATGTGGATTAGATTAAAATACGAATTGGTTTCCCACGCAGCACACGTATCGCCGTATGATATGTTGCAGATTTGAGCTTTATCCTCTCATACGGAGAAGTGCCATTGGCCCAGCGGTCGTGCTTCTTCCCGCTTGTTCCAGAGGTTCGTGGTTTGAACTCACAGACACGACTAATATTTTGGGTGTATTACCCTTAAAGTATGCGCTGTCTGCTGCTCCACAGTGGATGTTATTATATGATGCGTTTTTCGGAATAAGAGCAGGCCATTGTGTGCTGGTGTCATGGTTCAAATTGGGTAAGTAGAACAAATACTCGAAAATTACTTAATTGGGAAATGCTTAGCAAATTGGTCGCCCCCCTTCTCTAAAAACTTAGCAGAACCCTCCTGAAGAGGAGTCTTGAACTAAATTCACACAAATACATATGCATTGCATAGGTTTTATTCATATATTCTAGCGGCCTTCCACATGTCTAGAAACAATCCATCCTGAATGTGCTCCTTTTGTCTGAAGCTAAGCAGGAAGGAGCCAGGTTTAATACCTGGAGGAGTGACCACCAGGGCTTACCAAGTGATAAAGGCATCAGGCTAGGAGATAGCAGTCGTCAGTGTCACCCCCCTTCTATGTTTTGGATTATTTTTTCCAGGTACTCCTGCATTCCCATACATGGCAAAACATATATTAATAGCATTGGTCGAACACCTCCTGAAAAGAATCTGAAGACTTATTCAGGCTTTCCTGACTAAGCATTTGGCACTCTATGCATAAACGGAATAGAGGGGTAGTGGTACGTTGGCTCGCAGTACGAACCCAGCGGGCCCGGGTTCGTTTCCTGGCCACAATCAGTTTCAAGTGATATACGAGAAGTGGTCTTGCTCTCCCCCTCTTCATCAACATGCACTGACTTGTGTGGTGAAGTACGATCAAAACCATAGTGACCGACATGGTGTGGCAAAATCTTTGTCCATTGGTGAATTCAGAATTGTTGGAATGAATTTTTTTTTTTATAGTTTAAACATTTACGTTCAAAGAGAATGAGCCAAACATCCACGATCTCAGAACAGGGCTATTGCAAAAGTTTGAATCGGGACTCCGATTAGCAACGGCTTGCTACGTACGGTGCTAAAGATGTTCACCATCCATATATACATTGAGAACTTTGTGAAAAAATTAAGAAGGCTGGTAGCAGTGCATTGATAAAGCGAGCACTACTAACAACAGCAGCGTCTTGGGTAATGGCCAAGGTCGCGAGGTATTTGGCGTCCACGCTGCAAACATGGCATTCCTTTCCCGCACCCAGGAACACAGTGTGTCAGATGTGTTGCAATTCACATTGCCAGCACTGGACAGATATGTAAGTAAATAAATAAATAGAGCCACAGGCCCTTGTGGTATGTTTGGTGTCCCCCTCCACCCAGGCTTAGGGATTGTGGCCAAACAGGGCAATGGTGGTGCTGTGTTGCAACATTCAGAGTTATTTCAAATAATTGTTTCAACATTGAAGGTAGAAGATTTTGACAACTAAATTATTGTGTAAATGTATATACTGTACTGTATACGCGCAGGAAAACCCAAGTACAGCACGTGACATATTTTGTGTAACTTTTGAAAGTGTGACTAAATTGCATCCATAAAAAATACAGGGTTTAATAAAGAGCTTATAGACTGCTGTCTATGAATTCTATTCCCGTTTTGGATTTTTACTTATAAAGATGCACTGATTGGAATAATTATGGCAGGCTTACATTGAGTTAACTGCAGTTAAAGGACTTTTCACTAAGCTCTATTTGTACTGAAGATAGAGAAAAGTGTAAGAACGCAACACAATTGTGAAATACAATTGCAAAGTTATGGGAAACTGATGATAAATTAATATATCGTATCCTATTGTGGACATTTTTATCATGGTAACCAGAGTTGTAATATGTCACATTTTGTGAACAAGAATGTATTATTCCATACTCCAATTAACATTGTTTGTTCTATTTGGGTTGTCTGTATGGGATATTTGATGATAATCATTCACATCCAAACCACCTTGATTTCATATTCAAATCTAGAATTTACACCTTGATTTCAAGTTCCTACACAAACAATAGTTGAGAGGTTCCTAACTCCACTGATGCTCATTCCCCTAACCGATTGTTTATTGGTGAGCTGACAGTTGTAATTGCCTGGCAGGGATCGGTCTCGATAGCAAGAATTGTTCACTTCACACTAATTGGTAGATGCTAATTTTTCCGAATATTGAGAGATGCTGAGTTAAGTGGACCTTAAACCAGGATTTGAACTTGACAGTAACGAGGAGTGCTGGCACTCAACCAGCTTAGCTATTCCCCCCCCACCTTATCCTGACTTATTTCTTTATAATCAGCCATTATATAGCCACTGCTGGATGAAGGCCTCCATACACTGTCACCATCCATCAGCGTGTTGCCACTATCCATATCACTCCTGACAATGAACTGATCCCATCACATCATCCCCGTGGTGGTCATTCTCTTGGACAGTTCTCTCCACTGTATGCCATTTGGTCATCAGTGTCAACCATCGGCACTCATGCCTTCTAGCAACATGCCCTGCCCAGGCCCATTTACTTTAAATTGTTCACAAGATTAATTTATTTTTGTTCCCTGATCTACGTATTCCCTTCTCCGTCTCTCTGTGTAATTGAAAGCATGTACTTTTGGAAAGAAGTATGTTGATAATGAGGCCTATAAATAAGGGGGAAGCGGGGGGGGGGTCATGCTTGAGCGTGACCTATCAAATATATGTTTTAATAATTATGTAAATATGCTGTGGTAAGTCTCAAATGCCCTAGCAATGGTTTCCAGCTTCACACAGTCACGCCAGACTGGTATTGCAGACTCGCCGCAAACGATACACGTCAGCTTGAGAACTGAACAGCACTTAATGCAATTAACACTATTCCACGAAGCAATGCCACTCAATCCAAGCTGCTCTTTGTAAAATCACGTCATCTGCAGCTATCAGTTACAGTGTTGTAATGACAATGATTTAAATAATCCACTCCACCCGCAAGCACTGTTATTGCCTGGTGGCACTTTGGCTCAGATGGGAACCGGTGGCGAGGGTTAAATTTACGGTGAGAATCTTTGTTGGCATTACTGATGCATATGTGTTGGAGAGTAACTAAGAATTGAATGCGCGCAAGTTTGATATTTTTTACCAAATGTTAAATTATTTATGTGCCTGCTTCTATGCTACCCACAGTCTCCACGAAACCTGCTCTGACCAGCATGGTGAAGGATGGTCAAGTGATCCCCACAACTCGCATCGTGTGAAGAGGCCCTCATCCAATAGTCGACTGACAAAAGGGTACATTTACACGTGTCATGTTTAACCATCCTAAACTTTTAAAACAGAATAATCATTCTACAATTCTGCGTAAACATTTGACATTATTTGCCCCGCAACAAGAGGTTCCTGATTGCGATTCCCGACTCGGGCAACTTTCTGCGTGGAATTTGTATCTTCTCCCTCTGTTGCGCATGGGTTTTCTCTGGATTCTCTGGTTTCCTACAATAGCTGAACAAAATGACAAACATCCCAATGCTGAAATATTACCGGGGTAACAACGATACGCCTGTTTCACTTGCAAATTACTCGACTGAGGTTACACATAGCAGCAAGCCCCCCACTCCCCCCTCTCCACTGCGAAAAGTTAGTCTTGAAACACAGTGAGGTTTTGCAGCAAATCAAGTGATATCATAACATTTCACCGAGACAATATGGGAATTGACACCTGTGTTCTGGTGGCAGGAATTGATCTCGTGATACTGCACTGTGTTGCACGTTATTTTATTGAACAGTTGAACAGTTCTGATGGACTTGGGCCGACTTTCGCACTGAACCTGTGCCCTCCACCAGTCAACTGCTGGACGAAATTCTCCTACATGCCATGGGGTTTTGACCGGTCATGGGGTTTTGACCATACTTCACCACGCTGGTCAGTGCGGGTTGGTGAAGCTAGGAATAGGGCCATCCATAGGTGGGTGCGGGGCCCGGGGCAAACACCACCGTGATGTCGAAGCGTGCCCTTCCCCCCCCCACCCCCAAAATGCGGGGCCCGGGGCCGTCTCCCCTGATTCGTCGTACCCGAGGTACCGTTTTGGGTTGGAAGGTTGGGGTGGGCGCCCATTATTGGTTTAGATATCACTCGTTTTCCAATTAATGTTACCCGTGGCCAGGAATTTAAATCAAGAGTTTGTATTTATACTGGAGGAATCCGATGGGCTATAAGAAATTCTTCACCACATATTTCCAGTAGTTTTTTCACAGAGCAACTGAGTTCATAGTGTAATGCATGCTTGAAAATTTAAATGTGTAGTTTTTTCTCTCTCTCAATGTTGTAGCACCATATTCTCATATACATAAGATGAAATTTATCTCTTTATTTTGAAGCGGGAGAAATGCGGTACGTCAAGCGCCTTGAGTGAAAGGTGCTCTATGAATACAGATAGGATTAGATTTCCATATCAACATTTTAGCATCGAGAGCTTTCGTTCTTTCCTTAGCCATACCTGTCAACCCATACGGTTTGACCGTATTTTTGTACAGGGAAATTGAGTTTTCAAGTTCATACGGCGTACAGCCGTTCGAATACGGACAAAAATGTTTTTTGTCTATTTCTTTGTGTTTCTCCCTCGTAATGGGACTTTTGATGATGAACGTTGAGATGTATAAGGCCACGGGATGACCAATAAGGTCTGAGTTGGTCTGTAATAAGGTAGGGCACTGATCAGGGGTTGACAGCTATGGAATAAAGATCGGATTACATTTCCATATCAACATTTTAGCATCGAGGGCTTTCGTTCTTGCCTAATCCCCCTCTCTCAGCCACCCCGTTGCGAAACACGTGTGCCGCGTCATCACTCTGTCGTCACAACCACATGCCCCCCGCCCCCAGCGCGTGGCTGCGTGACGTCATCGCGTCGCTGACGTCACACCCGCGGCGAAGTCCTCTTGCGCGATGACGTCACCGCGCCGCCGATGATGCAACGCCGAGTTCACAGCTGTTCGCGATGACGTCACCACAACTGGCCGCTCGCATGGCGGACTCGCTAGCCGGCGTCTTAGGCAAGGCCAGCATTGAATTCAAGGCGGGACATGGCGAGGAGATACAACGCTTCGATGGTGGGTTGTGCTGCGGGGAACCACCACTGCCCCTTGTGTCGTTGAGAGAGTGCTGGGCCCCGTGTCCCCCACGCCTGTTCGTCGAGCCCCGTAGGCAACTCGTAGGACTGGTTCTGCCGCTGGCTTTGCTTGGTTGTGGGTGTCCTGGGTGTGCTGTGTGTGTGTCATTGTGTGTGCTGAGTGTGTGCTGTGTGTCGTGGGCGTGATGTGTCTGGTGTGTCCTGGGTGTGCTGTGTCGTGGGTGTGCTGAGTGTGTACTGTGTCGTGGGTGTGCTGTCTTGTGCGTGCTGTGTGTGTGCTGTGTGTGTGTGCTGTGTCTGGTGTACTGTGTGTGTCCTGGATGTGCTGTGTGTGTGCTTTGTCGTGGGTGTGCTGTCTTGTGTGTGCTGTGTGTGTGCTGTCTGGTGTACTGTGTGTGTGCTGTGTGTACTGTGTGTGTGCTGTGTGTACTGTGTGTGCTGTGTTCTGAGTGTACTGTGTGTGCTGTGTGTACTCTGTGTGCTGTGTGTACGCTGTGTGCTGTGTGTGTGCTGTGTGTACTGTGCGTGCTGTGTGTACTGTGTGTGCTGTGTTCTGAGTGTGCTGTGTTCTGAGTGTACTGTGTGTGTGCTTTGTCGTGGGTGTGCTGTCTTGTGTGTCCTGGGTGTGCTGTGTCGTGGGTGTGGGTATGTGCTGTGTGTGTGTGCTGTGTGTACTGTGTCTTGTGTGTCCTGGGTATGTGCTGTGTGTGTGTGCTGTGTGTACTGTGTCTTGTGTGTTCTGAGTGTGCTGTGTGTGTGCTGTATCGTGGGTGTGCTGTGTGATTGGTGCTGCGTGCTTGTGGTCTTGGCCCCTGTGTGATGCTCCACATTTCCACACGATGAGCCACTTTGTTGAGCTATCATTTGTGGCCTGGTCGCTTCTGAAAAACAAGCCAATAGCTCAGTGGACTTTACCTGGCAAGGTAAAACATAAATTGAAGCTTTCGTGACTGCAGGAATTACTCTTTGTTTCTTTCTGTAAAGTCACATAGAAATACTGTAATAGAGTAACGACGTTTCCACGGTTGCTTTCGACGGTTGCTTGTGCTGCAATCGAAACGTCGTACTCTGTTTACTTTCTACGTGACTTTACCGAAAGAACCAAAGAGTAAGGTAAAACATAGTTTTTAGTTTTACTTGTATATATTTTAAGCGATTTGACCCTGTGCACTCTTGTCGTGTTGTTGTTGTAACGTTCTGGCCCGCCCCTAGTGGACGCCTGTGACAACAGCGCTTTATAGCTTATCGGATTTCTCCAGTGAAGATAAACATGACTCTGTTTTTTTACGCTATGGGAACCTCATTTGCCAGTAAAAATATGATAATTGGTTTGTTACCCTTCTATCTGGCAACAAAACGGACACCTTTTTACAAGGAGTCATGTTTGCATAGACCGCAATACCTGCAGTCATAATACAAACAAAAGACACAACTCTGATAATGTGCACTGTCATAACTCTGTCCACTGACATAACTCTGATAATGTGCACATTATCAGAGTTATGTCTTTTGTTTGCATTATGACTGCAGGTATTGCGGTCTATGCAAACATGACTCCTTGTAAAAAGGTGTCAGTTTTGTTGCCAGATAGAAGGGTAAAAAACCAATTATCATGACTCTGTTTTGCCTGGAGTGGGTGCTCTGTACAGGATGCTGCGTCCTCGGTGTTGGCACTGCGTGTTGTGACGTGCACGCTGTGTGATGTGTCCTGAATGCTGGTTATAGTTGCTTCCCGTACATTCCGCTGACTGACATCTCAGAATCAGAATCTTTTTTTAATCCTTTATATTAAGTTCACTTGCTTGCTTGCTTGCGCGCTTACGACCGTGCAAATCTTTCGGTCGTTTTTTTACCCACTTCCCGTGATCCAATCGAGCTGATATTTTGCACACAGACTCGTTGTGCGTGACAATTTATTTTCGTGAATTTTTTTTCCACAATTTTACACTTTTTAGGAAAAAATCAATTATATTTAATTACCAATTGCTTAATGGTGGCAGGCAATCATCTGACCCATAGGTGGCAGCCATCTCAAGCCAGAGGACGAGAGGACTCTAGCCGCCACGCATATAAAGGATTTATAGTGAAAAACTTTGTTTTTACGGGTTATTTTTTATTTTGACCGAAGATATCCGATCAGCTACGAAGCTCTTTTTTTCACAGACGTCCACAGATCTCCAGAATACATCTGTTGAACACACCTGTGTTCTGTTGTCAGGAATCGAATTCGTACCAGCACCTGGGTGGCAATTGTGTTTACCGTTGTTACAGTGGAGTTGCTACGCTTTGGTAGACCTAAGCTGACTGCGAATAATATCCGGGTTTGATTTGCAGAAAGGGCGTCATCTCCTAGTGTGCTTTGCTGGATGTGTGTGCTGTGCCCTGAGTGTGAGGTGTTGTGTGTGTGTGTGCTGTGCCACAAAGTACACCTAGTATGCCACGAGCGGTTGTTTTTGTTCTGCCATAATAATAGGTGGTGTATCTTATTGTTGTGATACACTCGTCCCAATGATGTTAGTAATTGTACCTGTGTCGATTCAGTTCGTGAAATACTTTTTTAACATTGTGATGCATGTAGCGGGCTCTAGTGGCTGTAGGTGTCCTGTTACTTTTTTTACATGCAATATGCTTTTTTTTACTTAAGAAACTATAATTGATTAAGATCTACATAATTCAACTGGCAATAGAGTTATCAGTATTCTATTGTAATCTTAATTTGAATGTTTTGTAGATATTACAGAACATCATACAAAATTCCTGCTTTCCTCCCACTAATTAGACTGCCAAAAATATATCAGTATTGTAATCCTAATTTGAATGTTTGTTAATATTCCAGAACATTATACAACGTTCTTGCTTTCCTCCTTCCCACTGTACCACCTGTGAATATCGCCAATTCTTATGAGTACGTAATGAGCATATCTTTTTTTCTACATAACTAAGGCTAGAACTGTCTGGGACAACCTTTTCATGGCACTGGGTCAGTATAACCCAGTTTGGTAACTCATCAGTCGACCGAAAATGATCAACTCGCGTACTGCATGGCACTTGGCTGTGTGTATCGGTAACACGTGATATGCTGCAAAAATGCCTTTGTTAAATTACAAGCACGTGTTTCATTCGCAGTCGCCGATAACATGCTCGAATATAAGATGCACCTTTTATTAATCGTATATTAATTTCTGAATACAAGGTGATCCATTATAATGACCCGCTTCGTATATTTTCAACATGCGATTGAATATTTTAAAAGCATGCCTCCATATGTTACACAGAGGAACCGTGATAACCCTCGTGCCATCTCTTGCTCATGTATTGCACGGTGCAGATTCGGACTGCCCGATGACGGAGGCCCCGGCGGGGCCAGTCGAGGATGGCGCCCTGAGTCCACGCGGACTCCGTCACTCTGTGTCCAACCAGCTGCTGTTGGTCACGCTGCTGGAGCACCTATGCTCATTGTATGAGCGAGATCCCATAAACAAGCAGGCGCTCTTCCACGGTACGTAGCCCCGTCCGTCGAGACTTAACAAGAGTGGAACACGGTTAAGCGACACAAGACATTTCATATTGAATTGCAGCACTTAGTTTAACTGAGTTTACATTTACATAACACAGCTAACATGTCACTTGTGTTGATTTTACTGCAATTGGTCTCGGGACGGAAGAATGAAGCTTGGTGAGATTATTAGGAAAATGATTAGACCTCAACCTGTTGCTTAGAAAAAAACAGCAGTAACACATGTCCATTAATGCTCTAAATATTGGCATTTAAAAAACCCAAAGTCAATTCGCATATGAAGTATGTTTTCGAATTTATATTATTATAATTCTTCATATTATTACCAATGTTGGCTTATTAAGAGATATTTTTGTTACTTATTTTACGGTATTTTTTTTCATTACTCGCAATAGAATAATGAACACAATGGCCTCGCTCAAGGCTCGATTACCTATAATTATTTAAGATATATATCAGTGACACGTCACGTACATCATCTCGCAAGTTCATGACATAGCCCTTGCTGCACAGAGCACAAACCTGGAGAAGATTGCGAATACTCTTAAACGCTGATCTAACTTTATTGGACGCATCTTAGACTCCGATCAAATCCACCACTTGAACGGTCGTGCATCAGATGCCACCCTTCAGTTTAACACATTTGCAATGTTGTGGGTTTACAATGTTGTGGGTTTACTCTCCAACACACCGGTGTGCTGTACTCATAACGAATTAGCATGTTTTTTTTACGTGACAAATCTTACTCATTGGCTGTGTCGGGTGGTGGTGGGTTTAACGACACATATTTACTCGATCTAACCCAAAAAAAACACTTATAGATGCCACCCTTGATGTGTTCTTCTGTCGTAGCCCAGTGTGCTATGACCCCACTCCAAGATATCTAAGGATGATCACGGACATAAGCCTTAAACAGATCTGTGAAAATACCAAATAAAAAATCATCCTTCTACAGATACTTGCAGAAATTACTTGAAGCAACTCTAACTGATCGATTCAGTGGCAGAGTCGCTGTGCGCCAGCCTGGTCCGGGAGCTCATGCTCAAAACTGCTTGAATAAAGCAATGCGCATTTAACCGGAACACTGAAACCGACACCAATCCTCGGGCCCCCTGTTCTGGCTAACATTCTGCCACCGAATATGTGCAGAGACATGCAAACTGCAAAGGAGTTTACACGTTTTCTTGGCAATAACCTTGCCATCAACCAAAACCTCATCATTGTACTCAACTCCCGAACCCCTGCTGAGATCGTGCTGTCAAACATCCTTGAATCTTACCCAGATCCGGAATAATGCTGGCAAGCAGAGTGGAGCAAAGTGAACATCCAGAATAAACATGTAATTCGTGATCTAAGCATCACACCTCCTGGCTTTGACATTCGTCGTAGAAACTGGTGTGACCATCAACCGCATCTCATGCAACCCAAATCGTAGACCACACTAAACCACTGTTGTCTGATCTCATTTAAAGGAGGAATAGCAAAAAAACACAAACTCTCTCGTGCATCTCTCTCGTGGCTAGAAAACCTCTACAATGGCGTTTAGCTCCTGAACATATTTCCATGCGCAGATTAGAATAGAATTACTCATTATGAGTCTTTAATTTAATAAAGTTATATTGATAGCATTTAATTCCAGGAATCGGTTTAAAACTCATACAGTGAGGGAAAACAGTATTTGATCCCCTGCTGATTTTGTACGTTTGCCCACTGACAAAGAAATGATCAGTTTATAATTTTAATGGTAGGTTTATTTGAACAGTGAGAGACAGAATAACAACAACAAAATCCAGAAAAACGCATGTCAAAAATGTTATTAATTAATTTGCATTTTAATGAGGAAAATAAGTATTTGACCCCTCTGCAAAACATGACTTAGTACTTGGTGTCAAAACCCTTGTTGGCAATCACAGAGGTCAGACGTTTCTTGCAGTTGGCCACCAGGTTTGCACACATCTCAGGAGGGATTTTGTCCCACTCCTCTTCGCAGATCTTCTCCAAGTCATTAAGGTTTCGAGGCTGAAGTTTGACAACTCGAACCTTCAGCTCCCTCCACAGATTTTCTATGAGATTAAGGTCTGGAGACTGGCTAGGCCACTCCAGGACCTTAATGTGCTTCTTCTTGAGCCACTCCTTTGTTGCCTTGGCCCTGTGTTTTGGGTCATTGTCATGCTGGAATACCCATCCACAACCCATTTTCAATGCCCTGGCTGAGGGAAGGAGGTTCTCACCCAAGATTTGACAGTACATGGCCCCATCCATCGTCCCTTTGGTGCATCTGGCACAGAACAATGCACCACAATCTGAGCTATGTCACAAAATTTGCAAAGCACGACAATTCAAGGGAAGGAATCTGTGAAGATCAATTTCAATGAGATGTGCATCAGTGTATTTCCGATGTCAAAATTTGCCATCAATAAGATATTGCCGGATGGGTAGTCTAGACACAAGAATGCTTCTGCGTCATTTCACTGGATGAAAAATTGCAATCTGAAAACATAATACAGAGCTGCGAATTACGACACCATGTACAAACCGTGAATATCTGCGTCTGCATAAAACATTTATAAACTCCATATATATAAAATAGAGAAACTCGGTAAACATTATAGGGCAATCCCATTTCACTGGCAGATACTGGAAGATAAATAATTGTTAACTATTGCTAATTATTTTTATATTTACAAGACAGGAATATCAATACCATCAACAAACACCCAGTGGCACAAAATTGACCCTTGTATGGCATGTTTGTAATAACTGTGAAGCTGCGGAATTGTTATGTTTACAAGCACCCTCTGCCAGCAATTCTAATTGTGAAAATTTGAAATGTACGATTGAAATACGAACAGAAAAAAACATTTCTGCGTAGATGACTTTACTAGGACATTTTCCAGTTTTGGAAATAAGTATTTGATCCCCTGCTGATTTTGTACGTTTGCCCACTGACAAAAAAATGATCAGTCTATCATTTTAATGGTAGGTTTATTTGAACAGTGAGAGATAGAATAACAACAACAAAATCCAGAAAAACGCATGTCAAAAATGTTATAAATTGATTTGAATTTTAATGAGGGAAATAAGTATTTGACCCCCTCTCAATCAGAAAGATTTCTGGCTCCCAGGTGTCTTTTATACAGGTAACGAGCTGAGATTAGGAGCACACTCTTAAAGGGAGTGCTCCTAATCTCAGCTTGTTACCTGTATAAAAGACACCTGTTCACAGAAGCAATATTGCTGTTTATTTCCATGTTTCTTTGTTGAGTAATATCACGTTGCATTTGTAGTTCTGTGGCAATTTAGTTCACATATTAAGCCTTTTGCATGCTCTTCGAGATGTGATGGCATGTGAAGGTCCTTCAACGTATTAAATTATGTTCCTATGCATGCCAACAGCCATTGGTGCACACCTAATCCAACTGAAGCTGGTCTCGCCATCATCTTCTGCGATGAATTTGCCACGGTGCGGAATCAGTACAGCAAGGCTTTGTGTGACCTGCTGCGCTCCGGATCCAGCCACCTGCACACCGAGGTACTTTTAGCATCCTCTACGCTGGTGGTTCCCAACCTGTGGTTACGTGGACCACTGTTGGGCCACACAGGTTGAGGGAAGTGGTCCGTAGAACTCTCGCAGATACTATGATCAAAGAGTCGTTGTAATTGATAAATATGTCGTTGCTTTTGTGGTGGTCCACCACATTTTTATTTGAGGGTCGAGGGTGGCCTGCAGGTTCAGAAAGGTTGGAAACCACTTCTCTGCAGCTTTCATTTGCACTTTATTTCAGTATTCATGCTTATTAAGAAACAACATTATTGCAAGTCTTTTTTGATAGCACGGCCCCAGTGAGAACAATAATGTGCAATAAATGTACATGGTGATCCATTGGTAGGATACCCCATGGAATCCTCATGATGCCCTTACTTTTTTCTCATCAGGCGATTGAATACTGGATTGTGAAAACGATGGCTTCGCATCTTATAGAGGGAAAGTGCACAGAGATTCAATGAGCTTATTGAGATTGGTGGGTGATGTGTAGAGGCTGTGAAATAAAATGTATTTTACAGTAATTCTATTGTAGTTTTTGTGTGAAGTCTTTGTAATTGCATCACCAGTTTATTATACAGGCTAAATCACCCACCTTATTTAAGTGATTGTCGTGCTTTTAACAGAATGGTTTCACAGTTGGATATTAAATTGCACTGATAACGTGATAATATTGCGACTCTTGTATATCATTACGCTCTGTATATTTTTTATATTGCCATCGACTGTGTTCACTGTTGAGCAAAATTGGCGCAGGCATTGGTCGACTGCCCATCTGCATGTGTCCCGATGTCTGTGTCGTGACGCTTAGTGAACAAATAAAATTTCGATTTAAAGCTTTCGTGACTGCAGGGATTCATCTTCTTGGTTCTTTCGGTAAAGTCACGTAGAAGGGAAGTAATAAAATTATAAAAATAAACATAATAAAATAATTCTCACGACGTTTCGGCCACAACGCAAGCAGCCGTCTTCAGGTGAAAACCAGGTCTGTCGAGGCGACAGCGTCTGAATGAAACAGCACCATGCTTGGAGCGTATATTTAAGCTGGGTTGGAAGGGGGGGAAAGGGCGCCTTGACAAAAGAATTTGCATATCAAGAGGAATTTAGCATATTTATGGGAAATGCAGGTATGTGATTAGTACTACTTACAAATAAAATGTTCGCGTGTCTTTTCACAGCTGTCTCTCTTTCCTGAAGACTGTCCACGCCCATTGGCGCTACCCTCCAGGTATTATTAGGGAGAATGTAGTTATGAATTAGTTATGTTTTGTACAGTTCTGTTGTTTGCTAACATTATATACCGATTATATATCAGGCATTGATGTAAGTGACTAATTGGTATGTTTATTTGGCTAATTCCGCCTAAACAGCTCCAGGTTTCATTGTTCGAGGAGTCATTTGAGTGCTTATGATATATAGTTCATGTAAATGAGGTCAACGTTTTGTAAAAAAAAACACTTGTATTAATAATTTGGCTTATTGGCACCCGCACTGTCTGGCTGTTCTGCTTTTACAATAGGCCAGCAGATTTGTGCTGATATAGACACATATGACTTTTTAATTCCTATTCATATTGTTCAATTCATTAAATATAATTACATTCATGCACAAAATTCCAAGCCCATGCTTGTTCAGACAACATCGGGAATGGCTTATTATTGTTTATTGAATAATTGATAAAAATGTAATTTGCCTTGCACTAAGAATGTCCTTTCCAAAACAGCTCTGGTACTCCAAGCGTGTGGAATAATTAAATTAAATTATGAAATCGATTTGGTGGTGTAATGGCATCTTTCCCTTTTCTAAGGATCATAAACATGAGATGATAGCAGGACGTGCCGGGCCTGCGTGCTACACACTCCACACATGCTTAACTTGTGACCGACAATTGTTGCAGGCAGAAAGAGCAAGCTTTCCACACGCACACATCGCGTTACTTGAGCGAGTTTGAAGAGGTTTGCCGGCTTGGTCGCGGGGGCTATGGCCAGGTCTTCAAGGTATGCATTGATCCCACACCATCCACAATTAATGTTTCATAATCATTTGTTAATATAAATAGTAATTTACGACTCTCCGTAACGATGGCTTCCCCATGCCGTATCAATCTCGCAAGACGTTTAACCAAATTCACCACCTGATTTTTGCGTGAGTTGGCGAAGGGGGGCATCGGGAAGGGGGGGAGCGTGGGTGGGGGGCATGACCGATCCAGATACCATTCAACACTAATGTTAGTTGTGGCTAGGAATCCACTGACAGTCGCTTTATTCAGAGCAGATTGTGCAGATACCACTACCCTCCCACTCCCCACTTCGTTGTGCTACCAGGCACACATTCATTGTCGTAAAACTCCCTAATTGATTCACATCTGGGCCAGCGTTGTATGACTACTTGTATGCCTGTAGCATGATCTAGACAGTTGTACTTTCTTCAAGTCCTGCCAGAAGGTGGTGTTTGGGTCGCACATGTTTTGACTTAAAGCTTTCGTGACTGCAGGAATTCATTTTCTTTGGGTCTTTCGGTAAAGCCACGTAGATAGAAAAATAATAAAAAATATCACGACGTTTCGATCGCAGTACAAGCAATCGTCATCAGGTGAAAAAATATAGCTCTAACCGCTATATTTTTATTCTTTTTCTATCTACGTGGCTTTCCCAAAAGACCCAAAGAATATCACGAATGTTTGCCAATGTTTTTTCGAAACCCAAGGATTTAACTGCAAGCTCAAATTGGCGTTTGCATTAATTGCTGAACATGCCTTTGTGTGCGGTGGCCTAGGTGCGCAACAAGTTGGATAGACAGCTGTACGCTGTCAAAAAGGTGCTCATCAAGGGATCCGGCGAAAGTATTTGCAAAAAGGTTATTCCTCATCAACACAAATCTCACGTCAAACCATCTAACGTTTTAGGGGCTGTCCTAACTTTATGTTAATGTTGCATTAAGAAACATTTTTGGTGAATATAATGATTTATTCTTGAGTTGCATTTCGTGAATCCCGGTTTCAAAACCATGTTACCTTCCTTGCAGTTAAAGTTGTAGTTGCTTGTGAAAACGAATGCAAGGGCCAACATTCTTTTGTGTCCATTTTCTTCTGGCACAGCCGAGCCATCATGGATGGGGCCGTTACGGTGCAGGTTGTTTTCCACTGGCGATTAGCCATACCGTGCCAGCGCTAAACCATCATATCCTGGCCTCACAAGACATCTGAATCTGACTCGGGGGGCCAAACAGGGCCAGGGGTGGGGCTAATAACGGGTCTATTGCATGTAACATCAGTCATAAAAGTGTGAGGACATAGGATCAGCACGTCATTTGCATGTGACTTCTCCCGTTATTTGCATGTGACATAATTGTCACTGTTCGGCATCTGCAATAAAAGCAATAAAACTTGTGCCTCCTGAGCTGCACCGGGCTGGTTCGGCACGAGTCCAGAACGACTCGGGTGTAGAATGCAAAATAGGTAATTTTGCAGCAGTTTTCAAACTCGACGCTGTGTGTTAGGTGCTGCGGGAGGTAAAGCTGCTGGCCGGACTGCAGCACCTGAGCATTGTGGGCTACCACGGCGCATGGTTGGAGTTGCTCCAACCTCCTACTCTAGCAGGTACTTGACATGATATTGACTGGAGAAACAGTAAAAGCCGACCATCCTGAAGACATAACGTTACCTCTCCAGTGTTGCCGCTTGTTTGAAGTGGAGAGACCAAGTACTACGAAAGCACTTGCGAATGGCAACATCACCCCTCGCACTTTCCTGTTTTTTTTTTCCAGCCAGCCCAGGCCTCCCGGCATACTGGAGCTGGCTTCTCATTATTGCTGGGGACGTCGAATTGAATTGAGGCCCGTTTTTCCCTTGTGGCTGCTGCGGCAAGAACGTCAATGCAAATTCTATCCAATGCAACAGTTGTAAAGCTTGGTACCACAAACGCTGCGCTACTTTAGCCCGCATCCCCAGTTCAAATTCCGGCTGGTTCTGCAAATATTGTACATCATCCACTCCAACAACTCCACCTTGCACAACCACACTAGCACCACTACCTCATCCATCGCAACCACCGTTTCAACCACAACAAAACATCCACAACAAAAACGACCTCCGAATCCTTCAACTAAACATCAACAGCATCAACAACAAATATCTTGAACTCAGCACCTTCCTACAACAAAACTCCATTAATATAGGCGCTATCCAAGAAGCAAAATTAAAATACACTTCTCGCCCGCCCAACTTAAATTTTTTTACTTTCCTCCGTCGAGACCGACCAACAGCTGGTGGCGGTCTAGCTTTCCTCATCCATAACAGCATTCAATTTGAAGAAATTAAATTCCCAATGCTTCCTTCTGATATCACCACAGAAGTCTTAAGCGTCCTTATCAAATCCCATCTAGGCTCACTATAATTAACGTCTACAATATCTGGCTTCATGCCACTCGACAACGCATCCTTCCACAAAGCTACTCAAAGCCCCTGCACCTGCTAGGAAAATAAAATCCACCTTGCTTTCCTTCAGCTCTGCCAACGTGCAATCTACTTTAAACGCTCTTCCACCAAATAGCACCACCAAATAAATGTTTAACCACTTGCACACCGCTGCCACCATACACTGCCTGAATGCCTACAAGCCCCCAATGTCATGCTAGGGGGTTGGCCCCCACCCACAGCAGACGACGAAAAATCCCTGACCCGGGCAACTCGCACAAAACTGGCTCAACTCCGTTCAGGTTACTGCTCCATGCCAGCCGATTAACCAAAATCGAATCGACCCACACAGCCCCAAACTGCTGCCCTTTGTGCCAAGCAACGCCAGAAGACGTCTCCAATTTTCTCAGTTGCCCAAAACGCAGACCAAAAATTTAATTGATTGATCTCAGGCTAAACCCTTCTAAAGTGGTGACACAATGCCACCTATAAACAGAAGGTGCGAGAAAAACAACAACATAACGTTACGATCAACACTAATTATAATTGTGTAATGTGCACTTTTTATTGAAGATAAAAATCATCATTGTCATATGTTGACATTGTGGCTAATCACATTGACTTTTGTTGGGAATTTTTAACACTGAGAGGGTTTCCTTTTGTATGGTTTGAAGGCTGTCTCACTGCATCGTCGTCCGCTTGTGTTATGGCTGTGAGTGGTCCATTGGACTCAGCCACTGAGAGGTAAGCACGTGGTTAAACCTGAACACGAACAAGCAAAAGCTCTCCGATGTGTTTTCGGGTTGCACAGCGTGCCCTTCGCCATGATGTTGGATATTTCGCTCCCAAATGCTGCGAGCTTTTCCAGCTCCTAGCATGTGGTGTAAAACGTCGGACATTTTGAATGACATGCCATACATACCGAAAACACAAACGTGGGTTATACAGCACGCTTGCAAAAAATATGCAAGAGTCATAACACAATTAATGTCTGATTTAAACAAAAACTGTAACAAAATGTGTAGTTCAACTTACTTTTCCTCGAAATTTTGTTTTTGTTTGTCCGTGAAATTATATTTTAATTGCGTAGTGTAGTAGTTACAAAACGTGTAGTGTTTTATATCACGTTAATCTGTGTTAAATGGCATTCATTTTGTGTATTCTTGTTGCAGTGAAGCAAAGATAATGAACGCCAGCTCCGATAGCATTATCTTCCAGAGTGCCTCTCAATCCTCAGAGAAACAGACCACGGATACACCACCAGCAATTGCACCTGATCCAACTCTGCAACATCCACCCGAGCATGTGAAGCAAGTAGAGAATAAAGAGACCCTGAACCATAAGGACCTAAATCAAAACTGTGTTGAGCTGCTGGCATCTCGCAGCCTGCCAAGTGCAGAGGCAGGTTGCCAGAGAAATGTTGGCTGGTGTCCACCTGGTAGATTTTCTTCATGTCACGTGCCTTCTCTGGTCCAGGCCCATGATGGCTTAAACAGTGAGAGCCACGACAACAACGGCAGCAATAAGAATGGTAAAAACAAAAACGAGCGTTCTGGGAGAAAAAACGAGCATTCTGGGAGCAATGGCAAACCCACAAACCTCAGAAAGGAGTTGTATGAGAGCAACAGCAAGCTTGTTGGGAGTAATAATGAACTTTCTGAGAGTAGTAGTGAGCAATCTGAAAATAGCAACACCAGTTGGACTCCAGGGTCTGACAGCAAAGATGGGAGTTCGTGGCGAGAGATGGCTTGTATGAAGGTAAACATGCACTCGCGCGCATTTATTGGTGTTATACTAATAAGACTAATAACACTAATTGAGACTATTTCATGTAAATATGGATAATATAGGGTCTGATTTACTCGTGTACTACTTAATACAATGGTTGTTAGGCTCGTTTCAGCTACTTCGTGTGAATATTCAGCATGTCACTATCCATGAAATATATCTTTAATTATCTTATACCACGAATGAAGCAAACATTTAAAAGCTCAATGCGATGGTTTTACTCTGTGGCCGTGATGGAGGTTTTAAAGCCCAATCTCGTTTGCAGAGGGACCTTCACCTCGTCCTGTACATCCAGATGCAGCTGTGTGAAAGGTCCCTCAAAGAGTGGCTCATGGATCGGAATGCCCTTTGTGAGCGTTTCCAGGACTCAGCAGAGGGCGCCACTGCCCTTTCTGGCAAGTTTCTGCATTACCCCGTGGCACTATTAGTAATTACAGCAATGAAGGATTGCTAAACCGCCTTGTGGTCCTGTTAACGTGTTATGAATTTGCAGGGCATTTTATGATTTGTAATAAAAAGTTCTTATTATATAATTCCTCATATCCGAGAATAAGACGTGATTATTACAGCTGCTGTTTAGCTTTAAACCAGAGTATAAATTGAATTGTATAAATAAGACGTGAATGACTCTTTTTGTTTGGCTTTCAATTCTCTCAGTTGGTAAAATAATTGTCTTGGATGTCGTTTAAGAGCCAGACCACCCAAACCAGTGTGGAGTTAACCCTCCTTCTGAAAGCATGTCTCTGTGTATATATCTTAAATGTATACATCGAGCTATGCAGACAGATTTCATCTCTTGGGATTAATCATGGGGACCCCTTTCATGAATAGTAGAAATATTAACCTTTTTGTAAATGGTTTGAGGTTAAACGTTTAGCACATTTTAGCCTATTTGTATCCACACAGCCATATATATGAACATTATTACTGTAACTTACAAAAGCTTCTCAAACACTTGCAGTTAGAGGTCAAGTGATGCATAAATTAACATAAATTCCTGTAGCTCATTATAACATGCATCAAATTGCTTGTGCAAGGTTCAAAGTCTTTGATTTGGAATGTCACGTATAATGGGATTACATAACTCACTCCCAGCTACTAGAGGCCACAACGTTTAATACAGTTTTTTCTTCAAATAATTATTCTTGAATCGAACACTGACGCTGAATCGTGACAATGAATTTAATTTAAAATGAGGCAAAATGTGCTACCCCATAGAATATGTGCTACCCCTAACAATCATTATAACAAGGCATGCTCTGTCCGCTGCTGATTGAAGGCCTTCCTAAGTTGTCACCATCTTTCATGGTCCCTCAATACAACAACCCATACAGCTCCTTATACATTAGCTGACACTGAGTATATTTTTTACCAAATATAATATTGTCATTTCCAAATAACAGGCAATTTTTTCTTCAATATTTTTTATAATTCAATACAAAATCAACTAGCATTTTCTTTTACAGGTTAGAGGAAGCACACAATTATTAAAAATATATTAATTAACATTTCTGGCTACCATTCAATCTGCACTGAGCAACATGGTGATGTGTGACCAAACAACCCAATGTGGGAAGACCTTCATCCAGCAGTGCATTGACAAAGGGCACAACATAAATGTTTAACATACAGTACTATACATATATTATATACAGTGGTACCCTGGAGATCGAACTTAATTCGTTCCAGAAGGCCATTTGAACACCGATTTGTTCCAACACCGAATTAATTTTCTCCATAAGAATGAATGTAATGACATTAATTGGTTCCAGACACGAGAAATATCTCATTATAAAGCATTTTTACACGAAGTTTACAGTTATTACATGCATAAAATCATACAAAAAAACAAGAAACACAATAAATGGAATAAGTGAATAAATATATGGAATAAATTTAATAAATGAACATTGAACTTCAATTTACCTGTAGTAAGGATAGTTGATGGTTTGAGTGGAAGGTGGTGAGGAGGAGGTAGTAAAACCTTTGTCTGGGCAAGCGTCACGCACGCTGGGCATACGCGTCTCAGCCGTACAGGTTCTTTCAAGTCGCGATTGCCCGTTCGACCTCCGAATTTCGTTCAGTTTCCAGGGCAAAAAATGTTCGGAAATATCGTTCGAACACCTATTTGTTTGAGTTCTGGTGCGTTCGATCTCCGAGGTTCTACTGATTACCATTATGGCATCGCAGAACCGTGAGGGATGGTAGCAGATCTGGGAGAGCTTCATTAGTGGATTGAACATGGATGATGATGGTGATTACTACTATATAGTGACACATCTGCATATATAATTGATGAGTTTTTTTTTTAGTGTTAAAGGAAAGTTTGATTTCTGCAGCCTTCTGTATCCTTGTTGTTACAGGCCAGTCGTCCTAATCACGAGCACGTGTACCATTCACTCTTTGTTTTGGCAATGGACAGGGCGATATGCACTGGTGGATGGGAAGCAGACCACTCGAATGTTTCAGCAACTGCTGGAGGGAGTTCATTACATCCACTCGAGGGGTATCATGCACCGTGACCTCAAGGTTTGACAAACACTCTGCATTATCCTCTTTGCAAAATCTGCCTGTCTTCTACAGCTGCATGAGCACATCATCCATTGTTACAAACGCATTGTGTTTTCATAATGGCATGACGTGCATCAATAACATTTATCGCATTCTTCACAGTTTCCAGATTGTATCGTCTCTCTTATTGCGTGAACTGAAATAGTAATTACGAATGCACAACACATTGTAAAACTTGAGCTGGGGTATTTAATCGATACAATCTTGAAGGGCTGACTGTTACAACGAAATTAGACCAATTGTGAATGTGCTAACGTGTGGCCTCAAAGTGCACCTAGTCTGGCACAAGTGCCGTGGTGACGTCACCGCCGCTTAGTGCCGAATGCTGGTTGTTATTGCTGCTGTTGGGAGTGTGCGGTGAGGACTTGTGTTCGATCGCCCGTGACACTTTTATTACAATGTGTACCACTGCCTAGCAGGGTTTTTATTTCATCCAGCTCCTCTGTATTTGTGATAGTCCCCCCCCATTGTGAATCTATTAAGTTGAACTATTCTGCAGCATGTGTGCGTCTGTAAAATTAACCACTTTTGGGGACTCTGATGTAAACAAAAAGCTTTCTCCTTCATAGCCAAGGAATATTTTTCTCCATGGACCGGACCACCACGTGCGCATTGGAGACTTTGGGCTGGCTTGCCAGGACATTGTATATGAAGACCCCAGGCTCATGCGTGCCGGTAAACCTCTTGCAATACAAACCTGAAGTCACCTGCTTAGTAGTATTATGCTGTTTTCCCTCCTTCGCGTAAATGTACATTCCGGAAAAGAAGTTGAAATGTCTCTCCTAGTGTTTTAAAAGTTTAGTAAGCATTTACAGAAATTGCTTATGCAGATTTAAATTGTTCCGGTTATTTGCCTTTTCACAATATATTTCAAGTCCATTAGGCGTCCTCTGGTCTAACACCATTTGAGACGAGGCTCAAAAGAAAGCTGTCTCTGGTGTGGACCAATCAGTTTCAAGGACAATGCATATATTATCAGAGTATGTTTTTTTGTTTGCTTTCTGACCACAAAGCATCGTGGTTAATGCAGACATGATTCCTTGTAAAAGATTTCAGTTTGGTGTTTTAACATCTTAACACCTGTTTTGTTGCCAGAAAAAGGGGAAAACCCTATTATAAAATATTTAATTCTTATGGAAATATTTAATTATCATGGCGTCGTACCAAAACACACACACACATAGCTGCAGGCTCAGATACAATCCAATACATTTAATGGTGATGTCATAAATGTTCTGAATGTGGTAGACAAACAATATGCCAACATTTTATTTTTTAACAGGGTAGAGGGGTTGGCACGGTGGTTTGTGCACTCCATTATGAACCCAGCCACACCTGTGTTTTGATTCCTAGCCACTGCTCATATTCGTGGCAAGTGATAGCTGAACCAGTCCCGGGCCTCTCGTTTACTAAACTGCATTCACCAGCATGGTGATATCTGGTCAAACATCCTCCACGATCAACACGGCCGTGGATTGAAAAGTAGTTTTTTGTATTTGGAAACATAATTTGTTTATCATTGCTTCTAAGTTTTTTTTTTCATTTAGAATTATTTTTGGAGCACCCTATAAAATTAGTTGAGAACATTCACATTTTGGACTGTGGGGATGTGATGTTAATATTTAATATTTATTTTTGTACTCGCACCTTCAAGTTGTGATAGTATGACGAGTTGCGCTGCCCACATGCCAAACTCGCATGGATATTACCTTGCTTGTGGAAATGGGAATTTGTCGAATCGTTTCACCCAAGTAGGCTTCCTGGAGAACGCAGATGGCACGCGTCAACAACTGATGTGCACTTTTGCCGTACTGTGACCACAGCCAGTGCGTTCCAAGCCAGTGTGTGTGCGTGCTGTAATGTGGCCACAGCCAGTTTGTTCCAAGCCAGTGTGTGTGGGTGCTGCAATGTTGCCACAGCCAGTGCGTTCCAAGCCAGTGTGTGTGCGTGCTGTAATGTGGCCACAGCCAGTGTGTTCCAAGCCAGTGTGTGTGGGTGCTGCAATGTTGCCACTGGCAGTGTGTTCCAAGCCAGTGTGTGTGAGTGCCGTATTGCGGCCACAGCCAGTGTATTATAAGCCAGTGTGCGCGCATGCCCTCCCTTAACCGACCAAGCATTTATTGTTATCTGAGCCATGCGAAACAGTCAACTTAATTATTTCACCGTGCAAAGGCCATGATTTTGCACAAAAAGTAATTTCTTGACTATGCTACATTTCTAAGCGGGTTAATAGCGTTGCAGAGACAAACGTGCATTAAATATGCATGCAAAGGTATGACGTTCATGCCTCTTGTTAATAATGCATTGAGTAATGCATACTTTCGTGTGACAGTTGTAAGCGATGTCCATGAAACATGGATGCAAAATTAAAGAGTCATCCTCTCTATAGTGTTGTATGAGTGTAGTGAAAGCTTAATCTTTGTTCAAATAAGATATTCATTCTGATCTGTTATATTCAAAAGAGTGGAAATATGCGACATTTTATGTTTATTTAAATTATTGCTGTTCTAATAAAATAACATGTTCTAATTATTCCAGTGCTTTAATGTAATTTAAGATATGAAGTTGGACGGATGATGCAGAAACCGATATCAATTTGTTGGCATACCTATTTTGCAATTGGCAGCCGTCATCATAATCATGAGGAATCTGTCCAGTTTCTTGTATACGTTGTTTGAAAACTTGTCCTGAGCCCAATGATTCCTGTGCACATCACACAATAAGGCTTAATGACGAATGGGATAGGTTAGCATTCGAAGCAACAAAAAGGGCTCGTGATATTTAAATATATTGAGCAGAAGACAAGCCCACTTCCTTCAGCATTGACCTTGCTTTAGAGTAAAATCGGATGAGTACACGAATAGTGTGGAATAGCTTGGCGTGGCTTCTGTTTCAATATCATTAAGCCTCCTTTGCCAGTACCAAAATGTAATAATAGGATTTTTTCCCCCTTTTTTCTGGTAACAAAACTGAAATCTTTTTACAAGGATTTATGTCTGCATTAACCACAATACTTGCAGTCGAAATGCAAACAATAACACTATGATAATATATGCATTGTCCTTGAAACTGATTGGTCCACACCAAGGGATGACTTTCCTTTGTAGTTTCAAGGACAATGCATATATTATCATAATATGTTTTTGTTTGCATTTCGACTGCAAGTATTGTAGTTAATGCAGACATGAATCCTTGGAAAAAGGTTTCAGTTTTGTTGCCAGAAAAAGGGAAAAAATCCTGTTATTATTATTATTATTCTGTTTCAATGTTAACCTGTTTCCAGAGTTTATAGACCTCAGAAATTGGCACAGAATACATTTTTCTTTGCCTCAAGATATTATCATGCTGTGGCATTGGCAAGCCGCTCTGTCCTCTCAGGTAGCATCTGAAGAATGAAGCTATAACACACTCGTATTGTGTCTTCTTACTGGTAATTTGAGCATGATAGCGATTGATTTAATGAGCCATACTAGGAGCCAGTTGTTCAGTCTTTAATCTCCACTCAAATTACCAGCAAGACACCAACTGCTGAGCATTATTCGTGCGCAACACCACCAATGCCCTGAACACAAAAAAAGATCCCATCTCTAAAACAGACCGTAACATAAGAGCTTAATAGCGAGCGAGATACATTTCGATGTCACGCGATTATTACCCGCCTAACACACAATGCACTTCTCTGCCTTGACAGGTGCTGAATTTGCCAGTAGCGCTCACACGTCCGGCGTGGGCACTACCCTGTACGCGGCTCCCGAGCAGCTGTCGGGCTCCCACTACGACTTTAAGGTGGAGCAAAGCATCATTCCGCATTCTCTCATCAGCAGGGATGATAATGGCAACAGCCGACCCAAGTATTTCTTTACGTGTGCTCGCATAATTATCATCGTCATCAACATCTAGGTACGTTGAACTTCTTTCGCACCGTACGTAGCCAACCGCGCTAATCGGAGGTGCGGGGGGGAAGGACAACATTAGCTGTAGTCAATCCACTGCTTAGACGTAGGCCTCAAACAAGCCTCTGCTGTCTCCTGCAATCTTACGAAGTAACAGTCCACCGAGCACCTGCACACAAGCTGAGTCAGGTGGACGTACTTCGCATGTTTTAAATTCCTTGGATGCCCCCTCCCATCACTGTTGTTGATCATCAGCCATCATCTTGCCTAAACCGACTTATTTAACCTCCCTATGGTTTCGAATCGACGCGTTCCTCTTCCCTCAATGTAATTCCAAGCACTCATATCTGCATGTTTATTTGCATACTTTTTGGCTGTGCTAACCTACTGTGATGTAACTTTAATTGCTCAGATTTTGATTGTTAGCTCTTGCAATTGGTGTTTGCATCTGGTGGGGCCCATACACGGAGTTATATTGGAGAAGAGAAGCTGCTGGCCATAGGATTGAGCATACCAACCACTGTGTGTGCCGTGCTTCTCAGTATAGCTGCTCAGTTTGGTCATTTGCTGAAAAAACATCTGCAAAGAATACCTTTGTGTTTGCATTTCACCATTGTGGCACACACGGCAAAGTTGAATGGAAAACAATGTTTGCACATCTCTGTATTTTGTATATCGCCTAAGCCATACAACATTTTCGGGGGCACACCCATAGTTGAAGAACAGGGTTTTTTGCATGGGACCATGAATGGTTAAGATAAGTGCATTTTTAAATGTTTCTCCGTGTTTTACCTGTATTGGCACTTGACCTTCTCTTGTCACAGTTGCCATGGTTATGTGTTCTGGCTATAACCTGCAGATATTGTAGTAAAGTTACACTTCAAATTAATAAATTCTGTTCTTCTGCACGATGCGTATACGTTTATGGTGGTGTCATTATAAACGGCCTGTAACCATATCACCCAGAATGGGCTACATCTCGTCATAATCTGAGAGTCAACTAAATAAATATTCATTAGTATATGTATGTTTAACTTCTTCTGCACCGTACATGGCCAACCGTGGTAATTGGAGGTGTTAGGGAAGGCCAACAAACTGAATACACAAAGCAGTTCTAAAGTAATTAGTTTTAAATCTGTATTTAAAAGTGCATCGCTCCAGTGGCTTCCTAATATTGGAAGGAAGAGCGTTGCAGACAGCCGCAGAAGCGCATCTGAAAGGGGCACGTTACAGACAATATGCCTCTTTATATCCATCTCTTCACGTATGGTGCGAAAGAAGTTCAACATATACAAAAACATTTTTACAATTCCCATTCACCACACAGCCTTCTGGAAGTGATGCTTTTCAGGCAGCATTGGTTTAATATAAAAAAAAAAAACCTTCACCGGTTTCGACATTCAGTATGTCATCAGCAGTTAGGCTTGCTTAAACCATTGCTGGTGCACTGTCAGATGTTCTAAAAAAGAACGCTCTCTGATTTTTTGCATCAGGTTCGATGCAAAACTATAAAATACATAACGCAGCTTCCCAAAGCTCAGCAGATTTGAACCTGGATAGTGGTTGGATGAGTCACCACCATGCACAAAGAGGTTGGGCAGTGGACTACAGTGCAGAAACATCTATTGTTGGACTGTACTTCTGTGCTCCCACACCTATTCTTCCCGCCTTCACCTACCTGCAGTTACCGTGTGGTGAAGTAAGGTGAAATGACCTCCATAAAACGTTCATGGCATGTGGAGGCCCTCATACAGCAGTGTATTGACAAAAAGGGCTTTACATGTGCATTATTAAGAACATTAATGTAACTGAAGAGTTATATGGGGAAACACTATTTCAGGCAGTTATCCTTTATGAAAATTAAAAAAAGTCTTCATCAGCAGCATACAGCCAATATTCCTGACACGTAAACATTCAACTGTGTAGCTCTGACGTGTTTCCCAGGTTGTGCCGCTCGTTGTGTCCGGCATGATGTCTTAACGTTTCGCCCCACGCTCTGGGAGCCAAATTCAGTTCCTTCAACAGCTCCCGGCATGTGGAGTAAGGTCTTTCCGCAGCAGTAACACTCCACTGTGTTCCGCGTGTGTGTGTGTGACAGTCGGACATGTACAGTGTAGGGATCGTGCTGTTCGAGCTGTTCCAACCGTTCGGGACAGAGATGGAGCGTGTGAAGACCATCCAGGAACTTCGGGGTGGAGTTGTCTCCGGCCCTTTCACAGCACAGTGGCCCGAACAGGCCAAGTACATTGGCCTCCTGACTCAGGATGACCCTGCCGCGCGTCCTACCCCGCAAGACATCCTCACCACAGACCTGATTGTTAACAAGGACCAGGCAAGCACCCCTTCGCTCTACGTTGTGAAGTGCTTTGCGTTGCGCAATAGTCGTAAATCGCAAGCAGCGTGTGTGTACGTTCATTATTGGGAATGTGCAGTCAGGAGTATCGCATTTCTAGTAATCTTATCTCTTACGACAGTGCCCATTTTTCTTCTTTTTGAAGGAAGGCCTTACGTTACATATTTTTTTGTTAAGGAGGTCTTTTAAAGATCGTACAAAAGTGTGTGTTTTTGTCGATGCTTCTAAATTTATGCCAATGCAGTCCCAAACATTGTATGTGAATGTTTGCGTAGACCATTGCTAAACACACGTCTCTTCAATATTGGCGTCATCGTGGAGAATATAAATAACAACATGACGAGCATACGTGTCTCCTTCATACATCTCTCTCCACATTCGACAGTATTTAAAAAATATATAACATATTTTTAGTTAATAATTACACATTGAAATCCACATCAAAATTACAGGGTGTTAGACAGTAGGTGGTGTAGAGTATGAAAAACCAGCAGGACAGAGGCTTTAAGCTGTCCAGGTTGTAGACGTGTGGGCTCCATGCAAGCGATACCCATTATTGAAGTAAAACGCAGTTAATGCCATTGTTTGGTGCAAAGAGTCAAAAACCTGGTTGGGCATCGATGTTGGTAATTTTTGGGGCACAATGCCTCACAGTGAGAAGTTTGTGGGTTTGATTCCCGACTCGGGCACTGTTCTGTATGGAACTGTGCCTGTTCTTCCCCAGGTTTTCTAGTTTCGTCCCATAAAAAAACATACTTATCTGGCATTGGCATAAACATCACAGTTTTGAGAAATTACCTGCAAATTACTCAACTGGGATGACACGCAGTCACATTTCCCTCTACTGCAAACCATTGGTAGGACCCTCCTGAAAATGCCTTCGGATTCAGTGAAGCTTTCCTGGGTAAATAAGCATCATAATAATTTCTGATACAAGGATGCAATAGTTTTTTTTATTGTAAACGGTGTGATGAGATTTCCCAACGAGCACAAAAGGATGCGAATCCAGCTGAAGCTGAATTTTATTATGTTTTATTTGTATTATTTTATTACTTCCCTTCTACGTGACTTTACCGAAAGAACCAAGAAGCTGAAGCTGAATATCTTCTTGTTTCTTCTGGCAAGGCCAGACCGGCTATGATCAAAGTGTGTTTAGTTTGCCCATCGCCTCGCCCCCACAAGTGTAAAGTAAGCATGTGTTGCTTATATGAGAACTGTCCTCACATAAGGTTTGGTTATATCCAGCTTCTACTATATATAAACATTATTTATTAATGAAATACAGAAAATGCAGATTGATTTGAGAGGCATGGGAAACCAGCCAGAACTGGCACCAATAATTGTCCAAGCTCTGCGTCCCTATATTTATTAGGGCGTTTAGCCAACCCCATTAACAAGACTGTGTACATGTGGAAAGAAACCAGAGTACCCAGAGAAAACCCTAATGCATACAAGTGGAATAGCAATGCAAGTGTATCAACTTGCTGTACTATCATATCGTGACAACCCCCCAGGGGATTGTGACCTTAAAACTCAGTAGGATTCAATTTTGATTTAAAGCTTTCGTGACTGCATGGATTCATATTCTTGTTTCTTTCGGTAAAGTCACGTAGAAGGGAAATAATAATACAATTAAAAAAGTATAAAACAAATAAAAATTCTCACGATGTTTCGACTGCAACACAAGCAATCGTCGTCAGGTAGGATTGTTACTTTCAGGATTTGTGTCATCCACCAACCCTCGCCTCCACAGTGCTGGATTCGAGGCGTGGGCCACCAGCGCCCAGCTAAGACTAAGAAAACAAATGACCTTTGTTAATGTTTTGTATCCATTCAGGTTATCGTCAGCCTGCAGAGGCAGCTGTCGCAGAAGGACGAGGAGTTGGCCCGCCTGAAAGCCCTGCTCCAGAATAGAGAAGAAACCATCCGATGGCAAGAGAGGTCCATTGTCATGCTCAAGCATGGTTTAATATTTGCAAAGAACCTCAAATCTTAACAACAAACACACAACTACAACAGATAGAAACCTACCAACAACGAGTTCAGAAGCAATGTTTAATTTGGGATTTGTATAAATAGCTTTTATTGCCGCAGCACGTGCACGAGTATGCGTGTTTATGAACCGGGACACATTATATTCGAGCTACGGACCATTTAACTTTAAAGGGCTATTAACCACTTGGCAGTTGAAACGATGAGCAGTCTCTTAAATGCCCTCCATATCTATCCACCCAACAGTAACAACACGTTCCTTCAGAGTGGGCAGGTAGGAATTTGGTCGGACAGCGCATTCGTGCACGACAGAAAGCTCGCGGTCACGTGACGCACTTCAACCAATCCGGGAGCGTACATGTCTTGGGAGGGGCGTTGCACGACAGACAAATAATCCCTGGTGGGCAGTGTGGAACTGTTGTTCCTACCTGTATAAATGTGTACATCACAGTCGATCAGCAGCTGACTTGTGAGTAAAAGTAAGAGTAGTCACCGAAAATGTCGGGCCAGGATGGATGAGGAGGCCAAATAGCCTAGAGGGGCTGCATAATGCCAGCAGTGGCATGAGCTATAAATTGCGGGATTGCACCTTTAATTAAGAACATTAACCTTCGTAGCATTGCTGCTCTGCTACAATCTGACGCTCATTTTTTTTTTGAAACCTCACAATTTTCAATCTTGTACATGTGAACATGATAGAGCACCATAAATCCCCAACCTTATCACAATGTGAATGTATTCAACTATTCAAACGAATGTGTATACTCCTGATACATGCATAGGCTCATGCGTGTGACAATCGATTATGATTCATGCAAATTGTCTACGAATGTTTTGCTTTTGTTACATTTATAAACTACTTGTTACATATATAAATTATAAACACAAGTACGCATGATTCGATGCTTGTATTGTGAGCATCAGAATGTATTATAATTGCCGAATCCATCATATGCCCATTGTTGTGCATATCGGGTTTTAAACTGGAAAAAAAAACTGCATGGCTATCTTTTCGATCATTGTTTTGCGTCATTTAATCTGCATAGCAATACTGTATATATTTTCTGAAAGTTATTTAAAAAATATTGTTATTGACGGATGTTTGGTTTGTACGATGTATGTTTCTTTTATGACACTTGATGAGGCTATGCAGTGAGGAGATGTGAAACCATTTTTGGGGGGGCGGGGGGGGGTGCAGTGCTGTTTGTTATTCATCACTCTTACCTCGTGTGACTGACTGAGCTATGGTCGGTATTGTAAACTATAACAGAACCAGGAACGGAGAATATGGGATCTTCAAACTCATCTCCATCCTCACAGCTGCTCATTTATGGCTTTACTGGATTCAGAAAGTCCAAATCTACAAAATGTGAAACATCTGCGTACACGCAAACATTCTAAGTGTTTGCTTTTTATATCAATATGTTTATTTAAAAGTAATTATTCACAGCTTTTTGTTCTTTTACTGGATGAAGGCCTCACCACATCTTTAAGTAATGTAGGTACTTTCACCATACTTCACACAAGTGTCGGTTGAGATGGGGGCCTAAGGTATCTCTTGCTACTGATGTTCGCCATCGCCAGCAATCGATAAGGTCACCAGGAATCGATAAGGTCACCAGGAATCGATAAGGTCACCTGGTTCATAGTTACGTGCGCCAACCTCTGGGCTACCACTATGTGTTTACTGTAAAATAAACACGCATTTTTTTGTGCAATTGCTGAGTACGATTTTTTTTATTAAAAAAAGGTTGCTTTTGATATTTCATACCAGCATTTCCAAGAGAATGGGAACGTCCATAATTGGTCAAACCTGCTGACTGCGAGCACCTGGGGCCGTGTAATAACGAGCAAATGTTTGCATGCATAGTGGCGTTTCTGACCAAACAAGGACATGCTGACTAAACATTGACAGCACAGAAATGTGAGAGGCATTCAAATCCTGATGGATTTGTAGCTTATTTTTTGTTATTGTCTTCATGCTTCAGACAAAATAGACACACAAAAGAAGCACGTTATTTTTCGGGTGGGAGATGGGAATTTAGGGGTGGGGAGTGTCGATCAGCGACATGAACTACCTCGAGTATTTCTTATGTGTCCAACGTGACATGAAAAGCTTCTTAATTGTAATCAGGGCTCTGTACGGCACGTGGAAAGTGCTAATCAGTCAGACGCGTGCAGAGGGAGATGAGAATTAGTTTTTGAATGAGGGAGATTTGTCAACATGGGAGAGGCAGTATTACATGGTGGGTCGCGAGGACTGGAGTATGTACAAGAACACCTGGTCCAGTCCCGGGAAGCAAATGCCCCGATGCCCAATACAATATTTAAATGTGTCTATATAACGTAACTACATTGGCATATAAACAAACGAATCTGGGAGAGGGATGGTTCGAGTCGGACTTGTCACCACACTCCTTGGCAGATGGAATCGGGAACAAACACAGCATTGCTCCGATGTGTTTTCGGGTCATTGCCGTGTTATTCGGCATCATGCACGACGTTGCACTCCCAAGTCCTGCGAGCTTCAGAAACAACTGGAATATTCTTCAAGAACTGAAACTAAATAGTCAGTTTCTGCAGAAGCGTACGTGGCTCTGGGAGTAAATCGTCCAATGATACAAACCGGAAAACGCACCGAAAGAAATTCACTGTTTTACACGCGCGTGTGTGTGTGTGTTAGTAAAGCCGGTCCTTGCGAACAACGAGTACTTTATTTTGTTGATTGCGACATCCTCGGTGGGGTGACATCCTCGCGGAAATGTAACAGCAGCAGTCAGCAGCTTTGAGCAAACACGTGGCAGAGTGCCGCTGGCCTTTTTAATTGTCCGCACATCGGCAAGGCAGTGGATGTGTGTGTATGTCTTTTCCGTCTGTTCACGTCCAAACCACAAAAGGCGGCTGTCGGAATGCTCGAACGAAATGTGCCCATCTCAATGTGCGACACGTCTTCTTAGAAAAACACCGATTTAATCAGGGAGGCAAGCGGAGGGGTGGGGCAAGTTAGACAAACGAGATGTTGCAGACGTATTGACAATGCTTTGTTGCTGAGATCACACCAAGGCCCAATATTCAAATATGCTCAAAATGTCCCCCCCCCCCCCAATATATTGCTATAAAATAGGTTTCTGTTTATATGATTGTGGTTATGGTTGTACTTTATTAATCCCTAATCTCTGCCATTACATACAATAAAACAAGAAAAGGTAAAAAAACAGAGAAATGTAAGTCCATCCTATGTGTTAATTTAGTTTTCAAATTTTTACATTTTTTCTGGGGGGGGGGGGGGGAGACCCCCACACCACCTGGAAGATTTGGTCCCCCCCAATGTTGACTCCATGGCTACGAACTTGGATAACACCATCAATTACGCGCACAATCTGGTCGCAACCCTGGTCTGCGAAAACAATTGACGCCGCAGAGTAGGCTTACAAATTTATTGTTTTGAATTTTTGTTGGGACATCAGTTCTTAGCTCCCGATCTACATAATCATTGTCACTGTGTACGAACTCGCGCTTATTTTCGACGAAGCAGCCTTCATAGCACGTGTGTGCTATAAAGGCCATTGCCCGAAACGTCGCCAAATAGTATAATTTTAAGGCAGTATTATTGACGAATGTATTGAGTTTTTTCGGTATTGTGTTTGTTCACCACTGCCAAAGCAGTATCGCCAAATGATATGTTACATTGGAAAAATCGTGTCAGCTGGCGACTGTTCAGGGCAGTGGTTCTTCTTCACCTGGGGGTGCGAGATGTCCTTTCTGGGGGTGCGAGACATGGCCAGATGTTTTCAGAAGGTAAATATTCAAAAACACAAATTAAGCAGGGACACGTAAGTACACACCTACTTTGTTAATCAAACCCCTATGTATTTATTCAAATTATATATATTTTTTTTACGATTTAGAACCAAAGGGTTGCAAGGCTGCATTAAAATGTTTATGAACCACTGGTTTAGTGAGTCCATCCTGCAGTGGATTTATCATGCCGGATGATGATGCTGATGCACCTTCCCTGATTTCAAATATTTTATCTCGTTAACACACACACAATAAAACAACCAACACTTTATTTTCATGTCACCTGCCCGCAGACTCCATAGCTGGTAACCCCTTATCAGTCAGTGCCCCTACCTTATTACAGCCCAATTCAGACTTTATTGGTCACCCCGTGCCCCTTATAAAACTCAACGTTCATCCTACAAAGTGCCATCACAAGGGAGAAACACACACGAAAACAAAACTGTTTTATGTATTAATTTTGATAATTGGTGTCAATAATGCTACGTATGCTTACTGTCTGTGACATTGCAAGCTGATGCTGCTACTTGCTTGATATGTGGATGTACACACGTTGTAAATGTACAACAATAAACACAGACATTAATGAAGGGTCAAATAATACACTTTAATTCATATACGTCCCAATCCTGTTTGTCCAAATTTCAGGGAATCCTCAACATAAATGATTTACATAACCATTGCCCACCGATGATTCTGACTTTGTTTTAGTATTTGGCCGTATAACTTTGTTATTGCCCCTATCGAAACTGCTGTTCGCCGTATGGACCTGAAAAACGAAATTTCCCCGTGCCAAAGGGGTACCCCGGGGGCTTCTAAACCCGTGCGGGTAGACGCGGCATGAGACTGCCCACCACGTGCGTCTGGCGAGCACCACGCCTCCTCTCTGCCCCGAACACACACGCGGTGATGGTGGGGTGGGGGTGGCTCGCTCAGGTGTACGAATGTTCCCAGGTACAACACACGACACACACACACACGCGCGCTTGCTGTTGTCGGACACAGCACGCGTCCCGCATTCAAGACTCACCTGTGAGGTTTTTTTTGTTTTAGCCGGCCGCGTTCACGCGCATTGGAAACAGCTTCGAACCCTTAAAAAGTGTCGTGCACACACACACAACACACGTCGTCGTCGAGAGAGACAGGTGTGGTGGTGGTACGAGCGTGGCGAGTGCCGTTGTTTTCTCATCTTTGCGTGCTTCTCGATCAGCCCGACCACGGCGGAAGAAACCATGCCGGCGGGAGTGCAGGTAAGACGAAAGGGCCCTTCTTTGTTCTTTCCATCCCCATGTTTCACTCACCTTGCCGGCGGAATAGACACACCGCGCGCGCGTGTGCACAGCCGTGGGGCAAACCAATTGAGCATCCGATCGATTACGTTGTAGATTTAACGACGACAACACAAACGAGGGCAATTGGGTTGCAGATAAGGGTGAATTGGCGCACCCATCGGGTCGTTTTAACTGCGGCGAGCATCATCGTCGACGGCGGATGGTTTATCCACAAGCTGTCGGCCCTTTAACTCGCGGTCTGTGCGACGGCGACGCTCTGTCTCGACACCACGAGCCGATTCCATCGCTCCATCTCCCTTCGGTGGCGGTGTGGATCGCTGTCTCGAACGTCTACCACACCTCCCCCCCCCTCCCCGAGCAATTCGATCACCAGTGCCGGCTGTTGTTGGTTAAATCATCCCGGCTAGCCACGATGTGTGCCGCCAAAGCCCCCTATTTGCTCCTTGACAATTAACTTTTTTTTGACACTTAACTTTTTTAACACTTCACTTTTTTTGACACTTTACCTTTTTTTCACAACTCTTTTTTTTACACAGCGCAGTGGCGGCCTTGAACCGCTGCTCTTAACGCAACGGGTCATTTCAATGAACTTATCCACAATTAATGCTGTCTATTTTTGCTCATACAATTATGCGGTGCTCTTTAAAAGACGCGACTTTAATGGAATTGATGCGCGTTAATCGATACGATAAATGCTCGTTACAGTGCAGGGTGATTCGTGTGTAAATACAGCTGCTACTTTGTAATAGCGCTTGCCGTCTTCTCAACAGCTGATTATATACTGTGGAAGCGATGACTGCACATCTCACGGAGTGCCCGTTTTAAAATATGTCATTTAATTCGTCAAAATTGGTGGGACATGTACAGACGGAAATACAATATTGTTTTCTCTGTTACTGTACGGTGAATGTACCCCCTGTTGGGGTGTCGAAACATGCATCACCCATGTTCTTCACCTGAGGACGGCTGCTTGCGTTGTGGCCGAAACGTCGTGAGAATTATTTTATTATGTTTTATTATTTTGTTATGTTTTATTTTTATTATTTTATTACTTCCCTTCTACGTGACTTTACCGAAAGAACCAAGAAGATGCATCACCCTGTTTACACGTATTCCATTCTACATAATATTAAATATGTACTATGAAGGGTGATCCATGTATGGACACGCCACTGAAACAGGGGGAGGCATTCTATTGAAAGCAATTAATTTAAAATCATGTGTATTCAACAACACAGTGCACTTTTTTGTCTTGGGCTTCCATTCATGCACGAGTTTATTTGATGTTTGATGGGTTTACCTTCATTTTTATATTTGAATTGATGCCTGCAAATTCCATCCCACCATATATTTTCCAAAACTCGTATAACGTTGCTGATTAAAAAAAGAACGTCTTAACTCTTATCTTTTACAACTTAAATTAAACTAAAACGTGTTTTTATTTGACCAGGTAAGGCACACTGAGCTATGCAGCTTTTTTCTGAAGCTATCTGGCCATAAATAATTGCCCGACGAAGTTGCTTGCTTGGAAATTTATAGCAGCCAAATACTCTGAACGCGTGTTGATTCTAATTGTGGAGGTAAAAAAAACGGAGGATCCGGAGAAAAATTCACACGACCACGGGAAGAGAGACACGCAAACTCCAAATAGACAGCAGGCGTCAGGGTCGGGATCGAACCCACGACCTCCTTTGATAGGTGCTGGCCATTTGACCTTTTGGGCCTTTACACCTGTGCTCTGCAATTGCTTATATAGAAAATACCCCACAAATATTCCACGCGTTTCAGAATATTCCGTGGATTATAGAGTCAAACACAACCCTCATAACCGAAATGTTGTGAGGAGGTTTTATTCAGCAGTGGATTGATCAATTCTGATGATGCCAATAGTGACTGCAGTTAAACGTTCTTTTTTAAACTTTTTCTTGTCAAGCTTTGTTCATAAATGTATTTTAATTGACCCAATGTGTGTCGACTGCAGGTGCTGCCGATGCAGCCTACGAAGCAGATTTTCTGGAAGGTGGCGATCGGGTTGTTGGTGCTCTTTTCGCTGTTGGTCCTAGCAGGGGCTGGGGTCATCATCTGGTACTTTGTCAGTAAGTTACGCGCGGCAACTTACTCGCTCTTTTCAAAACTTTACTCTCTAAGGACTTTCCCTTTCATATAAAGTGACTAGTTTGCAAGGCTCTTGTGCTTATATAAGCCATATAAGATAAATAAACAGTGGACATTTACAGGCACGGCCCGTTTGTCAGTGCACTGCTAGACGATAGCAAAACAAACGCTTTATAGCACGTAAATATATCATGTGCTATGAAGAAAGGCCATTACTATACAAGTTGTCTATATTATTTCCTTTTAAGGCAGTATAATTGATGAATGTGATTAGTTTTTGTTGCTATATGTGCCGATGCACCACTGCTAATCATTATCTCCCAATACACTATTATATGAGGACCTGATTAATCATGGTGTGCAAGCCATGAGGGTTATTTGACCACATTTCACCATGCTGGTCCAGTGCACGTTGGTGATTGTGGGGGATGTCCATAAAAAGTTGTATTTCCCCGCACTGTCCTCTGTTACCCACATTGCCTACTGCACCTGATTTTGTGCATTGTGGGTGCCCATACAAACACTATCCAGGCTCAAAGCTGCTTGGCTTTTGAGGTCTGATGGTATTGGGTGTATTTTGGGTGATTTAGTCGAAGGCATACAAACAGTCGTGCACATTATAGACAACCAATCCATTATGTTGCTTATGTTGAAAGGGCTAATCTGAGAGATACAACTCCATGAGACACGTTTTACTTCTCCTAAAATGTGACGTACGTTTTTGAGATGCTGAGGAAATTGCAAGCCTGTATTCTGTGAATGTGGCCAGAATTCCTCTTCTTAACACTACGATGCCGAGACAGCTCAGATTAGGTAGCTTGATATTTGAATCTGTTGGATCTTCTGAATTATGGCCTACAAAAGAACACACACTTTAAATTGGCATTGCTGTGCAGGATGATGTATGTATGTATTTTGAAATTATCTTGCACAGTAATGAGTTTTAAATGTATATTTAAAAGTGCATAGCTCCAATGGCTTCCTTATATCGGATGAAAGAGCGTTCCAGATGGCTGTGAGAAGCGCATCTGAAAGTGTGCAATGCAGTGACCGTCTTTGTTCAATGGCTAGCCAAAAGCCGCTGCAATGCCGTTCACAGATGGTTTAGTGATCCTTATGAATCATTTTACCATCATGGAAATGCTGGTTGTTGGTTCATTGTTGACACAAAAAAATAAAGACTGTTTAAAAGGCAGCAAAATGGTCAAGACATCTTCGTCTGTGGTATCATTTCAATGAACAGTTGTTGCTGGTAAAAAAAAACGAAGCACTAGGTATGGATCAACCCTCGTTTTATAACAGCCCTTTGTCAACCCACTGGTTTTAGGTTTCCCTACGCTGTGTCGATTATGGGGGTTGCTTGACCATGCTCCTCTTGTACTTATGGTTTGGTAGAAGGGGGGAAACCCAGGACGGGTTTAAATAGCATTCGCCTGGGCTGGGAATGGAACTCGGGCTTGTCAGGCTTACAGTACGGTCGAGTAACCACTGTGCCACTACTCCATACAATTCCTCATATAAAACAATAACATTAGAAGTGTCAGTACAAATATATGCACGTATACAGTATATTATTCATACTCTTTGGTTTTTTCGGTAAAGTCACCTACGTACGTGACTTTACCGAAAAAACCAAAGAGTATGGATCCTTGCAGTCACGAAAACTTCAAATCTTTTAAGGTTGGTATAGGCTTCCAACTTTAGTACTGTAATGACCCGTCAGTAATTTATCATGTCATGTGCATCTCACGTCTGCTGCCTCTTAAAGCTTTTCGAAGTTCTTTTTGTGTTTAGTTTGTTGTCATTCCCCCACCCCTCCGATTATCACTGTTGGATATGTACTTTTCAAAAGAAGGTCAACATACAGATATGCACTTACACATTTCTAAGCATTTTTTTCAAGAGAGACCTACGTGGCGACTATTGGACTTTTGACAGAAGTCTTTTGAAACGTCAGTCCATAGCCAACCGTGTGTTCTCTAAATGTTGTGTGCACATGCCTCTGGATGTGCTTTGTGCATTGACATTTAGATCACTTTCAATGATAAAGAAAATGATTCTGAGATGTTCAAACATCACTCTTGGGCCAAAATCCCGATAACAACGTGGGTTCTGAATTGGTAAGGCTTCTCCGTAAAAATAAATATCCTCATTTTTATTGATGTGCAAATTGTTAGACGTTGTTTCAGTCTTACATTGCCTCCATTTAATATTTTACGCAAGCTCAATCTTACACAAATGTGGCAATGCCCCAGAACCTGCTTTAACCTTTACTTGTAAGGTAAAAAACCCAAAAATGTGCTGTTGCATGCTCTTTAGAATTCGCGCACAAACACATTGTGAATTGTGTAATGCAGGGAATTCCTATCAATTCACCTGTCACTTAACTCGATGCGTTAAGGTCATGGCAAGATTATATTGTATGGTATGGCTTGAATAAGAACTACCATGTGCCACTAAATACAGCACTTTAGTGGAGTAGAAAAGTGCATTCTTTCACCGGAACTGTTTGTGATTCAAGCATGAAACTTACTTTAAATATTCACAATGAAACGAAAAAACCTTAGCCTCCTAAACATCAAAAATAGTTTCCATTTGTCCCAGAAGACCACAATATTTGGTGGTGGCCATATTTTATTTTTGGTGACAAACGTTTCTTTCTTATTAAGTGACCCTAGGAGATAATACATGCCAAATTTGCTACGATTGTTTGTTATCTGCTCCACTATACACGATAACAGTTTTAAGCTCTCCTTCCACTGCTAGATAAAGGCCTTCCCATGCCATGTTGAATGCAGGTTGTGCCAAGTTTGTGCTGCATTGCACTCACCACTGTACTACTGCTCCACCCCATATATATATTAGTGTATATAGGAGTGCGGAAGCACGAACCTCTAAAGTGTTTAATGGCATAAAAAATATAGTATACTGTATACATATATGTTTTTGCTAGCCATCGAACAAAGATGGTCACTTCGTTGCGTGCTTTCAGATGCGCTTCTGCGGCCGTCTGGAACCCTTTTCCTTCTGATATTAGGAAGCCACTGGAGCTATGCACTTTTAAATCATTTAGATTGAAAACGTATTTCTTTAGAACTGCTTTGTGCGTTTACTTTGTTCACCTTCCCCCGCACCTCCGATTAGCACGGTTGGCTATGTACGGTGTGAACGAAGTTCAACATACATACATGTATAAACACTTGAAGAAAATTAACCTACTTTCAGTGTTATTAAAGCATGCTTTTTGTTTGTTGATACAGGCAGGTATGCATACAATTTAACATTGAGCCTGGAATTATACAATTTATGAAGAGTAATTTTACACCGCTAGACTCTCCTTTTAGAGCTCTTACTGTAAACTTCAGCATCTATGGGATTGGTGCACGCAGTACCAGTAGACGTGAATGTTGAGTTATTATTTTGAAGCAAAGATACGAAGAAGAAGGATTATTTTGCGTTATCTATTATGTGTTTTGTGTCAAACTGGGACCCTTATCCTTTCCTCTACGCATTTTACAGTTCACCAATATTGGTTCAAGCAAGCTTTGAATGCCGATGAGATGCATCATGTTGATACTGGTCTCGAGTTTGCTTATCTTGACCCAATGCTGCTGAAATGATGGTCTCTTTAGAGGCCTCGGTTGCTGATGGGCTGTGCAGATGTTATTGTTTTTAGTGAATGGACAAATATTGGAAACAGGTGTATGCATTGTCTGCTTATTTGTTTTGTTGACTCAACAAAAACTAGGGCCAGGCAATAAACACGAGGCAATAAACACGTTGGAAGGCAGACCAAGCACAGTTATTTGTTTTTGGGGGCTTTCACGCAGTTGCACAGATACAGTAATTTCGAGTCAAGTCAATGTATTTTTTCTGAACACGTGGCAACCTTTCTGGCACAAAACGCCATCATATCATTGCACACATTAACATAAAAATACGCAATTCTCTAGAGTAAAAAAAATAGAATCCAAAGAAAGTTATGGCTGTGAGTTGGTTATGGTATGTGAGCGGATAGATGTGTTTTGAGTTGTCACTTTAATGCGGTGATGGAGTCGATTGTGCGTATTGCTTCAGAGGATGTTCCATTGGTGTGGTGCTGCAAATAAGAAAGATTTGTCCCCCATGGTGGTGACTTTTGTTGTTGGTGTTTGAAGGATGGTTTAGGTTGAGGAGCAAAGTGATGAGTTTTTTTTTAATCCTTTATATTAAGTTCGCTTGCTTGCTTAGGACCGTGCAAATCTTTCGGTCGTTTTTTAACCCACTTCCCGTGATCCAATCGAGCTGACATTTTCCACACAGACTCGTTGTGCGTGACAATTAATGTTCGTGAATTTTTTTTCTCCAAAATTTTACACTTTTTAGGCCAAAAATATTATATTTAATTACCAATTGCATAATGGTGCAATGCAATCATCTGACCCATAGGTGGCAGCCATCTCAAGCCAGAGGACGAGAGGACTCTAGCCGCCACGCATATAAAGGATTTATAGTGAAAAACTTTGTTTTTACGGGTTATACTTATTTATCTTTATGATGCAAGGTGGAGCTTTGTTGTGTGTTGCTTTGCATGTTAATAAGATTACTTTGAAGTTTATTTTATGTTTAATTGGTAGCCATTGTAAGTGTTTTAGTCTTTGTATAATGCGGGATGATTTCTGGAGTTTGATCATGAGTCTAAGGGCATAATTCTGGATTAGTAGAAAGCGTGGCTGTGTGTTCAGGCAACCCAGGCAAGTGGGATGTAATAAATAATTACATTTTGTAATGTTGCAGCCTATAGTGAATACATGTTCACTCTTCCTGGATGAAATAGTTACTCATAAAATGTGAAGAATAAGGGGAATTTGGTACTGTTAAGAAGTGGTACAGGATAGCTGCTGAAGTGATGGTGTCACATTGCTTTCGGGATTGTCTGATGTTTGTACATAGGCTTATCTGTACGTGGGTCTACATTGTTTATCATAGTATGCTATACTGTGCAGTAATCTTATATCCATTCTCCCCATCTGCCCAAAGAAACAATTGACAATAAGCAATGGTTAGTGAAAGCATTGTTGTATTATTTGATCGGTTGATCGCAGGATTGCTCAACCAAAATTAATTTACAGATACGCTGAAGATAGCCAGAAAATGGCAGCACATTTGACAGATTCTTGAATCTAATTTGAGGAATATGCCAAATACCAATATGGATGTTCTCCATGTACCATGGTTTATTTCTGCACATGCTCAAACAATGGTGAATTGAATTGTCCAAACATCCCAATGGAGGACCTTCTGTAAAAAAGATAATTTAGGCTTGGGGACACCCTCATCTAGAAGTAGATAGCTCATGGCTGATGATGATGTCAAAAAGGAAATTATATCAAATGCGTGTTAACCCCCCCGCCCCTCCTCTTTTATCATGGGACCTGTTTGCCAGTAAAATAAAAAATAAGAATAGGATATGCATTGTCTTTTCAACTCGATTGGCCTACACCTGTTTTTTTGCCAGACTATTGTGATGAAGTGCCATATACAAATCTGGGACAGTATAACTTAATGTTTTGTTGGCCCACACAATTCATCACCGCCTATCCTCTCCCGGTTTGCTTGTGCAGCTCGCAACCAAAGCTCCCCTGAGCCATTGGTGGCGGTGCGATTCATTGGCTCCTTCACCATCACGGACGCCACCTTCGAAGCGCCACTCGTCGATCCGTCCAGTGCCAAGTTCCGGGCCCTCGCGAGCTCCACACAAGCCAAGGTGTGTTCATAAGTCCGCGATGACCGGGATCGAGGTGGCCAGGTGGCTTGAGGTCGAATCGCCGATAAGTCTGGATTTGAATGCGGTGATTGAACCGCGTTCTGAAGTGTATGGAGTTCATAGCATCAGCCCATGAAACAATGCATGCACACACGCAAAAAAACACCTTTGTATTAAAATAGGTTTTCACTTAAATTTGTGGAAAATTCTAGCTGTGAAACGTAAAAAACAACATGACATTTAAAATTGACTGCATTGTGATGAACATTTCTATCGCAGGGCATGTGGGGGAAATGCAGCACCCTTAATGTGGATAGAAGGTCACTTGAAGGGATCTCGGCAGTAGTTCTGTGAGCTCATTCCACAGGCCGTTATTTTTAAATCCTTTATATTAAGTTCGCTTGCTTGCTTGCTTGCGTGCTTGCTTGTTTGCTTACGACCGTGCAAATCTTTCGGTCGTTTTTTAACCCACTTCCCGTGATCCAATCGAGCTGACATTTTCCACACAGACTCGTTGTGCGTGGCAATTAATTTGCGTGAAAATTTTTTTCCAAAATTTTACACTGTTTAGGGAATTTTTTAAAAATATTTAATTACCAATTGCTTAATGCTGGCAGAGAATCATCTGACCCATAGGTGGCAGCCATCTCAAGCCAGAGGACGAGAGGACTTTAGCCGCCACGCATATAAAGGATTTAGAGTGAAAAACTTTGTTTTTACGGGTTAATTTTTTATACGGATTGATTCGCCTCTGTTGCAAGAGCTTCACATTGATACTCCATCCCTTGATGTGATGCTAATAGCAAATTGACGTAAAACTGTAAAAAAATGATAAAAACAGAGGTGACGTGTTCAGAAGAGAAGGCGAGGAAGAAAGAGTCCCAGATATAATCGGCCGTAGAAGTTTTTTTGGGTTAGAACGCGTAAATATATAAATGTGTCATTAAAACCCGCCACCACCCGATACTGCTACCTAGTAAGGGTTGTCACGTAAACAAAACATGCCAATTCGTCACTAGTACAGCACTAGTGTATAGTGTAGTGTATAGTGTAGTGTATAGTAGTGTATAGTGGAGTGTATAGTGTAGTATACTAGTACAGCACACCGGTGTGTTGAAGAGCCAAGCCACAACATTTACAATCAGAGTACGACGTTTCGCCAGTAATCACAACTAGCTTCATCAGGCGACAGCCAGATTTGTGGAGAAGTCCACCTGCTTCGTTCCTTATATAGAGGCGCAGATGTGGTGACCACGCTTCTGCGCTCTTGCGCAAAGTGGGGGGAGGGGGGTGTATAATCGGACTTGTTGTGAAAACTGAGCCCACTTGTTGAATCGGGCTTGCCCCCCACATGTTTGCTCTATCCTGTGTAAGTGCATTTGATTACATTTAATGGCGGTTGCAAATCTGATGTTACACTTCTGTACAAGTGCCTCTTGCTTGTTGCGCTTTGGTGGCATGCCTGTTAACAGAATTGTCATTTGGGGAAAGAGTGCTCGTAAAAAAAAGGCTCGGAACAACAATCGTCATTAACACAGCTTTATAGCTGATATTTTTATTTATTAAACTGGCCAGTGTGTTTGTGACGTAGTGAACGACAACAATTTTCAGTTCCGGATAAGGCTGGACTTGAAAAAAATCTGATTTGACTATCAAATTCGATTTTATCTGAATAATGAGCCTGCACGTTGCCTCGGGGTTTCCCCGCATGTCTGCTGTAGGTGCAGTCGGGTGCATTTCATTACGTAAGTGGTGGTTGTCAGTCCACTGTTGCATCTCTAAAAGTGCCTTTTATTGTCGGTGCACTTCGGGTGACACTCGATCTCGTAATATTGGGCTGGACAATTTTTTAAAAATTAAATTCCTTTGTTGAGGAAATTGACAGATCTAAAAAACACATTTCAGAGTATACGTCGTGCATAGGGGTGCCGCGGTGGTGAGATGTTAACTACCTCGCATGATATACAGGAAGTTGTGGGTTCCATCCCGACCCTGACGTCTGTATTATTGGAGTCTGCATGTTCTCGTGGTCACTTGGTTTTTTTCCTTCCCATATTTAGAATCAACGTGAATTTAGAGTATTTGGCTGCTATACATTTCCACGCGATAATTAATTTCGCTTCTTAAAAAGAGCTATACAGCTCATTGGGCCTTCCCTGGTAAAATAAAAAAAAGGTTTACTTTAATAGTTTTAGTTAACATCCTTCAGCGTATTGCATTTTGGAGAGAGAATGCACAAATCGAATGACGTGCGTTTGTCATCAACATTGCCTTATAGCAGAAACACAAAACCAGTCCATTGTACTTGTGACCAGGCCCTAATTGCTCATGGAATATTCTCAAGGGTCTCCAAACCTGGTCTCCACCTCCTGACAGTGGCGGGTGGTGGGGACATATTCTGGAGCCCAGGCCTGGACAGCTCCCACTGAAATAAAGCCCTGCTTTGTTATACACAGTGTCCGATAGCAAAAAAAAGTACCGTTTTAAAATTTATATTGAATACTCTTGTGGTTAGTCACTTTATAATAAACACTTGTCAATAAAAAGTTTGCCATGCAGATCATTCGTACAGCTTTCAGTTGCTGAAAGGCTGGACTTGCTGAGAGCAACAATTCCAGCACAGGACTAAGCTCCTTTGTGAGCTTCAAGTGAATCATTGTTCGTCATCCTTTCCACTCCTCGTGAAAACATTTGTAAATCTGAAGCTAACTAAAACATCGGGCTTAGTTCACCATAAAGCGCAGAGTGTTCCATCACGCGATCAATTCTCTCTCGTCACAAGAAGTGGTTTACTTTGTACATTGTGATTAAAACGTTCCTTTCCCAGCTTTCTTTGGTTAAGCAAAAACACTTGTGTTGATATTCTTTGGTTATTTCGGTAAACGTCACGTAGATAGAATAAAAATAAAATAAAAATGCAAGGGCGCTCGCTCCTAAATGGATATCAGGTAATATACTTGTTCAGGTGAAGACAGCGTCAGACGCTGTCTTCCCGGCAAACCTGTTCTTCACCTGAGGACGGCTGCTTGCGTGGTGGCCGAAACGTCGTGAGAATTATTTTATTATGTTTTGTTTTTATTATTTTATTATTTCCCTTCTACATGACTTTACCGATTGAACCAAGAAGATGAATCCCTGCAGTCACGAAAGCTTTAAATTGAAAAAATATACGTGTTGTTGTTTTTTTACACTTTCTTTTAAACGCCAACCGAACGCCGAAGGGATTTTAAACGAGCATTTACGAGTCGTCGAACGTCAGGCGACTGTAACACAAAATAAAGAGGGAATTGTGAGTTCGTGTCATTTATAGTCTTTTTTTGTGCTAGTTGTACTATAGTTGATGCACGGCATTGGATTTTTTGTTCGTGTATCGTTTGCTGCAAACCGGATTTCTACGGTGTAACGCGAGGTCCCCATCCAAAACGAGCATTTATTACCCAATGGGATTTATCGGTGCCAAAATAAATCCTACAGATAATACTGTATACAGTACAAAACATAGGGGGGGTGGGTGGAAGTGGAAAAATAAGGGGAGGAAAGAGGAGAGTAGGGACCCAGAGACTTAAAACTCCCTAAGCAATTCTCATTTGTGGCACAGGGTGTTAGGTAGCAGTCTGGGGGAAGCCCCCCCCTCTTCCCCCCACATTAAACCCTGCACACGCGCGCGTCCCATTGTCTCCCCGCGTGTCCGCAGGACGATGGGACAAGCTCCCGTGCACGGCGTGTACTTTTAGTGTAGTACTTCTCGGTGGCTAGGAGATGTTAACTCCCTCGCCTGGTATGCAGGAGGTCGTTGGTTCGATCACGACTCTGACGCCTGTATATTTGGAGGTTGTTCATAATCAACGTTTTTGGGTTTAGATCGCGTTATTTATAAATGTGTCGTAACCCTCCACCACCCGACACGGCCAATCAGTAAAAAAGTGTCACTTTGACAAAAGACAAATAGTTCACTGCTTTAGCCCACCGGTGTGTTGAAGCGTGAAACCACAACATTTACAATTTTGGTTGCATGTTCTCCCTGTGGTCACGTGGATTTTTCTCCCCGTCCTCCGGTTTTTCCCTCCACATTTAGAAACGTGTATATTCAGTATTTGGCTGCTTATACATTTACGTGTGATAAGCCACTACGTTCTAAAAAGAGCTATATAGCTCATTGGACCTTACCTGGTAAAGTAAAAACATTTTTAGTTTTGGTTTGGAGTCGAGACTAAAATAGAACAGACCTGGAAGAAGACCCAACGTCCAACGTTGTGTGCATGCCGATACCTGGGTCCACTGGCAGACCATCATTAAAAAAATAAACCTGCAGCGACCCAACTAAACAAAAGCTCTACAGTTCGTAAGTGCTACACATTTGTTCCGTTGTTATAAACAATTTAGATATGCGTGAAAAATTAGATATGTGTGAACCTAGATATACATTTTCCAGACACTTGTCTGTTTAAAAGCAAAAACAGACGAGCATAAGTAGTGTTTGATTAATATTCTAAATTAACATAATTATTTATAAACGTGTGAAATAATTCTCTTTTTCTCTCATCTTATGAACTCCCTCTGCTTCATGGCACGCTGTACTTTCTACAAAACGTGCATATGTACTTCAACAAGTCGTTTGTTTCCTGTCACAAACATGACATTTATCTTGCTCTGCCCGGTTTGGCGTTAATGTTTCACAAATAATACGTTTTAACTCGAGAATTTCCTCTTGTCATTCTTCACATCCCATAAGCTGGATTATTATTTTGTACACGTTTCCTCGGGACGGCCTACGTAGACGAGTTTATGAGTTTCATACATTGACTCCTTTTGCCTCATGGAAAAAAAACCCTAACAATTGCTATTGTGCTTGGTTTCAACAGTAAATGAAAAATTAGCTCTAATGTATTGTCCGCAAGCTCACCGTGTTTTACCAAAAGCAAATGTTAACACGGTCCTAAGTGCTGTTGAATAAGGATAGGTTGCTGTGTAGGAGAGTTATCAAAAAGATCAAAAGCGATGGGAGAATGGGGAGGAGGAAAGGGTCGTGGTAGAGAAGGTTTGGCAAGGAAACAATGGCTGCATTAACATTCACTTGTCATGAATACCCTTTGTAGCAATGTTTTTCCCCCCCTAGTCAAAATATGCCGTGGCTTCTATATCACTGCACCAATCGGCTACTTAGAAAGCTGTTCCTGAATGTATTTAGTGCAAGTCTATCAGATGGTAATCATGGTAAAGGTGACGTCATGAACGCAAACCATTACTGTACATGCGCATTGCTCAAGAGAAGCAGCTATATTGATTTAATTCCTGTTCAAGTGTGCATTATGTTGTGTAATTGGCTTGGGCATCTGAAGGCCCAATTGTTAATTGTTTTCCAAAGTGACCTTTACAATAACAATCAAGGCCGTTGTTCTGCTATGCTCACAGATGGAATAACCCTGACTTTGTGAAATCCAGAACGTTTAGCAGTTTGACTGAAAATGATTTAAAGGCAGGCAAAATAAAAGCTGACATTTATTTGTCCTCAATATTATTTTCAACCGCTTTATTCATTGACATCATCTATCATGATTACAGATTACATGTCTGTCTACTGTTAGGGCCCATAAAATATCAATTCTCAGAGCAAGTATTTATGCCTCTTGCTGGAATCAAATGGCCAATCTTTTGTCCTCAGATCGATGAAGTGTTCCAGTCATCAGTGCTGTCTCCATACTTCAAGGAAAGTAAAGTTTTGGGCTTCAGGTGACTAATTCAAACCTTTTCATTTAGAAAGAGAAGTGTGTTGTTTAAGGTTAATATATATATGAATGTGACTTCACCAGCAAAGCTTAATAAGCATCTCGACATTCTTAGACTTTCAAGAAGACATCACCATTCCCATACATATTCTACGAACACGCAGTCTTGTGAGCCACTGACTCAATAACAAGACAAGCTTGTGGGCATTTTTAATTTATGCAGCAGAGATATCCTAACTTCTGGCTGCTGAATTGTTTTGTTTAGCAAGGAGAAAGTACTTAGACTTTATGTTGTGTAACGTCGCAAATTATGATTCTTATCGGCTATTCGAGGCAATGCCCTCTAAAAGTCTTGGTATGTTCCTTCAAAGTTGCTTGGAAAATCACATTCATTCACCACTGGCATCGTCATTTTAATGTATAGCTGCTGAAGGAAATTAACTGTGAAGCACATTGCGCATTTACTAACAACTAGTTACGTATTGGACCGCACGATGTAATTCTTCGACTCGATCAAAGCCTAAAACAAATCGAGGAATTTGCTCAGAAATCCCAATCCTTTGCCTGCTAAAAGAGTTTGCTTCGACAACATCGTCCCATCGACCACTCCACCGCCAGTACCACAACCGCCCTTCCACACTCCACCTCTCGCGTACACACATCCAACACGTCATCACCCTGACCTTCGCCCATCACAGTCTTGTGGGGCTCGCAGCAATTGTCTGCAACGCTAAGGCGCGCGTGTTTGTGTGTGATGATGATGATGATGCAGCAGCGGCAGCGTAGTGGTGCGGTTCCTACTGGCGTTCGCGGTCCAGTCGTTCGGCAGCAACAAGTTGACCCGCCAGAACGTGCTGGACGCGTTCCGCAGCGGTGACCTCTACGATGCCACCACAGGCACGAGCATCAACCCTGGCTCGATCGCCATTAACTCTGGTACGAGCGTGTCGAGCGACTTGGCTTCGGGAAGTGTGCGTGGGGTTTTCGGCAAGTGCTGTCTCTGGTTTCACCTAAAAATCTCAGAAAGCTGAGAGGGAATGCATGACGCCAAGGTCGCCACCTCTGCTTGCTTAGCGATTGTCCATCGCACAGTAATCTCAACTAAAATCACAGCAAGCAGAGCTAAATAGCGTGGGTTGGGGTGGGCGGGTCACCTCTGCCTACAACCTTTTCCGCTGTAGACAAAACCCAGAGATATTTCCCAGTCGGTCAAGTTCTATAGCAACTGTGTGGCAGACTGCAATACAGTTCAACACAATACCACAAGATCACAAGTGATAACATCACATTTATCTCTATATTTAAGACTGAAACAGGAGGATTTCTCCACAAATCCGGCTGTTGTCTAGTGATGCTGGTTGTAATTACTGGCAAAACATCGTACTTGAATTGTAAATGTTGCGGGTTTACTCTCCAACACACAAGCGGTGTGCTGTACTTGGAACGAATTGACATGTTTTGTTTACGTGACAAACCTTACTAATTGGCTGTTGGGTGGTGGCGGGTTTAACGACACATTTATATTTACGCGATCTAACCCCAAAACCTCGCTTATGGTTAAAGCGTTGGAGTATTTTGCAAAATGTAAATATGAAAAAAGTGACATTTGAGAGAAAAAAAAACTATGTGAATGGGCAAAAAAATTTGTAGATTCTTTAAAGATGTCATGCCTACTAAAGTTTATACAAAATCAAGCAAACTTAAACATTCAACTGGATCAAACCTGACCCCTCCTTTATTGACTTAACTTTAAGAGGCTGAGCCCTATTTCACTTTGGCTGCTTTATATACGTTCAGAATGTGTGCTATCGTGCAAACCCTCAGCGTAATAAAGCTTTAATGCAAAATAAATGTGTTATTCCAGATGTAAAGACTGGAGACTTGGATATCGTGGCAGGTAAGATTTCACATGCACAGCAACACAATCACATTCGTCCTCTGAACCTTTTTGCCAAATTTGGTAACTTTCTCTTATACAGACAGGCCTCTGTTATGTGCCTGCACGTAACAATGATCCAGTCCATCAATCACCCGGTTGGCTTTCGAGACCAATATCATCCAAGAGCAATATTCTGTGTCTCATCAGCATATATGATCAGAATTTAATTCTCTTTCCACATGTAAAAATGTGTTTTAGTCAATATAAATCTATATGTAGAGACGGAATGGAATTCTGCTTTATATATATATATCCTTTAATTAATAATGCTCCACGAAAATAATGTGTACATTTTTTTTCTCAGTTCAAATATTTCCCCTGGATAATCCCTTCAGTTTGAATGTCTCGTTTTCAAGGCGTCCTCGGCTCTTGCCAATAACACCAACTGGACATCCTTAAAAAAAGCTTCATAGCCCATCAGGTTCCTCCAGTCTAAATATAGATTCTGATTCACCTGGCATCCCAGCACTATCTTCTCGGTTTTTTCGGTAAAGTCACGTAGAAGGGAAATAATAAAATAATAAAATAAAACATAATAAAATTATTATCACGACGTTTCGGCCACAACGCAAGCAGCCCTCCTCAGGTGAAGAACAGGTCTGTCGGGAAGACAGCGTCTGAAACATTTCAGACGCTGTCTTCCCGACAGACCTGTGGACGGCTGCTTGCGTTGTGGCCGAAACGTCGTGAGAATGATTTTATTATGTTTTATTTTTATTATTTTATTATTTCCCTTCTACCTGACTTTTCTGAAAGAACCAAGAAGATGAATCCCTGCAGTCACGAAAGCTTTAAATCAAAATCCCAGCACAATGTTACGATGATTATTATTTGGATTGTTTATCCTCACTGAGTCTCAAGACCATTTTTCATGAGGGTCTTGGCAAGTTTTTTTCGCAGCAAGCGACGATGTTACTCTGCGTAATCCCAACTTGGCGGATCATTTTTGAGCATCGGGATCTTTGGCCAGTACGAGTTACTTTGTTTTGGTTTTAATTTCATTTACTAACAATAATGATGCGCCACAACAATGCGTGTAGCGAATTGGCTCTTTCGTTGCGAGGTTCTTGTCCATTGGTTGCACATTGAGGTGGTCCTGGTTCTCAGACTGTCTGGAGGTGGTGAACTTGGGCGCCGACCCCACGGTGTCGGTGACATCGCGGGCCGGAAAGTCGTGCGCATGGATGATTGTGGCGCCCGAGGGCTCCCTGGTCCAACTTGCACTGCAGGCCGACCCCTCCACGACCGTCTGCACCGATGCTGTCGCCTTGTATGATGGGGTCCTGCCTGCTAACAGCAGCCTCGTCGCAGAGTAAGCAAAGAGTTGGCCGCACTTGCAGATTTTCCACGCCCCCCGTGGCTTTCTGGGTCGAATTACTTGCTGAGGTGTGTGTTTACAGCTTTGTTTGATTACAGTAGAATTCAAAGGTCTGTTCAATGATTAAAATGGCAACGGGATTTCTCTGATTGTCAGTGGCAATGATGTATTATAGCATTCCTGGGGTAGAGCTAGGGTTGCCACCTGTCCTGGGAAAATCCTAAATAATACACCACTCAAGACAACGCATTTATACATAGTTATCCCCTCTTCTTGTATTGAGTGCTATTACCTGCTGATCTGAGTTTAGATTCTCTGCCACGGCTTAACATCAGTGGTAAACGTTATCTGTGAACCTGGTTCTTGGCCCTATTCTCTCCCCTCACTCGCACTGATCAACAATCCCCATCACCGACACAGCATGGGGAGGCCTTCATCCAGAATTGAATTGGCAAATAATTGGAAATTGTATAATTATTTTACTGATGAACTAATTTGGAAATCAAACTTATTTAAATTAAATTGCTTGGAATGTGCAACCAATTTGTTGTTATAAGCCCCACCCATGTAAAATCGTATCAACTTCCATAATTATGTTTTGCCACAACAGGATTACAGAACGTGTAACAGTGCATTAAGAATATTCTGACAATATAAACATTTTGCTGCCTATGACCAAATTACCCAGAATACAACCCTACTCTTCAGATCTCTGAAGCGAAGCAGGCTTTGAGCCTGGATAGTGCTTTGATGGGTGACCACAAATGCATGCAAGCTTGTCACAGGCGACCATGTGACTGTGCTACGTGGTGGTAAGCAGAGTGGGCAGTGGATAAAAATTAACTTGTTGTACCGTACAGTATATGTTCCCACGTCGATGCTTCACGCCTTCAGCGGCCCCTGGACTATGGTCGAATAGCTTCCACGACCCACACGGTGTGAAGGTTGTCCTTTTGTATGACCTAAGCGTGTTTGTACGCATAAGAACACTGCGATATCTTCTTGGTTCTTTCGGTAAAGTCACGTAGAATGGAAATAATAAAATAATAAAAATAAAACATAATTAAATAATTCTCACGACGTTTCGGCCACAACGCAAGCAGCCGTCCTCAGGTGAAGAACAGGGCTGTCGGAAAGACAGCATCCAAATGAACACCACCAAGCTTGGCAGCGTATATTTAAGCTGGGTTAGAGGAGGAGAGCGCCTTGACAAAGGAATTTATATATCAACAGAGGAATTTAGCATATTTATGGAAATGCAGATATGGGATTAGTCACTCTTGATATGCTAATTATTTGTCAAGGCGCTCTTCCCCCTCCAACCCAGCTTAAATATATGCTCCAAGCCTGGTGGTGTTTCATTCAGACGCTGTCTTCCCGACAGCCCTGTTCTTCACCTGAGGACAGCTGCTTGCGTTGTGGCCGAAACGTCGTGAGAATTTAATTTTATTATGTTTTATTATTTTATTATTTCCCTTCTACGTGACTTTACCGAAAGAACCAAGAAGATGAATCCCTGCAGTCAGGAAAGCTTTAAATCGAAACACTGCGATAATTTGGGAACGTTTCCCGTTGGCAGCACGTGCACCCCGGCCTCTGGGGCAATCTCTTTCCATTCGTCTGGGCGCATCCTGCTGCTGGTGTGGCACAACCTCGCCAGTGGTGGCAGTGGCAGTAGCCACCAATTGGACGCCGTCACCCAGGCTGTGAAAAAACAAGGTACACTTGGATCGGCCTCAGTTGTGGCGAGATGTTAACTCCCTCGCCTGGTATACAGGAGGTCGTGGGTTCGATGCTGACACTGACGCCGCTTGTATATTTGGAGTTTGCGTGTCTCTCTCTCTCTCTCCCCCGTGGTCGCTTGGATTTTTCTCTGGGTTCCCTGGTTTATCCCTCTACATTTAGAAACACGCATTTAGAGTATTTGTCTGATATAAATATTCACGTGATAAGCCACTTTGATGAGCATTCATTTGTGGCCAGATCACTTATGGAGCTTTATAGCTGAGTGGGCCTTACCTGGTAAAATAAAAATTGCGAGATTTAATGCGCTGCATGATTTAAGATTCTCCACTCCTGTACAAGCTACACGGCTAACTGTGTTAGGCATGTTATCTGGAACATATGCAGCCTTTTGTCAATGCACTGCTGGATTAGTTTTTCCACACACTGTGTGGTTTTCGGGGTGGGTTGGGGGTTACTTGGTCGGTGCAGATTGGGGAGCTGAGATATGGGAGCTTAGACGTTACAATACAAGAATTGATTTTGCGGCTTTACCAACCTATGTGAATGGTCATCACCCGGTCGAGCAGTATTCGGCTTAAAAACCTGCTCTTTGGTAAGCTGTATGCCTGGTGCAAATTTAATAAATTCTGGTGCTGGTGGCAGAGGCAAACATAAACAGCAAAGTTAATTTAAGACATTTCAATTTGAATGGGCAATGTGCAGTGAACTCATTAATATGTTGTAAATCTCAAGAAAATACATTATGCTCTCAGACTTCTGAAGGCAAGGCCATTAGTCCTGAGATGCCTTGACAAGATTACATTTTTTTATATACACACTGGCAGGTGTTGCTCAATAGTTAGCAAATTCACAAGATGTTGAAACTTGCGCTCAGAAAAAAGAGACACGTTTCTCAACATTCTAGCCCATGGCTGTTTTTCTGCTCTGACATCATGAAAGTTTGCTTAAAGTTTCTCAAATGCATTCCATTCTGTTAAACTCGACACTTTACAGCAAAACATTGTTCACTCAACCACAAATGACTTGTGTCAGTATTGTGAAATGCCTGCACAAGTAATACTTGTCGGTGGGAAATACCATGATGCATTGCTTCTGATGTATGAATTTGTAAGCCTTCAGCTCACACACATATACCACGTCGATCCACGTCACGTTGATCCAGATCCCCGAGGACCCACATCACGTTGACCACGCGATCTGTGTTGCCTTGCCAGAGTGTGGGGGCGTGCGTCAGCTGCTCCCCACCATGGAATCTCAGGGCTTCGTGTCCACGCCTTTCTACCCGGACTTCTACCCCCCATATTTCAGCTGCAATTGGACGTTCATGGTAAGGTTTGCTCTCGCCCTGCACATCCAGGAGTCGCCAGTTCAATTCCATCTCCTGTCACGACAGTTGAAACGTGGGAGATTGCTTAAATTACCCCCGTCCCCTGCCCCCCTCCCCAATCGCCTCTGTCTATCCCGTCAGTGTGAACCGATTCCGTCACAATTTGTCGATCGGCAGGTCACTTGTGGTAGGGTAAGATGTGGGCACTCCCTCCTCTTCCTAGATGTCTGGGCAGGGTGGAAGCAAAGGTCAAATACCCTCTCGAGGTGCTCCTCCAGAGCTCCGTTTCGCACCTCCGATTAGCACGGTTGGCTACGTACGGTGTGAAGGAAGTTCAGCATATATACTTACATCGGGGAGGCTCTTCTGCCATCTTCTTCTTCTTCTCTTGTTCGTCCATCAAAGTTGATGATGACCATGGCAGGTTTGTCATTATGTTGGGTTTTGATGAGTGCGCAGATGGCTGAAGAGGCCAATCCGAGCCCGGAATTCTCTGTGGCACACTGGACAGGTCAGGGAGGATGTAGAGCTCTGAGGTGCAGCCACACGTCCTTCCTTGGTAGATTTGCGCTGCTGCCTCTTCAAGATGGCACAGGAGCGTCTCCTGCTCTCACAGAGGACTGCACCGTCCTGTACTTTTCTTCTCCAGGCAGGTCGGTCCTGTGCTAGGGATTCCCAGCTTTTAAGGTCGAATCCAAAGCTCTTCAAGGAAGCTTTCAGGGTGTCCTTGTAGCGCTTTTTGGGGCCACCTTGTGCTCGCTTGCCATTCCTCAGCTCGCCAAAGAAGACTTGTTTTGGAAGTCTCGCGTATGGCATTCTGGTCACGTGGCCAGTCCATCTAAGCTGTTCCTTCGCAAGCAAGGTGTAGATGCTGGGGATATTTGCCTTGCTGAGGACTTCCGTGTCAGGGATTCTGTCTTGCCACTTGATCTTCAGCAGTTTCCTCAGACAGCTCAAGTGGAAATGATTCAATTTCTTCTGCCATCAGTGATCGGAGCAAGCAATAACAGGGCTGCACTTTTACCTTTGATCCTTCCAGCGTCTTTATGTTTAATGGAAAACAACCAACGCTGCCTCAGGCCGTTGCTCTTGGCACAACGATTTTATGTTGTTCATTCACATCGTTTGGAAACTAGAATAAACATTTTATATGTAAATTAATAGTTAATAAATTCCATTTACAAAAAAAAACCCATCTGGGTATTGGTGAATTTCATTTTGAAAATATAAGCTCGGTCACAAAGGACTGTAAACAAAATAATCAGTAATTTTCACTTTAATTGGCTGGTTCCAAAAATGAAATGTAAGAATTTTAGTTTGATTTAATTGCAACAAGCGGTCTTTGCAGAGAATGAAATAGGTGTACCCCTAATGGGAATAAAGAGGCCATTTGAAGTGACTTCAGAAGTGGTTTTTTTCTTCATCTTCTGTGGCTGTTATCTGACACAGGGTGATACACAACTAGCTCCAATGTTCAGAATGTACATGTGTTTGTCTCATGACATGATACCAATAACACGGTTGAATTGTGATTGGAGGGTGGAAAAAATCTAACGTAATCCACCAAACCTGTGAATCTTTACACCGTGGTCAAGGTTGGGGTATGTGTTCAGGATATTTTCCTCTTCGATTTTGTTCAAATGAAGCCTCATCGTAGGAACCGATCAGACCTGAGTTGTAATATTGCATCCTATGCATTGACATATACATTATGAACCTACAAAATCTTTTGCAAATATTTACTGTTGAAAAGGTCATTCATATGTGACAATAGAAGCACGATAAATGTAACTATCACTTTTGGGGGTGATGCAGGAATTCTTTGTGCCCATAAAATATAACCTTTGAACTGCGGAGGAGGTGTTGAGAATATGATTGTATAAGCACTGCTCTGTTTACCGACATAAAGCAGTCAACAGCCACTTGATTCCAGGTCAGAGTTTCTGTACAGGAAATGAAACACAATGGGATAGTTTGTTGAAGGTAAGCTACAATTATGCTGTGGCATAGTGCCAGGCATGTCTGGGGAGGGTCCTGAGACCAGTGGCGCTTCCAAATTTCCCCTCTGCAGACAACGATGATGAGCCACGGATGAGACGATGATGACCTTTAAGTAAGCCATATCTTTCGGGGCCCAATTACTTGTCAGCCAGAGCAGATTATTGGCTGTCAGCCCACGGGGTTCGGAAGCAAGGGGAGGAGATGGCAAAAGCCAAGGGCATGGGAGGGGATGCAAAAAAAATTCTACAAGCCTTGCTAAAGACCTTTTATACAAGCCTTTTTTGCTGTGCGTTTGTGTGTGTGCACATGTATGTGTGTGTGTCTGCAGATGCCAAATGACTCATTTGGGCTCTCTCTAAACTTTGAGGGATACGAGCTGCAAGCACAGTCACCATCAGCAAGCCCTTGCCAGTATGAGTTGTGGATCATCAACGGACAAAAGTACGAACCGTAATTTTTGGTAGTTTATAGGACATGCTCCCCCCCCACCCACCTCTGTATTTTAAAGCACAAGTTGCAGGTGCATCTTATAATCCGGTAAGAGTTGGATGCCAAATTTGTATAACTTTATTGACAATGGGCAAACGCTTTGGGGTGTCATACCATCAGGAGCATCTGATAACCTGGAGAATATGGTATTTTTAGCATGTTCTCATTAAAGATGATAAAAGCAGCCGCCTAGAATGTGCAAACCTTGTGGTTTGTTTGCCCGTATGTTTTTGAAGCCATTTTTTTGGTTTCATTTCCCCTCCCGGAAGTTATAATCAGGGGGCGAGTTTATTAAATCCCCCCTGCAGTATAAATGGGCTCACCACAGTCGGCCAGATACGTAGGTAGCGTGTGGCGGGGTTAAAGTGCGGGTACTCCCAACTCTGCCAGAACGAGAGGTCCGACCAGTGTGGAAGTGTCGACCAAAAATATCCTCGAAAGGCTCTCTTGAAACAAAACTGAAACCTTTTTACAAGGAATCATGTTTACATTAACCACAATACCTGTGGTCAGAATGCAAACAAAAAACACACTCTGATAATGTATGCAAAAGAGGCCTTTTGGCGTCATCTGGTCGAACGCCATATGAGACTAGGCTCTAAGGAAAGCTGTCTCTAGTGTGGACCAATCAATTTCAAGGACAATGCATACATTATCAGTGTTTTTTGTTTGCATTCTGACTATAGGTATTGTGGTTAATGCAAACACGATTCCTTGTAAAAAGGTTTCAGTTTTGTTGCCAGAAAAAAGGGGAAAAAACCTATTATTATATTTTGCTACTGGCAAAAGAGGCCTCATGATGATGGCCCTCTTGAAGTTCACTCTACTGGAGGCCCTCCTGCCAGCAGTGGGCGTGAGCGAGCAATTTGCGGGGCTGCACCTTTAACCTTTCTAAGAATACGATGTCATATCCACAAGTCCTGTCTCACGCGTTTCGTTTTTTCCCCCCCGCCTGCGCTCCCTTTTTTTGGTTGCAGCTACTGCGGGAGCCTCGTGAGTGGATCGCGCATCCTGCGCGTTTCCACCGGGATGCTGTCGGTCTCCGTCAAGTTCGCGTCGCAGGGAATCCAGACCCGCGGCGGGATCAGAGCTGCTGTCAATGTCTACGACATCTACAATCGTGAGCCACCGCGATATTCTTACGAAGAGCTAGCAAAACTGAACACTGAGCACGGAACTCGAATGAGTTCACGGTTTGAGACCCAGTGGCGGCCCCGATTTAATACTGCGAGGATGTATTAACATTAAATACACGCCGTCTGCTTCACAATGAAATGTTAAAGGTCCCGTGAAGCCGCGGAGTTTTTATACACCCCTCCCTACGTCACGGTTTGGGGTCTGTACTGGGCTCCGATTGAAAAAATATATATATAACATCCCATAAAGCCATTTGAAACAGAGTAGGCCATGTGTGCTGGCATTCTGGTCCATATATGATAGCTTGCTCGCAAATTACTTAATTGGGAGGAAAAAAAAACGTAGCAACATCACCACCATTTTTTGGTGAACCAATACCCATTTACGCATTTGCAGGCCCCGGTGTTCACTTTGTGCACACAGGGGCAGCTGCCACTGGGGGGGGGGGGCCTGTCGGCTAAACTGCATTAAGTCAATTGAATGCTTGAGATGATGTGATTGTAAGGCACTTTGAGTTGCTGAAACACATAAATAAATGCAAATTCTTATTCCTTTTGACATCTAAGTGCCAGAAAGATGTGCATTCCTTAAACATATTGGCACAAGACAGAGGAAAGTGGAAACAAATGAGGAAATGTGCTGTGGGACACCTACGGTCTATCTGCCCATGGATGATTATGATGATGATCAAGGGATCGTTATGCTTGGTGGCCTACCGGGCATCCCAGTTTGTTTGTGCAACCAGTGCGGTGTGTCGTGTGCAGCGTGTCCCAGGGGAGGATTCCTGTGCAGCTCCAACTCGGAGTGCGTGACCATGTGCAACGGAATCCCCGACTGCCCCGACAAGAGCGACGAGATGAACTGCTGTGAGCTCTTTGCACCAACAGATTGTTTGGGCAAACGATAACAGTTGTGAACTCACCGAATTGAACGTTTTCCCGCGTTTAATGAGCCCGACTCTGCTGCCGATGAAATTAAAACTGGGCTAGGATTTTATTTGCTCAACCAAAATGCTGCTGGATGATATTAGTCACAGTACTGATGTCTGTGTTTGATATTTTTTTTATTTTTAATTGTTACTATATCTTACAACTTGGAGTGGAAGTGCGGTAGTTAGCGCAGTGCGCTGCGAACCCAGCCACTTAAGTTTGATTGCCAGCAATGACTAACACCGGTGGGGCGGGTTACCTGAACTGGTTCCATACATCGTGAAATATAGTCAACAACCGTCATAACTTACATGGTGTGGGAGATGCCTTCATCCAGCAGTGGATTGAGAGACTTTTTTTTACTTGTTTGGTGGTGCTTTTTTTACTCACCTATTCACACGTTCACTACACTTTGTTGTTATTTATAAATCTTCCACATATTGGACTCTGTGTAAGAGAATACTGTTTCTATCTTCCCCCCCACCCTCTCCGACACCCTGTGGTGCAGCCTGTCCCATGCAGTTCGAATGCGCAGCAGGCGCTGGCTGTGTGGCCTTGTCCGCCGTTTGCAGTGGCTCTGCCGATTGTGCTTCTGGGAACGATGAGAAGAGCTGTCTCGGAGAAGGTGCGCTACGTCCCACACCACACCGCTGCCGTGCCGAATCTCACGGCCCATTGTCAGGCGTCGAGTGACTGACTGTGACTGAGTCATTGTGGGGAAAACCTTGCAGCTTCATCATGGGACCTCCTTTGCCAGTACCAAAATATGAGAATAGGTTTTCCCCTTTTTTCTGGCAACAAAACAGGTGTTAAGATGTTGAAACACCAAACTGAAACCTTTTACAAGGAATCATGTCCGTATTAACCACAATACTTGTGGTCAGAATGCAAACAAAAAACATATTCTGATTGATTTGTCCACACCAGAGACGGCTTCCTTTTGAGCCTCGTCTCAAACGGTGTTAACAAAAGAAAGCAGTGTAGCCCATGAACAGAGTTCTCTATTGGGCATATGGGAGGTGGTGATTCATGGTGGACGGTCAACCGGTCAACTAGAAAGGAATGAACAGAATCCACATTTGTTACTTCATGCATTACAACCTGCTCTCCTTCCTGTGCTTGTCCTCTGGCAGAGGTCCCATGCAGTGCGTTCACATTCCACTGCAGCAGCGGGCAGTGCATCCGCAAGCCGAACCCGGAGTGCGACGGTCACAGCGACTGCCCGGATGGCTCCGACGAGCACTCGTGTGGTGAGCACATCCCCCACAGCAGCTGTTCTTTTTGATCCTCTTCATTTAATTGTGCTCACATAATTTTTACCGCACCCCCCCAACACACACACACATCCCTTTTTAGGTGCGCAAAATAATAACCTAAGAATGATTACGTTAGCTCTGTTCTGTCATGTCGATGGATGTCGAACATGGATGAGTCTGAATGATACCGATTCAAAAGCAGCTTTGCTGCTGGTTGGCTCAGAGGTGGGGGGCAATGATGGTGAAAGTGATGAGCCGGAACCGCTGAGATCCTGGGATCGAATCTAGGAAGCTGCCTGTGCATAAAAAAAAAAACTGGGGTCTTATGACTTTTTCAGGAGGGTCCTGAAAAAGAGTCATGATACTTTGTGAGGTTTTCCTGGATAAACAAGCATCGTCATTATTATTATAATAAATATTTCTGTTTGACTTTAAAAGTGCTGCCCATTCCCGTGTGGACCAGAAGCCACTTGAAGGGATCTGAAGTGGCTGATTTTAAATGGACACTACGTCTCATGACATAGGGATACAATTGCAGAGTATATATCTATATGTTGAAAGGAGCTTTGCCCAAATCGGCATCACCGTAAATGACCTGGGAAGTTGACTGGTGGTTGATGCTTCATGGAAGGCATTGCATGCTGCAGTCGGTCATGTAAATACTGTCCAGAGCTCACCACCTCTTAATTCTCTTCAGCATTTCTCATCGGCGTCTCTCAATTGCATTTTTTGTTTCTTCTTTCTCACCCCCCCCCCCCCCCCACCGCGCTCCACCTCCTCCTCCTCAGCCTGCGGCAAACGGATGGTGCAGAGTCGTATCGTGGGGGGTGAGAGTGCCGTGGCGGGTGCCTGGCCATGGCAGGCCAGCCTGCGAAGCGGCCTTACCAACAGCCACCACTGTGGCGGCTCCCTCATCCACCCGAAATGGGTCCTCACGGCCGCGCACTGCGTCGACAGAAAGTGCGTCCATTTCTGTCGTGTCGGCGCGTCCTTTCTGACCGTGTGGTGCAATGAGGCTGCGATTGGAGAACGGCGCAAATAAAATGTGTAATTATGCGGAATATTATTTACAAAGGTTACAACCCTGCCTGCTTTTTATTTATATTCATAAAATGTACCATGGCTTATGGAGATTAGACATTTTGACTGATCCCCTATTAATTTTAAGCGAAACGTATCATTTATGAAACAGTTTTTTTTCACATATATTGTTTTTTTTCCATGAAAATTGTAGGGCTGAGGCTCTGAGTGACTGGACGCTCTTATTCGGGAAACTGCTGCTGGACAAGGAAGACCCGATGGAGCAGCATCGCTCAATCCGCCAGATCATTGTGCACAGACAGTACGTCGGCACGGGGAATGACTACGACATCGCGCTCCTAGAACTCGACTCGCCCGTCAACCTCACGGAGCAAGTGCAGACCGTGTGCATGCCGGCCGCGTCGCACGTCTTCCTGCCGGGACAGATGTGTTGGGTTTCTGGCTGGGGGACTGTCAAAGGCAACGATTGTGAGTTGAGACACATGACTCACGTGCATGTATATATCATTTTTCACCACAATTGCTGAACACCAGTAAAACATTCCCAAAATGCCAAGTGGGCCCAGCAACCATACAGCATGAAGGAAACGGTGGTGCTACCCACCACATAGCCCCCCCACCTCCCCCCCCCCAACAATCCCTATGGCTATCTATTTGTGCGTGGTGGTGACCCACTTCACAACTGTCCACTGTTCAACCTCGCTTGGCTGTGGGAGATCTGACGAGATCGGGGCCCATTTTTGCTGGGGTGATTTTGGTCAAAGGCCAAACAGAACATAATTAGCATAAATACGGCACAATTCCATGACAGAACCCAGTGACTACAGTTTTTGGAGCCGCAACCTGCGCCATGGGTTTAAAAAAGAATATTATCAGGAAAACGAATTAACTGAAATGCAACTGCAGTGACTTCCAACGGTGTTTCTGCGCCAGATGGGTGCCTGCACGCCATGTAGCTTCCCACGACAATCGGTCTGAGGCAGAGTTTGTGGTTCGAGCCATGAGCCATCGTTGCCAGAACACATTACAGATGCTGCCACCACATGCGCTAGATCGTTACCTCCGTTTAACGGTGACTGATTTTAAAAGGGCGTTTAGGAATGATTCTTTATTGTGTGCATGCTCGTTGATTAAATGAACCTCGTGATGATTAGTGTGTTTGTTGTTGTTGTTGCAGTATCCCTATCCAACAACTTGCAGGAGGTCCAACTGCCCCTGATAAGCCAGAGCGACTGCATAGGCAGCTACGACCATGCAACGCCACGCATGCTGTGCGCCGGCTACCCTAACGGAGGAAAGGACGCGTGCCAGGTGAGACCAATGGATGTTCAGCACAAGTATGCTTGGTGTACTTGCATAGGTTCAAGGCTGCCCTTAGGTCCCCGGAGGTCCAGGACAGAATGCCACTTAGGGGGCCCATTATTCAGGCCCAGGGAACATTGTACCTTGTGCCAAATATACAAGCGTCGGGGTCGGGATCGGGATCGAACCCACGACCTCCTGTATGCCAGGTTTTTTCGGTAAAGTCACGTAGGTAAAAAATTAAAATTGATAAAAGTAAAAAAAAATCACAACGTTTCGGAGGCAACACAAGCTTCCGTCTTCAGGTGGAACCGTCACAGCACGAAAGCTTTAAATCTAGGGTTAACATCTCACCACCGAGATGTATGTTGAACGTCTTTCGCGCACCGTACGTAGCCAACCGTGCGAATCGGAGGTGTGAGATGTACTGTACAGACAATTCAGCAAAGCACAAAAACGATGTGAATGTGAAATACAACTATAAAGTTGCAGGAATCAGATATTGTGACAATGTAATATTTGTAAAAAAAAACAATGTAACGACAACCGGAGCAGAGCGCGCACTCCCACTGCAGTGGCATCGGGTTTGATTCCTCGCCACATGCAGCACCAATGAACAAAAGTGTTGCCCGACTCGCCCCAGACGCTTAGCCCTAGGGAGACAAAGGTGGCTACAAGTGTCGTTTTGGCCACGCGATTCATTCGTGTGCTCGGCACGTACGATACCGTTTTCTCTAAAAGCATGCCATGGGTTGTGCGTCCTCCGTGCCAAAGGCATTATTTATGGAATTAGGTTTGTTTAAATTCTGTGCCTCGATAGTAAATGGTGTGTGCAGAGGGAGTAATGTACCGTGTGATGTAAGTTACTTAAGAACGTTGGATAGCAACGGTGGCTATAATCCCAACACACACTTGAGATAACCTCTCAACCATGGCCACATTCATTATTTGACAGTCTATCTAATGTAAGCCAACAAAACCCGTGCCTAGCAAAGCAAGACCAAACACTCGGCAATGATCCTGGTCATTTCCGCGCGCGTGCTATCATGGCACGTGCCCTGAAAGTTGAACTGCGCAAACCAACGTTGTTCTTTGTCGTGTTCTTGCTGCTGCGTGCACTCGGCATTTTTTCTTGCAACAGGGCGATTCGGGGGGTCCCTTGGTGTGCGAGGATCGCGGCTCCTGGTTCCTCGCCGGCTTGGTGAGCTGGGGCGATGGCTGCGGGCTGGTCAACAAGCCCGGCGTATACACCCGCGTCACCGCATTCGCCAAGTGGATAAACGACATGATCGCCCAATCTTAACGATCGGGCTCATGACGGGCAAGTTTTTCCCACGAAAGATCCCTCCAACTCGGTCCACCCGGCGGCATGGATGGGTGCATCAGTTGGTCGAACGGCTAGTCAGCGCGTGTGCTGGGGGAAAGCGTGGGTTCTCCTCCCGCACTTTGCAAGACGATCTGGCCAGTGCGGAAGAGGAAGCCAAAGTACCTGCTGGAGAGGAGCTCTTCATTGTTTCTTCTAACAGAAGGCCCTTCCACCAGCGGTGGTGTGAGAGAAAAAAAATGTGCAGGGCTTTGCACCTTTACCTGTACCATAATGATCACAAGGACTCGCGTGTATTATTTATTAACTGTGCAGACGGTGCTCACTATTGACGGCTTAGCATCAAACAGTATCTGTTTACGGATGTTTTAATCAGGACAAGTTTTTTGGAAGAGGAGTGTTGATAATGGTCATAGAGTGAAATGTGAAACATATGATATATGAATCTTCAGTGAAGAAAATCTTCACCTGTTTACTTCCTCCATGAAGTATGACTACGACTGCAACTTGGTGGAGTTGTGAATCCATCATCAACTTAATGTGAACACGCCAAGAGTGTGTTTGTATTATACACTGCTGTCTTTGGTAATAATGAGGTTGGCCGAAGATGCATGGGGGGGGGGGGGGTGTTCCTACGTGGTTATAAAGTAGGTTATCTGGTTAAAGCTTGGTTATCTTTGACAGTGGTCAAAAGTAACATATCTTTAAGGTATAATGATAATTTCACCAAAATCGAATCTCGCTAGAGTGAATGCTTTTCACCTTTGTATGTATTGTAGGTACTCGGTTCACGTGACCCCCCTGAAGCCACAAGTGGCCGCTAGATTCAACCCAGTGTGAAGACTTAACAACTAATGATCGATTTCACAATCGAATCACAACGGTGAATCGCGGCGATTCATCGAACAGTCGGGGAATGAATCTTCTTGACATTTGTGCCAAATAGTGATAAGGAGCATGTCGCAAAACCTAAAGCATCGATTCCACGAAACTTAATTGTTCCACTTTAAATGTAATATTGCTTGTGTGTTCTGCAGATTTTATTTTTTAAGTCGTCTCGGTATAAAATGGCGACGTAGTGATGTGACAACCCCTTCTTTGTATCGCACTTTACGCCCACGAGGACACGTGCAATTTATTATCGGGCTCGCGGGATCGAACAGTGATGACGTAAAACTGCACGTCTGCACAAGTGCAACACTGGGATATTTTTTATCTCATTTCCTAATTTGAAGGAAACCGAATTTCCACGAGGTTCAGAGAAACACATCTACTGAAATCCACCCGTGTTCACCTCATTTGAAATGCAACACTAAAAAGGCCTGGCTTCTGTACAAAAAAGGTTGTCCTGCCTGGAATGAATCGCATATTTGTAATTGCGATGTTGCAGATGGCACGTAGAATGCCGTGGTGCGGAAATATCCTGTCCGTGAGTAATAAGCCAGATTTAAATCTTGGCTTAAAGATTTCGTGACTGCAGGAATTCATATTCTTTGGGTCTTTCGGTAAAGTCACGTAGATAGGTGCAAAGAAAATAACAAAAAACTACGACGTTTCGATCGCAACACAAGCGGTCGTCAGCAGGGAAACTGAGTTTGCCTTTAGAAGTAAACCCCCTTTTCCTGATGACGACTGCTTGTGTTGCGATCGAAACGTCGTAGGTTCAAAGAAAATAATAAAAAAACTATCTACGTGACTTTACCGAAAGACCCAAATAATATGAAGCCAGATTTAGTTAGAGCCTAGTCTCACATGGGTTGGTCGAACCCATGTGAGACGAGGCTCGAAGGAAAGCTGTCTCGGGTGTGGACCAATCAACTTCAAGGACAGTGCACATTATCAGAGTTATGTTTTTGTTTGCAATGACTGCAGGTATTGTGGTCTATGTAAACATGACTCCTTGTAAAAAGGTGTCGGTTTTGTTGCCAGATACAAGGGTAAAAAACCAATTATCATATTTTTACTGGCAAATGAGGTTCCAATGGTGCAGATTTAGTTTGTTGGAGCACTTGCATTAGCAATGTGAATATAATGTTAGAAGTGGGATTTTTTAAAATTAAATCTTGTGCAGCAGTGTATGTTGATGAGAAGCAAGCATTTTGCCTTGTATTATTTACGACAATTCCAAGGGACAATTAAATATATTTCGTGATTTTTTTTAATATTACTGTGATTTAGCATTTAAAGCTGGTGGGGGAATGGTGGCACACTGGTTGGTGCATTGCACTATGAACCTCGCAAAGTCCCGAGTTTGGTTCTCTGCCATGGCTAAGTGGTGAGTGATATCCCAGCCACTGTCGGTTAAAAGTGCCACGCAATAACCGCAACGCATGGCTGGAATAAGCCTCACCCCCCCCCCCACCCACAGATTTGCTTTAATTGTAATCGTCGGATATTAGAATTTCAAGCAACGATAAAAGGCTTGACTTGTTAATGTTGCTACATAACAATTGTAGTAAAATATCCAATTTTAAATGGACACTTTTAAAAAAAAAATAAGCTTGACCTGTTGGGTTAATTCCCTGGGGCAAACAAAATCGTATAGTGCTATCAATGCACGTAATTATGTATTAATTATCATATAGATTTCTGTAAAAAAAAGTACAGTATATCTTTTAAACAAGATGTTATTTCAATGAAAATTATGTGTACGTATTGTGAATCTTCTTTGGTCATTGTGTAAAGTTTACTGTTGTAAATGGCATTTATTTTAAAGCTGCAAAAGTTTTAAACCCAGCGTTGTACGTTTGCTATAAATTGAGCCAACGACCTGTGTGTAAACCTTGAAATTAGTTCAAGTTTGAGAAGCCTATGGAGTAATGTTCTTTTAAAATGATTGTTGCAATTTGTAACTTTATATAAAAAATAAAGACCTAAACTAGTTCTATTACATGTTTTTTTCTATAAAGGTACTCCACCTTTCAACAAACAAGGTGTTGAATTTGACACGTCCAGTATTGTTTTGGAAATAAAACCCAATATTGGTGTGACTTAAAAAAGGCCTTTGTGTTGATGGTTGAGTGCATTCTATACTGGTTGGAACCTCCTGGTTACACCAGCCCACAGGGGATTATTGTGTCTGTCTGTCGTGCATCCAAAAATGGGAGGGGAGGGGCTGGGTGAGGGGTGGGGCTGGATGGGGAGGGGCTAGTCACCCAGTGGTACCCTTAAAACTCAACGTTTAACCTACTCACGCCGGCTTGTGCCCGCCCTCAGTCGGGCATATTTGCGGAACACACCACGCCACCGTTGACCCTGGCCATTGACCGAGCAACCAAACGTTCCTACCAGCTCCCTCCGCAGGAATGTGTTAATCGTGGGTCCATTGGTGTAAGATGTATGGCGTTTCATTCACAATCTTCACGTAGCAGCATGAACACCCTGGTTGACAAAATTGGGAGAAGTAAACCGGATCTTCATCACTAGACATGCAAATACTTACAATGCCCGTGACAAAACGGTGGTGAAATGTTAACTACCTCGCCTGGTATACAGGAGGTCGTGGGTTCGACCCTGACACCTGTATTATTTGGAGCTTGGACGTCTCACTCCATCGTCGCGTGGATTCTTCTCCAGGTCCTTTGGTTTGTTCCTCCATTTAGAAACATGCGTTTAAGAGTATCTGAAGCCACTTCCTTGAGCTGTCATTTGTGGCCAGGTTGCATCTGAAAAAGAACTATATAGCCGAGTGGGCCTTGCCTGGTAAAATAAAATATAGTTAAGTCTTGTGCACCAACGCGTTTAGGTGATTTGCATGCACCTTACCTCAGCTCGATCAACATGCTAAGCCAAAGGTGGTTAGAACAGCAAGAACCTCGTTCAAAATACATCACGAAATGCATATTTTCAACTGCCGTGCATGTGTATATATTGCTTGCCAAGTCTGTTTTATGATGTTGTAAGTGTTGAAGACCCAGTCAAAACAGATGAATGCACAGTAACATGACAAGTGTGAGCGATTTTTATTCAACTGAATCTTGTTGCATACAGACACACAAAATACATCGGTGAAAATGATAGCAAGCTTATTTGGATTGGAGCTATTGGGTTAAGCCCCATGAGGTAGCTTTGAAATGTTATTTCTTAGAATTTCTTGGCGTTTGCGAATACATTATTTGTATGGGGATCGCAGGCAAAGCGATCGGTTATTCAATTAACTTCACGGGACATGGCAGTGGAAACTGCTTCAGCAACACCCTTGCCTACCAAGAGACGCACACAACACAATGTACGTTTCTACGCTTAAAGGCCGACGCTAAGCTGGATTTGGTAGAACGCGCAAGGATTATTTGAACACTCCGCATGCTTTTATTTAAGTTCCCGCTTTGTGTTAAATCCAACACAAATCGGGCACCGGTGACCATAGCAACATCTTCGTTCTTAAACAGGAGCGCGGGCAGTGTGTTGCAGAACCCAGTTTACAGTGTCGGCCTCCCTCGGCGCTTTGCGTTACATCACCTGCATTGTTGTTGTGCGGCGTATGTCGGCAGGCGAGGTGTGCTGAGCCAGCTGTCGTTGCTGCGAACAATTTAAACGGATTCCTGGGCTTGCTTGTAGTCAAACAAGCTGCCTCTTTCAGCAAAAGCTCTGGCTGGCTCACGCCCATCGGTGGCACGCGGCTCTTCGCCGCCGTGGTCAGCGTTGTCTTCCAGCTTTCCAAAGCCGCCGCCTCCTGGTGTTTGCAGGCAAAACGTGTCCTGGGAAAAGAGGGGGGGGGGGGTCCAACAACACTGCTGTTATGCCTTGCAAAAGGTATCTGTTTGGTGTGTGAATACTTCAACACCTCCTCTGTTTGATTCCCAGAAAGGCTCAAATCTATTGTAATTTTTCAGAATTTTTGATACTGGCAAAAGGGTCTTTCTTTGGTTCTTTCGGTAAAGTCACGTAGGTATAAAATTAAATAAATCACGACGTTTCGGGCGCAACACAAGCGTCCGTCAGTTGGGAAAGCATGGTCTGCTGCTGAGGCAGACTGTTTTAAAAGGTTTGAAATGGGTGTAGCTCAAGGGTTATAACGAAGTGGCCAGGGCGCTTGTGTTGCGCCCGAAACGTCGTGATTTATTTAATTTTATACCTATGTATTTTATACCTATTATACCTATTTCAGGGCGAAATGCACTTGCAGGTATGGGCCCGTTTTGTCAATCGACCCCTGGATGAGGGGCCTCCGCCACGCCTTATAGGGCCATGAAGGATATTTGACCATACTTCACGCGGTGCCATTTGGTGAAGGTGGGAGGGGTGGAGAGCAGAGCCATGGATTTTGCTGCACTGCCACGCACTGCCCCCACCACATCCTCAAACGCACCTGTTGTCCACATTCGGTGGCTACCTGTGCAAGCATTATCCCCGGCTCTGTGCATTCTGGGGTGATTTGGTGATGGGCAAGGGGTGAAGGATATGATTCTACACATGGGGCGTGGACTGTGCTCAATATTATAAATGACGAGCTTTACTACCCGGCTTTGCCCGGGACTTGGATTCACCACGCCCGGCCGCCTTTGTCTCCCCAGTGGCGATGTTCACACACCACACCAGCTACTCGTTTGAGGCTGAGTCGACCATTTGGATGAGGCCCAGGACCGGTTCAAATAATCGTCACCGGTGGTGGCCGTGAGCGGGAATCGAACTCGGGTCGCCGGTTTCGTAGCGCAGCACGCTAACCACTACACTACCGTTTCCCCACACACAAACGCGCGTGCGCGTCCATATGTACACACATACACACGCTTGCAGCAGACACACACAACTTTCAGGGTGCGTACGGCAGTAAACGACTAAAATAATAAAGCAACACATTTGTATTTCACTTTACCCGCGATCAGCAGGCACACTCCGTTACGCTTCCGCACACGGGTCACATGACAGATGTGACGTCACAGCTCACTTGCCGTGCAAAATATAATCATTGCGACCCCCCCTCCCCCCCAAAAAAATACAAAAGTGTATTTTTATAATTGTTGCATGGTGTACAGTCTGGAAAGTACCCACATGGCAAATTTCAAGTTTGTTGCATGTCGGGAAGTACGCTAAACATTTTGAGCAGACAGACACACATTCACAAATTTCCCTTTTATATATATAGATTATATATATAGATACACGAAATTGTAATCTTTAAGCGTGGAGCGGTGGCACAGCGGTTAGAGCACTGCTGCAAAGCCAGCGACCTGCGTTTTTATTTATGTATGTTCAACTTCTCTCCCGCTGTACGCAGCCAACCGTGCTGTGCGGACGTTTAATTCCTGGAAATGGCTCAGTGGCGAGTGATATTTGAACCGGTCCAGAACCCCATACATGGGGACCCATTGTTAAACCAGCCCCACGACCAAAACGGTATGGTGAGGCCTCCTTCAAAGAGGGGATTGGCAAAAGGGCTGAAACTTTAAAAAAGCGCTTTTAATGCTTTTGTGCGCCAAATAACTGTCAAATGTATATTTTTTAAATGCTGCATCATGCAAGACTTAAAAAAAAAATGTGTATTGAGGCAAGGTCACTTAATGTTGTCAATGGAAAGACACGGCACTTGCATTATACCCATACACCTTGCAACACCACTGGCTCAGGTTATTTTGTATAACAACCCAAAAAAACTTTAATCGCAAAAACCCAACACATCTGAAGATGACATTTGATTTGCTTGCTGTTAAGGCTTCTCGCCTTATTATTAGTAGTGTCGAGAAAAGCCTGTTTTAAAATCCTATTTCAGCAAAAAGCAAATGAGCATGATTGTTGGTTTTGCATGGATAGATCCGAGAGGCTAAAGTCTTCGATGTGCATAACGTGTCACGTCTATTTTGAGTGTTTCACACCCTGCCGTGGAATGGATTCTCACAATTTTTGTTGTTTGCCCATTGCAAATACTGCACCTGGCTCCGATAACTACGGATAGTTCAGATCTCATATAAAAGGGGTTCAGCTCTAAACGTGTTTTATTTACTTTACTTACAGCTTTTCTATGAGAAACAAGCGAAAAAAACCCCTAATAACTACGTCAGGTTATTGCTTCCTTTACTACGGCATTGTTCACTCAGCGGTGGGGATTAGCGTACCACCGCTACACAAATTCATCGTCTAACAACCTCTTTTCCAAAAGCAGACTCGCTCTTGCCTGCTGCGTCACACTTGAATGTTTCACTGCCTCAATTTCTTGGGGTTTTCCCAAGGTATTTCAGTCGTCATCTCACCGATTTTGAGCCCTTTGGGGGTTGACATGTCCTTGTGTGTGTGTGTGATCTCATCACTCTTTTTAAAATGCTCACAAGTTTATTTGAAAGAACACCCATTCACCGTGAATAAGATCAGCAAACAAAATATCGGGCTTAACAACACAAAGGTGTGCTCACAAACAACTACCGTGATGCCCTGCACACGTATTATGTTGATCACCACATTGCTTGCACAATGCTATGTGCGCCTCGTTTAAAAACTCGGTTGCAGCTATTACTCTTACGGCTGCAATTTTCACACCTCATCTGACCAATAGAGCACGTGTCCAACGGGGTGGTGACATTTTAAAGAGTACTCGTGGGGTGTAGGATTCTACCATTGCGTTGTATGAAAAACCCAGAGGCAAAGAGTTAGAAAGGGTCTAATAAAACCTTTTGTATTTTCAAAACAACAAGGGTGTCAAGTAAGGGTGAGTTTCGGATTACATTTTGGAGTTATGCAAATTATCTTCCTGCGAGCAACAGTGCTGTCACGCGACGGGAAAGTGTGGAAGTGATGTAATATCAGCGATGTCGCGTCCAGTAAGAGGATCAATCCAAAACAAGAATGGTTTTGGTTTCAGATCTCCTGATATTTCGTATCTTGGCTTGATTTACCGATTTTCTATTTATCAATATATCGATCGGGAGCACATCCCCAGTATGCAGATGTCTGACAAGTAATTTTCAGCATTTTGTCGCGTTGGGGATCACTGCACAGATGCTACTTGCAATAGACCTGTCACGCCTTATCAACTGAAATCTGTCTCACTCCAACGTTCCGTAATTTTTCTGTTTATAAAAAAGTGACATTACCAAATTGTGCAAACTGATACTCTTTGTTTTTTTTGGTAAGGTCGTCATCAGGCAAAGGAGTACGACCGCTTGTGTTGCGATCGAACCGTCGTGATTTGTTTATTTTATTTTATTTCTACCTACGTGACTTTACCGAAAGAACCAAAGCGTATGGATTCCTGCAGTCACGAAAACTTCAAATCTAAGATCTGCAAACTGACTTTAAAATAAATGAAGCTTCAACAACTCTATTCACTTTGTTTCCAATTCACTGTTTTATCTGAATACCGTAAGTGTAATTTATTTGAATACACATTGTTTCATTGTTTGTAAAATCTATAGGCCAGATACAATCGTTTACATTGTCCAAATAAAAATATATCGTATCCTACTCGTGAACAGGGATAAACAACGTACGTATGTTTTGTTCAGTGCATTCACCCCGGTTCCCATTAGACTCGGACAGAGAGCCACACCGTACATTACAACGTGTTGCGAGCCATGGATTGCACTTCGCACCAATCACAATTAGGCGACTCCTTGATTCTCCACTGATTGGAGGATTGGAGGAGCAAGCCGCAACCTCCCATGTGAAGCTGCTCATCCTCGCATAATCGTGGAAAGCCCCGTGCCTGTCACTCATCTGCATTGCCGGTCATCGTTATTGTCATGACACTTGGCTCCCAATGCCAATGTTGTGTGTGGCCGTGTTATTGTAATTGCTTCCTGCAGACAGTGTTGGCGGTGGAGATTCCTCACCCCGGGCTGCACGGATACGGAGGATTTGGCTTCCAGCTCGAGGCTCTCTCCGTTCGCCCGGATAAACCAGTTCCGTCCGGTAGCCCCAGGAGCTCCTCCTGCAGTCCCAATGGCAATGCCACAACCAAAGTGAAAAACAATACAATTTGAATTTCATCGTCGTCGTCATCATCATCATAATCTATGTTGGAATATAACTGATTCTTTGCAATTGATTGTATCACAAGGAAGGTGTATTGTTATTAGTTGTGCTCTAGCCACTGCTGGATGAAGGCCTCTCCAAAGCCATCACCATCTCATGGTCCTGCGATGAAACAAGCCATCGAGCGCATGCTGCACACGAGCCGATTTCAAAGCTCGATGTACGAGGTGGACGTCTTCTCGGAGGGCATTTCATCGTTTGGCTGTCTTTGCCTTCGACATCATCGATTATAGAACCATACGCAGGTTAATGACAAGTGGGGGCTTTGGGAGGGCACATCGTCGTTTGAGCAACCACAACTCTCGACACTGTACAGAAACACTGTGACATTGGGGGCATCCAGCGGGGAAAAAAGAGGCATATGTAGAGGTTTTTATTTTATCGAGCGACAGACCCTCAGTCACGGGCAGAGAACAAGGGGAAGGGGTATTGAGCCTGGATTTGAACACGAGCAGAAGTCGACAGCACGTGTGGCTATGGGGCCAGTCGAGGAGAATGAGCAACCACCCACAGTAATCGTCTACCAATAGCAAAATTAATTTTTTATTTGCTTATTTATGGACCAAACTCCACAATCCTTTGCCCGCCTCTGTCTCCTTGTGCAGAAATTAAATGTTAGTTTTTTGTATCGTTGCTGTACACTGAACATGTAACACGAGTGAAGAAAACACGGGCAAACTGACTTCAACATTTATCACTATGCTCCCATAGTTACCGTGATAATAATTTACAGCGCTTTGTCAGTCCACTGTTGGAAGAAGACCTCCACAATAATGGCGGGGGGGGGGGGTCTCTGGTGACAATAACTCACCATGCTGATCAGAGCAGACTGGTAAAGGGCATTCCATAAGTTCAGGTGTCGATCATCGCAAACAAAACATCCGGCGGATACGATGGCACACTGTGTCATTACATAACTATGTGGGTACGCGATATTTAATCGAGGGTCAACTATTTAGTTTAAGGCGATTCACGTGATCCACACACACGCGTATATATATAAACTATGAAAGGTATTATCTCAACATGCCATTGTTGTGAATGTGAAAACAGCTCATGAAAATGTCGAACTACAGTCATGGGCATGTTTCGTTGGCATAACAATTCAACTCGGAAGATTTTATCAATATATCTCAATTTTGCTCCCGTGAAAGGATTTAATTTTGGCATTTATTTTTGCCACCTCTCAGTAACTTCTCGTTTGTTATATAAAATAGGTGATGTTTCAGGCAATGGCCCTTTCTTGACAGGTTGCCCAAAACGTTGCCAATTATTAATACTTTTCCTTACTTTCAGGGCAATGTTATTAACATGTCAATGCAGCATCACATTTTTTTCAATTTAATATACAAATGTTGTTGTTGCAGTGTTAAGATGTCCCGACTATCGACGTTGTCGCCTTGGTGCGGAGGAGACGAGCTTGTCGTTGGAAATGACGCGGGGAGAGGGCAAAGCGGGTAAACAGTGCTCGTAGTACCGTTCAGCCCGTACGGCGCAAAGCGCCGGCGCTCTGTCAGCACGGAGAGCAGGAGGGGGCGGCGAAAGAGCAGCTCCCGCGTCACTCCATCGCCGCCAGAGTGCCGCCCCTTTCCCCCCGTCCCAGCATTCAGTGCGAACTTCTGCAGCACAACGGGGTACCTGGGCAGAAGCATTTGTTACTGGTTTGGAAATGCCATTTTGAGGTGGGGTTGCCGCCTCTCAGGTAACAACAAATCTGGGACATATCGTGGGAGAAGTACATCTCGCATATCAGAAATAAACTATACAAACTATTCAAAACTATTTTTTATTTTACCAGGTAAGACCCACTGAGCTGTGTAGCTCTTTTTCAGAAGCGACCTGGCCACAAATGATAGCTCGACGAAGCGGCTTATCACGTGGAAATTGATAGCAGCCAAATACTCTTAAACGCATGTCTCTAAATCCGGATGGAAAAACCGGAGGACCCGGAGAAAAGTCCACGGAACTAAGGGGAGAACATGCAAACTCCAAATAATATAAAGGTGTCAAGGGTCGGGATCGAACCCACCACCTCCTATAAACCAGGCGAGGTAGTTACCATCTAAGAAGGGGGGCGAGTAACTACTACTTGAGTGGTGGATTACATCACAAACTGGCAAAAACCAGTTAATGTTAACATCCCGGGAGGACTTATAGATGACATAATTCGATACAAATTAAAGTTCACACGAGACGTATCTCTTCCACTCTAGACCGGTGCTCTTCTTTCCATGCCGCCGCGGTGACGGCAGAGGGGACAGTGGGGCGGGTGAGGCGGTGCGGATTGCGTGCACCTCTTCTCCAGAATCTCGGGGTCCGTGATGCGAGTGTTGGTCATGTGAGTGTGGACCCCGCTGCGGCCGCTCCAGTGCGGCCCGGCGCCAGCGCCGCCCGCCACCGTCTCGTAGTAGCCGACCTCCTCGTCTCCAAACGTGATGTTGTTCATGCAGCCCTGGAAAGGCCATTGGCGACACCGTACAGCAGACTTCGTTAATGCCAGAGGTGCAGAACATTTTCCTTCATCGTCGTCGTCATCGCCATCGTCAACGATTATCTTAATCTTAATGAGATTAAGGCCTCTCAACTCACCGTTTGACAATGTAATAACCGCACCTTCGCTTAGCACGGTTGGCGACGTACGGTGCGAAATAAGTTCAACAAACACACGTACAGACAACACACCGAGCACCTATACACAAGCCAATTTCATCACTCCATCTTCAGGACATTTAAATACCTTTGGCAGTCCACACAGTAACAAGCACCTTACAATAATAAAGTGTTGTAAAGTAATGGATAAGTCGACCGAGTATAACAAAACCATTGCAGTGAGACAAGTGATTAAGCGCACTCAAAGCAGAGTTAAAAAAATATTCCTCTATAATACCAGAGTAGTGCGACCGAGATGCCTGCAGTGGCAGATAAATATTGTTTACGGGCTGTTTCAAGTGGTAGGTCTCATCGCGTGGCCTCAGGCCATATGAATTAAAAGTTAGAGGCTCGACTTGGCCTGCGTGCCATGAATTTCGCACCCCTGGTAAATATTGTATGTTACCATGTTTACAGGATGCACTTTTCCCCATGTATTTTAAAGTCAAAGTTTCGGGGTGAGTCTTATATTCCGGTACATGCATATGTGTGGCCATATTTGTAAAACTTTAATGATAGCAGATATGCATTAAGGATGCGTCTTACTTTCTAGTGTCTTATAATTTGGAGAATATGTAAAGTTAAGATGTAACCATGCTCAAGTGAACATTGTGCAGTGTTCACGTTTTGTGGCAATGCAGTTCCCATTGTGCATCTGTGAAAAGAGCTTCATAGCTCACCAGATCTTTCCAGTCTAAACAAAGTTCCTGAATCATGGTGGAGAACTTCTTCCGCAACGTACGTAAGCCAACCGTGCTAATCGGAGATATGTAAAAAAACATGTAAAACAATTCCCCATCGCCGTATCTCTCTCTCTCCACCGACCTGCGATGCAGCGCACACAGAGAAGGCTCGGAAGATGACGTCGACGATGCGTTGAGACGTCAGGACGTTCCCTCCCACCACGGCGGCACCCAGAGAGGGCGACAGTATGGAGCCCTCCGGGATCACCACCCTCACAGGGAACAGGCAGCCCTGCCGCCCAGTAGGCACGCACAGTGGTGGGGGCATGGAAGCCCACGAGGGTGGGGGGAGACGGAATGGAGAATTGGGGAAGGGAGGGGGGATGGAGGGTGGGTGAGTGTATGCAATTTACAATCTTTATAATGAACAGGTCAGTTTTCCAAAAGGTGTTTTTCAAAATAGTAGGGGCTCAGCTCTTCTGGCCTCTAATAACAAGCCTCCACTGCTGCCACCAAAGACAAAGATCACCCGTGTAGCCTTAACAAACTGTTGAGGCAAGTGCTGTTAGCGAGCACCTATGAAGGCCGACACGGCACACGAGGGCGTGGGACGGCCAGCACCACGCCTGAGCGCCTTTGTCTACCGATTGGCGATATTTGCACATCGCACAAGGTACCAATTTGAGGCTGAGCCGACCTCGGGGAGGCCCCAAGACTGGTTCAGGTAATCGTAACTGGTGTTGGCTGCGAGCGGGAATCGACCTCGGGTTTGCTGGGTTCATAGTGCGGGGCGCTAACTGCTGCGCCACCGCTCCCCACACTGCTGCCACCATAAACACATTACACAGCCCACCAAGAGCCTCATCACAAACCACCACTGCACTCCTTTTCCCAGCCAGCAGGGAATTACACGCAACACATGCATCCTGCCGACACACATCACCAAGTGACAGAAAACCCTTAATTAGAATTGTCGTGTTTTGCAATTTGACTTGTTTTGTTTGAATACGTTTTTTTTATTGATTACAAATTATGCCGAGAAATCAATATGATCAATAAAAATGTATATGTACGTTAAAACATGCAAACTGTTTATGACACTAATATGTATGATGTACATCCACTACAAATGTGAATGAGAAAGAAGATATACGCTACATATTATGAATTCCATCTCATCACAAACAGATCTAATCACAAAGCGTCGGCTGTGAAAACAATGCATAAATCACAGCAAACTTACGCCATGAGCTGTAAAGGGAAAACAATATCCTACTTATTCATGCAAACATACCCATGTTTGTTAGATTAACATAATGCTACCCTCTGAAAAGTTAATTTTTAACAAGCCAAGGTTAGGTAACTTTGACAATAAAAAAAACATTATGCAGGCTTTCACGGTTGTGCTGTACAAATGACTTGCTTTCGGCTCATACCACGTGCTGTTTGGCACGATGTCCGACGTTTGGCTCCACATGCTGAGAGCTCATTGGGCAGCTACTTCAGGAAGCAAATGGAGCAACCGACGTCAACCTTACTAAAGCAGAATGTGAGCACTGCTCCAGCATGTGAAGCGAAACGTCGGACATCGTGCCAAACAACACACGGTGCAACCCGGAAAACACAATAGAGAGCTTGGTTAACTTTGTCCAACTAAACTATTTGTATTTTACCAGGTAAGGCCCACACTGAGCTGTGTAGCTCTTTTCAGAAGCGACCTGGCCACAAATGATAGCTCAACGAAGCTGCTTATCATCGTGTGGAAATTTATAGCAGCGACAATACTCTTAAACGCACGTTGATTCTGAATGGGCAATGCTTGGGCAATGCCAAGCTGTACAGACCTGATTTAGAGGAATGTCCTGTCCCACCATGGAACGCAGGCAGTATATGAGTGCGGAGAGCGTGATGGCACGGGGAGCATTACAATTGCCCTTCACCTCTGGACCGGTCCCTGTGAAATCAAAGACCGCACTGCCCTGCAGGGCATGCAATTGTGACGAGTTTAAAGGCAACAAGAATTAACCGAGCATAAGAGGAGTGGGGGGGGGGTGAGATCAATTTGTCAATGCGCCCTGACACCAGTTCTGTTTTAATGTTTGAAGAGGTCAATGTGTCTGTTTCTTCTTGAAGCATTCCAAAGAAGTGACGTAAATAACAAAGGCTTTGGGTACCAAGCGAAATACAAAGATTGTGAAATGCAACAATAATAATGAAATATTTTTTTATATACTGGAGGAGGATGTCTTAGAGAATTTTTATAATCCACGTAAGAGATGATAATGTTAAATGAATCACACTGGCTTGATTAAAACACACAAACACACTTTGGAAAGTTTTGTTGTATCACCACCTAACTGACGTTTGCACCACAAACATAATAATTCACTCACTCCACGCACTTAACATTCCTACTTCCTATACAATGGGTTTTCGTCCCAAATTTCCCAGGACACGCCTCATTTCCATTTTAAATTTCCACAAGTGTGCATAACTTGTTTCAGTCGAGTCCATGCTGCACGCACTTTTCTGTTTATCGTAACGTATTTCACCTCTGCACTGTATGGTCGCACTCACATATACGTGGTTGAAGACACCTTCAACTCTTGTATGGCAGTGTGATGTACCGGCATTGGGGAGATTCCCAGATTTGTTTAAGCAAATATACATAAATATCACAAACAGGCCACACCTTCATTAGTAAGGATCAATAACATCTGCATTGCCAGAGCTGAATGCTTTAAGGCCATGGTACATGAAGGATAAATATCACTGGCTACAAACCCTGTTTACTCTGATGCATCATTATGGCACAGTCATGTGACCCCCTGTCTGTCATCTGAATGGAAGTTTCCATCCCATGTATCCACTAAGGGGAACAGCAATGAACCTCACCCATACAAGAGAAAAAAATGTTTTTGTTACAATAAAAAGTGGCGCGGAAAATATAAAATATCGCCGGTGACGATTTCCCTCGCGTATCACGGCCTTCACAAGACAGACGCACGACAGATAAATGTCTACGCAGAGCGGAGCAGCACTCACATCGGCAGGGTTGATCTCCACCGACAGACGGATAGGCGTTCCATCATCCATATGGTCCTCGGCTTCCACCCGAAGGGGCCCATCATTGCCGGGAGCCAAGAGACCGAGCGCAAACTCCTTGAGCATTTGCCTGACCGCCACCTCTGCATTGTTCTGTAGGGCAAATGATTAAGAGTAAAAACAAAGGAGGTATAACCCGGAGTCGGAAATTAAACTCAAGTTGCTGGGTTTGTAGCATAGCATGTGAACCACTGCGCCAACACTCCCCACTGCCGACTACTGGGCCAGTCACATGCACATACATGATAAGCATACTGTATCGTTCCGCGTACTGTATCACACCGCTCAGTCATACAGCTCAAGAAAGTCGTTTTTGTTGTCGACCGCTTGAACAACCGCGTTGGAGCGTGCATGCTGCGCGTTATGAAACACACGCTAAGCGAGGACTTGCCAGTCGTATTATTACACTTGTTTACCCAGGAAAGCGTCGCTGAGTCTCCTTAATATTTTTCAGGAGATGTAATGTTTGCAATGTTTGCTATATATAGTCAAATTGGGTAATTTGTGGTTAATTAAAACATTTGGATCATGGCAACGGCATACATTGGCCTACTGTTGCCAATGACGCCACGGTGTCATTTAACATTCACTGCGAAGCAAACAGCGTGCGCATTGTTTTTGACGTTTAATGAGCACCACAGTAATAACCGGGGCGGCTGTTGGATTAGAGCCGTGTGCCTCTGCAACAAGCAGCGAATGCTTGGCATGCTTTCAGAGCAAGAGCTGACAAAATAATTATACGTGTGGTACAATAGCACTGGGTGGAGTGGTACGAGTTTGACTCTCGGCCAAGGCTTACATTAGTGCTGAGTGATATTTGAAGCCATCCTGGAACTATTGGCAAATGAAACGAAAAACACATTTCACATGATGCCTGTGCACAGTCATTGCATAATGCCTTGAGGCTATTAACCCGCAAGACCTCAGTTTAATAATTAATTAGTGGTTGCCAGCACAGCGCTCTGGGTCATAAGCCACCAGACCACCTCACGAGGTTTTAACATTTAACTGTTGAATTAAATTATGAACTTATGTGTAAATGGTTCCTGATGTTTTTACCGTTGTATTTGATTTGTTGGTACTCTATATTGCTTTTTATGAGGGTCTACTGCATATCACCTGGTTAAAAATGACTTATCGATACATTTATAGTTAACACAGCTCTATCTTGACAAGACTTACCTACATTCACATAGTAGGGACCAAGTAAACTAAATCCAAACAGGTCAAAATCTTTAACACCAAAGTGAAAAACAAAATATCTTTGGGAAGGTATATATTGCAGTGTACATCCCTTCATTAAGCCACTGCTGGATGAAGGCCTCTCCATGACCCTTGGGGGGTGATGTATGACTCTACTTGACCGTGCTGGTCATTGCCGGTTGGTGAAGGAGTGCCCAGGGGGACTGGTTGCAAATATCGCTCGTGGCCGGGGCGACGGCTGCTGTTCAGCCAGACTTGCCTGTATGTGCTGCATGTAGGCCTGCACGGTGGCCAGGCCGTACGCGTCGATGAGCTGTCCGACGAGAGCAATGCCACGGGTGTTGGCTGCCACCTGAGCGCGCAGGTCCGACAGGTTGTCCTGAAGGTTGCGTGTGCCGCTGCTGCCGGGCACGAGGCCGGGAGCCATGAGCGCTTCGGTCACCGCTGAGTGTTAGAGAGGAGGGCGTGGGCAATCACTCGGCTTGAGACATCTCTTGTACAACCTTTGCCAGATTGTCAAGGGGGTGGGGGGGGGGTAAGTGCTGTTTGTGAGTATGGAGTAACCAGAATAATTCTGTACGTTTGGTATTTGCGCCGGTGTTGATTTCACAAGGCTATGGCGGAGGCGCTAAGTTTCACACAGTCTGCAGTCACTGTACAGGATGGGGTGATGTTGCAGCTGACTAGTTTGCAGGAAATATTTTTTTCTTCCAAATTTGGCACAGAGTGGGAGATTACGAGCCCACAGAGCCTCAAGGCTCTCAACAGGTGTAGAAACAATGGCCTATTGTTTTTGAATGACTTCACAGGACCTTTAAGTTAATACATCTACAGTATTAACCAGAGTGGCCTGCAGGGGTTGGATCACGAACCTTTGCAACAAGTGACGAATGTGATATTACAGCCCCAAGTGCCAATGACAACCAGTAACTGGGAATGTTCCTGGTTTTGATAGACATTTGGGGCCCATTGTCCTCTCAGAGCTGATGTTTACAGATTGCGCTGGGTACTCAAATATGACAGTCAGCCTAGGGGAGGTGCCAGAACAAGTTACTACTTGCCACTGATGTTGGCTGTGACTGGATATCGAATTTAAGTCACCGGGTTTGTACAAGTATGTTGACCACAGTGCCACTGCTCCCCACTGCTATCTACTGGGTCACCCATACACACAGATGCAGTCAAATGCACTCTTGTAATAGGCTGGGCCAGTCAGCCAGTGTTCTCATAGCATCACGAATTGGCCAAACCAATCCAATGGAGTTCCATAATCAGACCTTCCTCCTGGAAGATGCCATCCTTCACGAGCTTGAAGGAGATGAACACAGCCCCCTCCTGCTGCAGCGTGGTGGAGTTTGGTGGCATTGAGCCGGGTGTGATGCCCCCGATGTCTGCGTGGTGCCCGCGGCTCGCCACGAAAAACACAGGCCTATCCACGCCTGCCCGGAACACCTGTCAACACACGACACAAACACCCCTTGTCCACTGGCACATCTGAGCCGAGCCAGTGCAAGACCCTGCTGGCATGGGTGGTTTTCCGCTAGATATTGTGCTGAGCCAGAACCAAACCGTGATACAATGGACCTCAAAAGGCATCTGAATCTGGCGCCTGGGCCAAGCAGGGCCAGTACTTACTGGGGTTATGACGGTGAGATCAGGCAGGTGGCTCCCTCCAGCACACGGGTGGTTGCTCAAGATCACGTCGCCTTCTTTGATATCTCCCAGGTTTCTGATCTGAAGTGCAGGGCAAGCCACGGGGACACAACAGCATAGGGAACCATACAGGACAACACCACTACATGTTACGGCATCTTTGCAGACATATCTGTATAAATATCATCATGATCACTGTTGGGACACCCTGCTGATGCCCCTGCAGTGATTCTTTTTCAATCAGCGGGCCAAAGGGCAACTGTCTTCGGTGTCTATATACGAGTTGCTATTTTATTTTATTACATTTCAGAATAATTCGACGTGTGACATACTTATCACACATCATTTACATAAGCAACCTTTAATGTCTGTATACGAGCTGGTATTTTCTTTTTTTTCCATCTGGTGTCCGCAGCATCCCTGTTCACACGAGAGCGCAGCCGCTCCCTCAAGCTCTGCTGCCCATTTCTACATCGGCGGATTAAGTTGGGAGGTGGTGGCGAGGACGGCCGTACCTGGTACTGCACCGTCTCCTGCATGGCACCCAGGTGCACGGGGATGTGGGGGGCGTTGGAGACGAGGCCCCCCTCGGGTCCGAAGAGGGCGCACGAGAAGTCGAGGCGCTCCTTGATGTTGGTGGAGATGGCCGTGCGCTGCAGAATGCGTCCCATCTGCTCTGTGGTGGGAAGGTAAATCTCGTGTTAAAAAAACACTGGTCAACAAAAAAAAACATTTTTTTCTGGCCTGGACTTTTGCAGCTGTTCCAAATCTGATCTCAGATTTGCTCTATCACATCTAATTTTTATGCTATCGGCATACCCCATTTTCATTGATTTTACCCGAAATTAACTCTGTCACTTATGATTGCAAGTTGTTGCGAGCCAGTGACTGCTTTAGTGTTAAAATATGGTGCTGTATTTTTAGGATAGTGTGTTTATATCATTTTATGTAGATATCCACATTTATTTAATATTTTTCTTCTGCAAGTTTTTATTGAAAATGCAATATTAGATATCTCAAAAACCTAATGTGATAGACTAAAACTGATGCCAGATTTGGAATCAGCACCCCAAAATTACCTTAAAAGTGTTGGAAAACCTTATGCCAGAAAAAGTGTGTTGACCAGTGTAATTTCAGCTTGCAACATGCCACACTGCATTAGTTCAACTCTGACGAGGGAGAACAACTCGAGGAGGCGGGGTGGGGAGAACCACAAGCAAGCGGGAAAGACAGCCAGGCGGTGAGCCGGCGACGACAATTTGCCTTGTGAGATTTTTATACCACTTTTTCACTCTTCCACTGTACAACTAAGCTGACCAGGGCTGTCCTAAGATGGACCGCATAGCCCAAGAGGCGCGGGGGGCAGGAAAAAGGGAAGTAGAATAACAGGGGTTTAATGATTCACATTCTCCCTCTCAATTAAACAGATATTCGCGATTCAGCGTAGCGATTAAATAAAATAATATTTTTCTTTACAATACGGTGATGTAGTGGCCTGGAGCAGATCGAACAGGAGTCACGTAAACACGGTACTGTACGTGAATCGAACACCAATGACTCTTATCTGCACAAATCAATGTGCACACACTCACATCATCGTCCTGTTTTGTAGTACGACTCTTACCCAAATGCTTTGCATATTTAAACACGTTTTATTCGAAACTTAAAGACATTTTTTAAGAAAAGGTATTTTATCATACAGCGCGTTACTCGGCTACCATAAACTGTCATTTTTTCCGGATGTTCAAACGTGCCATGCCTGCGCATGCCATTGCGGCCCATAAAGTGCCCAGACGTGACTCTGCACGACCTTGCGTGACCCCGCACGACCCCAAATGATCCCATGTGTCCCTGCAAGACCCCATGTGACCCCTGCACGACCCCACGTGACCCCGCATGTGACTGTGACCCCCGCGTGACCCCACCGGCAATGCTCATGAAACGGTGCGAGAAGATGGAGAGCTGGACAGCGTCGAGGCGCGGCCCCACCGTGCAGGGCGAGGCGCGGCCCACGGCCACACGGACGTCCCCGTGCGCCGTCACGCTCGCTGTGCAGCCCGGCTCCACCAGGATGGTGCTGCGGCCGCGAGTCGGCACCGAGAGAAACCGCGCGGAGGTTTACAAAAACATTTTTTTTTTTTTCAGGTTAGGCCAACTGGGCGACCGTAGCTTTTTTTCAGAGGCGACCTGGCTATCACAAATGATAGCTCAGCGAAAGTGGCTTATCATCACGTGGGAATGTTTAGCAGCCAAATAACTGTAAACGCATGTTCACTCTAAATGTGCAGGGAACAACCGGAGGAACCGGAGAAAAAAATACAAGCGCCCACGGGGAGAGAACACGCAAACTCCAAATATACAACAGACGTCAGGGTTGGGATCGAACCCACTGCCTCCTCCTTACCAGGCGAGGCAGATAACATCTTACAATTGAACGTGAACTAAATGCGACGTGCGCGTTAGTGGCAAGGGCCCTTTGGCATATCGCACGAGATTTGCGAAACGCACAAACTCACTGGCACGCAAGTTTGTCAGGTGGAGGCAGTACAGCAAGTGGGTTTGTGAAAACCATCTGTAGGAACCTTTGAGCATGTACCCCCCCTCTTTTGGGTGGGCTTCTCCAGATACCCCCATTTCTTCTGACAAATATGAACATGATTCCTTGTAAAAGGTTTCAGTTTGGTGTTTTAACATCTTAACACATGTTTTGTTGCCAGAAAAAAGGGGAAAACCTATTCTCATATTTTGGTACTGGCAAAGGAGGTCCCATGATGTAAATATGAACATATTAAATGGGACAGAAAAAACACGCCGAAGTTAGATAAAGGTGCACACATGCAATTTTTTGCTTAGGCCACTGCTGGCGGAAGGGCCTCCACTAGATAAACCTAAATCTCTTGGCTATTTTGGCCTACCCTTCCATGCTGGCCAGACATCTTATAACTATTCATACTGTACCACACCACACCGAACTTCCAAACAATGATAGCTGTGGTCTACCCATTTATACTGCCGCTTGGATATGCAAGTCCAGTGTGCGCAGCATTACACCAATTACTACGATGACAGAGGAGACCACAACTGCCGCTTCCACGTGCACCCGAGGGCATGCTAGCTGCCCACACCTGTTGTTGTCGATGATGATGGCGGGGCCTGGGATAGTGTGCTGGCTCATCAGCTCCCCCAGCAGGTACACGCCGGTGTCCAGGTAACCCTCTTCAAAGTAGCAACGCGTCACCTGTACGACACGACCACCAATGAGCATCACTCTGCGTTAACACAGGAGCGTAGTGCAACACCACACACAATGCACCGACTGGGCTTTAATCGGTCAGGTCCATGGAGCTATGGAGGTCGGGACAATAATGAAAAACACGAGACAGTAAATACGGGATGAAGAAATGATTCTCCGATCATGACCGTGAACCGTAACAATTCACATAATCAGAAGATGAGCTTTTACGTGATTATTCATTATTGTGTGGACCTGCGACTGGGGTCACGGGCGGCAGACGCAACTTGCCTTCCTGAGAGGCGGCGGTTCCTCGCTGGCAGCAAGTTCGGGCTCCGCGTGGACGCCACTCTTGCCGACCCCACGCACCCTCACATCGTCCACCACCACCGCGCGCCCAGGGATCGTGAAGCCAAACTCCTGCTTGTACCTGCGGCGGGTGAGAGACCGCTCTCTCGAGACGTGGGTGCAAATGCCACCCCTCCCCCCACCTCCCACCTCGCCTCCCATTCCCGTCTTGATGTAGCTCTCCGATGTGCTTTCGGGTTGAAACCACTTGTTGTTGGGCAAGATGTCTTGACATTTCGCTCCACATGCTGAATTTTTTTGAAAACCAAATTGAATTGAAGAAGCTCCCAGCAGCACATGGAGAAAACACGAACTTCTATTTGTTTTTTTACCACGCAAGGCCCACTGAGCTATATAGCTCTTTTTCAGAAGTGACCTGGCCATAAATGATCGCCCAATGAAGTGGCTTATCACGTGGAAATGTATTGCAGCCAAATACTCTGAACGTATGCCGATTATAAATGTGGAGGGAAAAACTGGAGGACCCGGAGAAAAATCCACAAGACCACGGGGAGAATGTGCAAACTCCAAATTTTCAGGCGTTAGGGTCGGGATCGAACCCACGATCCTCCTGTATACCAGGTGAGGTAGTTAACATCTTGCCACCTTGGCACAACCAAAAGCATTGGCCATCATGCCGAACAACACGCGGTACAACCAACAACACTTTGGAGAGTTACACAGCACAACGACGAAAAACCTGAACAGAAATTCTCCGTTTATGCTCCACAAACGTTACATCCCCCACGACCGAGGGCTGGCAATGAAAACAAGGTGTGATAATGTACCGTTGCGTGAAGGCCTGAAGGAAGTCTCCGTAGCTACAAGAGGCCTCGTTTACAGGGAACCCACAGGCAGAGCACATGAGAGCGCAGTCGGTCCGTTCGTAGCGCATGTGCAGGAACACCTCCGTGTGGATTTGGGACCTGAAGAAAGGGGGAGCAATACCACGTTAGCAGTGAATAGAAACAGACGCAACATTTTCCCGATCAATGATAAGAAGGGAAATAATAAAATAATAAAATAAAACATAATAAAATAATAATATATATAATAAAACATAATAAAATAATAATATATATTATTTTATTATGTTTTATTTCTATTATTTTATTATTTCCCTTCTACGTGACTTTACCGAAAGAACCAAGAAGATGAATCCCTGCAGGCACGAAAGCCTTAAATCGAAATGATAAGAAGGCTCAGCGGCCCGGCAATGACAATTCAGAATTATAATGAATCAGAATCTTTACTTAGACTGGCGGAATTCTGGATCGACAGCATGGCTCTAATCCTTGATTACAGACGTTTTGAGTTACGAAACTCCCTGGGCTTAGTTCCTCCCAATCCATCTCTTCCACCATGGTCTTTCTACGTAGACAAATCTAATTACTAAACCAGCGATCGTGAAGTCCTATCGGTTCATTATTTAACAAACATCAGGCCTGCAGTGTTCTTTCCAGCATTCAATGGTGCTCATTGCTGGAGGTCCCACTGCAGTAATGCTACGTTCATATGGTGGTAAAAATATATCTCCACAGGACATCTTTCCACTGAATGCTGAAGCACCATTGATTAGAGCCACTTTTACAAACCCCTGAAGAGATTAGCAATCAGGATATTCCAATCATTGTTGGACATCCGTGGCAATAATGCATTAACTACCTCGCCTGCTATGGAGGAGAAGGTTGTGGGTTCGATACCAACTCTTACGCCTGCCTGTATATTTGGAGTTTGCGTGTTCTCTCCCCGTGGTCGCGTGGATTTTTTCTCCGGGTCCTCCGGTTGTTCCCTCCACATTTAGAAACATGCATTTATAGAGTATTTGGCTGCTATACATTTCCAGTTGATGATAAGCTGCTTTGTTGAACTATCATTTGCGGCCCAGTCACTTCTGAAAAAGAGCTATACAGCTCAGTGGGCCTTACCTGGCAAAATAAAAAGTTTAGTTAGTTCATAGTAAATTTACCGGGCGAAGCCCTGAGCCTGCAGCTCTTGCACGCAACGCTGATCGAGTGCTGTGATCCTTTCCTCCAAGCGTCGGAAGGCAGGCGGTCCGTACACAAGCGCGCTCGGCTCCTGGCACTCGTGCACCACGTCCGCCAGCGCCATGCCGTACGCGGACAGGATGCCAGAATACCTTTGAAGCGGTGTGGGCGAAAGGATGCAGGCACGCGTTGTGCAACGGTAATAACTGGGGAGCACACTTGATAGGTGAATGCGCAGCATCAATGAAGCGCAGTTGATATACAAATATAAATCATTGGGACATTACTGGTGACAATTTACACATCAGGACGATCACATGAACCTGAGTGTAGTGAAAGTAACAATAATGCCCTTTGTGTGTTCAGTAACGCTGCACTTAGTCTCTGCATTGGGATGTCTGGCCAATTTCATTTATGTTTGGAATGTTGGGAGTAAATGGGAATATCTGAAGAATACCCATGGCTTTGAGGAGGTAGCACCCAAAGCTTTAAACAAAGTAATTCAATCCACTTGCTGTACTGCCATCTGCTGTCCACATCGCAGCCCCGCAGGTTTGAGTTTCTCAAACATGTGTGCGAACCACCCAAACCCTCACCTCTAAAGCGCTAGATATCAGATGCCACCACGCTAAAGTGTAGTTACACTGTTGCCTGCGCTATGCACGCATCTTGAACTTCGCATCGTACGTAGCCAACCGTGCTAATCGGAGGTGCGGGTTCGTAAGAGCTACCGAATGTCCCAACTGCAGCGCCTCTATGTCTGCTGGTGCCGGCCACTGACTTGTGAATGAAGACTGTGCTCATGCCGAGGGCGCGTGCAATGGCACAGGCGTGCTGTCCTCCTGCGCCGCCGAAACATGCCAGCACGTGCTGGGAGGTGTTCGTGACCCTTTGCCTAGCACAGAAACAAAGACACCGGGACAACATAGTCGACACTGGGCACCAGCCACCCAAGGCAAATATTTAAATGCATTCGTTTGGTTTGGATTGAAGGCGTTTTTCGCTTCTGCAAAGTGTACTGGCTTTAAAGGTTTGGTAAGGAAGCAAATAGTGTGTGTACATGAACAAGTTAAGTCGACTCTTGTTTGTTTAACCACGTGAGAATTGGAGAGACCAGTATAGAGTCTTGTTTGCAAGTGACCTGGGTTAACAAACCGACAAAAGAAAAATAAAGTAAAACAATGAAGCAAACAAATCATGAACCAAACAACTGTCGCATGATAAATCGGAAATTTTGCACGAACATAAATCAATGTAAAATAATAAATTCCCCGTAACTCAATTACGTTAACATTTTACATATCACTACAATATACACTATCTGTTAACAGATTATACATGTCAAATACAATTGCAAGTGAACTTTATCATGAAGATTAAACAGCTTAGTATCCTATTGTGATTTAGATACGAGAGCAAACCAGGGCATTTTGGAAGTGATGGAATTCCAGGTGGTTGGGGCATTAACAGAGAATGATTGAGAACCACGTTTGTTTTTTGTCCTCGGTACAATTCTGCCTAGTGCTGTGGGGCGAACCTTGAAGCCACATGGTTCTCGAAACCATTTGTTAAAAGAAAATCAAAAACCACATTTCTGTATGTGGCGATGAGTTGTTGCACATTTTCAGGGTCCTTTCAAGAATCAAATATTTATTTTTAACTTTGTGATGAAACAGTCTGTAGTCGCTGTAGGGGTGATGTGAATCCGTTACGTAGATGTACAAACAAAAATGACTGTTACATGCGATTCGATGCATGTATCGTGAGCATGAGAATCAATATTAATGGTTGATTCGACACATAGTGGCACATTTAACCATCAAACATTGGTGACATCAGGGGCCTTGCACCCAACAACGGTTGCAAGCGCCACCTTATCAATGGCAAGAAAAAAACTGAATAAGTCTCAAGTGCAAATGTCTTGCTTTTTTATGTAATCCCCGACGGTACCTGTGTGAGTGCCCGGATGGGGCGACACATGGCCTCATTTGCCACTCGAATGAAACCCATGGCCACCTCCTCCACACTCATGTTGTCGGGGGGGGCCTGCGAACTCCCAGACGCCTTGCCCAGCCAGGAAGTCGTTCACGTCCGCCGTCATTTTCGCAAACGCGGTCGACGTCTCTTTCTTGCCCAGAGGCTCCGTCTCATCCGGTCCAAAAATTTTGGGGAAGAACTCCGGGAGCAGCCGACCCAGGCACAGGTTTGCATCGGTCACGGTGAGCGGCCCACCTGGTTTCCAAGGGAACAATAATTGCCCCTTGTCTGCACTGCCCTCTGCTGCCCACACCATAGCCCCGCAGCAGCCTATAACACCTGTTTTTAATACATGATGGTGTCCCATCGAAGCACTATCCAGGCTCAACTCTGCTCAGCGTCCGAAATCTGATGAAACAGGGTGCATTATGGGTTATGTTATCATAGCCTTAGAAGAAGTAGTTCACTCCAAAATAATCCTCAACATTCTGCTTTTCTGAAATTTACTGCAGGTAATTGTCAGCGACTTTGTGTTACACCTTTCCCAATGGGATACTTTGTAATATCTTTTTTTATTGTTTCTTGTTGTAGCTTTGCTGAACCGCCCCTACCGTGCATCTGTGAAACAGAACTTCATAGCTCATCGGATTCCTCCAGTCTAAATAAACATTCTGATTCTAATTGTTTTTGTTCCTACATCAGACATTGCTCTCTCACCTTTTTTGTAGCAAGTTGGGCCAGGGTGAGCACCAGCCGACTCCGGACCAACCACGAACATGCCAGCTCTGGAGGAGCATTTGTCACACAAGGCATGTGCACAATGTCCGTGAGCAAGCCGCAGGGTTATATTTACGAGCTCCATTGACGGAACCATAATTTGCGTTGCTAAAAAAGAAAATGAACACATCAAGCAATATATTCTTTCCACATTTTTATCACCTTCAATCCAAGTGGTGTAAAAGCATGGGTGGCAAGGAATGACATTGAGGCCCCCTGTTCAATCCCTTCTCTCTTCGTGGCCCACCTCCTAGGCCCCAATGGCCCATGAGCCCCAGTGCAATGTCGCCACCCGCACACTCGATAACCATGCCACAGCTCAAGCCTCGCAACGGTTTTTTTATTTCTTCTTTCTTTCTGTCTGTTTTCGGGTCAATTAAAAATGTAAACGACAAACTACGTAATCTTTCACGTGGTCATCCTCGACGGGGAAAAGTTTACCTTATGCCGCCCGACAATTCAAGTTAAGCAAGTAAAGTTATGCTGCCAAAACAGATGTAGGTTGAACTTCTCTCGCACCGTCCGTAGCAAACCGTGCTAATCGAAGGTGGGAGGAAGGACACCAAAGTCGACACTAAAAGCAGTTCTTATATCACACCTGAAGAACAGAATGGAGCCGCCACCCGCTGCCACTGTGTTGATGTCGAGCTGCGGTGCCTGGATCGTCACCCCTGCCGTGGTCGTCTCAAACACGTGCTCGTACGAGCCGGCAAATCGACTCACGTCCGTCGACGTACCTGCGCAAATACTAGACATGTAACGATGATGCTAGGCATGCAAAGATGTGGCTAGCTATGCAACGACGTTGTGAGGCATGCAACGATGATGCTAGGCATCCAAGGACGATAGTAGGCATGCAATGATGATGCTTGACATGTAATGACGATACTCGGCATGCATTGATGATGCTAGGCAGGCAACGATGTGGCTAGCCATGCAACGACCATGTTAGGCATGCAACAATGATGCTAGGCATTCAACGATGATGTTCGGCCGGCAATCGAAGATGCTAAGTGTGCAACAATGATTCTGGGCATGCAACGAAGATGCTAGGCATGCAACACTTATACTAGGCGTGCAATGTTCATACTAGGCACGCAACGATATTAGACATGCAATGATGATGCTAGGCATGTAACGACGCATCGATTCATCAGCTAAAATTATTCCTAAGCTCAGGACACATGCATTAAATAATTCCTTATGAGAATTATATATTTATTATTTATGTAAAGTACTGTATATGCATATATCTCCTGTTACATTTATGGCAATGAATCAAAACTTTAAACTCAGCACAGAACACCTAGAAATACAAATGAGACAGAAATAACGAAACCAAATATGATTATTGAATCAAATAGCCAACCTAACTCATAACAATTGATCAAATCTTATCTTAGATAGCACCTTATTCCAAGGCACCAGGAGATTAATTGTTACAAGTCTAACAACTATACTCTGCAAACACCAAGTTATTCACAGCCAAGTGTATTCCATATACTTGGGGCACTTGGCAGTACTCAGCCAAATTCATGCGAAATAAAGTTAGCCGTTTACTTTTTGCAACGTCATTCCTAAATCGCATCCGACAGGTCGCCGTATTTGCAATTCTATCCGTTCGTGGAAATTCCGTGCACGGCCCTCAACCCGGCCAGACGCATGAGCATCCCCCCCCTGCGGGCCACGAGTCGTACCGCCCATGTCAAAGCCGATGACGGGCTGGCGCTCGTCCGCCGTGCTGGTGGTGACGGCGTAGCCCACCACGCCGCCCGCTGGGCCGGACAGGATGGCGCGCGACCCGTTAAATCTCCCCATCGGGGTGAGCCCGCCATCCGACTGCATGAACAGCACCCGCACGTCCTGCAGGAGAGCATCGTCGGTGCCGGCCGGCCATTGGGTAAATATATTTTGGCGAAGGACGCAAGACCACGGAAGGCGTAAAGCGCGACGAGAAGAGAGGAGGGATAGCAAGTGTGACTGACAAGGGACGTCAGTAAACAATTTGGTGGGTACGAAGTATTGTCGACAAAGCGAGGGAAGCAAGACAGTGATGGTTTTCTTCCCTGTGATGCAGAATGAGGAGGAGAAACATCATAAACAGAGTCGTTAAAAGAGAGATTCGAGGAACACCGAAGATGAGACGGAAGCATTAAGTGGCTTTGGCGACAAGGGGGGAGGCGCGCGCCGCCAACCCCATAGCCATGTGGGAACGGCGACCATGAGAGGAAGAGGAACTGACAAGCGTATGCGCCGCAAGACGCAGCAGGCAAGGGGCCTAGCATCGCCGGCCCATTCATTTTCCAAATCAAAACCCACCTGTGCATGCGCGAGCGCCGGCTAGCTGCTCGATTAATCTAGAGCGCAGAGTCATCGCATCACTGCAGCGTAAGATTTAAAAACAGAACTTAAATTACGTGAAGATGGATCATAGCTCTTGGTATTGAGCATAGTTCAAAAGCACTTAAGTCCAAGTAAGCCAAGGAATATTTCTTAATAATAAGAAAGACACAATGTACGAATAGCACCATTGCCAAAAAAGACTACCTCCAAATGTATTACTTATTCTTGAGACATTCGAAAATTAAAGCAGGTCCTTAATTACACGGATGTAAGTGTGGACCAGGGACACTGAGAAAGAAGAATGGGGAACACACGAATTGGGGAATATATGCAAGTTCGAGAACATCATGATAGTCAATAAACCTAAGTGGGCCTGGGCACGACACACTGAGCTGGACGGGATAACGACCCATAGTCGCAACCACGCAATGCAACCAAATTAGAATTGTGTCATTCGTAATGAACTACCATCACAATATAATTAGAATTAGATTGTAATTGGAATTACATTGTGATGATGATAGGCATGCAACGCTGATGCTAGGTATGTAATAATGATGTTAGGCCTGCAACGATGATGTTAGGCATGTAACGATGCATCGACGCATCAATTTGTGCTGTAATCGTATTGATTGGCCCCCAAGTTTGGTGGCAGCCAAAGAAGGAAACAAAGCTGAGAGTACGTGCAAGCATGAGAGGTGGAGCGATGTGCAGGAGGTGGCAGCTCGGGTGAAGTTTTCATCCAACAATGGACATCTCATAGCTGACGATCAGACTCAGAATGGGAATATTATTTATACTGGAGGAATCCGATGATCTGTACAGCTCTTTTTCCACAGATGTCCAGTAGATGAAATGTGGATGCCAGCAGATTAACGTAACAAAGCCACCCGGACACCCGCCGCCTCACAGCAACTTCGTCCACCCGTGCAACAGGCGCTCACCTGCAGCTCGTTGCGGAATCCGGCGGTGAAGCCGCACAGGTACTTCTGAATGCACGGGGTGAGGTAGGCGTCCGCGCACGCCGTGTAGCCGCGCGGCACCGCCCGCACCATGGGCATGATGTCCGATGACAGTGACACGTGCCGGAACCCCATGCGGCGTGCCAGCTCGCCCACGCTCCGCTCGTGTCCCGCCCACCTGGACGCCACCATGAGGCATTGCGTTTGCTTTGGCACTGGCTAGTACGCTGGTACCAAACTCGTACGTGCACGGCTCTCCGATGTGTTTATTGGGTGGGTTTGTACAGCGTGCGATGCGTCGGAAGATTATGCCGGCCATCATGCGGTACAACCTGAAAACACAACTAAACCGAGGCATTTATTTACCCTGGTGGATAAGAGCTTCTCCACTCCATGCTGGACGCAGGGGTTGCTCAGGTTGGTGAAGGCAGGGAGCATAGACGTGGCAGTGAGAAGTTTAGTACAACAACGGATTTGGCTGCACTGTTCTTAGGTTTTTTCGGTAAAGTCACGTAGGTAAAAAATTGTAATTAATAAAAGTAAAATAAAATAAAAATCACGACGTTTCGGAAGCAACACAAGACTCCGTCATCAGGTGTAACCGCTCCAGTAAAATACTGCTACAGCAATTTTACTGGACGGAGGCTTGTATTGCTTCCGAAACGTCGTGATTTTATTTTATTTTTATTTTACTTTTATTAAGTTTAATTTTTTACCTACGTGACTTTACTGACAAAAACCTAAGAATATGAATCCTTGCAGTCACGAAAGCTTCAATATCTAGAATTGGCTGCACTGCCCTCTGCTGAACATCACATAGTAGAGCCTATGGAGTCAGCCATCCAAATACGAATGCAAGCTCAACCCTGATTAACTTCTGAGATCTGACATTCTGCTTTGTTTGGTTCGAAGGCAGTACCAGGGGTTCACATTTGTCACCAAATATTGTCTGGGTCACTGGCAAACTGGATTAGGTACTTGACTCGCAGACACAGTTATTTTAAGAATTGTTATTGGATGTGGTGTGCTCGGTATGAAAACATATTTCGGGTCGCTTATAGACAGAACTGGCTGCAAATAAGCACTGGATAATACACATCTTACCGTAGCTGTGCTACTTTGAATACAAACAACTCTCACACACCCTGGATGACCTGAAGATGGAAGTCACCCACGTGATAAGAGACATGCAGACAGGGGAATTGATTCTTGAATCTCAGAACCAGACCTGGGGTCAATTACAATTGTAAATTTATCATGTGTAATGAAATCCAATAACAGTGTAATTACAAGTGGAATGTCATCTAACGATGCTGCCTTAATTGTAATTATATTTGACCCCAGGTCTGCTCAGAACATGTGTCTATGTGTTAGGTTGTGTGGATATCAAAGGTTACCAATTTCAGCAATTACTCTTAATCTATAATAAAACTGTTCTACTGCACATTTTTTTATACACAAAGTACTTAACGCTAATCCAAAATAGCAATGCAGACTCGGTTTTCCAGATTCCCTCTCGCCATTCTGTTTGGGTATACATTGTAATAGGCATACGTATTGGTATGAGTACATACCTGTCAACCCATACGGTTTACCCATATTCTTATACAGGGAAATTGAGTTTTCAGGTTCATATGGCGTACAGCCGTTTCAATCCGGGCAAAAATGTTTTTTGTCTATTTGTTTGTGTTTCTCCCCTCTGATGGGACTTTGAAGGATGAACGTTGAGATTTATAAGGGCACGAGGTGACCAATAAAGTCTGAATTGGTCTGTAATAAGGTAGGGGCACTGATAAGGGGTTGACAGGTATGCGAGTACTGTCATTGTACATCTATGATGGACTTCAAATTATAAATTATATAATAAGCCGAAAGGAATGTCTTCAACTGAAAACATTTCTGACTGTAGTGGGACCTGAAACAAAATCATGACCAAAATTTGTAAATCAGATTTAACATGGCTACCATAACCGACTACCAATCAGAGGTCGCAACCGGGTACCCGATACCCGTACCCTACCTGATACCCGGCTACCCGTACCCGGCCGGGTACGGGTATGGGTAGCCGTTTGCAACCCTGGTGTAGCCGGGTACGGGTACGGGTAGGCCGTGAGTCACTGGTGAGTCACCGTTTGTCACTCATTTCGGGTAGGGTACGGGTAGGGAACGGGAACCCTTACCCGGCCGGGTACGGGTACCCATTTGCGACCCTGGTGCGGCCGGGTACGGGTAAGGAATCAAAACCCGTTTGCGACCTCTGCTACCAATTCACTACTGCTTGCATAAGTTGATACAGCGGTACAGTAATGGTGACATCGGCTCCATCTAGTGTCGAGTATTAGTGTCGCACAGTTCCAATCTGGGCATATAATGATTCACTGCAACACCGAATCGAAGTTATTTTCACATTCGAGGTCACGATTCTCGAAAATGTTTCCTTCTGTTGCATTATTTTCCCTATCGTGTTTGTAATGCAAGTAATTTTTTACATCTCGTTCGGACGGTTTTGTGCAGATAATTCTCCGAAACGCATGATTCGATGCACATAACATGAGTTTGAGAATTTACGAATCAATGTGTCTAATATAGGCCCGGTGTTGTTGTTTTTTTATCTCAGGTGTTGACGTGGAGGCCCCACGTACGTGTACGAGTGCATGAGCACCACGGCCAAACTGCTGATGCCCCGGGCCAACACTCCGCTAAGCTTCTCCTCCAGGTCAGCGAGGTCGACCTCCTTCCAGACCTCCAGCTTCTCGCCCGTCGAACCTGCTCCACCCACAATGCGAAACAAATTAATCTTCTGTCGAAGGCTCAGCGACATATGCCTACTAATACACAAGACTTGCGAGCAGTTTAAGTAACTGTCTAGTCATTATCACAGGCCAATTTCTATCCAATGCAACATGAAGACCACTCCGTGTCATTGCCATCCATCACGGTCCTGTGCAATGTCACAATCCAGAAACCGTATTATAACGGATTGCGCTTTCTGCGTTGTGTTAATAGAGTTCCCTAATAGAAGAACCGTGTTATAGCGAATACGCGTTAAGCGAGGACTCACCGTACCTGTAACAATCGGATGTGCCTCCTTTCCTGGGAGCTGACATTTCTGCTGTTGGAGAACCACTCTCTCCTCCACCTCGATGACTTCTTCATAGAGCACCTCAGGCATTCGGATTTCCTTTTGGGAAAAGCAAAATTGACTGAAGTGCAGAATATATATTTTTGTGGCTAATGAATATGGCCCTTGGGGTGCAAGTAAAAAATTGCTTCAACTACAATGATTCCCATCAATAAAGAACCACTGCAGATTAAATGCTTTCATGTGCACATCAGTCTTCATGAAACCACATACAATTGGGAAATTAGCTGAGATGCAGATATCCGTTTGAAACTATCCTTTAGGATATACAATTTAATATGAAAACAGTGGAATATGAATTCAACCTTTAATCAGTTTAGTTTAAACATGCTATTTGACATCAGTGTGTTCTCACCTAATAATGAAACCAAAAATAATACAATTATTTTTATGAATGCATTTTTTATTCGAAGTTATTTTACTCAATTAAATGGTCGGATTTGAGTACATCTTTAGAAAATGTGTTATATAATGCACAAATAGGTTACTAGAAACAAATAAATCACAAACTGCTTTAAACTTGGGATTTTTTTTTACTGTGCTTTATAATTGAATGTACATGAGATTAAGAACACATTGCTGCATGTGAAAAGGTTGAATTTGTGAACATCCACAAAAAGTGGCCACACTATGCACAAATACTGCAAAAGGCGTGGGTGATTATTTTGCAAGTGCAGATATGTGACGGTCAGAAATCAGGCATTGTAGTCGATTGAGCATATGCTTTTGTGGCTTGTTACCATGAGGGTTAGTTATGTTACAAAACTGGATGATTCATGATCCTCCTTCCGTAAAGGGCAGCTCAAACAAATGTACAACTTGGCTTCTATTAACCACCTATGTGCCCCTCAACCTTCGAACAAAGATACTCACTGCATCACGCAATTTCAGATGCGCTTCTACGGCCGTCTGGAACGCTATTCCTTCCGATATTAGGAAGCCACTGGAGCAATGCACTTTTAAACCTATATTGAAAATAATTTCTTTGTGTTTGGTTTGTTGTCCTTTCCCCCGCACCTCCAATTAGCATGGTTGACCACGCAACGGTGCAAAAGAAGTTGAAACATACAGTACATATCACTCTCCCATTGACATATTTCTTTGCTTCCTCTTAGTATCTTTACTCGACGGTCAATGGTATAGTGTATAGTAGAGTGTATAATAATAAACTATTAACATTCCTTCCCTTTATTAATACTACCCCTATCCCCTCCCTTTGATGCTGCTAATCCTGCATAATGCACGGGCATAATATGACTTTGAAACCCCCCGGCTATCTCCTACGCATTTCACAAGTAGTACTAATCACATACCTGCATTTCCCATAAATATGCTAAATTCCTCTTGATATGCAAATTCTGTCAAGGCGCACCTTCCCCCCTTCCAACCCAGCTTAAATAGACGCTCCAAGCGTGGTGGTGTTTCATTCAGACGCTGTCTCCCCGACAGACCTGGTCTTCACTTGAGGACGGCTGCTTGCGTTGTGGCCGAAACATCGTGAGAATTATTTAATGCTTTAATTTAATTATTTTATTATTTCCTTTCTACGTGACTTTACCGAAAGAACCAAGAAGATGAATCCCTGCAGTCACGAAAGCTTTAAATCGAAACATACAGTACATATATTGACAAAATCACGTACCAGGTCAAATATTTTCGGTCGGGCCTGGTTGCCGATGTGCAGCAGGTCTCGGAATCCGCGCGTGATGAGCAGGGCCATGGGCTCTCCCTTGCGCTCCAGCAGCGCATTCGTGGCCACCGTGGTGCCCATGCGGATCCACTCCACGGCCGCCGTATCCAGGGGCAGCCCCGCGGGCATTGCCATGCCCGTCTCCTGCAAGTTCCAACAGGTTAAGTCACACAGGAATCGTCGGCGAAAGTCTCCAGTCGACTCATGATGTCCAGGGACTTGTTGTTAAAGGGCCACGGCGCCTCCCCGAAACTGCCCTCGGAATTGTTGGTGAACCCACCATCTTGCCACTCTTGTATCTTTCTAGTGTACTTCTCACACTCTACGTTCTAAATCTTTGCCGTCTCTCTGTTCTTCCTTTTTCTAGCGCTCAATCCACGCTTTGGCTCTTTTTTTCTTCTCACCCCCCTTCACTAGAACAAACTTTCCCTTCCCATTAAAATCACCTTAGTTCCCACCAGTGGCGGCTCCTGCAAAATCTCTCAGGGGGGGCAGATGTCTGGATGATTGATAAGGATAAGGTCCACCCATGCAATGGATAAATTAACAGCTTAAGCATGTAAAGGCAACTTCACTTCTTTAATATTAATGAAAAATAAAGTGACTCTTACAATACATCTTGTTTGTTTCTATACTCACTATTAATACAATCCACTCAAGTTTCTTTTATTAAAGATTCCACTAGGTGGCGACAAATTATATTGTTGGATGAAACGTGGTTACGTATGATGACGTAAGCACGTTAGTGCGAGCCCTCCCGGAAGCCGTAGAGAATGCATTGGAGCGCCCCCCGTTCGAAAAAAAACATCTTTGAATGTAAGTCTATGGGGCCACTCGGGGCGATTCTCAGCCGGAGTGAATTCGCCCAAAAAGAGGCGGTACTCCACAGAACGTGACATGACGCTGATTGGACTATATCCAGAGGCACAGTGACGGCTAGCGTGACTCTGTGGTTGAATGACATTGGTGGTGCGTCGCCCAATCGCCCTAATGAAGAAACCGCCCCTGGTTCCCACTCCTAACTCACTATTTTCCATAGCTAACCACACATCCCCTTAATCTCCCCCTGATAACCACCACCTTTACCGTTCCCTCTTCATATTCTCATGATACGACTATCACTCATTCCCCATTCATTCAATCCATTCATCATCATCTACTGTCATCAATTGCGCTTTCACAGAATTCACGCATCACAGATTTGCCCATTGCATCATCTCGTCTATTTTATTCATATCTCCACCATTACAGTAAAGTGCCTTGATTAAGGCACTATATAAATTCCATTAAGATTTCGAATGAAATTATCTAGGTTTCGAAAATGTAGATTACTTATAGAATAAGTCAATGGTTTGACACACGCGAAACTGAATGCACAATTATTGTCCCAATGTGGACGAAATATCAGTTTGTCTAAGTATGTCCGACACCGTGCTATTTTCTGAGGATTTTTCCCTCATCACAAAAGGTGGAAAAATTATATCAATTTGAATTACAGTCCTGATTGAATATTAGGGCCATGTAAAAAGCCACCTAATATTTATACTTATTCTTGCGTTCGACTGGATGAATAGCGACTTATAACTCTTTGTCTGAATTAGTCAGGAAATCGCTTCGATTTATGTGCGGTGTTTAACTTAAATGCAAATGATACTAATTATTACAGATATTTTTTCAGTAAAATAAAAAAAAGAATTGGTATATTTGGTATTCATGCCATCATAATTACACAAGGCTATCACAAAGGCACCATTTTACAGATGAGTACTGTATAGGCTAAAGTACATTCACAGTATCGGGTGATATTCGTTTTTTTTTATAATTAGGCAGCTTTCTAGTCATTCAATTTGTTTATAAATTTGGACAGCGATGCCAGCACATGTGACCTACTCTTTGTCAAATTAATGCCACATCATCTTTTAACCTCCACTGTGAAGCAGACAAGCGTATGTTTGGTAAAACTGTCTCTTGACGAATGAGTTTGAGATTCAGTGAGCGTTTGTTAAATGAGCGTAAGTTAAATGAAAACAGTGACGATGATGAACGTGGTGGTGATGATGCTGCCGAGTGTGAACCTCCTGCAAGATGCGGCGGATGCCCTCGCGGGGAGCAGTCAGGGTAGTGCGCGGGGTCCTCGGACAGCAGCTTGAGGACACGGACCCGGCCACCGGGGCAGCGTGCGAACACGTCCGTGAAGGTGCCGCCACGGTCGATGGCAAACTGGAACGTCCCCTTGGCCGCTGCCGCCGACGTCGCCATGCTGCCGCCACGTTCGCAGCGCGGGCGGCGAAACAGTCAAACGCCCGCAAGCACCAATGGGTGCCCCATTGTCGTGAAGTTTCTATTGAAGATTGTGTTCTACTGTTTCCATTGAAAATTACGTTCATGTTACGCTCACTTCCAGGGAATGCCACCGACCGCTTTGAAAGGCAGCGATACAGGACAATCGCTTTAAAATGACTATCTCGTGCAGTAACAGCACAGCCTAAGTAATATGCACTATTGGCCGTTTAATTGTTATTGAAAATGCAGAAGAATTATTAAATGCACTTAAGCTTTTCAAGGTTTTTCCATCAAGAGACACAAGTGGTTTACTCCATAAAATTAAAAGACCAATCTATAGATGTTGCCTCTATAATGTAAAGTGTATGTTTGCGTATAGCAATATGTTCAGGAGCTGAACGCCAATGTTGAGATCTACTTGCCACGAGAAGGTTTTGCTATTCCTCCATTTAAGGAACACAGACTACAGTGTTTTACTATATGGTCTATAGTTTGGCTTGCATGGCAAGTCGCTCTGTGCATTGTCTTAATGCAATACTAGTACACAAGTTATTAATTGATGGAAATCTGTTAAGTAACACATTTGCTTTACACGGTCACATGAAGTGTAATTTATTCATCTAGATTTGAAGCTTTCGTGACTGCAGTGATCCATACTCTTTGGTTCTTTACGGTAAATTTCAGCATTTGTTTCCTGCTGTGATTGTCCCACCTGATGACGGACGCTTGTGTTGCGCCAGAAACGTCGTGATTTAATGTATTTATACCTACATGACTTTACCGAAAGAACCAAAGAGTGTGTAATTTATTAACCAAGAATATACCAACAATGTCACAATTTGCAGGCTGAGATACTGCACAAAGTTATCCACGTTTTTCTTGAATCTTTTCTTTTCCAGATCTTCCTAATGCAACCCGATGGACTGCATGATGGGTAAGGAAAAGTATGTACATGTATAGGATACCTAAACACCTCAGCAACTTAAAGCACCGTTCCCTACATCATATCTCAATCTCAACCATTCCATTGCCCTGCTGCAGTGCAGCCAAGAGGCTCCAAGTGGCATCTATTCGTTATGCAACTCCACGTTTACCAGACTGCAGCACTGGACCACCAATTGGGGCATTCGTTTGAAAAACGAGGTCATGAATATTGTAGTATATCAGTGCATGCACTTCGAAATGCTATGAAGGAACATTGCCACTGGAATGTAAATTGACATGTCTAGACATTGAATATTAAACAGGGTGATCTATTTTTGGATACACCACTAAAATAATGGAACATTATTGAGATTACAGTTTCATTCAAAGTCTCTACATATTTCTGACCAATCTCAACACACTCATTATATCTTTGAACACTCTTCTGACTTTACCCAGCAAAGGCATAACTGACAATATTCAATAGGTTGTTGAGAAAATAACAGGGTCATTAGAAATCAGTGCGGTATCAATACAAATCTTGCGTGAATGATTATTTACAATCGGCGTTCATAACGTGACAGTTCTATGACGTTATGCATGTGCCTGTAATCCAGCACTGTGGAGGGGTTCGAGGGTTGGTGGATTGCACTGTTGTTCAACTCCCTTCCTGTGGGAACTGAAGGAGCCATGTAACCCTGTCTCGCCAGAATACGGTCCAGAAAAAATTACCCGTAAAAACAAAGTTTTTCACTATAAATCCTTTATATGCGTGGCGGCTAGAGTCCTCTCGTCCTCTGGCTTGAGATGGCTGCCACCTATGGGTCAGATGATTGCCTGCCACCATTAAGCAATTGGTAATTAAATATAAAAAAAAATCCTAAAAAGTGTAAAGTTATGGAATTTTTTTTTTCACGAAAATAAATTGTCACGCACAACGAGTCTGTGTGCAAAATGTCAGCTCGATTGGATCACGGGAAGTGGGTTAAAAAACGACCGAAAGATTTGCACGGTCGTAAGTGCACAAGCAAGCAAGCAAGTGAACTTAATATAAAGGATTTAAAAAAAATGTCGACTCCACTGTTACTTCTGTATAGGATAGAGCGTTTCCATCTCGCACGTCCAGTTTTCTCCTCCAAGTAAAACACACTTTTTTGCCGAAAACACTTTAATGAAAGAATTGCAGAGCTCGGGCAAATTGTTGGTTCATTACGTTTGGCTGCCTTCACGCTTGTCTATGGTGCCCCCTCGCTCTTTTGAATTTGTACTCGCTGCTTCGGTGATTGAATACTGTGCTGCGCGTTACAAGTTTAATACTGGTAGGAACCTCCTGGTTACACCAGCCTACAGGGGATTATTGTGTCCGTCCGTCCGTCGTGCAGGGAGGGGTTGGGTGGGGAGGGTTGGGAAGGGCTGGTTGGGGAGCGTGGGGCTGGGTGAGGAGGGTGGAGCTGGGTTGGGGCTGGGTGGGGAGGGTGGGGCTGGGTGGTGGGTGGGGTCTTGCTGGGTGGGGAGGGGCTGGTCACCCCGTGGTGCCCTTATAAAACTCAACGTTTAACCTACTCACGCCGGCTTGTGACCGCCCTCACAGTCGGGCATATTTGCGGAATACACCACGCCGCCGTTGACCCTGGCCATTGACCGAGCAACCCGACGTTCCTACCAGCTCCCTCCGCAGGAATGTGTTTTTTGTAAGTTGCACTTGTGCAAGGTCATGAGAGGCAATGTACTGAAACGGGGTTATAATCTAGTGGATAAATAACATCATGAACAACGACACAAACGCACACTTTTGCTTTTACAATTGTGGCTAATATGCAGTACAGCACTCTAAATGCAAGCATGTGTCTCTCAATGTCACGTGCATATGGGTGCTGTTGTAGTTTGCTTACAGATGTTTAGATGGTAGCTTTGCCCCAAACGATCTGATCACGCTGCAGGGTAAGACGAAGGGATGCTTGTATCGCACGAATTCTGACAGTAAACAAGAGGAAAGTAACATTTCGATTTAAAGCTTTCGTGACTGCAGTGATTCATCTTCTCGGTTCTTTCGGTAAAAGTAACGTAGAAGGGAAATAATAAAAATTTTTTATTTTTTTTAATTCCCTTCTACGTGAAATAATAATAAAATATGTTTTTTTTATTTCCCTTCTACGTGAAATAATAATAAAATGTTTTTTTTTTATTTCCCTTCTACGTGACTTTACCGAAAGAACCAAGAAGAAGATGAAAGTTGTCTCAGTTTATGTTATAGGTGGCGGCGTTCGTCTTTAATCAAAAAGAGGGCTCGTGGTTGGGTCGCCACGTGGTCGATAAAGTGCGTTGTTGTGAATGTGGAGTTTCCATCACGGGCAGAAAACGACAAATAGCACCCAACATACAAGGAGCCATACTCAACTATTGTTTCGATTTAAAGCTTCTTTCGTGACTGCAGGGATTCATCTTCTTGGTTCTTTCGGTAAAGTCACGTAGAAGGAAAATTATAAAATAATAAAAATAAAACATAATAAAAAATAATTCTCACGACGTTTCGGCCACAACGACACAAACGGCTGCTTGCGTTGTGGCCGAAACGTCGTGAGAATTATTTTATTATGTTTTATTATTTTCCTTCTACGTGACTTTACCGAAAGAACCAAGAAGATCAACTATTACTCCCTCTGTGTGTGTACGTGGCGGGGATTTGGTCATACTTCACCACGCTGGTCAATTGCAGGCTGGCACGTGGTAAGGCAGGGGGAGGCTGACCATACTTCACCAGACTGGTCAATATGCGGCTTAGCGAAGGCGGTGATCATTTCCGCGGGGGGTACATAGCGCGAGTACAGTGTACAACAACAACATACAACCAACATGGGTATCATAATCGTTAGCCATGATCAATCCACTGCTGGATGAGGGCACGCTGGACGAGTTTGCTGCAATCGATTTCAAATTGCATTGGGCCGAGGCGTTTGTTGCAAAACAGTGAAGCCAGTTCGCGATGATGACACACACTTTGCCACGTGTGCATTAAGATATTGCACGCATGACCGCCGCGAAATTTAAGTGCCGTGCCATTATCCGTACATGTTTAAAGTTGTCAGGAGGGTGATGATGATGCTGATGATGATACAACAGAAACAATGCAAACACAGACCCTCTTCGTCTCGTCATCTCGCATGAAACCGCAGCTTTGTTTAATGAACAACAGCGAACACCACCCACCTCCAAGACTGTCAGTGACCACAACACAGCAGCAGAATCCACGAACACAACGCGCACTGCTGCTGCTGCGGATGATGCTCAGCTGCTGCTGGTGGTGGTTGGCTGCGTTCCTAACCACATCTCCCACCACTCCTCGTTTGCCTAATCTATTTATCGGGCTTTTAATTGGAGGGAAATTTGAGACCAAAACGTCCAACCTTCAAACGAACGCCGATTGGTCCGCGTGGGAACTCACCCCACCCACAATAGAACGTAATTTGCGAGCGCGTGTTCAAACATGCAGGAGGGGGTTTATCGCCATGTCCACAATATATCGTGATTATCGCGATATCGACGATATATCGTGGTTATCGCGATAACCACTTTCCATGATTTAAGCCGATAGTTACGACACAATATTTTAATCGTTAAATCGTGAAACACGTGGCGCGTTATATCGTGGTTATCGCGATATCGACGATATATCGTGATTATTGCGATATCGACGATATATCGTGATTATCGCGATAACCACTTTCCATGATTTAAACCGATAGTTACGACACAATATTTTAATCGTTAAATCGTGAAACACGTGGCGCGATATATCGCGATTATCGCGATATCGACGATATTTTGTGGTTATCGCGATAACCACTTACCATGATTTAAACCGATATTTACGACACGGCGATATTTTAATCGTCGTATCGTGAAATACGTGGCGAGATACGTGGTTATCGCGATATCGACGATATATCGTGGTTATCGCGATATGTACGGCGTATGGACCTTAAAACTCAATTTCCCTGTACAGAATACGGAGTAAAGCGTGTGGATTGACACGGTATGGAATAATTTCGTGTGCCACGTGGATTACATTTTATAAATTACATGGCAAAGATTGTGAGAGAATGGCATGGGCTCCCATCATCCAGCAGTGGATTGATAAAGGTTGACAAATGAACTACGATGGAAACCGTTAACAAAATAACTCACATTCGCCAATAACATCGTGGCCTTGATAGAAAACAAGTATCGTATATGGCGAGGCGACGTTTCGGGCAATGCCCCTTTGTAGCACAACATTCATTATAGAATATTGCAGCATCTCGTACCCTTATAACAGATTGAAACAGTCTGTGCACTGATAAGGTTTAATACGTTAGTGCGTTAATTGACTTTAAACAATGGAAAATGTATACGCTCTATTTTATGAAAAAAAGTTACGTATAAATTAGGTTTTGTAGTTTGTAATGTGTTATCGATTATATTTTAGAGTTTTTTGTTTAATGTTTTATAGGTAATCTTGACATATAGGTAATGAGTATGTTTTATAGTTTTTAATGTTTCATAGATTATGTTTTATAGTTCTGTTTTTCATGTTTTACAGATTATTATTCTGTTTTATAGTTTTTTTCATATTTTATAGATTATTTTAACACGTAGGCTTTCGCGACCAATATTATTAATTTATTATCAATTTATCGATTATGTTTATAGTTTGGGAAATACGTCACATCCGGTCCCCACCCGCGCACGCGCACGTGGATCTACAGTGCGCACTGTACCACGCACAGCGTGCTTCGACTCGATCACAGCTCTTACGATCGATCACAGATCCCTTGCACAAACATCGACATCGCTTACAGTTGTCTCATAGAGTCACATCGAGCCCCTCGCACAAATCGACGTGACAACGGAGCTTCTGCACGCCTTCGATTAGCACACGATTGGGTGCGTACGGTACGAAAGAAGTTCAACGTCGCTCCGTACAGATAACAAAGCATGGCCGGGCTGGAGCTGCTGTCAGACCAGGGCTACCGCATCGACGGCAGGAAGGCGTCCGAGCTGAGGAAGATCGCCTGTCGCATGGGGGTGTTCGCACAGGCCGACGGATCGGCCTACGTGGAGCAGGGCAACACCAAGGCCCTGGCCGTAGTCTACGGGCCCCACGAGGTGCGGCTTGTCGCTGTCGTCTTTCTGCTCACCTGTGGTCTATGATCCCCAGGACGTCTCCTTTGCAGAGTTTGCCACTCCAGTGGTTGTGTTCTCTTGAGCTCAGAAGACGTGTCACTTGGACTTTTGGTCTCCTGATCTAAGTCGTCTCGTCTGTGTGTCTGTGCAGGCGAATGGGACCCACTGGGTTTTTAGTCGTTTAATCTCCATCGCTTACTGATCTCGATGGGTTTCTCTCATGTTTTTTTTTTAATAAATTGGCTTCACCTAAGGTGTCTATCATTGTTTCCATGGTCTCCTGGTTCCTCTGGTTTCTTGATCTCCATCGCATTTCTAACTCTATCTGTGGTCGATGTGCCTTACAATGTCTCTGGCCTCCTGATCTCACCAATCTGAATGCATTGGCTACATCCTCAGAGTTCTACCGATTCCATGATTTCTGGGCTCCAAGTGTCATCAGGCATCTGATCTCTCGTGCATCTCTCCATCCCTTTGAGAGGGCTATGGATCTCACAAAATGCGTCCGTTTGATCTTATTGTCTCGATGATCTTGTCTCCTTGTCTATCTCCTCTATGATCTCTGGCACCCACGAGGTGTGTCTGTTCAGCCTCCTAACCTCAATTGTCTTCTGGTGGCACCGATCACCTGGGCGGTGTCGTGGCCCAACAGTAGTGCGTTGTTGCAGGGCTTCACGGTTCGAATCCAGTGGTTGCTATACTGGTATAATAATATACTAACTATAAAAATCCGTTGCTGTCCGATGTTAAATATGTCCCAGGTCTCTCTTGCAAAGGAGGCTGTTATGGCGTCTTGAGTTTTCACCTGGTTTAAACAAACTAAACTGTTGTGCCTCCTTGTTGAAGCGTGTCACTTTGCCAATTTTCAGATGCGTGGCAACAGAGGGAAGGCGATTCACGACCGAGCGCTGGTGAACTGCCAGTACAGCATGGCCACGTTCAGCACGGGCGAGCGCAAGAGGCGGCCTCACGGTGACCGCAAGTCAATCGAGATGTCGATGCACCTGAGGCAGACCTTCGAGGCGGCGATCATGACGGAGCAGTACCCACGCTCCCAGATTGACATCTATGTGCAAGTGCGTCTGCTTCCTTTACATACGTCAACCCATACGGTTCACCGCGTGTTCTTGTACAGGGAAATTTAGATTTCAGGTCCATATGGCGTACAGCCGTTTCAATACGAGCAACATGTGTCTATTTGTGTGTCTACCTTGTGATGGGACTTTGTAGGATGAACGTTGAGGTTTATAAGGGCACGGGGTGACCAATAAGATCTGATTTGGTCTGCAATAAGGTAGGTACTGATAAGAGGTTGACAGGTGTGAATGTGTGTCATTTCATTTGCGGTGTTCGTGCGATCTGGAATTGTGCTTTTAAACATTTTTGCGTTTATGAATTATTGGTATTTACTAATATAGTCCGTTTCTAAAAACATTTTTTTTACATCTACTGTATTGCGAAGGATTTTTCTATTTCTTTAACTTCCAAAATGTTTAAACATGTACAAAATGTTATGTTGAGCTGGTTGATTTCTGTAGAAATCCTAATTGATACCTTCAATACCACCCTGGACAATTCCTGCAGTAATTATTATTTTATTTTCATGTTAAAATATAACCATCTAGGTCCGTCCAGCCCCATGCCTGGTGATTCCAAAATTTTGAGCTTGTAATGTTTTTTTTTAATTCACAACACATTGAGCAGGACCATATACCTGTTACAATCTATGTATTAGATGAGTTTTGATTACATTGCTTTAAAGGGAAGTGATAGGCAAGGTCATGTATCAGCCATACGTGATTGAGAACACATTCATAACATGTAATGTGTATAGTTATCGTCAACATAAACATCACAACTTAAAGCCAGTACCAATGCAAGCATAAGGTTTTTTTACAATTTGTATTATTTATTTTATGTGCACATATGAAAAAACAACACAATCAAATTAGTACATTATCATAGCATAAGGAATCACAACACCACTATTGTTTAATAGATTGTCATAGTCTACAGTATTTTCACTGTAGGAGCCAATGCTTCGATGTGGCTTTACCCAAGTAGATAATTTACAATAATATTTTAAAGTTCAGAAACAATGCATGGTGATGCCAGCGCACGCGACCTACTCTTTTGAATAATATCACAGGATCTTTAATGTCTGCTGTGAAGCAAACGACATTATTGGTTGATACACCTGCGGTATAAATCAGTGTATATATACAAGGACGGTTTTCTTGGAATTTCTCTTACTTGATACAGCAGTCGTGCTGTGACGGTTCCACCTGAAGACGGAAGCTTGTGTTGCCTCCGAAACGTCGTGATTTTATTTTAATTTTACTTTTATTAATTTTATTTTTTTTACCTACGTGACTTTACCGAAATAACCTAAGAATATGCCTCCTTGCAGTCATGAAAGCTTCAAATCTAGAATTAAGGTATAAATCAGGGCGGCTGCTGGCTATATACCATGGACTTCTGTAACAAGCAGCAAATGCTCTACTGTTCGGCTGTCATAGTAAACAAATGTTCGTCATGTACACAGATCCTGCAATCGGACGGAGGCAACTACTGCGCCTGCGTAAATGCAGCCACTCTCGCGCTGGTGGACGCGGGAATCCCGCTCAAGGACTACGTCTGTGCTTGCTCGGTGGGCTTCGTGGATGACACTCCTCTCGTGGACATCAGCTTCGTGGAGGAGTCGGCGGGGGGACCAGAGCTCGCCCTTGCACTGCTTCCAAAGAGCGAGCAGATTGCACTACTGGAGCTCAACTCACGGCTCCACCAGGACCACCTGCCAGCCGTGCTGGAGGCCGCCACACGTGCCTGCAAGGATGTGCACGCCGTGCTGGACCGCGTGGTGCGCGAGCACTTGCAGGAGGCCACGTCACAGCTTGGTTAATGAAACCAGAGTACTACTGGATCAGCATTGTTGTGTTTGTACCCATTTATTATTCTGATAGGGATGCTGCCATGGGGGTCATGGTTAGCACACTGGACTTGTAATCTGGAGATTGTAATTTCGATCTCCTGTCATTTGAAATGATTGGCAAGGTTTTTGAATTCCCCCTGCCTGTCCACCCAGCAGTAGAAATGAATACATAGTTGATCAGCAGATCGCATGTCGGGTAAAGTGTGGTTACTCCCAGCTTGTCGAAGACGTCTTGCCTGTGTGGAAGAGTAGGTCCAAATATCATCTGATGGAAATCCTTCCTCCAGCAGTACGAGCAAGAAATTGAAGGGCGGCACATTTACATTGTACCTCTTATAATTGTGTTATTGCTTAATTCCATGAGGTGAAGACCTTTTCATTGTGGAATTCGAACCGAAAGTAGTGCTACATCATCACCCCATGCAAGAAAACAGCCTTTGGAAAAAGATATAACCAATTCTAAGGTTCTTTCATTTGCATCTTAACATTAGGTGGTTGTATACCTTCTCAGATGTTCATCTTTAAATTAATATTATGCTTGTTTATCCAGGAAAGCCTCATTAAGTCTCATTACTTTTTCAGGAGGGCCCTTCCAATTTTTCAGAGTTCGGAGTGAGAGAGCTGGCATGTTTAATCAAATTTATGTACTTTTCGGGTATTTTTTTAAGTGTGGGAAATCTGGACCATGACTGGCACACATCGGTGAATCATGTCATGGGACCTGCAATGCCCACTGTAAAACAGACTGTACCTATTTTTGATAGTTAATACATCCACGGTAAAAATAAGAGCAGCTGATTGTGTTTGAAATGTGACTGCTCTATTGCTTGTCCATGTCACTACCCACATATACTTTTGTCATGTGGCAAAAATAAGTTATTTATGCATGCTGGAATAAGTTTAATTGATAAATCTAATATTTTATGTGCAGCCATTAAAATAAGTCTGATACGCACAATTTTCGATGAGAATCGATTCCAGAATCTCAGCAGTTCCTGCAATGTGCTCCGATATGGTATTTGACCCTTGAACCACCTGGTCATTTTATTCCTCCATTAGGATGTATTGTGAAGTGCCTGTTGAATTATTGTTTTTTGAACAAAAATAATGGAATACTGGGATGTACTTTTGTAAGTATTGTCCGTTAAGGTGTTTTCTTAATAAAGTACGGCAAATAAGTTACTGTGGTTGAGTACGTAATGCACAAGTACGTGTACTTGGTAGTGGACTGCAAACATGTTTCAACATGTTTCACCTTAAAATCCTTTTGACATGAATGGCTTATATCCGTACACACTGGAAGATGGTGTATATTCAGAACAGGTTAATCTCGTCGAAATGCCCAGAAAATAATACGAGCATTTGGTGATGCTCACCTGCATTAGGTGAAATGAAATAAAAACATTTGGAGGCCACTACTGGACAAAAACAGCAGGAAAGAAAGGAATGGAGTGAAATCGGGGGTGGGAGGGAAGGTCTTGACCCGTCAGTGGAAAGTTACAGGCTGACAACATATAACCCTCATTGTTAATTCTGAGTGGAGAAAATGTCACGTTCGCATGGTGGAAAGCATCCTCTCCATAGGACATTTCCCTGAATTCTCATTGTGCTGCTGCTTCAAAAGGTGATGTTTCCTAACCCCTGATGTGATTTGTCCAAGTTGACCCCTGCTGTTTTACATGAACTAGATCCGTGACCTTACAGAGCCTGGACAGTACTGTATATAATATAGTCTTGTAACTTGTGACAACGTGATTCAATACATTGTCATAATTGTGCTGAAATTTCATCCAGGATTTGTTTTATTGCTATGTAGAGCTGGCCATCAGTTTATTGCGTCGCATTAAATCACTCAACTACAAACGTAAAATTGGAAAATCTGTCATTCGAACAAGCAAGTTTCAATGCACGTATCGTGAACATAGATGTAATTAAATTGTATCTGAGGTCCATTTAAGTTTCGGGCATGCCTCGGGATACTTTGCAAATCGAATCCTTTGTCATGTGCATTCAACTTCAGTGTGGAAAGATCCCGGAGCATCTCAAGAAATCTCGCAACATACCAGTTCCGCACATAAGGATTCACAATCATCTGCCGCTGTAAGCACACGATGTGGCTAACCTTTTAGTTGTAGCCCCCCCCAATCCTCTCATCCCAAAGAAGCTCTCAAGATCACAGGGCGAGCGCCTGCACCTTGCAGCAACCACATCGGACAGAGATCGGCTGAGATCAATCCACCGCTGGATGAAGGCCTCGCCTCGGACCGTGAATCGTAATATATAAATGAATGGAGCAGGCGAGTGGTTTATGTTTAATATTTATAATAAATGTTTGCTACTCTCAGACCTTTGCCAGTAGCAAGATATAGTAAAAGGTTTTACCATTTTAAATGGCAACAAAACTGACACCTTTATACAAGGGATCATCTTCTTGGTTCTTTCGGTAAAGTCACGTAGAAGGGAAGTAATACAATAATAAAAATAAAACATAAAATAATTTATGATAATTGGTTCTTTACCCTTATATCTGCACTGTCCTGTGCACATTATCAGAGTTATGTTCTTTTGTTTGTATTATGACTGCAGGTATTGCGGTCTATGCAAACATGACTCCTTGCAAAAAGGTGTCAGTTTTGTTGCCAGATAGAAGGGTAAAGAACCAATTATCATATTTTTACTGGCAAATGAGGTCCCCATAGCATAAAATAATTCTCACGACGTTTCGGCCACAACGCAAGTAGCCGTCCTCAGGTGGAACCAGGTCTGTCGAGGCGACAGCGTCTACGTGACTTTACCGAAAGAACCAAGAAGATTAATCCCTGCAGTCACGAAAGCTTTATAACCAGGGATCATGTTTGCATTAACCACAACACTTGCGGTCAATATGCAAACAAAAACACAACTCTGATAATGTATGCACTGTCCTTGAAGTTGATTGGTCCACACCCGAGACAGCTTTCCTTAGAGCCTAGTCTCACATGGTGTTGGACCAGATGACGCCAAAAGGCGCACAACTCAAAGACAAAGCACCATCAGAGTATGAGAGCTTGGGGCAAGCATTTACACTGAGACCTCCTGTCTCGGGTGTGGACCAATCAATTTCAAGGACAGTGAATACATTTTTCTTGGTTCTTTGGGTAAAGTCACGTAGAAGGGAAATAAAAAAATTATAAAAATATAAAATAAAAATTCTGACGTTTCGACTGCAGTCGAAATCATCAGTTCATCACACCTGATGATGATTGCTTGTGTTGTGAGAATTTGTATTGTTGAATATTTTTATTATTTTATTATTTCCCTTCTACGTGACTTTACCGAAAGAACCAAGAATATGAATCCCTGCAGTCACGAAAGCTTTAAATCAAAATTCTGTGCATACATTATCAGAGTTGTCTTTTTGTTTGCATTTTGACCGCCAGTGTTGTGGTTCATGCAAATATGATCCCTTGCATAAAGGTGTTAGTTTTGTTGCCAGGTAAAAGTGTAAAACCTGTTACTAAATGTTTGCTAGTTTGTACGAGTTGCAGCGCTGATTGCACGCCACGCAATGCGAACACGCGCACTCAGACGGGCAATGCTGGGGGGAAATCCCAATACATTTTAAGCGTTCCTCTTTCACGCGCGGTTTTTGTTGTTAAATTACAATTAAGCCGGTCAATTTACCATTCGCGACTTTTGCGGTAAACGTCGCTAAACTTCACCTATAACCTCTCAGACACCCGCTTTACATTTCACACAACGCATAGACGCCCCCTCGAAGCCGCGAGACGCCTCGCGATTGGCCCGCGCCCTGCCCACGTGACTTCCCGTCTCTCGGCGACGCGGATTGGTCCCCCCCCCCCCGCGCTCTGCGCCGATTCTCCCCCTATCCGCTCTGGTAAATACAACGGTGACGTCACCCGTAGACACGGTGGGAGGTGCGGGGGGGTGAGATACCCGTTTGCCCGTGCGTGACGTCATGTAGTCGACACCTCGGCGGCCATGTTTGTAAGGGGGGGACGTCGTCAATCTGTCGCTGTCAGGTGACGTAACGCGGGGGGCCCTCGCTTGGTCCGTGTGCAAGCGTATGGAGGGGGGGGGTAAGTGGGGGGGGGTGGTGGAGGTAAGTGGGGGGGGTAAGTGGGGGGGTAAGTGGGGGGGAGGGTAAGTGGGGGGGGGGGTGGTGGGGAGTAAGTGGGGGATAATGGGGGGGGTTAGTGGGTGTTGTGGGGTGGTAGTGAGAAGGGGGGGGGGTATTGGGGGGGTGTAGTAGTGGGGAATTGATGATGCCTCCCTAAGCAACATGGCTGCCGGTGGAGTCATCGGCTTTGTCATTGGAGGGTTTCCTCGTCGAGGGTGGCGGGTGGTGAGTTGGGTGGGGGGGGTGGTGAGTGGGGTGGTTGATGGGGGGGCTGGTGGTGAGTGGGGGGGGGCGGGTGGTGAGTGGTGGGGGGGTGGTGAGTGGGGGTTGGGGGGGGCGATTTGGGGTGGGGGTGAGTGGGGGGGGTGAGTGGAGGGGGGTTGAGTGGGGGGGGGGCGAGTGGGGGGGGGGGGGCGTGTGTGTGAGTGGGGGGGGGTTGAGTTTGGGGGGGGTGTGGGTGAGTGGGGGGGGGGTGAGTGGGGGTGAGTGGGGGGTGGGGCGTGTCAGAGTTACGCCCCGCCCTCTTCCGTTGCTTCTCGGCTCGAGGTGAAGATGGCCGCGCTCAGGGCTGCGGGACGCTGCACGGGCCGGCTCCTTCTACAGGCGCCGGGCGGAGGGCTCACGACCCACAAGGTAAGCGACGTCTCATTGAACCGAGCACTGTCGCTGCCTGTTAAGTCTCCGTGTTAAGCGGCGGAGGAAGGGGGTGGTGGTGGTTGGTTGGTGACGGGTCCTTTTCACCTGCTCTCAGGCAAGGTCACTACGGCACGGGTGGTGGTGGTGGTGGATCGGCCTCACGCTCCCCCTTGCCACAAGCATCGGGCTCCTCGTGTGCACGGGGAAGCTGTTCCCCGCCTCTCGATTGCGTGTCCCCGACGGGGCTTTTAAGTTCAATTAGAACCTCGGGGTCGCGACCTCTACTCGCAAAATCGGAGATTCCAACACCAACATTATGGCAGGCATTGTGTAACGGGGTGGTGTTGGTGTTGGTGCGATTCTTTGGGTTCTGAACTCGGATGAGGAAGACGGGAGGTGGACTGTAGTTGAGGGTGTTTTTTGCGAAGCTAAGCCTGTTTATCATTTTTTTATTACGCCGATTATTTGCTTATTTTCGGAGTTACGTGCGCAAAGTGTGTGCTCAATCCGGGACTTGCAATGTTGTAAGGTCTGGGGACTAATTGAGACATGTCTTGACATTGGGTCAAAGCTCATTCGAGTAGGAGGACCTCGCTGTGGATGTAATTTAGCTTTACTAGACCCTTTTTTTTATTTACATACACTTGCGGTTATGAAATGTCGTGTAAGGGTTAAACGCCAGCGAGGTTGAACCTTGCTGTAAAGCAAGGTGAAATCCAGTCCTTGCCATGTAATGGATCTGTACCCTGGAATACCAGAGGGCATTTTAGTGGGCATTGCAATCTTTGTTTGGTGGCTGTAATATCACTGCTCATTTGTGTTTAACCACTCATTAAAGCTACCGAGTAATTAACGTATCATTCAGTGTCGTGTTCGTGGACTTTGACATTGATACTCGTGTAACAAAATCGCTTGAAGGACGAGGCGCATTACACTCTGTTTGATACGTCTTACTTGTTAATTGAACGTGGATATTTGCAATTTTTGACATATTACTTGGTAGTTTTATAACAGTTACGTTGTAAATGTCACCCAACTGGTAAAATGTCTGTCATCCAAGTGGTTAAATAGCTTAAGCTTATATCTACGCGGCTGACATATATGTATTTTTCTGTACCGACAGCTTGGGTTTATTTTAAAATATCTGAAATGTGTTTGTATGACTACTGATTGTGTTTAGACGTTGTTTTTGTACATGACAAAAAATCTGATGTCTACGTTTTTGTCCTGATGCAGTGATATGTTTTGTTCAACTTGATCACTAAATGGGCAAGCCATAATAGGGACTCACTCAAGATATGTGGTTGACGACTGCCTATAGGCAAGCTCTCTTACTTTGGTATATGATATTTAATCAGATTTTCTAAGGCTATATGGGGGAGCTTTGCCACTATGCATTCAGGGGTAGCACATTGGGAGCACATCTAACTCGTGGATAAATTGGTACTCTCGTCTGCAGGCCGGCATGTCCTTCGCGAGCCTTTCCCGTGGAAGAAAGGTGGCATTGTCCACGATCGGCGTGGTGGCGGCCGGCGGACTGGGGCTTGCGCTGGCTTTACACCACACCATCAAGGCCGAAGAGCTGGAGCTGCATGCGCCCAAGTACCCGTGGAACCACAACGGTGCTTTTTCCGCACTCGACCAAGCCAGGTATGACGATGAAAAGTGGTAGCGCTATTGCCACTTGTCGCAGAGGTTAATGGTTCAAGCTCAGCAATCGCGCCTGGTACCGCGGGTATATTAACAAAACATACCAGCTGTCCAATTCACATTGGACCTTAAAGATCCTGTGACGTTATTCAAAGAAGGATTGGCCATGTCTGCTGGCATCAATCCAAATTAGAACATTACTTGCAAATTCCCTAGTTGGGTAAACCACACAGCAACATAGCCCCCTACTTCGTACGCAAATTATCCTCATGTAAGAAGCATCGCCTATATGATAGCCGTGCGCTATAAGAACGGCATGAATACCATATGGACGAGTGATTTTATATTTGATGACAACTCCACCCTGCCTGGATATGTGCATTTTCTGAAGTGATATGGTGTAAAGTGTTGGCCATGGCCAGGTATTGAACTCCAGTGACCAAGTTCATTGTGTAGTGTGCTTACCACTACCACCATTTCTCTAATCCCTGGAATCTAAACAGTAATTGATTAATGGGTTTGTAATTATTGATTACTACCGTGCAGCATAGTTTAAGAATGACATGTAACAAGTGAAATTGTAATTTATTGGGTGTGTTTCTGCAGTGTGCGCAGGGGATACCTTGTGTACAAACAGGTGTGCGCGGCATGCCACAGCATGGACTACGTAGCCTTCCGTAACCTGGTGAATGTGACGCATACGGAAAAAGAGGCCAAGGCACTTGCTGAGGAGGTGAGTTCACTGCCATGGTCCAGAGAAAGATAATTGAAGGCATATTGGTTTCAGCAAGGATTTGAGTTCAGCTAGTTTGTGGCTCTTAGGCCTGATGCTGATAACTGCACATGAGTAGTAGAGGGTACCAGATTGTGTTATTTTTACTGGGCCATTAGAAGGCACACCCAACACACCATGTTTGGCCCTTTCATGAACGGTCAGGTGTGGGTTGTTTTCTGTCTCAGTGCTTTACGAGCTACGTGCCTTCCTGAGTAAGATCCTTCTTGCTAAGTTGTCTGCATTGCTAATCTTCTGCGGCTGAAGGGAAATCATGTATTTTTTTTTTAAGAATGGTAAATAGCTGTTTAGATTAGGCAAAATCACAGTCCTAAATGTAATGTAAATAAACCACACCCATGACATCACAGTTACTTCTGGGGACAGGAAGCCACGCGGCTAGGACAGGGAGCCACGCAGTCCGTTAAAGTGAGACTCATGGCCCTGTTGTTACATGGTTGGTCCAATTAGGAAATCTGGACTGAGGTTCATGAACCAGGCCAGTTCACTTCCCCGTTATGGGAATGTGGAAAAAGGCTACCAGGTATTGGAGTAGGATTAGAAGGAATTTAGTGCATACTTTATCATAGTGTAGACTGTAAGCAGTTTAAATTTGGATTGGTGAAATGTAATTGAATTATGTGGTTTCAAACAACACAATAAACATGTGCAAAAATAACTTGGCCTTTGTGCATTGTGTAAAAAAACTATCAGCAGTCCCTGAAAATATGCACAATTGTCCTCTTGCCTTAGGTGTGTCACGATCAGAATAAATTTGGGAAAATGTGGCTGACTGGTGAGCATCAATGGAACACAGACTACTTTAGACTGGTTTATTTCTTATTAGGACTCATCAGTACAGTATAGTCACCAATGCTCACTGCTGCAAAGTCTTGTTCTGGGTAACATGTAGAGTCACCACATCTACTCTGGGGGCCATTAGCTAGTAAGTGCCGGCTGGAAAACCATATGCTTCAAACAACACACAGGACCACAATGCATTTCTTCAGGAACTTATGATGGTGTTTGCATGGTGTGCAAAGGCAAGAGTGCACATTTTTATATAAAATGTATGAATTTCTGACTTACAAATTTCACAATTTGATAATCCGTTTTAACTAGTATCCTTAGTTATTGCAAAAACAGTAAACGAACAAGACATTTCTGTTGCTACTTATTATTTACATTCCTGACAGTAGCATTTTTCTGTCATTTAGTTTGAGGTGGTCGATGGGCCGGATGACAATGGCGAGATGTTTACAAGGCCAGGAAAACTATCGGACTACTTTCCCAAGCCCTACCCCAATGAGCAAGCAGCTCGCGCTGCCAACAATGGAGCTCTACCACCTGACCTCAGCCTCATCATCAATGCTCGGTAAGTTAGTCCCGCACGGACAAGGACGACTCAAAAGCTTTTCTTTTGCTTGGCACCTGGTTTGATACGTGTGCTCAGGTGTCCCCAGTGTGCTCAAGGATAGGTGTGGTCATTGATTTATCTGTGTTATGTACAGACATGCTAAAATTGTTGAATGGATTTACATGATTAACTACCGTGGACAGGCTTGTTGTGGACTTGCATGAAAACCCACAAGTGACTCCTGTTGCCAAAAAAGGGGAAAAAGCTTATAGCCTGCAAGCTTTTAAATTGTGATATTAGAATTGAATGTTACGTATCAAACGATTTGATTACGTTTTATTATTATGTATTTGGGAAAATATTTTACATCTGATTTGTAAAATAATGCATACATATGAAGGTGTGCACTACATTAATTATAATACTTGTTTATTTATTATTAATATACAAAAATGTCTTCAGAAATTGTACAGAGCAGTCCTCAGAAAAGTAAATCCATTTCATTAATACCTAAAAACAGAAAAAATTAAACATCAGCCATATGATTCCCCTCACACAAGCTACCACAACTGGTTACAGCCATCATGTTGATGGTTATTGTAAATGAAATGATTGGTGATCAGATTTGAGTGAAAGGATGGACCACAGTTGTCTTCATCTGATGGGCCAGTTATTGTCATTGACTTCTCAGCTTCATTGGAACGATTGGCCAGTACTTGAGTGGTATGGTGGGCCATCTTGAGCTTGATGATGGGCCAGTGCTTGATTGGTATGATGTGTCAGCTTGAACTTGATGATGGGTCAGTGCTTGATTGGTATGATGTGTCCGCTTGAGCTCGATGATGTGCCAGGGCTTGATTGGTATGATGTGCCATCTTGAGCTTGATGATGGGCCAGTGCTTGATTGGTATGATGGGCTACCTTGAGCTTGATGGGCCAGTGCTTGATTGGTATGATGTGCCAGCTTGAGTTCAATGATGGGCCAGTACTTGGCCCATATGTGGTCACAGTGATTGGTAGAACACAATGTACATAGCAGCCAGGCGTGCTATTTGGACGTGATTGCTCTGCCGATTGCTCCAGTGGTCTCCTCATGTTCGTCTGCGTGGCCCCCCAGTGGCTTGTTCACCCATACCAGCCCCTTGGCTCCATCTCCCAGGGTTATAGAGTGGCAAGGCTGTGGGTGGCACTGAAGGCCAGGACGTCAGTGTGGGTTTGTGCAGCGGTGTCGGAACCTACTACGCTCCATTCTCATGAAAATTGTGCAAATTATACACTTGTGGAAATTCATATTTGTCTTTTTGCGTTGTCTGTTAAGTTGGCGTTAGCCTGTATTTTGAGATGCTTCATGGCACACCGCCAACCCAATGATGTTGTTAGCTATGATAGGTCTTCTATAGTTTGTTTAGCAAAGCCTTGTTTGTATGTACGCGTGTAGCCACGGAGGAGAAGATTACGTGTTCTCACTGCTGACCGGATACTGCGAGCCTCCAGTTGGTGTGGCCATACGCGAGGGCATGCATTTCAACCCATACTTCCCTGGACAAGCTATCAGCATGGCTCCACCTCTTTACAATGAAATTTTGGAATATGAAGATGGTACGTAATGCTTTTTTCTGCGTATTGTATTGATAATGATAATGTTAGATGTGTATTTTTAGTTTTGCACATACGTATTTTTAAATGTAATTATTTTTTGCATATTTAAAAAAAAATTATTACAATTTTCTTCCAATTGTGCTGTCAGTGTTGTCATGGGAACCATTCAAGTGCCCTCTTTAGCCACGCTACTAACACTACATTCCCACACATGCCCTGCTGTAGAGAAGTGCTTTAGGTGGCAGTGAAATCCATACTGCAGTTTCTTAATTTTTACTAAAGTGAAAAATAAATTGTAATATGGTAGTAGTTTTGCACAGTCATTGTTGATCAGGCTAAGTTCATTCCCTATGCTTGAGAAACCGGCTTAAACACGGGCATCCAAAACCTGTTTTTAAACCAAGCATCTCTCAAGGGTTCTGGTTGAGTGCTCCCACCCTTATTACATGTGGCCCACTGAGCAGAGTGAAATAGTTTCACCTCTGTTCAATGATTGCACTTACAAGAATACAATACAAAATCATATAAATTAAAATTAATGAACAGTATAATGATTTACATTTTTGTGCAACCCCTATATTTTAAGCTACCGATATTGATTTGGGCTTTCATCGGGTAATACAAAAAATATGCACCGTGTGAATTTTTTTATCACAATCTTTCACTGGCATAGTGTCAATGGGAGCGAAATAAATTGTCAGCATTTTACATGTCCATACCAATAATTCCAACAAAGAATGTGCATTAGATTTCCAAGTGATCATTTCTAAATACATTTGAAACTGAGGGTTGTGTAAGTTATATTCTTGTAAAGGACCTACTGGTAAAATTGCCCTGCATGTAGTTATCTTTGCAGAAATGAGTTACCATCTCTTGTTATATTACAGGGACACCGGCTAGCATGAGCCAGGTGGCAAAGGATGTGTGCACCTTCCTGCGCTGGGCGGCTGAACCAGAGCATGACACTCGCAAGCGCATGGGCCTGAAGGTAAGCTCTCCATTGAATGACTAGCGTTGCAGTTATGTACTCTACAAAATTACATGGCTTGCGTTGAGAATAAATTATTGGTGATTTAATGCCTCCTTTGGTCATGTTGTTGCTGCCAGGTACAACTGCATATGCTGTGAAATAAAATGTTCGTGGAATAACCAAGGAGCCTGATTCTGTCTTCCCACAGCTCATGATGCTGATGGGCATCGTATTGCCTTTGTTCTACTACATGAAGCGCATTCGATGGTCCGTACTCAAGTCGAGGAAGATTGCGTACAAGCCACCCCAGTAGAGACCGGTGCCAGTTGGTGGACAGGCTCTCAGGCGGCAGAAAGCCTTATGGCATGCAATTCACCTAAACTTGTATAAAAATATAAACGGAAATGACAAAAGTGGATTCGTGGCAAAACACGCTAACATTGATCAGCCTGCTATGAGTGATGTGCATTGTGCTGTTCATACTTTCTGCATCATTTTCGCCTCGCGCAATAACTCGGTTCCTCTTCTTCAGCCATGGACGATGGCTGGAGCTAAATAAACATAATCTTATGTAAACATGTTGTACTTGTGTGTCTTTGTTCGAGAGTTTTGATTGAAAACATTTCTTGTGTCAAAGGAGTGTGTACAAAATGACTTCTGTGTTTGTGATGTTGGTCCTGTAAGCACTCACGCCACTTCTCAAACCTCCTCGACCTCCCTGGTTAACTACTGCCCTCGGTGGATACAAAATGAATGGCACATTTGAAAGGTTATGGAAATCCAGCCTTGATATCTTAATACCAGATATGGAAGACTCGTATTGATAAATAAGTTCAGTTGGCTCTGGCAAGATCAAAATTGGATTTTTGCTCCGATTGCAAATGGTGCTTAAAGTATGCATACATTTAGCAATTGTAATTATACATAAAATAGATTTAAACGAATCGTCTGTTAAAAATATATATTTTTAATAATTCTGAAATAGTTTTCAAATCTGTAAATGATTAAAAAAAACATGCAGTCAGCCACAATTTTCTCAAATTTATTTTGATGGTGACCTAAGACCACAAAGCAGTTCATCAGGAAATGCTGATGAATTTTTGCATATTACACTGGCTGCATGTTACACATTATTCTATTCTTAGGTGTTTTCGGTAAAGTCACGTAGGTAAAACATCAAAATTAATAAAAATAATAAAATAAAGATCACGACGTTTTGGAGGCAACACAAGTCTCCGTCATCAGGTGGGACAGTCACAGCCAGATCAGCTGCATCAAGTGAGGCAATGATTCAAGATGTAATCCCTTAAAAGGGAGTTGAGGGGGGGGCTCATCAGAATGTGGTAGCCAATGAATGGAAAGTATCGGGAGAGAGGGGCCAAAAAAAGGGTGCATGTTACACATTTGCGTGTTGTTAGAAACTCCTAAAATAGCTTTTAATCAAATGTCTTCATTATCCACAACTGATACCTTCAAAAATGTCAGTTTTGGAGGACAGTGGCCACATTTTTACCAAGCGGTATGATTTTTATTGAATTTTATTTGACCTTTATTGTGATAACACATTTTACCTCTGCATGTAAAATTATCCATGTGCACGTTACACTCAAAATTCAACTACAAAGAGATCAAAACGATTCCATGTTGCCCATTAGTGACAAAGTACTGTAAGGGTACCTTTAAAATCAAAAGTTTACCTTTTGCATTTACAACATTGCCATTTTTGGCTCTCGTTACAAAAATCGTTGAAGGGGAAACAACATTGGTAGTGAGTTGGAGCGAGTGGAGCTCCTGTAATGCAGTGATGCATCATTGTCCTGCAATATTTGCCTACGTACTGGGTTCCCTCATTGACGATATCAGTTCTCATAAAAGCTTTGCTAATGGAAGCTTTATACTGTGACGTTAGGGGCCATCCATTTAGTACGTACACATGGAGGGGGAGGGTTAACCCAAATGCGTACATTTTCTACTGACTGTGAGTACGCATAGGAAACGGGGGGGAGAGGAAGCCTCGATAACACATTCCTGCGGAGGGAGCTGGTAGGAACGTTGGGTTGCTCGGTCAATGGCCTGCAGGGTCAACGGCGGCGTGGTGTATTCCGCAAATATGCTCGACTGTGAGGGCGGGCACAAGCCGGCGTGAGTAGGTTAAACGTTGAGTTTTATAAGGGCACCACGGGGTGACCAGCCCCTCCCCACCCAGCCCCACCCCTCCCACCCCCCACCCAGCCCCTCCCCACCCTCCCCCCACCCAGCCCCTCCCAACCCAGCCCCTCCCCACCCAGCCTCACTCCTCCCACCCCCCCCACCCAGCCCCTCCCCACCCTCCCCTCCCAACCCAGCCCCTCCCTCCCCACCCAGCCCCTCCCTGCACGACGGACACAATAATCCCCTGGGGGCTGGTGTAACCAGGAGGTTCCTACCAGTAATCATTTGTCTACATTGGCCTTCAAATTAGTTAGTCCGGCGGTGGACTGTTTGCTTTTACACGTTAATATTGTAAATCCTTGATCATTTCTGCGTGGATTAAATATCGGCCGTTCTATAGGATTCGGGGGGGGGGGGGTGCGTCAGGCGAACGTACGCAGGTGGGGGGGGGGGGGTGTAAAAAGTCCACGTGCGTACAGGGAGAGGGGGGGGGGGGTCAAATTTTGACAGATTTTTGCGTTCCTACTAAATGGATGACCCCTTACCCACTGCGAGTGGTCATTGCTGATCCACGGTGTGGCGCTGCAGCCTTGTGAAGTCGCATCCACTGCCCCATCATCGCCTTGTGAATTAAATACATGTATCAGTGGCCGTCGAAAGCGCTGTTCTTCCCGCACCATGACACCTTGCGCGATCTCGATGCGCTCATTCGAGTTCAAATAAGCAACGTTAGAACGCACCGTTTCGGAGGAAGAAGGCAGTTTGTCATTTCCTTAAATATTTTATTTTAAGTACGGCATTTTAACATGAACATAATGAAGCAGTAGCGTGTTAATGACAAGCAATGGTTTACAAAATGTTTAGTCTTGGCAAATCCTAGTAAAAAAAAATGGCAAATTATCCATTGACTGCCATTTTCAGACTTTTTATACAAAATATTACACATTGAGCTACCGGTGAATGAAAACCAACTTGAAAAAATTAACAAAAGTATGGACAGCTATTCCAATGAAAAACACATTTTTAACACTCCTAAGTTTTTCTATTTTTGGAACTATATTTCTAACCTGTTTGAGATTCCGAAAGCAATTAAAAATCTATACACAAGTGTACATTTAGGCATATCATTGCGTAAGCTGCCACCCATTGAAAACATCTTCCTGCCACAGCTTGCAGATGAAACCTAACACCAATTTTCTCACCGTTAATGTGTTCGTGAATAACTGGATTTTATTAAATATTGTGCCAAGGTTTGATATCAACATGTTTTTGTTTAATCAGTGTATTAAACTGGCGGCTACTATTCTCGAAGACAAACGTCCTGAAAATATGGCTCAACAAAAACCATTCTAAAATAAGACAAGCTCGCCCCGACATCTTTAAAATTCGCTGTGCTTGTTAAATTAAAGAAATCAACGAAACGTTAATTTGCTTTAGGCTCATTCGCTGTGGTTGGAGTCCTAAAGCTGCAAATATCCAGTCTGTGGATTAGTGATAATATAATTATACTGAAAGGATATACAGATCTTCACAGCAAGCTCCAGCCATGCTCAGACTGGTGGTGATTTAGCATCTTAATTAAAGGTTCTCAGTTTGTCAAGTGTCTTGTTTTGCATCGCATTTGTGAATTAAGAAAAGTGTAGAAATTATAACCACCCACTGCAATCGAGAATTGGTTATGTGCATGTATGCATGATGTGCACCATGTGGTATTAGATATTGCAGGCTATACTATTTCACAAAATCTGCTGCTGAACTGTGTTCAGTTCGTCTTGGGACATCTTTACGCCTGCACGAATGTTATCACAAAGTCAAAGCTTTTAAATTCCCCAAAATTAGACGATAATATTTCACGAGAAAAAAACAGGTTTCTAGGTGCAAAGCTCACTGTAATTTGAACACAGATACACACACAGATTGATTTTAATTTTTTACAATGTAATGTTCTTTAAAGCACCCAACACATTAAAAGTGCCATCACAGTATTTTCAATCTTGTAGAATTTAAAAAGCCAAACACACACAAGGGTTCTACAAATCTCACCCGGTCCTGCGTCACCCCGAACTAGAAAACGTCTTTCAGTAGTTGTCTCGCGCAGATGAAAGGTTATGCATTGTCTTGTTGAGTCGTGGCATATTGTTCTTCTTCAGCTACACGGAGGGGCGACGCAGGGTTTCACACGCCCATCATCTGGTTACGGGTCCACCAAACACGTTGACAAACATGCAGCATGGCTTTATAAATCAAAAATGCATTTCCTGAGTCACCCCTGCACAAAGTGGCACACTCCTCTCTTAAGCGCTGAAGCTGCAGCAGTCTGGGGATTCTATCCGGTGTATACATGCGACGAGTGCGTATGCTTGACAGGTGTTTGGTGGATCAGAGTAATCAACAACAGTCTGGCACGGAGCCACACTTCTGCTACGTGCAATAGCTCCAACTTTCAACTCTATTTATTGGATACCCACGGCAGAAGACGCTGGTGAACCGAATTGAAGTCTGGGAACTTTTGAGAGACGTGTGGATGACACGTGGCGCAGAGGGGAGTTGGAAGTCGGCACGAGTGGCTGGGAATTTGTTTTCAATATTTTAGGATTCTTGCTCTTTGTGTCACGAGTCATCCAGTCGGTATAGAAACCACCCACCCTCATTCTCAGCTCCCCCCCCCCCTCTCTCTCTCTCACCACCGATGCAGAGCAGCCGCAGCAAGTTGATTAGAGCTTCTTTTGTAGACTGGTGCCAGGTAAATAATTGAATGGGAAACGGTCAGGGATTTTCCTCTGCTGCCAATGCAGTCCTCCTCGGCGTCAACCCCGTTTGTCAGGTGCGGCGGTGCCCTTATCTCCAACACGTTTGATTGATGTGTAACCAGTTACAATATTATAAACATCTATTTTAGCTGAAGGCAAAAGCATAACGGTCACCCCTACCCTGAAAAAAGTGATACCACAGTTTCTCTGCTGTAAAAATACATTTACATATTTGCAGAACTTCAACAATGAAGTGCCAGGTGATATATATACAGTATATATATGTAATTTTTACATCACAACTAAATTAGTTAAACTCATAGTCACCAGTGTAAAACTGTAGTGCTTTTTTTTTAAATAACCCCCATCACACTGTGCAACTACTCTGTGCAGTCCACCTGGGCTGTCTTTGGCATGTCTGAATGCCGGCAGGGAACATTTTCACTACGTTCTTACGCGCACATTTTTTTCTCTCTCCCCCCCCAATTTTTTTTTTTTTTACCTCCTGCCAATCTCAGTCTGCCGGAGAAACTGGACGTTGTTGGCGCTGTCGGCCAACTCTGGAAACTGGTTGACGGGCAGGATGTAGAAGCCCTCGTAGCCGGCCACCCGTCCCGCGCCCAGCAGCTGCCGCTTCTCCCCGTCGCTCCACTGGCGGCCGCCCTCTTCGCCGTCCCGCACACGCTGCTGCTCGTGCGCCCACGCCTGACCGAGGGCGCGCTGCCGCGCCTGTTCCAGGACGCGCGCCCGCTCCTCGTCCGGCGACGCGCCGTAGCGCACGTTGAGGAGGAGCGCGTCGACCGACAGCGACACGTCCATGTAGCGGCGGCTGCGGCCGTTCACGATGGCGGTCGACTGCGAGATGCTCACGTTGGCGCCGTTCTCCAGCAGCTTGTGGCCGCTGCTCACGCCCAGGACGGCCAGGTCCCAGTCGGACGAGCCGCTCTTCACGAAGTAGTGCGTGTCCTTGCCGTCCACTGTGAAGTGGAAGCGCTCCAGGTAGTGTGAGCTGTTGAGGACCGTGGCGATCTTTCGGCAGTCCTCGCTTGCGATGTTGATGATGTCCGTGTAAATCTGTCCGTGGTTGTTTGCGATCATCACGCCCTTGCCCAGAAGGGAGCTCATGGGTGTGAACCACCGCTGGGAGGACTTCTGTCTCTGGCCAGGCCGGCAGGGTTCCCAGTGGGGAGGAAGGCTTTTCAGCGACAAGAAGGCCTTGAGCTGTTTGTTCGCAAGACACTCCACCCAGGACAGGCTCTGAAAAACACAGCCACGTTTTGCAATTAATCTCAAGCAATAATGCCCACTACTGCACATAGAACCAAATACATATTTATGTTTACATGGGAGACCTCAACAACTTTACAGTGAAGGGAACATTAAAGATTAAAAGATCAAGATGTCATCAAGGCCAAAGTCATTTTTGTCACCAGACCTCATCGCCAACGCTTTATAACCTCGACCACATCCCCCAGTTGCTGCACTTTAGACATGCAACCTCCAATAGTTGCCCTAAAAGTATCCCACTATCATTATTAGAATGATATATATTTGTAATTTTTTGAGAGAGATTTTTTTTTACGTCTGGAATTTTCGTTATTACACTGACACAGAGCGACCAGCAGAGGAGCGTTTATTGCCACTTTACAACAATGGATGTCTGCTGCAAAGATAAAGTAAAAAAGACTCAGTCTCAGCCTTAACGGACTGTTGGGGCAAGAGCTGTTAGCGAGCACCTATGAAGACCAGCATGGCACACGAGGGGGGTGGGTGATCAGCACAACGCTCGGCCGTCTTTGTCTCCCTAGTGGCGATGTGTACACATCGCGCCAGGTATTCATTTAAGGCCCAGGACTTGTTCAAGATAATCATTACCGGTGTTGGCACACTCATCGCTCTACGACCGCTCCCCATGTAAAACGCCAAAGCGTTTGAAACATTTGATGGCTGGTGAGCAAAATGTAACAGTCTTGAATTCCAAAACGTTTTTTTTATACATTTTTCTCGGAATCCAGCATTTTACAACTATAGATGTTGGAACCATCATTGCATTACTTACTTGCTACACAACATCAATGGGTATTTACATTAACAAAAAGTTGTAACATTTTTTGGTCTTGAAAGATACCTCGACGTTTAAGAGCAACAGGACTGCAAAACAAACCCAAAAACATATCTGTTACCAAATAAATAAACTTCACCATTTAGTCAATGGGGAGTTTCTGTAATCGTCAGCGTACTGAAATCGTTTTACATTCTACAGGTTGCTGGATCGACTCGATCTTACGATGCCTGCAGTTGAATCAATGGCCATGATTCTTGAACCCCACCCCCGCCTATAGGTGCGCCTAAATAGGTGGACCTTAATTAGTAGATTGGCAGGTCGTGTGTGGTAGGGTAAAGTGTGGGTACTGTCCTCGAGAGCTCGCTCTAGCAGAGGCTCTTCTGCCAGCGGTGGCATGAAGCAGGCAATCGCAGGGCAGTGCCTTTAGCTATTCAGTAAATGTATTGAAACATGTCGAGAACGAAGGGTTAAAGTTCAATATCCAGATGCAAAAAGGGAAGAAAAGTATAGTGCTTGAACTCATGGAGTATTCTTGTCATGTGCACACCATGTTGAAGAATTTATGATAGTGGCCTGAAAGTGAAAATACTGAGATGCACGGCAGGCATACGCAGCGGCTGTTGAAATATTGATCAAAGTAAATGCTAATTCTGGCTGGCCCGGCCCGAGAGATTAATTCACTGAAATATCCAGTGACCAGCTGGGTAACTTCTATGGGAGAGAGAGCCCCGCGCGGCAGCACCGTTAAAGAACTGTCCACGATACGCGCAGCTCCGCATCTGCAAAGTCACCTTTGAACTCGCAGGTGCCAGCGTTGTCTTCAGCCGGTGGGAAGGTTCATAGGACTCTGTCCTGAGCTTGGGGTAGCCAGCGACCACATTGTGCAGCTGGAAGCCGAACGTCTGCAACCAGCTGTTCACGTCTACAGAAAGCAAAACACCATTGCAGATCAATGACGAGGCGGTTAGGCAAACAAACGAAGGCAACTTTAACATGGCACGCCGTTGTCATATTGCACGGTGGAATGTTATTTTTATGTTAATGTTTTCTATTTATTAATAAACAAAAAACATTTTAAAAGTAATAGGGTTGTCGTGATTATTTGATAATTGTTATTATTAGTTTTGCAAAATAGAATTATATCGTTGCTAATGAAATTCATTAAAAGATATTATTTCCTGACAAAATTTGTGAAATAACAAACACAATGATTAAATTTGAATTTTTTAATATTTTTTTCTGGCTTGCCAAATCTACCCGCTGGTTTTCCTACATCACAACTTAATACGCCAAGACTATTCTCGACACTAATTTGTTTATTTCCTGTGTAATTAACAGCAGAAGTGCTAAAAAACACGAGAGAATGTAAAGTTGCAATGATTACAATATTATGACAATCTTTAATAATGTTATTGTTTACTGAAAAAACAGCAAAGCACAAAAAACAATACGATAAAAATGTCACACACCGCACAGTTTCAAATTTAAGGGAATCTCATTGCGGTGAATGCCATTGCGTGAAAACCGCTGTCGTGCCGAATGGTGGACAATCATATCACAGCAACGCGACGGCTACTCAACACCTGCACATTCTTCCACCACTGTGCAACGCGACGAGCGACGCTGCGTTATTACCTGTGACGTATCGGTGCGCATCCCGCCCAACGCTCACTGGGTTGTTGTTCTGAAACATGTAGAGGTTGAACGGCTTCGGCTGGGCGCTGACCTCCTTCCACAGCTCGATCTCGGGTGACGTCCAGCGGCCGGTGAGTACATCGTAGTCCTTCCAGCCGAAGTGCACCAGCATGGTGAGCGGGTCGTAGAGGCCTCCGTGGAAGCCGATGGGCAGCTGGAAGTCTGGGTTGGAGTCAGAGTAGATCTCCCCGTAGGCCGTGTACTGCAGGTAGCGCACCACCTGCCCCGCATTGTCGAAGACGGCCAGGGGTGTGCCCATGCCGTCGGTGGCCACGTAGTACTCGTCGCCGCTGTTGAGCTCCACGGAGAAGAGGTGGCCCTGCAGGTCGTAGTAGAGCGTGATGATCTCCGAGTTGGTGTGGTTGTACATGTGCGTGACCCGGCCCGGATTGGCGAGGTCGGCGTAGAAGTACTGCAGGTGCTGCCGGAAGTTAGTCTTGCGCGACACGCGCCGCCCGAGCCCGTCGTAGCGGTACTGCACGCTCCAGCCGCTGGCCTTGCTGTACACCTGCATGAGCAGGCCGTTGGAGTTGTACTCGAAGAGCTCGCTGCCGCGCTGCCTGAGGAAGCCGTCGTCGTCCAACACGTAACGCATGTCGCCCAGGCGGCTCACGCGGTCGCGCAGGTCGTAGCGCAGCGGCGTCAGGCGGGCGCTGTTACCCGGGTTCAGCAGGTGCAGGTTGCCGTTCAGGTCGTAGCTGTACTTCCAGCTCTGCCGGTTGTTGATGGACACGCTATGGAGCTGTCCGTCCGTGTCGTACTCGTAGGCGAGCTTTGTCGTGTTGGCGTAGGGCCCGATTTTAAGCTCGCATTTGGCCACCCTGCCCATGGCGTCGTAGTTCAAGACCATCCAGAACATGAGCGACCTGTAGACTTCGTACTGCACCTCTTTGAGTCGGCCGAACGAGTCGAAGTGTTTGGTGAGAGTCATGGCGGCCGTGGTGATGATCTGGTGGATGTCGAAGTAAATGACTGCAAACTTCCCGAACTGCTCCACCTTGCCGGAGATGTCGTCGTACTGGTAGAGATCTATGGGCAGTGGCGTCTCATTGATCACCACCTGCATGCTGGCGATGCGGAAGACGGAGTCGAAGCTGTAGTCGAAGCGCGCGTTCACCATCCCCTCCTCTCCAAAGCGGACGATCTGTCGGTTTAGCAGGGGCCCCACGAGGCGGAAGCGTATCGCGCTCGTGAACGTGCTGTCCTGCAGGTTGACGAGCTTGAGCATTCCGGTTGCGTCGTCGTGCGAGAAGGTCACGTGTGTGCCGTCGTACAGGATCTCGGACAGGCGGGACTGCTTGGCGTACTTGTAGAGCACCCGCCTGCCCGTGCCCATGAAGGCCGTCTGCAGGAGCAGCCCGTCCTCGCTGAAGTCCTGGAACACTGACGCGTTGCTCTCGGGCGGCAGGTAGACGTTGCGGTAGTAGCCAATGGAGCGCACGGTGCCCAGGGTGTGCCGCGCCACGCTCGGCATGGTGACGGACACCAGGCGGTCTGCCGCGTCGAACTCGAATATGTACTGCCGCTGGCTCTGCAGCAGCAGCACCATGGACTGTTGCGGGGGAGGGGTGGGGGGCGAGAAGGTGGCCAAATATTAGGGATGATGGCAAAGCAAGGGATTCAAAACAAAATAATCTGCCTACCTTCTTCAAGGCCTGTGACACCAACTCACCCGGATTGCGCTCGATTGTGTCAGATCTCAGAAGGTAAGCAGGGTTAACCTTGGATAGTGCTTGGATGGGTGACCACCATCTTTTTGTGTGTTTAATTTGTCCTTTTCTCAGACCTCCACGTAGCATGGTTGGCTACGTGTGGTGCGAAAGAAGGACAACGTACATACATGCTGGTTGATATCTCTTATGGATCCACATGTCGGTGGCAGAGGGCAGTACACTAAACATGGGGAATGGCTTTAAAAGTTGTATAATCTCATGTAGATGTAGATGCCACTAGTTCTTCACGTTCTGCAGATGTAGATGCCGCCACCACCACCATCTATTGCGCGGCAGTTAAACTTACAACCCCCGGCCGAACAAGCAACGGTACATACGCACAGGTTTGTTCGTATCTCTGAAAGTTCGTAAATCGAATGTTAGAAAGTAGAGGAGTCCATGTACGTACGTTGAACTTCTTTCATACCATACGTAGCCAACCGTTCTGGGGGGGGGGGGGGTGGTGGGACGCTGCACGCACACACCTTCTCAAGGTAGGTGTAGCTCCAGGTTTTTCCGTCGGCGAAGACGCGCGTGACCACGCGCCCGAGGCTGTCGTAGTGGTCGTGCTCCACCATGGAGCCCCACTGAAGGCCCGCGACACGGCCGCGCTCCGAGTACGTGACGTTCAGCGCCGTCAGCTTGTCGCCCGGCAGCCAGAGCGAGGGCAGGCCAAGCGGGCCGTACACCACGCGCAGCTGGAACTTGCGGTGGTCGTCGTAGATCTTCTCCGTCCGCGTCTCGCGGTCGAAATCGATGGACAGGATGTTTCGTCCATTCACCTGGTGTGTTGTTGCAAGATGGCAGGTATGATTAGTAATGATGTAATCGTAATTTTCTTTGGGAGTCATGTGGGAAAGGTTGATTTTATTTTAATGTTTTATTTTAAATGTTCTGTGTTTTTTTTTTGCTTTACAACTGAGTTTGAAAGATTTCATGCATTTGCACTGTCGTCCAATATAAACAAAGCAGTCATATGCAGCTGTGTGCCTAGTAGGGAGTTACCGCATATAAAACTGGCCGAATTGATTAAGGGGATGCCCAAAATTTGTAGACACAAACTCTAGCAAACAGGACTATTTGCAAATATTTAAATGAATTTTGCACTACCCACTTCTAATGAAATACTTCGAAATACAAAGGCACGTTGGAAAGCGTTGCATGTGAGTGTGTCACTTGTCTGGACTTAAGTTGCTTTGACAGAGATGTCCTTGTATTATGAGGATAATTTTTTTTGCCATGCGTAAGCTTGATGTATGTAACATCTAGACTAAGACAAGATCATTATTTCAAAGCATCTATTTTCTCTCGCCTTTTGCCCACAATTATATGCCAGTTGTGCCACTGTCATTATGTCATGAGGAAAAATATTACATGGCTATTTAGAATCATCACAGGGCAATACACCCCCTCCCCCCCGATGTTAGAGAATGGCCTGTGGAAGGTGATATGGCAGGGCTACTTTTGAGATGAGATCCCTTCAGGTGACGTTTTGTCTACACAAAGGTGCTAAACTAATGTACAATATAAAGATTACAGCCCTGAAATTTCTTACTCATGCCCCTGCAGGCAGAATGGACTCCATGAGAGGGAGCGCCACTCTTCCACGCTGACCAAGATGGCTTTGAAGAGGTGGTAGTACCCACGCTGTACCCCACCACACGCAACCTGCCAATGGGCTAATTGTGGTGAACTTATTTTCACTGCTGGATGGATCGAAGTGGGGGGGGGGGGGTATTTAAGAAACTTACCCATTATTTCAACGGCCGTGCCGGGAGATTTGAACCGAACCGGTGTCCTCGAGATTGCAAGTCCGGTCTGCTGACCATTACACCATGGCCAAAGCATCAGCACATAATTACCTACATTAATGTGTCATTTCTGTTGCCAGAGAGTCAACGGCGTAATGGATGTTCCGACGGCACAGCGTGCGTGATGCGATGGCATCTGCTAGGCATGTTTAAATTCCTACTGTTGTAAAATATTTAGATTTTTGCACACAAATTATTATGGGGACATGACAAGTCACTGCTCACGCATACGTGATGCAATGGCACACAGAGTACCAGACAAAGGCACCTTCAGAATTCTTGGGGACCCATTGGGTTTGATTGAAGTTCACAGAGTCAGACTAAGGCTCTTTTAGGATTCCTGTGGTGAAATATTAAAGCCGAAAAAACTCAGAGAGCCAAGATCAAGAGCGGCATAGCCACGAAAAACCAAGTAATAATGATAAAAAACCAGTGCCAGCCACATTAAAAAAAATAACCTTTTGAGTATAAATGAGATAAAATAAATGACTGGAGAAAATTATGTATTGGCGCAAGATGTTTCAAAAGGAAACTACAGAAGCAATTCTGGACAAATAATTCCCAGCAGCTCTCATTCTTTATCTGTGCTCCAGGCTCAACTTATCCGGCGAAGCTCCATCCCTGCGGTGGTGGGAACCAGACCCAGAGCGACTGTCCAAGAAGCTGTCAATTCCGTTAAAGAGTACCACTGGAGCCACTTAGCAACCTCACACCTAGGGAGACAGCAGCCTTTTATATTTCACCACCACAGTGAGATAAAGTGAGAATTAATTGAGCTGAGGTGCCATTAATAGTTATTTGTGTAACAAGGTTATTTGTGCCTGGGTTCTAACAGCCGAGGACAAAAACAACGATACACCCCACTTCAAGGCTCCGAAGCCTGTCAGGAGACTCAATATAAAAATAATTTCTCTCTGGGCACACAGCCCACCTGTTCTCTCACAGCTCTGAGCATGATGTCAGCTTGATTTATTTATAAATGGAACTTCAAGCGAGACCATCCCTTCCTCTTGGGAGCATCCCTCAAAAAGTGGAAATTAAACAAGTTTGGCACGGTCGTCCCAATCGAGCCTAATAAATTTATCTATATTGCTTAATTAAATCCTACTTTAGAATTTAATTTGTACAGTATTGCGATGGTAATCATCCTCTAATGATTGACTTAAACAACTATTGATCTTGAAAATGTAAATGATTTTACTTCTCTTGCCACGAGCATTGGCACAGCATTTTGGATGATGAAGTGTGTGATATTTATTATTCCTGTAATGTCGTTAAAGTATTTACGTATATATACACTCACTATACATATTACAAATGAAGCCCATGCTATGCAATGGATAACCATCCATATTCTTAGGTTTTTTCCGTTAAGGTCACGTAGGTAAAAAAATTTAATTAATAAAAGTAAAAAAAAATCACGACGTTTCGGAAGCAACACAAGCCTCCGTCTTCAGGTGGAACCGTCACAGCCACGACAGCTTTTATTAATTTAAAATTTTTACCTACGTAAGAATATGAATCCTTGCAGTCACGAAAGCTTCAAATCTAGAATTAATAACCATCCATATTCACTGTCCAACGAGAAGCATCTCAAGATGTGTATTTCCTGCCATAGGGCCAGTGAAACAAAAGCACAGAGCTCGCTGCTGTTGTGTATGTACCCCCTTTTTATTTTTTTTTAATATTATTTTTTTTTTAAGAATTATTCTGCCAACATAGATAATATCGTTTTTTTTTAATAGACGCGGCCACGTGGGAACGAACACGCCCCCACACTTCCACAGAGGCCCCCACACTTCCACAGATGCGCGCATACCTCATTTCAAAGGAGAGAGGACATGAAAGGGGGGGCAATAAGGTAATAAAAAAAAAAACTCCCCTAAATTCACACAAGAGGAACAAGGGAGGGGGGGAATTGCAGGCGGGGGGTTGCATAACCAGGAGACACGGAGGAAGAGATAATTATATTCTTAACAAAGAAACAGCATCGACGACAAAAAGCACAGATGGGTCTTTGAACCATGTTAAATACACAAGTTACCAACTTAACCATAAAGATTAAGCAAACAGTATCCATCCTCACTCCAATTGAAAACCAGACGACAAAATTGCACCAGAATCGCGACCCATCATTGTTAATTAAGTACTGACATTATTTACCTTTAAAGAATATCTACACGGCCGGGCCGAAGCATCAAAGAATAATTATGGCATCTATTTCGCTCCAAAACAAAATTCCTAGCCGGGATATCAGATTAAATAATCACAAGAAGTCAAATAATAAGTACGGAATTAAAGTAGAAGAGGAATCAAGGGCGGAGAAGGCTCTCAAAATTAACCAAACACAACAACCCATGGGAAGCGAGCAACACGGCCGCCTTTGTCTTTCCGAGAGGATCTCCACACGCAGGCACAAAGCTAGGAAATGACACCCATAAAGGGGGCAATGGCTCAAAGGAAATTAACACGTCTTCGAATAAATAAGCGCATGCGCCGGGTGCTCCCACCGTGGAAACAACCGCCTTTGTCTCCCCACAACACGGACAAACACGCACGCGAAACACACGGACGGACACACACACGGACGCAGATGGTCCACCCCCACAGGAAGGTTTTATGACACAGCTTTTGAACAACTCGGGAAGCCGAGTGGAATTTTCCGATATAAACCGAAGGAAAATCCATACAACTCAGATCGACAGGGGCTCTGGCCTCCATCACAGAGATCGTCCGGGCCACGAGCTCCACCAGAGATCATCCGGGCCACGAGCCCATCTTCGGCTCCACCACAGATCGTCAAGAAGTTTTCATCATTGAGAATGACGAGGGTCGCGGAGTAGCGACGCGTAGCTACAAGCCGAGGTCTGCACCACCTGAGAAGAATCGCTACCCTGAGTCGCAGAGCTGCGAGTGAAGCCAACAAAGACGCCAACGTCCACCCTGCCACGAACGAAGCATCGCTCCTCGTCAGAGTGACGACCAGCGAACAACCCGCAGGAAAGGCGGAGATCGCTGAACGAGCGCCAACTTGCGCCACCTTGCGCCACCGTGCGCCACCGTGCACCACTTTGCGCTGAACGTGCGCCACCGTGCGCCACCGTGCGACACCGAGCGACAACGAGCGACACCCAGATCGACCAGCATCAACCCAAACCGACTCGTCATCCCGCCGTGGAGAAAAAGAGTCAAAGTCTTCTGAACGAGCGCCGCCGCTCACCTCACAGCGGAGAAAGTCTCAGCTGCCGCTCGCACAAACAACAGAGGTCGTATCGCTCCCCACATACAGACTCAAGAAAACACAGAGAAATCTTGTCAAACCAGTTTCCTTTGTCCCAGAATCTCGCCGAAGAGTTAATTAAAACAGAGCCAGATTCGCTCTCGCGCCCACACGCCCTCACCCACCATTGTATCAAACCTTCCGTTAAAAAGGATTTTAGACTTGCCGATGAATCTATTGACATATACTTTCGCCTCTGGGATACAATAAGTGCTTTTTATTACCGCCATATGAAGTGTGTCATGCTTGTTTTCAAACTCGACCAGTCGCCGATTGTGATCAATACATGGGCGAACTAATGATGCCTGGTAGGAAAAGTAGAGGGTACAATTGATAGAAGTGTTTTTAGTCATTCAGTTCGTTAAATGCATAAGTGTTTATTCATTCATTTTAGTCAAATGCATAAGAGTTTGGTTATTCATATTAGTTAGTGCATAATATCGCAAATGCATAAGAATTTTAGTTATTCAATTTAGCTAAATACATAGTCTCGCAAATGCATAAGTGTTTATTCATTCATTTTAGTCAAATGCATAATCTCGTAATTGCATAAGAGTTTTGGTTATTCATATTAGTTAATGCATAATATCGCAAATGCATAAGAATTTTTAGTTATTCAATTTAGCTAAATGCATAAGTGTTTATTCATTCATTTTAGTCAAAGGCATAAGAGTTTTCGTTATTCATATTGCATAATTGCATAATGTCACAACTGCATAAGTTTTTGTCGTTCATATTAGTTAATTGCATAATCTTGCCCATGAATTATTGACGCATGTTTGACCTGCATGATAGAATGTCACGTGCTTGTTAGAATAAAATTGTAATCCAGAAGCATATCGAGTGTTCCTTCCAAGTCCATGCAAAACCATCTTATTCATAAGAGCTGTATCCTGCGATGAGATATGAAAATGGAGACCTAAAATATTATAACACACACTAGGATAATCGGTAAATGAATCTATGATAATCGTGTTATCCTGATTGATAACTCTGGATAAACGAAACTAAGCAAATTATCATAACTGCACACATTAACACAATCGCAAGCCTCCGCATAAATTACTACGATTATCATAATTTATGCATATAATCACACGTATTATCATAATTTATGCATATTAATACACACACTATCATAATTAATGCGATTTGCGCATTTTTCGGAAAATTATTAATTTTTTTTTATTTTTATCAAATTTCATAATTCCAACACATACAACATAATGGGGGCTCGTCCGGGATCTCTCACAGACAGTGTTTTGCATGGATGATGGAATGAATCACTTCGTGTTAACCAGAATATCAGGATCGAACATTGCATGGTAATTGTGAAGTATGGACAATTGTGAACGGGCGGAAAACAAAAAACGCCCTCTAAGGTTAAAACCCAGAATAGCAGGTTAAAACAGAGACAGTGGAATTAAGATAATATCGTATCAAACCAATTGCATCCTGTGATAAATGGTGTTAGAGGTACGCACTCTGAATCGGAAAATAACAGATAGCTCGAGTCGAATTGACTACACTCTGTGAGATAATTGTTTTATATGCACTCTGAAAGGAAATGTCAAAGTAACTTCCGCCATACCTAAGATGCTAGGATTAAGAATAATTTTTGAATGGGTTACGGGAAACGGGGAGCTCGTATTTAAACGTACCGACCAATCTGTTACAAAGCAGTACAGTCAGAGAGACATATGGGAAGGGAGCTGTATCGATAACACGAACACACCTCGGGGGAAACTAATTGACTGGATAAAAGGTAACGAAGGCGAACACGATGTAAAAACTGCAGGAAAGGCAGGACAGGACTCATGCCTTCTCACACAGGCATACAGACAGGGATTGTGGAATGAGGGAAAATTTGGAAAGGAAACGGGAGAGAAATCAGTGCTCGCGACACCAGCGAAACTCACAGACGTTGATCCACAGAATAAATATGGAAGTAACATTAAATCACACTCTTGGGTACGTGGACAGAGTCCAGGGACTAATCGCACAAAAATTATGGATATCGAACAAAAAAAAATTGACAAAGGGAAACCCTCACAATTCGAGAGAAGGGATGGAGAGATACATATGCAAACAAAAACATGTGAGACTGACAACTTCACAGATAGAGGGAGGAAAAATGTTAAAGTAAAATCGCCAGGACATGGTACACTAAGGGCAGAGGCAAAAACTGAAGGGAAATGGCAACACGAGCGACACGGCACTGGGCGCGCACACAGAAAATGCACACCACTTAAACACAAGCGACACAGCACAGACCAAAGTGACAGATTGCCTGATGATAACTTGTTTGATGATGACGCTGTCGGCAATCAACTTTCGGAATACCTATTCACCAGTAAAACCCTTAAATTGATGGACAAGGCTCTAGTCAGAATTCCCGATTTTGACCCCCACAATAAGACTATGGATATCCACACACATATCGCAACCGTAGAAGAGGAGGCAATGATTAGAGGGCTGAGGAGACGGGATGAAAAAGCGAGTTTGTTGAAACGGACCTTACATAAAGAATCTATTCCATGGGTAAAGTCACTACCACGCAAGGTTAGAAATGATTTTAAACAATTGAGCCTGGCAGTGATTCGGAAGTTTGGAGAATATTCGACACTCACTGAGGGGTTTTATGCTGTAAAATCGATGACCCAGGGCATGGACCAAGATCCACGTGACTACCTCGTCCAATTTAAAAGAGCGTATTACGCAGGCGATGTGAATCAATACCACGAAGGAGATAAAATGTTCAAAATTATGTTTTTTGAATCCTTGAGCCCAGAGATTACAGGAAGGGTGAGAATGGTTTTGAATCCAGAAACCGCATCCTTACGCCGCATAGAGAGCAAGGCGTACATGGCATGGTTATACAGAGCTAAGAATCATAATTCGGATCCAGAACACAGGGAGAGGGATGAGGAACCCAGCCTCTCAGAGAGGAATAAAAATCACCGAGCAGTCCCACCATGCAGGACGGAGCAGAAACGCACGCACACATGGCAAAATAACCCAGAGAGAGGTTGGCACGAGAATGAGAGCGGCACAAAGCCGAACATTCAGGAGAATCGCAGGAGGGGGAGGTTCAGAATAGAACCATACCAACACCCCATGCCACGACACACACAAGATCAAAATTACCCACAAAGATGGCGAGGTAACAATCCAGGAAAAATTTGGCACCCAAATGGGAGAAATACTGGGCTAAAAATGTACGAGAAACGCAGGAGGGAGAGGTTCAGAGCAGAACCATATCAACACCCCATCCCACGACACACGCAAGGTTCAAATTACGCACAGAGATGGCAAGATAACCACCTAGCGGGAAGGTGTTACACAGACCGCGGAGGTATGGATGCGAACATTCAGGAGAATCGCAGGATGGGAGGTCAAACACAATCGATCCAATTCCGACCAATTCCTCCACCGGCTATACCAAGAGGGAATAGAGGAATAACACAGAATGCGGTCCAAATACGTGATGAACCATCCACAGTGAGTGCGAGCGAGCGGCCAACACGCGCCCCACCCGCCGAGGTGTTAAACCCTGAGCAGGCTGCAAGTGACAGGGCTGAATTGAAGTGTGATCGGACGGTGGATAGCAGACAGCAGAGACAAAGAGAGAACACAGAGACACGCCCTGAGGAGCGCAGGCGTGAGCCTTTGAATGGAAAATATCCAAAGGAAACCAAAATGTATGTGGATCGGAGTGCTAAAATGGAGACGAATGTTCATGACATATCAGGAATGGTGTTGGAATCTAACACACTCGTAAAAACAAAGAGGGCAACATTACGAGGCACAGAATTAAGTCGACACACTGACTCGGCAAATGTGCATGTAATCGCAGAGAGAGCGAATGCCACGAACCAAGTGTCAAAATGGGTCGTGTGCGCGAATTCTGGTTACGTGCAGCACAATTTTTCACCACACACTCCCACGACGCGAGAGAGTGAGAGAGGAAACTACAAAAACGAACCCGAAAACCGTGATCAAATTATCAAAGTGATAAGTGGTAAACCAGGCAACATGAGGAAGGTAACGCATAAATGCGTTCGAAACCGCTACCTAGCGTTTCCCAGGATTTAACAAAAACAAAAATGAATGTTCGTCAGAGTTATGATGTATGAGAACCGATGTAACGCAATATCGATGTTAACGTGTGTTATTTTCTTTGCTTAATTCAAATGTAACCAGGATTTAACAAAAACAAAAATGAATGTTCGTCAGAGTTATGATGTATGAGAACCGATGTAACGCAATATCGATGTTAACGTGTTGTTATTTTCTTTGCTTATTTCAGATGTAACCAGGTTAAGATCGTAATACGTGCACGCGCGTCGTAAGAAATAACCGCCGAGAGTAAGGGCGGCTGATGGGATGCATGACATAAAAAGGGGGCATTACTTTGTTTGAAAATTCGCCAGTGGCCAAATCGACCCCTGATAATTTTCAAAAGGGCGGACTGTTGTGTATGTACCCCCTTTTTATTTTTTTTTAATATTATTTTTTTTTTAAGAATTATTCTGCCAACATAGATAATATCGTTTTTTTTTTAATAGACGCGGCCACGTGGGAACGAACACGCCCCCACACTTCCACAGAGGCCCCCACACTTCCACAGATGCGCGCATACCTCATTTCAAAGGAGAGAGGACATGAAAGGGGGGGCAATAAGGTAATAAAAAAAAAACTCCCCTAAATTCACACAAGAGGAACAAGGGAGGGGGGGAATTGCAGGCGGGGGGTTGCATAACCAGGAGACACGGAGGAAGAGATAATTATATTCTTAACAAAGAAACAGCATCGACGACAAAAAGCACAGATGGGTCTTTGAACCATGTTAAATACACAAGTTACCAACTTAACCATAAAGATTAAGCAAACAGTATCCATCCTCACTCCAATTGAAAACCAGACGACAAAATTGCACCAGAATCGCGACCCATCATTGTTAATTAAGTACTGACATTATTTACCTTTAAAGAATATCTACACGGCCGGGCCGAAGCATCAAAGAATAATTATGGCATCTATTTCGCTCCAAAACAAAATTCCTAGCCGGGATATCAGATTAAATAATCACAAGAAGTCAAATAATAAGTACGGAATTAAAGTAGAAGAGGAATCAAGGGCGGAGAAGGCTCTCAAAATTAACCAAACACAACAACCCATGGGAAGCGAGCAACACGGCCGCCTTTGTCTTTCCGAGAGGATCTCCACACGCAGGCACAAAGCTAGGAAATGACACCCATAAAGGGGGCAATGGCTCAAAGGAAATTAACACGTCTTCGAATAAATAAGCGCATGCGCCGGGTGCTCCCACCGTGGAAACAACCGCCTTTGTCTCCCCACAACACGGACAAACACGCACGCGAAACACACGGACGGACACACACACGGACGCAGATGGTCCACCCCCACAGGAAGGTTTTATGACACAGCTTTTGAACAACTCGGGAAGCCGAGTGGAATTTTCCGATATAAACCGAAGGAAAATCCATACAACTCAGATCGACAGGGGCTCTGGCCTCCATCACAGAGATCGTCCGGGCCACGAGCTCCACCAGAGATCATCCGGGCCACGAGCCCATCTTCGGCTCCACCACAGATCGTCAAGAAGTTTTCATCATTGAGAATGACGAGGGTCGCGGAGTAGCGACGCGTAGCTACAAGCCGAGGTCTGCACCACCTGAGAAGAATCGCTACCCTGAGTCGCAGAGCTGCGAGTGAAGCCAACAAAGACGCCAACGTCCACCCTGCCACGAACGAAGCATCGCTCCTCGTCAGAGTGACGACCAGCGAACAACCCGCAGGAAAGGCGGAGATCGCTGAACGAGCGCCAACTTGCGCCACCTTGCGCCACCGTGCGCCACCGTGCACCACTTTGCGCTGAACGTGCGCCACCGTGCGCCACCGTGCGACACCGAGCGACAACGAGCGACACCCAGATCGACCAGCATCAACCCAAACCGACTCGTCATCCCGCCGTGGAGAAAAAGAGTCAAAGTCTTCTGAACGAGCGCCGCCGCTCACCTCACAGCGGAGAAAGTCTCAGCTGCCGCTCGCACAAACAACAGAGGTCGTATCGCTCCCCACATACAGACTCAAGAAAACACAGAGAAATCTTGTCAAACCAGTTTCCTTTGTCCCAGAATCTCGCCGAAGAGTTAATTAAAACAGAGCCAGATTCGCTCTCGCGCCCACACGCCCTCACCCACCATTGTATCAAACCTTCCGTTAAAAAGGATTTTAGACTTGCCGATGAATCTATTGACATATACTTTCGCCTCTGGGATACAATAAGTGCTTTTTATTACCGCCATATGAAGTGTGTCATGCTTGTTTTCAAACTCGACCAGTCGCCGATTGTGATCAATACATGGGCGAACTAATGATGCCTGGTAGGAAAAGTAGAGGGTACAATTGATAGAAGTGTTTTTAGTCATTCAGTTCGTTAAATGCATAAGTGTTTATTCATTCATTTTAGTCAAATGCATAAGAGTTTGGTTATTCATATTAGTTAGTGCATAATATCGCAAATGCATAAGAATTTTAGTTATTCAATTTAGCTAAATACATAGTCTCGCAAATGCATAAGTGTTTATTCATTCATTTTAGTCAAATGCATAATCTCGTAATTGCATAAGAGTTTTGGTTATTCATATTAGTTAATGCATAATATCGCAAATGCATAAGAATTTTTAGTTATTCAATTTAGCTAAATGCATAAGTGTTTATTCATTCATTTTAGTCAAAGGCATAAGAGTTTTCGTTATTCATATTGCATAATTGCATAATGTCACAACTGCATAAGTTTTTGTCGTTCATATTAGTTAATTGCATAATCTTGCCCATGAATTATTGACGCATGTTTGACCTGCATGATAGAATGTCACGTGCTTGTTAGAATAAAATTGTAATCCAGAAGCATATCGAGTGTTCCTTCCAAGTCCATGCAAAACCATCTTATTCATAAGAGCTGTATCCTGCGATGAGATATGAAAATGGAGACCTAAAATATTATAACACACACTAGGATAATCGGTAAATGAATCTATGATAATCGTGTTATCCTGATTGATAACTCTGGATAAACGAAACTAAGCAAATTATCATAACTGCACACATTAACACAATCGCAAGCCTCCGCATAAATTACTACGATTATCATAATTTATGCATATAATCACACGTATTATCATAATTTATGCATATTAATACACACACTATCATAATTAATGCGATTTGCGCATTTTTCGGAAAATTATTAATTTTTTTTTATTTTTATCAAATTTCATAATTCCAACACATACAACACTGCACTGATACCCCTGCATTTGTGGGGGGTGGGGGGAATGTCCATGCCGCAATGCATCCTACAGCAAAGCAGAGGAGTGAAAGTGGTCCCTCGTGTCTCCCAGGCCGAGTCTAGTAGCTGCCATCACAATGCGCGTGTGCGCGGCATCAATATTTATGATCAACATTCACATTCGGCTCTGCGAAACTCACTCTGCGTGCAAAACTCAGTCTCTTTTCACACACACGCGCACACACACACGCGCGCACACACACACGGATAGCAGTGACCGGCGGGAGATTCATACAAATTATGGAATGTTCTTTTTGTGTCGCATAATGTACAAGTGTTTGGACACGTGTTCACAACACATTACGTCTCATCCGGGGTGTATGTGTGTGTGGGGGGCACAGTGGCCTGTCACAGCTGCTGTTTTAGTACGGGTACTCAGTGCTCTCCATCCGATCCCATCATATAAGAAAAACCATGCACACGTAACCAACCTTCATGAAAAGATCCCTATTCGAATCATAAATTTCCCTTAATTGCAACAATTTTTATGTCAATCCGGGGAAGATTGAGTATGACATTTATAAACAACTGGCCTTGCGCACATCAATTTTTACCGGTTAATTTCTCGGTCGAGCCAGTAATCGATTGATTAATATATTCACAGAGTCATTGATTCGCACGCTCTCTTGCTTAATAGAGCACACGGGGATCGAGCGGGGGGGGGGGCAGGTTGGCTGGTGGATCTCACCCTGAGCTTGCGTCCAAGCACCGCGACCTGCCCGTGGCTCTGCTCTTTACGCAGACGCCACTCGGCGCTGCTGGAGCCGCCGTCGGCAGGGAGGCTGAGGTTGCGCCGGCTGGCGGTGGGGCTGCTGGTGCCGGCGAGGACGTGCGGCTCCATCTGCAGCCCGAGCTCCAGCCCGTCGGGGTAGAGCATGCGCAGCGAGCCGTCGTAGCCCATCACGTAGCGCGTGTTCATCGTGCCTGCGGGAGTCCGTGCAGAAGAAGCGGAGCGTGAGTCCGGCTCAGGAGTAGTGCGGCACAGCGTCACGTTGAGGCGCAGTGTCCTTCACTAACTTTCCGAGGGGGGCGAGTCACTTTCGGCGATAAGACATCATCAGCGTGAGGGCCACCACACCACCTGCAAGTGCTTTTCTCACATTTGTGTGTATTGTTAGGGGACGCACTAAAGGCCACTGTTCTTGTACAATGCACAGCACGGACAGGGGTACACAGATACAGACAGGTAGACAGATATTGACAGGCAGAAGGGCAGACAGACAGGTTTATGTTTAATCTAGGATTGAAGCTTTCGTGACTGCAGAAATTATACTCATTGTTTTTGTCGGCAAAGTCACGTATGTATAAAAATAATAATAAATTAAATTAAAATAAATCACGACGTTTCGAACGCAACACAAGCGCTCATCGTCAGGTGCAAATGAGGTGAAACATATAGGGAAGGAACACACAGGAGGACACCATGTGCATAGCACGCAGATTTGTTTTAATTTAAATTAATTTATTTACATTTTTTATTTTATTTCCACATACGTGACTTTACCGAAAAAAACAATGAGTAGGTGTATGTTTGTTGAACTTCTTTCGCACTGTACGTAGCCAACCGTGCTAATCGGGGGTACGGAATAGCAGATACAGGTGGACGGAATAGCAAAAACAGACATAAACAGTGACACACAAGCAGAGATAAAAGCCAGCATGGACAGATACAGATAGACTGGTAGAATGGCGGACAGAAAAAAAGCCAGACAGACAGATAGGCATACAGACAGGCATTTACAGATAGACCAATAGATGCAAAAAGACAGACGCAGGGTGATAGTCAGGCTGGCAAACAGATCTGCATATATACAGATAGGCAGGCCGAAGGCCAGCCAGACATATGCAGACAAGCAGTAGGACAGACAGACAGACAGGAGATAGGTAGGCAGAGAGCCAGATACGTTTTATTAAGCCAGATGAGAACGCATTGATACACAAGATGGATATTTTATACGGGAAATATGGATAAAAAAAGTTTTAAGTACATGGAAGGATATTGTGTAAAATAAATTAAATAAAAACACGAATGCGTAACAAAGCGACAACGAGAGGAAACTAAAGAATTCAAAGCATGTTTCTACTACGTATGATGTAAAGGGCTCGAGTGGGTGTAGTTCATTAAAGTATTTTCTGCCAACAAAGTCACCATTGAAGCGATGCAGAGTCACCAGAAAAAGAAAAAAACCGCCCAATCAATGGCGTTAAGCGCCAATGCGTGAGACGTCACCGCTTAACCCGTGCATCTCATCGGCGAGGCAGCATTAATGACTTCTGTGGTGAGCACGCTGCAACCTGCACAATTGTCGCAACGTATTGTACCGAATAACTTTTTTTGTCACGATGCCGATGTTTCACTAATGCCAGTTTATAAAATCGCGCACTACAGATAACTCCCACCCACTGAGGAGTAGAAATGCATGCGCTCGTAAAAAGAAAAAATCTGATATTGATGGGCGATCTTAAATTAACGGTGAATCCATAAAAGCGGAGGTAAAAGTCTAATGAGACGTAATGGGCTACACCGCTCCAAAGGAATGCATTCGCAAATTCTGACTACAAAGTCAAAGGAAGAGAGAGCGGTGGTGCAGGGTGTAACTTCGTGGCACTATAAACCAGGCTACCTGAGTTTGACTCCCTGCTATGGCTGACATTAGTGGGGAGTGAGATCTTAAATAGTGCTAGGTACTCCCATCATGAACCCTCACTGACTGAGCGTGGTAAAATAAAAACAAGCTGACAATACATCGCCTTCATAGATCCATCTCTCCAAATCCCTTTGCTATGTCTCGTGGTAAGAGTATGGTCAGACAACGTCCATTACCGACACAGCATGGAGATGTCTTCATTTCAGCAAGAGATTATGTTCTCATATAAGCAACACATCCATACATTATGCTGGTGGAGAATGCCAAATGCAACTTCTGATACAGGCACACATCGAATATGAACACACCTGGAATTGCTTCCACATGGCCAGCTTCTATGTGTTATCATTTTAATTTGTACAAAGTCAATGAAACACCCACAGACCAGAGAATGCCAAGTGTCAACTCCCTTTTGGATTTTATCCCGAGAACACAATCTCTAATGTAATTGGGAATGTTGTCACTATGATTAAGTTATTGGGCTCATCAGTGCTTACACTGCACATTTTCATCTAGGCCATAGCTTGGCAAGACAAATGGGCATGGACTGTGCCAATGTACTGAGACTTAGCAAAAAATAAAAGCCCATAAGAATCTAAATCTACTTTTGGAACCCCGACTTAGAGCAAGATTTTAAAGGCAGTAAAATATTTTCTAGCAGAGGTGGAAAACACAAAGGGAGCATTGCAAGTGTTACTACACACTGTATGCGTTTGGTGAACAACTGCCCAATCAGTAATATTTTGCCAGTTGATTAAAAAAATGGGGAGGGGGGGAGGATAAGGTCCATTGGACAGGCTGGAGTGCATCACAGTGGAATACCACAGCCAACGGCTGACCAGATGCGAGATCGCTTGCTGAGCAAAGCCTTTCTCTTCCAACGCCCTGCGCTCCCGGCGCCAATCGTATTAATGTGAAAGTGTGAAGAGGAGATATCGAGGGAAAATTAATTCAGGCCATACCCTGCAACCTGCTGTTTTGACATCCACCGGCTCGCTGCGGCGCGAGGCGGCTCGGCAAGGGGAAAACTTTACCGGGTGATGGCTCAGTGAGAAGAAAAAAAAAGGAAAATATGTTTTTCTGAGTTTATTTTTTTTCTAAACCGCGGGGAATTTGACTTCAAGGATTTCTGCGGTGCATTGAGGGAAAGTAGAGAAAGAGTGTTGATGAGCACGGTCTGCAGTTTTACAGAGTTCACTTGTGTCAAATTATATCTGTTTTGCATTCTCCATTGATGAACCTGAACGTTGAAGGGGAATAGTCGAGAGCAGAGAACAGTGGGCATGGGCCCTCAAGCTCACCACGGCAATGTGCTGCTGTGAGCTTTAATGGGAAAAAATATACCTCAACGAGTGAAATAAAATATGACTACGTTGCTACCACCTCGGAGTACTGCTTAGGGAAGTCTTACGGTTTTGTGGTCTCCTTTATGATAATTGGGGCCTATACGTGCACATATTTGCAGCTGCTCCAGTAACCACAGACAATTTTAATAATGGGTAAAAAAATATATAACCAACTGTCGGTTAATCTGCCACTTTATGTCACCTAAGCCATCCCGCCACGGACAGGCTTCGTCGCAGCAGCAAGTTTGCACTGAGAAGCAGGATCACAGCCACTGTGAGTGGCGCCACGGTGGCGAGTTGTCAACTCCCTCGCCTGGTATACAGGAGGTTCGTGGGTTCGATCCCGACCCTGACGCCTGCTGCTGTATATTTGGAGTTTGCAAGTTCCCCCCCATGGATTTTTCCCCGGGTCCTCCGGTTTTTCCCTCCACATTTAGAAACATGCGTTTTAGAGTATTTGGCTGCTATATATTTCCACATGATAAGCCACTTCGTTGAGCTATCATTTGTGGCCAGGTCGCTTCTGAAAAATAACTATGTAAGCTCAGTGGGCCTTGCACCTGGTAAAATATAAAATAGTTTAGTTTAAGATTATTTTAGAGTATTGTGGGATCCAGGCACCGACAATTGTTCAGACATGGCTAAGGGACATCCGCAACACCTGGAATTTTTGGAGTAATTATTTTAAAGTTAGTGTTTTTCTCCGTTCAGCAAGGTGACATAAACTCTGATTACGCTGACGATGGAACAATTAAGCACGCAATGGCGCACAGTCGGCTCAGTACTGTGCTAGTAGCCAGCAGCAGAAGGCGCAGATTTACTACAATAATTACGCAAGGGATGCAGAAGGGCAAACGACAAAAGTTCAACGCTTTCATCAATAGCACTGCCTATTATGTTTTGAATTTTAAATATAAATAACAGTGATGAAGTGGTGGTGGGCACACTTTTATGTATGTTGAACTTCTTTCGCACTGTACGTAGGCAACCGTGCTAATTGGAGGTGCGGGAGAAGGACAATGATATAAACACCAAAAGCAGTTCTAAAGAAATTAGTTTTCAATCTTGGTTTCAAAGTGCTATAGCTCCAGTGGCTTCCTAACATCGGAAGGCAGAGCGTTCCAGACGGCCACAGAAGCGCATCTGACGGCGCGCGATGTGGTGAACGTCTTTGTTCGATGGCTGACAAAAAAACTGCTGCTTCTGCCGCGAGGATGACCGGAGTTCGTGTGATGATGGTGTATGCTCTTTGATGACTTCACAGATCCCATCTGTGGTCTACCCCAGGGGTCACTAACCCCCGGGCCACACAACAGGAGGTGAGCGGTGAGTCCGCGCGTGGCCCGCCCATTGTTTTATTTACCACTTGCATCCGCGCTTCTTTCCCGCACTGCACACTTGTCTCAGTCACAGTTTTGGTAAGCCCACAAGCTAACCCCAAGCCAAAATGAGTAAAAAACAAACGTCGCTGGAGAGCTTCTTTGAAAAGCAGGAAATACCCAATGATGAACCCCAACCCCCCCCCCCCCCCCCCCCGGTCCGTGAAAACATTGTCTTCCACGAAACCGGTCCCTGGTGCCAAAAAGGTTGGGGCCCGCTGGCTACTCTACCAAACAACCACCGGGAAGCAATTGCTAGCAGGACACCCCGAATCGGTAACCGGGTGGCCGTGCCCCCTACTGGGCAGGGCAATGCGGCCGGAGCGCGCCGGTGCGTGCGTGCGTTGTCACCGCGGTCAAGGCTGTAGACGATGTCGACGCGCGACAGGTTCGTGGTGAGGGTGAGGTCCTCGTCGGCCCCCGAGGAGTCCACGTGGACGCGGTGCCACGAGCCGCCCGCCTCGGCCCGCAGGCTGCTCACCACGCCGGTCGGCGACGTCACGTTGGTTAGGCGTCCCGTGCTGTCGTAGCTGTGGGCGGTGCGCGACAGAGACAAGGTGGACGGAGCTTGGTTAGCGAGGTTTGCGTGGCAGCTGTGTGAGCGGCAGGGGGGGGGGTGGCTAAAAAGCCAGCAAGCCTTAGGCCCCTGAATGTAATTTACTGGCTTTTATTCATGTTTGAATGTATGTATGTTGAGCTCCTTTCCCACCGTACGTAGCCAACCGTGCTAATTGGAGGTGCAGTGGGAAGGATAACAAACTTAACACAAAAATCAGTTCTGAAGAAAATAGTTTTCAATCTAGATTTTAAAATGCATTTCTCGTAGTGGCTTCCTAATATCGGAAGGAAGAGCATTCCAGACGGCCGCAGAAGCGCATCTGAAAGCGCGCGATGCGGTGACCGTCTTTGTTCGATGGCCAGCCAAGGATGACCGCCGATACAGCAAAACCTCCCACAGCCGGTCTCTGTGTGGGAGTGCAAGGCCACGACTCGCAGAGCGTGTGGTGGTGCCGGGTGCGAACGGTGAACCTGCGCCCTCGCGTGTCAATCTACCACGTGCTCTGCTCGTAGTCACCTCGTGCTCGCTCTCTTGGTTTTTTCATGAAGAAAACGTCAACGCAAATATACATTTCGTTTACTGGAAAAAAATATTTCATTAACTCAAAACAAAAATTCCATTCTCTCTCCCCCCTCCTCTTTTCCGAACTGCCAAATCGCTGTCCGTGGTGCTGACGTTAAGGAAAAAAAAACGCCACTTTTTTCAAACTTTATTGCTGTGGATTTCACACCTGATGATGATTGCTTGTGTTGCAGTCGAAACGTCGTGAAAATTTTATTGTTTTATATTTATATTATTTTATTATTATTTCCCTTCTACGTGACTTTACCGAAAGAACCAAGAATATGAATCCCTACAGTCGCGAAAGCTTTAAATCAAAATTCAAAACAAAAAGTTTTGCGTGCTGCCCATATGAAAATACATTTACCCGCTGAGATGGGTTATGTTGTGGCGCAGTTATGCAGTTGCAGCGATGATAACAAATAAACAGACACGAGTTTATTTTGCCATCGAAAAATAATATTAAATAACATTTATCTGTCTGTGAACCTTTTTGGCTAAATGTATTTCAGTAACATTTAGCAAGGCAGAGAAGCCACTAGACCGGTTATGATTATTTAAATTCAGTCTTATTCATGTTAAATGAAACCAGATTTCCAGGAAAAAAAACATTGCATACAAGAGAATAACACTCAAAGCTCTACACAGATAGCTTTGAAAATCCATTGCAGTAGCATTGCAAACCTGGTCACCTTGCAGCCTATAATCACATCAGGCATATTCACATAGCTAGCCAATTGCAATTCTCTATATGAACCAGACACGGCGATCTCATGCTCATTGTTAGCAGCAGAGTGAAAACAGCATCCGAAACATCAATATGAATTTGTAACAAAAGCCGACTCCCGTCCTGGAGCTTCGGCAGGCATGAGATAGCGGCAATGGACAAAACATTGTCCTAGGCAGGCCGTGCACAGGTGACGTGCGTTGGGGAGCCATTACTCTGGGTAACACCACACCGTGAGATATTCTTGGTTCTTTCGGTAAAGTCACGTAGATAGAAAATATAAAAACAAATAATAAAATAAAATGTTAAAATATAATAAAAATAATAGAAGCAAACAACCCACGACGGTCTTCATTAGACGGAGAGAAAAGAGGAAAAAAAGAGAATAGGAATTCCTGCAGTCACGAAAGTTTCAAGTCAAAATTTTCCACCGTGAGAGATAAAATATGAGGAGTGTGCAAAGCCACAACAGAAGATGTGAGGTGTGGAGCCGCGACAATAAAGGTAATATAACGTGTACGTGGTTCAGCGACCTGCTCCTGAGTGAAGATGAAACGAGGTGTTGATGCCTTTACACCGATGCGCACGTTCGTGTAACACGCGAGAGGTGAGCACATCCGCAAAGGTTTTGAAAGAGATCGTGATAATGTATTTATGGGGAGGAAAAGGATGAGTATGGAGCCTTTCGGAACTATAACATTCATTATATTTTAATTAGAGGAACATGAATAATATAAGTTATGAACTTTACATTCTGAGTATTTTTTTCCCTTTAAAAGCAGACATTGCTTATATGTGTGGATGTTGAACATAAGACCATTACTGCAATGCGGCATTAAAATGGTTCCAGACTGTTTTATTTACTTAGTGTGGTCATGGTGATACAACTAATTTATAATTTACAGCTCTTATCAATCCTTTTCTGTAAGAAGGCCACCCACCCTACACCGTGTCAGTCATGGGGGCTCTTTGACCATACTTCACTCCGCTGGTGAATGAGAACTGGCTCGAACAAAATCACTCACCACCAATTTTAGCCATGGCCGGGAATCTAACTCGGGTGACCGGGGTTCACAGTGCAGTACACTAACCACTCACCCATTGCTCCATCCAGGGAATGGTAATACAATGGTAATGATGATAATAAAACAATTTGTATGCAGATCAGGCCTGAACTCCTTCAAGTGAAGCGGAAGACGAGTGATTGGATAAAACACAGGCGCGGCGCTGTACTATGGTAAGATGTGGCGTGAGAAATTGTCAAAAAATAGTGGAGTCATTCAACGATGCTCGCAACGCAGATGCGCAAAGACACTGCAAAGAGACTGCACTATCCAGAAATTCTAGTTTTTATAGAATATGATTAACGTTTAATAATAATACTAACTTAATGGAATTCCTGCATGCGTCTCTTAATGCACAAAGGCAGAAACTATCCCTCGATGCTCTCCATTCACTACCTTGTCAAAAATTTGAACCAATGCAGGCTTTTTGTTACGCATAAAAAATATATATGAAGGTTGGGCAAATTATGTCCGTGAATCAATTACATGCATGATGCACTCGATACAAAGCTTCAAAAGGGGAGAGAGAGAAAAAAAACTACTTTGAAGATTTCATTTCAAGGATTATATTTCATGCCTGTTTCTTGAAATTGAAAAACCTTTCATAGATTTGTCCCGTAAAAGGGGCGGTGAACTTTATCAACAAACATCAACGCTGTCAGTGTAATGGTCATTTTGTGACATTGATTTGACAAGCGGCAGACGCCGCCTCGTGATCACCTTCACATCCTTTGTTTAAAATGCCACTAGTAATTGGGAGCTTGTGAAAGGAAAGTATTTCTGTCGCCGGATCTTGCCAGATAAAACAAAACTGACAGAACGGTTTCGTTTGGCACACCCTGCCAACATGCTGAAAAGGAGGCCCTGTCACGGAATGCCTGGGCCGTCTCGTGCACATGAATGTGTGCGCTTTTCTCTTTGCGTATGACTATGGCATTTTGATTTCACCAGTATCATTCCTAAATGCAGATGTTGACAATCGATTGCTGAGTGGGTGACGTCTGGAAAACGACTAGTTAGGCTCGAACCAAATGTGAAAACACACATCAAACTGGCTTGCAGTGCGCAGTGTGTGTACACAACTATTCACACCACACATACCACTACTCATACAACACAAACTCCTGGTGTACACCACAGTGTATTCCAGATTTTCAGATTAATCCAAAAAAATACTAAAACTGGACCAAGATATGAAATGTATGATGATCTGATTTGTTGTTTTGTCAGCATGAATACTTTGTTTGCTGTAAATGAGCTGAAAATTTGAAGAATTTTTTTTTATCTGAAATTGCATTTGCTAATTTTCTGTGTCTATTTACATATGAATGTTTTTCTAAATCTTAATTTTGTAATTCTATTTATGATCAGTATAATTTTTTGTCCCAAGCTGACTTACCCTACAGGAAATGCATTATGTAATATTGATTTACGCTCGTGAAAAGATATTTATGTTAATTTTTCATTTTACGCAGTTAATTTTGTTTCCGATTTATATTTGCTTAATTGCCGATACTCTATTTAATCGGTTGTGCTTTTGTCCTTCTGGTCACCTCGGCCACTCTTGCAAACGAGACTCCTCGATCGTGCTCTCTTGAATTCTCACCTGGTACAAAATAAACGTGCAACTTGACTTTTAAATCCATAAGAGAGTTTTTTTTTTGGGATCTAAACCCAAAAAAACACTATTATGAATAGTATTTGTCGCGAACACCTATTTGTTAAACTGACTCTGAAAGTCTTAAATTGAAGAAAAATCAACGTATTATAAAACAATAACAATCGCAGTGTATGCCTTTGTGCTGGGAATTGCAACTCCTGTATTGGTATGCACAGCAGTGCATATATATTTAAATGAGCCCTTCTCATATTCAATAAATTAAGGAGTTCTTTCACCAACGTTAAACCAAAGGCCACATTTTATATTGACCCTGAAAAATAAAATGAAAGTTGGTTAACGTTTCGGTTAATGAGGTGATTTCGTCAGGAATACTTAAATTAGTTGGGGGTGGGGGGGGCGAATGCTATTTTGATACATTTGGCAACAGAGGCCACACAAGTGTTAAGTGTCTTTATTATAGCACTAGCGGTAAGTACCCGGCGTTGCCCGGGGGAAAATATATTTAAAAACTTCTCTTAAAAACATATACATACACAAATACTAAGCTATTGCAAAAGCCCGGCATGCCGTTTGTCTGTCCATTTGTCCATCAACAAAATTATGAGGCTTGCAGAACTCCAAAAATGTATAGAAAGTGGGGGGTAAATAGTTGATCTAAAAGATTTTCGAAAATTGTCCCCGCATAGGCATATATACCTACATACCGTACATACAATAGAGTGAGTAGTATCTAGTGACTCTATGCTAGTATTTTACTCTACAGTAGGATCTGGCTCTACAGTAGTATCTATTGAGCCCAGTAGTAGCTACTGACTGTATAGTAATAACTACTGACTCTAGTAGTAACTACTGACCGAAGTAGTACCTACTGACTCTACATTATCTATTGACTCAATAGTAGTATCTACTGACTATAGTAGTAACTACTAACTGCATAGTAGTTTCTGCAAACTCAATAGCAGTATCTGCTGACTATAGTGGTATCTACTGACTATAGTAGTATCTACTGACCCTACGGTAGTATCTCCCAACTCTATAGTAGTATAAACCAACTCTATATAAGTAAATACTGACTCTACAGGAGTATCTAATGACTATAGTAGTATCTACTGAATCTATAGTATATATTGACTCTATAGTAGTATCCACTAACTATAGTAGTAACTACTAACTCTGTGGTATCTGCTGACTCTATAGTAGTATCTGCAGATTCTATAGCAGTATCTGCTGACTCTATAGTCGTATCTACCGACTATGTAGTAGTGTACTGACTATAGTGGTATCTACTTACTGTAGTATTATGTGTACTGACTCAATAGTATTATTTACCGACTCTATAGTAGTATCGACTCTATAATAGTAACTACTGACTATAGTAGTATCTACTGACTGTAGTAGTATTTACTAACCATAGTAGTATCTACTGATGCGAAGTGAAGAGTCATCAGTGGCCAAGACTGCCGTGCGTATTGAGCCAGAGGGCCGCCGTCCACGCGGACGTCCGAAGAAGCGATGGATGGACCGAATAAAGGAAGACATGAAGACGGTCAACGCATCCCCTGAAGATGCCCTGGACCGAGCCAAATGGAGAAGACAATGCCGAAAAGCGGACCCTGCGCCACAGCTGGAACAACGCTAGGAAGAAGTAGTATCTACTGACAGTCGTATCTACTAACTATACAGTAGTATCTACTGACTTTATAGTAGTGTCTACTGACTGTTTCATAGCATCTACTGACTGTAGCAGTATTGACTGACCATAGTGGTATCTACTGACTGTAGTAGTATCTTCTGACTCAATAGTAGTATCTGCCGACTCTATAGCAGTATCAACCAACTCTATAGTAGAAATACTGACTCTACAGTAGTATCTAATGGCTATAGTAGTATCTATGGAATTTGTAGTCGTATCTATTGACTCTATAGTATCCACTGACTATAGCAGTACCCGCTGACTCTATAGCAGTATCTACTGAGTAGTATAGCAGTGTGTACTGGCTGTAGTAGTAGCTATACTAACTCTATAGCAGTGTGTACTGGCTGTAGTAGTAGCTATACTAACTCTATGGCAGTGTGTACTGTCTGTAATAGTAGCTATACTAACTCTACAATAGTACTAACTTCACAGAGTGTCGTGGTGAGGCCTAGTCCCGTGCAGAGCCCCCCGCCTCGCCTAGATTGCCCAGCCGGCCGAGGTGGCACCTTTGCAGGATGGGGCTGGGCTGCTACCCACCCCCACCATCCCCCACCCGCTCTACAATAATATTATCTAAGGACTATAATAGTAGTATCTACCGACCCTATAGTAGTAAGTGCACACATTGGGAAGAAGAGGACATCACACTGTGAAGAATTTACCTCAGTTTTGTGTATTTTTTTTGCATTTTTAATGCGAACAAGAATTCCCCCCCCTCCCAACATGTCGCGTATGTGCGTTGCTAGGGCAACCAACACCACAGAGCCGGCTTTCTCGCGCATGCGCAGATGCGTGCTCTGGTGCCATCCTGTCCTTATAAAAGTGAAAAAATTGTTAATTTAACTACTTTAAAGTTGACAGATGTGAAATACGAATAGCGCTTTTTCGTCCCAGGCCATATGGTGTGGTATCTGTGTACTTTTTTGATACGTAAACCCCACAGTTTGTCAGTTAAAAACGTCTGAAGGTACCCGCGCAGACAGACACGCAGACTCACACGCAGACACACGGACGGACAGACGAAAAATTACTTTTATAGGTAAGATTTGCGAGGCATAGTACCTGTTAATTTGCGTAACGTTGGAAATGTAAATATCCGTTTAACACTCATCCAAAAAAGCCCCTCAAAACTCACCACTGGTCTACCACTGGACAGAATGTCAGATACTCTGTCCAATGTTTAAGATAATAAGACAATACTCCAATAATAAGCATATGTTATGATTGGTGCCCATCTAAGATGGGTGCTCAAAACGTTTTGTAAAATAAATACACAATAAAGAATTTCCGTAGCTAGCCATTTGCTCCATTTCAGTCTTTAAAATGTGAGTCTCCTTTTGCATAATTTGATACTGTTATACCACCTTTGCAGCGTGCAAGAATATCTGCACATATGCAGAGTAGTAAGCCCAGATTCTTGCATTATTGCAGGCCCAACATACAGACGACGTTAAAAAAGCTCTATCAGCACTGTAATAAGTGAACTTGTAATTTGACGTATTATTTTTGCACACTAGTAGATATCCCGTTGGTCTGCGACGGATAATGAGAGATTGCTGTCATTTTCATGCTCTTCTCGCAATCTTATAATCAGAGCACGAACATTAATCTGCTCCATTATGCAATGAATTGCCACTATAATATTAATGATGAGTTTTTTAAAAAAGAATGTTCAATCGAATAAAAAAATGATTGAAATTATTACTTTAATAGGGGCACGAATTGAGAGCAATAGAGACATTTTAAATTAACCGTGTCAGTCTTCTGTGTTTGTTACTCCCACCTGTTCAGTATCTCTATTAATTGCCTTCTGAAATTCTTCCGCCCTTTCAATTAAATTCAATGTTAATTTGTTGCACGTAAAATCCAGTTGAGCCAGTTACCCTGCTAGTGGCAACAGCCACTAACAAGAGACCTGTTGTTGTTGGGGTGTAGAGAGAGGAGCCTAAGCAGCAGTCAGCGAGGAAATTCGAGGCGTACGATTGTTTTAAATAGTAGTATGATGGTAATGGTGGTTTGCAAAATGAACGACGAAACCAGCGACCCTAGTTTGACTCCTAGCCATTGTTAACAATCCGTGGTGAGTGATATCCGAACTAGTTCTGAGGAGCCCCTTTACAAACCCACACTAATCAGCATGGTGAAGTATGGTCAAACGACCCTCGTGATCAACACAGCGTGGGAAGGCCTTCATCCAGCAGACCTGAAGGCATACTTACGTCTCATGGCATGACACGTTTAGCAAAATCAGCGATACAACAAAAGTCAAATTTGAATTGAATTGTCCACCTCTCGCCCCTCTTCTGGTCCTCATTCCCTGCCGAGGTTAGAAAACGAACCTGGTCCACCTTAATTTGCTCCTGGTTAGGGAGGAAAGCCTACCCAGAGAGCTCATTCCCCTGTCATATTGATGTTATCGACAATCTGCACCTCCGATTAGTACAGTTGGCTATGTACGGTCCGAAAGAAGTTCAACAAACATTCATTCATCTGTATGTGTCCTCTGCTGCGACTGTTGTTTAGGGTTCAATAATATAAAAAAGAGAGCAGCTGCAGAACCTCTCTACCCTTCGTGTCACAGTGGCACGACGAGCCAGCTGCTGCGGATGCTCCAGCCGGGGCGGACTCACGTGTAGAAGGTGGTCCAGCCGTTCTCGTCGCTCCTGGTGGCCAGCAGGCCGGAGCTGCCGTGGTAGGTGAGGAAGGCCAGTTCGGCCCCCGGGGCGGCCACGCCCTTGAGCGCGCCGTTCACGTTGAGCGTCAGCGTCAGGTAGAGCGAGTCGTCGAGCACGATGCGCAGGGGCGCGCCGCCGGAGTCGCGGCGGATCCTCGCCGTCCGCCCGCTGCTGCTGCTCACACCGACCAACTCCCGCTCGGCGCTGTAGCTGAAGCTGTACAGGACGTCGCCGCTCACCAGGCTCTGCGTGCGCAGGTGCAACCCCTCCTCGCTGAACACGTACACCTCCTGGTCGGCGGGCGACGCGATCTCGTACTTGCCGTCGGCGACCGTCGCGGGGCGGTTCTGCCTGACGGCGCGGATGCGGATGTTGCCCAGGTCAGCGATGTAGAGCGTCGCGTCGGGGCACACGGCCAGGGCAGTCGGGGAGTTGAGCCGGGCGTCCTTGGCGTAGCCCTCCTCGCCGGCGAAGCATTCGCAGCTCATGTCGCCGTTGCAGTCGCAGTCCACGGTGGCGCCGGCGAGCAGTGACATCTCGCCATCGCTGGACACCTGCCACACCTGGTGGATCCTCTTCTCGTCCGTCTCGCTGATGTAGAGCACGCCGGCGTGGGACACGGCGAGGGCCGTCGGGGCCTGCAGCGTCGCGTGGCGAGCCACACGGATCGGCCACGGCTGCTCGGTCGAGTGGAACGGGCAGTGAACGGGGCGGCCCACGACCACGCGGACCTGGTGGTCCTCTGTCACCTGCAGTACGACGTTGTTGTCCAGGATGTAGAGGGAATTGTCCAGAGGACTAATGGTCAAGGCCGTAGGCCACTCCAATCGGATCTGTGAACAGCACCGTGGACGGAATTTTAATGTTCGTACGCGAGGTGTTATACGTATACAGCACAATAAGCGTATGTTAGACCACAGCCTGCATGGAGCAGATCTCATCCTCAAATAGCTCATTTATATATGGCTGGTTAATCATAGAGCCGTCAAATGAAACAAAACAAGCGAAGTGCAATAGTCTGCACCTGAATGCAGCAAAAGGGGAGACAAAAAAAAATCATTGATTCTTGAATCCAATAGCAGCCTGAATTTCTGACAATTTATGGAATTGCCAGTGGCATGAAGGGGGGGGGGGAGGTTGATTAATTGTTACGACCCTCGTTTGTCTACCGGAGCCTGGGGGTGTAGTTGTGGTGCTCAATGGGTGCCCCCCTATTAATCACGCTTACTTCCCAAAGCTCGTAGGGGAGATGCAGGGAATTATAAAAAAAACGCTCTCGTCTCAAATTACGACACAGGTGCTGTTGTATTTACACAATAAAAGAAATGTTTACAGAAAAAATAAGCAAGCGTAAAAATGGGTTTTCCGACTCAATGGTGTGACAATAAAATGTGTTTTTGAGTTCACGAATAGTTTTGAATGATTTGATGCACCTGCAAGTGGAAAATTCGGTGAATACACGTGTAAGAGGGGCAATGTAACAGCATGCTAATGTTGACAACTTTGGCAGTGCTTTTAAAAGTAACATTTTGCCGTCTTGGGACTACATTGTATTGGGAAATACGTTTCTTTATATCCATCTAAAATAAGCTGCGATTCAGATGATTATATTGTGATAGGATTCGGGAGCAAAGCTCTCGTAATGCGCACATGCATATAACGCGAGGCCTGTTGAATGCAAATGTTTAGGTGTGCATGCAAAAATCCATTATGAAACACGCACTTGCTAAAGGGAACGTGCGATGCATGTGCCACATGCAGCATGAACTGCTACCGTGAAATTGTAGACCAAAGCTTGTGCGATTTCATGCCTCACATACCACGTAGGTACACAGCCCTTCCCTTTACAAAGCCTCTCTCCCCCCCCACCCCCACTGTACGCGAGTACAGATTACACCGACTGCTTCGCTATGCACCCGATGTCCATGTAAAAAAAAAGTCTGACCGTACAATGCATAAACAAAACGCAGATCATTTTAGACGCTATACTTGCATCAATGTGAAAGTTCAGCAGTTTGCTAGCATCGGCCAAGCAACCACGTGAGCATAGATGGCAAATGAAATGCAACATTGTTGTCCAACACGAACGTTGCATACTACTACTGCGCATGCATACACATATACATGTATGTATATAATCTATTTCCACAGAAACATTGCAGCTGGGCTCACGGCGGCTGCAAGATGTATTCCTCAAAGAAGCAGGCCGTGAGGGGTCAACATTCGTGGGGCCTCGCTGACAAGGTGCTCATTGTCCAGTCATTTGTGGACAGGCCATTCTTGACCCAGGGTGGGATAGTTGCCACAGACACGGGGGCTATCCTGACGTCAAGGAAGTTTAATGCAATTTCCCACACCGTCTCTCGAGGGACAGAAGCATGCTTCCCATCATGTCATCGGAGAACGAGCATCTAATTACCAACAGCTACCGATGTGACATCTCACCAATAGCCGCTGCGCCAATGGAAACTGCCTGTGGACGAATGGTTATTGTTTTTATCGGCTATTCGTACGCGAGCCAGTGGTGGTGATTGACTCGGGGATGTAGACGTCCATTTCGGTTCCCCGCACGCGCTCTCCTTGCAGGAACTTGGGGTTTGTCGGCTTTGGCTGCCCTTCTCCTCTACATGGCCATGGACGCTGAGCTTCTAATAGGCATAGGTGTTTAGTTTGTTGTGTTTAGTTTGTTGTCGCCCCTCCCGCCCGCACTTCCGATTTGCACGGTTGGCTACGTACTCTGCGAAATAAGTTCAACAAACATCCTGTATATACAAGGGTGCAGGATACTCTCTATGAGAGGGTGTTTAAGCCTACTATTCCACATTGGCCAGATGTCTTGGAAGAGGTGGGAGTACCCACACTTTACCCCCACCGTATGCAAAGTGCCGATTAAACCTAACTGGCGTTACCCATTTATACTGCTGAGTAGACAGAGGCGGCAACGTTTTAAGAAACTTTCCCAACCTTGCTGCCCTCTACTGTGAGGTCTAGAGGTCACTTGAAGGGAACTCAGAGGTTGCTTTGTGGAAAATCTCTGCTGTCTCACACACGTTGGGCTGCACTTCTCTGCGACAGATGCCGAAAGCACAATCAGGATAAAATTGAGGGTGGGAAATGCTTCAACTGCTGCACTGGGAGGATTAACCAGCGACCTCTGGATTGCAACTCCGGTGTACTCACCAATACACCAAGGCAACGTCCCGGGGCTCTCATCATCTTACACATCTCACGGACAACAATGCGACATCGTATTGCTGTGTATTAAACCACGAAGCTACAAAAAAAAACCTAAGCCAAGAAATAAACGAGTAAATTGATATAAAAATCTCATAAATGCCTCACGTGGGGAATGAGTGCAATACCTTCGACATCTCCATGGTGGAATCACAGCTGAGCGAGAGGCCAGCCTGCAGGTCATTGAATCCCATCACCGTCGAAATGATTTCATTCTCATCAATCTTCCTGATCATTGACCCATCCACAAAGAAAATGTAACCGTGCTTATCCACAGCAATCCCTGGGAAAAGGAAAAAAAAATCAAAATCAAACAACATTGGCAGTCACGGTGCAAACACAAGCTCTTCCATTTGTAATAAACTATGCAAGGCAGCAGCGAGTGCTGTCAGTGGGAGTTACACAAAAAATCCTTAGAGGAGCAATCCACACGTAATTGCAAGCACTTGCAGTCTTGTAAGGAACACCACGACGCGTATGGGTTCAATAGATTATTATAGAGCAATTTAAATTTAGTTTGAGCTCTTTTTTCCATATTGGTGGAGTGCAAACTGCCGTGTTTACATTCCACTTTTCAAAAACACTTTTGTCTCCGACACACCCAATTGTCACCGGTTGACACTTTGTCTTTTTATTAACCCCACACTGCTTCGCAAGTTACACTCGCTGACCTCTCTGCGAGGAAAATCCACAAAGTGGCTCGCCTGAACGCAGGTCCCCCCTTTCACAGCACGCCAACGCATGCCCGCGCTGGACGCCGAAATTGGATTTTGTCTTCTTCCATTCCGAGAAGACGCTCTCCCAGAATTTATCTCGCAACTCGGGCCAACGTTTGGCCGCAGCGGAAGGTCGCGCTGAAAATGAAGCGTTGCCCTCGCACTTAACGCGCCGCTGTTTAGCAATTCCTGTTAAATGCCCGCGGTGCCCGTGTCTCATATACCCCCCCCCCTCCCTCGACCTCACACCTGCCGTGTGGCGCCCCTAAAGATGCTCTTGCACGGCTGAGCTAAGCTCGGATTTAGCCCTTTCAGCACGGCCAGCTCATGATCTGTATGTCAGCTTAACGCAGAATACAAGTGTGGAGAGAAGAGCGGATGTCAATGCTTTTTATTCTTGACTTAAAAAGGACACTTGAATGATTTTTTTTCGGGAAAATTCCTATACTGGGGGGAACAACTGAAATCTGTTCTTAAGCCAATCTCTGGGCACACGGGGCCACACTGCTCTGTGAGAGATCCGAACGGATACTCAGTCTCATAGCATGACGCCAATAGCACAATTGGAATAACACTGTGGATGGGGGGGGGGGGGGGTAAACATATATTCAAGATGTTTTTGCTAAAGTTGTGAAAACATGAAATATTCGCAGCTCAAAATGCCCGAATGAACGTCAGCAGGAAGTCACGCACGGTCTCACGTATGGCCGGATAAAATAAGGGAAAGTTTTATTTTATTCGTTTTTAAGGACTACATCGTAGAGCAGTTGGCGTGCGTGACCCCGTCGGTGTGCTTTGGGTGGCAGCTACCCCGCGGGTTGGCGAGAGAGGCGTTGAGGGCCCTGCCGCCGTCTCCGCAGCGCGTCTCGTCCAGAGGCAGGCACTGCTCGCCGGTGCCAGCCACCACCTCCCCGCCCACCACGGGGTCGGCGCCGTCACCCGGAGCGGAGCGCACGCGGTAGATCTTCCGGCTGCTGGTGTCCGACAGGTAGAGCCAGCCGCTCACCGGGTCCACGGCCAGGTAGTAGCGGTGCGTGGGATTTGTGCTGCGGAATGAGCAAGAAGGAGAATCATCAATGCCCCTTTTCGTGTCTGTGGAGAAGCACCGTTATTCCCGATGTTACACTTTGCGTAGGGCTTTCGTTTTTTTTTTGCAGTTTCGCTGCTCGGCTATCCGATGTATTTTCCAGCTGTTCTGCGCATTGTTTGGCACGATGTCCGACGTTTCGCTCCACGTGCGTGCAGATTCTTCGCCAATTAATGGCATACAATTGACCGTGCCGGGAGATTTTTCAGGAATTCGGTTACTGAAGAATCTCCCAGCACGTAGAGTGGAACTTCAGGCATCATCTACAAGAACAATACGCGGTACAGCTATACGTTACACTTCTTAAAACCGAGGGAGAGGGTGATGAAAGCTGTAGGTATTTATACTGTAGGTGTGTGTACTGCAGGTATATGTACCGTGGTTTTTGTACTGTGGGTATGTGTACTGTAGGGACGTATTGTAGATATATGTATGGTGGGTATGTGTACTGTGGGTATGTGTACTGTAGGTATGTGAGCAAATGGATTGAAATAGTTGTGTCAGTAGAATTAGGACATGGCTGCTGCTGGTTATGTTAATAATGATGGGAATTCAAAATTATGTCCACAAAATTAAAAATATATTTATCATTGTTTATGAATGAACACTTCCAGCTAAAAAAGAAACCTGTTTAAAAACAGTACTAAGCATTTGTGCTATATCAAAGATGTAGCATCCACAGGTAATTAGAAAGTTAAATGGTCTTTACATGACAAGTATATACTGTATATACATTTATATCTGTCGTGTTGACTATTTCCAGGAAAAAAATAAGTCTAGTTAATTTTACAGGATTGCGTGCGCTTAATCTCAAACTTGGAAAGATAAATTCTTGTCAACGTTAATCCGCGAACACATAGAATATATTAACTATAAGATGTAATCATCATAACCTTCCAAGTCATATGACAGACTTTCCGCTTTCCGCTGCCACTTATTTTCCAATCTAGAATACACTCTATTATTTTTTTAGTCCCTGCGGTAACAGCATTTTTGTTTTATTTCGAAACGTCTCTCTGCAGCTTAGTTCAGATGGCTTTTTATTTTTTGCAAAAAAAAAAAAACACTTTCAAAATGTGTGAATGTCAAACACAACAAAAAAAAACACAGTAATCAGCTGGGTACTCCCATTGGCCAGAAATGGAATGGGGGTCACGATGACTATGTCCCACCGCGACGAGGTAAGAGAGTGGCGCTCATTTTCTCAGCTTGATGTAACCTGGCAACGGTGCTGTCACTGCCAGCTGTGAGCACGTGGAACCACCCCATCCTCCAGTCTCGTGTGGGCAGACATGCTTTGTGGGCAACTAGACGAAGCAACTTCTTCCAAAAATGGCAATTTGCTTCCGAATAATGTTACTTTTGTTGTAACCCTTGTAACTTCCTTTTGCCTGTGCAGTTCCTGTCCATTAGTGGCCTCCGAACTCTTTCGTTCTGCGGTGTGCCTTTGCTTCTTTGCCCCAGACTCTCCTCCGTGGTTAACGAGGATGCAAAAAATGTGAAACTTAAGTCTCCAATGCTCACACAGTTGTGACAATGGACATTTTCACGATACATTTATCAAAATCTGAATATCAACGTGCACACAAGACGTACAAGGATGAGACGTTATAATTTGGTTACAATGAGGACTTTAAAAAATCAGTACAGTATATTAAAATCAAAATATTTACTGTCCTTGGCCCAAGGCATGTGAGATTGTTTTGTAGATAGATCTAGGATAGCACCTGGTCCTCCCCTCTCCGAAGCCAATTCTTTTGACTGCAATTTAAATGATAAAACAAAGTGATTCTTACATGTTTTTTCTCCCAGGAATAGTTCTACATCCATTTACCACTGGGGACTAGCTAGCATTTTAGTAGTTTTAATCAATATGCTCACCAGCTTACAAACCAAGCTACAGTCTATATTATAGACTGCCAGTACACTCACCGAGGTGAAAGAACCAGGCTACAGTCTACAATATAGACTTCCAGTATGCTCACCAAGGTTAAGAACCAGGCTACAGTCTACATTATAGACTGCCAGTACACTCACCCAGCTTAATAACCATTGCTACAGTCTACATTATAGACTGCCAGTACACTCACCAAACTCAATAACCAGGCTACAGTCTACATTATAGACTGCCAGTACACTCACTCCGATTAAGAACCAGGCTACAGTCTACATGAATGTTTTTTATTATTTGAATTTTATTATTTTTATTTTCATTCACTTTATTTTTCATTATTATTTTTCTTCTATCTACGTAACTTTACCGAAAGAACCAAAGATTTTATGGCATTGTGTTTAATGTCTTCCTCGCAATTCACATTACTGCACAAACACACCTTCATATGAGCAGCCTGCTGCTGTTTGTCTTGATAAAAATGATCAATGATAAAAAGCAAAGCATGCCAAGTGATTTAAATGTTCTACACGTTATTCTTACTTGAGGTCTATCCTTTGCCATTACAAATCCCAGCAGTATTTCTCTCTGTTTAGCCAATGTAATTTTTCATTCCCATGCGTGTGTGAGTTATATATATATATGTTTTTCTGGGTTACATAATTTTAAAATAAACTTTTCACTTCCAAGCAATGTGCTCACTTATGCATCTGGTATTGTTTTGCTAAGTTTGGGGATTCTTTTTTTAGGTGAAGTGAAAGACACAAATAACTCTCGACGCACAGATGGGTTTTCACAGTAAGGGCGCACGCTGGTAATAGGTATAATCTGTGGTCGTTTAAAATTTAATTGAATTGAATTTCCTTACCATTTTATCCAGATACATATTGTTATTGACTAAATTTTAGGAAAGGACCATGGCCTCATTTGATCAAGTGAATGGGTGAATATGGCCCAATTTGAAAAGACAGTATGTGGGTTTTAAATCAAATGTCTCAGCACTTATATTGGCGCTGCCTACACCCTCTGCAATTAAAGGTCAATGCGTTCTAAAAGACCACGTGTGAACCCTGCAAATATAAACACGAATACAAATTGATCACATCGGTGGGAGTCTACGATAATCTTTAAATGGCATTCTCTTTCTATTTCGTTTGTCACAATCTGACATTTTAAATCCAATACCCAGAAGGTGCAAAGACGATGGAAATACATCAGGATATAGGACATGGTATAGACACACTGTCCTGTAGTGTTGCAGCCATGCTGATAGAGAATGGTGTGATCATTAAAAGTGAGTTTCTGAATGTGTGTGTGCGTGCACATATGTTTGGTTATATATACATTAAAAAACAACATGTTTACAAAACATGATGCAAGGAGTGCATGAAGGTATCAAGCAATTATATGAAAGGAAAATATTAGTACAGTTTGAACTGCGTAGATGAATTGTGAAGTTTTGAAAAAAACTGAGTGAACAACTAAAAGCTTGAGTGATAAAAAATTAACCCGTAAAAACACAGTTTTTGACTATAAATCCTTTATATGCGTGGCATCGGGGAGGCTAGAGTCCTCTCGTCCTCTGGCTTGAGATGGCTGCCACCTATGGGTCAGATGATTGTCTGGCAGCATTAAACAATTGGTAATTAAATATAAAAAAAAAAAATCCATAAAAAGTGTAAAATTATGGAACATTTTTTTTCACGAAAATGCATTGTCACGCACAACGAGTCTGTGTGCAAAATGTCAGCTCGATTGGATCACGGGAAGTGGGTTAAAAAACGACCGAAAGATTTGCACGGTCCTAAGCAAGCAAGCGAACTTAATATAAAGGATTTAAAAATACTTCAGCACTTATTTCGAAAGCATTTGAAACAATCACGACTGTGACTTCGCGCAAACATCTGGGACCATCTCAAATCTGTATATGAGGTGTGGTACCAATGCCATGGTGGACGTGTGTCGGATAAGAGGGATGATATGTATCTGATAAATACTAATACGACAACGTGTGTGTGCCGTACGGTGTATTTACCAATTACAAATCGCCGTGTAATTAAAAATAATTAATAATGCACGATAGCTGTATTGATACCCTGTAGTGCAAGTTAATTGCACACTTATCGTTGGGCTTAGAGTGAAGTTTCCTGTTTTGATATGTCAATCAAATACTACATTAAAGAGTAAGTAGATGATAATTATTACTTACAGTTCTTCAAACAGTTTGATCACGTGTTATATAGCTGTATGTGTGTGTAATTTGTGCATTTCTGGCTACAAAGGAACCACAATGCTGTTTGTTGTGAAGATGGTCAGACGTGCCAAGATGCTTAATTGTGCACAGTTGGTGAATATAAATAAATAGATCTAAAATGGAATCTATGGAAATGTCATTTTTTTTACCTGTGCCTGAAATCTTTATTCCTGAAAATAGGGAAGGCAGTGGCACAGAAACAAAGAACAACAAGGAACAGTTTAGTGAGGAAGCAATAGATCAAGCACGAGTAGGAAAGTAAACACACTCACCCACCCACTCACCCACATAACCATATATTCATCCAACCACTCACTCAATTACTCACCCATCCACTCATTAACTCATCCACTCACTCATCCACTCACCCACATATCTATTTACCCACTTGCCAATACATTTAACCACCCACTCGTCCACACACCCACTGACCCACCCATCAATCCACTTTTTTCGTCACCCATCCACTCACTAGCCCACCCATCCACTTACTCATCCTAACCATCTAATCACCTACTCACCCCACCCAACCAACCACTTACCCAGTCACATAGCCACCCATCCACTTACCCACTCACCCATTCACATGCCCACTCAACTCCATGCTCACGATATCACATATGCGTTCACTGCAGCAAGAAAAGGTCTGAGGAAGTTAGGGATTTTTTTTTACATGACACCAAATTCCATAAGCTACGTTTTTTGCTTTTTTTTTACTTAAAACTTTCGTGACTGCAGGAATTCATATTCTTTGGTTCTTTCGGTAAAGTCACGTAGATAGAAAAATAATAATAAAAATGAAGTGAATAATTTTTATAAAAATAAAATAAAAAGATTTGAATACAAATCTTGTTATTTAACTTTTTATATTTTATTCACTTAATTTGTATCATTTTTCTATCTACATCACTTTACCAAAAGAACCAAAGAATACGTTATTAGCTATCAACAATTTTTTTTTTCATTACACACAACTGTTAAAATATATCACGTATAACAGTTTTTCAAAACTAAATTACGCCACCTGCAAATTTATTTTATCTCCTGTGAAAGTACATTACATTAATCATTTATTCATTAACATTTAGAAAAAAAAATCTGTGATCGTTATGGATGACCATACCACACAATCCGTTTTGCGATTCATTAGTGCTGCGTAATTACATTGCTAATTGTCTTCAGAAATTTCGAGTTGCACCAGCATCGTTGCTGGGAACTAATTGATTAGTTCGAAGAAATTTCAGATATGCCAGGCCATATGAAGCTTGTTAAGGTTTCAAATAAATAAAATTCAGGTTTTTATAAAGAATAAACATCCACTTTGTACAAAATGAGACAATTTAGCCCCCCCCCCCCTACTAAAATATCGGTTTGCCAAAATAAAAGAAAAATGCAAAGATTAAAATACTTGTGGGCAAAATCTTTAATTTTAAAAGGCCCTTTATGCTTGAAATATTACTACCAGAGCTTAATTTCAACCCGAGCTGTCAGGGGCAGAGTTCCAGAAAATGTGTCCTTTCCAGGAGTGTCTGGAAGGAGGGGGCGGGCAGGGTTGAAGGGCTCTGGGAAATATTCCACGATAAATTGATTCCTGCTTACAGTGGTACAATGTAAGCCGTACAAACTCTCTGCTCCCATTCCTTAATTGGCATTAGTTGACATGAGACAGTGTCCGTGTGCAAATTGGACCTACAGAGGTGACGCCATGGAAATCTGGGTAGAGGTGGAATCCGCCAGACGTGGCGAAGAGTGATGGCGAATACAACCTTCACAAAATAATGACCAACAACCAAAAAATATTGTCTCTTGGGAACGGTGAAATAAAATGCGAAAGATTATTTGCAAAAAAGCCACATTCAGGATAATGAATCATGCTGTTGTTACAGCTGCCGCAATGTTAGAGGCGGTGGGGAAACATCCATGTCCTTGGATCAACGCTATCCGACTCAATAATATCGCAGCATCCACAAGGAATTCGGTTATATGATGCCCAAAAAACCCCATGTCATTGTCTGTTAATTAATTAATTCGTTATTGGGCATTGTCACAAATTATATCACTAATATCCTGTCAGATGTATGTAAAGAAAGCTCTTTTAGAACGGGCTGTTGTCTGGACTTTAACCCAGCATGTGTGTCTTCTCTATCCAATACATAACAATTATTATTATTGCTTTAACACATGTATTGGATTTTTTTCTTCCATTGCCCTGGATCATTTCAATCTCCTCGTGCTTTAAAAAAAACGTGTTTTTAACCGTCCCCTAGAAGAAGAAGTGTTGATGCAGCGAGTACAAATACGTAACGATACCGCGGTCAGATTGAGACACGTGGAATGGAAATAATAAAATAAAAAAAATAAAACATAATAAAGTATTATTATGTTTTATTTTTTTTACTTTCTTATTTCCAATACTTTATGTTTTATTTTTATTATTTTATTATTTCCATTCTACGTGACTTTACCGAAAGAACCAAGAAGAATTATCATTATTATTATTACTTTAACAAATATATTGGATTTTTTTTCTTCCATTGCCCTGGATCATTTCAATCTCCTCGTGCTTTAAAAAAAAGTGTTTTTAACCGTCCCCTAGAAGAAAAAGAAGAAGTGTTGATGCAGCGAGTACAAATACGTAACGATATCGCGGTCAGATTGAGACACGTAGAATGGAAATAATAAAATAATATAAATAAAACATAATAATACTTTATTATGTTTTAAAACATAATAATACTTCATAATGTTTTATTTTTATTATTTTATTATTTCCATTCTACGTGACTTTACCTAAAGAACCAAGAAGAATTATTATTATTACTTTAACAAATATATTGGATTTTTTTTCTTCCATTGCCCTGGATCATTTCAATCTCCTCGTGCTTTAAAAAAAAGTGTTTTAACCGTCCCCTAGAAGAAGAAGAAGTGTCGATGCAGCGAGTACAAATACGTAACGATACCGCGGTCAGATTGAGACACCTCACCGCAATTCAAAGACGCTAGTGACATTTCCCGAAGGAAGGATGCGTCGCACGAAGTTAAAGTCACCGACGTAGAGGCTGCCGTCGGGCGCGCACGCCAGGCCCATGGGGGCCAGCAACTTGTTGCCCTCGGCGACGCCGTTGCAGCTGGGGCAGGAGATGCTGCGTCGGCGCCCGTTGCCCATGACGCTGGAGATCACAGGGGGCAGCTGCCACACCAGCACGCTCTCCCCGCTGCCTTTGTGCACCGTGCCTGCAGCAGAGCAGCACGACGCCACGGTTAAAGCATCAGCAGCAGCATCAGCAGCAGCATCAGCAGCAGCAGCATCAGCAGCAGCATCAGCAGCAGCAGCAGCATCAGCAGCAGCAGCATCAGCAGCAACAGCATCAGCAGCAGCAGCATCAGCAGCAGCAGCAGCATCAGCAGCAGCAGCTTCCTTATCTTTCGATTTAAAGCTTTCGTGACTGCAGGGATTCATCTTCTTGGTTCTTTCGGTCAAGTCACATAGAAGGGAAATAATAAAATAATAAAAATAAAACATAATTAAAAATAATTCTCACGACGTTTCGGCCACAACGCAAGCAGCCGTCCTCAGGTGAAGACCAGGTCTGTCCGGGAGACAGCGTCTGACAGACCTGGTCTTCACCTGAGGACGGCTGCTTGCGTTGTGGCCGAAACGTCGTGAGAATTGTATTTTATTATGTTTTATTATTTTATTATTTCCCTTCTACGTGACTTTACCAAAAGAACCAAGAAGAAGCTTCCTTATCGTTATTTTGTCTTACGAAGTATGTGCAGTTACCCGAAGGTTCATTTCTCCGGGAATATATCCGGGGAGTGTGATGGGGGTGGGACATACATATTTTTAAGAGCTCAACCCCAGACAACTCGAGCTGTAAGTCTGATGAAAAATTATTTTAGAAAAAAATTATCCCAACCGTTACATGGCCTGGTAGCAGCTTGTTGGTGATAATAGCTGTGATAGTCCATTGGAACCTCATTTGCCAGTAAAAATATGATAATTGTTTTTTTACCCTTCTATCTGGCAACAAAACTGACACCTTTTTTTACAAGGAGTCATGTTTACATAGACCACAATACCTGCAGGCATAATGCAAACAAAAAAAATAACTCTGATAATGTGCACTGTCCTTGAAGTTGATTGGTCCACACCCGAGAACAGCTTTCCTTAGAGTCATGTGAGACTAGGCTCTAAGGAAAGCTGTCTCGGGTGTGGACAGTGCACATTATCAGAGTTATGTTTTTTGTTTGCATTATGACTGCAGGTATTGTGGTCTATGTAAACATGACTCCTTGTAAAAAAGGTGTCAGTTTTGTTGCCAGATAGAAGGGTAAAAAAACAATTATCAGCTGTGATAGTGTTTAGCAATTAAAATAACATTAATCAATATTATTTTATTCACTTTATTATTTATTATTTTATTGTTATTTGTTCTATCTACGGGACTTTACCGAAAAGGACCATAGAATATAACATTAATAATATTTAAGTGATTTGAAAAACTACATCTTCCATGGTTTATAATAACCATCGTTTAGTCTTATGTACTGTGGGGCATGTGTCAGCAAGCAGCTATCAAGACAAGTAGGGTGGAATTATGAATCGATGAATGTAAATTCTCAAATTCACAATACTTGCACATAATTGTTTTTGTAATGATCAATGGTTTACGATCGATGTATGTTGTATGTAATGGGTTCACATCATCGCAGAAGCAAATAGAGGTGCTACGATTTATTGCAACATTTGTTTTACTTCATATATAGCTCCAAATAACCAGCCTAAACCAAAAAATACAACTAAACTGAAAACAGAATGATAAAATAATTCCCTATCACGGTTTCCAAGTTATGTGGTAACCCCCATTAGTTTAAACTTATAATGATGATTGGAAACCACTTCTATGCATCGAATCGATACATTCATTATCGGTTATGGTGATAATATTGAAGGATTATTTCATGAATCGGGTCACATAATAAATGTTTAAACTGTGCAGAAAAGGAAATGAGTAGAGAAAGGGTGGGGGGGGGGGGTCAACTCTGATCTCAAAGCCATCAGCAATCCAAGTGAAAAGCACAGAAAAAATGGCTCTGCAAATGTATACAACAGGATATGGACCCCTGCACAAGGGCACCTAGGTGGTGAATAGAAGCCAAATTACACATTTGTTTGAGCTGTTCCTTTATTTAAGGAGGATCATGAGTCGTCCAGTTATGTAACATAACTAACCCTCATAGTAACACAACCACAAGAGCATTTGCTCATGTATGGAGATTCATGGAGATATATATGGAATCTCCATGTGTAGAAAATAGACTTTTTGTGTTTACTTGGTTGTCCTTCCCCTGCACCTCCGATTAGCACGGTTGGCTACGTACGGTGCTAAAGAAGTTCAACATACATACAAGATTTGATTGAAGAGGACAAACAGCTGTATTACAAGCTTCACGGTAGCGATGCAAGATTTGTCATATATACCTCGACACATCCAAAAAGCGTGCACATGTGCTTGCACCATCCCTCCTGGGCCAAGCAGACAGAACGGTTGTCGGTCAGGGATGTATATTGCTCGCTGAGAATTCGTACGACACGAACCGTGAAGAAACCGAAATTGAGTGAATCTCAGCGAGACTGATTTGATACCTCAATAAATAAAGTCCCATATGTCAGCCCACCGCCATTCAGGAACGAGACGTGCCAGCATATTTTGCCGCAGAATTATGGCACGTGTGCGTGGATCGTACGGTCGCAGCAAAGCATCTCTGATTATCGAGGTTGGCTACGTATAGTGCGAAAGAAGTTCTACATACATACATACAATTAAGAAAATATGCAGGTTATCTAACTGCATTAAAGGATTGCTAAACCAATTGAAAACTGAATGATTTTCAAGCATTACAATTATGAGATGAGGAAATTATGGCAATCTTCATCTGTAAATGTTTGTCAAATGATGCTTGTGTAAATCATATTTAACTTGAAATGTCAGATGACCTTAGACGTTTGTCTTGACTGGTCTTAACATAAAAAGCTTCGGGCCTTGCCCTCTGCTTGGCCTTGACCTGGTGGCTGCTACACTACACTTTGACCTCAGCATTGTGGTTTTCAGCCTCGATCCTCACCTCACGGGTTCCAGCCTTGAATCCACTATCGACCAGATGCCAAATATATACGTACATATCCCGAAGTGTGCAATTGACGGATTATGCGCAACTTACTGCTGTGTACATCGAACACATGGTGGTTGCTGAGAGTCCATCCTCCCAGCCTGGCCGAGTCCACCGTGAGGGCCGGCAACACCGCGCTGCGTCGCTCCCAAATCACCAGCGTGGGGCACGGCTCGTACTCGTAGCCCACGGACACCAACTGCGGGGGGCACACGGGGGGGGGGGGGGTTGATGCTCTTGTTCTGACGGCGAAAGCATAGGGGGGGGGGGGGGGGCTGTGCGAGTGGGTGGCGTTGCAGGTTCACCCACAGCCTGGGCATGTCCCGTGACGGGCTGTCCGTAGGCGTCGGTGCTGTCCCACTGGAAGGTGTGCCGCAGGCCAGGCGTCGCCGGGAACCACGTGTGGAAGAGCCGGCCCTCCACCGCGACGGTGAGGTGCACTTTGAGCAGGTTGAAGGGGATGGAGGCTGGCGTGAGGATGATGGTGAGCAGAGACTTGTAGCCCACTGCACGGCTGCTCAGGTAGACCAGCTGGAGGTCGCTACCGGGTAGAGGGATGACGTCCTGGACAGCCTGACGGAGGAAGAAGGTGGGAAAGTAGCAAAGTCAAAATGCAGAGGGTAAAACTGTGCATTTAGGAAACTGGACCAGTGTCCTATAATCCTGCCTTACACTTAGCATGTTCACGTGTACACATACACGTACAGCCCTTTTATCAGTCTACTGGTGCATAATGACCTCCCCAACACCGTGTGTGTCATGGGGGTTATTTTACTATGCTTAACCGTGATGGTCAGTGTGGGTTGGTAAAGATTGGGAGCATGGATGTGGGAGAGTTGGAGTACAGTACAATAATACATGTTCTGTGGGGCTCTCATAGCCCCGCATAAATATGCTTTGTGCATGGTGGTCACCCATCCAAGGACCATCCAGGCACAAACCAGGTTGGCCTTCCAGATCAGACGATATCAGATGCATTCTCGGCAATTTGTTCATAGGTTCACGTAGCATTAGATTGAATAATGATGTCCTTTACTTATTAAGGAATACATCACTGAGTTTCAAGACTCTTCTTAAGGTGGGTCCTGCATAGGGATGTTTGGCCATTATACTCATAGTTCTTTCGGTAAAGTCACGTTGGTAAAAAAGTGACATTAAAATTAATCAAAAATTAAATAATAATAATAATGTTTGGCCATTTCCATTTAAAGCTTGAAACCAATCAGCTGACAGCTGTATAAGATGGTTCAGGTCTCAGAGCAGTTTACCGGTGCCAATGTTTCGTTATCCCAGTGGCGAGGTGCAACTTTGATCACACGTACGCAGGCAATGGAGATCTTGTGTACTTGTGTCCTTTTTACACGCTTTTATTTAACTCACTCTGTCTGTTGTTGTTGTCGTTGTTGTTTCCTCAAATCTTGTAACTCCATTTTAACCCACTTCCCAATGTGGTATCGACTGCAAAACTTGGTATACTTATGTCATACTGATGACAATACTATATTCTATCATAAAACATATTTTTAAACACTTTTTTTATATGTTATGTTTCGGCTTGGGTCTAATTGTCCACGGTAAACTAACGTTGGCTGTAATTGGCCACGGTTCCTTACGTTATGGCAAGCTTCGGGGCCACTTCCCGGAGTCGTGAAGTTCTTCCATTACTAGCACGGTACATTTCATTAAAGCGTGTTTTAAAAGTTTTATTTTTAAATATTACTTATTTAATCACAGTAACTGTCGAAATGTATATTCACTCACGTGCCTCCTCTTGCCCCCCCACCCCCACAAATGCAATTTGTGTATTGCCATCAGACAACAATGATCTACTTCTGAATGCCAATGCTGTTTATAGCAGCAACAACAAAAAATAACAGGTCTCGATGTGAAGTGGCAACCAAACTTGCTTGGCATAATGCAAGCGACGCCATTGGGAAATTTATGACCACAACCTTCAATCCGCTGTCACGGCGATTGCGGTGACCATTGTCATCAGCGGCCTTATTTCCGTCACTGTTTGCACCGCCAAATACTTTTTGTTACACTGCGCATGAATTATTTATAATGTCACGGCCGAAGTCGTTAGTACAGTTTAAGAGGAAGAACATTTCATGAGGAAATGGTTGAAGGGAGCTGCCCTATGAACCTGAAGACATTAATTTTCATACTCTTTCATTTTCAGTAAGACGCACATTCATTACTCTGTCTCGTAGTGTTTAGCAGCAGATTGCTTTCCCTCTATTTTGAATCGAGAATGATATACCAAGTGACATGTATTACTGAACAGTGCATTTTTTTCCACTTGTAAAAAAGAAATGTTTTTTTTTTATTTGTATGAATTTTTTGACAATATAATAAGTACAACACAGTATTTAATTTAAAGTGGTGGTTTTATGCACAAAATTGTCAGCGGCAACAAATTATAACAACAACAACCGCCATTCAAGTGCACATTGTACGGTCACATCAGAAGAGCATCTGCCCCAGGGCTGTGTGCACTTTAAGACCATGGCAGGGTGGTGAAGGCTTGTTTACACGAGGTCACGGGACACGGCCAGATGGCAGAAGTCGGAACCGGTCCACGCCGTCCCACATGGCCAGTTGTGGCAGAAGCCTTTGGCTCGTGAAGGCTCTCCAAGGAAAGCATCGCAGTCCCTTGGCACTGCCAAATGATGTTTGGCCAGAAGACTTCACAAGAGTTTGTCCCCTCGAGGGACACTGGTACAATGTCTCTTTTTTTTTGACGTAATTTCTTGAATCGTGGCTATTTATTTTAGTATACTCATGTTAACGACGCGTGCATATGCATTGTGGGACTACGCTTGGATGAGTATGCACCTGCTTGCACATAAACAGACTTAAAATAAATATTCACAATTAATGTAAGATGGGGGTGGAGCGGTGGCAAAGGAGTTAACGCCACTGCACTATGAATCCGGTGAACTGAGTTTGACTCCCTGACTTGGCTAACATCAGCGGTGAGTGATATCTAAAACGGTCCTCCACTAACCACCCCTTCGTCAACTTGAGCTGACCAAGCTGGTGAAGTATGGTCAAACAAGCCCCATGACTGACACGAGGCCTTGATCCAGCAGTGGATTGGTAAAGGACGATGTGTTGTTATGTTTAATTAAAAATATATTTATAAAGTGAAAATGTAACGGTGCAGAATTGCAACGTATTCCTCACGCCACTGCTGGAAGAGGGGTCTCCAGCAGAGCAAGCTCTAGAGAGCCCCTCTCGAAGGTAATTTGGCCTACTCTTCCACGGTGGCTAAACATCCTGAAAGAGGTGGGAATACCTAACCCCACCGCATGTGACTTGCCGATTGACCAACTAGGGTGTAGCCATTTATACTCAGCATATGTATTTGTTCCTGGAGGAATCCGATGAGCTATGAAGTCCATCAGATTGTCAGTTTTGTTGCCAGATAAAAGGGTAAAAAAACAATTATCATCTTTTTCACCGGCAAATGAGGTACCAATGGTGTAAATGCTTACCCCGAGTTCTCATACTCTGATGGTGCATTGTCTTTGAGTTGTGTGCCTTTTGGCGTCATCTGGTCCAACCCACGTGAGACTAGGCTCTAAGGAAAGCTGTCTCGGGTATGGACCAATCAACTTCAAGGACAGTGCATACATTATCAGAGTTATGTTTTTTTTGCATTATGACTGCAGGTATTGTGGTCTATGCAAACATGACTCCTCGTAAAAAAGGGTGTCAGTTTTGTTGCCAGATAAAAGGGTAAAAAAACAATTATCATATGAAGCTCTTTTTCACATATGTCCAGTAGGGCAGGGTCAGCAAGTTACATCGACTGCTGGGTTAACACAGACAGAGACCAAATAGAAACGGCACCCTTAAGGTTGCAAGCGCATTGGCACTATCCATTATACCATAGCAGCTTCCATTTAAAAAATATATATGATGTCAAAAACTATCTATACACGTTGGTTCTTTGGGTAAAGTCACGTAGGTATAAAATAAAATAAATCACGACGTTTCTATTGCAACACAAGCAATCATCAGGTGGGAAAACCACAGCAATATTTTTTTTACTGAAGTGGGAGAGAGAGCTGCCGTGGCAAGAGGTTATATGGGAAAGAAAGGGGGGAGGGGCAAGGTGGGGAGAGAGAGGGGGGGGGGGCTGTGTGAACACGAGGAGAGGGGACGACATGAGGCTGGGGGGGGGGGCAGTGCTGGAAGTGGGAGGCCGAGGGAGCTGGGGATGCAGGGGGGGAAGATAACTCGGAAAAATAGAGCAGTACCCGGCAGATAAGATAGACAACAACCATAAAGCAGTTACGGTTTTACCTGGTTAATAACATCCTTCCCAAAAAAAATCTTGCTGTGGGTTTCCCACCTGGTGATTGCTTGTGTTGCAATAGAAACGTCGTGATTTAATTTATTTTCTACCTACGTGACTTTACCGAAACAACCAAAGAGTATGGATTCCTGCGGTCACGAAAGCTTCAAATCAACTCTATATTTGTTCCTTTTTTCATCTGTTGTCACTTTCTTCCGAGGACGCACGTCTCAGCGGGGCACACCTGTATCTCGGGCACGACGGTGCCCGAGGGCTCGCACGCCCCGGGTCCCGAGGGCAGCAGAGAGGGCAGCAGCAGCGGCGCGGGCCGCGGCAAGCCGCTCACGTCGCACGTGGGGATCTCGTTCTCCTCTCGCCGCATCACCACCGTCTCCATAACGACAAAGTGGTCCCACGGCAGCCAGAGAGTGCGCAACTGCGTGGGGAAGGGCGGCCTCTCAAACTGCAGGGTGGACGCGACACCACCACTCGCCATCAGGTCGAATCTGGGCCCGGGGTCGAGAAAAAAAATAACGATCAAATGAAGAAGCCAGGAGCCAGCCCATTAAACAGTTGAAAGCTCGGACAAAGCGTAACTAGAATGAAGAGCTCTTGCGGAATGGCCGTGTGGTGCAACCAACCTGACACCAGGCGATCCCGATGCAATTAAGTCGTCGGTACTAATGCCCATAATTGTGATTTGAAATAAATAAAGATTGGCGCAATGAAAATGTATTTTCATTACGCATGTTGGTATGCACTTAAAAAACACTTAGTGCTATTAATTCAAATGTGGTGGTCACACAGGAGTGGCCTTCCTACGTACTTGCCAGACAGTGGGTTGAATTAAACATTAATACCGAGAGAGAGAAAAAAAGGACAACTGAAATTTCACTTCATGCATCTCTTGTGATGAGACAATTTTAAGTGAGAGGGATTTACTTGATGTATTTGTTGTTTTCACATTTGGCATTGTAGTGCTTTCCAGATGATACAGATTTTTTTTCACGGTCACCAATGTTGTATAAGAACCGGTATGACTAATTCACTAAAGCATATCATTATAGCAAGCTTATACAATTCTTAAATCAGACCTGATTAAGATACAGCCCATTATTGGTTTATTGTAATTAATTATTATGATTGGCTTCATTACCATTTTCCATTTAAATACTTGGTGCCTTAATGCAATTGCTTTGCAACCCATTACAAACCGAATACATGAATACATTACGGAACAACTGACGTGTGTGCACGTGTGTGTGTTAAAAAAAACATCCACACTTTCATTTAAGCGTGACGGATCTTTGCAATAGCTGACAAAAAAATTAAAACGTACGTGAAAGCCGTAAAATGTGTCAGCTGATTGCTTGCATCAAACACAACGCTGCACTTTTGTGTCATCCCACCGAGCTTGTCACTTTCTTACGTTTATGAACACACACACACGCACGCGTCTGTGGGATGTGATGGAGTTGCGATGAACATACACGCGTCTACGTGGTGCAATGGCGTCTTGATGGAGAGCTGGTGTGTTCAAAGGAAATGGGGGCACGGCGTGCTGAGTGGATCCGCACTGAAGCAATTGACATTATCGATGCAACAACAAAACATATACATCCGATAGCGAAGAGATGTACTGAGGCTCTTCACTCAAGGAGGGGCGAGTGCACACAGCCGGAGTGAACTTTCTCTCACAAATTCTATATGAACGAGTTAAGATCACCTTGAAAATGAAGTATGCCCTGAAATATCTATGAATTGCTATTTTATAGAACAGGATATTAGCAATTGTTCCATACAGATTATTGTGCAAATTGTCTTGTAACTGAAGGAGAATGCATTTCCTTGCAATGGTGGGAATTGGCTTTGAGTACTGTAGATGAGCCTCAGATTAGCCAAATATCATCATCATCAGCCGCCGCCATGATCTAACCACTGCTGAATGACCAATATATGAGTCCAAATGTTTGTTAATATTTTGTATGGATGGATGTTGAACTTCTTTCACACCATACTTAGCCAACCGTGCTGATCCAATATTATAAATGACTAGCTTTACTACCCGGCTTCGTCCGGGACTTGGATTCACCACGCCCGGCCGCCTTTGTCCCCCCAGTGGCGATGTTCACACACCACACGAGTTACTCGTTTGAGGCTGAGTCGACCTAGGGGAGGCCCAGGAGCGGTTGAGATAATCGTCACCGGTGGTGGCCGTGAGCGGGAATCGAACTCGGGTCGCCGGGTTCGTAGCGCGGCGCGCTAACCACTACACTACAATGCGTTACGCTTCCACGTGCGCGGGTCACATGACAGATTTGACGTCACAGCTCACTTGCCGTGCAAAAATAATCTCTGCATTATTGAGCTCCCCCCAATAAAAAAACACAAAAGTGTATTTTTTTTATAATTTTTCATGGTGTACAGTCTGGAAAGTACCCACATGGCAAATTTCAAGTTTTTTGCATGTCGGGAAGCACGCTAAACATTTTGAACAGATACACATAATCACAACTTTGCCTTTTTTATATATGGAGATAAGATAATTTACAGTTCTTTGTTAATCACTTGATGGATGAAGGCCTGTGTAGGCCATGGAGGTTGTTTACCAAACTTCAGCACGCTGGTCAGTATGAATTGGTCAAGCAAGGGTCCACCTTTAGATATCATTCGCCATGTGATATCTATCTCAGGTCGCCGCATTCAGAGTAGAGTGCGCTCACCACTGCATCGCTATTCACCCTATGGTGTATGTAAACGCATTTTGTCAGTTTTCCTATGAATTAGCAAGTCCAGTATTCCTCTCAGTTTTAAGTGTCCTATAAATTACCATTTAAATTAACGAGCCTTCAAAACAATTACGTGCATTTCGCATTAAAAAAAAAACATACACAAAATCATTCAGATTACGCCTCTTAATAATGCTGGACATCTCAATGCAGCCAAGTGTGAGGAAAGCCACAAGCAGAATGTATATAATTTGTGTCAAAACACACCATTTGAAAATGATTTGTAATGTCCACCAGCACCATTAATACTGCAGTCATTACAGGGATCGCGTAAGCGAAAGCCGCGCACATAAAACAGCATCATTTCGCTTCGACCCACACGCACACCAATTGCAAACGGCGGTCCTGCAATTTTTCAAGGTACAAGTCATAAATACACGTCAACAACACTTCAAATACCGCGGCCTGAGTCATTCGCCTGATGTAATTTCAGGTATGGATGGCTTTTGTTGTAATACGCCGCTGACAGTTATTCTGATGGAGAGATTGCTATAGCGGGATGTAAATTCTAGACACAACCGAAAGCGTCACGCGGCATCCGCAGAGATTGCACGGCTGAACGTCAACGGCACTTGGCATTTGGGCGGGATTCAATACCATAAAGGACGCCAATGTTATGACATGACCAGCAATGTGAATGCACACCGCTAGAAATTGACAGGTAGTTATATATGGACGATGGTATAAAAGAGTTTACTTTAATTAAGGTACACTTATAGCAATCCAAAACGAAATTTAATCTGTGACTTCACTGATTTATTGAACAGATGGGTGGGTTTTGCGAGTCTCCGATGTTAGAGTAATGATCCCATATTTCGAGGTGTGAGGTTCATTTACAGGCCCGAGATGAATGGTTTGAGTTTCCACTGCCCCCTCTGGCTGTAAAATAATCCAACGGGCAGCTCGAATAACATTCAACTTAATGAGTTACACACGAGATCACTGGCATATGAACTCATGCATCGCTGACTATGAGCCCCGATTAACAAGCAGAAATTAACAAACTGCACACAATACAGACTTTAAAAGATTTAGTTTTGGAACAGCCAAGCCAGATATGTGTAGCTGTTCACTGTTAAAGCAAAATGATCAAAATGGTTGCACGTGCACGTATGCGAACACCATCAATGAATGGCACAAATGCAACAAATGGGTTTATATAATACACAACAAGTAAGTATTATTTTAATAACAGATCTTTTTTTTATTAATATATCTCTGTTAGCCACAGACAATGACTACGGCATGGCTTAGAGGAGGGTGGTTCAATGCAGAGGTCATATTGCAGAGGAGGCATTTAATGTCGTCATGCCCAGCACTACTGAAATTGCCCAATAAAAGTGTGCCAGAACCCAGCTGCATGGTTACACATATTTTTTATTCTTCTTCTTTATATTCTATGGTCAATTCACTGCTAGATAAGAGGTGTTCCATTGCTGTTTCAGTCGTGGAGGTTGTTTGATCACACCTCACCACACTGTTCAGTGCAGGTATGTGAAGGTGAGGAGGTGGGGGTATGGGGGTGAGATTGGACTAGTTAAGATATCACGCACCACTGGCGTTAGCAGTGGGCGCGAATCAAACTCAGGTTTGCCCCGGTTTAAAGAACACATTCCTGCGGAGGGAGCTGGTAGGAACGTTGGGTTGATCGGCCAATGGCCAGGGTCAACGGCGGCGTGGTGTATTCCGCAAATATGGCTGACTGTGAGGGCGGGCACAAGCCGGCGTGAGTAGGTTAAACGTTGAGTTTTATAAGGGCACCACGGGGTGACCAGCCCCTCCCCACCCAGCCCCACCCCTCCCACCCCCCACCCAGCCCCACCCTCCCCACCCAGCCCCTCCCCACCCTCCCGAACTCAGCCCCTCCCCACCCTCCCAACCCAGCCCCCCCCTCCCCACCCAGCCCCACCCTGCATGACGGACGGACGGACACAATAATCCCCTGTGGGCTGGTGTAACCTTGATGTTCCTACCAGTAAAATGCAGTGCTCTCACTACTGTGCCACTCCTCCACCCAGTCAATGGCAATTGCAGTACTGTATTTTCAAACCTTTTTAGACGCCAATGCCGCGGTGATGGCATTTGAGAAGTGAACAATGCTGTCGCTACCATTAAAATGCAATCATTTCAGATTGGTGGAATTATGCAACGTTTAAAAAAAAATGTCTGCACAATGCCACCATAGAACATGTGAGATGCTGCCTTGCAGCAATAATTCCACCAGTTGAAAACTATTGTGCTAGGCAATTATATATTTATATATAAAAAGGCAGCATTAATGCCTCACGTGGTCAGTATTCACACACGCATCTTGGCACCCCATAAGTCTATGACCAATCACCCCGAATGGAGTCGAACTTATAAATTCTCTAAAGCTATGCGGAGCTCTGTTAGTACTTGGATAGGTGACTGCCTGGGAATGACAAGAGCAGTGGGCTGCGAGATGGTAGCTCAAGGAGATGGCAGTCCAGCAAAAAGGATTCCTGAATCTTTGCGGCGCTTTTGAGTGTTGCCCCCCCCACCACGCCCCTCCTATGCGTGGGGTTTTTCTCTCGGCCAAAACCTCGCCGGGCAGAGTCATTCTAATTAAGAGTTCGCAGGACTCGGTGACATGTTCCTGGGTGCAGTGAATAAATAAAGGAGCGTAGTTTCGTAGGTCGCGCTCAAGTTAAGAGTAATTTTCTTAGGTGTTTTCGGTAAAGTCACGTAGGTAAAACATCAAAATTAATGAAAATAAAATAAAAATCACGACGTTTCGGAGGCAACACAAGTCTCCGTCATCAGGTGGGACTGTCACAGCCAGATTAGCTGCATTAAGTGAGGCAATGATTCAAGATGTAATCCCTTAAAAGCGAGTTGAGGGGGGAGGAGAGGGGGGGCTCATCAGAATGTGGTAGCCAATGAATGGAACGTATCGGGAGGGAGGGGGGGGCTCAAAAACGGCACGGAGTGCCACGTACAACGCAGACTTGTATTGCCTCCGAAACGTCGTGATTTTTAGTTTATTTTATTTTCATTAATTTTGATGTTTTTACCTACGTGACTTTACCGAAAAAACCTAAGAATATGAATCCTTGCAGTCACGAAAGCTTCAAATCTAGAATTAAGAGTCATCTTAACACGTAGGTCTTCGTGACCGATATCATCCATGAAGAGTGCCGATGACCAAATCACCCGGACAGCATCCGATCTTGTTAAGATCTTGGAAGCCCTCGGAAGCCAAGCAGTTTGAGCCTGGATTTGTGAGTGGGTATGATATCAATGTTTACCCTCTCCAAACACATTCTCATTCAATATAGGCAGCTGAATTGTACGCAAAGTACCGTGTTAAAAGTGTGATAAGTGGGTTCAAGCCACGTTTGTAACTCTGCAGTTGCAGAAATTGGACTCTTTTGGGCAGCTTTCTTTATAAGCAGTTGTTGTGCCCCCACCTATTGTTATTTACCAAATTCCAAGTACTGTAAACGTACTCAGCATTTCTCAGCAGATGGGCATCACAGTGGCTAGGAGATGTTAACTACCTCGCCTGGTATACAAGAGGTCGTGGGTTCGATCCCGACCGTGAGGACTGTATATTTGGAATTTGCGTGTTCTCTCCGTGGTTGTGTGGATTTTTACCCGGGTCCCCCCGTTTTTCTGAAAGAGAACTATATAGCTCATTGGGCCTTACCTGGTGAAATAAAACGAGTTGAGTTTAGATGCATCAGAGTCAAGGAGGGTGCCTCCTAATTATGTTCGTTTGCCAATACTATTCCCCGTGAATGGCTTTATAAACTATTCAACGTTTGAGTGGCAAGATTCATTTACCAGGACCAATTACTTTATTTCAACAACTTGACCAATGGTCCATGGCTTTCATTTTGAAATTAAAAATAGATGTATTCAAGTGAGGTTGGAGAGAGGCTCAAATCAATATGCTAAATCGGAGAGCTGAGAACATAAACAGCAAACATTCGACCAAACAAAAACAAAACTCCACGAGGTATTAGCAGCATCATAACTTGGCTTGCACTGCAATGCATCATCATGATTCGTGGTTGTGATTCAATTAATTTATCCCATTTTAACGGTGCTGTTTGTGATTGTTTGTCAGCTTTTTAACATCTCATTTGTACATTGTAGTGCAATGTATTGGCCTAAATGTAACATTAGCATATATTTTCCACAAATTCTAATACATGTTTTATATGCCCCATTTGAGACGCACATATCACGAATGCTAGAATTTGATTTTAATCAATTCACACGTGCGTCCTCGCATCTCTGATAGTGGGTATGAAATACACTCCACAAACCCAACATCTGTGTGCCGTGCCATTGACGTGACTATGGTGGCTTTGAAATGCATGAGCTTTGACGCTGGCGGAGAGATGTGTGGACAAAGATGCGGATAGCGGCAAAGCTGTGAGTAAAATTACCGCCCTCTCTCTCAGAACTAGACGTCCATGACACAGTCCTGGCATGGAATGGGAGGCCAGGTGACGTGAGGTGGTGTGGTGCAGTGTGGTGCGGTGCGGTGCGGTACGTACGAGCCGTCCTGTCGGGTGAGCGTGTAACCGTGCTGTGGGACATTAAGGAAGGTGATGTTCACGCCAACGAGAGGAAATCCCTCCGAGGTCTGCACCACTCCCCGTACCACGACGGCACTCCTGCAAACAACACATCAATGGCGGATGGGTGACGGGTTTTTTTTTCCTTTTATTTTCTTTCCTCAAACTACAATTTGTTTAGGTTTCACAGTTTTTGTGTTTTCGAAAGAAGGCAAAAAGGCTGAAGGGGACAGGCGGCTGCACAGAAATAAGTCAACAAGTCAAGACGCAGTATAGCTCCGAAAGCCAAGGAGCATCAACAAATAAAAGAAAGAGGTTGTTTTTCTTCCCCTCTGCAGAATGGGAAGGGGCACGGGGAGGGGGGTGGATTCATTGATGGAAAGCAACAGACATCGGTGCTGCAGGGAGTTTAAATGCCCGAGTGCATTTGCAATGATTCAATCACAGATGCATTACTACTATTTTCCGAATTCATTACTCCAAAACACACAGAGCTAAGTACAAGATGTATATTTAAACTAATTATGGATTGTTAAATTGTTTTTGAATTAATAAATATACAATGTATGCAATATATTTACGTGTTTCTAATGAAGAACAAGACGTTGGCATCATACAAACAAACTGTTCGAGGTGAGCATGACACGTTATTAAGCAAATATGCAATGCCAACAGTACAAGATTATATTAATTGCTGAACTTTCAAGACAAATTAACACTTTATTACATCAGCTTTCATGTGTTCTGTCAAGGCAATTTGTTTGGAGAAAATAAATGAGAAACAATTTACAAATACTCCAAGAAACAAGACGTGTTTTTTTCTTTCTTTCAGGGGCGCCTGTGTATTGTAAAGCCAAACCTCGATTTTAATTTCCCGTGATGTAATTCGATACAGAGTAGGCTATGTGTGCCGATGACACGGGACGATTTGTTTCCAAAATTAACTGGGAAAAACCACATCAAAGCATTGCTCACCAATCTGTAGACCAATACGAATTTGCAGATCAGTAGTGGCATTCTACTTTTGACTCATAGGGTTACAAAGGCATTTTCCACATGAGATTGTGGGGCGAGGGTGCGGGGGAGGGGGTGTTTGTGATGTTATCCCATATTTATGCAATCCAACCCATAAACCTTTACTATGACTAATATTGGTCAAGAAACCTTACACGTTACATTTATGTGACCGTCGCAGGGCAAAAAAAGTGCCCTGCGGCAGATCTCTCACCGGCCGAGGAACGGGTTCCCGCCGGGGATGAGATGCGTTGTGCCCAGCAGGAAGCGCATGCGCTCATAGAAGGTAGCTGCGGGCCCAGGCGGTGGCCGGCTCAGAGAGGCCATGGGAGGCTCAGGGAGGAGGGCCCTTGGGTCTGGGGACCCCTGGCACAAGCTGTGAGCCTGGCATGCCGGGAGGCCACAGCAATCCGGGTCGACGCAATCCGCCAGGCCATCTAAGAAAGCGGGAATTCATTGTTTTACCACACTTAAAGCAGAACACGTAACTTTCAATGCACATACACGCAGAAACAGAGATCGTCCAATTTCGATTTAAAGCTTTCGTGACTGCAGGGATTCATCTTCTTGGTTCTTTCGGTAAAGTCACGTAGAAGGGAAGTAATAAAATAATAAAAATAAAACAATAAAATAAAATAATATTATATTATATTATTATATTATTTTATTTTAATAAAATAAAATAATATTATATTATATTATTATTTTATTATGTTTTATGTTTATTATTTTATTACTTCCCTTCTACGTGACTTTACCGAAAGAACCAAGAAGAGAGATCCTCCATATAGAGTTAGAGATTGTTGGGATAAGTGCTGTTAGCAAGCACCTACTAAAGCGAGAATGGCAAATGAATAGGTGGTGTGGCCACCAACATGCCTGGCTGTCTTCGTCTTCCAAATGCTGATGCTTACACACAGCACAAGTACTGCACTACATTAAGGCTCAGTCGACTTAGACAAACTCAAGAGGAGTTTAGATACTATTTGCCACTGTGCCATGGGTTTGGAATGTAACTCATGTTGCTGGTGTCCTCGTGCAGTGAGCAAATTAATGTATCACCCCCCATGTAGTGGAGCGAGAGAGTAGTGTGTGAACACCCAGCATTGGCAGGACATGGTGGGGGCCACGCCACCTTTGAATTTGCTGTGATGGCCTGAACAGGAGCTTTTGCATAGAGAATTTTCCCCAATAGCCTTCGTGGCTATCTGAAAATGTTTTGCCTTTTCCACACAGACAAAACAACACCAACAACACTTTCTAACACTTCCGAATGGTCTAAATAAATAAGCACATATTGGAAGCATGCGGACACTTACATACATATTCTCATTATATTGAAATTTGGTAAAACTTGAGTATTATTTTACCTATGGGAGCCGATGCATGTCATGTCTGTCGTGCTCTGGCTGTTCAGGGAATGCAAATCAACAATGTACTCTCCTGCGTTTCCTGTAACTCAGGGACTTTATATTGAAGGCTACTTACATCTTGGCATTTGGCAGGCAAAACTCAAGCACAGTGCTTACATCCCTCAAGTAATTCAGACACCAGGCTTCAAGACTCAAAATATGATGCAGAGTAGAAAATAATTGTCGGATATTTTTTTTTAAACATGAAATGTGTGGTGAGACCCTGTGGTTAATTTCAGCATTTTTTGTTGATTGAAATGTATGTACGCGTGCGTCTGCTGACGTAAATAAATTGAGCACGATGAAAATCACACCCAAACGCCATGAATCCCAGCCGCAAACATAGAGGATTTCTACGGAGTCCTCTCGCACTCTCTTATAAAGAAACAATTTAATCCGCTGATGGAACGTGCTATAGCTCGTGTCGCGATGAATGTGCGTTGAGTGAAACGTTGCCCAACTTGTACGTTTCTCCGCATCATTTGAATTCTCTGTTACTTCGTTTTTCTTCTAAATGACGCAGAAACACAAAATAAAGTAAATAACGCCTGGCAGTTTCATACGCCGAGAGCCCCCAGGCCACGGTTGTACCATATTAATTGATATCACTGGAGGGCAGCAGTGGCCAAGAAAAAAGCTGCAAGGGTCACAGGCCCATCACCTTTTACTGTCTCTAAGATTTATTTAATTTAGGTATAGAACATGGCTCAGGGGGTGCTGATAAGGATATAAAATACCGAACACTGCGTCTAACATGAAATACACCAGGAACGGCGTCTTAACGACTTTAATGGGTTGTTGAAAAATGAACGTAAAAATGGGTATAACGTGATAGGAAAGACATATTAACCAGTGCCGTGCTGCATACGCTTGGTAGGAAGGACAGCCAATTTTTACATTGGAAATACTTTGAAAAATCTGCAGAAATATTGCAAAAAAAAAAAATCCAATATTTATGCGACTAATAAAAAAAAGCCTGAAATTTCTAGAAATTGCCACCAACTCCCTATGGAATCTGGGCTCTACTCCTTCAAGGAGTCCACTTTGCTCGTGACGCTCAGTAAAGCCTCTTACTGAGGCCACAATATACTACCGCTGTCCACCCTTGCAGTTTTAAGCTCTTAAATATTGAATGCACAGTAAAACCTGCAATAAAAGCACTTTTATATAGCAACCACCTGGCTGTAATGGTCAACGAGTCTTGGAATTTTACACCTTAGACTCACTCTCTGCATATATGCTCTTACAGTACCTCTGATCTTGCAACCGCCTGGCTATAGCAGCAAGTGAATCCTGCAACTTTGCAATTGAGACTCGCTCTCGGTCTGATGTCATGGGGTAAAAGCATATGAACAGTATCTTCAGATAGGTTGGTACGTCTGACATGAGACTCGGGATGACTTTTCAAGTTTGAAATCGTGACACGTTGTAAACCACGTTTTCCACAAATATGATAATATAAAGTTACTATTAAAATGTGTTACCAATTCAGCTGCACATTTAGTCAATCGGCAGGTTGCGTGCGATGGTGTAAAGAGTGGATACTCCCACCGCTTACAAGAAGATGACTGACCAGTGTTGAAGAGTAGGCCAAGCACCCTCGAGAGGGGCCTTCTAGAGCTACCTCCAGTTGAGGCCATTCCAGCAGCAGAGTAGTGAGCAATAAATTACATGGTTGCACCCTTTTCAATTTACAAATATTACTATGTTTATTATGCTTTAAAGGTGAAATTATAGATTCAGGAGACTCTTTAATATCGCGGGGATTACATTCTTGGGAAATGTCGTGAAAGCCACAACCGCAATATTCAAAACTTATTCCTTAACTTAATAATGAGGTTAGGTACACAGCAACCAAAAATAAACACAATAAAAATAAGTACTGTATGGCAAATAAACTAAAAACAATAATTGAAATAAACGTAAAAACCCAATACAAAAAAACATTCTTAGACAATAAATCGTAGCATAAATACTACGAGTGGGAAGTGGTAGTGCTACGGTTAGCGTGCTGCACTACACACCCGAGTTCGATTTCCACTCACGCCTAACACCAGTGACGATTATCTGAACCGGTCCTGGGCCTCCCCTATGTCGACTCAGCATTAAATGATTACTTCGTGCTATGCGTCAATGTTGCCACTGGAGAGACAAAGGCGGCCAGGCTTGGTGCTCGCCACCCACCCCCTTGTGTGTGTGCCGTTCCGGCCTTGCTAACAGCGCTTGCCCCAACGGTGTGTTACTAGGCTGTAGGGGCATTTTTGCCTGTGTCCGCGAGATGCCTGCACGACAAAGGTTGAGGTGCCACTGCCTCGCGTCCCTCGCCCAACCCGCCCTGCACCACGGTACCAGCCAATGATCGGTACTACCGTGCACAGTATGCCAGTGAAAGGCCAAAACTAACGCCCGCGGATAGCTACATTGGTACACAAAGAGGTTGCCCGTCATAGGACAAAACTGTGAACGATAAACCCGCGATAATCAAGGGACTCCCGTACATACACACATATATGAAAACACACTAAACAACACAAGCTTGAAATGAGGCCTGTCACATTGCAAGATTTTACTAAACAAAACCTGCCTAGGATTTTCCTTTGGTGAGCAATATCTAGCCTCTACGTGATCTCAACGAGCCTCATTTGTGCGCAACTACAAGCCGTATTTCAGCATGTTTGTGGCATCACAAGGCAAAGATGGAAACATCTATTGGCTTCATATCTGTGAGCATGGGTCTATTTCATACAGGGGGTGGACCCTTGCCAGCCATCACAATGCAAGAGAGCATGACAATTTTACACCAGCGCATTGGCGTTTAATCTCATTACTTCGCGAGCAAAAGGGTTGACAATTCCAGGAGCACGAGCATGCCAATTATGTAAAATCGGCACGCCTATTGTGCAGCCATGCTGCTAAGCCTACGGCACATTCGGTGTAACCTCCGGCGTAGAATGCGGGCTATGAAGGCGGAGATCCTGACCGTAAAGCTGGTGGTGAGTGTGTGTCGCAAAAATATACTTCACACTGAGTAAACTGCGGAGGTGACCTCTGACCCCGGACGGCACATTACTCTGACACGAGGGTCACAAGGGTTGATGTACTTCAGCGGTTAAAACAAACGGCTGTGCACAGACGGTGCCAAAAAGAAAATCCTTATACCACGTGCATGTTCGCCACGATCTGCCGGCTAACTTCATGTGAGGGGGTGTCACCTTCAAGTGACCTTCTGCACATGCTATATGTACATTATACACAACAACCACATACAAAAATACATGTACATGTTTAACAGTTTGTTGATTTTGTATAGCTTTTAATACATTCCTTGAGGCAAAATTGCCACTTAAAAAACACTTAGCATGAAGATAATAAACATGGCATTGCTTTGATGGACCATTGAAATGGATACTTGTGTATTAAGATCGGTTGCCAGTTAAAATCTCTACCTTTTGTTGTTAAGTTTTAGAGATGAACAGAAAGCAAACACAAATTAGTCTAAAACGTTTCAAAAATCCTTAATGGGGACTATGACTTGTGGAAAAAGTAGGCAAGGCATTAATAAACACACATATGAGGCAGTGATGACATTAAGCAGTGGCGAAGTGATACGCCGCTGTCAGATAAAGGGCAAATCCCGGATTTTGTTCAAGGAGGGTTAGGAGGATTTGGAGATGAGGCAATGGCAGTGGGAGTCACAGGGAATGGGGACATCACGTCTAAACAGGTTACAGAATCGGACAGCTGCAGTGCCTGAAACTCCAATCGGGAGGCAGCATGGGGTGGCACAACAGTGCCAAATAAAAGGGTGGAACGAATGCAAAACCTTTAAGACCTCTCAAAAGCTGTGCCTGCAGATCTCACCATCCCATTCAATTCACTCACATTAATTTCAGTGCACCTGGTGCGCTGGCCAGACCACAATTATTTTGCGGAAAATCCATGCGGACAGGGACAACCAAGGCCACACTTTCCCTTCACGATGGCAGTCACTGGGTGTGCACATTGGTTTGACCCATCCGTGCACCCTGCCCCCTGATCTACGATCCGGCATCGGGATGGCCGTCTGGCTGGCTCACCTCCGTCATTATCCTCTCCGTCCCCGCAGTTGGTCTCCATGGAGGTGTCACAGCCCGGTCCTCTCCAGCCAGGCACGCAGACGCACAGCCAGCTGCCCTGCGCCAGCCGGCACTCTCCGTTACCGCTGCACATTGCCGGGCAACCTTCTGCAAAACAAAACAACAAGGCGCACAAGAGACGTTGGAAGGTGGCCAGGTGGCTCAGAGGTCAGAGTGCTGAGCTGGCACTGCTGAGATCCTGGGTTTAAATCAGGGCAGCCGTATGTGATTAAATTAGGTTATCAAGTGTTTTGAGTTTCAGGTTTCAAGCCTGGTCCAAGATGACCGCACTAAAAAAATCCATCATAGATTATCGTGCTTTATAATTAAATTTGTGTAAATTCCAACATGAGAATTAATATATTGGTTTGACTGTCATGTGACGTACACTACTCAGGGCAAGTGGGAATGTGCTGCCACCTTAAAGGGATCTCAGAAGTAGTTCTCTGATATGTGCTTCCGTGGAACATCCTCTAACATGGGAAGGTTGCACTGCCCTGTGAGACATACAATTAAACACTCTGTCGCACGATATCACACCAAGAGCACAATTGGGATAAAATAGGAGATACATACGAATAATAACGTACAATAAAAAAGATACCACAATTTAAATCTGGAGAATATTTTTTGGGAAACAGTTGAAGACATGTCAAATACATCCATGCACCTAATCGGCAACAGGGTGCATTGATGGGAGCATCACAGATGTGGCAGACCGGGTTTAGAGACTGCAGTCCACCTGCCACAAACTAGCTTACATTTTGTGCCAATCGACAGATGCACTACCCAATGGCATGTACACAATGTGTAGGACACAGGCAAGAAATCCACTCAACTGAGAGCCAGGGCTAATCGATACAAGTGCACAAATTGGATTTACTTTGTTATTGTTTATTTTGACCAAGCAAAATCATTCTTGTGCGTTTGTTAATTCGTGTTTGGCGTGCAGATTTACTTCTAATATTTCCATCATCCTGCTCCCCTGCCCCCTCAAAAAAAAATCTCTGACATTTCGATAAATATATGTTTGATAAAAACTTTCATACAGCCACTGCTAATCACCATGTTAACATTTAGCAGACAAATGAGACCCACACACTGGCTGTCTGACAATTTCTGGTGGACAATCAAGACATCTGAAGGTCCAACATTTTAATTCAACTTTCCCGTCATTCGAGTTCATAATCAGCTCTTTGGCACGACCATGAAAAATGTTCCACATGTGCGGCATTAACCTAAATTGTCCATGCACTATTCTTTCTATTTAGATTTTTTTTAACTACATGAAATGAATTACCTTTAGGGAACGGTCATTAGCAACAAAGGCCATTAACGGAGAAAATTGTATGTAACGTGATGGATAACACACTTAAGGTGTACGGCCAGATAGACAAATCATTTTTGATAAGAAAAAGCTTGGAGAGTAATCTGTTGTTCCACAAAGCAGTGATAGCATCAATGATGATGCATTACCATGGGACCTTGGTACGTATTAAAGTCTTTGATTGGTGCAGGGGAGTGGGTTGAGTGGGATGATGGGATGATGATGATGATGATAATGGAGCAAGAGGGAGTAGAACGCGATGAAATGCGATGTCTTACGCAAACCGTAAGTGATCTTGTGAAAGTACAGTATCTAATTGTGCATCAAATGTATCTCATCACAAAAGAGGGATAAGGACAATGATGATTGTTCTCTGACTCTCTCTCTCTCTCTCTTTTTCTCTCGCTTTGCACCATTATGTCGAGAGTGAATGTAAATAAAGCGTACAGGAGAGAGAAAGGTGTCACCACGTTCGTGCTTCACACTCAGGAAAATCGGCTTATTAGGGCTCAAACTGCCTAAGTCCAAACTGTTGATCAATATTACGAGCGCACCTCCATAAGCACACTGACACGTACATAAAGATAAAGATCCCTACCACCCCCCCCCCCCATAATAATTCAGTATTTTTGGGAGTCGTGTTGTGAGATAGCAGATCAAGGCTGGAATTATACACGAGTGTTTAGTGTGGCCAGCTCCACGCTAATCCGCCTTTGTCTCCCACTGCTGATGTTTCTATATTGCAGCAAGTGCTCATTTACGGACGAGTAGACCTAGGGGAGAGCCCAGGACCGGTTCGGATATTACTTGCCACCGATGTAAGATGTGGCTGCGAATCGAACTCAGATCGGCGAGTTGGTAGCGCAATGCGCTAAGCACTTTGCCACTGCACGCCCTTGACAGGTACACACAGACACAACTAATTCTAAACGCCATTCGCCAGTAAGTGGCGGTGACGACACCACGGTGTTTGTGTGCCAGGCTAGATGCATTTGAGGTCACGTGAAGTGTCGACAGACACACGTGTGCACACAAACAAACATGCACGGCTGTTTGGATGGTGCAGAGGTTCAAACGTGAGCAATTTAGATAATACGGCTGCCACTGTAATGCAATAGCAAAAGCTGACAGCGTGGATCAATGCACTCAGGCAGAAACTGAGCCTAAATAGGATCGCAACTAACTTTTATAATGTGTAATGTAATCTTGGCTAACTCGGGGCCTCCAGGGCCCACTTAATGGCATTAAGTATATAAATAACTGTGGCTAATAAACACTAACACGCATAAGCTTGTTCTCACTGAAGGCATTAATGCATTGTCTCAGACGTCACCTACACTGAAATGCTTTTGGACAATTTCGGAAAATTAATTAAGACCCGGTGCTTGCATGATAATGCCGAATATTGTAAGGCTGCACATTGCTTAACAGCTGCCAGGAACAAAGGCGGGAAACCGACGATGTCGTAATTTTATTCCTACCCAGTTTCCAGGGGGTTGCAGGTGAAAGGGTTTTGGAAGCAGATGGCATGTCTACCTGGGGAGTGGTCCTGCCTGTAAATCCTGATGAGGCCGCACGAATATCCGCCCGTTAATACAACACTTCAAGGTAAAGTCTTACAGAGACAAATTAAAAATAGCACCTTTGCAGCCGAAAATACCATGGATTGAGGCATCCAAAGACCACGAGGGATGGCGGATGGCATTGGGAGGATGTCATTCAGCAGGGGATTGACCATAACGTCTGACACCTATGATATTTCAGGTATTGATACGTGTTTAAGTGAATGAATTGTACGCTTACAATGTACTGCAATTATGCATAAATATATCAATGTGAGGATGCGGACGTAGTTACATGTATGTACGTCGAACTTCTACGCACCGTATGTAGCCAACTGCGCTAATCGGAGGGGCGGAGAAAGGACAACAAACTAAATACATAAAAAGCAATTCAAAATAAATGAGTTTTAAATCTAGATTTAAAAAGTGCATAGCTCCCAGTGGTTTTCTAGTGATTGCCACTAGGGGTCGGCACGGTTTGAACCGACTCAAACTGGTTTCAAATTGAGCAAACCAAACGAAACCAAACCAGCGACGACTGAACCAAACCAAACCAAAACCAAACCAAACTAAGCTAAACCAAACCTCTTGAGTTGGCTTAAACCGAAAAGATGCGCGGCAAACAATATTCGCATTCAATACAAATATCAAGTGTATTAATCGCTAATTTCTACGCAGGCTTTCTTCATATTGAGATTCACTAGCAAGTACTGGACGACGATGTCGTCCACAGCCATCTCCTCAAGCTTGGCACGCCCAATGTCCTTGAACGCAGTGTGGTAGTTCAATGGCAGTGAAACCCCAACACTAGGCAACATCCGCGCCCACGAGCGCACACACATCTCGGCCTTGAACGTGCACTTGTGCAGGTTTGGTCGGTCGAGAAAGGAGCGCTTGGCGGCCGAGTTTGCTGTCTCGGAGGGCACGGACGACGCCGGGATAGGCAAATAGTCGAGGGCCATGCGTCGTAGGCGCGGGTACTTGCCGCCGTACAGCTTCCACCACTCGACGACGTCCATGCTCAGGTCCTGAGTCGGCTCAAGCAGGAAGCGGTCGACCTCGGAGGCGGCGCCGTCGTGAGCGTTGGGCGCGTAGACCATGTCAAAGAGGATGTTAATGCCGCCACGCGGCGCCGCCTTCGGCGCCGCGTCCGTCGTCAACGCTGGGTAGCGCTGGTTGAGAATGTCCGTCATCATGTCCTTGATATTGCTGTACTCGGCCTTTACAACCAACCAAACTAGTTTGAGCCGGTTCCACCCTGTCCGAGCCAAACCCAGTCGGTTTTCGTAGCCCCAAACCAAACCGAACCAGTTTAAACAGAGCCAAACCAAACCGATTTGGTTCGGTTCAAACCGCGGTTTGGTGGTTTGAGCCAAACCGTGCCGACCCCTAATTGCCACATTGGACTCTCAATACCGAGGTCAACGGTTTGATCTCTCAGTGTGCCAGCTGAAGCAATGGGCAAGTTGATTAAAATCCTCCCCTCGTCTGTCCACCCAGCTGTAATCTCAACAAAATCAAATTATTTAGGATTATACGGCGGCGTTATTAACGCAAACTGCATCTCAACATCGCTAAGGAACCACAGACAATCTGGAAGGCTGCCAGGCGGTGAGCTGGCGCCAACAACTGCTCTGCAGTTCTCTGTAAATTCAGATTTTTTTTCCAGCCAATTAGTGACTGTTCACACATCTTCTTGGTTCTTTCGGTAAAGTCACGTAGAAGGGAAATAACAAAATAATAAAAGGAAAGCACAAAGTTATTATTTTATTATTTTAATATTAATTGTATTATTTTTTTATTTCCCTTCTACGTGACTTTACCGAAAGAACCAAGAAGATGAATCCCTGCAGTCACGAAAGCTTTAAATCGACGTTTACACATGTGTAAGGAAACCGGAGCACCCGGAGAAAACCCTTGCAACACTCGATCCCATGGAAAAGGGACAGATTATGTCAGTCCACACTTTTCTGCAACTGTATTCTGCTGGCATGTCAGGATATTGCACCTCAATCCCCGTGGGAAGGGAGTTTTGCATTATTTTGTCATTTGCAAGGTGATCCTCCAGCCATCGCTGCCACCACAGTGCTGGATTACAGGCGTGCCCCACCACTGCCCTACATTCACCAGTATACAAACGTAACGTGGAAGAGTAGGCCAAAGATTCCCTCTAGAAGGGGCTCTCAAGAGCTCCATCCAAGTAGAGGTCCTTCTGCAAGCAGCAGCATGAACAAGCAATTGCAGGGCTCCGCCTTTACCGTTTTTCTTTGACAGCAATTGGCTGTAACTTTACGTGAAATCAAAGGCTCTGTATCAACGTCGGAGAAAACGCTAAGCAATGCATTCTGCAGCTTCAGCGAGGCAAAGCACAAAAGCATTGCTCACCGAGACCAAGTTAGCTGTAATGTTTATAACGGTTAATGCCTGTTTTATGGATTCATAATGGTGCTTTTACCGTATCTTTACGTGCTAAACAATCAGGTGGAATTGTTATGCTTTTTATTGATCTTGTGGCCATTTATTTAAGTTAATTAGTTTTGGTTTGGATGTGATCGATCTAACATAATCAGCGTGATCAGATCTCCGTTCCGATCACGCACGACGCTGTTTGCGTCCATCCGAACTGACACCCTCGTTAGGCCGAAAATCAGGTGAATTTCAATTCCAAACTGGTGGCACACCCCTAGTAATTGTGAATGTATGAAACATTATAAATATTCTGTATTTACAATAATTATGATTACTGTAAAACATATACAATAATAATCCGAAACAATAATTCTTATTCTTATTTTACTGTGGGTCATATAACACAAATTTAACATTCATACACTACACATATAATCATGATCATCATCAACCACCGCTGGATGACGGCATCCCCAAACCATCACTATCCCCAACAGTCAAACAATGCGACAATCCATCTCCCTTCTGCACACAATATTGCTCCATCACAATGATGGGCATCTCCTCTGTAGCATTCCCTCCTTCGGCTGCCACTCCATCATTAGTGTAATAAAAGGACTCGAACACTTCTTTCTGTCTTCGTGTCTTTATTCAGGTTCACGTCTTTACCCACACGGCACTCTGTTATAACTCCTGTATTTGTAGCCCCCGGCTATTCACTGCTATTATAGCTTCCTCACCCCTCTGACTCTCTGCTTCATCTACTGTAACCTCCTCCCTGCAGACTTGCTGCTACCCCTATGTGCAGACCCTCTGGCTGTCACTGTATGCAGACCCGCTGCCCACTCTCTCTGTGCAGCCCCGCTGCTGACTGCAGCCTCCTCGCTGCTTCGGGTCGGTCACCGCTGGCCAACGGTGCCGATCCTCGCTCCCCCCGTGTTCGTGGCGATCTCGCCACACCCCGCTTCGCCCTTCGTGGCCTTCCTCTGTTCCTGGTTCCCCGTCACTCCCCCTGCTCTTCCGGTTCCCCTCCTTCTATACTCAACCCCTCTCCCCCCCACGTGACCTAACTCCTCCCCCCCTGACGGCACCTCAGAAGGGCCGTTTACAACCGCATTACATTAGTATCAACCAGTGATCATAATTCCTTCCAGCGATGTGGCCTGTCCAAGCCCACTAGTCTCCCTTTAGTCAACATGATGTCTCTAACTTGCATTTGTTTCCCGATGTACGCATTCATCGTCGTGTTTCTTGGTGCAATGAGATGGTAAATCGCACAGTGGCAAGATGTTAACTCCCTCGCTTGGTATGCAGGAGTTCGTGGGTTCAATCCCAACCCTGGTGCCTGCTGTATATTTGGAGTTTGCATGTTCTCCCCATGGTCGCGTGCATTTTACTCCGAGTCCTCCGGCTTTCACCTCCACATTTAGAATCAATGTCACGCTATAATATTTGGTTTGCTATACATTTCCACATAATAAGCCATTTCTTCGAGCTATCATATGTGGCCAGGTCGCTCCTGGTTAAATTAAAAAGAGTTTAGTTTTAGTTTACACATGAGAGAGCCGGTGGCCCCTTTGTCAGAGGGCACAACAACTGCAGCAGCGTTTTTTTTACCAAACGCATGAATTTTTCTCCGGGTCCTGCGATTTTTACAAATACGCATTTGGAATATTTAGGTACTATGAATGTCTACATAAGCCACTCAATCGAGCTATCATTTGTAGCCATGTCACTATATAGCTCGGCGAGCTTTACCTGGTCAAATAAAAATAGTTGGATCGTTTAGTTTAGAAAAGCACCAGACCAACATACCGAATGATAAAAGTTTGTATCCAGTATTCATAACTTGCGATGACACATGGACTAGAATACTGATACATAAATTTGAACAAAAGGTGAAGAGTGCACAAATAAACGTGGAGGCGCATACTGGGACGTACACCAATAGGCCAAAGGTGGAGCACATGCACATATTATAATGGACTATTTTTTCCATGCAGGTCAGCACGTGTTTCAAAGCCTTGTGTGGAGGTTAGCTGCCGTTGAAAAACATACATTGGCAGGAATATGTTCTCTCCTCCAGCTGAGTCGAGCAGGTAAGAGGTCTCGAACCTCGAATAAGAGCCAAAATAAATGGCACCTGAATTTTTGGACTCGCCAATCTATATTCTATCCCAGGCCAGGGGGCACTGGGGATGGAGGTGCAGTGAACTTGCCACTGACCTCGTTGCAACACTACCCTTGAGGAAGCACTCAAAAACTAAATAGTTCCCGCTCGCGTAATCCATTTGTTTTTGTTTTAGAGGCGCGCACAAATTTCGACTTGTGAAAACTTGGGCGACCTTTGTTCCGTCCATATTTGAGATTCCACGGAGCCCGAGTCGCGAATGAGAACACAGCAAAAAAAATAAAAAAAACCCAGAAAGCCTCACCGACAGAGCAGTGCTCCCCATTCCAGCCCTGGTTGCACTCGCACTTCCCGTCCCGGCAGGCGCCATGCTCGGCGCAGTGGCGGTGGCAGGCCTTCTGGTCGCACGTCTCGCCACCCCAGCCTTCTTGGCAGTGGCAGCTCCCGCCGATGCACACGCCATGGGCACCGCAGTCCACGGGGCACAGCTCTGAAAAAAGAAGACGGGGGAAGACACAGAGCGCCGCGCGAGGGTCACACACACGGGTGAGTCGCGTGTGCAGAATAGGTAGAAGGTGCAGCCCTGCAATTGTTTGCCTGGAAGAGGATTTGAAATTGCGAAAGAATTACGCAGCGAGCGCCATAGCCATTTCATCACCTACCTATATTAAACAAAAAAAAAACCTGTACTATTAATACAGAAAAGGATAAAGGTGCAGCTCTGGTCATGCTGAAGGGCCTCCACGAAACGTCTTAGCTGAGGTGTGAGTACCACAATTTACCCCACCACACGCAACCTGCTGATGGACTGTGGTATGCCCAATTATTCTGCTGGGTGAACAAAAGATAGTGGGGATTTAAGAATCATTTCAACCGTTTCAACTGCCTAACGGGGATTATTGAATCGAAATGGCAATCTCTGGATTGCAAGTCCAGTGCGCTTAACATTTACACAACAGCAGCATTCCCCAGCGCGCGAAAAGACTATCCAAAGTTCGCCGCCATTTAGGCCAGACTATGCCACAAGGGGATGATGTGACGTGAATCTTTGTGCCTGCAGCACTGACAGGGAGGATATGAATTCATCATTTAAATTCAAGCACAACCTGAGGGCAGCAGATATTCACAAAAGAGGTGAGCAATCCCATGGCTTTACCCTCCAACACTGTAGGGCAAGCACTGCTCGTATGCATTTATTTAGTGGCTGGCAGGCAGTGGGTGGTATCTCCAGGCACTGGGCCATCTTTATCACCTGCCCCCATGCTATAAATATAGGGGGCTCTTGTTCATATAAGGTCACTTTGATCTAAGAGAGGGCCTCACTACGTTACAGTTGTAAATCTCACTCTTGGAGGGTGCGCTTAACGTCCAACAAGTCAGCGCGTACACATAAATAATTCTAATAATAATAAAAAAACTTATTTTAATTTGCAACTCGATGATAGAGTGTTCGGTATGTTTTACACTGAGACAATTGTAATGGGTTTGGTAATATCAGTTCTGCTGTCCACATAACGTTGCTCCGCATGAGCCAAAATGTAGAAGAAATGAACCAAACAAACATTGAAACACAATTCACGAAAAAAACGTAGGCTGTTCAGCGCTAAATTGGTGATCTAAAGTTATACAAAAAAATACCCGTAATTAGTTTGTAAATCAAACTATTATTGTGTTGCGGCTGAGGATCCTTGCTAATTAGAATAAACACCCCTGTGGAATTATGTAAGAAATAAATAATATACACATTTAGCACTCCGAAATGTTTAGAGGAATGCATGTGATTCTAAAGTCATGTAGAGGACACTCTTTAGCTAGCCCAGAGGAACATAGCAAATGCCTTATCTCACCACATCAGTAAGCAGGACAAGACACAAAATGTAATGTTAATCGTTACTGTAGGTCTGCATGTGTTTGAATAACTCTGATGATATCTAATATGCATACTTTGGGGTTTAACAACATTTGCATGCATGGCAAACGATAAACAATTCATGCAAGTCCAAAGATATTCATGGTCGGTGAAAGCACATTCCAATTTCACAGGAATCTCATAAACCTGACAAGAGCATGTTTAGATTTTCACATGCTTTGATATGCATATCAAGGTGATCAATATTTGCCAAACCACCTTCGAGAATGATCTCATCAGAATCTAAGCATAACGAATTAAGCCTCATCACTACCTTGATGGGTACACACCACCGAGCAATGAGGGAGAAAATAGACTTGATTGCTTCGTAGGACAGGGTGCCGCCATGTCCCCAGCATAGACTAAGGGGTCACTGTTGTGTAGGAGGTACTGTCATTCAAATGAGAAACTAAATGGAAATCCCTTCCACTCTGTGGACACTAAAGATCCCTCGGCACTCTTTGATAAGAGCAGAGATGTCAGCTCTGGTGTCCGTGGTAAAATTCCACTGTATGCCAATAAAATCCCTGGTCTGGCCAAAATTCCCATAACTGGCTAATTCGTTAACATTAAATCAGTCCTTGCGAGTCCGAGACACCCATGCAAAAATCATGTGCAAGGCATGTTTGTGCATTTGTGAGCAGATATATATTTTTTATCGGAAATATCTTCAACAATTAATTAAAGCTAATACTTGAATCACCAATTCAATTGAGGTCAAAGTTACTTTGGCTAATGGTCCTGTTTAAATTTTAAACACTACCCGTTCATCTTCAGGGCTGAAAATTCAAGATTGATTCGATCACAGTTGTGATGAAAATAATTCAAGAAAAATATAATTTTCCAATTCTCTGTGGTAGCATAGGAATTGTGAGTCATAACGTGAAAAAAATTCGCCCGCAATTTAGTACATAGTTAAAACTAAATGTGCTTTATAATGCACATTTGGGTATTCACCTATAACATATGCCGTTAAAACAAAAAACGGGGAGCCAAATGGAATGGTTTAATGTGGGTTCCATCAGTAGAGACCACAATGTGATAGCACAGTTGTCAAAGGCGAGGGAAACGAACACAAAGCTCTGAATGGAAAACTAATTTATGTTTTCTATTACAAGTGTGAAACCCATGAACTGGTGATCACACTCTTCAGCCCTATTGCTTTTGCAAAGAGAAATGTGGCACATTCTGCTCTGCCATGCCTGTGCTGCCACGGCCTGCATCGCACATCACAGGTAGCAAGCGGAACGTTAACCCTTTTCGTAACAAGCCACCGTCGAATAAGAAGTGTGCGTCGAGTCTTCACACTGTCACTTCATACGGACTTTTTAAGTTCTCTTTCTTATTTTTTTTTACTCCTGAGTAGAGCAGAAAAGGTGGCAAAAAAAAGGATGCGGGACTGCGATTTTTTTTGGATCACGCCGCTGACGGAAAAAAATGCCTCCCACTTGAGAGAGCTCTACAAGAGCCCCGCCGGAGAGTATTTATTAAATCCTTTATATTAAGTTCACTCGCTTGCTTGCTTGCGCGCTTACGACCGTGCAAATCTTTCGGTCGTTTTTTAACCCACTTCCCGTGATCCAATCGAGCTGACATTTTGCACACAGACTCGTTGTGCGTGACCATTTATTTTCGTGAAAACATTTTTCCAAAATTTTACACTTTTTAGGAAAAAATTAATTATATTTAATTACCAATTGCTTAATGGTGGCAGGCAATCATCTGACCCATAGGTGGCAGCCATCTCAAGCCAGAGGACGAGAGGACTCTAGCCGCCACGCATATAAAGGATTTATAGTGAAAAACTTTGTTTTTACGGGTTAATTTTTTTGCTTTGGCCTCGTCTTCCACAGTGTCCAGACATCTTAGATCGGAGTACCCACACTTTACCCCACCGCACACGATCTGCCAATCGACTGTGGTGTACACATGTATGCTCCTGGCAGGGCAGAGGGTGGCGTTGGGGGGAGGGGTTAAAATTGGTACAAAAAAAACCTTCCCAATGTTTCAACTGCTACAGCGGGAGGTCGAACCGGTGACCTTTGTATTGCGAGCCCAACGTGCTGACCTTTACACCATGGCAGCATCCCTGACAAAGATATGTCACACCAAATATATCTCCTTTATATTTGCAATTGACCGTCATTCCTTCTCCCGCATCCTGTTAATTTACCCCAGACTACAGCTTTATTTGAACAAAGACTGCGGAAGTATTTTTGTCGTTGAATGTTTCCAGAGCTGTTGCCATCAGTCATTTATTTTGGTTTTAACTCTAAGAGCTCACTTTGCCCAAAGGATTAACTGCACACCGCCTGAGGGGGTCCCATCATTTAACAAGAGCTCCGATTTAGTGCTAAACGAGTTCAGTGACCGAGACCTAAGATCTAATGGTTGGGATACTGTTACCACAGATCTTGGAGGTCACGTGTCTACTGTGCAGCGGCTGTGGGATCTGGAAGAGGGTAGAAAGGGCAGGCACGAGGTGCGGTGGCATGAGATTGGCCTTGATGACATCTTGAGCTAGATAGGGTGATATACTAATAGGACAAAACATGCGGTGCATCTGTAATTACAAAATTGTGTTCTATTTTTGAGTCATGAATAAAAGAATTAATATACAGCGCAGCTTCTGTTGTTTGAAATCTTCTTATACATGCATTATACTGTACGTGGGGTCCACAATTCTTCCTATTATCCATGCATTTTGAAGAATTCATGGTAAACTTAAAGCGTAAAAAAATATTGCAACTACATTTTCACATCCATGACCACGTAATCCAACATGAACACAGATAAGAGGAATTATACTATATCACAGTGCAACAAATCATGAAAAAATATATATACAGGGCCTGTAGATTGAATGTGCATACAATTACAAAACTGCATGATGGTGTTGCGTCAATATTAAACACACATTTCAAAATGCCCTCTTGGAGTTGGAGGATTACTATGCCACTTGCATACCTTTATAATTTTCTGTAGAAGAGCACACAAAATCGTCTATTTCATTGGGACTTTAACATATTCAGACGATTGTTATATTTCACTGCAGAGAAGCAGAAAGACACTCACGGAAGAAAATGTATTATATCGTGGCACAATTCTAAATAAACCACGTCCAAAATGGAATCCTCCACAGCCTACGGTCTTAGATAAGACGAACTGCACATGTGTGTATCGGTGGGAAGTGGAGCAATGTATTACATTGTAGAGAGTACTTCGTGTTCTACCCATCTTCTGAACTAGCTCATCAGATGAAATATTCCTGAAGCAGTGTAGCGTGGGGATATTAATAAGTAGTGCTTCTGTGAGGCAGCTTAAGAGGTGAACATACAATTACTATGTAAATATACTCCACTACACATAAGCATGTGCATATAAAATACTCGCTCATCCATTTTTAAATAGGACCAAATTGTTACACCAAGCATAAGTCATTTTAAATAAAGATAGTGGATGAAAGAGGCTTAGTAGACAATTTGTATATGAATGGAAAACATGAAGATTTTCTACTGAATAGGATAACCTCATGCATTAAAAATACATTAAAAAAAAATCTCGCCACATTTGTCATCAATGCTGCAGAGTAACGTACATGGTGAAGCAGTGTAAAGATGTTGAGCAAGGGCCCTTCTCTCGAGCAGATAGGAGGCACACCGATTAACTGAATTATTGTTGTGTAATATTTCACTTTGCAGTTTGGTGCCTTAAAAACCTTACTGAAATTTGACACGTGAACTGACATATGGACAGTTCACTTAGAATGGAGTATTTAGAAGCAAACAATTCCTAAAAAAATATAGTTTTAAAAATTCCTCAAAAATTAAAACACGGATAAAACATGATCACATGGAAATTAAAAATACACATTAATTTGACACTGGAGAACTGCATTATGGGAAGGGCGCTGGGTAGTCGAACCAAGCAACAGCTTAAGGCCTCAAGTAGCTTGAGATCCCCCAGATTTATGAAAAAATTTGTCGTGCATCTAATATCAGCTCAAATTTGAACACTAATAAACATCAGCTAATTCACGTGAAAACCACAATGACTCCCTCCCTCATCTTTATAATTTTCTACATCTCTCTTCCTTAATTAGTCACTACATTTATCTTATCTCATTACATCCATATTTCTGGTGTATATATCTCTCTCGTCACCTGACATGAATTTTATTAATTGAAAAGGAAGACCCCCAAAAAGATAATCTCTGCTTCGGGGCCTCCGGTGGCTAGCATCACCACGGGGGCTGGCTACACGGACTGGATACAGAAATTGAACATCACAGTTAAGTCATTTGCAATTCTGAAAAAGTCACTTGCCCTGAGGAGGGACAACTTAAACGCTAGTTTTATTCTCTTCTGCGATATCTTCACTGGCAACATTTTAGCAGGTCACAGTTAGTGTGTACTTCACTTAGAACACATCGACAAAATATGAATGCAAAGGCTTTTACAGTTGTGCTCTAAACAAATTATTCAGTTCTTGAAGGAGCTTCCAGCATGTGCTGCGAAACGTCGGACACTGTGCAGAACAACACGCGGTAGAACAAGAAAACACGCGAGAGAGCAAGTACTTGTACAAGCTGGGGAAAAAATATAAAACTATATATTTTTTACATTTATAATATTAGCACGACATTGAACTCGTCCACCATCCAATGTGGAAGTTCGCTTCAAAAGCAACTTTAATAAACCAGAGGTTGGCGGTTCAATCTCCTGCCATGGCCGCCGAATCAAAGGACAAGTTTCTTTAAATCCCCCCGTTTCTGTCCACCCAGCAGCATCAATGGTCGATCTGCAGGTCGTGCGTAGCGGGTTCGCATATCGCCACTCCCCGCCTGTTCTAATATGTCTGGCTAGCATGGAAAGAGTAGGCCCAATCAGCCTCTAGATGGGCTCTCGAGAGCTAGTTTGGCACATTAGGAATGGATCACTCTTTTAATTATGTCCTTGTGCAGCAAGGTAGTAAAGTGTGGTTCGGTCGCTTTACCGAAGGCCCTTCCACCAGCAGTAGCATGAGCAAGAAATTGCAGGGCTGCACCCTTAACTTTTTACATCATCGCAAACAGGACCTTGTCCACAGTCCTTCGGCAAACCAATAATAATAATAATAATTTATAAAGCGCCCAAAAACAATCAGTTGCACTGCCAGTCCTGCAAAATTATACCATTGGTGGAGACCACCTACAGTTCCCATTGGAACCTCATTTGCCAGAAGCAAAATATGATAATTGTTTTTTTTACCATTTTATCTGGCAACAAAACTGACACATGCCACAGAGATGGCGTCATCTGGTCCAACACCATGTGAGACTAGGCTCTAAAGAAAGCTGTCTCTTGTGTGGACCAATCAATTTCAAGGACAGTGCATACATTATCAGAGTTATGTTTTTTGTTTGCATTCCGACTGCAGGTATTGTGGTCAATGCAAACACCACCTACAGTTGTTTCAGGGTATTTGAGCAGCCCTATTGCAGAAATCGTCATCATCACTGCACATGCCACAGAGATGGAGGAATTGTGAAAACAGAACTGTCCTATCAGTGCCAGAAGGGTGAGATGACGCACGCGTTAAGTATATGACTAAGAGTCTTTAGATGTGTATGGAAAGGATGTTGGAAGGGCTATCTACCCGTATTGACAGTCTGATGTCCAAAAAGGAAACGCTGTCTTCTAGTGATCGGAGTCGTAAGCATATTGAATTAAGGTATCGAGCTCTCCTTTAGAGCAAGAGGCCATTCCCTATGGAGTCATCGATGTACAAGGTGTCCATGGAAGTGTCGTCTATGATTAAAGAATAAAAATTAATCTGACGTTCAAACTGTGCGTTTGAAATGTTGCCAACATATTCCATAAACAATTTAAATTTTTAAGTAGTTTTTTTTCATCGTACCATAAAAAGGCTTGAATGATCTTCAACAGCGCACAATAGAAGCATTCAAAACCATCACACCATTGGCAAACATGTGGAACGCTCTCAAATCTCCGTACGATGTGCATTGCCAACTCCACGGCTCATATGTGGAGGCTTTGAGCGATGAAATCCGATGACATGAAAAATATTCAAGCGACGGAGTGCTTATAGCTTCACCGATCGAGCTCAAACTTTGTTTAATTAATGTGAAAATAATTGACAGCTCTTTTGTCAGTCCACTGGGGGATAGAGGCCACCTCGTGCCGTGTCGGTCATGGGGGGTTGTTTGATTGTACTTCGCCACGCTGCTGAGTCTGTGCTGCGGGAGGTTGTTGAATGCAGAAGACGGGGGGGGGCGGGGGCGAGAGGAAATGGCAGGACCGGCGAGGATTTCAAGCGCCACTGATATTTGCCGTGGCCAGGGATCTAATTCAGGTAACCGGGTTATTAGTAGGGTACGATGGGCAGTGTGCCATCGCTTCACCCAGTGCAAAAGAACTGTAAGTATTTAATAACGGCGCAGTGAAGGTCCAGTGCACGTGCACGTGGCCACAACTGGATGGTGTGGATGTGGTAGAACACACCTTATTGCGAACGCTTTAAAGATGAGCACATGTCCGGCGAACGTCGCCGGTGTCAAAGTGGATGCAGTAAATAGCACTGAACGAGAAATGTGACGATAGCCTTGTCTGATTAACACATCAGATTATGAGGATTTACACCAGCCAGTGCCATCAGTTAAGGTTTGATGCAGAAATCATTTTAAAAACACCCTGCACTCTTCTAGAGATGATATGTCGGACAAGGTCTCGTCTTTGAAGACTGAATACATGCGTAGTTTGGCAGAAGAAAAGGATAATTTTATATAACATTGGAATTGTGGATTAATCACACCATGAAGATATATATTTGGACATTTCCCGAAAAATAAGAACAAAACCACCGTGTGCAGATATGAATTTCCCCAAAGGTTCAAAATACATTAAGTCGTGGCTGAAAATTGCACAACCACGTAGTTCTCCGGGAATGCACGGTTCAAATAGCGCTCGCGAAAATGTCTTTCACAGCTTGGCCCACAAAGGGAGCGATGACCCGTAACCACCGCGGTTACCGGTTTGGGAGCCTCTCGTTTTTGCGGCGGGCGCATGCAAAAACCAGTGACGGGGCATCGCTTTCCAATTGGCTGAGACGACCCGAGCGGTGCCCTCACAAGTTGTTGGAAATGTTGAGCTTGTGAGCGACTGGCGTTGGAAGGCACGTGGGCCACACGCGACTCCACACCAGTGCGACTCCACGACTCCACGACACCCCCTCCCGAGTAAACCGCATTATATTCTTGGTTGTTTTCGGTAAAGTCACGTAGGTAAAAAATTGAAATGAAATTTAATAAAAGTAAAATAAAATAAAAAATCACGACGTTTATTTACTTTTATTAATTTAAATTTATTTTTTTTACCTACGTAACTTTACCGAAAAACCCAAGAAAATGAATCCTTGCAGTCACGAAAGCTTCAGATCTCGAATAAACCGCATTAGCCGCTGTGGGGGAAACAAATAAATGCGATGCTGCCTGCCTGTGCTTTAATTCGGATCGCAGCATTCGGGAGGAGGTGAGTGCGTGGGTTTTATGCCGACCCGCGAACGTCAAGGGAGAGATGCAGCCCTACAATTGCCTGCTCACGTCCGCTGCTGGCGGAAGGTTTCTCCACGTGAGGGAGATCTAGAGATCACCTCGAGAGTGGGAAATTTTACCTTCTTCTAGATGGAATATGGTCTCGCCTACTCTTAACTAAACAACAAAACGACTTGTTATTTTACCAGGTAAGGCCCACTGAGGGGTATAGCTATTTTTCAGAAGCAACCTGGCGCACAAATGATAGCTCAACGAAGTGGAAATTTCGCAGCCAAGTACTTTAAATGAATGTTTAAAAATGTGGAGGAAAAATTCACGCGACCACGGGGAGGACATGGAACCTCAAACTATACAGGCGTCAGGGTCGGGATGGAACCCACGACCTCCTGTATACCAGGTGAGGTAGTTAACATCTCGCCGCCATGCTGGCCAGACGTCTTGGAAGACATGAGAGTTCTCACACTTTTCCTCACCACACATGACCTGCTGATCGATGACCTGTAGTAAAACACAAATGTGGCCATCTGAGCTGGCGCTGCTGAGTGCCTGGGTTTGAATCCAAGCAGGCACCTGTCATTGTGCAGTCATGTATGTATGTATGTTGAACTTCTTTCGCACCATATGTAGCCAACCGCGCTACTCAGATACAGTAAATCTAGCTGTGACGGTCCCACCTGATGACGGAGACTTGAGTTGCCTCCGAAACGTCGTAATTTATTATTTTATTTTATTTCTATTATTACTTTTATTAATTTTAATTTTATTTTTTTACCTACGTGACTTTACCGAAAAAACCTTAGAGTATGTGTGGGGGAAGGGCAACAGACTGAACACAAAAAGCAGTTCTAAAGGAATGAGTTGTCAATCTAGATTTAAAAATGCATAGCTCCAGTGGCTTCCTAATAGCAGAAGGGAGAGCTTTCCAGATGGCTGCAGCGGCGCATCTGAAAGCACCCGATGCGGAAACCGTCCTTGTTCGAAGCCTAACCAAAGGCCGCTGCTGTAAAGATGACCGGACGTCACTTCATGGTTTATGTTCATTAGCGAGATAAGAGCGCGTATTGTGGCTCATTTGTGGCAAGCACTTTACGTGTGATGAGTGTAAACTTATAACGTATTCGTTCGGCAACCAGGAGCCAATGCAGCTCAGTGAGCACTGGACTGACATGATCAGATCACGTGGTTACCAATGACGATGCAAAAAAATCCTTTCATAAATAATTCGGTTTTGTACTTCATTTGGCTAATTCCAGCTCTGAGAATGTATATATCAGTTTTACTATCACATGGCAAGCATTGCTCTCTAAAAGCAGGGCAGGTGGGTTGGAAAGTGCCATCCCCTAAGGTAGATTAAGATTCACTTTAACTTGATGACAGATGTCAGATGTAATTTTGCAATATCTATTTCCGCAGACCATCCTCTATCATGGGATGATGTGAAACCACAATGCGAAAGTTTCCGCGTGGATTCTTAATCTCGTGACATGACAGCACTAGCACAGCTGTTGCTAGAATTGTACATATAAAAAAGAATAGAGTAAAACACAAAGCATAATAACACTGCCGCATGAAGGATATGTTCTCCCCAGAGGTCCACATATTGGTTTGATGTCTGCGCTAAACACAGCGGGTGGACTCATTCAAGCCCATGATGTTACTCATAGTGACATACAAAAAAGTGCTTTTTGAAGCACACGATATATACCGTTGTTTTATGCCCTTAATACGCATTGTTCTTAAATTAATTATCAAGCCGTGCAACATGCTCAAAGAGGATTAATGGGTTACAGAGGCAATATAAAGCTAAGTTTTAAGTGAAGTAAAAAAAATTATACTTGAAAAAAATTGAAGTGACGTTGCTATTCATGGTTTATTAGCAATTTAAACTAGATAACTAAACGGTGCTTTGTGTTGACACTTCGATCCTTTACGCTATTAATAAACTATGATTTTTGTTATTATCACTACGCTTGTGTACCCAGGAACGCCTCACCGAGTCCAAAGCCTCTTCTTTCAGGAGGTTCCTGCCAAGTTTCTGCAGTAGAGGCCGATGTTGCTACGTGTGATCCCAACTGAGTAATTTTGCGGGGATTTGTTTTTTTTTATCATTGTGATAATGGCAATTCTAGTTACATGATAGGGTTTTTTTTATCCATGGGAGAAAACCCGAGAACCAGTTTTGTTGTCCTTACCTCACACCTCTGATTAGTACGGTTGGCTACGTACGGTGCGAAATAAATTCAACATACATACATACAAACCTGGGGAGGAAACCCATGCAGAACTGGGGGAGATCATAACAAAATCAACGCAAAAATGCAGCCAATGTTGGAATCGCACCCAAAGCCCTCCTTACTGTGAGGCATGAGTGTGACCACCCTGCCTCCGCAATGATGACAGCTGGACCAATGTGAAGCTGTAAATGGCACGTGTCTGAAATCATTCGACCATGCATGAAATCCACAAGATGTGTGCTGCAACTTAAAACAAATTCAAACTGCAGCATTTTATCATCCCACAATCTGAGGCACTCAATCTTTTAAAATATATATTATTCCATCTCCATTTCCGTGTTCATGATAAGGGGTTATTGACCGCGACATTGGTAGCTGCACAATGAGGGCACCCACACAATGCAACCATTGATTTTTTTTTCACACGATGAAACTTTCCATTGCAATTTTCTATAAAACTGAAATTTTCTCACTACAATGACACATTTAAAAAAGAAAGGGAAACGATGAAAGGTCACCTAATTATTCGTTCCATTCGTCCATGAAAGTTTAGTTAGCCTGGGTATATTCTGCTGGCAAACTCATTTCAATGAGCGCATGTCAAAGAAGAATGACTGCAGAATGTGACCTGGATATGCAAGAGGGGAATTGTGTCAAAGCGCACAACATGGATCTCGTCCTAATCCCCAACAGCACAATTCTCACAGTGTCAATAAACAAGACAAATAACCCCCCTATGTCTTCTTAGCTCTTTCGGTAAAGTCACGTAGAATGGAAATAATAAAATAATACAAATTAAACATGATAAAAATAATTTTATTAAAATAATTGTATTATGTTTTCTTTTTATCAAAAGTCACGTAGAATGGAAATAATAAAGTAATAAAAAGAAAACATAATAAAATTATTTTAATAAAAATATGGAAATAATAAAATAATAAAATAAAACATAATAAAATACTTTTATTAAAATAATTTTATTATGTTTTCTTTTTATTACTTTATTATTTCCATTCTACGTGACTTTACCGAAAGAACCAAGAAGATGACTCCCTGCAGTCACGAAAGCTTTAAATCGAAACCCCCCCATAGCTTAACAGACTGTTGGGAAAGTGCCGTTAACGAGCGCCTATGAATGCCAACATGGCTCAAAGGCGGGAGGTGTAGCCCAGCCACCTTCATGCGCCCCCAGTGAGTGGGAGTCGAACCTGGCCGCTGGGTTCACAGCAGAGTGCGCTAACCACGACATCACCGCTCCCCTTTGTCATTGACAATAAACACAAAACGTTGTTAACGGCGGTGCAGTGGTTCAGGCATTTGGATATAAACATTGGCAGGGTTTGCATGGAGGGGGGAAATGCCCCCCCCCCCCGCCCCCCCAAACTGGACACCTTTATTAATGTGTTTTCAGTAGCTTACAATTAAGAAAAAACCAACAGGCATTAATTAATTATATGTACCCACAATTCCTAATGTGTGTGACAAAGCGAAGCACTGATCCCTCCCCCAAATATAAAAGTCAAACTCCGCCTATGGGTATCCACCTCCCCTTCACTTAACCAGTAAACCTCTGGATTGCAGGTGCAGTGTTGCTAATAATGACACCACTATAGCATCCCAATACAGCACTGGGCATTCCTATATACGTATGTAAACCATGCACACTCTCTCAATGTCTGTCTCTCTCACGTGCACATTCGTGCACTTGTGCATTGAACAACAGATCCATGACTGAAACTATATTTGATAAACACATTTTAATTTATTCATGTTAAATCATTCTACCATTTTTACTAATCAGCATAATTCAATATTGTGTTTTTGCATTTGCCTCAGTGTTCTCATGAATGTTTGCTCTGCAGTATCTTACCACCAGAAACAAGCTTCGTTAATATCACACGGTCACTCTGCGACGCAATGCGAGGCAGATCGTGCTTAACTAATTGAGTTCCGCCATAACAGCAATGAACGCTTTTGCACTTACACTCAAAGTGAGGTCAACGGTCGGGTACAAAAAGTAACGGCGCATTAGATATGTACTTAGAATGTACACATATAGATAGTTGGAAACAAAAAACACAGGTTTACCGCATTCATCAGTCACACTGCATTTACACAGAAAAGTTTGCTGTTTTGGCCGACGGTCCTCGTTTTTGGGCCTTGGCTGATGTTTACATGAAAATAGTCCTTTCACGGAGCAGAAGGGCTGATGATCATTGCTTGGAACATCAGACGTAGTGGGGGAATGGGGGAGGGGTGGCATAGTGATTATGCACTATGAACACGGTGATGTGAAGTCAATTCCCGGTCATGGCTAACATAACTGGTGAGTCAAATCTGAAGCCACCCTCACCACCTTCCCCGACCACTCCCTTCAGCAACCCACACTGATATCAGCCTGGTAAAGTACAGTAAAACACCCTCATCACTGAGGTGACCAAAACTAAAAACTATATCTTCTTGGTTCTTTCGGTAAAGTCACGTAGAAGGGAAGTAATACAATAATAAAAATAAAACATAATAAAATAATTCTCACGACGTTTCGGCCACAACGCAAGCAGCCGTCCTCAGGTGAAGACCAGGTCTGTCGGGGAGAATTCAGACGCTGTCTCCCCGACAGACCTGGTCTTCACCTGAGGACGGCTGCTTGCGTTGTGGCCGAAACGTCGTGAGAATGATTTTATTATGTTTTATTTTTATTATTTTATTACTTCCCTTCGACGTGACTTTACCGAAAGAACCAAGAAGACGAATCCCTGCAGTCACGACAGCTTTAAATCGAAATAAAAACTATATATTTTGTATTTACCAGGTAAAGCTCATTGAGCGACATAGCTCCTTTTCAGAAGTGACCTGGCTGCAAGTGATAGCTCAACGAAGTGGCTTATCATGTGGATATTTCTATCAGCCAAACACTCTAAATGCACGTCAATTCTAAATGTGGAGGGAAAACCGGAGGACCCGGAGAAAAATGCACACGACCATGGGGAGAACATGTAAACTCCAAATATACAGGTGTCAGGGTTGGGATCAAACCCACGACCTCCTGTATACCAGGCGAGGTAGTTAACATTTCACCACCGTGGCGACCCATATATATGGAGACCTTCGTCCATCAGTGGATTGACAAAGGAATATGAATCATTGCGTTATTTTTTTATGCATAGTAAATTCTCGAAGACTTTTTGGCCAACATCAACTCTGCCGTTCTCTTTGGGGAATTCCACCTACAGATATTGGTTCTCATCTCTAACTTGAGGTGGTATTGTGATTATGCGATCTTGAGCATGGCCTGCAGTAATCGTGCCTTTTATGTGTACAGTTGTGTACTTAATTATGGATTAATTAAAAAATTACAATTTCAGAGACACGCCAAAAGTCTAGACCTGGTACTTTGTGCTTCTTTGAGTTCGAAATGTTAGGAGGCAAATTACATTTCCCAGCTCAAGTTGTCCACTGATTCTTTTTCCGAAATGAATTCTCTTGGCTAAAGCTGGAAGTGCTGATAAATACGAGCATTTGCTCTGCGCACTCCTTCCATTTAAATGGAACATATATGGACCTCGTCATCACCCGACGAGCCCTCCTCAACTCAGTACTCATCACACACAGCAGCTACCACAGTGCAGTCTGTGACACCGATCACTCGCTGGTATCCAGCAAGGTCAGACTATGCCCAAAAAAGATACACCGCCTCAAACAAAAGCGCTACCTACGCATCAACTATGCCAAGACCTCCCTCCCAGAGCTCACTCAATCATTGCAACACAGCCTTGAGCAGTCCCTACACGACACACCAGATGGAAGCGTGGAGACAGTGGGCATACATCAGAGACGCCATCTTCAATGCAGCCATCAATGCCATCGGCAAGCAGACAAGGCAGAATACAGACTGGTTTGAGGAACACCTGGCTATATTGGAACCCATCCTCCAAGCCAAACGCATGGAGCTCCTGAAGTACAAGCAAGGATCATTAAGGGCTCTGAAAGCTGCCCGCAGCGCAGCTCAAACGACTGCCAGACGCTGTGCCAACAACTACTGGCTGAACCTCAGCAGTAGGATCCAACTCGCCTCTGACACTGGCAATATGCGTGCCATGTATGAAGGCATCCAGACAGCCTTTGGTCCAAACATCAGGAGGACTGCCCCCCTTAAAGCCAGCACAGGGGCCATCATCACTGATTAAACAAGAGCAAATGGCCAGGTGGGTGGAACACTACTCAGAGCTCTACTCACGAGACAACGATGTGTCAGAAGCTGCCCTTGCTGCTTTAAAGCCCCTACCAACGATACACGAACTGGACAATGTTCCAACCTTGAAGGAACTTGACAACGCCATCAACTCACGAGCCAGCAGCAAGTCCCTGGGACAGGACGGCATCACACCTGAGGTACTGAAATGTGCGAAACCTGCCATCTTCACAAAACTCCATGAACTTATCTGCCAGTGCTGGGAAGAAGGAGCAATGCCTCAAGGCATGAGAGACTCCAACATCATCACCCTGTATAAAAACAAGGGTGACCGTGGGGACTGCAACAACTACCGTGGCATCTCGCTGCTGAGCATCATGGGGAAAACCTCTGCCCGTGTGGTCCTCAGCAAGTTACAGATACTAGCTGAGAGGACGTATACTGAGGCTCAGTGTGGCTTCAAACCAGGAAGGTCCACAATTGACATGCTCTTCTCCTTGCGTCAGCTACAGGAGAAATTTCGAGAACAGAGAATGCCCCTGTACTTGGCGTGCATAGATCTTACAAAAGCCTTTGACCTCATCAGTAAGGGAGGCATCTTCAAACTCCTCAAAGTGATCGGCTGCCCACCAAAGCTGCTGGCAGTCATTTCCTCTTTCCATGACAACATGAAAGGAACAATACAGCACAGTGGCACCACCTCAGAGGCATTTCCCATACTCAGCGTGTAAAACGTGCCTGCCCCAACACAGTTTGGCATATTTTTCTCACTTATGCTCACACATGCCTTTGGGACAGCAGAAGAAGGAGCCTTTCTCCATACAAGATCTGATGGCAAACTCTTCAACCTTGGCCGTCTCATATCCAAAATCAAAGTCCGCAAAGTCCTCATCAGAGAACTCCTATTCGCTGATGATGCCGCGCTGACAGCTCACACTGAACAAGGTCTGCAGACACTCATCGACCACCTTGCCAATGCCTGCAACAACTTTGGCCTGACAATCAGTCTGAAAAAGACCAATGTCATGGGCCAGGATGTCAGAGACACCCCGTCCTTAGCATCCTCCGCTATGGGTCTGAGTTCTGGACAATATACGCCCATCAAGAACATTGACTAAACACATTCCACTTCCGATATCTCAGGCGCATCCTTGGTATCAGATGGCAAGATCGCATTCCCAACACCTCAGTCCTCAACTTGGCCAACATTCCCAGAATGTACTCTCTAATCAGTCATAGGCGCCTGAGATGGCTTGGACACGTGCGCCACATGCAGGATGGCAGAATACCCAAGGATGTCTTGTACGGCGAGCTGGCATCAGGCACCCGGGCCACTGGTTGCCCAGTCCTGCGCTTCAAAAATGTCTGTAAATGGGACATGAAGAGCTGCGACATCAACCCAAATGACTGGGAGAAAACTGCCGGCGACCGACTCAGCTGGCAGCAGGCTGTGAAAACAGGCCTCAGGAGAGGCGAGGAGAACAGACCAAGAGGGAGCGACGTAAAGAACAAGCAACAAACTCCTCTGGAGCTGCCACCGCATTCACTTGCAATTGCTGTGGCAAGGATTGTCACTCAAGGATTGGCCTACTAAGTCGTTCTAGGTGCTGCAAAACCTACAGCTGACCTTGTAAGGCGTAAAAGAATTGTCTCTCGAGACACAAAGGCCTATGATAGGGCGATATCTCACGATTACTGTGGGAAATGCTGATTTTTTTATATCATAAAATCCATGAGAATCCATTTCAATCCGATTGAGTATTAGAACATGATGATTATTAACTCATTTGGCGACCGAATTCCATCGTTTACCTGTCCCGTTGCTTACCTGTACGTCTATATTCATAACGGTGTTTTTATCCCCGTAATTGTTTTACGTTAATTAGTCATTTGGTGTTCCACATGTAGTGCTGACTGTTGATTAAAGTGTTTAATCAGTTTGCATGTTGAAGCTCTATCAGTTGTAAAAAAAAAAGAATGTAGCCCGAGATGGTATACAGAGAGAAATACCAAAAACAAAAATGATTATGCTCTTGCTGGGAAGCAAACATCTCCGTGATGCGCAGGGTCATGGCCCAGCATGGTACTCCCATCTCATTATTAAAGCTGTGTTTACGTAAACGAATATAGCGCTCGGAAGCAAGCTTATTGCTTTTACTGTAAGTAATGTAATTACGAAAAATACAATTATTCACTTTCATCATCTCAAGCGGTATATGGGAAAACTTGCAGGAAGCTGTAAGTGCGGTACTTTATTCAGCGAGATTTAATAATAAAAGAAAATCCGGCAAAAAAGTCTAAGTGGTTTCCTGCTCCAACGAGCACGAAGACATCTCCTCTTTACATCTCTTTCCTATAGCAGGGGTAAATGTATCTCTCAGGCCAACAGTGTTGGCTTCCCCACAAAGTGGTATATATTTTATCTACCCCTTCGGGATGATGGGCTGAGTCAATCCCCAAATAGGATTTGAAATTGTAACCTACGATTGCGAGCTGCTCGCTCTACCACTAAGCCACCATTGCCTAACTAGTTTAGGTAAACTTTGCCTTCAGGCACCCAAATATTATAGATAAAAACTTTTGACAATGTTCACACAATCACTGCGCATACCAATCCCTTTGTGCAAAATGAGGAATATAGACTGGCTTTTAAAGGAGAAAACAGCTTGTTCCAAATTCAGAATAAAAATAGATTATTATAATATTTTTTTATTGCAGCAACACAAACAAATAAAATCACCTGCTAATCACAATAGCTTTTTGTTCAATAATGAATGCACCGTTTTTCCTCTGACTCTGGTAGCACATCTAGTGGAAGGAATATGTGCAGCGGGGACGCATGCCTGTAATCCATCACTGTGAAGACGTTGAAGGTTGGCGGAGCACACAGATGTCGTGAAACTCCCTTCCCCTGGGCATCATGATAAAACATTTATAATTTTTCTCTTGAAAACTAATTTCTTTATAATTGTTTTTTTTTGTATTTAGTTCGTTGTCCTTCCCCCGCACCTCCGATTAGCGCGGCTGGCTACGTACGGTGTGAAAGAAGTTCAACATACGTACTTACATCGAGGTGTGCAAATGTGGATCTCACCTGTTCCATCTGTATGAGTTTGAGTGTTTATCCCTTGCACACGTGGGTTTTCTCCAGGTGCTCTGGTTTCGTCCCACATATACACACTAAATTAATTGGCCAATAACACCTTAATAGACAGAGGACCCCAGAGCTTGGGGGAGGGACTTTGGTGCCAGCTCACCACCTGGCTGTATTTCTACTTGCTGTTCACCACATCCTCCGAGTCGTTCTCTCTCTTCCAGAGTGAGCGAATGCCTGTGCACGTTACGAGCTGAAACGATTATTATTAATGCAAAGGCATTTTCATTCAATTTTTATTTAAATAAATATTCTCGCATTTTGCAGGCGTTTAATAGTGAGCCACATTGTGGTTTAAAGACGTTGCCTTTGCACAGCCTCAGAATAATTCACATGAAACTCATTTTTTCTGAATTCTGTGTCTCTCGATGCTTTTCACGTGTATCTCTGGTGGCTCTCTGTATTTACACATATTCAACCTCACTCTTCGTTTCCATAATGCTGTCATTAGGAATGATGGGGTATAAATAGCCAAAGATCATTATAATACAATTAACTTCAGGCCTAGGTGATTTGCAGTTATGTATCATTTGTAAAAAAAGAAACCTAACAACCGTACACCACACAGCGCACACGCTCAACATATTAGCAATAGACAGTGGTGCTTCTTCAGAAGCTATGCTTATTTCTAACAGTGGCATTAAATTGCAAACTTTGTTGAACCACCCTAATGATACAAATGTTGGGCAGATAAACAGATGCATATTCATCTTCTTGGTTCTTTCGGTAAAGTCATGTAGAAGGGATATAATAAAATAATACAAATAAAACATAATAAAATAATTCTCACGACGTTTCGGCCACAACACAAGCAGGTCTGTCGAGAAGACAGAGTCTGTCTTCTCGACAGACCTGTTCTTCACCTGAGGACGGCTGCTTGCGTTGTGGCTGAAACGTCGTGAGAATTATTTAATTATGCTGAAATTTTATTATTTTATTATTTCCATTCTACGTGACTTTACCGAAAGAACAAAGAAGATTTGTTGAACCACCCTAATGATACAAATGTTGGGCAGATAAACAGATGCATATTTTTCATTGCTATATTCTAAGGACTATAACGATCATTGCTGAGTTTTACAATGTGGACTGCAGTGGGAACAATTGTAAAAAACTAAATACGGAAATGATGTACCTATCAAATTTAGGAAAATAATAACAGTCCATCGTGCACCCCTTTAAGTACATATTAGGTGTGTTATGGGATCGCATCACAGAGGCATGATGTATTGAAATACAAATACTTTTAAACGTATAGTAGAATGTATGAACACAATGAGAAATAAATACACAAGGTGTGTTCTGACAGATACAAATTGCCTACGCTTCCTGTTTGAGCTCATATATAATTCATTATGCACATATAAATGAGATTTGATAAAATGTATTAAATACTGATGCTCTTTCTTGTCCTGACAAGCATACCAAGTTTTTACCGATTAATTTAGTAAATTTCAAAGTAACAGATTGTAAATAATGCACGCATATGCTCATGCAACAACACTGCCACGGTGTAGCATTCATCATTATCTTAATACATAACCAAATAGATATATATTTCAGCCACATCAAACACCGCTCTTGAAAAAACAGTATTAGTCTCTGGTCCAAGACGCAAATTCTTTTTTTACTAATCCCTGCAATGTAAATTAATTTGTAGCTCTTTCTCAATCCACCGCGGGATGAAGGCCTCTGCATGCTGTGCCTGTCAAGGGGGACTTTTTGACCATACTTCACCACGCTGGCAAGTGCAGGTTGGTGAAAGGGGAGCCCAGGAGAGGTGTCAATGTTAGCCGTGTTCAGGAATCAAACCCAGGTTTATAGGCATTATAGCGCAGTGTGGTATTCATCGGCTATTCTGGAAATGGTCATTAACATCATTATAATAGCAAAAGCCATCAGAGAGCTGAAATTGCTTCACATCAAACACCAATAATACCATCCGAACTATGCCCATAAATTGATAAAATGCCACGGCACTTCAATTCCACAGTAGAAAGGGTGCACCATTAAGTCCACCAAAATTACCCCCACTGCCTGTCTATTTGTCAAATGTAGTTTCATAACCGTAGCTTAGAGAAACACGTGCAAGGACAAAATACATTTATCAGGCTCGAACATGAAAACAGAGTATTATGGGACGCGTGAGAGCCATTTATCTGTTTAACCTCGCTCTGCCACGGATCAAAAGCCAGATCCATAGGCAAATACTGTTGATACGAATATCTTTTTATAGGCTAAATGTAATAACCAAATGGGCTGGAGAGAAAATTAACTCTCAATCCCACTGAGCCAAATTTCATGCAACTGTCCCTTGGAAAGAAGTGCTTAATTTACTGTGAATGGATAAATAGAGTAAATGAAACATTTTATTTTTTATTTCGCAAGGCCCACTGAGCTACATAGATATTTTTCAGAAGCGACCTGGCTCAACAAAGTGGCTTATCATGTGGAATTGTAAAGCAGCCAAATACTCTAAACGCGTGTTTCTGAATGTGGAAGGAAAAACCGGAGGAGCCGGAGAAAATTCCATGCGACCACGGGGAGAACATGCAAACTCCAAATATACAGTCATCAGAGTTGGGATCGAACCCACGAACATACGAACTCCTGTATACCAGGTGAGGTAGCTAACATCTTACCACCGCGGCATGCCAAGAACAACATGTTTCCAAAAATAAAAATGTTACGTGATCAGAGTAATATTTCAGCTATTGTTCAAATATTCTCATATATGAGGTTATACGTATGGTACTAAGGCTTGCTACCTAGCCTTCAACCTATGTTTATATCAGGCATCCAATCTAAAGTGGTTTTCACCATGAGTTAGGTGTCCAGTATGAATTACATTTGGAAGACAGCAAAAACACGGTCGATGAACAAAATAGGTGAACATATCGTAGAACAGCTGTGTCTCTGCTCGACACATCTCATTACACATCACCTCCCCATGCCATCCTGACTTGTTGACTCCATCAAAGGTGAAAATAACAGTGACAGCTGTATATCATAATTTGAGTGTATATTTATATATATTTCGGATTTGGAAAACAGTTTCGGTCATGGACCGGTATTGCCTGGTTTGCATATGCAAGGCTCATGTAATTCACTCAGGTCAGGCCACATGCAGGCTCCACGCTGCCTTCTCTAACAACAACCCCGGGAGGTCACAAATTCACCCGTGGCAAAAAGACAAAAAAATACATTTGAGCCAGCTGCTCAGCCACCTGGCTGGAAGATGCTGAAATTGTGCAATCTCTCTTTCATGAAATCGCCCAAGAGTGGTGAGAGTCTCAGTCTTAAACCTCTCATCACAATTATGTTTGAGAACACGGGAAGCACTGACAAAACAACCGCCCTTGGCATTGAATTTTGAAATTCCATCTGCAGTCAAATATTATGTGCAATATTAGCGACGTACTATATGTAAGGGATTACTTTTTTTAAAATAAAAACAAAACATTCTTTTGGGTTTTTAGGAATAATTTCTGGTCATTTACATTGTGTGATACTATCATGTGAATCATGACTTCCCGTGATGTCATATTTTACAATCAACCAGAAACTATTTTATTCATACCATCTTAAATATTATATTTTCAGATATGGTGGATTCATCCCAAAATCTGGAATGCATTCCTACCTGGGATGTGTTCTTCATTTCTCTACTAATATTGTTCTCCCGACATTCAAATTAGTCTGAAAGTCTGGCCTAAATAACAGATTTTGGAAGATCCAAATGTTATTTGGATTAGATTCCAAACCAAAAGTCAAGTCACTAATCTGACACTTCTTTTTTTTCTGCCCAAAACCACGTGGCATTAGGCGATGACACTTTTGTTCGTGTGCAGACGCATACACATTTAACATGATCTGAAAAATAAATCCACATTGTCCTTATAAAATCGGAAAAATCTTAATTTTTTAAAACATAAAACTCATCCCTAATCCTTACAATAAATATATATGAGGAGTGGTAGGGAAGTGGTTAGCGTACTGCCCTACGAACCCAATGACCTGCGATTGATTTCAGGTCATTCCTAACATAAGTGGCAGTCTTGGGCCCTCCCCTACGGGCTCATACTGACCACGATGGCAAAGTACAGTTGTTAAACGTCTGAGATGGCATTGAAAAGCCTTCGTCAAGCAGTGGAATGACAGGGCTGTACATTATTATAATTCTATATATTTTAAAGAGCTGTGCGTCATTATATAAATTTCAATAAACTGTAATCAGCATTCTTCACACTGACTCTATTTGCAATGCACAATATATCAATGCAACAGCAGTTAACCGCATGTGCAATAAACTGTATAATGCATATGCATTAATGTCTATAACAGCATCTGCAATACTTTTTCAAGAACATAAAATAGATGACACAGAACTATTTGTAATAATAATCTTAAAAGAAACATTACAATGACCTACTGTGAATTTGTATAAAACCAAGCACAGTTGTAGACATCATTAGTAATATATTACAGGACACATCCCTATTCTTAGCGTAATTGTGTGGTAATAAAGCGTTGCTTAATTTATGATTATTAAACCGACTCCATGAAGAGAAAACCAGTTATACATTTTTAGATTGTTTATCTTTTCTCTTTACAATAGCCTCCTGTTCAGAGAATTAAAAGAGAATCAATGAACTAATTTAGACCAAACCTGGGCTTGACAAGAGCTTACTCAAACCGAGAAGGAAAAAAAATCACATTTTAACTTGACATTTGTGGAAAAAATATACCATTCATAACCTCAACGTACGAACAAACAATTACATCTGAAAATGTTATTTTGTTCAAAATGAAAGCGGTAATGAACGTGGGATAAATGTGTTGCAAAAACGGTTACTGCTTCAATTGATCTTGGAATCATACATGCATTAATCAAGTGATTATTTCAACACCTCATTGCAAAAGCATTTAGCTACAAATACTGCCTGACTTCATTTAGTGAAGCGAAGTTCTGTTCTAGTGAAATGTTGAAATTTAATACGGCACTGAGGGGTACACATTTAAATCACAATTTTGAACCACGTCACTTTATATTTCCACTTGCGAATGTTTGTATAGTATATTTGTATTCAACTTTAGCGTCAATTGAATTGCAATCATTTAAAATTGGTTTCCGTTTGGCAAGATATGTGTAAAACATGTTTTGATGATGTATACTAAACAAAAAATCAACTCAGCGGATAGCACTTTTTTTTGCAAAGTTGGGGTAGAAAAGACACAAAAATTAATCACCATCTTGAGCAATGAGTTCGCAGATTTAAATACAGCATGTGGGCATACCAAGAGCACAACTTTGTGGAGACAATTCTTACATAATTTAGCTCTTACTCATGGATGTCCAGTACTGATATTGTGTGAGACTAAATTGACATCCAATCAAATAACAATAATACATTGACAGCCCTTTGTCAATTCACGTCTTGAGGAAGGACTCTCCGTGCCATGTAGTTCATTGGAATAATAAATACTTATTAAAGTAATGTAATGCCCTCTGTGAATACACCGATGGATAAAGGTCTCCCCACGCTGTTTGGTGGTTCATCTTCTTGGTTCTTTCGGTAAAGTCACGTAGAAGGGAAGTAATAAAATGCTTGCGTTGTGGCCGAAACGTCGTGACTTTACCGAACGAACCAAGAAGATGAATCCCTGCAGTCACGAAAGCTTTAAATCGAAATGTTTGGTGGTTATTTCATTATAATTGAGCAATGCTGTCTGTGTGCATTTGGTGAATATCACTCACTATTCATGTTAGCCTGGAGTTGAACTCAAGGGAAAGGGCACAAAGCACAGTGTGCCCAACCACTGCGCCACTGCTCCTGTGCCTCGCAATCGAATGTCACACGAATACAACAAAAACGTGTCTGCACTCGAGACTTGATGGTGAACAACTTGACGGAGGGGGTCTACAGGACGTGCGTACACGTATGAAGCGTCCGACTGAATGTGTAGGGCAGGGGCTTGTCGGTTTCTCGTGTCTATATCGTCCCCACCGAGTGACACGACACCCCCTTAAACAACCACAACAAAAGAGATCGAAGTGAGAACGAACGCGACGAGATGCACGCGCAGGGCAGCCAAGCGGTGCGTCCGAGCAAAGTGCCGGCATTGTTCCTGCAGGAACATTACCCGCGACGAAGCCTTCGTTACGGCTCGCGTTAACGCTGCAATCCCAAACGCGCGACGCCGCCTCTCTTGCGTTTGCGTAAGGGGGTGGGAGAAGCGACGATTACAAATATGGGTTGGCGACAAAGGTCGCAAACGGGTTTTGATTCCTTACCCGTACCCGGCCGCACCAGGGTCGCAAATGGGTACCCGTACCCATACCCGGCCGGGTACGGGTACCCGTTCCCTACCCGTACCCTACCCGAAATGAGTGACAAACGACTACTCACCAGTGACTCACGGCCTACCCGTACCCGTACCCGGCCGCACCAGGGTGGCAAACGGCTACCCGTACCCGGCCGGGTACGGGTAGCCGGGTATCGGGTAGGGTACGGGTATCGGGTACCCGGTTGCGACCTCTGGTTGGCGATCACTAACGGGCAGCTGTCACGGCGTAATGCTTAGCACACCGGCACTCCTGATCCAGAGGTCGCCGGTTTGGTTCCCTCATCTGGCGCAGCAGTTGAAGCAATTGTGGAAGATTCTTAAATCGCCCCCTGCCCCACACCACTGCTGTCCACCCAGCAGCAGAAGTCGCAACCGGGTACCCGATACCCGTACCCTACCCGATACCCGGCTACCCGTACCCGGCCGGGTACGGACACCCATTTGCGATCCTGGTGCGGCCGGGTACGGGTAAGGAATCAAAACCCGTTTGCGACCTCTGCCCAGTAGCATAAATGGATACACCACAAGTATGCCCTCTAATTCCTCACTGTTATATGAACGTAATAAAAATTTATCAATTGCTATTACTGGCATTGTGGTAATATTGTTTTTTATTTACGCTCGCGATTTTGTTTGGGAAGTAATTTTTGCACATAATTGGACCAGCTTTCAAAAATCAATAGCTCGAATAGGTATCGACTATACTCTCTGGTTCTTTCGGTAAAGTCACGTGGATAGAAAAAATAATAAAAAAACACGACGTTTCGGTCGCAACACAAGCGTCCGTCAACAGGTGAGAAAGAATGCTCGATTTGCTGTTGTGGCTTTATATAGGTAAGAGTTATAGACTGCAGATTTTGGATAGTTTCAATGCTCGAGACTGAAAAAAGCACCGAACTGCTTTTTGTTGCAACAAAAGTAAACAATCGGAGAGGACATCCCCACCTCCCTTGCCGACACACAGCACCTCCGATTGCCACTGTTGGCTATGTACGGCGCGAAAGAAGTTCAGCACACGTGCACACACACACATCAGCGCAAATTACAAGGTGATGATGCTGTCTTCATGTCCATTAGGAAAGAATACTGCAACAGCTTGAAGCACGAGGACATATTTGTCATTTAATATGTAAATGGGTTAATTAGCCACAAATAATTTGGTTGATAACCCAAGTCAACACGATTTTAAAATATTACTAATCATAATCTGCATTACATTACAATTATCATCACTTTAGTTTTTAATTGCCGTGTACGCAGATGTCTAAATAATGAGAAGCCCTTAATTAAAAAAAAATAGAAAAAAAGCACGGAGCAGCGTGCAAAATGTGGAATTCGTGCACCGGTCCTGCGCTTAGGAGCTTGCACAGCCAAGTGTGTACATGCTCGCAGCGCCTGACTCAATGTAAGCGGCACGGCGATCCCCTGGGCAAGTCTGCACGACACAATAAATTCGCACATATTTCACAGTGGGACACACACGTACCGAAAGGAAAGCAATTTTCTTCCACCGATTGATGCCCGTAACTCATTCTCTTATTGAGATGCAGCTGTCAACGCGGATTGTCTAACGGACGCGATAATCCAACGCGAATTGCCGATACGCATCGCCTTTTTGTTATTGTTGCCGCCACTGCATCCTTTAATAAAGTGATGGATCAGAGGGCACGTTAGGAGTTCAAGCAAACATTGCGACAAAGTGGCTAATGACGGTCGAACAAACGAGAGTGCCGAGGCGGCCGCACAAGTAAGACGACGGTGCTCAAGCGTCGTGTTGACGTGCGCTCGCAGACAAAAAAGAAACACAAAGGGGGCTTTGTCAGCGTAACGCGCCGACTTTCGCTCTTTCCTCGGAGGGGTGGAGTAAAACGGAGTTGCGTGCAGGGCTCGACGTCGACGGAAGTGGTCAGGTGGAAGAGGCTCCAAGTCGACCTCGGGTCATACATATGGGCACCCCGCGTTGAACTCACTGCAGAATTCTTAGGAGATTTGCTGCAAAGACCTCCGTATAGCCTATAACAGACTTCTAGATTTGAAGCTTTCGTGACTGCAAGAATTCATATCTTTAGGTTTTTTCGGTAAAATTACTCACTTGATACAGCTATCGTGCTGTGACTGTTCCACCTGAAGACGGAAGCTTGTGTTGCCTCCGAAACGTCGTTATTTTTATTTTATTTTTATTTAACTTTTTTAACCTACGTGACTATAACAGACTGTTGGAGCAAGTGCTGTTAGCGAGCACCTATGAAGGCCTGGCACGGCGCACGAGGGGGTGGGTGGCCAGCACCACGCCCGGCCGCCTTTGTCTCCCCAGTGGAGATGTTTACACATCACACTATGTAGTCAGTTGAGGCTGAGTCGAACTAAGGGAGGCCTAGGACCAGTTCAGATAATGGTCACTGGTGTTGGCCATGAGCGGGAATCGAACTCGGGTTGCTGGTTTCATAGCGCGGCGCACTAACCGCTACACTACTGCTCCCCGCAACGCAGGGACTACGTACACACACACACATCTATAAGTATATATATAGTATAAAATGTTTTTTTTTCTCACCTCTTAAAACACGTCTGGTCAATGTAGAAGAGTAGACCAAATACCCTCTAAAGTTTGTTTTTGTGTATATTATTTATATTATATACTATACATGTAGCATATGCTGTCTCCTATACAGAACTAGGGCTATGCAACACCGTACCAGCAATTTTGGAAGTGTACTGCAAGTTGCTAATAACCTTTGTATTACACTTAAGTTTCAGAAAAAAATTGCATGGGAATTTCAATGTTATATTGAACAAAAGATGACTGTGATATGTTGTACTGAAACGCCCATTAGACACATGTGGTTTGTATGGTGAGTACAAGACCCTCACGGATAATAGTATCAAACCATTTTTTGACTTTTCTTTTTTAAAATATAAAGTCTACACATTTCTAACATTTATTTACATAGATACAATTCATTGAAACAATTACTTATGAAACGACCACTTCTATTTTTTTTTGGAAAAACGAAGTGCTTCCAAACATTTCCTTTGGTCTGCCTAATATGTATGCAGTGTAGCCTGTGTGGTCTGTGCAGCTCCAGACCAGCAAAGCGGTAAAAAACATCAGCTGCTGCTCAGCATGACCCTAATCGGAGAGCTCATTTATGAAACTTATAATTAGGGCCTGTGATTTCTTACTGCCTTGGGGCTCAGTCATCACAAAATCCGTAGGTTTTTTTTTTTACGCATGAAAAAATCTAAGTTTTTTGCAATATCCCAAAAGTTTCCCTTTTTTTGAGTGCATGTGATTTGTACTTCCTCGCAAACCCGTGGTGCTGTTTTCACCATTTTGATAACAATGGCCACCAGTGTGATCACCGAAGGGAAGAGCCCACAACAAGGGCATGCTTTCGTTGCAGCAAAAACAACAGCGTTCTCACGGCGTCAACATTGTAACCTGCATTGAGGAAACGCAACATTCTCCAGAGCCAGAGCAGAACATCAAAGCTGTTTTCAATGCCTGTGGCAACACCACAGCATGCCTGTCACATAGAGTGGCATTTCCACCCAATAACATGCATCACATTTCTCATATGCTATTACTTTACACGGCGACTGAAGCTTTCAAATCGCTGCCGTTTAATAGGCAACAAGGGCGCAAACACGTTTATTTTTAAAATCGTATGCATGGGTGCACTAACACGTGTCGACACGTCTTGCGATCTGAGAATTAAAATCGCTTCTTATGGACAAGTTTGGATCGCAGGTACGTAATCGGCATATGCACGTAAAGGAAGACATTTGCTGATCAAACATCTCATAATGGATGGACAAATGAAAGGCGAAAATAGAGGCCTACAGACCGTGGGTTTCCGCCATGTCCGGTAAGCAATATGCTGATGTGACACTGTGGCCTTTTCGTGAGAGTGAGGCTCTCTGACATTGAGCGATGTCAGGCCTGATGACAGACTACACTACTCAGGCTCCCGTGCCATTAGTGTACCCACACACACTCTGAACAGGTGAACGTTGAGAGGGTATTTCAAGTTGTATTTCCAGATAGTCTATGTTTTCCCCAGTTATGAAAGCCAATGAAAAGCATTATACTGTACTCAGATAGTAGAAAAGCATGCTTTAACTCTTCGGGGCAATGTTTAGAAACCTCGTTATCATCATTCAGAACCAGGATATTTATACTGGAGGAATCCAATGAGCTATAAAACTATGTCCACAGATATCCAAGAGGCGCGGGTCAGAACGTTATAACAACAATATCATCAGCCATGGTCAATTTACTGCTGGAGAAAGGCCTTCCCAATCCCACTGCCGTCTCTTATGATCCGGTAATATAATAATCCACCTTTCACCTGGACAAGAGCTGATATCATTGCTCCATCTCTTTGGGCAGCATTTTTCTCAAATGCATTCCAATCATTAGCTGCCACCCCATCATTATTCTTGGCTATCTGCCATCAATCCTTTTAGCGAAGTGTCGGGCCCAAGCTCAATTACATTCTAAACACATACACGTTTGAGATATGTATTAACTCGCGTATAGTATATTCTCTAACTCACGTGTTCTTATTTCTGTCTCGATATACAATTCCAAGAAAGTATCTCTCCATGCCTCTTTGCGCACATGTCCATTTTTGTGAGATATTTAATTATCGACCATGTTTCTGAACCATATGCCATAGATGGACTTTTTAAAGCGAATTGACAAAATTCCCAAATTGGTATCTAAGTATCTAATTACCAAAAACACTCATAGCAAAACACAAACGAATCAATTATCCGCTGTTTAATATTTAACAGCAATTACCAGAATTTGATGTGATCCATTTACCTACCATCGAAACACTTTTTTCGCCAGACGTACTGGGGACAAACAGCACCATCATGAGCAGTAGGCCCCTACTTCCTACAGGTTTAACAATCCAGTCTCCCCACCCTATAAAATCGTAAATTAAACAATAATTTTCAGCCCTTTATCAATCCAAAGCTGGGCAAAGGCCTCTCAGTGCCTTGACCGTACTTTATCAACGTTGGTCAGTGTGGGTTGGTAAAGGAGGACCGATTCAGATATCACTTGCTACAAATGTTAGCCGTGGTCAGGAATCAAACTCAGGTTGCTATTTCATAGTGCAGCATGCTAATCACTGCCCCTCTCCTCCTCCTGATGCTATGCCTCTTACCTCTTCCCCATTCCCCTCTGGTTTTTGAGTCAGTGAAGCCACTCTTATGTGCATGTAAGCACTCGAAAATAAAACAAATGCAATTTGCATTTTATTTCATAAAAGGCAGTTTTAAAGTTGTACGCACGTACGCTGAACTTCTTTCGCATGGTACGCAGCCAACCCTGACTTGAGTTTGACTCTGAGGTGTTGCATTGGAGAGATGTGAAAAACAAAAAAAAACAAAATTCCTGGTCGGCACAGAGATTTACAGAACTCAGTGTGCCGGAGGAATTTTCCCATCGGGAGTACAGCAGGAGTCCTTGCACGGGGAAACTGTGCGCCAACACTCCGGCAACCATCGCGGTCAGAGGATGACTCGAGCTGTTTTAGAGGCGATCCTTTTACGCTCCTGGAGATGATTCCTTCTCCATAACATCAACTCATGCCGATGCACAGTATGGGGCCTCTTTAGGTAGAGGGCTGTAATGTGTTTTTTTTTTCAACAGTAGAGTAACGGGTTTGTCTACGGACGGACAGTGATGGCCTTATAATGGAAGAACTGCACACAGCATGGTACTTTGACGAGGGCTGGAGGTACAATGAGTGACCCGAGGGGGATGCTGCACGGCACGTGCACGCTTGTTCAAATGCAGCGCTTCTCGCCTATGCTGCCCTTTCCTAGAAAGCAGATGTACAAAAAGTGTTACGAAACCGCTGGATCAAGTATGATGAGCGTGTGGGTTTGTCGAGCATGGCAGAGCCAAACCTTGAACCTGCACTAATTCCCTAATAAAAATTCTCCATAGCAGGATTGTGGGGGGAGCCTTTTACTGAGGGCTGAATAGGACTCTCAAATACCTTTGGCAGGCCACACATGATGAACACAAGCCTGAATGTTATCAAATAATAACGCAACAAAAACAACGAAGGCTCTCACCTTAGAGCACGAATGCGATGTCTGCATCAGCTGCTCTCCCCTCTCACTAGCACACTGATGTCGAGTGGTGCGAAAGAAGTTCAACATATGTGTATACATATACGAAGCCACGGTGCGGAAGTAAAGACGCGGCAAAGATGCCGCGATGGATCAGTTTAATTTGAGTGCCATTTAAAAGTGGTAAGCCTCATATGGTGAGCAGTTTTAAATTAATTCATGGGCCATGAGTTCCTCCCCCCCCCCACCCAGCCAGCTCAAAGGAGATCTCACAACTTGCGGTGCAGCGAGGGTGTCTCAGAGGTCAGAGCGCCGAACTGGCGCCACTTAGATTTTGTGTTCTAATCCAGATGGCCGCCTGGTGATTAAAGAGTCGTGAATTGATGGCTCCAGCGCAGTCACTAATGAATGCACACACGCAAAAAAGTATATCACGTTAAATTTGGTTATGCGCTTAATTTGGCAAGATTTTTTTGCTCTGATGAATAAATATGTTTTTTGTTCATGTTTTTTTTGTTTGTTGCGGTTGCACCCGATTCAAGAGCCGAATGGCTCACAGGGCTATACCTAATAAATGAACTTGAACTTGATATCGGCCTGACTGGCACGTGACGTATGCAGAGCGGGTGGGAAAGTGTTTGCCCTCTACTTTGTAGACCAGAGGGCACTTACCAAATTTGGACACCTCACGGGCAACCTGTGCTCGAAGCGGCGAGTGCACATCCGCCCGTGATACGAAAAGCTTACCAGTCGAGCAGTCGGCGCCCGTGAATCTGGCATCACAGCTGCACGTGTTGAGTTCCGACAGGTAGAGGCCGTGTCCTGAGCACTGCTCGGCGCACATCGGCTTGCGGGTCTCACAGCTGGGGCCTCCCCAGCCCGACAGGCAGATGCACGTCCCATGGACGCACACCCCTTTGCCGGAGCACGTTGGATGTGGACACATCACTGCAAGAGAGGGGTCGGAGGTCACAGGAGAGACGGGAGCAGAGAGAGAGAGGTCACGGTGAGTAGGCGCATCACGTGAGTAGGTTCCTGTATTATGGATGAAATATAAAGTTACAGTCCTGCAATTTGCTTGCTAATGCCACGACTGGCCGAAAGGGCCTCTACTACGAGGAGCTCTAGAGAGCACCTCTAGAGGGTATTTTTGGCCTACTCTTCCACACTGGGCATACTTTTTGGAACCGTCGTGAGGACCCACACTTACCCCACCACACACGACCTGCCAATCGACTAACTGTGGCTGTACCCATTTTTGCTACTCGGTGAACAAAGATTGGGGGATTTAAGAAACTTGCCGTGCTGGGAGAATGATCCAGCCAATTGCAAGTGCAGTGTGATAAGCATGACACCATGGCAACAGCACTGCAGCTGCAGTGGCAAACTTTAATTTCACCAGGAGGTGGATAAAAACCCATGAAGACAACATGAACACGACCTTTTTCGCAACAGTGTCCTGGGTTAAATTGTACGTTTTTGATCTCTAAATATTACGGGTGATGTATATATAAGTCTATATACTGGTTTAACACTTGACTTTAAATGTGTTGAAACGCTGATACTTTTTTTAATCCACATCATGGGAGTCACTCCAAAAAATGTTTTATATTAGGTGGAGATTTTTTTTAAATCGCAACATCGGGAGATTCATCTTCTCTCAGAGTTTGAATATCCAACAACGTTGAGAATCATTTCATATATATTTAGACAATGTTATATGACTGCACATATGATTTGTTGTATAGACACCCTGATGGAAATAATAATTAAAATGTATCTATGTGATAACACAACCGCAAATCTTCCTCTTCCATCCATAATGAAAGCCTGGTGGGAAAAGGTGCTGATCTGCAATCTCGTTGCTTATCAAGTTGTCGATACTTAATTCACTGATGACCCTGCTGTGTATTCACAGTGAGATAAAGAACACGAGACACGGGAGCATAGCAGGACAAGAGCGCCTTCATGCTCAGCACAAACGAGACGGCGTGTGCTGCAAAATTAGAATCTTCTGAACAATGGGAAGTGTTCAGAATTCCACCAACTCAAATCTATAATGCATGCTGGAGATCGGCAGAATTTTCTGAGCAGTCCAGAGACAAAGTATATTATTTAAAGCCTAGAAACAACAAATACTTGGTGAGAAAAATATATTTCGATATAAGCTATACTTTTTACATCACTTTCTGTCGTTGGGTAAAAAAAACGAAATACACCAATACCACTGTGTTTTCTAGGCATGCCCTGGGCTATATAGAATATTGCCGTATGTAATGCAGTGTGTGCACTTTTATTGCACATGCATCATCATAATGTTATAGGCCTGGGATTTTGTGCTCATTTCTGACCGGACCTGGCATCGTCAGATAGTCCCAGCACTGCTCGGTGCCCGAGAGAACAAAAATAGCTCGCAGCTTAATGAATGTTGGGCTTGGATCCATCATGGGAATATCTAATTATCATCATCAAAAAGGAAAATAACACATATTTTCTACTTAAATCCATAACATCCAATTTTAATTCCTGACGTTTGATCAATGCTCAATCACCACTTGAAAGGGAAACTTCAGAAAAAGCCATCTCTGCATCCGCATCGCTGATCGAATACCATTGTTGCATTTTATATTTACCGCAAATCATAATGACATTTTTCTAATACGGGAGCAGGCGTTAGCCTAAATAACAGGGGGTAATTTTTTTTTTCAATTAGAAAGATTTAATAAAATAATTGAGTACAGAGGGAAAATCCAACGTAGTCACCAATTTTGCTACAACGATGACCAATTGGCCGTAACATTGCCCGGCACTACTCTCCTCATTCAAATCTCGCCAACTTTCTTTATAACGTGTTTTATTTTTATTTATTTACCACTTTGCATAAAAAGAGATGCAGCGGCATTATAATGCTTCGATTTAAAGCTTTCGTGACTGCAGGGATTCCATTTTCTTGGTTCTTTCGGTAAAGTCACGTAGAAGGGAAATAATAAATTAATAAAAATTAAACATAATAAAAAGCAATTCTCACGACGTTTCGGCCACAACGCAAGCAGCCGTCCTCAGGTGAAGAAAAAGACTGTTGGACGCTGTCTTTCCGACAGCCCTGTTCTTCACCTGAGGACGGCTGCTTACGTTGTGGCCGAAACGTCGTGAGAATTGTATTTTATTATGTTTTATTTTTATTATTTTACTATTTCCCTTCTACGTGACTTTACCGAAAGAACCAAGAAGACATTATAATGCTGTTAATGAAAGGTGAGAAATACAAGCGCGCATAATTCAACGCACAGCAATTCACTCCTTCCACTGCGAGCAGTCAACGATAAAACCACAGAGGTCCCAAACCCCCTCCCACCCATATCTCCATCTTACCACTCCACAGACGCAATTCTCGCCACATTTGGCAGGCTAATCATTCTATCTAACGACCCTCCTTTGTTTTTGCTCGCCCACAGCTATAACTAACCCTCGTCCCATTGATTGTATGTCTTTACACTCCTCCTCATCTCATTTATCTAATCGCAGCCTGGGCTCTATGGAACTGATTGTGCGGGAGAAAGACCCATTCTTATCTCCACAGCTGTACCAAACAAAATGCCCCTCTACCAAAACTACACAAAGGCACTGATTACATAATCACTCTGTACATAGATCAATTGCATAATTCGCAAGCAGGCTCCAAAGAAAGATACGTCTTGTTACAGTTGTTTCCCCCCCCCCCCGTTCCTAATACGCACTATTTTTTTTTACGTGCCATTCATAGAAATGTAAAGCTTGTTAAAACACATTCCTGCGGAGGGAGCTGATAGGAACGTTGGGTTGCTCGGTCAATGGCCAGGGTCAACGGCGGCGTGGTGTATTCCGCAAATATGCCCGACTGTGAGAGCGGGCACGGGCCGGCGTGAGTAGGTTAAACGTTGAGTTTTATAAGGGCACCACGGGGTGACCAGCCCCTCCCCACCAGCCCCACCCATCCCACCCCCCACCCAGCCCCACCCTCCCCACCCAGCCCCTCCTCACCCTCCCCTCCTCACCCAGCCCCTCTCCACCCTCCCCACCCAGCCCCTCCACACCCTCCCCTCTCCACCCAGCCCCACCCCTCCCATTTTTGGATGCACGACGGACGGACGGACACAATAATCCCCTGTGGGCTGGTGGAACCAGGAGGTTCGTACCAGTATAACTGTAAATAGGACGCAGGAAATAAAACGTTCTTCGAAAAAGCTTCGTAAGTTAAAAAAAGGCACATGGAGCGTTCAACTTGTAGGAGTCAACTTTGACAAAACACACTGGCACACACTACTCACGGCGTGGATGTGAGGGTCGTGAAAATAGCCAGATTGCATGCCCGAGGAGGTACACAATTTCATGTCAAGTAGTTTTTTTCCACCAGTTAGCGATCTGTCGTCGTGGCTCAGCAGTAGAGCGAGCGGCTCGCAAGAGGAAGGTTTCAAGTTCAAATTCTGGTTGGGGGTTGCCACAGCTCATCATTCCTCCGGGGGTCAATCAAAATGAGTACCGCTTTGCCAGGCAGTCCACTGTTGGCTGTCCTTTGGATAGAATTTGCTGCCGCCATAGGAGGGAGGAATTTCGAGCATTGCCTCAGGGTTAAACACATGAGATAATGAGCACTGCTTCAATAATAATTTGACTTTTTTTGACATCGTTGCTTCCAAGCAACATGGGAAAACCGAACAGTGGCCTACGCACAAAAAGACACAAAATGTGCAATACAGCCCAGAGCGCTCAGGGAAGTTTTAGCTCCAATTTTACAATAAGCCTAGTGTCTGTGCCAAAGGTCAACTGCTTCACTCAGAAGTTATAGAACGGATTTCATTTGTTGGCAACTTACCCAACGACAGAGGTGCCCATCGGCCATGGCCCGCAGAAATGGGCTTGAGTAATCTACTTCCGAAGGGGGCTCCACCGCCGGCAACAAGCTCCTTGAGCATCAGGTGAGCCGCCAGGCAGCACCTTCGGTCGCTTAAATGGCATTGTGGGATGCCTGCCAAGGGCACGAAATTCCGGCTCTCAATGTTTATGATGCCAAGCCTCCGTGGCACCATTCCAGCATGCGGGGGCCTAAGGTTGGCGCATCCATAAAGTCGGCAAATTCACTCGACGTTACGGTGTTCAACGAGAAGGAGTGGGGGAGTTGCCAAAATGGGGGGGGGGGGGGGGGCGTCCTTCAAGTGGCGTGTGCAAAGCGGCAACGCTTGTTGTGTATCAAGGACAGCGTACATCTTCTAAGCTCGAAAGAGAGCGATCGCTAATTAATGGCTCACTCCTGTACGCAGATCAACTCCTCAACTCTCGTGAGGCACAACAACATTTGAGGACCATTGGAAGAAGGAAGCACGCGTTCTGAGTACGCTTTTGCCTGTCACAGTAAAGCAAAACGGCCACATTTTGTTGAAATTAAACATGATCTATTCTGGAAGTGCACCGTGTGTTACGTGCCAGTAACTACAGCATTCAATAATGAATGGATCTCTTAATTTGGTTCTGCCACAGTTTACGTTTTTTCGTACACGAAGCAAGGGATTCTTGTCTTTTGCTGGAATGGGGGTGGGATGGCAGCCACATGTAAGGAAAAGCGGTGGGACAGGAGCCAGCCAATGCCTGAGACCCGACCCTGTGCATTATTTAGCAGCAAGTAGCCTCTTGTTCACTACGGGGACCGTGACACAGACACTGCGCACTTACTTTGCCTATTCCACCAGGTCCTGCCCGTGTTCACTTGCCCACCTTGTGCTCGCGTGTCCACGAATCAAACGGATGGGCAACATGTCCAAAAAATGCTCCCAGGGGGGCACGACTGGCGTGCGCAAGACGGTAAGTTCAACTACTCGGAGTCTGCCAAGGCCGAGAAGAAAACACACACCGAAGACAGCGGCGCAGGGACAGACGCCGCGTCTCACACACCTCTGCGCTCTGACAAGGGCTCGTGCTTCAGAGGCGAGGGGGCAAGCTCGGCACATGCCCCATGTGCTGTGAACGGCAAATTCCTGCGTCCGTCCCTGTGTATGTGCACCGCAAAGCACGACTGAATAAGAGAGGGTAACGTTTCCGAGTACGGGCAATGCTGTCACGCTGCTGTGAGCCTTGTATTAGTACAGGTCAGCAACGGTGCCCCGATATGTAAATATAATGGGCTATGAGACGATGGCCCTGTCCGCACTTGTCATTCACGACGAATGAAAAGCCTCTTTGTGGGGCCGGCAAAGCTAAAACCGGGAGAAGGTCTACAACGTGCAGGCGTGGCTTTTAGCACGGAGGCCTGAATTGTATCGAGAGCGAGCAGAGTCAATTTGGATGTCGCCGCCGGCCAGAGTTAATGTTTCCTTCGCTGAAAGGTTATCCAGTGGGGGCGTTATCGGCGGACTTTTGGCGGTAGGCGTGATGGACAGGCTCAGCTCACCTTCCTCGCAGCTTTCACCCGTGTAGCCCGAATTGCAGACACAGACGCCGGTGATGCAGGAGCCATGGCCCCCGCACGCCGGGTTGGTGCACTGCCACGCCGGGATGTCGCACTCCGCGCCCTTCCAGCCGCTGTGGCAGAGGCAGCGCCCGCGCACAGTACTGCCCGTGCCCGCTGCACAGGACCGGGCACGAGGCTACGGGGGGGGGGGGGGGGGGGTGGGCAATCGGAGAAGAGAGGTGGTTGAGAGTCAGACCATCAAGTCAAGGAGGTTAAACCGTCACGCGAACTCCGGACGGCCTTGTCAAGGAGCAATAAACCGTCACGCGAACTCCGCTCATCCTCGCAGTGGCTTTGTCGAGCCATTGAACAAAGACGGTCACTGCATCACGCGCTTTCAGATGCGCTTCTGTGGCCGTCTGGAACGCTCTTCCTTCCGATATTAGAAAGCCACTGTGAGCTATGCACTTTTAAATCTGGATTGAAACCTAATTTCTTTAGAACTGCTTTTTTAATTAGTTTCGTGTCCTTCCCCCGCACCTCCAATTATCACGGTTGGATATGCACGGTGCGAAAGAAGTTCAACATACATACATATACATACATACAGACCGTCTGCGGATGTGTGTAGGAGAGGAAAACAAGCCCAGTCTAAGGAAACATCTGCACAAGCTTCCCTTCATTGCCTTAATGAGTCGAGGGACTGCTTATGTTGTTATGTTGTTACAATATTTACCATTACGTGATGGGGCTTGCCTTGGAGCATGATGGGATCATGAGTTATGAGTTATGTATGGCATGGCCATGTGAGCTCAATTTTCAAATTAATTCTCAGCACCAATAAATGGCAGTGACAAAAACATTCCAAATACAAAACATTTTTTGTTAGAATTTGTACAGTTCCCCATTCAGTAATAAGTTCATTTATGTCGTTTTTATAATAAAATTCTATAGAATGAAAACGCATATCTTGTGAAACTAATTTATAAAAATGAATAACTTTACTGTATTCATGAAATATGCATTTTCTTAAATTAAGCTGGGTGATGCGATTGGAACAGGAAATGGCTCACAATCAGAATGTTGCAAGTTAAAATACCGGTCAGAGTCAACTCAACCATCCATTCATTCATCGAGGTTTCATTAAATGGGTACCACCTTGTGGAAAGTCAACAGCAATTTATTTGTGAGGATAGTCTCCCCCACTGCCATGGCAATGTGGAATTTACATTACTTTCTCAGTGTTGTAAACAGTAAAATGCACCACCCTACACTAGTTTAAGCAGGGAAATAATTAGCTTGAAAGTGAAATAATGGATATGCATACACATGCTGTGACAATTTTGACTTTTTTTAAACATTGAATTTTTCGAATTGCATATTAAATTTCGAAAGAAATTGAAAAGGACCACGTTATTACACCACCAGCTGCAGAGCAGCCCATTTAGGAGACACAAAATCTCTGTCAAAGGCTTTCTCAATTCCCTACGCCAGGTGTGGCCAAAGACTTAAAGTGAAAGCTTTTGGTACGCAGCCATTCTTTAGTTGTGCCCACCGATCACCCTTGGCGTGGGCAACTTTGAAAAATCCAAAATGGTTCAAAAAAGCTCATGTAACTTTTTGTTTTTATGATGGTGCTGCCAAATGCCTGTGCTCTCTCTGCTGTGCTTCTGGTTAGATCCGTTTGCTGTTTAAAAATGGAGAAAAAAAACCCCACAGACGGTCTGTAAACTTTGTGGAAAGTAAGCCCACGGCCTCATATAAAGTTGGTTCAGTCTCCAAGCTATAAGGACTTTTTAACTGCCCGCTTCAGTCCTCGGTAAAGTATACGATGTGGTAAAGGCGCAGCCCTGCAATTTCTTTCCCAGGTCACCGCTTGCGGAAGGGGCTCCACAAGAGGGAGCTCTATAGAGCCGACTCGTCCATGCTGGCCACACGTCCTGTAAAAGGTGTGCGTACCCACACTCTACCCCACCGATCGCATGTCCCTGATATGAAAACGTTGTTGCGGAGAGTATTTCAGATCGATTGTGAAGACAAAAAAAATATATTCTTTTGGAAGAAAAGGTGATTTAGCCTGTTTGTCAAAGTATTTATTTATTCATGAGTCAATTCTCCGAAGACACTATTAATCATTTTTTTATGAAGTGCTCCATGGACAGAAGCTACAAGCCTCTCCATGACATTTCTATTTGTATGTCTTTGGGTGATGTGTTTTACTTTATTGTAATTTGCACTACGATCATGTGTGTGTATTGTTTGTTGGTGTAACATTCTTCCCCGCCCCTACTGGACATCCGTTAAAAAGAGCTTTATAGGTCATTGGATTCCTCCAGTATAAATAAATATTATGATTCTAATCTTATGTATACGGCTTTCATAAAAAAAAAAATCTTAAATCATTCAAAGTAAGCACAACACACTCAAAACAAGAGTCAAGAGATTCCATATCTCTATTGCATCAACGGGCAGGTTGTTGCAAGTCTGTAGGGCAAAGAGGCAACAACGACAACAGATTGAAGCTCGTCACCATGCATGAGCCAGCTCTGTTGACTCCCAAATGGTTAAAGAGCATTGCAATGAATTGCACGCATAGCTTGTAAGCCAATGCGTAGAAAACAATGTTATAACAATTTTATAATTGCACAAAAAATAGAATGGCAATCTAAGATGAATAATCCGTGTAATCAACTTTGGAGTAATATTTACTCTTGTATTTATATATATAAAAAAAACGGTACATGTGTATGTTTCTGAGCAAAAAAACAAATCTCAAACCTAACCCTACCGATAACCTTCCCTACTCGACATCAGGAATAAAATTCCTTTGATCCTGGGTCAAGCCCCAGGACAAAAAAGGCGAAGGAAAAAAAAGCATAGCATCTATACGGAATAAATATCAGTGGGGGGAAAAATAAACCTTTGCAAAATGAAACGTGGCCAACAGAGATTCATCACATTTTGTAGAGGCTGGTCAGATGAAATGTTTGTATTGGTTTTGGCCTCCTGTTATTCATCGTCAACACAAAATGATGACACCATTTGCTTACTGTTACAAAAATATGACGTTGAAGAAGCGGGAACATTTGACAAGATGATGGGAGGGGAAAATGTCTGGCAATCTAGTTGGTGTCAGCCCATTCACTAAACATTGCGAAATCAGGAGAGAGAAAAAAATGAAAGTGTGTCCTGCGTTGTATTCTCAACGTAGTGTATAGTATAATCAGTCAACGGTAAAGAACCAATAAAATATACTAGCTGTACCCAGCGTAACATGCAACGATCCAGCAGATCTTAGTTAAACATTCACCCATTTATTTTAAATTGTTTAACTTATATTTTTTTAATCATAGATTTTTCCCAACACACAATCGTCATTTTCTGGGTTCTTTTCCGACACTACACTAGGTGAAGCAAACGATCTGACTATTGACAGAGCAACGTATAATTGGAAGCCAGCTGAGTTGTTGCAGACGTCCTTAGCCTTTTATTAAAATAAAATGTGCACTGAAAGATCTACAGCAGAAGACAACAGCATGTGAGGCTACCATGAGACATACAACCATCAGGTGCGAATGATAGCCTCTGTGCTATGAGAATGGCGTGAATGCCGAATGCACTTACACATCGAGATGGGTAATTGAATATCTTTATACCAAGGAATCACTCGTGCTCGAGATATTTAGAACAAAATAAAGACTGTAATGGAACGGCTTGCTCAGTAAATAGCACCAATTGAATAGGCCTGATCCACATTCATGAACTTTAAACCCCAAAGACCACAAATAAAAAAATAATATTCACGAATAACGATAGTTTTAAATGTGGTATAAAAGGAAGACTTTATTCATGGTTTGGCAAAAAATTTTAAACTCCACTTCATGTGTCATCAGGGTTAGCTTGAGTGTGGATTGATGATGCCGATGATCACCATCGTCATCGGCATGATCAATCCACCGCTGAATAAAGGCCTCCAAAAGCCATCTCCGTCTTTCACAGCCCTGCCCACGACCTGGTGTCATCCCTCCCTTTGCGGCGCACTCTATTGTTAGCCCTGACCACAGACCACCAATCTGTTGTATATTTCTTTTAAAAAAGAAGAAGCTAATTACAAGATTAAAAAAAGTATCTATCCTGGAATGACACACAGTCGTATGACTCTTTTTCAACAGGGTCCCGATTTGGATTTTTATTGTGTATGCTGTACTTCTTTTGCACCCTACATAGGCAACCATGCTTATCGGAGATGAAGGGGAAGGACATCAAACTAAACACAAAAGGCAGTTCTAAATAAATTAGTTTTTAATCTATATTCAAAAGTACTTAGCTCCCAGTGGCTTCCTAACGTCTGAACGAAGAGAGTTCCCGACGGCCGCAGAAGCGCATTTGAAAGCACGCGATGCAGTGACCTTCTTTGTTCAATGGCTAGCCAAATGTTTTCAGCCAATTAATTAACTTTTATACAAGTGGGAGACAACCGGGGTGCCTGGAGAAACCCCACGATCTTGAGGGGGCAACGCTCCATTGCCGTACAGGTGGAACCAGATGGCAATGAGTCAACTTGCTGTACTGCCTTCTCATAGAGAGCCAGGGTATGGCACCTCGACGCCCATGGGGTGTTTCAAAATATTTGTGCGATCTACCACAATGTTGGATTACAGGTGTACACCACCATGTCACAAGTCAACCATGCACGAGTCTTTTTAAAAGGGAAACCTGCGAAAGGTACAAAGGAAAAATGAATAATGTACAGTACGAATTTTGTGTAAGTGCAAAGAAGATAAGTGCAAAAAATAATGCATCCCACGTAATAAAGTGAAATCAAATGGAACACAAGGTAGGATAATTGTAAATATATAACGCTATATTTTGCAATAGGATTATAGGCAATGAAAAAGTTTACAAAACTAACGATGCATTACAAACTCGCTCTGAAACCACTGCTGGCAACTTTATATTATTTGATAATTTAAAACCCACATTTACAAGCGCAATGAAATAATTACAAGTGTCTATTATGAGGGAACACACAATGTTTGCAACGCCTTATATATTTGGAGTGCACGCTCAGTGGAAAGATGCACGGAAATTTAAGTTGTGCAAAACTGCCAACATTTTCCAAACCTTCGCATGGAAGCTTTTGAGTTGACGCTGTAAATTATTTTTGATTCAATGCACCATTGTTTTTTTACCGTCATCATTTTGGCAATGCCTCAGTCGTGGAAAATTTAACCTAAAATCTGACGCTCATAATAGTTTTGTTGGATGAGGTCGTGTAATAAACGTGTCGTTAAAGCCTCCTCCACCGGACACAGCCAATTAATAAAAGTGTCACGTGGATCCAACGGGTCCGAGTTTATGACTTCTTCAGGTGCATCACCGGTGTCGTCGTTGGAGAACGAACTGACAAAATTTGCATGGCTAACGACATTTCGCTGGAGATGACATTCCAGCATCATCTGGTCATTAACAGGAGCTCAGATCTCGAGTCGCAAACTTATTTATTTATACGCGTGAATTCTATTAAGACACTATTGTAAAATTTTTTTAGATCTCCAGCAAAAAACGTCGTTAGCCATTTAAGTGCTGTGAGTTTAACTCTCCCGCAACGGTGCTGCTAAAAGCATTAAGCAAATTGGCACCTTTGATTCACGTGATAATGTGTCAGGTGGAGGGGTTTACGGACGACTACCTAGGCCGAAAAAAAAACCAACGATGAGTCATAACCTTGGTCGCAAAAGCCGACGAGCTTCGAAAGAAACACGTGCAGCGCTGTGGTGTTCGTCACAATAAAAATAAAATAATAAGCAGGTCTCTCCTCGATTTAAAGCTTTCGTGACTGCAGGGATTCATCTTCTTGGTTCTTTCGGTAAAGTCACGTAGAAGGGAAATAATAAAAAAATAAAAAATTGACATTTATTTTTATCAAACATTTATTTGTATTATTTTATTATTTCCCTTATACGTGACTTTACCGAAAGAACCAAGAAGGGGTCTCTCTTCGGTCATACATAGTGAGCTCGTGAAAGCCAAAAACTTCCCCACGATGAGGGGCTTGGTCCCCAGGGACCATATTCTGCGAGAAACTCTGAAAGGATTTATGTTTTTTTTATCCTGAGAAGGAATCCAACTTAATCTCTGTGAACGACCAAGAAAATGTATATCCTCCTTGTGCTCCCTGCGAGAGAGCTCAAGTGCAAAGTTGTATTTGAAAGAGGCAGGTGCATCTCGAGAAAGCGCACAATCCAATTGCCTTATCTCTCTGGAGAACACACTCAGCGGCCAGTCAAGGTGCTTACGATGGACGTAAGAGAAGTGGAAATGTTGAAATACATCGAAGGCTTCTTTGCCTATTTCATACAAACAAAACATTTACGTAACGTTTTTTTTTAGCAATGTCACGTTTTCTTATCATCTTTGAAGACAATGGTTTTAAAAGTCATGTTTACTGACCTTTCCCAAGGGCCCAAAATATATTGTAAATGCCTATTTTATACTTCCCAGTACAAATGTATTCAGAAAAGTCATCCAACAGTTAAAGAAATGTCGAAATTTAAATTCTAGATATTTAAAAAGAATATAAAAAAAAAATTCCTCTCAAGTGAAATACTATTTTTGTTGCATTTAAATAGAAAAGCTTCGAGTCACGCATGCGAAACATTAATTTAGAAAGTTTTATCAAATACACGCGAAAAATATATGCACATAAATAATACAGATTAATCATAAGGCTATCGCGAATTTATGACTTTAAAGTGTAAATTCTCACACTGAATCGGCGCACAAGCATTTCGTGACAACTTTAATGAAGTGTAGCTCTTTGAACAATTTTTTTATGTTTTATGTATGTGGTTTGTGCTAAACCCCGTGAAATATGTAATCTGTGTTATATGACAATGGGTTGTGATGAAAAATTACAAAGTTTAAACTTTTAGGCACTTGATAAGATATTTTCAAAGGAATACGATGATCCAGAACTTTTCACAAGAGCAAAGTAAAACGTTAAACAGACAAGTAAACCCATAACTTCTAAATATCTTAATATTGTTCGAATATTATTTTAGTGCTAGCCAATTATAGTCAATATTGATAATGGCAGTAATCGCATGAACATTGGTTTTACATTTTCATGGGAAAACAAATTGAGTATCTCTTATATAAGGCCACATTTACATACCAAATCAAGTATATTTAATCAATCTAAAGTATGTTTAGTGACTCTATGCAACCTCATTAGTTATATATTATTCTGATTGTTGTATGTGGTCTAATTAGTGTTAAGCTTGCAGTGCAACCATGCATTGATTCATCAAATAATATCAATTCAATACATGCGTACTGAATTGCATATATGAGACTGCGTGATTATTCTTACTTGGATATGTGGTATGTCATCGGTTCTAATCGCTAAACGCAGAAACGTCACCAAAATGCTAATTAAATAATTATTGATTGCTCAATTGAATCGCAAATCTGAATGATGGCAATTCATTAAATCGCTGGTACGATGGTTTGGCTGCCAATGACTAATTGCATCTCTGGCTTTAAGCACCTCTTTATTGAAATGCAAATAAAGTGCAGCCTGGCAATTTCCTGCTCATGCCACAGAAGGCAGGACTTCCACGACGAGATCGAGCTCTGAGGTGCACCTCCAGAGGGCATCTGATCTACTCTTGCTTGCTGGCGAGATGTCTTCTTGTAAGACGTCAGAATACCTGCAAATTACTTCACCACACTAGAGTTGACAATCAGCTAACTTTCGATTTAAAGCTTTCGTGACTGCAGGGATTCATCTTCTTGGTTCTTTCGGTAAAGTCACGTAGAAGGGAGATAATAAAATAATGAAAATAAAACATAATAAAATAATTCTCACGACGTTTCGGCCACAACGCAAGCAGCCGTCCTCAGGTGAAGAACAGGTCTGTCGGAAAGACAGCTGTTCTTCACCTGAGGACGGCTGCTTGCGTTGTGGCCGAAACGTCGTGAGAATTATTTTATTATGTTTTATTTAAATTTTTATTATTTTATTATTTCCCTTCTACGTGACTTTACCGAAAGAACCAAGAAGATGAATCAGCTAACTGTGGACTACCTATTTACACTGCTGGTGAGACAGGCAAGGGGATTTAATGGGAGACCGAACCTCCGACCTCTGGATTGCAAGTCCAGTGTGCTAACCATTAAACACAACGGACTTGCATCCGTCGTATGTTCGGTCTAATAATAATTTACATTCATAAGAAGAAGCCCATTAAACTACGATAGCATGTGTTTAGTGTGCTGTCCTTTCCGCACACCTCCGATTAGCATGGTTGGTTACGTACGGTGCGAAAGAAGTTCAATATAATAATTGTTTTTTTACCCTTTTATCTGGCAACAAAACTGACACCTTTTTTACGAGGAGTCATGTTTGCATAGACCACAATACCTGCAGTCATAATGCAAACAAACAAAAAAGTTCAATATACCTACTTAAAAAAGCAGGTTTTTTTGCGTCGAATATTTATGTTGGAGCACTACTAGCCCATACGATCCAGGTATCCCAGCTGGTTTTAAGTGGAACACATTGCCACGTGTTGTAGGGAGACAGAGAAAAAGACTGCGGCTCAGCGTGACCTTCTGGACGGGATCTCTGTGGAGGTCAGCAGTGGCAGGAGGGAAGCCTTGATGGGAGATGGGTAAACTCCACCTTTGCGTGGCTTTGAACATCACAATTATTTCTGACTGTTGTTTTTCGTGGACACGACACGATGAACATTTAGTGTCAGTCACACCAAATGAAATTCTGCACAATGGCAAGGTAACGATGCATAATAACCGTAGATTTAGGCATGTATACTTTAAGACATGTCAGTTGTAGTCTTTGAAATGTATGACATTCATTGCACTTTTGTTTTCAAATGTAATTTGCCACCGTTGTTACCTAATAGTGAAATTACCATAATCTGAAAATGAACACTTTCAACAACCGACGCTGGCCATAAATGAGAATAAAAAAACATCATGAAGCTAAAAGAAGTGAAATTAACTTTGGTGCAGGGGGACTTCCAATGCCTCCTTTCAGTAGTGCATGGTTTGATGACAATAGCAGCAAGCATTGTCATTTAAAGACTAAAACTGAAAATGTGTGAAGCTGAAAATAAATATAAATCAGTTTCATACAGTTTGAGCGTATTTAATATGTTGCCTGTCAAATTCCGTCATGCCCCTCAAAAACGAAATTAATAAATGTCATCCAACAATTACATTCCACGGCACTTCATTATTTTACGAAGGCAAAGCAAAACATTCTGACGTACGCATTCCGCTTTCATCGCAGGGTCGCGAGAGGTGGCGGTGGCTTGTTGAGGCTTTCATCAGAGGTCGCAACCGGGTACCCGATACCCGTACCCTACCCGATACCCGGCTACCCGTACCCGGCCGGGTACGGGTACGGGTAGCCGTTTGCGACCCTGGTGCGGCCGGGTACGGGTACGGGTAGGCCGTGAGTCACTGGTGAGTAACCGTTTGTCACTCATTTCGGGTAGGGTACGGGTACGGGTAGGGAACGGGTACCCGTACCCGGCCGGGTACGGGTACGGGTACCCATTTGCGACCCTGGTGCGGCTGGGTACGGGTACGGGTAAGGAATCAAAACCCGTTTGCGACCTCTGGCTTTCATCCAGCAGTGGATTGACCATGGCTGTTGTTGATGATGAGTATATTTATATTTAAAATGCTGCTGCTAAGCTGAATTCGCGGTACGCTTGGATGCTGTGTGTGCTTGTGCTATGTCCCGTTTTGGGTGTGTGTTCAGGGCCAATTTAAACTTGGTATTCACCGTGTACTATATTTGCATCTTAATATGTTTTGACATCTACGCCTTATTTTATAATTTACATTTTGAAACAATATTGCTCAATACTTTTTATGTTTTAGAAGGCAATTTGTGACAGCCCGTGTGCGAAACAGTGTCAAATGCATTTCATTTTTTAGTGTTTTGATTTTTTCAACCCCATTACATTTATGTAAGGATTATAAACTGCTCATTAACATAAAATAGTATTTGCTCTACTTGGGAATGGGATGCTGAATATATAAATCTCACCGAAACACTGTCATTAAGATTACATTTTCCAAGTGTAAAAAAAAATATCAGAGAAGATGGTAATTGCAATCGTTTATAATTCATCTTCTGAAGGACAAAAACAATACGTGAATAAAATAAGTAAAGGACAATCCTTTACGAAAATTACACTCAAAATTAAGAGGGAAAGACATGCCATGCCACATTTTACGGGTGATATGCAGACGCAAATTCTCAATGTCCGCAGCCAAGTCAATCTGTAGTGCCAAGAGTCCCCGAGTCCTTGAATTGAATCATATTCCCGTCGCTCAGCATGGTGCGAGGAGCATTAGCCCTTATTTTTCTATTTCTTTCAGCTTTGCAAACAGGATTAAAAACTCAAACATTTTTGCTTACACAAAAATCCATTATCTCTGTCCTGAAAAAAGCAAACAAACAGACACACTGAGACACACACGCACGTGCGTCAGAGGCCCTCACATTTTCTGCCCGAGTTGTGTGTGTGCTCACAAAACAGTTGAAATGTTGCGTTTATGATCGCAATTCATGTTTTTGATGATTTTATTTTTTATACTTGCAAGCTCTAGATGCAATTCTACAAACGTGACAAAACAAGCCCATTTTCTCAAAGGACTCGCCAAATCGAAAATACATTCTGTAAAAAAACAACCTTATTCTGTACCGTTAGGCCGTCCGAATGTGAAATATTGTGTTGCTTTGTACGATGTACAAAATGGCCAATCTATGGCAGTCAACCAAAAAGAATGCCTTGAATGGCTGTGAAAGCTCAAATATAATCATCATGATTTAAACCTTGAAGACCACTATAATAACAACAACTGCCAAACATCATACTATATAATACAATGATCTCTGTGGCCTTTATAAAGGCAGAACTTTGTGATATTTTGGTCACGGAAAAGAATGGTCAAGAACACTGACCTCAACCGTCAAAAAGGTCACAACAGGGCAGCACTTTATGTTATTAAAACATCAGCTGACATGACAAAGGGATGCCTTGTAAAGGAAACTGCATTTGCCGAAATAAATATCATCATGAACAGAGTTTGAGCTTCCCCCCCCCCCCCCCAATACAATCTGCACTTGTAAAAAAAATACTTTTAGAGGCAAGATTAAATATGAGAAACTATGAATTCCCACCAAAAATCGACCACTCAGCATAAAATTTGTAAATATTCACTCAATCTCTATATCATATATTTACTCAACGTCTCTTGCCTTCATACCTCTCTGCTATGAAGGTAGTTTTAATGACGCGTGTGTTTGATTTTTTTTGTTTTGTGTGCTTGTGTCCCACTGCCAATGCAGTATCACACATTTATGTTGAATGTTGTTGTAAATAGAGCCCGTTAACTGTGCTTGCATTGCACCACGCTTGCTGTGTGTGCTCGTGTTTGCAGAGACTGCCAGCTACAGCTCAATCGGCGAGCGCAAGGCATGAGGTGAAATAAGTTGGAGTGCATATCCAGCAGAGTAAATGTCCCAAATCCAAAGCACATGTTAAATTTACATTTCTACCAATGCCAGTTAAAGTCAGATACCAAAATGTTTATTGATTTGCATTAACTACTGTCATGGTGTAACGGTTCGCATACCGAATTTCAGTATGCGAATGAATGACTCTGATGCATGGAGCTAAGCTCAGTGTCACTCAGAAACCAGGTGAAGGAGGTGGGGACTCTAAGAAAGAGAACGGCCTTCAAGAAAGAGGCGGAGGCCTTGAAGTGTCCCTAAATGGTCGGTGTAGATCAAAAGCTGCGAATGTGCAACAGTGATGGGCGCATTGGAGAAACGACGTCTGGCAGTGGCCCTGGTCCTTGGTGTAGAGACGAGGTCGCGCTGCCGTGGAGAGCTCTACCATGCGCTGCAGTGCAGGGTGACGGGTGAGAAGAAAGATACGGTGGGGGCGACAGCAAGCGAGGCGCAGTGGCACAGGCAGGCAATATTGTCGCTGACCCTGCTGGCGATGGGAAGTTAGTGGAGGCAGCGGAGGGAGGCGACGGAATCTAGTCGAGGATCACAGATGCCGAGGATGACGTGAACGAGAATGTATTGCAAGCATTGGAGTTTCTTGGTCGAACAATGATGGGGCTGTAACAGTCGAGGCCCAGGCCTTACTTTGCTGCAGGGAAAGGGTATTGTCGATTTCGGAGGTGATAAGTGGACGTAAAAGATGGAGGACACTGAGGTGTTAGTTGTCAAGGTCTGACAATGTGGTTGACGTACACGTCAAAGGAAAATGTTGAGTCGGGAGTGACAACGAGGAACTTGATGTGGTCGGAGAATTTGAGAGTGGAGCCAGCGAATAGTATGCCAGAAAGGGAGCGTGGGCAGGGGCGGTTTCTTCATTAGGGCGATTGGGCGACGCACCACCAATCTCCGCCGTTACTGTGCCTCTGGATATAGTCCAATCAGCGTCATGTCACGTTCTGTGGAGTACCGCCTCTTTTTGGGCGATTTCACTCTGGCTGAGAATCGCCCAGAGTGTTCCCATAGACTTACATTCAAAGATGTTTTTTTTCGAACGGCGGGCGCTGCAATGCATTCTCTATGGCTTCCGGGAGGGCTCGCACTAACGTGCTTACGTCATCATACGTAAGCACGTTTTAGTCAACAATATTATTTGTCGCTACCTCGTGGAATCTTTAATAAAAGAAACTGAGTGGATTGTAATAATAGTGAGTATAGAAACAAACAATATGTATTGTAAGAGTCACTTTATTTTCCATTAATATTAAAGAAGTGAAGTTGCCTTTACATGCTTAAGCTGTTAATTTATCCATTGCATGGGTGGACCTTATCCTTATCAATCATCCAGACATTTGCCCCCCCTGAGAGATTTTGCAGGAGCCGCCACTGAGCGTGGGTGTGGTGAGACGCTCTCTGATGCCGATCAGAGTGGCTTCGAATTTAGAAGCATTCTAGAAAAGACCACTACAGCAAGACGGCAGTACGCTCGGCAAGTCTCTAAAGTTCAGAGGTGTTGGTGGAATCGACAGAATCAATAAGCACGCATTCGGCTGCAAGTTATTAATTTGATAACAACTATTATACCTTACATGAGATCTACAGTTCAGTATATCAAGTAATTTCAGTGCCGCACGTACGCGACGTTAAAGCGATGCATTATTTAAGTTGGAAAGGCATTCCGGATGATTCATCTGCGTTTGTTTGCTGAGGCAGGCAACACTTCTTCCAAAATAATCTCTGTGCCCAAACACGTAAAATATGTGGAGTGATGGAATTGCAAAGCCATGGCAAATGGGAAAAAGTCACCGAAATGAATACCTGGTACGCAAATGTTTAATATTTGATCAATATTGGACAAATGTTGCTGTGTAAGTTACAACCATGTCTACGTGATAACTGCTCTCTGACGGAATCATTGGTAAGTTTTCTTTAATATTCAGTGTGTGTTTGTGTCGAAGTCATTCAGAGTGTGGCAATGGCTCCTGCTAAACACTTTTGTATGCGCAGTGGGTCCATTTAAATTCAAGAATTGTGGCTCACTCGGAGCTTTGTGCTAATCTGTGCTGCTTGATTTTTTTTTCTTCCTCCTCCAGAAAAGTGAATTGAAATAAAATTGACGGCAATTCCTTAAAATCTTGCACAAAACTTCACACGAGACTACATTTCGCGTGAAATCTCTGGCACGTGCACGATAACACCGACGAAAGTGTTGAGTGAGTCGGTGATGAGATGGCACCCGAGCATGTCTTCAAAGCACGTGGCCAGGAGAAGGAGTGTTGGAGAAACAGCTGGTCAGGCGGGGCTCGCTGTAATCATGTGAGTGAGCTTGGAAGCTTGCTAACAGTCCGGTGAGCAAATCGGTTGTGTGTGCTAAACAGCTGGGCAAATGCAGCAGAGTAGTGGAGGAGAGAGCAGGTGGGTGAGCGGAAGGAGGGCGTTGAGTTCGACATGGATGAGGGTCCGCCTTCGCGAGTGGGTGGATAATAAACGGAGCGTGGCCACCTACGTATGTGGGGTGACGATCCGATTTTTCGTCAGAGTGCTGTGGAGGCGAGCACGTGCGTGTGTGTGTGAAGGAGAGTGGGGAGCGGTCGTGTAGCGGTTAGCGCGCTGCGCTATGAACCCTGCGACACGGGTTCGTATTCCCGCTCACTGCCAACATCAGTGACAATTATCTGAACCGGTCCCGGGCATCCCCTAGGTCGACTCAGCCTCAAATGAGTAGCTGGTGCGGTGTGTAAACATCGCCACTAGGGAGACAAAGGCGGTCGGGCGTGGTTGCTGGCCACCCACCTCCTCGTGTACCGTTCCGGCCTTCATAGGTGCTCGCTAACAGAACTTGCCCCTACAGTCTGTTAAGGCTACATGGGGGATCTTTGTCTTTGTGTGAAGGAGATGGCTGTGGATGTGTCTCAAGAGTCGCGTGGATGAGGCGAGCGAGCGAGTATGTTGTGGAATGTCTGAGAGCGTGTTGGCGTGGCAGGGTTGGGTCGAGGGGGAAAGGTGCTCGCGAATAAATGGGTGGGGGAATGTGCAATTTGAAGAATGGCCAGCTGAGTGAAATAATGAATACATTATTAAAGATATGTATTTTTATCCCAAATAAGACACGTTTAAAAACGCGCTTTGTGCGCGTTCACAATTGTTACTGAAATATGCATAACTTATGACGACAATCTAAAATTATTATTTTAACGTGAAGCACTGTTTGAAATCAGATGATAGCATCGTTTCTGTGTGAAAGGCATTTTAACGCGAAGAATTTTTGAGACAATTTTAGAGAGCGGCGATGATAAAATGGATAACGTTGACGAATGATACTGCAGCTCACGTTGACAATAATTATCGATGACCGAGTGTAACGATGATAACTAACCACGACAGCCTTATTAATATTATTTATAACACCCGCAACGAGGCTACGTCCTCTTTTAACCCAGCCCGGAGGCCGGGAATTTTACAGACGGCTTGCGGACGGGCCCTGTGACACGTGTTGAAATGCTGACCCCCCCCCCCCCCTCCATGAACAAGTGGCCTCCAAATCACTGACCACAAAGGCGTGCAAAGAATTGTGAATAGGTGCGCGCGAGTGGTGGAGCAAGAACAGAAGCTTTGTAATGTATGGCTCGCCCAGGAAAGAGAAAAAGTGATTTTCTGAAGGCCTTGTTGCGCCTCAATAGAATGTAAATGGCTTCCCCGTCACAAAGCAAAACCTATATCGGTTCTATTAGGGCTGCTCAAGGACAGCGAGTTAATGTTTTCCTACGCACCGTGCTCTATTTGAACCAAGGCCCCAAAGCCACATTTACAGAATTAATTGGGTCTCACAATTTTGTTCTTCAGTTCACCGACACATGTCCAGATCACTTGCACGTTCCCGAGGTATGAGCCAATCAATGAAAGTCATATGAAGGAACGAAACAAACTAAAAGAATCAATGACGATTATTACTAAATGGCCCGTGTATGAATACTCAACGATGGCATTTAGACTTAACAACACGCACATAAGCACTCAGCCTTATCCAGACCACGAACTCAAAGAAACGGAATGTTAATAAAGTGCTAAAACAGACCTGGCATTCACAATTCACACTTTAGAAAATGGGAGAATTTGACATTGGACGCAGGTGACCTTGTGGTTTTAAGATATGTGCATTGCTCACATGTTGGTAAAGAAAAATAGGCCACATAATAATTCATACCCACACTGCCCCTCTTCCCCCCTAAAAACCTACCCTGAACCATAATAAGATTATTGATTAGGCTCAAGGATCAATAATGTTGGTCTCATTTTTACCATCTTGCTTATATTGTGTCTTGGTTTTTGCCTCATGTTGTGGTTTTGTTTGCTCCGTTAGACAAAATGTAACATTGCGCATTAGTTCCATATAATCGATTACTTGCGCGTGCAATTCTAGTCATGTATTGTGAGCAGCATTCGAACCAATTGTAATGTATTGATAGATAGTTTTAGGCCTAATCGACATACGCATAGTAAAATTCCACTCAGTGGCCGGTCGCTCGATCTGCTTTTCTGTGTTCCCAGCAGTTTGGAGTTCCCTACCCCCAGCCATCTGCGTTGTTGGACTGCTTGCCCCTATTCAAACCCAGACGACCTTCCTCTTTCTTCCCCTGCCTAAGAATTACTGTCACTGTGACTGAAAAATAAAGGTATTTACATCCCTCCTTTCCCCAGGATACCAATTGTTGCACTGTTTTGTGCAGGGGTCCTGAGATGAGGTTGCATTTTAGGTAATGCAAACATTGCAATTGTATCGTGTACATTATCTTTGGTTCTATCGGTAAAGTCACGTAAGGTAGAAAAATTATAATAGATCACGACATTAAGATCGCCACACAAGCAACCGTCGTCAGGTGGGACGGTGGATTACTGCAGTCACGAAAGCTTCAAATCAAGATTGTATAAATTGTAAATTATCATGTACTTATTCCTTATTTAGATGACTCACAATGTGCTGATTTGTGAGCCATCTGCATATCGCGCCCCTATGCTGCAGCACACCAAAACCAAACATGGTGCCTCACAGCACGTGCTAGAGTTATCCAGCAAAAAGCGCAATTATTTCACGTTCATTTAAATTCCGCAGGTCTGCAAGGCATATTTATGTTGGCAACTATGTTGCAAAATGTTATTTCAGTGGCCGCTTGACAAATCCGTAACTTCCAATATTCGCAGAAATGTTTGCATGCAAGTAGAAATTGAATTGCTTTGAGAACTAAATATAAATAAATACATAACATTGTCATTGAGGAGACAAATTCCATGCACATGCATGGTTTTCCTCCTTAAATAGTTTTCCTTAAGCTTAACAAACATTGTAATGTATGGAATGTGTAACTCTTTCCCACATTCGTTCGTCCTCGCGATAATAACGATGTGCTCGAAGCCTCCCAACGAGATTCGTCACACAGTATACATAACATGACACGTAATTACATAATCTCGTGATTTCACACATAATGATGTCATCACTCTGACTGAAAAAGGCTCTTATCTATTTATAAGGACTCGTTTTTGATTGCCAAGTTTTTGTCAACACTTTGATCAATTTAACTATTTTTGTTCTACAATAAATCCCTCATAGCAAGTAAACTTTATAATGGAATGTAATTTGTATTTGATCTTCTTCGAAATCAATCGTGACTCCATGTTACAGATAGACAGACTGATGCACATACAGACATACACAGACGGATAGAGAAAATACATCAACGCTTTCAACTTTGGTCGGAAAGTGTTAAAAACCAACCTCTTGTTATTATAGTGCAGTAACATTCAATCATATGCACGTATATTTAAATGCACAGACTTCTTCAAATGAGGCTTAAAGGCAAGTCTTTGGCCTCGGATATTAAAAACCACATTCCAAAATATTAAATTATATCCAGGTAATGAACTACAGCAGATTAAATAATAATATGCTCATTTATTATTTACATATCAAAGTATGGCTATATTAATAAAAGTTTGTTTGAATGTGTCCCATGTTAAAATGTAAAAAAAAAATGCAGTAGCCTAAATGTAAGTCATTCAAACTATATACAGTCGTATGGCGTGCATCATTGAATGTACTTGTGAGAATTAAAAATCCGGAGGTTCAAATTAAAAACATGGAAAAACACATTTTAGACTAATTGGCATAACACAGTATACTATCTAGCCAATATACTGGCACAACTTTTATTTATAAATTCCCATTATATACAGCACCTAATTACTCAAAATGTCATTGCAATTAATCACCATATCTTTCTTTAAGTGTCATTACCATACTTCTACGGCACCCATTATTAACTACAACATCACTTGCATCGCCCACGGTTATGACAGCATCTCTGGCATTTCTTACTGCCAAATTAAAAGCAGCTGCACTCATGATAGTTTACACCATTTGTTTTCCTGGGATTTTTGCACACAGCGTTGGTGTACGGTGTTTTTTTCTGCAATATTTTGCTGTCTTTTCTTGGATTTATTGTTTGCACTTAGTCACATAGTCACTTTAAGATGTTTTTTATTCATGTTTTTGTTTTTTTGTTTGTTGCGGTTGCACCCGATTCAAGATCCGAATGGCTCACAGGGCTACACCAAATAAATGAAACTTGAAACTTGAACTCCTTCTCACTAAATTACGAACCAAAATATGTTGGCAACAAACCGCAGGAGTGCCCATTAAAATACTCTCGATACTGGATGGTTAAAAATCTATTGAAAATGGAAATGGTCAACCTACTTACATTGTCATAATTGGCGCAGATGCGTGACAAATAAAATAAAAGAGCAAATATTTTGATACCCAATTGCGAGGATATAATTCCAACGATTGCTGACAGTTTTTTGCACTTGTGTTTATAGCACGGATTTGTGGGTCCTTGGAATGTGCCACAGAGGTGATATAGTACATGTGTAGTGATGTTAAATGGATCACTACGGTGCGTAGCGCCAAGTGCCGTAGAAATGGGCAGAGGCTAACACCGTGCAGCCACTAGGGGCATGGTACTGGGTGCTCGCAGAAGAAAGCAAGATGAGTCCTACCGACAGAGTAGGGGATAACAGCCTCCGCTAGCGCCGCAGGTAATTGCCGCAGAGTCGGCCACTGGGGGACTGTGGTGGGGGCGGCTGGCGGTCGGGGAAGGCATGTGAGGACGAGTTACCCCGGCAACAGGTTAAGCACGTGATGGGCCAGGGTGAGTAATGTGGGCCAAAGGTGAACGAGGGGACATGGGAAAAGTAGTTGAGAACGTCTGGAAAGTTCCCGAAGGAGGCGTGGTTAAGGGCAGAGCCAGAGAGGGAACAGGTGCGGTGTAGCCTAGAACCGTCGGGAATATTCCAGAGGTAGGCGCGGCCGAGGATGGAGCCAGGCTGCGCTGAGAGAGATAAAAGGGAAGCCCCGATATGCGATCGAGGCTGTCTGCAGATGAATTGGAACCCAAGTGCTACTTCTACGTCACGTTAGCTGCTCTGACCCAATTATAGTTATCCCTTATGCGAGAGAAATAGGTGTATTGTGGCCCTATGCCGAACAAGAGTGAGAATGGTAAGGCACTGCCTTACCAACATTTACTTCATCTGGAATGGTACATTCTAAAAACAAAATGAAGGTATCCCTATGGGTTCTTTCTTACCACCGGTGGTAGCGAATTTTTAATGGAGAAATTTGAAACAGATGCCATCCTGAGATCCACCCTACATCCTTCTCTGTGGAAGAGATACATAGATTACACTTTCGTCATCTGGCCACATGGCCAGCCAGCACTCAACCAATTTTCATCAATTCTATACACCCATCCATCAAATTCACCATGGAAGTAGAAAATGATGGCAAACTACCATTCCTGGATGTTTTGATCGAGAAGAGGCCTGATGGCTCGTTGGAACATTCCATCTACAGGAAAGCCACCCACATGGATTCCTATCTAAAGCCTGACTCCCACCACCATCCGGACCAGAATAACTCCCTCCTCAAAACACTACACCATAGGGCCCGCTGCATCTCCGACCAACATCACCTAGCCAGTGAACTGGAGCACGTACGGAGCACGTACACCAAGCCCTCAAAATGAATGGATACTCAGACCACACAATCCGCAAAGCTGTATCCCCAACCATGGGGAGACAACCATCTGAGGACCCAATCAAAACCATCAAAATCTTAAACAAACACAAGATCCAGGTCCGATTAATACAGTACACAAAATCCGTGATTTGATCCCATCTGTGAAGGATGTCATTCCTGACATGCAATAGCCTGGTGTCTACAAATTAAGTTGTGTCTGCGGCAGCAGTTATATTGGGGAAATGAAACGACATGTCTTGGACCGTGTTCACGAACACAAGGAAGATTTGAAACACGGCAGAACCAATACCTCTGCCGTGGCTGATCATTGTTATAACGCAGTGGACTCGCACGATATTGTTTTTCCGAGACCAAGGTACTCTGCAAACCTTCGGGCTACCATCAAAGATTTGTCCATGAAGCCATCCATATATATAAACACAGAGACAATTTCAACCAAGAAGATGGGTATAAGCTGAGCAATCATTGGAAGGACGTTAACCAAGCAAAGTCGTAACTTGCTGTGGTGCTTCCATTCTTCCCTTTTGTTTGGCTGTTATCTCCGACTCTCTGAGTTGCATTGCCCTGTTAGGGGTCTCACTAACATGGCCACCTCTACCCGATGTATCGATGGTTCTGGCTGTGTGATGGGCTGTGTGCCTCACTGGCGTGACCACCGTTGCGGTGATTCTCTTGCGTGGACGCGCTTGCCTCATTGGAGTGTACTCAGTTTGTTTGTAGAATGTTCCATTACAGGTGAAGTATGTATTGGTGAGGCAGTGTCTCACCAGGGCTGGTACATCAGCATTCAGTCTGTGTTGGACCAAATCTTGAATTATTGCAATGGTAACGGCCACAGGAACCTTGGTGAACAGAGAAACTACGTAGAAACTCACGAGCAAGTCACCTGGGGACAGTGAGATGTCTTTAATTCATGCTACCAGGTGAACTGCATTACGTACAAAAGAGGTGGTCTTACCAGTGAATGGCTGCAAGGTCTCAGACAGATATTGGGCCAGTTTGTAGGTGGGTGAGCCAATGGTGGAGACGATGGGACAATGGGGTGTACCACCTTCTGTATGGATTTTTGGTAAGTCATACAGTCTGGGTGGTCTAGCAGCAGAAGGTTTTAGGGAAAACTTTTGGTCTGTTCAATTAATGAAGCTGAATCAATGATTATACTGTTCGTTTTTGTAACGAGGCAGTTGGTAGGATCTCTTTCAATTTTTGTGTAGCTACTATCATTAAGTAGGTCCTGAATTTTGTTATTGAACACGTTTTTGTCCATGATGACCGTGGCATTACCCTTGTCGGCTGAGAGGATGACGATATTTTCCATCTTTTTTTATTGAAATAACTCAAAGCGCTCCTCCTTACTGATGTTGCTGACTGGTATCTTAGCACTTTTGAGGGTTGCAGTGATTTCAGATCTTGTCACATCTGCAGCGATGTATCCCAAACCGTTTCACAGCCTGTCTAAGTTGAGTTTAGTGATAAAAAAACACTGTCTTGTCATAAACGGACAAGCAATTTGACACCACTTTAACTTTTTAATTTTCACAGATTTCATATTCTTTGGGTCTTTCAGTAAAGTCACGTAGATAGCTTCAAAGAAAATAACAAAAAACTACGACGTTTCGATCGCAACACGAACGCCTGTGTTGCGATCGAAACATCCTAGTTTTTTGTTATTTTCTTTGAACCTATCTACGTGAATCGAAGCTTTCGTGACTGCATGAATTACTATTTGGTTCTTTCGGTAAAGTCACGTAGAAAATAAAATCAAATAATAATAGAATACAACGTTTCGGTTGCAACACAAGCAACAATCATCAGGTAAGAATGAATGATAAAATACAGACACGGGAACAGCATAGGCAGACACACATGCAGATGATGGTTGCTTGTGTAGCAACCAAAACGTCGTGTTCTATTATTATTTGATTTAATTTTCTATGTGACTTTACCGAAAGAACCAAAGAGTAATTCCTGCAGTCACAAAAGCTTAAAATCTAGTTTGAACCACCTCTACGGGGAGGGTTTACTCACAACTCACACTTTACTTATAATGGAGAAATCTTTGGGAGAACGTTAATCAACCAGGATATGCGTTAACTGTGTGCTAGCCGACTCTCTGCGTTGCATTACATTACACTCTCTAATTTAGCTAAATTTGTTGTCAAACTTCCTATTTCTCGCTCGGTGTGTCTTTGTGTTGTGTGTCTCTTTCCACATTTGGGTCTGCCTATGCTGTTTCCGTGTCTGTGTTTTATCACACTTTACTTCTAATTTAGCAACTTTGGAAGAACACTAATCAACCAGGCTATGCGTTAACTGTGTGTTAACCGACCCTCTGTGTTGCATTGCATTACACTTTTTAATTTTACTAAATTTGCTTTCTAAAAGAAGCTAAAAAAGGAAAATCTGTCTCGGGTGTGGACCAATCAATTTCAAGGACAATGCATACATTATCAAAGTTGTGTTTTTTGTTTGCATTCCGACCGCAGGTATTGTGGTCAATGCAAACATGACTCCTTGTAAAAAAGGTGTCAGTTTTGTTGCCAGATAAAAGGGTAAAAAAACAATTATCATATTTTGCTACTGGCAAGGGAGGTTCCAATGGTGTAAATTTGCTTTCTCAAACTTTCGATTTTCTTGCTCTAAAGCACTGTCTCTCCTCCGGCCACTGTGGTCCAGAATTCCACACTGCTCCCTCTTTGTCCCCTCGTTTGTCCGCTGGTCCCACCTCCCCAGTCCTCTCTCTGCCCCGGCCCCTCCCCCCTATCTCTATTTAAGGCCTCGGCACAGATTCATTGTCCTTCTGTTTGTCTTGGTGTGTGTCTCGCTCGGTGTGTCTTTGTGTCTGTCTCTCTCTCAGCATGTGTGTCTGCCTATGCTGTTCCCGTGTCCGTGTTTTATCATGTATTCTTACCTGCTTGTGTTACAATCGAAACGTCGTGTTCTATTATTATTTTATTTTCTACGTGACTTTACCGAAAGAACCAAAGAGTACTATCTACGTGACTTTTACGGAAAGACCCAAATAATATGAATTCCTGCAGTCACGAAAGCTTTAAGTCAAAATGATTTCACAGATTAGTGATGCAAATTTATAATTGCTTGGTGCTCATGGATTATTGTCACTTACTTTGAAAGTGGCCTTGCACTCAAACAAATGTAAAATGACTCGTACATTGAAGGCACCGAAACTAAGCACCCATAAATTTCGATTTAAAGCTTTCGTGACTGCAGGGATTCATCTTCTTGGTTCTTTCGGTAAAGTCACGTAGAAGGGAAATAATAAAAGAATAAAAATAAAACATAATAAAATAATTCTCACGACGTTTCGGCCACAACGCAAGCAGCCGTCCTCAGGTGAAGAACAGGTCTGTCGGAAAGACAGACCTGACTTTACCGAAAGAACCAAGAAGATAAGCACCCATATTTCAAACCTTTCATTCAAAGCCACTGCTCCACACACATATAAACGCACTGCAGGAAGTGCACATTTTCCAAGTACGTATTCAAACAACAACATCGAGAATTGATGAATGCAGACTGCTATCACATGGTAATGTCAGACCGATGCAAGTGGAAGGTAACATAGAGAGGACGATCGAGAAAAAGATGTAGGGATGGTGTAGAGGACGAGGCAACTAAAATGGAGTGGAATGACATGGAAACGTACAAAATCGATGGGATATTATTATTTCCAACAGTGGAGAACTGCTGCTGCTGCAGGAAGTTTGTTGACCCAGTGATCTTTTATAAACGGGCAGGACAGGAAGAGAGATTCCTACCTAGTTTGGATATGTACACTCCATGTGAAAACAACGCCAGGAGGAATCTGTGTGGTCTTTAGGTGTGACGTTGATGCACACAACAGACTACCATTCAGATGCACTAATGACAATGCGATGGCACTTTGGGGAAACTCTGGCAGGAGGGAACATTTTTATTGTAGACAGAGCGAGATTCACTTTGATGGGAGCCTGGGGTTATTCTAGTTTCGGAGACCCCTCTTTGTATATTAAATTCCTTCCCTTTACTGGTTTACAACCACGCGTGCCCAATGCCAAATACCCCATTGCTATGTATACCTTGGCTTTTTGCCCTTTTGGTCTGAAATGTGAGGTTCCGAATTGGACAGCTACATCAAAGTTAAAGCGAACGAGACTATTTTGATTTCGGCACGTAACTGGTAGCAATACACATCTGATGCTATGGACGTAATTACACTTTAGGATCACAGTGTTAATGCGGGCTTGATTCCTTGCAAAAGGTATCCATTTGGTGTTTGGCCATCTTAACACCTGTTTAATTTGCCAGAAAGGGTGAAAACCTATTCTTATTCCCACAGCATTACGTTTCAACCATTGTAAAGCGGTCTATACATTTTTCCCTCCTCCCCTTCCTCAACATCCAAGGGCCCAGGCTAAAGCCCCTAAAGCCCCCCCATCCATTGCATAAATTCGGCCCCGAGTGTAGAAGCTGCGCTACTTTCCAGCGGGCACCACTTGCCCCGTGGCCTGTAAGTGCTGGGAAGGGGAGGTGGCTTCAGGCCGTGGTGCCCTCTCCGGCCTCACCTCGCGAGCAGTGCGGAGGCAGGAATCCTTGGTTACAGTGGCAGATCCCAGCCAGACACACCCCGTTGCCGTGGCAGCCTCCAGGACAACCTCCGACTGCATCTGATGGAACAGCAACAAAGCCGACTGTGTCTGCTGGAACAGCAGCAGGGGACGGCGGTGGGGGCACTTGATGAGGCATCGGCAACCGTGGAAGAAACCCAGTGGCGTGGGTTGCAAGCGGATCAATCCGGTACGCAAATATTAAAGACGGCCGGTAGCTGTTTTCGGGCAGTTGCCGTCTTGTTCGCTGCGATGGCCGACGTTTTTGCGACGCACGCGCTGCGGTGAAACTGAGGCTGTTGAGCGAAACGTCGCGCAGAGCGGCACAAACCGCGAAACGAAACCTGCACGCCAATTACGACCGCAAGTTTGAATGTTGTTGTTGAGATGTTGGCAGAGGTGTCCTTCACATACTTGAGCTTGTTTCAACCAAATGCTTGAGAGATCATCAACAGCACAAATGCCATGGTGGCTATGTAGATGCAGTGTCTGCCCTATACCATGTGTGTGTGTGTCTTTCTTGTGGTAGTGTCGCGGCTAGCATGCTGCGCTATGAAACCAGTAACCCGAGCTCGATTCTCGTACAAGGCCAACACCAGTGACAATAATCTGAACCGGTCCGGGGCTTCGCCTAGGTCGATTCAGCCTTAAACGAGTACCTGGTGTGGTATCCATGATACAGTTTTTTTTGGGTTCGATCTCGTAAATATATAAATGTGTCGTTAAACCCGCCACCACCCGATACAGCCAATTAGTAAGGTTTGTCACGTAAACAGAACATGCCAATTCCTCACTAGTACAGCGCACCGGTGTGTTGGAGAGCAAATCTACAACATTTACAATCTGCGGTATGTAAACATCACCGCTGTTGAGACAAAGGCGGCCGGGCGTGGTGCTAGCCACCCACCTCGTGTGCCGTGCCGGCCTTCATAGGTGCTACTCGCTAACAGCACTTGCTCTGACAGTGTGCTAAGGCTATATAGGGGAATCTTTGTCTTTGAGGTTGATTGACCTCACTCGAACTGTGGTCAAATTATACTTCTGTAATGATGGATGATACCTTTATGAGCTCCCTGCAGTTACAAGCGATGGTTAAGATCTGCTTTTGTACACAAACGTCCACAAAAGCCGTTTTGACAAGTCATAATCCCACACCGATATCTTTCACTTGTATGTAGTCCGGCATAAAATGTTACTCGGCACCTAATTATCAGCCTTCGTAGATTAAAAGGCTTCAAGTAAAATCGCGCTTGCCCGTTCTCGCGGAACTGTGTACCATTTGAACACACCCGTTACAACGGCTTTACATTGCTCATGCAAATGTGGCCGTGTGTGTTTTTTTGTAATTGGATATGTATGCACAATGTACGTACAGACACGTGTCTATAACTCGTGCCAACATATGGACATCTCTCTATGCAAATGCGTACGCACGTTTAAATGGGATGTGCCTGATGAAAAGGTGTGACCTGTGAATAATGTGAACCTGTCTGCCAAATTTGTGCGTGTGACAAATGAACAATTGTAAAATTTTGAAAGGGTTTCTGAGTGCGCTTGAAGCCAAGTCCTGTTCACCTTGAGCTCTGCAGTTGTTAGACCACCGACAAAAAAAACCCCTGAAACCTCGGCAATGCAGGGCAGTTGAATGTCAAGAGGTTTTTTATGATTAAAAAAAATCATACGTAACAAAATGGTTTGAGGGAATTCGTTTCATACAAAAAAGCTGAAAAAACCCATTCCCAATTCTGCTCTTGCTTATATTTAGGCTTTTACTGTCACGGTTGTTGCAATTTACATTTTTTGCGACATGCCATCATGAGCACGAAGATGAATAAGACAAAGTACTGAAGAAAATGCATCATCCCGATACGCACACGGGTGTGATGCGCATACAAACAAGAATGTGTTGACAATGGTATCTACGTGTGGCATCAATTCAGATGAACAATATTCTAATGAAACAAAAATATACATAAGAATATAATCGGTGGCACGTTCAAGGCAATTCTGTCAGTGTGTGGTCAATATGGTAAATGTCCTTTACAATCATTTAGTCCCCTCCGTTATCTCTTTTAAGTGAGCGTGCAGTGTTCACTCATTATGTGGAAGTCAAAATTTTGCTCTTGCCAGATTGGCAATCATTTCATAGGGACCATTATTTCTTTCCCCCCGAACTCCCCCCTCCCCCAAACTCAGATCTCATCATATATCACTCGTGAGAAGAATGTCGTAATTTTAGTGAACACCAATTAAATTCCTCCCCCCCCCCAACCCCGCTATACCGAATAACATGGATTTCTCATAAAAAAAACTTGCTTAAATTACAGCACACATGGAAGAGTGATATATATCTATATCTCACACAAATAAGACCGATGGAAACATCTGTGAGAATGACACCCCTCTTCTCCGCTAAATGATGTGGGAGACTTGTCAAAAGCAATTAATCTCAGCAAGGCTCTGGGGCAGTCGGCGACGCTCAATAATTCAGGGGAGCAAAATCTTCCATTGTTTTCATTACACCGTGGACAAGCTTGTCCCTGTCAAAACTCGTTCGCACATCGATCGAGAAAAGATATCTGCAAGAATTAATGGTTCGACTCCAGCCAACGTGCCACATACGCATCGCTTCAAAAGTAGCTGCGCCACATTTTATCATCGTAAAGCAGGTTTCCTTGGCAAACTGCGAGCACTGTTAGAATTATAAATAAAACTCAAAACTGCAATGTGCTTTTGTTGGGATGACACTGATGACTCACGCAAGGCGCGTGCGTTATGTTTACGCGTCAAGTTTTCCGTGATCTAGGTGGCCAATTTAAAAAAGAAAAGTTTCGTCGACTCCATTCATCTAATTTCCCCTGACGCTCTTATTGGTCTTAAAAACTGAGAGTACTTTGTAGAGAAATGCTGAGTACGCTGCTGGCTCCGAGACTACGGCTCTGATTCACTTGCTCGATGGAGTTCTGGACGGCAGTTTTTCTATCTGGCTAATGTTATCATCCCTCTACGGTTATCGAGGTCTCCCTCTAGCAAGAACTATTTCACCTAATTATCTTCTCACTGAATTTCAGTAATTGAGTGAATATTTGACGTACTCTTCAATGTGCTAATGCCTTGGACAATTATGTTAATTAAGCAAGAGGGGTCAAGTAACCTCCTCTCAAAACAAATTAAGGAAAGTGATCTTCTCAAACAGCTACTATACTACTGCGGATGCCTCCAAAACATCATACATTGGTAAACCACAAATATTTACGACAGACATAATCATGCATTGTTAAAAGGTAAATTATATATTAAAAAAAATCAGGAATGGTGGCAATGTGAGGGAAAAGTAGTGTGTGTTAATGACTGGCTTACATTTAAAACATTGACTTAAAAAGCCTGACGATGTAGCAATCATTTGGTGTAGAGCTGGGCTATCTGCTTATTTAAGGATTCAGTTACCCTGCCGATTATCACTCGAATGCTCACCTCATCGAACGGCATGAAATTCGTTTTGAAAAAGTCTCACTTTCTGGTCCACATGTGCCGCTGGACGGGAGGTAATGGGCGCTGCCACCATGGCTGGGCGCTACACTGGCGATATGTTAACTACCTCGCCTGGTATACAGGAGGTCGTGGGGTTTGATCCCAACCCTGATGTCTGTATATTTGGAGTTTGCATGTTCTCCCCATGATCACGTGGATTTTTCTCCGGGTCCTCTGTTTTTTTTCCTCCACATTTATAAATGTAGATATGTAGTCACTTCGTTCTTTAAATTAACTCTGACAGAATGAAAAAGACAGCTATCTTGTTCATCAACTCCGTGATCTGCCTGAGAAAGTATTCTACATCAATTCAATACGAATGTCTATGTCAAATTATAGCACACTGACTCAGCTACTTTTTTATGAGAAATATATTCTGCACTTAATCCCTTTAATTAATTCAGGTGGGTAATATCTTTCCTTTTCAGAGACGTTTTTCATATGTCATCCAAATTGCCTCATATTTGCTGCTGCCAGTTTCTCATTAAAAATTCAACTATCCACCAAATCACAAATTTGGTGTGATTAAATCACTGTACGAGTTACTTCCATTTCTTGGCCTGGGAAAAAAAAGAGAAATCCACGCTGAGAAATAGTATTTTGAATGTTTGCAGTGTGAGCAATAACCAGGTATAAAATGAAAATAAATGCATAAAATGAAACGCTATCGAGTTAGCCCAGAAATGCATATCAATTAAGGGACTGGCCGAATTAGCCATCACAGCGTAACAAAAGTTGGTCACCTAAGCATTTCGTATACATATAGTAGGGATGTAGTGAATCACCCCTGTGGCAATTCAATTGTCGTGATTCTGGGTCACGATTTGATTAAGGGACGTCTTCTTCTTTAAACAATGTGATAAAATGTGGCTCCAGGCAGAATAATCCTCGTCTTCAGCCTTAATCTATCTGCTGCTGGGTGAATAACTCCCCAAATGATTGCCATCTCTTGTGTTTTTAGTGGTTTTTTTACATTTGTTTTTATTTTGCCAGGTAAGGCTCACTGAGCTATACAGCTCTTTTTCAGAAGCGTCCTGGCCACTAATGAGAGCTCAATAAAGTGGCTTATCATGCGGAAATATAGAGCAGCCAAATACTCCAAACGGATGCTTTTAAAGGTGGGGGGGACCGGATGATCACGTTCGCTCGGAGCTGCAATCCATCTCGAGCCTGTACAAGTGTGGTGACATCGCGGGATGTCACTGTGTATGCCGGCCCCAGAGAGGCACGGCGTGCGGTGTCTTGACATCGCAGACGCCACTGTGATGTGGGTGCAGTACCGGCCCTAGAGGGGCTCGCTCAGCGCTGATTGACAGCGCCGGATGCCATCACGCTCGGCGTGCAATGCCAGCCCTAGAGGATCGGCTGTGAGAGTGCTGGCCTCAGGGAAGGGGTTACTGAAGGCCGTGCACTCCGGTTGACCCAAGAGGACACGTGACCGGTTAAGTCTACAGAGGGGTATATACTTAATTTGTTGTATTACATTACATTTCTAAGTATACTAGATTTGTGTTTCTATTTCATTTATACCTGATGATGATTGCTTGTGTTGCGATCGAAACGTCGTATGCTAGTATTTAATTTATTATTTTCTCTTTATACGTGACTTTATCGAAAGAACCAAAGGGTAATTCTGCAGAGGGGCCCCAAGTGGGGGCTGGGGGTGGTCACGTGGTCCGGATCGAGATCCTGCTCAAGGGGTTCTGGAAGGTGGTCATGGCCTGGGGCGGAGCCGGCCCCGCCACAGAGGATATAAGCCGGGTCCCCCAGAGGGACCGGCGTTGTTGTTCATCCTGAAGAAACCGTCGTCTACATCCTACCGAGTCTCCAACACGTGGACCTGGAACCGAGCTGGGGTCCGGTCCGTAGTAGCTCGTTACGTTGTAACTAGTGTAGTTAGCCTGGTGGTCACCACCATAGGTTGTTATTCTGTTAAGGGGCAGTTACCCCGTGTGTTAGTATTAATTAATGTGTTGCCTCCAAAGAGTACGTCTGCGACTCAGTTGAACTCACTACACAAGTATTGATCTCTTCGCTCCATCTCCTGGGTGGCAATCCTCTTTGACGTGTTCCCTCCATTTCCCGCTAATTCATCGTTGGTTTCGATCATTTGCCATCAACATTCTCGTGATGATTCCTCCCCAATCGACTGCTGGATTAGGGCCTCCGCAAGCATCGCAGGTCATGGGGTTCATGATTAAGCATACCTCACCATGTTCGTTCGGTGCAGTGAAGATATCCAGCAGAGAGGTTGGAACATAACGCTACAGCAGAACAATTAAATTCCCTGCATGGTCCTGTGCTGTCAACCATGTAGCCCTGCAGCCCATAACACATGTTACGCATGGCAGTCTCCCATACAAGAACTGTACAGGCTCAAAAGCTGCATAGCTTCTGAGGTCTGACAAGATTGGGCACATTATGGGTGTTTTGGTCACAGATATCTGTCAATATATTTGCATTCGTTTTTGATCCCCCCTTATCTTCACCCCTCCCCGTATAAAAGTACATTCCTTCCGCTTGCAGTCCCCACCTAGGTGGAGCAGTGAGCCCAATTTCTCCCCTTTCTCTAAACCCCGGAGCGTAGAGTTTTTGCGGACTTCTGCCCGCGAAGTTTCTGTGGCCCCCTGCCGACGTCGTGGTTTGCGCTCTGTAGCCGGACACATTTGGCAACGCGATAAAAAATATTTATAAAATAAGTATAACCAGTAAAAACAAAGTTTTTCACTATAAATCCTTTATATGCGTGGCGGCTAGAGTCCTCTCGTCCTCTGGCTTGAGATGGCTGCCACCTATGGGTCAGGTGATTGCATTGCACCATTAAGCAATTGGTAATTAAATATAATATTTTTGTCCTAAAAAGTGTAAAATTTTGGGAAAAATTTTTCACGAACATTAATTGTCACGCACAACGAGTCTGTGTGGAAAATGTCAGCTCGATTGGATCACGGGAAGGGGGTTAAAAAACGACCGAAAGATTTGCACGGTCCTAAGCAAGCAAGCGAACTTAATATAAAGGATATAAAAACGAAAGTTACGGCCTCTGACCTGCGACGTTGGCAGCGAGGGCCACGTGCTCCTTGTCTGCGCCGTCGTTGTAGAGGGCGAGGTGCCAAACGCCGGCCTGCAGGTACTGCGTGAAGCCAGCGTGGGGGCTGCTTGTGGCACTCCGTCTGGCCCGGCCCAGCCGCTTGCCGTCGAGCACCTCCACGAAGTCGTACTGCGGGGGGACAAAGACAAAAATCCCCCGTATAGCCTTAACAGACTGTTGGGGCAAGTGCTGTTAGCGAGCACCTATGAAGGCCGGCACGGCACAAGAGAGGGTGGGTGGCCAGCACCACGCTGTGGAGGACGGCCACACACACACAGACATTCCGAACATATTGGCAATCGAGTCATCGTCTTTTCTTTGTTGATCCATGTCGTCTTCCTGCACTGCCACCCAGTGCAATTTCAAGCAAGGGCCTATCAGTGATTTTTCTGTGTACTTTTCAGATTTTATTCCACTTTCTCCATCTCTGTCTGTGTTTCCAATCCACGATTGGGGCTTTGGTATTTCATGATCAATTTCAGTTTTTACAAAAGCAGCCCTACAACCTTCTCCGGTGAAACTTTTTTTTTGTAATCTTTTAACAAAACCTTTTGTTTTATCTTTTTTTTGTCACTGCCCGCTTATTTGCAACGGTAGTACCCCTCTTGCACAAAATGTGGCAATTTCTCAACGTGCCATTACATGCTGGGGGAGATTAAATGAGCCGAATGTTAAAACGTCAGTGATTGACAAGGAGAGAACCAGTTAGCCCGGAGGCATACACCACGCAAGATCCCGTGCACAGTCACACGTAAGAAGGAACTTGTGGACAGGGCCAAGGACACACTCCTCTCCATCACCTGCCACCACCTGAAATCGGAAATTGTGCAAGAGTTTAAAAGCATGATTAAAACACAGCAGGTTTGTTGTGAAAGCGTGAATTTTTTTGCGTTTAGTTTGTTGTCCTTACCCCCGCACCTCCGATTAGCACGGTTGGCTACGTACGGTGCGAAAGAAGTTCAACACACATACGGACAGGTTGTGTGAGTTTCGATGTAAAGCTTTCGTGACTGCAGGGATTCATCTTCTTGGTTCTTTCGGTAAAGTCACGTAGAAGGGAAATAATAAAATAATAAAAATAAAACATTATAAAATAATTCTCACGACGTATCGGCCACAACGCAAGCAGCCGTCCTCAGGTGAAGACCAGGTCTGTCGGGGAGACAGAGTCTAATCATCTGAGGACGGCTGCTTGCGTTGTGGCCGAAATGTCGTGATAATTATTTTATTATCATTATTATTTTATTATTTCCCTTCTACGTGACTTTACCGAAATAACCAAGAAGAGGTTGTGTGATGTTTACTTGCTCCTTACCTCGCAAGATGTTTTTTTCACAAAATTACTCCCACTTGGTATGAACCTGTTGTCATCCATATTTTGAAATATTCTCACCAAACCGTACGACACACAACGACGGAACAGAGATGCTGTCAGCAGAGTGGGCTATTGCCAGGTTGCAGTAAATACAATTAGAGACAATCTTCAGAGCTTCCAATGCACATGGGGTAGAAACATTATTAGACTCTGCCTATCAAAGCCTCTCCCCTGAGAAATTTCACAAAGACATATACATATATATATTATTGCTGTGATTCCATGAACACAATCAGTCAAAATGATATTGCATCCTCATTTCGGCAATGCAGAGGGTAACTGGATGTTCTCACTCAGACAAATGTAGTTATGGTATAAAACCTGTCACAACACCCTCTCAGGCATTCTCGGCATGCGTCAATGAATGGTTATGAATGATAATACCTTTTATTTATCAAAGAGAGCCTCATCTATAATGTGTCCTGTATCCAATCTTGAACCCTGCCGAATGCCCTGCAGATTCTACGTCTTCAAAAAAGAAATATTGTATCGTGTTTTAATGGCTGTCCTTCTGTAAAGCCTAATTGGCAGCTGTGCTGTCATGGTTACAATCTAGAAATTAAATAATAGTTTACTCGGTAGGTCTATTTTGAGTCGTTTGGACAATTACGTTCATGAAAATTACTGTGTAGGTTTACGCAATTGTGTGTACAGCTCTCCGATGTGTTTCAGGCTTGTGCCACGTGTTGTTTGGCATGATGTCTGACATTTCACTCTACATGTTGCAAGCTTGTTCTCAATGAAGCTCCCAAAACGTCGGACATCTTGTCGAACTACAAGTCACCACATGTATGAGGAGCACGGGGGTGGGGGGGGGGGGGGCAGAAAACAACCCTGCCATCTCTTTGTCACTCCACATCCCTGGTGGTCTCAGACGCCTGAAGCGAAAATCACGAGGATAGAACAAACACTATTAGAGAAAATACTGATTTACTTACCTCTGTTACCAACTGCTGCATCACATGTACCCCCAACAAAATTTTCTAAATAGCGTTGCTTGTTCCTAGATGCGATTCTCCCTCCATCGAACGGAAGCCCCCTGCAATGCAAGCCTCGCCAAAATAAAGACCACACACTGTCGCTGAAATGTCTTTCCTTTCCTTTTCCACCGATAATTTTTTCCTCTCTCTCCCTCTCTCTCTCTGTCCTCAGATAAGACATTCTTCTTCTTCTTCAGACTATTTCTATGGACACGTCGTGGGCACGCGTGCGGCGTCGTGAGATGTGGTCGCGTTTTCAGACGCATTGAAGATGCACCGTCGTAAATTGCAATATTAACGCGTTGTAAAAGTGCGCGTTCGTTTTTCACACTTCGCACCTGGATATATACGACTGGATAAAACGTGCCTTTGTATTTTACACGTAACTGCATTGGACATTGTTCATCTCATTCATCTCACCGACATGATTCGCAGCAGTGTATGGTGGCCTACGTGCCTACCACTGCCACGCATGAATCTTGTTGGCGCTTGTGTCGAATTAATCCGGCTAACAATTCAGACTCTGCCTTCTCGACAGACCTGTTCTCCACCTGAAGACGGCTGCTTGCGTTGTGGCCGAAACGTCGTGAGAATTATTTTATCATGTTTTATTTTTTATTGTTTTATTTTTTTCCTTCTACGTGACTTTACCGAAAGAACCAAGAAGATGGAACCACCCTCTCGAACAAGATCCACATTCCCCCAGATTTAAGCCGAATGAATTGTTAAAATCACTGTTGTCCCTACTCCACGATGCCAGTCCCCATTCGATTTCAATAAAAAAAATCAGAAGCTAATACGAACGCTAGCCTGGCTTAAATGGAACATTGGGGAGGAGAGGGGGGGGGGTCAGACATTCTAAGTGTGTGTAGCTACCGTGATTGCAAAAAAAAAATTACGAGGCCGTGTGCCTGACATTAACGTTTCCCCCCTACCAATTTGACCCCCCGACTAAAACAATCCTCACGGCAATTTGTAACCGCACGGCTTACGCACAAGGCAGGCGACGGCGGTCGTCGCGAGTCTACGATTACACGAGTCTCAAGAGGACTCGAGTCTAATAGCGAAATCCGTGCGACGCAGAGCACGAATGGCACCGTGGATTAACAAAACAGAGCCATAAAGGGCACCGTGCAGAGAAAAACCCTTTAATTTTTATTCATACCGGCATTATAATCGATATCTTGTTTTATTTATAGACAAGCTTATTTTATTGTAAGCATCCAAGGTGACCAGGTGCTCCCGCTGCCTATTAGGGAACATTGCGGTTGATGAAGCGCGCCTGATGCTTTGTGACAGAGCGTTCGACCGGAGGACTTAGCAACCAAACATCTCATTGGTTTGCCGCAACGATGGCCTGTACAATGCCCCCACGAGATGCGTGTGTTCATGGGTTTATTATTTGCTTCGGTTGTTTGTTCACCAATTACCGTATATCCCCATACTGGGGGAAATAACTACTGTATTATCGCTTGTGCGCGCGTATAAATCACTGCTCGTAATAAAGCATTTTTTCTTTACAAATACGTCTCTGGGACACGTGTGCGTTGACTCAGAATGCTGGTGTGAATCAATGCATACCGTGGAGAAATTGCATCCAGATAACTCGCTCCTTTACTTTGTAATTTTAAATAATGAAGGGGTGAAGGGGGAAAGGTGCAATGGTCGGTCACTCAGCGCTTGCTCCAGGAGCCATTAGCAGGCGACAGTTCAATAAAACAGAGAGTCAGCGCTTATATTCCTGACCCACTTACAACAATTCTTGCTACCATCAGACACCTGCTCAACTGCCTTTTTCTGAGCACTTGAGTGTGCAATCACCTTGCCACTCAATTAACCACTTCACCCATGGGATTTTTGGGCGAGTATTTTTTGTAATCTACACTGCTAAGTATATCTATGAAATGTATTGCATCATTGGAAAATGTACTGGGAGAGGAATTTTATTAATATCGTGTGGACCACTATTAAGACAGCTTAACAATTGAAACATGTGCATTACTACCCTGTGATATTTTCACATTGTCCCCAGAGTTTGGCACTCTTAAATGAGAGAGTTAACTTGATACAAATGGATATGATCTGTTGGATGGATGAGAACAAGGTTGACCAAAACTGATTGAAACTAATTTTAACGGGCGGTGAGTCACAACCCTGCCGCATGAAATTCACGGGGAAGCTTCACTAAAAAAACATTCATTCTCAAGGTTGAAACTGAGTGGCATAAAAAAAAGCGGTGAAAGGGGGAAGTAAAAAAAAAAATATGTACGCAATAATGACCTGCCAGGGGAATTGTAGGCATCAGACAATTTATTTGTATGGCAGTTCTGAAAAATACCCATGCGATCATTAGCAAACTTTGTGACACGTTGTTTTATTGCATTAACATTGTCGTGCCGTCTATCTGCAGTCCATCTAACGTCTGACAGGTTGCCATCAGTCATCAGCGTGCACACAGTGGCGCTCCAGCTATTTACATTGCAATCATCTATGAGCAAATCCCTGCCCTCTATATTTCTTTTTTTAAGGCAGGTGTCAACACGGGCAGGGGTTTCCATTTCCACCATCATGTGACGATGAAGCCGGAATCTTAAAAAACTTCGGTGAGGTTTGTCCTGTCACATTGCGAGTAAACTTTTCTCTTAAAAAAAATAACACGTGGGCATCTCCCTGCTGGGATTTTCATGTTATTTTCGTGACTGTAAATTTAACTGTGATAAAAAAAGTATTACAAAATTGTTGTGCTTTTCACATTTGAAATGCTGCGAGCGACTTGTGCTATCTCAAGTGTACGTGAGGTTATTATTGGAAAACAAAAAACTTTCAAAAAACATAATCTTTAATTAACTTTAATTATCTTGGAGGGGCACAATCTTGAAGAGGAAGGTAATAAACCCTAATTGGACTGCTGCTTCTCTGAGGCTAACCATCAAGTGTCCTAAAGCCCATCGGCAGGGTTTGATTGGATCAGATTTTCCCAATGGCCAATGCATGTACGCATATATCCTTCCCAAAAACATACACACACTCTACACATGCGCAAAGGATCACACCACGCACGCACGCGCGTACACACACACACACACAATTCAATTATGTGTTAATTATGAACTTATTATGTGTCCTTTTATTATCTGCACTAACATGTTGGCTTTCCTGTCCTTGCACCCTACGGGGACACTTATTAAATCTATCAGCAAGCTTAGTTGCATGAGATCGCCGCTCTTGCGCGTAACGAGAGCGAAGGCGGGTGGCAGGGCACGTGCGTTGGCCGCGAGGCGTTGGCCGTGGCCCCCGTAGCCCACGCCGCCGTGGTTTATGCGAGCCCAGATGCGAAGCGGTCATTCGAGGGCTTGACAGAAGTATTTATTTTTCTTCGCAGATTCACAGGCGGGGGGGGGGGGGGCAGTGCTGAGGAGATTGCGCCGCGGCGGTGGAAGGGGCCGTTCGAGAGCCACCGTTAAGGCGTCAGAAACCGGCACGAATTGTTTCTTATATATTCACAAATTCAAGATGCAGCTCACCAGGATTAAGTATAGCGTCACGGCCGATTGCTCAGCATACAGATTGAGGGAATTGAATGGAATTGGTGGCACTGACAGTTGTGCATTCTCCCCCCCTCAGCAAGCTCTTAGCCGTCATGAACTCCCTCTTGTAAATGTGTCTGCAAATGCAAGCATCAACACGTCTGATGGCTATATTCATGAGCACAGGAGGGTGAGCCTTGCAAGGTCAGTGGGTTCACACACTCAAGAAATGTTCCATCTTCTACAAGAAGTGGAAATCATGAGCACCAAATGAAGCGTACGTACAGAGACCAGGGAAAGCGTCGCAACTACCCAGCCAATACAAACACCGGTTAGTGTACCATGAATCGCCAATACTACCTCACCACATTCAAGCCAGCCTGCATTCATCACTTATACGAAACCATTCCCTTAATTCCACGTGAAGTTTTATGCAAGTTAATAAATAAGTGCATGATGCAAAATGGTGGCATTGGAGGGATTCGCGTGAGTGATGGCCGTCCGTAATATTTCTGCTTCGTAGCTGTTCGCGGTTGTGCTATATAGGCCTCTGATTGATGATGTTTACCGCGCGTTGTTCGGCACGATGCCCGACGCATTGCTGCACGCGCTGGGAGCCCAGTTCCTGAAGAAGCTCCCAGAACGTGGAGGAAAAACGTCGGACAAGCATATCCCTGAACAACAATGGTGCAAACCCGAAAACACAGCGGAGCTCCCTCAGCAGCAAACTGTGAACCCAACGTGGGCTTTAGAGTTCCGCCACCAGAGATCTACCTTCTCCTTTTGTTCGTGAAGCCCTCGAGATGCGTGATTGATGTTGCAGGTGCCCAGGGGTCTTATTTGTATTAGAGGCATTATGGAAGTGGGATTGTAAACCACAGTCGACTGATATTCCACAGGAATAAAATTTTGGCAAATGGGTGACCGCTGCAGTAGCAAATGATGGGCTTCATACAAAAGATACGCTTTGCAATCATTAGTTTGCATATAAGTAACAATTACAAAGTGTGATAACTTTACGACATACATCATTTATAGAGGGGGGGGGGTGTCAATATAGTGTTCACTACTCTGGGGCAGTGTTTGAAATTCCGCATTGCGATGCTGAAGGCAACGTCTTTGTATTTCTTTGGAAAAAAAATACTGTTCACCTACAAAGTGGTATTACCGTTTTCTGCCTTGGAGCCGTGAGAAGCTGAATCAACTCGTGAATGGATTTGAACTTTGAAATATTCTGAGAGTCAGATGCGTGCCCATGCCATAGCACCACTGCCAATATCTACATTTATTTACTCCTAGATTTGAAGCTTTCGTGACTGCTGGGATTCATACTCTTAGGTTTTTTCGGTAAAGTCACGTAGGTAAAAAATAAAATTAAAAGTTAATAAAAGTAATAATGGAACTTTTAAGTTTATTAACTACCTACGTGACTTTACTCATCATTATCATCAGCCATGATCAATTCACCGCTGAATGAAGGCCTCCCCAAGGTGTCACCATTTATTTTGATCCTGCAATGTAATAATCCACCTAGCAGACACAAGCTGATGTATCCCCCCACCATATCTTTGTAAGCAATGTTTAAAAATAAGCACGAAAGGATATTATTTTTCCCAGCTGCTTGAAATGTCACATTAATTTGCTCGAGCAAATTAATTTGCTCAAGCAAATTGTATGCCCATGTTCAAGAAGATATTCTCTTAACTGGCTGGCTTGCTGGCTTGCTGGCTTGCCTTATTTACATCCAATTATAATGATGTTTCGAAAGGATTTTGGGATGCATATCTAAACACGCTATAGCTTCCGCAAATCTTAAGGTCATTTTACATATCTGAGTCTCGCAGCACACAGCTTCACAAAAGGATTCTGCATCCAATATCTGCATCCGAGCAATACATTCTCTACAAACAATGGACCGTCAACCTTTTGCTAAAAGTAATCCAATCCCGTTAATGTCATATCTCGGAGAGAACTATATAATCCCTCTCCACACCGCGCTGTCTCTGAGCTGCCAGATTCACTGCCGCAGCAGTGGCATACATCACAAGTGGGTGGTTTAAAGGATCACTTCACTAAGAAATGGCTCACTTCGCAATTACTGTCATACACCTGTGAACATCAACACAACCTTCAAAGAGTAGCGCATGGGTAGGAGGTATTAACTGTGGTCATCGCTGTGATCTGTACCGCTGCCTTCTTTGCCTGCCATCCCTGTAAACGCAGGTAAATGCGGTGCAGTGTAGCAGTGTTATGAGGAGTTTGTAAACTTCTCATGGGCAAAGAGCAGACAGTTCTGATGTAAACATCTATAGGAATCCACAAGAGTCTTCTGTGCACCTACCTCAGACGGGCGCAATATATTTTCAGTCGGTAATACACAAACATCTTGCATCATTGTGTCACTTCCCTAGATATCGCTACGCACATCAATGCATTGGTGGAGAAAGAACACTGCTCTCCGAATTTGCAGTGTCACGTTATCATTTTATCATACTTTGTCCTTGCGGCTATGTAAAGACAAATGCGACATCGACACAGACAACTTGAACAAAGAAAAGCAATAATGGATCACGGTAAACGGCATGCCTTGATTCAGGCCGATGTGGCAACCTTTGAATCCAAACGCATCGAAGAAACCAAGCAGAAGAGACTGTAGAAAACACCTCTGACCAAAGATGTAATGTGAGTCTCCATGTCAATGTACGTAGCCAACCGTGCTAATCGGAGGTGCAGGGGAAGGAAAAAAACAACCGAATTTACTTAGATAACCACACATGCATGTGAGTCCATGTCTGTCAAGAGTGGAGCAAAAGCTGTGCAGCCTCCATTGGACTCGTCAGTCATATGTGAACCCATCAACTTTCTGGTCTATCGCCTTATAATTATCATCATCGTCCAGCAGTCATCATCGTTTTGATGTGGCAGCCAACCTGTAAACACCGCACCTGGCTTTAAACACTGACGACCAACTGTAGACATATTCCCCGCAATATGAATTCACAGCCGACAATAGCGTTCATTCTGTTATCGGAACAGCGAGCCTCGGTGCGCAGGTACGTGCGCAAACTCACCTGCGTGTGCGTGGGAAGGAGCCCTTTACGTCCATAGAAGCCAAGTGCTGCGTCCAGGTCGATTGAAATGTTAAAGCTGAAGAACTGTGGCTGGGAGACGTGCAGGTGAGACCTCCAGAACTCTCCAGGAGGAACATCCTGGACAACCACCTGCCCCGGGTCCAACCTCCCACTGTCCAGGGAAACCTCCATTGAGGAGCCTCCAGCCTTGCCTATGAAAAAGAAAACATGATATTAATGCATTAGGTAAAAGTACAGCGCTGCAATTGCTTGCTCATGCCGCTGCTATATTAAAAAAGAAAACATGATTTTTTTTTATTTTACCAGGTAAGGCCCGCTGAGCTCTGTATCTCTTTTGTACGGAAGGACCTGCCGATCACAAATTATAGCTCAATTAAGTGACTGATCATGTGGACATTCATAGTAGCCAAATACTCTAAACGCAGGTTTCTAAATGTGGAGGGAAAAATCGGGAGGACCCGGAGAAAAATCCACGTGACCACAGGGAGAACATGTAAACTCAAAATATACAGGCATCATCAGGGTCGGGATGAAACCCACGACCTCCTGTATACCAGGCGAGGTAGTTAACATATCGCTACTGCTGTCGGGAGGGCCTCCACCAGAAAGAGCTCTCAGAAGCGTTTCCCTAGAGGGTGTTGTGGCCTATTCTACCACGCTGGTCAGATGTCCTGGAAGAAGTGGAAGTACCCACACCTTACCCCACCACACGTGGCCTGCCGATAGACTAACTATTGTATACTCATATAAATTGCTGGGTAGACAGAGGCGGGAAGGATTTAGGCAATTTCACCAGTATGATATCACGCACAAAAAATGTTATATTGTAGGTAGTCGGGTCGCCCAGAGATCAGAGTGTTGAATTGGTGCAGCTCAGATCCTGGGTTTGAACATGGGTTTTAGCCACCTGTCATTAAACCAGTTTCGAAAGTGAAAATTGTTGATGGTTTCAGCCTGATCTTCAATGATTGCACAGATAAACCCATGATATAAAATTATATGTTTACACTTAATTTGGCTAAATTACAGCTCTGTTAAATTTTTAATATTGGTTTGTCATATGGCAAACAGTTCAATAGCAGAGTGTATGGAGAAGTGTGGCCCGAACTGTGGAAAAGATACAAAGGCCATGGAGGTCATTTGAAGGTTTTTTTTTCAGAAGTACTGTGGAAATATCTACTGCCATGCTCAGAGGTCCATGGAGCCCACCACTCTGCAAGATTTCTAAATGGATTCTTAATCTCATGACACCATTCTGACAGCACAATTCATTATATATTGGGTGAAACAAGAAACATCAACAAAACATTAAAAGATCAGAATATATGCAAATCACTGTACGTTTATATTCCCATGGGTTGGTTCAGCTCCATCTGAATGGAAATACTTCATCAGTAATATTAAAATAGCATTCATTACAAGTTGCAGGAATATATATATTTACAACATTAATCATTGAAGAAGGCTATCATCACTTGACTTGCACATTTGTAAATGGTGGGAGAGCTTATTTTTGCACATGATTAGGCATTCGTAAAATTTTAGCACGGGACATTCTAGATTGTGTTAAAAACATAATTATGGAATGTACATTTACATTCATTACAAAGGTGTGATTTAAAATATAATAAAAAAAATATTTACAGCCCTTTGCCGAATGAAAGTCTCCATTTGCTGTACATTCACGAGGGTTGTTTGAGCCAACTTCACTATGCTGTACAGTACAGGTTGGTGATGGGGCATTGGGAGGCAGAACTAGTTCAGTTTAACACGTAGGCTTTCACGCTTCAACACACCGGTGGGCTAAAGCAGTGAACTACTTGTCTTTTGTCAACGTGACACTTTTTTGCTGATTGGCCGTGTCGGGTGGTGGAGGGTTACGACACATTTATAAATAACGCGATCTAAACCCAAAAAGTTGATTAGGACTAGTTCAGATGCAACTTGCCACTAATCATTGGCCTTAGTCGGGCATTAAATCCAGGTCGTCGGGTTCGTCATGCAGTGCGCTAACCACCGCACCACCACTTCACACCTTTTCACATATCAACTAAAATGCAAATTAAGTGTCCTCTTCCTGTGATGTTAACACAACGGTAATCTCAGATTGCGGCCGATTTCCAATTAATAATCTGTTATTAATTTTAACCGGCAGAAAGTTTTCTATATTTACACATTTTACTTGAAGGAGCTGAGCAATATAAATTCTGTGAACATTTTCAATTAGCACGTGGGTCTCGTCACTTGACTTCCCTCTCAAACGAACCGCTGATGCGCGTCGCCGAGGGTTATGATGGGAGCTGAATCTCGAGCCGCAGACCATGATCCCATTTGGGAACGTAACCAAATTCACCCTGTGGCAGAGTTCTGGATTAACAAGAGGCCGCAGAACCAGCGTAATCTGCAATCACTCAAAAGATGTCACATTTACCCCCCCTCCTCCCCCATCTAAATGCTGCCTGTGTGCTAATGTGCATCGGCGGTCAAGTAATGCGCACCGATCCATTGCTCTCGTGCATTCACACTCAATACAATTTCAATTCAGTCATCCATAATGGAGGGGGGTTCTCTTGGGTTGAGATCACGTAAAAAATAGACGCGTCGAAGAAAAAAAAAACCGCCACCACCCGACACAGCCAATAGGTAAAGGGTTTGTCACGTAAAACCAAACGTGCCAATTCGTTAAACTGGTTCAGCACACCGGCTGTGTGTTTGAGAGTAAACCCGAAACATTTACAATTCGAGTACGACGTTTCACCGGTAATTGCAGCCAAGCCTCATCAGGAGACAGCTAAAATAGTGCAGATATCCTCCTGTTTTAGTCGTCACTGTGAGCCAATCACGTCAAAGACCAGAGGGGGAGCGGGGGGGGTTAATGTAGTCATATAAATTACAACGCATCTGTATTATTAGTTGGGTTATTTACAGTTAATCAACAACATACATTATGCACGTATATTATTATTTTGAAATGTGCATTACCGATTTGTTTGTGTTATTTTGCAGTTCCAGTTGCCCTCCTGGAACTCTGAAATGAGACGACGCCCTTGGCTTATTCATGTAGGCGGCATGGCTGTCGCTTGCTTGCGACTGGAAACAAGGCTCCCTCTATTTAAAGTTTTCGTGACTGCGGGGATTCATCTTCTTGGTTCTTTCGGTAAAGTCACGTAGAAGGGAAGTAATAAAATAATAAAACGTAATAAAATAATTCTCACGACGTTTCGGCCACAACGCAAGCAGCCGTCCTCAGGTGAAAACCAGGTCTGTCGAGGCGACAGCGTCTGCTGAATGAATATTATTTTATTACTTCCCTTCTACGTGACTTTACCGAAAGAACCAAGAAGAAGGCTTCCCTCTCTCCTCCTGGCACTGCGTTACGGGAACGTTATCAACAGGAGTGCCGTCCACAGAGGGCTGCTTTTTATATCTGCTTTCTTGTCGAGCGATGCTCTTTGCCGCAGCTGGCTGCTGTGCGGAAAATGTACCACAACAATACCCTTGGTGATTTGGGCTTCGACTGAAGAGCACTTGGTCTCAATGGAAGCAAGGCGGGAAACCTTAGAATGCATTGCTGCACTTGAAGACTGTGCTCGCATCTGTACTCATGCCCTGTAGCGCCATGCTTCTTTTGACAGTTCACAAGAAAAACCTGAACAATGGCGGATAATAAGCACATTCTAATTATTTGAAAATATTACTACTACTACGTAATATTAACTTGGCAGGAAGCTTCTTGTGAAAGCAGTTTCAATGATTCCTTGAGAAAACGTCAACCATGCAAGCTTCTGTTTAATTAGATATGATTCAAGGATGACAAAAACGAGAGCAGCTGCACATGTCAAGATGACTGCCGACAGAAAAGAATGCCACTGTGTAATGGGATGCAATTTGAAAAGATTCCACTTGGTATGTTTTGAAATTGGCTTGGATATAAGAGAAACATTGATTTCCCATGTATTAAAAAAAAACACAAAATCCAATTACACAACATACCTGACCTATTCTAGAGAACCCGACATAGGATAAAATATTAAGTTGAATCCATGAAATTCCTTGCCACTCTGGCAGAAGGGCCTCCATTATGTATGTATGTTGAACTTCTTTCACACCGTATGCAGCCAACCGTGCTAATCCACACTCTATCCCACCATACACTAACTGCTGATAAACTAGCTATGGGGTACTCATTTATACTGCTGGGTGGACCGCGGTGGGACCAGTTATTTAGATTATTAGGCTGCTATAAATCTGCATGTGACGATAAGCCACTTTGTCTGGTCAAATAAAAATAAATTTCGATTTTAAGCTTTCGTGACTGCAGGGATTCATCTTCTTGGTTCTTTCGGTAAAGTCACGTAGAATGGAAATAATAAAATAATTAAAATAAAACATAATAAAATAATTCTCACGACGTTTCGGCCACAACGCAAGCAGCCGTCTTCAGGTGTAGAACGGGTCTGTCGAGAAGACAGAGTCATTCAGACTCTGCTTGCGTTGTGGCCGAAACGTCGTGAGAAATATTTTATTATGTTTTATTTTTATTATTTTATTATTTCCATTCTACGTGACTTTACCGAAAGAACCAAGAAGACAAATAAAAATTGTTAATTTTTTTGTGTGATTTGCTTACCTTTCCTATATGTTGTACTCCTATCGTGTTTTTGTATTGTTTGTTGTTCTAACTTTCTGACCCGCCCCTCCTTGACATCTCTGAAAAAGAGCTTTATCACTCATCGGATTCCTGCAGTATAAATAAAGATTCCGATGCTAAGAAAATTGTACCATCAGTTCAGCTGGCATGCCAGGAGCTCAAACCGGCTACTTCTGGATTGCAAGTCCTGTGTGCTAACCATTACAATGTGGCACCAGCCTATGTAGGATGACAAGGCATATTTTTAAAATTAGATATTCTCTTTTACAAAGCATCGATTGCTTTGTCCATGTGAGAGCCACACACATTCTTTATTTAAACGTAGTTATTGTAATTCGTAAAATAATAATGACGCTTTGCACGTAAACATATTGTTAAATATAATGGGGAATTGTTTTGTTATTCTTCAAAGTATTTAAATAGTTTCAATAATCAAGCGCTCTTTTATACTTGGCAGTGATATTTATTAAGTGCAGTGAATCAATGTAAACCACAAATAAATAGCAAAAATGTCTGTTAAATATGAATCTCCTGATAATATAAAGATGTTTCTCCTGATACTATAAATATGAATCTCCTGCAATAAAAAAAGTGAATTTCCAAAAAAAATGTAAAGTGGTCTAATAAATAACTGCAACACTTTAAACAGTGCTATAAATTAATGTTTTGGCATGTCATGAGATATGAATAAAATTCATTCAACTCCAGACAATGATTGATTGAGTGAATGCATAAAGTAAACATTTGATTAATGCAATTTGAAACATTAAAATGCAGAGGTGAGTGAACATTTTGAGAGGCGGACTTCATTGAGATGTAATTTTACCAGATCACACACACGTACAGGCCATCTTGTCAATCCACTGCTGGATGAGGGCCTCCCCATGCCGAGCGTGCATAGATGGACCACACCTAGCCACATGTGGCTGTGTAGGTTTGTTAAGGTGGACGGAGTACACAACAATATTAATGCTGCACTGCCCCCTTATGCCCACAAAGCCTACTAAACCTGTTTTTATGCATAGTGGTTACCCATCTAAGCACCAACAAGATTAAACACTGTGAGATTTTGACAAGATCAAGCTCTTTTTCTTTTTCTTTCAGGTGATTTGGTCATAGGCTGTCATGCTATTAAGGTCTGATACAAACGTAATTATTGTGATGATATTCTATTATTTCAATATAAATAATCCATAGAATTGTGAGTGTATATTAATAATGAAACGCCTTCAATAGTAATCAAATTGTGCATCGTGCAGAAAAAGTACCCAACGGGAGTTGCAAGAAATCCATAATGCTGTACAAATATATGCAAATTTGATCATGCCATTATGTCACGGACATATGTGTCGCTAATTTAGTTTCTGGTAGGAGTCAGCAAGAATATTGATTGACAACAAATGTGCTTTAGATTTGTCAATACCGAAGACGGCTGTAGAAAAGCGCTAAATCCACTGGGATTTTTTTTTTTTTACAAAAAACGACATATGGTGCTTAATAGTACAGCTCAGAAAGAGAAAAAAAATATTCAGAAACTTGGATGGAGCCTTTGCCTGCATATGAAAACGTAATTGAGCCAACGTGTGTGCAGAAATACTCAAGCAATCCAATCCAGTGCAACCGAATAGTCAAGGGGTGGAGATCGTAATTTAGCAAAAGTTGAAAAGAGGCTTCTAATATGCATTTCTTTCAACTGCCATACTTTTCCAGCTTTCTTTTCTTAGAGATTTTTTTTTACAAAAAGTTCAGTCAGCCCGTTTATTTTGGGTGAGGCCCACGAAGTGAAGACGCCATTTTTGTTAATGGCGACCAGGCCAAAACAACCGATTCGGTAGCAAGCACATTGCACGGGAAAGGAGCTTTTTTACAAGGGGTTCCATAGAACAAAAAGGAGTATTCTTTGGTTCTTTCGGTAAAGTCAAGTAGATAGAAAAATAATTATAAACACAAAATTAAGTGAATACGAATAAAATAATAAACAAAAAATTGAATAATAACCAACAAAAACACTAATGTAGATTGTAGTCTGGTTCTTAATCGGAATGTGTGTACTGGCAGTCTATAATGTAGACTGTAGCCTGGTTATTAAGTTTGGTGAGTGTACTGGCAGTCTATAACGTAGATTGTAGCAATGGTTATTAAGCTGGGTGAATGTACTGGCAGTCTACAATGTAGACTGTAGCCTGGTTTTGAAGCTGATGAGCGTATTGGCAGTCTATGATGTAGACTGTAGCAATGGTTATTAAACGGAGTGAGTGTACTGGCAGTCTATAATGTAGACTTATTCTTGGTGTTTTCAGTAATTTAAATAGCAGCCATCATCAGGAAAAGGGGGGTTAGACTCTAAAGGCAAACTGTTTATAAAGGTTTAGAGATGGGTGTATCTTTCTATCTACGTGATTTTACTGAAAGAACAAAAAAAAATGAATTCCTGCAGTCACGAAATGTTTTGAGTAAAAATCAAAAGGAAGGAGATATTATATACAAGGCTTAATCAACTGACCTGAACTTTGTATTATGGAAATCTATCTAGAAATCCAAAATAATAGTATGCATGACACTCACGAGACGAGCTCACGTATGGTATTTAATATAGCATTTAAACACATCATGAATTACAAGCTGCTTTTCCGATTAAAATGTTATGGTCATATTTGATTCAACGTGAACAGTGCCGAGACCCGTCTCATGGCAGCTCATCCAAAACTGTACCGCGAAACAACCCCCTGCTCATCCATTCGTAATGCTTTCCAACTACGGTTGAAAGGGGTTAAGGCAATAGCTCCTGTCCTTTCTGTAACGTGGGGGGGGGGGGGGGGGGGGGGCTCGGTAACTCCCATAGAGATAATCCAATATGAAGTTGTGTTCCTATTAGGGATGCGCCCTACAGAAATCTGGTCGAATTGATGGAAATATGTCCATGCTATTGGTGGCCTCATGACGTCAGCAGCTCTGCCTTGACAGCAAAGGTCTCAGTTCCGAATCAGTCGAGGGCATTATCTTTCCATCAGCTGCGTGACGCTGTGCGAATGCTACCTGATATGTCGCTCCACATGAGGCTTTGGGTCTTTTCGGCCACAGTCATGCCCTCCCCTCCTCGATGCTTGCGAAATGTGGACCCCCTCTAATGGAACATCTGCGCCGGTTAGAAACATTCAGACTGACCTGCCTACAGTCCATCTTTAGTTTAACCTGAAGACTGGATTGTGTCAGAAACTCACAAATCCTTGAAAGATCTGGACACATTTCCATCAGTGAGCTTCTCCTACGGGCCAAGCTGTGTTGGCTGGGTCATGTAGCCCACATGCCCAGCCACCAAATGCCCAAGCAGCTTCTGTTTCGATGTATAGAGGGGGCTGAATGGGTATGCCATGGGCCGGAAAAGAGATGGCCTGATTTGGTACAGGACGATGTGGAGCTGAATTGACTTGCCGAAGACCGGCACCAACGGTGTCAAGATCGGCCTCTACAGAGGAGGCTCATGAAGGATGCTACTGGGCAATTGGAGGGAGTCAGGCTACAACAACGGAGGGCAGAGGAGCGACAATCACAACAACAAGTGGAGCACCGGGCGACTAAAATGCAACAAGTTGGTACTGTAGGGGGCACAGCTGGTGCATCTGCGAGTCACCTCCGTCAGTCAACCCATGGTCTGTCCCATGACCTCCTGTCAGAAAACCTTCGACACTTCACGTGGCCTCGGAGTACACCAGGCCTGGCACAAGCATCGTATTGACCTCACCACCACTTCATGGCGAATGCCGGCTGTTGTTGTCATGACACGTGGGGAGCGAGCGGTGGTGCAACGGTTAGCACGCTGTGCTACAAACCCAAAAACCCGGGTTAGATTTCTGCTGACGGCCAACACCAGTGACAATTATCTGAACTGGTCCTAGGCCACCCCTAGGTCGACTAGGTCTAAAACGAGTACCAGGTGTGGTGTGTTAACATCACCACTCGGGAGACAAAGGTGGTACTAGCCACCCACCCCCTTGCATGCCATGCCGGCCTTCATATGTGCTCGCGAACAGCACCTGCCCCAACAGTCTGTTAAGGCTACAAAGGGGGATCTTTATCTTTGTATGGGGTGGAGGAGGGGCTCAGCTCCCTCCAGCCATACGACGCTACGGAGCAGCTGGGGGTGCTACAAGGATATTAGACTAAAATACAGGAAAATAGCATTTCGTACACGTAAATAAGCCATCAGCGCTTCATCCGCAGCTCGCGGACACACATTTAAACTCCGTGACATGATCTGCTCTCCTGTGCCTGGGCATGCTTTCACACTCCAGCGGGTTCCCTAATTCAAAATTCGATTGGGAAATGATAATGCCATTCACCTTAAACCTAAATGGCGCCCGCTCAGCAAATAGCATCTACTGTTTGCCTTTGCTTATAGTCTGATATCGTATGAGCTTCTGAGCATCAGTAGGTGATCATGTGTAACGGTAATCCCCTTGGCAATATGAGTTTATGGGGGGCGTTACTCGGTACCAGCAGCTTCCTCGCGTAAATTGTCCTTTCATTCTAGATTCATTTCATTGTTATCCACACTAACTGCATGAAAGTACGATTTACTTATTGTATCCCTGTAATGACCAGCATGCGTATGTTTACCATGCTGTGTTTCCTGCATATGCTAGCTCTGTTTCTTATTGATTGTACAAAGGTGCTCCTTTCAACTCTCATGAGCTGAGTTCCTATGAGTGCTCTGATGGTATCAAAGGGCCATTCTTCATAGGTTTAGCAACCAAATGAGCTTAATGTCCTGACAGTGGCCGCTTCTACTGAAGTTGTGTGCTCCAGCGAAGGAATTAATTATTTATCTGAAAAATAGCAAAGACAAAAATCTCCCGTATAGCCTTAACTGACTTTTCGGGCAAGTGCTGTTAGGGAGCGCCTATGAAGGCCGAACGCTAACACTACTGTGCCCCACAATTAGCACGTATGCATGCACGTCCAAAATAATTCAATGCATGACTATAGAAACATCAGCGGTGAGTGACATCTGAAGTGGTCTTGCCTCCCCCCCCCGCACCCCTTCACCAACCCGCACTAACCAGCATGATGAATTATGGTCACACATCCTCCATGATCAACACAGCATGGGGGGGACCTTCATCCAGCATTGGATTGAGAAAGGGATGCAAATGATTAAGTTGTGATGATTACGTATGCAAATTTATCACGCAGATTAAAGAGAAGCTTAATTGTATTTTCGCTCGATAAGTATTTTTAGTGCATTCTGTTCCATTAGGCTGTCCGTATAAATAACACATTGTCTTTCCAATCAATGTTAAAATGTTAAAATGTAAAACCTCACTTCTGGCGACAATGCATGACGCATTGGTTATCTGCTTGGACTCGGCTATCAGGTGGTTGCAGGAACATAGAGATTAAATAAAATATTGGGAAACGGAGTAAGCACAAGCTGCACATTGAGATCCAGCTGTATAACAGCAATGTTAACCCGGCGCCGTTGTACGGCTCGGAGAGTTGGCGTGATGGCAAGATCGACACGGTCGAGGATGGAATCCTTCCATAACAGATGACTCAGGAGAATCGGCTGCATCTTCTGGCGAAACGAAATCCACAACAGCGAAGTGTGCAAGAATACCGGTTGCCCTAATGTCCCACAAAACATCGAGAGACGGTGACTCGGATGGCTCAGACATGTTCTGAAAACGGACCAGGCACCATACACCAAAAATTGCCCTTAGATGGACACCACTGGGCAAAAAAAAACCTGGGAGACCCAGGTTTCCTTTTGACCGTCAAGGACGAGCCGGTAGCAGCGATCGACGTCTCTTGGGGTGAGGCTTAACATGTTGCCAAGGACAGAAATAAGTGGAGGGAACTCATTGCGGCCTCGTGTCCCACTGGGGATGAAGAGGATTAACGAACTAGCTGTAGTGACATAGAATTGGTCACTACATAGCATAGTGCTTTCTGCTGGCAGGGAAGGGTATCTGCAACTTGAAGCAGCCCTGACTGACAGCAGGCCACGTCATAGACCCGAGAGGGATCTAGGGGAAAGATTATGGAAGGGACACGTCGGGAACCTGCTAGTAGGTTCTAGAAAGGGGGCGTGGCCAGGGTGGAGCGAGGCCACGCTGGGAGGATAAAAGGGGACCCCGAGCGGGAGCTCGGCGCTGTCGTTTGGAGTGGGATTCCCGTCGTCGTCGCTATTGAAGATCGTCGCCATCGCCGCTGTCGTCTCGTGCCTTCGTCGTTGTCACGTCATCACTTGATAATTGCGCTGCTAGACGTAGTTGGCTGTCTCTGTTCAGCGCCGTCAGTGTCAGACAGCTAGCGTTGTGTTGTAGGCTAGCAACAAGTGTCGAGTTGCGTATAAGCGAGAGACAGAGAGAGTGTAACAGTATAGGGTGTGTATTGTATAAAGTGTGCAAAGTGTGCTCGGTGTTTAATTAAATAATTGCCTCCAAGAAGTTATGTCTCCAAGTCAGTCACTACATAACGAACACATCGAAATCAAAAGCCTTTCTTTGTATTCCTGCACAGTGCCGACATTTTGATGTGGATTTAGGACAACACGTTCCTTGACTTCCAATATTTTGTTTGAGAAGTTAGGCGTGTATTGCCCGAGTAAATCCTAATATATAATTAAGCCTCCTCAACGAGCCCAGGAGTGGAATAGTGGTGCAATGGTCGGTGCGCTGCACGTTGAACCCAGCGACCCGAGTTTGATTCTCGGCCATGGCAAGCGTCATGGGCAAGTGATGTCTGAACCATTCATTGACCAGCAAAATCAAGTGTGGTCAAAGCCATCACAACAAACAGGGCATGGGGAGACACTCACCCAGCAGTGGATAGACAACAATCTGAAAACTATCGTTATTATTATTACTCGAACGGTTCAACAACTGTCTGTAAAAAATTGAAGCCGAGGCTTGATCTTTTCTTTCCAGTGACACACTTTACAACTAATGTGCTAGGCACTATACACATTTTGAGCCATATATTTGAGGAAGTATAATTTACACAATTTGGATATATATAACTTCTCAATACAAAGGCATCTCGAGGTGTTGTATAGAAATAGTGCAACATGGGAATCCTAGTGGCAGGATGTATGTTTCTTTATTTAATTATTCCCTGAAGAGAGAGCGAGAGAGAAACAGTGAATTGCACGCAGTCGCTTTAAGCACACGACAATATTTCAAAGATCCAATGTCATTCTATGCTTGCCATTCAAACATAGCAGAAATGAAATGTGGAGATACACTATTAGCAGCGATCAAATTTTGATGGCAAATCTCATCCTGTATACTATATATATATTTTTTTATATATATAAAAAATATCATCATTAAAGAAACCCAGAATACAAAGTAGATTTTCAAAAAAGAGGGAATCCTATGTACTGTTTTACATAAACGCAGTTACGGATTAAACGAGAGGGTCTCTTCAAAAATGTTACACGACAGCGAATTCAAGCTGAGGAAAACACATGCATCATTGTGGCTTTTATAATATAAATGAAGTAATGAAAGTTGGTAAAATATTTCAGAATCACCAATATGTTGATTCTCAAATATCGCTTACACTACAGAATTTGGGAATAATAAAAGCAGCTAATGAACCTGAAATGAATTTTTGTAATTACAACACAAAAGCACATTTATAAAATCAATTGCCAATCAGGTATCTGGAACACATCCCTGTCACAGCTATGAAATGTAACAGAACCCAAATGGGTTTGCTGATTGCAACTGGAGCAAGCCCCAGGAACCCAGCAAATGAATTAACAAAGGCTTGTAAAAAAAATCACGATTCAAACATTCAGGGTTTATAGGATGAGCCGTTTGATGTGCTATGGTTCGTAACAAGAATGTAAGAACGTATCAGCAATTGGGTCTAACATTCAACAATAAGTATTGTAAATAATTACATTGTCTTATCTCTTGCGGGTTTGATTTCATGATTTACTTTCAAAATTGAAAGAGAAGTATTAATTTTCTCTACACCCTATGTGTACTTTAAGTTGTAAATCAATTGCGTAATATAAAAATGTACAAATGTAAATATTTATTTTCAGACAATTTACTTACTCAATTTCCAAGCAATTGCCTTTTACTCTGTACTGAACCCACCACACAGTAGCTATCTTCACTGAGCATGACAATTATATTAAACAAGACAAAGACAAATATCCCCTGTATAGCCTTAGCAGGCTTTTGGGGACAAGTGCTGTTAGTGAGCACCCTTGAAGGCCGGTACGGTACATGAGGGGGTGGGTGGCCAGCACCACTCCCCAGTGACGATTATTACACACCAAACTAGGTACTTATTTAAGGCTGAGTCGACCTAGGGGAGGCCCAGGACCTGGTGTTGGCCATGAGCAGGAATAGAACTATGGTCGCCGGGTTTATAGCACAGCGTGCTAACTGCTACACCACCGCTACCCACAATCATAAACACACACACGTAATTGAGTGTTCTCATAGACTCAGACCTAGCGCTCATCTATAGATCAGCAAGATAGTGTATTATTTGTCAATAACTGCTGTAGACATTCAAATTTCCACATTTTATTACCGAATTCAGGCTGAGGCATATTACCGAATACAGGCATAATCGGGGTAAATAATGGGACTCAATATGCAAGCATCATGAGTAGTTATGGAACAAATTAAAATAAAATTTTCAGCCCAATGTCAATCAAATGCTGGATGAAGGCCTCCCCACGTCATGTCAGTAATGGGGGGGGGGTTGTTCGACCATACTTCACCATGCTGGTCATTGTGCATTGTTGGAGTGTGCCACAGGACTGGTTTAGAAATCACTCACCATTGTTAGCTGTGGCTGAGAATCAAACTCCAGTGGCTGGGATCATAGTGTGGTGTCCTCACATATGCCCCACCATTCCACGTTGATCGTGAAATGTTGTGCCAGATTCTGTTTGTGGTTGCAATGGCTGAAAAACATCACCTAGACATTTCCCCATGTTGTCAGTAATGGGTGCATTGTGCCAATGGCTCTGTCACTAGAAGCATTGCTCTATCCCCATTTGTCCCATTCTGTTCATTCAATTAGCCTAAATGTAGCACAAGGATTTCACTGTCGAACAATTTGCATACATCGTAAATAATAAATCCTCACACGAATAATTGGATGCATGTATTGTGAGTGTAAGAATCCATTGCTATTGACCAATTTATGCATCGCCATATGCCAACACCTTAATCTACTTTACATCCGTGAAACTTTATAACTCATTGGATTCCTCCAGTATAAATAAAGATTCTGATTCTGAATCAGGCCCAAAGTATAGACAAGCAACAAAAACCAACGCAGCATATCAACTGTAAAACTTTTGCCACTATTCAGTGGCTTAAAAAAATGCCCAAAAGTGTTACTTGAATTTTTGCACTCAACTCCCAGCATTCAAAGTGATGTTGTAGGTGGGAAATGGAATTAAACGGCTATTTTAATAGTTAGAAGCCATCCCTGCAACTGTAGAATAACAACATTACTTGATCAGAATGAAAATCTTTCTTGAGGCTGGAGGAATCCGATGAGCTATGAAGCTCTTTTTTACCCTTTCTGGCAATAAAACAGGTGTCAATATATTCAAACACCAAATAGATACCTGGAATGTAAGACAACGGCAATCATTGCCAAGTCATCAATTCCAAAGGAATAGCAATACCTGATCAAACCAAGGGCGTCAAAACCACCAATATGTTATGGGCAGCCAAAGATTCACAAACCTGATGTCCCATTAAGACCCATAATTAGTACAATAGGCTGCCACATACAAATTCGCCTTATATGTAACGAAACAAATACAACCCTACATCAGTCGACACAACTGTCGGCAGTAGCAGAACACACGTGCCAACAAGGACACTCAATTGATGTTGATCATGTTGACGTTCTGTGCAAAATTCGTTACGTCTGGCCAACACTAATTAGAGAATCTATCGAAATTGAGAGAAATAAAAATAATTTTAATTGTTCGGATAGCTACAGGTTTAGTGCCGCTTGGAAGCGAATCATCAAATAATATTGTTTAAATGCATGGGAATTACCTGTACGCAGACATTAACAGGTACTGATATTTTATTTCACGCAAACGACAGGAGGGACATGCATAATGTGCATGGATAATGTATGGTTATTACCATATGAACAAACCAACCGACAATGGATACCCATTGTAATGTATATGCATTCATTAATCTCCACCCCATTCGAACGTGATGGGCTCATAAGTGACGTCAACACATCTATCCCTCCGTTTAAGGAATGAAACATGATGCTAGTTGTAATCACTGGCAAAACGTTGTGCTCAGATTGTAAATGTTGTCGATTTGCTCTCCAACTCACTGGGGCTATTCTTATTAAATCGTTTATATTAAGTTCGCTTGCTTGCGTGCTTGCGTGCTTGCTTGCTTGCTTACGACCGTGCAAATCTTTCGGTCGTTTTTTTAACCCACTTCCCGTGATCCAATCGAGCTGACATTTTGCACACAGACTCGTTGTGCGTGACAATTAATTTTCCTGAAATTTTTTTTCCAAAATTTTACACTGTTTAGGGAATTTTTTAAAAAATATTTATTTACCAATTGCTTAATGGTGGCAGACAATCATCTGACCCATAGGTGGCAGCCATCTCAAGCCAGAGGACGAGAGGACTCTAGCCGCCACGCATATAAATGATTTATAGTGAAAAACTTTGTTTTTACGGGTTAATTTTTTTTTCATACTCTGATACGAGCAAAAAAAGGTCAGATGATATCACAAAAACAAAACTGCTTGTAAGTTGGAATTTTCGAATATATCCAGCCATGGTTGATTGTTTTAGCCGTAGATAGGTCTTCCCATTAATATTAAGAATACAAAATTGTGATACTCCTTTGGTAATGGTGCACAAGCACAAATAACAAAAGCACAGCAAAGATCATGATTGACACTTCTATCTATGGAGATTAGGCATTGCCTGAACCGTCACCTTTCATTTAGTGGTTTCCTATATAGGGCAGTGTTATTGATCAATGAGTCTATTGTCAATAATAATAATAAAACAGTTAAGTTCAGTACCTAACCGTTTGTCATGTCTCAATATGTTTGAGTTTGAACTAAATAGATTGCCAAATGAAGTCAGCAAACTCAACAACCAATCTTGATTTGAAGCTTTCGTGACTGCAGGTATTCATACTCTTTGGCTCTTTCGGTAAAGTCACGTAGGTAGAAAAATAACTTAATAGATCACGACGTTATGATCGCAACACAAGCGATCGTCTTTAGGTGAAACAATACAGCACTTACCCTTAGGTTGTACCCACCTCAAACGTATATGCGATCGAAACGTCGTGATCTATTAGTTATTGTTCTATCTAAGTGACTTTACCGAAAGAACCAAAGAGTATCAACAACCAATATTTAAACACAAACCACATTCCCACGGTGAGTTTTGCTTGCATTAATGATGCGCCAGATGGTACGCGTACACAAACTAAGACGAAAAATCCATTAATTCTACGTAAAACGTGATACATTTTTACGAGAACAGGCGATAGCGTGATGGCAATATTACACTTCAAAAACGGCTGGTGAATTATGAACTCATTAGACAAGACTCAGCCGCCTGATGAGTGTTTGATGTGCCGGTGTAACATGAATGCTCGAGAATTTTGACTGCCACATCAGGTTGTGATGGGACCATTGCAAACAGAACCATCTCTGGAGATTTGTAAGAGTGAGATGCACAAGAAGGCATTCTCTGCGCTGCACACAGTCACAATGAATCGTTGCCTGTGTGCAATGCGGTGGCGCTGAGCAGAACTGTTTTCACTGTAAGCTACCGAAACTGGTAACTCTTACCCTTTGAAAGGAGAAAGTAACATGAATTTACTGACATGCCAAAACATAGAGTTTACATACTGTAATAAATTCATATCTACATTATTTATGTATTGTGTGTGTCTCTGGTAAATACAGATTTTAAATAGTTTAAAAATAAAACAAATATGGAAGGAACCTTGGAGCTTGTAAGGCATCGGACATGTGCTCTGTGCGCTCGATTCAAAAACTGAAATTTGTCCAAGAAGACAGTGACTAAAATTGCAAAATCAAGTCACGTGAGGCGCAAGTCAAAGCCAATGCGCCGTGCAAAAAAGTGGGCCAACCCTGACAGCTGTCTCATTTGGGAGTGTTTATGCTCAAGAGCTCTGCCCTGCCAGCACACATGGCTCCAAATTAAAAAGAAAGGGGGCATGGGCAACAGGTAATTTGCATATTTTTTGTGGTAATGGGAAGGATGTTGTCAGAAACTAGTTTCATCAGAGAGAGCTCAGGGCCATGCTAAGGCATGCCTCGGGGCCAGCTGATGGGCAACTATGGATTATTTCGTCCATGCAAAGCATAAAATAAAAAAAAGTTGACAAGGCTACTAACAGCACAAGCTCGGGCAAGTTTAACCATTTCGGAAATTGTGCGTTTTTGAACTCTGAATTTCCGGAGTAGTTTTCAAACCTATTTTTAGTGTGTGGGAGTTTGTTTTGAATGAACACAATGCTGGTTTTTTTTACACAGCCATAAATCATTGCTTCATTATACTTCACATCCTTTATGTAAATGTAATGAATGGAACTGATCGAGAAGAAGTGGGAGTTCAATGAATACAATTCATAGGCAAAAATGGTTAAAAACTGAACAGCGCACAGGTGTCAGAATGAGAGCTTGTTCAAAAACGATAAAGGAATTTCAATGGAGTAATGGCCATTTTGTGTTTGTCTCTGGTTTGCAACTTTTCTTTCTTTATGCCTTCAAGTGACAAAACTGTTTCCTGCTGTGTGGAAAATGTAGCTACAGATTTATATTTTTTCGTCTGAGAAAACACTAAGTCTGTTTTGAAGAGCTCAACTTATACTTTCAATATATAATCGGTGTTTTCCTTTGATAAACTATATAAACATTGTTCCAACGTTTAAATAAAATGCATGCTTTCATAGGCAGGCATGCGTAGTCAATTAAAGAGCATGTAATGCTCAAACACGATTATATTTTCTTCACACACTAAAACTATATATGCAAGATAACACGTATCTGAAAGAGTTAGGAAAAGAACATTTCCTTCGGTCCAAATATGTTATGGACAAAAAAGAAGGCTAATCAGTGCAGCTTGAAAGAAAAATATAACGTTAGAAAAAATGCGTTTCAACTTTTTGGTTCTTCGACCAACTTGAATGTCTTTTCTCATGTACTTAATTATCCCTGACCAGAATTTGACTTGACACTAATCACTGGATTACACGCTCATGCACAATTCTATTTTGCACAAGCACAACTTGTGAAGTTTACTTTTGAGTATGACTTTCTCACAAAGCTCATCTATTACACAACTAGTCTTTAAAAATTGTTTTAAGTAATAATAACATCCTATGTCTAGCACCAGTTTATTTCAATTAACGTGTGCAAAATGGCAAGTTATTAAATTCGTTTAATTGACTTACACATCCCTGCGGAAAATGTCATATGTGTAAGAACAAAAAGACCTCCTGCTGTCAAACTAAATGTTTCAATGACTACAGATGTGTACATGTAGTCTGTTGTGAATGTCCAACTTTGAAGCTTGAAACGACAATAATCTGCTGGATGCCACAATTATAAGCACTTTGAGTGTCTCGGTGACGAATGCACAATTACCCTATTTTGCATGTTACGTAAATCTTATAAATGCAAAAGTTGTTCATCACCCCCCACGATATCCACTTATACAGGCTTTGGCGGAAGTGGTGATGTTTTAGATTTGCGCACTGCGCTATGAAACCGTCTGCTCGTGTTACATTCCCGGTCATGGCTCACATCAAGCGGCGAGCCACGATTCTAACTGTTGCTGGGCCCCTCTTTGTCAACCCGCACAGCCGCAGTCTGCTCAAAAACCTTCACAGCCAACGTGACGTGGAGAAACCGTCACCTGCCAGTTGATCAATACAGAGATGTAAACGATCATTTGTGATAATTGATCAAACCTCAATTACACGTTCCTCCACTGCCTGTGCATAGTCATTCAAGGATACGAGCTGTAGCTCGGACCACAAATTGAAGTCCTTGGCTTTGGTGTTATCCTATACTGCCAGACGTCTTGGCTTCATGTTTTGTCTCTTCTAGCATTGATCCTCATAGCATGGCTCTGAATAAAAACGAAGCTGAATTAACGGCATCCGTACCAACACAATAGGGGGGGGGGAAACAAGGCCGTAGCCATGGAGTCAACATTGTGGGGGGACCAAATCTTCCAGGGGGTCTGGGGTCCCCCCCAGAAAAAAAAAAATCTAAATTTGAAAACTAATTTTCTGCCATTTCCTGCCTAAAATAAAAAAAAAATCACTACCATATGGGATGGACTTTTTTTTGTTACAATAATGTCTAATAGTATATTGTATTACATTGCTGTTTTTTTTTCTTTTTTACCTTTTATTGTTTCATTTTATGTAATGGCAGAGATTAGGGATTCATAAAGTACAACCATAACCACAATCATATAAACATTATCTATGCATTGTTATATGAAGACAAGTCCAGATATTGTGGCCAAGGTTTAGAAAATTGCAGTTTTTATTTACATAACATCGCAATTATTATCATTTAAAATATTTTTATAGCAATATATTGGGGGGGAGGGGGCATTTTGAGCATATCTGATCTGCCCCCCCCCAATACTAATATATAAACGCCCAGATCTGTCTATCTGTGATTCTGTCATTCTGTGATTAACGCGGCACGGATTGCTTGAAGTGCGTCACGTGACCGCGAGCAAAAGACGGGTGAGTGAGAGTGAGGAGACTGGTGAGTGAGAGTGAGGAGACTGGTGAGTGAGAGTGAGGCAGAGCCGTGCTCCGTCCACTGTTGCCCTGAGGAACCCCCGTGCTCTCCACTGCTGGCTTTAGGGAGAGCCGCACTCTCTCCGCTGCTGCCGTGAGGGAGCCAGACGCGCTCTCTACGCTGCTGCCCTGAGGGAGAGCCGTGCTCCGTCCACTGCTGCCCTGAGGGAGTCCCCGTGCTCTCCACTGATGGCCGCCTGAGGCTTGCGCTCCTGGGGTGCGCTCCCAGCAGCGGCTGGCGGGGCCGTTTGTGAGAGGGCCGAGGGAGCCAACGGAGGGAGTCGATGGAGCCGGGTGGGCCGGTGGAGCCGACGGAGGCTGTGGTTGTGCCTGTGGCGCCCCCGAACAACCACATACTACGTTGTTGGGGGGCGGCTATGGCGCCCCCCAACAACCTAGTAGATATTATAATTATGGCCTTGGGGAAAGTATAGACAAAACAATAAAATTACCTATATTATTCCTCCCAAGTTTTACTCTGTCCAATGTAGCCATTGTGTTCTAACAAGTACAAGTAAGAGGGTCATGAACAAATGGTGGGTTATATAAACAGATAACCTTGTATTCTTAGGTTTTTTCGGTAAAGTCACGTAGGTAAAAAAATAAAAATTAATAAAAGTAAAATAAAAATCACGACGTTTCGGAGGCAACACAAGCTTCCGTTTTCAGGTGGAACCGTCACAGCACGATAGCTGTATCAAGTGCTGTGACGGTTCCACCTGAAGACGGAAGCTTGTGTCGCCTCCGAAACGTTGTGATTTTTATTTTATTTTACTTTTATAAAAAAAAATTTACCTACGTGACTTTACCGAAAAAAACCTAAGAATATGAATCCTTGCAGTCACGAAAGCTTCAAATCTAGAGATAACCTTGTATAGCTTCAAACCAAATCATGCAGCATATAGGAGGCAACTCTCACAACGTGGCTAGAGTTTGTCTCCTTATTGTCAGTCATTGCCAATTCACTGCTAGATGAGGGCCGCCCAAGAGTCCGAGATTTCTCAAAATCCTGTGATGAACATTTCCACCCAGCACCTGCACACAAACTGATGTCATCACTCCATCTCATCGGTGGTGGCTATCCTCTCTGGCGTGTTCCATTCCTTCACGTCAAAATAAAATTACATTGAGGGTCGTTGCTGATGGGCCTGTTTTCCAGCAGCATTTGTTGAAACAAGTAATCCCTGCAGAGGTTTCCTGCTTAAACAAAGACAATTTTTAAGCTTATGCCAAGGAGTGCCTAAAGCGTGTTTTATTTCTCTACAAAAATAACTGAAACTTTCTTGTTTATCTATTTACTTAAATGATTCGTCATGACGGCATAATATGGGGGGGTGGGGACGCGATTCACCTCCCTGTTAAGACACTCCTACCAATTGCGTTCACTGGCTTTTGCACAATAACAGATTTGCATCCTTAAAATGCAGGGAGTGATATATAATCTGACGGCACATTAACCACCAACCAATCAGAGATGGGCGGGACCCAACACAACTGGCAGCGACTTGATCACGTGAGGCCAAACGCCGAGCGTGATTGGTCGCTGCCGCAAAGATCAGGTTTGAAACAAACAAACAAAAAACTTCAAATCAGTGCAAAACTTTGCATCGTACCCGGCCGAGTTTGCGGTGTCATCCCACTGCTTGACATCCCAACGGTGCAGCAAGTCTGCTTTGACAGCTGCCAAAGGTGGTGTCGGGTGACAACATCACACCACTGGGGATCCAAGAGGACCCCGGGAGCCAAATGAGCACACTTACGGAGTGCCGATGTTGCCGGGCCCTTCTAGTGTTAACCGCGGTGTGTGTGTGCCACCACCATTCTATGCGTCGCCATCACTCGTGTAAGTGTAACTTCTCTCCAGCTCTGGGAGGGCAGACTTGACACGTGCGTGTTAATCTTTTAGGGGCGTCAAGAATTGCGTTGGCTCCACCCAAAGGTCACCCTGGCCATGCCCACGTTATAGCAGCCAAGCTGGCAATTGCGCTGGTGATTAATTTCCAACCAAATGTGAATCTGTCTGCTTACATTTGGTGGGAATTGCTGAGAAAAATTGCTGTTGGTTGCTAAATCATCCCAACAAACATCTGCAAAAGACAGGATGTGAGTCAAACTATGTACTGCTTTGTTATAGGTGTTAAAACTTGATTAAAATGTCAGTTATCTATACCTCCACAACTGCTGGTATAGCTAGCTGTTGGTGTGAGGTGGATTGTGTAACACGATTTTTGTTCCTGGGTAGTAAGTGTTATTTTATAATTGCTTATGCCTAAAAAGTATAGAAAATGACTATTATTCCCCACAAACTTTGCTTTTGTGACCAGGACTTTACGTGAAGGAATGACACAATGCACACGTTTTATCATTGAAAATAGGTCAATTTCTAAATATCACTGTCCTGGTCACAAAAGCAAAGTTTGTGGGGAATCATAGCCATTTTCTGTACTTTTGAGGTATAAGCAATTCGGAAATAACACTTATTACCCAGGAACAAAAAATAAATACATTTGTTATAGAGTGTTATTTTAATGGAGTGGATTATTAACTTTGCTTTTGTATCCTGGTCACAAAAGCAAAGTTTGTGGGGAATAAAAGCCATTTTCGTTACCTTTGAGGCATAAGCAATTAGCAAATAACACTTACTACGCAGGAACCTATTTTTGTTGTTACACAGTGAATGATTACATGAGAGATGGTGATGGCTTGAGGAGGTCTTCATCCAATAGTGGATTGGCCATGGCTGAATATAATGGCTACCTCAACTACCCATCACACTTTTGAGTGGTATGTCCAATTATTTTACAAAATAAATGTAAGATCAGACTGTGAGCAATGTTCAAGAGCAACGACCCCGATACACGTTCAAGTAACACCGATACACGTTCAAGTAATCATTAGTCAGGCAGCTGCATTACAACAGCATGAACCGTGTGGCATCTGAAAATGTTTTTGCTGATTCCATGATATTTTACGCCTTAACTTACATGAAAAAAACTTGACAGGCTTGAGCCGGAACTCAGCGCTCATGCCGAATTAAATATTACAGATACAAGAATAATCTCTTGGGACTGAAAATTCCCAATGGGTATTTGTAATAAGTGGACACCTCGGCTGTGGATATGTCCTTCATAAGAAGCGTAGTCCAATTAAGGGTAGAAGGAACCTGACAAGGCAGACGGAACCAAATGGACCCCACCCTCTCGTGTGTAACCTTTCTCATGTTCTTTTGCATATCAACACAAGAACATTCGTGCGACATTTTTATTCCAGGAAAAAGAAGAGAGGGAAAAAAAACCACCGCGATGACAGTCCACTCAAGCTTGTTGTAAACAACACGAGCGATGGCCTCCACGAGCAGTGTTGATTCATACCACTTGCCCTTGGTCCCGCACAGCATTGTGCAGGCAATTCTGGTTGCTACTCATTCACATTATAATTTCCCACACATTGGAAACCCGTAACTCTCTCACTTGTTATTCAAAGTATAGGTGAGAAAAAACATCCGTTCTAGGAAATGTGTGAAAAATTACTATAATTTCGTGTGTCATCGTGACACGTGCAAATTCTGACGAAATTTTTTTTTTATCTTATCGAAGTGATGTGTTTTGAGTATTTCCAGCACATAATGTATTATTATTATTATTATTTGCTCTGAAGAGACTGATCCAACAACAAACTTGTTGGCTCACAGGTTGAGCGAGCGGCTCACAATCGTAAGGTTGCACCGTTCAAATTCATGTTTTGGCGACTGACTCATGAGCCCATCATCCCAGCGGGGTCAATAAAAAAAGTACCACTGTGTGGGAAAGTGAACAGTGGCTCTTCTCTGGAGAGACTCGCCCTCACTATAGGAGTGTGAAATGTCTAACTGCTGCTCAGGGCTGTAAATAAGAGGAGCACTGCTTCAGTTCTAAATTGAGTGAAAAAGATATTATCACTTTCACTTATTTTTTGACAAGAACAAAAAATGTAATTAAAACTCGCAATGCTCCAGGGTTGTATTATATTATCACGCATTCTACGTTTAAGAAGTATATATATAATTACCATGGCAATGCATACATATAAATAAGTTAGTATTTTATTGTATGTTTTTATTTCAGTCTATACCTTCACGTATATAGGGTTATTACTGAAATCTACAAGATGTAAAACATCATTGCCTTGACCCCATTAATGTAGGAATTCTGTTGGTGAGCAATGATTGCATCATTACCGTATAAATATTCATGTCTATCCAATTTACAAGCTAAAAGTGCTAATTAAAAACGTATTTCTTCAGTTTAGGCGTATTATGCGAAAAAAAGGTCATGTTAACTACTATATATGAGTGCCGGCATGCACGTGTGTTGTATGTTTGATGAATGAACGTCCAATCATATGGCGCGCTATCACCTAACCATACGTTTCCAACTGCAGATCTCCCCCCTAGTGCAGTGGTTCTCGGAGTGTGGGTCCCAAGGCCACCGGAGGAGGTCAGCGACGATCCTCCAGGTGGTGCGTGGGGCTGTGATGCAAACGCAGGTTGATACGGAAAGTAGTGTGTGTGTATATATACCTAGATTTGAAGCTTTCGTGACTGCAACGATTCATATTCTTAGGTTTTTTCGGTAAAGTCACGTAGGTAAAAAATTTAAATTAATAAAAGTAAAATAAAATAAAAATCATGACGTTTCGGAGGCAACACAAGCTTCCGTCTTCAGGTGGAACCGTCACAGCCCGACAGCTGTATCGAGTAAATGAGAGATTACAAGAGATACCACTCCGTTTATATAATGGTTGAGGGGGAAAGGGCCAGGAACGGCACACTTTTTATTAATCCATATTTTACTCACGGTAATAAATTAATTAAACTACCCTCACCCTAAGATCTAAATGCCTCCCCCTATATATATAAAAAAAACTGAAGCTGCATGAAAAGAAACATGTTTTTACGTTCCGGTAATATGAATCATTTTGTACTACTGGTATTTAGAGAGATACGTGAATGAGCTTTGTCACCAGGGATGGGAGGTCTGAGTGGTCCGCGGGACAAACAAAGTTTGGGAAACACTGCCCTGGTGGTAGCTGTCCCAGTACGGCACAAATGTACCTAATAGCTGGCTTGTCGAGGTGTATATGTCTGCCAGTAGAGGGTCAGTGATTGCTATGAAATAGCATGTGCGTAATTAATCGAGTTTTTCTTTAGTTAAGGGAGTTGGGGGGGGGGGAACAAGTGAATCCAGAGGAAACCGATGCAGAACCAGTGGTAGAACATACAACATACAAACTCCATACAAACTCCATACAAACTCCATACAAACTCCATACAAACTCCATACAAGTACAAACTCCACGCAGAAAGGCACCCGAGTCAGGAATATATTCAAGTCCCTTCTTGCTGTGAGGCATGAGTGTTAACATTGCGGCCACCGCGCAACAATCTGAAATTGGATCAACATCACATCTACCGAGGACATTGAAGCAACGCTAGACACACGACCTTTTAAAATATTATTCCATTGTTTTGAGGTTCAAGTCGTAAAACTAATGTAACAAAATACTAAAAAAAAGAACGGAAAAAATGTCTTGCAAATTGCACCCATGGGTGGTAAGCTTGAAAATGTCACTTCATAGCATTTGCTGGAACACATTGTCCAGGCTACATGATGTAGCACGAGTGTCGGTCAAGATGGAAAACTCTGAAAACTTTCAAATTTACAAATAAATTTAATGAACAAGGGTGATGACGTTATTGTGTACACGGAGACACAGATTGAGTCGAATGTTGGTTTTGGTTTTCAGGACCATTGCCTAGGCTTTTATATCATTTTAAGCATAGCTCAAATAGAGCACACACTTCCTTTAATGAATCATGCCTTTCATAATTGCGTACAAATCAATAATAATAGCGATGCTAATTTACTGCCCTTTGTTAAACAGTTTGTTATCTTTCCTCCACACCTCTGATTAGCACGGTATGGCGTGAAAGAAGTTCAACATACATACATACATATAATCCCTGGCTGGATGACCCAAGCTTATGTAGGGTCAGTCACGGGGGTTATTTAACCATACCTCCCCACACTATTTAGTCCTGGTTGGCAAAGATGGGGCACAGGACTGGTTCAGATATCACTTGCCACTTATGTTAGTCGTGGTCAGGAATCAAACTCAGGTTATCTGTTCCACAGCACAGTGTGCTAACCACTACAACACTGATCCCAAATTATGTACCTGTTTTTCAACTATATATATTATAATAGTTTTTTTACCCTTCTATCTGGCAACAAAACTGACACCTTTTTTTACAAGGAGTCATGTTTGTATAGGCCACAATACCTGCAGTCATAATGCAAACAAAAAACATAACTCTGATAATGTATGCACTGTCCTTGAAGTTGATTGGTCCACACCCAAGACAGCTTTCCTTAGAGCCTAGTCTCACATAGGTTGGACCAGATGATGTCAAAAGGCGCACAACTCAAAGACAATGCAGACATTATCAGAGTTATGTTTTTTGTTTGCATTATGACTGCAGGTATTGTGGTCTATGCAAACATGTCAGTTTTGTTGCCAGATAGAAGGGTAAAAAAACAATTATCATATTTTTTACTGGCAAATGAGGTTCCAATGGTATATATATATATATTTTTTTTTTAACTATTAACTATTTATATTCCACAAGGTAAGGCCCACTGAGCTCTCTAGCACTTTTTCAGACGTGACCTGGCCACAAATGATAGCTCAACAGAGTGGCTTGTCACGTGGCAATGTATAGCAGCCAAATACTCTGAACGCGTGATGTTGATTCTAAATGTGGAGAGAGCAACCGGAGGACCTGGAGAAAAATCCACGCGACTCCAAATAAAGAGCACGCGTCAGGGTCGGGATCGAACCCACAAACTACTTTATACGAGGCAAGGTAGTTAACATCTTAGATTTAATGTATCATTATGGCGCTCATTTACCCAGTAAAGCCTTCCTGAGTCTCAAGACTCTCATTCAGGAGGGTCCTGCCAAGTGTTTTGCAGTAGGGACGATGTTGCTGTTGTGTAATCCCTATTGAGGAATTTACAGCTAAATGTTTGAGCTTTGGGATGTTTGCCAGTTCCAGTTAGATTGTACATTTGAGTTGCTTTATGAACTAAATCGAAAAAAGCAAATTGACATAAACAAATGATATACCATTATCTATCTTCCATGGATTCGAGTGATTACCCAAAGCGCCTCTGTAATACCAAGGCAATAACTGTACTCACTTTTCTTCCTAATTAACTAAATTAAAGCACTTCTCCCTTCAACACTCGCTGTTAACATCACCATGCAACGCACGAGTTAACTGCACTCGCAGTAGCTGAAACAGACATAAAATGCAAAGAGTTTTTGCACCGTTAATACCTGCAAACGTGAACCGGCACATTTGTTGGGAAGGAAAGGGGTGGGGGGCGGTGCGGTGTAAATCGACGACGCGAAATGGGTGTAAAAGGAGGCCACGTTTAATGCTTAAAGCCATCGCAAGAAGCGGGCAGTGCAAGCAAACACTTGCCCCGTGTGCACGGGCGCCGCTAATTGAGGTGGCAGGCGGCATGTGGGTGGGGGGGGAGGTCGGCAGGAGCTTGCACATTCATCACGCGGCTACGACGCCGCTAACAAACACTCAGCCTCAGCAACTAAAGTGGCTGCCACGACCCGGCTTTTTTTTGCCCGTTCGTTTTCCCCAACGTTCTCCGGCCAACCAGAAGTTTTCCCCCAAAAACTTCTGTGCGGCCTGACTTGTGGCCGTTTGTCACCAAGGCCGTTTCGCTGCTGATACGGGGGTGTAGCGTTAATGGGACGTATTGAGGTTACACCCGACTTGAAACACAGACAAAGATCCGCCGTATAGCCTGAAGAGACTGTAATGACAAGTGCTGCTAGCAAGCACTACTTTAAAGGCCGGCACGGCACACGAAGCTAGTGGGTGGCCAACACCACGCCCGGCCGCCTTTGTCTCCCTAGTGGCGATGCTTACACATCGCAGCACCAGGTACTCATTTGAGGCTGAGTCGACCTAGGGGAGGCCGGTTCAAATAATCGTCACTGGTGGTGACCATGAATCGACCCCGGGTCGCCGGGTTCGTAGCGCAGTGCAATAACCGCTACACTACACGCGTGCACGTTCGTGTAAGTGTACCTATCGTTTCAACGTTCCATAAGGGGCACAAGACCGGAAGACCGCTAACAGGCACATGTCAATTGGCCCGAAGCATCCCACAGCCGCCATTCGCCTTCCCTCGCTCTGTAAGATTGAGTGCAAAATTTCAGCCTTCACTGACTCTATGGACGCCCTGAGCATCTCAGAACGCCCACATCGCGTATTTATGGGATTTTGAGGCTTGTAGCCAGAGAGGGCAATCGTTTACAACAACAGAATAACTCTTTACTATTAGGAAATGCTATATCACTGGGAGTGCAGCCATCAATTGGCAGAAAAGTGGCTTGTAAACTAAATAATTAAGAGGGAAGTATGGCTTAAATTGCTATTTAACTGAAAGGTGGGCAGAGCTGAGTGGTTAATCAGTAATGAGCGGCGGGCTAGACACACAGCACACCCTCATGATTTAATAGAGTATGCCGCGGGATTCTGTTAATTGAATAGTCATGCTGACGTGAGAGAGCAAGGGCGGAACTGTGAGCAAGGAAGGAGGATGGATTGGTGGTGTCCAGTGAGCCTGACCTTTTGCACCATGGCTCATGCAACAGTACTAAATATGTCCTGCAGTAATGAGCTCCATGGCGCATGTTGTGAAATAATGCAAAGGTATGCAATGACAATATACACGGGGGAGGGGTTTTCATTTGAAAACCAATCATGAATTTACGGAGAATTAAACTTCATTCGAAAAAAGCCGTGCATTGTTGTTTGATGGAATTCCTCCCCCCCAGAGCTACCTTGGGAGATCCCTTCAAGCAACATCTGGTTCACACAAAGGGACACATTTTCCCACCATCTCTGCGGACGAGTGTAACGTGTCCACGCATGACTATAAAACTGATGTAAAATTTTGAAAGATTGATTTTTTTTCGAAATTATCATGACAAAATATGTATATGTTTATGCCATGGTTTTTGTTTTTGTGTATAGTTTTCGCTGAACAGACTAATTACCATTAACATACTTGAGAATGCGCTTTATTCATAATTGCTGGGGTTTAAGCAAAGGATCCGTGAGGTGAGAATCTTGAGTTCTTACATTTAAACTAAACTATAAATATTTTATTATTTTACCAGGTAAGGCCCACTCAACTTTATAGCTCTTTTTCAGAAGCGACCTGGCCACAAATGATAGCTCAACGAAGTTAGCTTATCATATATATATAACAGCCAACTAAATGCATGTTTCTAAATGTTGATGGAAAAACCGTACCACGGGGAGAACATGCAATCTCCAAATATACAGGCTTCAGGATCAAACCCATGATCTCCTGTATACCAGGCGAGGTAGTTAACATCTCGCCACAGTGGCACCCCAAATTTAAACCAGGCGAGGTAGTTAACATCTCGCCACAGTGGCGCCCCAAATTTAAACACTGCTGCCACGCACGCTCCGTATGGCACAAAAGCTAGCAACATAAGATGACAAAGTTAACAGTCTGTCAAAATAAAAGTGACATGGGAAGCGATGCGGGGTTGCTTTTGGAGGCGTTTTGACTTTTAACGGGGGGATACTCATCGATCCAAAGCACCCCAGCCCCCCACCAGTGACTGGCACGGGCCCAGGCGCTGTGCAAATGAGCGACGTGCACGGTGCTATGTGCCCCCCGGGACCCCTGGGTCTCACCTCTTCCAGGGAAAACGACGGGACCTCTGGTCGGGCCATCAGGACTTCCGGCAGCTCCCTCCTCCACGGGTCGCTGCAGGCGCCAGTCAAGCCCGTACACGTGCAGCACTGCCAAAACGACACCACCGGCACCAATATTTGCACGGGGGGGGGGGGGGACACACACACGGGAAGCACCAAGAGCGTCAGTGAAGAAAGCGATTCAAGGTCCAATAACAATTTCCAGTACAGGAACCGCAATCAGGATTCAATTTTATTTTTTCATGTCTTAAAGCGGGGCTTAAATTCTGCCGGAGAAGACCGGGACTGAAAATATCCTCGCATACATCGCATGCATAAATGACATTTCATATGTAACACGACAGTGCACTTTAAAATGTAACGAGCAATCCGCACATCATTTGGACATGACAGTCCATCCATTCTTTCCAGCCAGCCAGAAAACACTTTTTTTTATATCGCGATCCTTGTCTCTCTCTCCCCACCATTCTCTCTCCAGCTCTGTACTGTGTATCCCAATGTCTTACTCTGCCTCTGTTTTTTGTTTCTTCATTTCTTTTTTACGATCAGTGGAAACAAGAAGATGCTCATTGTAGTCGGCACTTTGCTTCGTTCATCATTTCGTAATTTTTTTCTTTCTTTATGTAAACCCCCACCTCTCGCTCACTCTCTCGCTCACTCTCTCGCTCTCTCTTCCTCTGTCCCCTATACTTCTCCCTCCCTCTGTAGCCCTCTCCCCGCTCCATTCTATCTTACCCGCTTCCACCCCCCCCCATCTCTATTCCTGTCTCTCACCCCCCCGCACCCTTGCTCTCCTTATTCCCACCTCTCAATCTCTCCTGCCTCTCCACAATCCTCCCTCCCACCGTTTCGTCGCTTTCGCTCGCTCTCCTCTTTCAGTTTTTCTGTCTCTTTTTCCTCTCCGTTTCATGCCCTTTCACCCTCTCCCCCACCCCTCTACCCCCCACATTCCTCTTAATTTTTTCCCCTCCCTCCTCTATATCCGTCCTCTATCTCCCTCCCTCATCGCCCCCCTCTATCTCTGTTGTCTATCGCATTTGCGTCCTTTGGACGTAACCGTCCTCTCCCCTCCCTTTAGCCAGCGAGCAAAACTTGTTTTTCTTACGCAGTATATTATATGATGGCATCCCGCGCATTTTGTGTGGGATACATGGCCGGGGTAGAGGGTGGGTGGGTGGAGTGACGCTACATTAGCGGGACGCACGGACACGGCACAATGCTTCGATGTGCACGGTGACTTGACCGCACACTTGCCAGCGCACCAGCCAGGAATCCAGGCAGGAATCCAGCGAGCAAACTTCCTTCTAATACAGCACGATACGATAAAGGCAGCATGAATTGCGCCGTGAAATGACATCGTGCACAACGTGGAATGGAAAAGTGTATTTCTCTGCATCGAAAGGGAGATCTGTTTTTTTTTATTCATTGCTATATCACAGGATTTGTTATATGCTGGGTTCCTGTTGTGGATGTCATATTCATGGCATTTTCTTTAATATGTATGAGCTGCTGTGTAATGGCAGGTGAACTGTGTCAGACCTATTTGTTAGCAATGCAGTTATTAGAATTTCATGCATGAATTGCAATTTCTGCCGAACGTATCAAATACATCTGAGCACATTAAGCTGATGGTCATATTTCCTCGTATTATATTTAAAAAAACTATATATTTTTTTACGAAACAAAGTAATGTTCATAACTACTACAAATTTGAGATCAAATCTTCCTCGCAGACTTTTATTTTATTATTCTAAAAAAGCATTTCCTTATGGGTTTCAGAACACTTTGACAGCTTTATTTTTTGCACTCAATTAATACTTAATGAGGACCGTCTTCGACATACACTTTGAAATCCTGAGTAACTAAATACATGGCACCTAGGATATTATTGCCATTACCACCAGGAGCCCATTAGGGGCTCATTAGTGGGAAATGAATACGTTTTAGAGGAATAATTTAATCGACATCCACACCTACACCTGTACATTCATTGCACGTCCAAAACCACTGAGGCATCAAACAGACTTCTCAACTTTAAAAACATGTGATCAAAAAAAAAACACTTCTTTAATTGCACGGGAATATATATTATTAAAAAAATATCAATTGCATGTAACAGTGTAATTAATACATTGCCTATACTTCATATATTACAACGTAACATAAATTAGTTCCATCCCATTATAGGAATGTGAAATATTCACAACCAGAGGTTGGTCAGTTTAACACGTAGGCTTTTGCGACCAATATTATCCACAGTAGAGGTTTTTGGGTTAGATCGCGTGAATATAAATGTGCCGTTAAACCCGCCACCACCCGACACAGCCAACTAGTAAGGGTTGTCACGTAAACAGAACGTGCCAATTCGTCACTAGTACAGCACACCGATGCGTTGGAGAGCAACCCCACAACATTTACAATTAGAGTACGACGTTTCGTCAGGAATAACAACCAGCATCATCAGGCGACGGCCAGATCAGTGGAGAAATCCTCCTGTTTCGGTCTTAAATTGAGGGATAAATGTGATGTCGTCACTTAGTGAGCCAATTAGGGATGTGAAATATCCCCAACTAGAAGCTGGTCAGCTAGAAGAAGACAATTCCACCAGATGGTTGGATACTGTAAGAGTGGTCCTTCAAGGTCAGGTGAAAACCGCAGGATGTTGCTGAAGGGATGAGGTGATGGCGAGATGTGGTGGCATGCTGGCATTGGCCAAGGTTGTCACTTGATCATGTTCAGGGATACCAGAGCACGACCTCGTGCTGGTTTTAGCAGGCGGAACTGGGTTTTCGATCAGGTTAATGGTGATGTTATATCCTGAAGCAGAAGAGTAGTGCTGGGACAACATCACATTTGCAAATGTGATTTGTAACCTTGATCCTTGCCTGTGTATCGACAGCTCGATGTTAATGCGCCATTTTATCGAGGGATCATGTGTTATCTTTGTGTCGTCGGGGATTGTTTTGTTGGCGATCTTGCTGTCTTGCCCAAGCATGATACATCGAATATATGTAAATAATTTTTTAATGTATATATTTTCCCATGTTTAGTGACCTGCTTACTTTAAATATTTTGCACCCCTATCAGTTTATTGATTTATTAGTTTCTGTTGTAACTTGCTTACCTGCCCATACTGGACATCTGTATGGGCTCTGTCCTGTGATGACCAGCTCTCTCCTGTGATGACCAGCTCTCTCTTGCAGGGACCAGCTCTCTCCTGTGGGGACCAGCTCTCTCCTGTAGGGACCAGCTCTCTCCTGTGAGGACCAGCTCTCTCCTGTGATGACCAGCTCTCTCTTGCAGGGACCAGCTCTCTCCTGTGGGGACCAGCTCTCTCCTGTGAGGACCAGCTCTCTCCTGTAGGGACCAGCTCTCTCCTGTAGGGACCAGCTCTCTCCTGTAGGGACCAGCTCTCTCCTGTGAGGACCAGCTCACTCCTGTATGGACCAGCTCTCTCCTGTGAAAACCAGCTCTCTCCTGTAGGGACCAGTTCTCTCCTGTGAGGACCAGCTCTCTCCTGTGAGGACCAGCTCTCTCCTGTAGGGACCAGCTCTCTCCTGTGAGGACCAGCTCTCTCCTGTAGGGACCAGCTCTCTCCTGTGAGGACCAGCTCTCTCCTGTAGGGACCAGCTCTCTCCTGTAGGGACCAGCTCTCTCTTTTAGGGACCAGCTCTCTCCTGCAGGGACCAGCTCACTCCTGTAGGGACCAGCTCTCTCTTGTGAGGACCAGCTCTCTCCTGTAGGGATCAGCTCTCTCCTGTAGGGACCAGCTCTCTCCTGTAGGGACCAGCTCTCTCCTGTGAGGACCAGCTCTCTCCTGTAGGGACCAGCTCTCTCCTGTGAGGACCAGCTCTCTCCTGTAGGGACCAGCTCTCTCTTGAGAGGACCAGCTCTCTCCTGTAGGGATCAGCTCTCTCCTGTAGGGACCAGCTCTCTCCTGTAGGGACCAGCTCTCTCTTGAGAGGACCAGCTCTCTCCTGTAGGGATCAGCTCTCTCCTGTAGGGACCAGCTCTCTCCTGCAGGGACCAGCTCTCTCCTGTAGGGACCAGCTCTCTCCTGTGAGGACCAGCTCTCTCCTGTGAGGACCAGCTCTCTCCTGTAGGGACCAGCTCTCTCCTGTAGGGACCAGCTCTCTCCTGCAGGGACCAGCTCTCTCCTGTGAGGACCAGCTCTCTCCTGTGGGGACCAGCTCTCTCCTGTAGGGACCAGCTCTCTCCTGTGGGGACCAGCTCTCTCTTGTGAGGACCAGCTCACTCCTGTAGGGACCAGCTCTCTCCTGTAGGGACCAGCTCTCTCCTGTAGGGACCAGCTCTCTCTCTTGTAGGGACCAGCTCTCTCTTGTAGGGACCAGCTCTCTCCTGTAGGGACCAGCTCTCTCCTGTGAGGACCAGCTCTCTCCTGTGAGGACCAGCTCTCTCCTGTGAGGACCAGCTCCCACCTCCAGCAGCGAGGGTGCATATCAAGTGATCTGGTGGCGCGATCACTGCGATTTCACGGAAGCGGCAGTGCGCACATCGCTTTACATGCGCTCACAAAAAAATGATTCGAGGACGTTCTTGTGTTGCTCATTTTGAAGCTAATTAACTGACTCGTTTTTTTTTCCCACGACCAGTCAAGCGAAACCGAAGCACTTGCAGTGCTTGCTGCTGGAAATTACTTTCAAAACAATGTAGGCTCTTGTAATTTATAAGAAAAATGTATTTTAAAAATGTTAACCACATATTTGTGAATTTTACGATTTAAACAGACGAGGCTTAAAATACACCATATTTTGCCAACGATGGCATAAATGTTCGTATTCAATTACACCTATGCTTAGTAGTGTAGTTTAATGTTTTATATGCTAATCTCGCTTTATTTTATTCTTCAGCAGGTTATTTTGACACTGCTTCTTCTTCTTCTTCTTTCATATGGCGGATGCAGATGCAGAGCAACACGCACAGCTTCACGTTCAGGTGGTCAAGCCAGATAACTGCATCAGGAGCAGCGGAGTGTTTCGCTGTGATATAATTCTACTTTACTCAGTCATATTTTAGAGCCGTTTATCAAGCCACTGCTGGATGAAGACCCTGCCCCCATGCTGTGTTTGTCATGGGGGGTGGTTTGACCACACTTCACCACACTAGTTGGTGAAGGGGTGAGCACTATAATGGGTTTCAGATATCACTCAGCACCAATGTTAGCCGTAGTTGGGTTGCTGGGTGGTTCACAGCACAGTTTCATTAATCACCCCCCCACCCCAGTTAGACTATGATTTATTTTTTTAATGTTTAATTAACCCAAACAAGTCGTATGTTACATATGTGCATGGCGTTTGGTAATAACCACGTGTTTAGTGATTTCAATGTCTGTTAAAAATAAATGTAATTATTAACAATTGTAGACGACCAGTGGCAATAGCTGCAGTGTTGGGGAGGTTTTCCACGAACAATGACTGGAATCGATGTACATAACTACGAGATGGAAAATGGTTATTTAATTTACTACCCTTGATTAATTCCATTAGGATTAATAAAGATAATGACAATACTGCAGTTATCCTGGAGACAAGATAAATAAGCAGTTTCTGAATAATACATTTTTAATCCAACCCACACATTTTAAATTAAACATGCTGCCAATCACAGATATATATTTTTTATGCTGTAGCATTAAAAAAATGTAAATGTAATTGGCTTATTAATCCATCATGTAAAACACTAATTTCATTAAAACAATTCCAAAACATTAGGTGAAATTAAAATACATTATTTCGCCTACTTATTTACGATTTTCAGCCTGCAAAGAACCATCGAATCATCTCTGAGTGTTTGTGGAATAGTTCATTCCCAGACAGAGTGGCTTGTTAGTTTTTTGGTGGTAGCAGACGAAATTCATCTCACGATAGGTTGCAAAGGTGCACCCTCCTAAAGGTAATTTATTCATTAAATATACTTGATTATTTTTTAATAGACCTTGAACAGATAATGACAACGGTGCAGCATCCAAGAAATAAAGATAAACTGGCAAATTTAAGATTAATGGCTTCTTTCATGCCTTTAAAGTTATGGTGGCTTCATTTATCATTTTAATTGCATTTAAATACCAATGTGAAACAAAAATAACAGGAGATCAAAAATGGCATTCCTCTGAGAATAAAACATGAATTAGCATATTTTAACATTTCAAGCAAAAATAAAATACCCGAGCTGATAATATATTAGCTATTTATTTAAAGTTACCAACATGCATGTTCGTAGCTCTATGAGCTTGCATGTTGTCAAGGGGTCCAAATCATTCAATGTTGCTAGCATACCAACACGTTATTTTGATGAATATTATAGTTAATGTGTAAACGTCCTAGGTAAGGTGGTAAACTGCATCTTGCGATCTGTGTCACATAAATAAAACACGCAGTGTTCGGGAAAGCAAGCGCAAACATCTCAACTATAGCTCCATGGCTATGGATTAAGAACACTGGCATGGGGTGTAGTGCTGCAAACGTGAAGATGGGTATTGAGGTCCAAAGAGGCATAGAGCTGCCCTTGGGCAGAGAAGTGAGAAAGACGGATATGTATAATCTGTATGAATGTTCTTTTTTTTACGTGTTTCCTCCATTAGTTGTCATCTCAAAACATCATTTAAACGATTGTCCAAACATATTTTGCTGCACACCAAACGAGTTATTGTTTTATTTCAAGTGGGTATTGGATTTTATTCTCTCATGAATTGATCTACTTTGCGCTCATGAGGATGACAGTATTTATTTGTAAATCACTAGATACAGGGCTTCCATTGCTCAGATGACCACAAACTCACGACAATAACATCCACACCCCCAGTCAAGAAACACCATTCACAATTGCAATTGCTTCCACGAAATAACTTATATTCGCAAATATAATTGTTACATAATTCAATTTGAAATAAATTCACAGCTTTTGTCAATTCACCCTCTCGGCAAAGCCCTCCCCCATGCCATATTAGTCAAGGGGGGTTTTGACCATATTTCACCATACTGGCCAGCGTTTGTCAGTAAAGGGGGGGAGGGGGGGTGGGCACAGCACCAGTCCAGCTATCGCTTGCCACTGATGCTAGCTGTTGTCGGGATTCGAACTCAGGTCACCGGGTTCACAGTGTAGTGCACCAATCAAATGTGCCACTGCTGCACCTCTATTCAAAATATTTATGCCCAAAAAAAATCTCATGGATCATTGTGACTACGGTTATTTGTTAGGTCTTGATGAAGGACGGTGCAGAAGGTACCATGAATAAAATGAATTGACAGACAATGCGCTTCATACGTGGCAGGTGATGGTCAAGCAGAGAAATGTGGATATTCAAGGATATTTATGGCTAAAATTGACAGGAATCCTTCTTAACTCACATTTAACAGCAACATTCAAAAGGCACAAATGGGCCATTTTCTTTCCAGGACTTTGAAATAAACCTGTAAAAGGCTAGCTAACAATTGGCTGTTTTCATGAAACACTTTTTATGACAGTAATGATGTGTCTAACAATTGCTCTTCCAGTATGACACCAACCCCATCAACAAAGCAATGCCTGAAAGAAAAACAAATATTACACTGCAAAATGATGAATATTCACAAAAGTGCACACGCCAGGAAATTGTTGCGTAACAAAAAAAACCTTTGATTAGTTTTTTTTGTATTAACAAACCTTGATTACAAAATATGCCCTTCAATGAACTCCAATAATTACACAAGCATCAATAAGGCTGCTCGCAGTCTTCATCTGTGCTTGCAGTGATTTGCCCATTCCCCCGCTGGTTGCTGTGCTTATTCTGCTCATCAGGATAAAACGAGGCCATCTCTTTGTCGGTGGCCTGAGGCAAGCCCGCTACCTTTTTAGTGCCCTCACCTTTGAGATGAAAAGGACAATGTGAGTTCTATTTTTCTGCTTTCATCGCTTTCATTATTAAACTGCAACGGTGTTAATATTGTTGCCAATATATGCGTATGCCGCAAAGGTGAAAGAATAAGAGTGTCAAAATGATAATTCAAAATCATCATGGGACCTCCTTTGCCAGTGCCAAAATATGCTAATAGGGTTTTTTCCCTTTTTTCTGGCAACAAAAACTGACACTTTATATTTAATACTGTACATTTGCCATGAAGCTTCTTCAAAGTAATCATGTTTCTTAACAGTTTTTTTTACATTGAATATAACATGAAGTTAGATCATTAATTGGGCATGATTAAATGTTAATTTATTGCATTAACATATTGCGAAGTGTAAACTAAAAAGATGATGCCGTGGAAAGTTTCATTATGAAGTAAAATAAGATACAGTACATTTGCGAGAAGCTTTGTGACTCAGGTATGATGCTTAGTTATTTATATTCAAATATCGAACGTGATGAGAAGATAAAGAGCAAGAAGTGACCGTGTGGCCAAGAGGTCAGAGATAGCACTGCTGAAATTCGGTTTGAATCCTGGCTTTGAGCATGGTATTCAGTACCCCAAGGTGAGAGCTTTGAAATTCCCACAAAAATAATATTTAATTCTGATGATTCGACAATTGGACGATTCTTACAGGAATCGTTTTAAATTTGGTTTTGCATTTGATTTGGATAAATTCCAAAATTTGAAATATATATTTTGCTTTGACTGTAATGTCAAAATTTCATTGCAGAGTGCATGGCAAATTGTTCCACCTCTACTTTGTAAAATCTAAAGGCGATAGAAATCCTGTGACAAATGCTCCTCTCTGGCACATGTGCGATTTACAAATGCATTTTTTATCTAGTGACATGCCACCTTGGAATTCATTGGGATTTTTTTCTCTTCTATTTAAGACGATAAAAGGCAAAAATGCAAGGTGGACAGAGCACTCCAGTTGGTAAACATAACCCTGCTTTTTTTAATCGGTGAAACTCACAAAATGTAACGATAATTTTTTATTGTAAAGAAAACTACACTTGGGCTTGGCTATACAAGTCTGCATCATATCTGAGCCCCTCCAAGGAATTACATCGGCTAGCCTTTCTAACCTTTATTTTTTATTTGTTTTCACCCATGCAAGCCATTATAAAATATCACAGATATATATATGTGCAGACAACAATGATACTTTTTTTTTATTGTTTCCCTCGAGGCTCTCTCTTTAGCACACATCCTCAACTGACACAAAGGTAATTTTTAATGAGTTGGTGATGTTTTTTTTTTACTCCATTTAATTGTCTACTCATTCTCCGAGATAAGGGATCCCCTCAAGAGGCTCCCCCCTTTTGAATCAAGTTAAATGCCTTCTCACCCCACCGTGACGCTTCTGCGGTGGTGTTGCGGCCCATTTCGAACATGCTTCCGAGTGGTACAGCTATAACAAGTACGATTTCAGCTTTGCTCAAATCAAAAATATGTGCCCCCTTATCTGACAGATCGTGATATTCCCCAAGATTTTTGGCAGCTTCAAGAGCAATGCAGTCCATCCTCAGGGACGGCTCTGTCACTGTGGCAGCCAATTGTGTTCTCATCATCTCTTTACTTGCCTTCTTCTCATTTCACCATCAGTTGAAATGCCAAAGTTCCAAGGCAGAACAATATTACCTTCAATCCATTTTGCACTATTCATGAATTCGGTATCCGTTTGTTAAGTATTTACTATGTAGACGGCAATCAAACGAGGCCACTTGTAAGAAGCCAATCAAAAAAGGCAACTGTCAAACGCACTCACCCGTGTGTTCTTGCACTTGACACCTGACATGGTGATGAAGATGTGACAACTTTTTTTTACAATACCCAGGTTAATGCCAAAACGTTACAGATTTCAGAGGGGAAAAATACATATACAGTAAAAAAATAAAACGCAGGAAAATTTTGCCAAATGTAATCCTTTTTTGTTTCATAGAATAGATCAGATCTGTGTTTAAATATATACACTAATTTAAATCTGAAGTAAACACATTTCAATTCAGATAGAAGTGATGGGAGGATAACTAATAGTACATAAAGCAAATACGTAAAATAGAAAAACAAATATTTGGTTCATCGAGAACTGCTCGTAAATATTCCTCCCCTTTCAAAGTTTCTCTCGAGCAGTGAAAATCTTGTCCAGTTATTAACGCATCGTTCAAACGCTCAAACATATATGGCAACAACATTCTCTCCAAACCGACCAAGGTAATAGATTTAATGCAATTAAACTGCATCAATGTCCCTTTTTGAATGCATATAGGCTAACAGAAGAAAAAAGAACAGTGGAAAAGAAAATCAGATTTTTTTACAAACAAATTTTCATTACCAGATGGTCCACCATTCTGCACCATAACATGGGATGCAAGAAGTCGCTTAACCTTTCTGACAAATGCCTTTGCCTGCAGGGTGTATTCTAAGAAACTCGCCACTTTTTCGCTGGCCGGTGATACGAATATAAACGCAGGCGACATAACGTGCAGAATTTGAGCAGCACATTTTTTTTTTGGTAATGCGTCTTAAACAAACATGCAGTTTGCGCTGCCCATCGTTGTGGATCTGTCTGTGAAATAACATGGGGGACCTTGTGCTGCCCAGCAGGATTATGTTATAAAATTACTTGTTGCAATCCAACTGTGTATAATCAAACAATTCAAGCACTGGCAGGCAAACAATTGCTACTACAACAATAACAACTGAGTTAAATGTACATTCGCGAAACAATAATTGAACACTAAATTGAAACGATACAGAAATTGCTCCCAAGTATATGAGCAAAGGCACTTGTAGATTACATTTTTTTCTTAAGTTGATCGGTAGTTCGCATGTGGCGAGGTAAAGTCGAGATAGCCTGACCTCTTCCAAGCCATAATATAAGAATAGGTTTTACCCATTCTGGCAATAAAATAGGTGTTAAGATATTCTTGGTTCTTTCGGTAAAGTCACGTATAAGGGAAACAATAAAATAATATTGCTTCCCTTTTACGTGACTTTACTGAAAAAAACAAGAATATGAATCCCTGCAGTCACGAAAGCTTTAAATCAAAGGTGTTAAGATGTTAAAATACCAAACTGAGCTCCCAATGTCCTGATAGTGCATTGTCTTTGTGCTGATTGCCTTTTGGCGTCCTCTGGTCTAACGCTGTCTGAGACTAGGCTCTAAAGAAAGCTGTCTCTGGTGTGGACCAATCATTTTCAAAAACAATGCATCATATTATCGGAGCATGTTTTTGTTTGCATGTTCACCACAAGTACGTGTGGTTAATGCAGACGTGATTCCTTGCAAAAGGTTTCAGTTTGGTGTTTTAACACCTTAACACAACTGTTTTATTGCCAGAGAGGGTAAAACCTATTCTTATATTTTGATACTGGCAAGGGAGGTCACATGATCTCTTCCAAGCCGTCTGATGAGCATGGAACAGTGGACCACATATGCCCCGGAGGGACTCTCCAGAGCTCCCAGCAGTGAAGTGGGCAAGTAATTGCAAGATTGCACTTTTACCAATTACTTTAACAGTTCGTCAACCAATACATTTCGGGGGACGTTATTTTTTAATTTCGCTCAATGAAATTACGAATGTTAAAAAAAATCAAGGAGGCAGGGCGTGTTAATTGCCAAAAGAAAACAAAGTTGATCTATCTAAAAATGGGAAATTGTTGTTTATATAGATGCTACCAAGGGAGTTTAATCTGGAGGCCGCTAAGAGAAGATTAATTGCATGTTGTTTCCTTCGTAAGATTCAAAGAAAAACTCATCCCACTTCATCGCCGTACCTACCTACCTACCTTAAAATCACAGAAATTACTCTGAATCGCAAGGCTCATTTTTCTAAGTGAACTGCTTCGGCATGTCGGGCCAATTAATTTTGAATAACCTTGACTGGCAAATGTAAGATAATGCAATCTCTCTTTCGGTCTCAGCAGTGGTATAACCATGACGATGAAAGACAGTGACTGCGAATGAAAGGGCACAATGTAAAATGGCCATTGTGAAGACGACCAAGATGAAGGCGCACTTGCCACCACGGCAAATGTTGCTGACACCAGTTTAACACGGAGGGGGCTTTCACGACCAATATCATCCATGACACAGTTTTTTTTTGGGTTAGATCGCGGAAATATATAAACGTGTCGTTAAACCCGCCACCACCCGACACAGCCAATTAGTACTTCGCTCAAGAAGGGCTCACAAGTGATGCCATCACATCAACCCCTCTATTTATGGAACGAAACAGGAGGATTTCTCCACAAATCTGGCTGTCGCCTGATGAAGCTAGTTGTAATTACTGGAGAAACGTCGTACTCAGATTGTAAATGTTGTGGCTTTGCTCTCCAACACACCGGTGTGCTGTACGAGTAACGAATTGGCACGTTCTGTTCACGTTACAAGCCTTACTAATTGGCTGTGTCGGGTGGTGGTGGGTTTAACGACACATTTACATATTTACGCGATCTAACCCAACAAGCCTATACTATTGCTGACACCGCCAGCATCTTATCATTGCTGCATTCCTTCTACTAGAACATGATATATTTTTAATTGTTGTTGTTGTTGCAAATTGACACTCAGCCTCCGAGGCCTGCTCACATAGTTATCATATAGTCTTTGGCTTGACCACCAAACTGGGTGCCACTTCAATAGCTGCCTTCATAACCGGCCCTTCTCCCATGCTGAACACACATTGCCTTCCACGTGATTACACCGACCGTTTTAAAGTTTTGCCACTGAACCTATTCCAAACGTCCAGGCTGCTTTACAATATCCCACGGCAGATCTCCTGGCATTGTCATGGTTCTTCTCTTTACCAAACAGGAACCAGGCCGTATGAAATGCATTTTTGAACTCGGAGTCTTGATGATCTACTTCAGCACGAAGTAGCAATTATCACATGAATGCATGGGGGCAACCAAGCAAACAAGAAAACAAAATTTTACCAAAACAGATTATTAGTCCTCAGGCTGCATAAATGAATTCACTATACCGTTATGACAATGTAAGAAACAGTTAATGAGACAGAATGTTGCAATTAATCTCATATGCCTCCAACACACCTATAATATATCTAATTAATCTCATACACTCACATTATACCCACATTCTATCTCATTAATCTCAAATGCCTCCTAACCATGATGTTGCATGTTCAGTACAAAATAATTACACATGATGCTAGTTGTTCAAGTGCTTTTGAGTTCATGATAAAAAAAAATCATGATGAAAAAATTCAGAAAACACCAGCGCGTACCCACAAGTAGTTGACAGCAGCGTTAAAAACATGCCTTGTGTAGTGTGCCAGACACCCAACTACATATTTAGAGAGGCTACACAACTTAGTAACGATGTAACAAACTTTGCATTCGCTAGTGTGAATTTGCTCAATGCAAGTCTCGCTTTAAAATAACCATGCACTGCAAGGAGTGCACACACCTGCAATGGAACTCATTTCTGCTCGCTCCCAATAAGAACTCAGACTAGCCGACTCGCTGAAGAACCTGAGGTCAAATCTACACCCCAGCAATGAACACAATTCAATCAGGTCAACGTTTGATCCTCCGAAAAGCACACTTTAAAGTAAATATAAATCGTATCACGACGTTTCGGGCGCAACACAAGCATCCGTCATCAGGTGGGAAAGCATGATGACACAAATGCACGTTTTCTCATTGAAGTTAGGTCAATTTCTAAATATCACTGTCCTAGCATCATGCTTTCCCACCTGATGACGGACGCTTGTGTTGCGCCCGAAACGTCGTGATTTATTTTATTTTCTACCTACGTGACTTTACCGAAAGAACCAATGAGTATGGATTCCTGTAGTCACGAAAGCTTCAAATCAAGAATAAATGGTATCATCTGCACAAAAAAGCTAAACTCGCCGTACTCGTGATGTGTTATATTTTCACCGCCACGAGACCACAAAGACGGGAGTGTCAGAACGTTATTTTAAATCGGTGTTCATTGATTGATGTCGGTTCCGAGCATTAAGGACGTGTCAAGATGTGCTCCAAACGCCTGGAGGGTCTCCTGTGAACCAGAGAGGGATGGCAATGCCTGATGCTGTCAATAAGGACGACCCAAATAAGCCTACATTATAGAACACACTCCTGCAACATTCATTCACACTGCTCTAAGTGGATGATGGCATCCGTACAGCGCATGTTATCCTTATTTAGTGCAAGCACAGCAAACCACCTCTGTGGGCCACACACACACACACAAAACTCCCATTGCACCACACGGGCCCATCATTTTATTGCAAATGCACTAATTAAAGCCTTGACCGCATTGGCCCTATCTTGCCAGCTCGTAACTGGTGGGCCACAATTCAGCGCTCCGGGGGGGGGAGGCAGGTGGGGGGGGTGGCCCTGGTGTGCTGAATAGTGCTGGCAGAAAGCATGGAAATCGAGTCTGACTAATGATATCCTTCTCGCATCTCCCAGCGACAATGGATTTTAATTCGGGGAAAGTGGGATTGCCTCACGGGGCGAACTATCTGAGGGCTAACATTTGAGGCTTAGAGGATTAACACGAACTTACAACATTTGAGACAAAGAGGCCCAAGTTTTATTACCATCAACGCAGTCTCGCTACCCTCATTATGCCCCAACGTGATCACAATTTTGAAGACGCATGCATCCCACGGGACAATGGGATTAGTGAAGTATAACTACATGGAGCTCGACATCCTTGCAAGAGAACATTAAGCGAGCTGCTAAGTCTGCTTCGAGCTGCTAAATATCCTGCTACTCACTATACGCGCGCATGGAAAGTGAATGCTAATGCCAACATCCAGACCAGTATGAATAAATATATTCCACTCACCTCAGAATCCCATAATTGTTGCTTTAGCATGCTAACACTCTCGTGAAAGTACACACTAGGAAATCCCACGAGTGAAAGTAATCGAAATCATCAAGCATGAGAGACTGCAAAAGTGTCACAGTAATTACCACCCTTACGTTTAAAAAGTCCCTTTCATTGTCAAGGCGCACGAATTTAAATGAGGAAAACATTATTTTTGTCTCCGTCGAAAGAAATCGATGAACTCCCAAATTACGTGCATTTTTTTGAAGGCTCACAAAAAATACGTGTGACAACATGAAGTTACTTCATATTCCGACGGTGGTGTTGTTACTATTGCAAGCATCACTGGTCGCGTAAATTTTGGTATAAATATTAAATGTCAACAAAATACGCTGTGGCCTAAGTGACACACCCTAATTGGTGTCATTCCTCGGCAACGAGAACGGGGCTTAGACTTCCTAAGCCGCGATGCAAAAGGTTAATTGCATTATTTAAACGTTGACTTGCCCTTACCACCTCCTGCCATGCCTGCAGTTTTATTTATTTTTTTCAAGCGGCGCCGAGCCTTGATTGCTTATTGCACCAAAAACGACGACCGTGGGTCCCGTTTAAGATTTAGAGCATTCACAAAAGCGCGCATTATTGAAGGATGTTTAAACAAATGTTGCGCTGATCTGGTCTTGTTTTGCCGATTGTAAAATCACGAAGCTCGGCGGGTGTGGGAAATGGTGACGGATCTCGGGCGGAAAGTCACTTTCGTTCACTCAATAATACCGATACATTTCCATGGATATCAAGTTCTAACAGGAGGCAAGACTGCTGGAATGTAAAGCTTGTTTCTTCTTCTATATCCATATCTGTATTTGTGTTTGTCTCCCTTGCAAAATTGACAAATGATCTCAATGAGATCTAGCTGTCTTTAAATCCAGCAACTCAAATTTAATTTTGACCACCATCTACAGGTGAGTAACATTTGACCTCCAACCCCCGGAAATGCACAAATTTGTCACAATAAAATATAATAATCTAATCCTCATAGTCGTTTTTTGCCATCTTGTTTGCGCTGTTTATCCTTTGTTTTACTTTGTTTTGTATGTACAGCTTATTTCACTGCGAGGCAAAATGTAACGTGCACACGTGTATTTTGCACGAAATTAAACCGTGCACAATTCAATTCGCCGTAAAACGTAGGGAAGCATTTCGTCGAAATCAACGAATACATTGTTACGTGCGTAAACATGAACAAACTGATCCCCACCCGTATGTTAACCACATCCCCCTGCCCCGCCCCTACGTTACAAAAAAACGAATGTTCTACCTGCGCGATTTGTCTATGTAAATGAGACAATAATTTATCTGCCCCTCCCCTTTCCCCAGGTTGTCTGTCCTCTCCCCCCTCCCCTCAACCAGGACGGCGTCGAGTACATGGGGCCTGGTGGATATTCGCGTGCGGTTTTTGGCTTTTGTCGCCCTCAAAGTTCTGCGGCGGGCCTTTGTTCTTGTGTGCTGCAAAAATATAACGCAAATACTTAACAACAAAAACATGAACGAACTAAGCCTTATCCAGATCTGATCCAACCTTAGACCTGGCAGCGTCTGCGGCAACGTAGCTATCGAAGTGTGCAGGCGACACAACTGCACAGATGCTGCACAAGGCCAGAGGGCCCTCAGGCACCGGGCTACGGAAAGGGGCTGGGTGGTTGAGGGTGAATGTGCGAGGCCCCATTTTACTCTTTAAATCAGAGGCCTATGCCAAGTACGCTATGCCAACCGCGTACCAGATTAACATAAACAAATAGTCTTGCAATCGCGTATAACTTGCTTTTCATTCTAGCCTGTGAGGAGCTACATGATTTGAAATGAATGCTGAAAGGATAAGTCGCTTCTAGAGGTGGCCTTGAATGTGGCAGATCTAAATCTCGTGTCAGGTTACTGAGCCAGGAAATCTCTGATCCCGGGTTCAAGCCCTCGGGGCGGTTAACAGGGAAAAAAATTACGTTTTATATCAGGTTTTCAAAAGGGCCCCTTTATGAGGTGCAAGTTTGGCTGGGTCTGGCTAGGGTCAATCATAAGTAATGTCACAAAAATACTGGAGGAACTTATATCAATGAATCTCCACCGTGAGAGCACAGCGTGTCAACGATTGCGGAGAATTCTGGCCAACTTGGCTGATCTACCAGGACAGGTGCCATTAAGCAGGCACCATAAGAAATGCCCTTTTTCCCGGGTTACATGTGGTTGGGATGCTCATGTGATGCATGGTCAGCACACTGGAGTTACAATCGAGAGGTCAACAGTTCGATTTGATCTCCAGGTCAGCAGTTGTGGGCATTGGGCAAACTTGCTTATTCCTCCTCCCCCCATATTTGTCCACCCAGGATAATAAATGGGTACAACCATAGGCAGCTGATTGGCAGGTTGTGCGTGATGGGTTAATGTGTGGGTACTTCTACCTCTTTCAAGACGTCTGGTCAGCAAGGAAGAGTAGGCCAATTACCCTAGATAGGGGCTATCCAGCGGAAATCCTTCTGGCAGCAGTGGTGTGAGCAAACAATTGCAGGGCTGCACCTTTACCGTTTTTAGTGGTGTGGTTTATCATGGCACCAGGCACCAGGACTGGATGGGACTTCTACTCCTCACCACGAACTGGCATCCACATTTCATGGGGTATAGAAAATACAATCAATGTATAGCCATTCTTCCCACTTTAAATGTTTACACGCCGCACCAGGTACTCATTTGAGGCCGAGTCGACCTAGCAGAGGCCCGGAACCAGTTCGGCTTCTCGCGCGACGACGAGCCCACACATGCGCGCATGACACGGGGCCGCGGGTATCGAGAGCGAAGCCGCGTGGCGCTCACCGACGAAGTAGGAGAGCAGGACCGTGAGCGCGAGGGCCAGCGAGATGGCGACCAGGGCGGTGCACCTCCAGCTGCAGGCGCTGGGCGCCGGCTTGAGCGAGGGGGCGGCGCGGGGGAAAGTTCCGCGAGGGAGCGGGCGCGGTGGGGTGGAGTAGACCGTGTTGGAGCCCAGCGGGTAGCCGGGCCCCGTCGTGCCGAACAGCGGGGTGGAGCTGGTGCCCACCTTAAATGCAAAGTGGCTGTGGACAAAGAAAAAGAGAGAAATTAAATAATTATTCCATTCATTGGGTACCACATTCTGATAAGCTCCCCACCCCCCCTCTCCTCCCCCTTAACTTGTGTTTAAGAGCTTGCATCTTGGAATCCCTGCCTCACTTGATGCAGCAAATCTGGCTGTGACGGTCCCACCTGATGACGGAGACTTGTGTTGCCTCCGAAACGTCGTGATTTTATTATTTTATTTTATTTTTTTATCAATTTTAATTTCATTTTTTACCTACGTGACTTTACCGAAAGAACTAAGAGTACGAATCCTTGCAGTCACGAAAGCTTCAAATCTAGAATTGAAAAGTAAAGTCGAGGTGATTTTCTGTTCGAACGAGCAATTGGGCAGTCCTCATCTCCTGCTCACAGGGCCTGGGCCAGTCGTGGGAATTCTTTGTTCTCACTGCGAAGGCGAGTCCATCCGTAGGACAACTGCTGTTTATTTCTCCAGAAAGTGGTTCAGTTAACCCCCAACCAGGATTTAAACTTTAACATTTTTCCAATTGCATGCCGCTAGCTCAACCCCTTAGCCACCAGGCCGAATTAAAAGTATAAAAGGCGGTATCTTTACAAAAGGGGGTATCTTCTTGGTTCTTTCGGTAAAGTCACGTAGAAGGGAAGTAATAAAATAATAAAAATAAAACATAATAAAATAAAATAATTCTCACGACGTTTCGGCTACAACGCAAGCAGCCGTCTTCACTTAAAGATGTACGGTGTTTAAGTATCACCTGAAGACGGCTGCTTGCGTTGTAGCCGAAACGTCGTGAGAATTATTTTATTTTATTATGTTTTATTTTTATTATTTTATTACTTCCCTTCTACGTGACTTTACCGAAAGAACCACGAAGATGAATCCCTGCAGTCACGAAAGCTTTAAATCGAAAAGGGGGTATCTTTACAAAAGTGTCTTGTTAAGGCGTTCTGTATATATGTATGTTGAACTGAATCTATAAGTAGGTTTAGCAAATTTACCGCGCAGAAATTAATCATTAGAAAACATAAGTCACGTTAAACAAGGGCCTGATAATGCTGATTGTTATTAACCCATTCACCCAGAAATCCCCTGGAGGGGATGGATGAAATTTAATTATGACAAGGTAACGGTACACCTGCTATTCCCACAGCAGCCCTGTAACCAGGAGTTGTGACATGTTAAGGCTGCGTACCCTTGAAAAATAATCACACAAGTGCTTGTTCTGTCGAATTAATGTTGCACAATTCGCAAAGCAATCGATTGGCAATGAACGTCCAAAGATCACTTTCGGATTCACTGCAAAATCAAAGTCATCATCGTCAGCATTATGATTTTGTAGGTCAGCATCTTCATTTCTACTGGCATCATGTTATTTTAGAAAGGCAGTATGCAAAACTACAATCATAGCAATCACCTATTAAGATTACATATTAATTGTTAACATTGAAGATGTACGGTGTTTAAGTATCGCAAGCGAGAGAGATGTAAATTAGCCGATAAGCAGGACGAGTCGTTTATCATGCACCACAATGTAGCCACGCTGAAAAAATGCAAGGTCGTGTCATTGGTCTGACAATCCATAATGATCGGAAAGCCATACCATTAGCCAAAATGAGCAGGGTGAATGGTGCCATGTTCTCACGGCCTGATCCAGCGTGTAAAAATGGACCGTCCCAAATTCAGTACGGCCACACTTAGGTGAGCGTATATACGATATCCATGTGTTGAATATTTGCCGTTGAGCTTTAGTGTTTGCTTAGGGACATGGACCCTATTTAATAAATACACCAGCTTCGATAAATTATGTGTGTGCACGTGTGCAACCTCCTAATTCTCTTTTGAGAAAATTTGTTGATGTTTCTGACTGTGTTGAGGGTGAAACATTGGTAAAATAATAGACGTTCCATGAACCATAACAAGCTGTAGCCATAGCTCAACCAAATAGACTTTCTCAGGGTTGAAACAGTGGGCAGCCATTTATAATTTAGCAAAATAAAAAAAAGTGTCTTATTTTTAATTCAACCGTTAATCATTTTCACAATCAACCCCATACGTATAAAAACGAAAATCTCAATGTCGCCGCACATACAATCACATCTACATACCCCCCTGAGTTTAATCGCAACCGTTGCAATCACCTATGCATTGCGCAACGCTTTGTCAAAATCCTGTCCAAGAAGTATCACGACAAACTTCATCAGAGAGCCACTGGAACTCAGCAGGCATTGACGAAATGTCAATTTAGCAAAGGAAGAAGATTTTTTTTTCAACGGGCAGAGCATGAGGTATTATTTTGGTCAAAGTCAAAATATGCTTTTTCAGGTTCGCAACAAATGGCTTTGCTTGGAGGGTTAACGCCCGCAAGACCACGCTAAGCATATTCTTGCTTTGGAGGTGACTCGTTATTCGCAAGGGAGGTCTGCATCCACCATGCATTACGTTTCAATTTGCACACACACACACCATCTTTCCCATAACCTTTCCACAGGGGGATTTTTATTTATTTGGACAACGCGCAATCACGACACGCCGGCGCAACGCATTTAACTATGGGATACTGTGCTCCTCTCCACAAGCTTCTCAAACTCAGCGGGGGTCCTTCGTTACTCGCAGATTTGCTCACTTCCCACGAATCTGGACAGATTCCACCTCCGTTTGGCCCTCAGGTTTGCCACCACACAGCGAACATGGGAAATCGTTAGATGTTGGGGCATCGAAGCCTAAAAAGTTGACAAAAACTCAAAGGTGAATTTTCTTGACGTGCGATTCGCAACTGTCATTCGTAACAAAACAAAAATTACGGGTTTAGTTTGTGATGCACCGGGATGTTTAATTCAGAGTTTGGGTCTACTCTGAAAGATAAACCTGCACTGTAGTTTAAAAACAATTATTTAACAGACCTGCGAGTCAAGAAAAGTTACATTTTTTGTTGTTGTTGAGTGCGAAGGCCCCCTCACACCAAATCTTCATGGAGGTTATTTGACAAAACGGCACCACACTGGTGAGTGCGTGTTGGTGAAGTGATGGAGGGAGGGCTCAGGACTGGTTCTGGTATTTCTCACCACTTTTGTCAGCCATGGCTGGAAATCAAACTCAGATTGCTGGATTCATAGTGCAATGATTTGACCACTGCACTACCGATCCCTCCTATGCTTACGTGTGTATATTTAAAAGCCTGTGTGGGGGTGTGGGTTTTATGAGTAGACCAACTCACAATACAGTATTGTAAAACGAAAGTATCTCGTACAATGTGCACATTTTTTACAAAATTGTTACCTTGATTCCCTTGATTTTTTACATTAGCTTTGCCTTAATTGGCCGGAAGTACATGGCCTTTGTCAAAAAAATAAGATTAAACTCATGGAAGACGGTAATTAAAAATGCGCGAGCTATGCAGCTTTGGTCAAATCTATATTTTATTATTGTCAGGGGTGGAAGTAAAAGCATTTTAAAAAATATTATCAGAACGGGAAGCCTCATTAGTACGAATATTTTGTTTTTAATATTGCAGGCCAAGCCAGAACAACATGGCTTCATTTCGTCTTTTAAAAAAAATCTAATTGTGCGATTGGAATCACATCGTGGTATGAAGAATCCATTCATGAATCTCGCATCCCCACGATTTAGAAAATGGTTATAACAGATATTTTCAAAGGAATCTTGCCAAAAATACAGCCAAAGTGCCTTATCTCTTACACGGTATGGGGTTGTATTTTCCCATAAACCATATTAAGAGATTGTCAGATGAGACACTAAACAATATTTTTAGTTCTCAGTGCTGAAACGTAAGCAAATCAAATATTACGGGGGGCTTTTGTCCAGCCATTTGTGAACGGACTGAGACCATCAATGGATTTAATCACGGCTGACTGTCTGGATTATAACTCAGGATTTCCACAGTGCTTTCTCAGTTCTCCGACCCCTGAGAGCAACACAGACCACCTCAGAGGAATATTCTAAGTTGCAGCAGAACCCGCATCGGGAAATGAGAAGCACAGAATTTTACTTGTTGGAAGTGCTTCGTTTTGGCAATGACACAACCCCAGCCACCATGACTCGCGTGTGTAAAAGACCATCGTGGGATTACGTGATGCATGCACAACATGTTTGGCTCAGGAACGTCTCCGAAGGATGGTGGTGTACATATACATCGTCAAGTTGCGCTAGCCCACAGACCATGCTCTATGGGCCAAGATGAAGACTTAAAGCAGTGAACCTTGGCCTTCGGGAGGGGCATGTTGCCTCTGAGACAAGTTTCCCAAAACCGGCCACCTAAACCCACGTTCTTTAGGACCCAATTTGCTGGAAGAAAAATAATGCAGTATTGCAGAATTTTTCACACAAACCAGGGTGTGTGGACTAATTTGGCAAATAGGTCCAGGAATGCTACATACAGGCCCCAGCACACACATAGACTCGCACACAAACACAGCATTACTTTGGCATTATTCATGTAGACAGCGGAGGCAAAATAATGGGTAGCCGTATTTATATGTTTATAAATACAACGTTCACAGATCGTAACTGAGAAGAGAGCAGAATGTATTCAACGGGGGAGGGTTTGACAGTTCAAGGACTTGGGCTTACAGATGGATATTCCAGCCATCTTCTGGCAGCTCATGACGCTGTAAGCATATACTCGTCTGGACCTGCGTGAACTGACGATAACCTGCAAAAAAAAAACCAGGAAGAACTCTGCTGTGCTTCATTAAACGAGGAAAAGATAAAGGTGCAGCCCTGCTGCCCCTGCTTGCCTGACCTCTGCCCCCCCCCATACCTCTCATTAGCATGGGTGGTTACGTATGGTGTGAAAGAAGTTCAACATACGTACATCCATACCGCGTCCAATAGTGCTTCCACTATCAGACGTTCAAGAGAGCCTGTAATGGATATTTGGCCTACTCTTCCACGCCGACCATACATCTTGGGAGAAGTGCGAAAACCGATGCTTTGCTACACAATACGAAACCTGCGGATCGCCTAACTGTGGTGTACATTCATTATGCTGCTGGGTGGACAGAGGCAGGGGCGGGGGGTTAAACAAAAAAGACCCGTCCAATGTTTCAACTGCCACGGCAGTTGATGATGAAATGCAATTGCAAATACCCGGTTTGTCACTGTGCCTACAGAATAAAACATTTAATCAGTTCGTGTTGCATGTTAGGACGTATATATGGGAAACATGGACCTCCAACACAGCAAATGAAGTAAAGCCTAAACAAATGTGCAAACGAATCACGAAGAGACAGAAAGAAAAACACCGAGGCAGGACACACACCACTGCAAGGAACGATGCCCGATGGTCAGGACTGGCGATGGAGTGATAGCCGAAGGACGTCCACTGTGGAGATGGAGCAATGAGATTAGATCACGTGCAGGAGCTATGCAGACTGCTGTGTCACCACACCAAGAGGGGTGGGCGATGATTTGGGGGGGAGGGGCTTAATAGAGCAGTGGATCGAGCGTGACGGACAACTGTCATTGTTATGTTTTCTATGTTAAAAAAAACCGAGCAAATATGGTCGCATTAATATTGTCTGTTCACATTTGAGGACTGTGAAAGGGTAGAATAATTGTTTATATACCCGAATTAATACGTGTGTGTGTGTGCGTGTATATGCTTCAGAGTTGGGGCAAAATTCAAAGAGAGCAGGAACATTTTTGATTTAAAGCTTTCGTGACTGCAGGGACTCATATTCTTGGTTCTTTCGGTAAAGTCACGTAGAAGGGAAATCATAAAATAATAGAAATATAAAACAATAACAATTCTCACGACGTTTCGACTGCAACACAAGCAATCATCATCAGGTGTGAAATCCACAGCATTGCTTGTGTTGCAGTCGAAACGTCGTGAGAATTTTAATTGTTTATATTTATATTATTTTATTATTTCCCTTCTACGTGACTTTAGCGAAAGAACCAAGAATATGAATCCCTGCAGTCACGAAAGCTTTAAATAAAAAATTTGTGTTGCTTGTGTTGCAGTCGAAACGTCGTGAGAATTCTAATTGTTTCATATTTATATTATTTTATTATTTCCCTTCTACGTGACTTTACCGAAAGAACCAAGAATATAAGCAGGAAAACATCGCTAAGCGGATATTGTGTTCGCCAGCAACGATGTACCGTTGCAACCGTGTCTGGCTTCTGAACAGCAGCGCTTTAAACCTGTTATGTTGCATCAGCAGGGTGCATCCAGTGCTCCAAATCATACAAACTCTTTGAAGGCGATTGTGGACGAGGTGTGGCCCTTTGGAGCATCGAGAACTTGAAGATTAACCAGCGAGATGGGAAAAGACACCTTTTTCTCCTGTGAGATCATTAGCGGGAGTCGCTCGGTGTGGTGCCTTGCCCGGGTCTATGCGCTATTTATTGATTCTTCAAATACTGCTTTTCACTTTCACTTTTTTTTCACATTGTATAATACTGCATATAAACTAGTGTTTTCTCTAAAAACCAAGGCTAACCCCTAATGCCATGAAATCCCAAACTTGCACACACACATTTATTTCAAACTATGGGGGGGGCGGGTGGCGGGCATGCTTGTATGTAGCTCTGGATTTCAAGTTTACTTGCAAAGCTGAGACCTGTTATGGATCTATAATCTTAAGTCTACCAACGCGAAAACAACAACAATTTTAATGCAAAAATAAACTTGATACAACGTTGCACAACCGTAAAGGCTGCCAATCAGACTCAACGTGCAGCACACGACTCTCAAGTGGCTTGACGCTGCGCTTGTTTTACATTTGCTGTGCTTTTTCCGCAATGCCACGCGGAGGAAAGGGAACTCCAAGGTATACGCCAAAAAGAACAGCAAACAAACCACGGAGTAATGTGCCTGTAAATATTAATTCCGGCTAATAGTTAAAGTATGATTATGTATGTAAAGAGGTTAGGCAAATATGGAAAAATATTTATTATTTTAAACATGATGGAGACATTGCGTGATGCACTGTGCCTTGATCACGTGACGGCATGCATCATGCATATCTAGCACACATCAAACATTTAAAATAAAATGTGTTGTTGTTTTAGTTTCATCTTAATTGACTGCCATGGATGTTGTTTATATGGCACTTTGGTGGCGTTGTTATACTTTGCATCGAATATTCTTGCTTTAGCCGATAAGGTTTTCAAGCGGTGGAGTGTGGGGGCTTACATTCACGGTGTGGAACATTCATGCCTCTTAGAGTTGACAAAATGAGTACCAATGTATGGGCAAGTCAACAGGGATTATCCGATTACAAATTCACCCCAACCATAGGAATATAGCATATTGACTGGTGGCTTAGGGCTGGAAAATATAGCATGAGTGCTTCCCCACCCCTGCCCTCCATCGAGTGGGACAACCCTTTCGTAGGTTTTCACTTTTTTTTTTTGCTGAACATATCCTGGGTTGTACCGCGTGTTGGTTGGCACGATGTCCAAAGTTTCATAATCTGGGAGAATTGAATTCAGTTCTTGAAAAAGCTCCCGGCACATGGAGTGAAAGAGCCGGCATCGTGCCGTACAGCACAAGATACAACCTAAAAGACACATCGGACAGTGAGTTGGAAAAACTTTGACATTTAGTTTGTACAACTTTCTTTGCTCACTGTTGCACGATGCAAACAAATGACAATGAGGTGACATTCAAAGAGGTGCAGATATTGCCCCAACGGCAGCGTACCCATCGCCGTAGCTGAGGTCCTGGTATGCCGGAGAGAACACAGCCATCTCTATGAGGCCCTCCTGCCCATTCTCCATGCCTGCCTGCTTCCCCGTCGTCCTATGTGAGTCGGTGGGCACAACGGGGTCACAGGAGGGGTCAGTGTTCAAGGGAGGACAAGGGATTGGTCGTCGTTAAAGTATGTATTTTTAAATAATTAATTTCAATAACATAAAAAGTAAACAAAACAGGTTAAGGTGTCGCCCTGCTCACACCACTGCTCACTGAAGGGCCTTCGAAAAAGGCAGCTTTAAAGAGCGTATTTGGCCTACTCTTCCATGCTTACGAGACATTTTGAAAGAGGTGCGAGTACCACGAATCTATCACACCACACGTGACTTTCCCAACGACGATGGGTATACCCATTTACACTGGTGGGTGGACAGAGGTTAGGAATTTAATACATTTGCCCATTATTTTCCACTGCTGCACCAGGACATCGCATAAAATCGGTGACCTCTGGATTGCAATTCCAGTGTGCTAACCATTGCACCACGGCAGCATCTCTATTATTAGTTTAATGCGTGGACATGATCACGGAATTTAGTCCTGGTTTTGTAAGTAGTTTCTCCAGCATTTCCTATCACAATCTGTGTAACTTACATTGCACTAGTCACATACTAATGCGTATAAAGCTGTGCCGTAGATATTATTTTATAATTACATTTTTTTAATGACATGAGAAGGTGACACATGTGAGGAATATTCCCACTTGGGGAACAAAAAAAAGACGGGAATTTGCGATTGCGTTCCCTTCACCATAACAATGACACACAAGGCCTTGACCTTGTAATGAGCATTGTGGATATTTTTTTTTTTTACCGGTTCCGTTAATTCAGCCTCCAAATTGTTGTGACATCCAACGTGTTGTGACATAGCACTGGGGAGGCGGAGGGGTTGAACTAGCAGAGCTCAAACTATCACCCACTGCCATTTGTTTCACCCCCCCCCCCCCCATTTTACCCCCACCCCCCATTCTACCCCCCCCCCCCAATTTATCCCCCCCTCCCATTTATCCCTGATATTTTACCCCCCCCCGCCCCATTCGTTTAAAAAACATTCAAAAACTCCTCTCGTCAAATTGTGAATACTTGTGAGAAACACTGGCAAAGGTGGCCTCGCATGATGACTGCCTAAAGACGCGTTCTTGCGTGCCAATTATCAGCGGCAAACAGCTAAAATATTCCCCCGGCTGGGTGCATCACGCAGCCTGCAAACGCCAGCCGGTCCGACGAGAAGGGAGCTCACGATGCGAAACGTGCACACACCTCGCCGGCACAAGCAGACGCAGGAAAAGATTATGAAATGAGGCACAATTAAAAGCTGTTGCAAGGTCTCCAGCGGATAATGGCCATTATATTTATGCATTTGCATGCGCGTTTTTGAATGTATATACAATATATACACACACACTACATTTTTTTCTTTAGCTCGAATACAATCTTAAAGCCCCTAATAGCAGGTTTGTAATTCAATAATTAATGCATAATAACTGTTCATTACGATCAAATTCATTATGTATTAATGAACTGTTATTGAAGTACTGGAGCATTCATCAACGTGTTATTGCCATTAAATGGCCACTTAGAATGAGGTATTATCAGCAGGACACTTATTATTACAATCTTAACTCATAACCGCATTTAGTTACAAGCCCCTACCCCCCCCCCCCATGGAATGAGCTATAACTATACTGTGTTTACAATCACATCGAAAAGAAGTATCATAATAACTGGAATTAGCAGACGTTTTACCAACTTTGAAATGTTGGAGAGAGAAAAAAAATCGGAGGTCATGCTGCGCAACTCGGAGCAGGGAATCGTATACAACACTTCCGTAAAACTCTCAAGCGATGTGCACGTTGGTGAACCTTTTTACCGAAGACACAGTAATACTTTTACAACATGACCAATAGCCATTAAGAAAAATCAATAACTCCAGAAAACACATCAAAAGCCAGTGTTGATCTAATGATGTGTTCCGGGAACCCATGTATGTCCTATTATTTTCTACCTGCTGGTTACTTATTACGTTTTCTTTTTTCGCAAAAAAACTAATTCAGCCTCGGTCATCATAATTAGGTATCGCTCTTGCAATCATGATAACACAGGTCGGTTGGTTACTCCTGCACTGCTTTCATAATTCACCCTCGACTGTGGTTCTTCATGTTGACAGTACGGTATTTATATTGCTATAAATCAAACACCCGAAATGCCAAACACGCTCCTGTAACGTATCCCACAATTACTGAAGAGGAAGCACAAAGCATAGTTTTAAAAAAAAAATGAATTCCAAGTAAAGACAATCAAAGCAAAGATATTCGCTGCTGGAGTTGATACTCTCGCTAAAAATGTGTGCAGTGCACATTAACCAGGCACGATGCATACATTACAGCGTTGCATATTCCAAAGTGTATATATTTATATAAATGCACGTACACTGCACATTACCTTAAGGTTTGGAGACGCACTGGCTGCCCAATTAACATAATCTACACGTGTGATTGATTTGTAAAAAGCAAGTGCTGTACATATGACAACAGGAAGTTGCAAATTGGGCATTTAACATGCACAACATATTTTCATCTCATCGGCTAACGATCTGTATACTAGACCTTTAACGAAACGCACAAAAATACCCCTGCAAACATTGCAAATTTAATGCCTGTGCATTCTATGTTAATGGCCACTTTAAAATGTCGAAAATATGCATGTCCAGACATTTACAACAAAAAATGCACTTGCAAGCATTTCCGTTCACCGGATGCAATCCATTACCTGGGGTTTTAATAGCGAATTTGCAGAAATAATAACACAAAAACAAGCAAAAGTGATTTTATGGAACATGAAAAATATGCTAGGAGGTAAAAATCAATTTGTTTGAATTGTAAAATGAAACCAATGCTGTCTTTGTGGAACAACTTTGCGAGCAATGCAAAGTCATATAACTATGCTTGGTTATGAGATCAATAAAAAATCTAACAGGAAAAGTGCGCTATGATGATGCAATGGAACGTTTATAATGATACACAATGATCCCAATGTGTGCTAAGCGATGTGTTGTGGTATATAGCATTTCATTTATTTATTATGATTTTTCCCACTGACAGGTACAAATATATTCACTTTCTGTGCATATATTTGATGATGCCACAGAGTAATGGTTAGGTCATTTGTTCCATCTCCACGATGTCCACCAGCCGAACAGCAGGGTGTTTGGTGGGGTAAAGTGTGGGCACTGCCACCTCTTCCTCCAAGAAATCTTCCCAGCGTGAACGAGTCGACCAAACGATCCTCGAGAGGTATTCACTCAAGCTCCCACAAGTGGAAGGGCCCATTGTTCCAGCAGTAGTGTGAGCAAGCAATTGCAGGGGATACACCGTTATCTTCTTGGTTCTTTCGGTATAGCCACGTATAAGGGAAATAAATAATAATACTATAATAAAATGAATTTTATTTTATTATGTTTTATTTTTATTATTTAATACAATAAATTTTATTTTATTATGTTTTTTTTCCCTTCTACGTGACTTTACCAAAAGAACCAAGAAGATGAATCCCTGCAGTCACGAAAGCTTTAAATTGAAAAATACACCGTTATCTTTACACTGTACATCTGTGTCCGATCTGCTACACCCACACATTACCTGCAAACGCAAGCTTCAATTTGTGGCATGCAGAAATTCAAAGTGGCACTTGTAGTTTTTACAAACTTGAAAATGAAGAATTTTTATTTCAAACAAGGCAAGAGGGCTGCTGCAAAGCAGCGCCACTGTAGTGGTGGTGCATGGGGAAGCCACAGCATGCAAGCACTAAGTGTGCGGGGGAAGGACAACAAACTAAAGACAAAAATCAGTTGCAAAGAAATGAGTATTCAATCTAGATTTCAAAGCGCAGAGCTCCCAGTGGCTTCCTCATATCGGTAGGAAAGGCGGTCAACAAGGCAGCTGAAGTGCATCTGAAAGCGCGCGATGCAGTGACCGTCTTTGTTCGATGGCCAGCCAAAAGCCACTGCGAGGATGACTGGAGTTTGCGTGATGATGGTTTATGCAAGAGACGAGTATTACATATTACTACTCTGATGAATACATTTTTTTTTAGCAATTGAAGAAAAAAATATATTCACAGCCAGTGTTACTGGTAGGGACCACCTGGTTCCACCAGCCCACAGGGGATTCTTGTGTCCGTCCGTCGTGTATCCACAAATGGGAGGGGTGGGGCTGGGTGGAGAGGTGAGGGTGGGGAGGGGCTGGGTGAGGAGGGTGGGGCTGGGTGGGGGTGGGAGGGGTGGGGCTGGGTGGGGAGGGGTTGGTCACCTCGTGGTGCCCTTAAAAAACTCAACGTTTAACCTACTCACGCCGGCTTGTGCCCGCCCTCACAGTCGGCAATATTTGCGGAATACACCACGGCGCCGTTGACCCTGGCCATTGACCGAGCAACCCAACGTTTCTACCAGCTCCCTCCGCAGGAATGTGATTTTTACAGAAGACTGCAAGTTGCTCAAGTCAATACGTGACCATCCCCAGGATATTTAAGATTGTTGTGAATGCCAAAGGCTCCTACATCTGAATTTAGGGTATTTTATATGCGATATATCTATTATGAAAAAGGGCCATTTCCTGAAACATCATCCATTATATATTTTTCTTTTCCTTTTAAGGATAGTGTTATTGGCGGGGGCATTGAGTTATTTGTTATTTCGACCTATGTGTACTACTGCCAATCCAATATCGGGAAAACGTTTTTTTTTTAACATAATTTTGAAGATCCAGAGGGTAGTGGAAGAAATGTCCCGAGACCATTTGCCAGCTCCCTTGTTGTAAAACAAAGCTGACTGCCCTTTCTCCACTAAACAGCAGCGTGAGCATCATACTACAAAGATGTTGTGTGTAGTTTTGTGGGTTAAAAGACAAAACTGAACAAATAAACGACAACAAAATCAGCAGTTATGTAAGGAAAATGTGTTCAGAGACCAAGTATGTCATGCTAATGTTGCACCATTACGGCTGTGTCCCCATATAATAATATGGCCCTAACAGTTTGCAATGTATTCCATTTACAGTATGTTCATTATCTCGGTCTCTGTTAATGGTCCCATAAATTCAAGCCCATATTCAACGTGCATGCAAATATCAGAGATATGCTCTTACAAACCGATTTTACAACCATGTGGGTTTTTTTGTTTGTTTTTAAACAAACAAATCAGCAACACATTTTATATCTTTTGAAAGAATTGCAGGCAGCAAGGGGCTGCTATTTACATTCACGTGGACTGGCCATCGCTCTCTAGAATGATGAGCGTTCACTTTGTGGCACATTCAGGCAGACCAGCATCTATTTGGGCCTCCACAGGGGCGTGCACATCGTGTATTTGTTGTCTCGCTCTTATGTTACGCAATGTATCTTGTTTTATATACTTTTGCCTAGACTGGCTGTAATGAGTCCGCGCTGTGCTTTCGCGAGGATGACATTGTAAACAAGGCGTGAACAACTGCACAGTTGCCCAGCTTGGAAAAAAAATAGAAAATGGGACCTGCAAAAAATATATAAAGCGAACAAAAGATGGGTGAATATTTTACATCGTCCTTCTGAGCTGTGCTATTTGGCTGAGTGGAAGTTTTGTGCAAGGGCACACAAAAGGCAATGTTTTAACGTCGCACCAAAAGGACGACCCAACAACAACAAGAACAAAAAGCATGGAAGACAACGGTTACAAAACGTCGAGAATTTCAAATGACCTCCTACATATCAACGGCTGAACAATGTAAATTTACGAGGTTATGGGAAACGTGCAAACATTATGCAATGGAAAAGTTAAAAGTGACTTCTAAAGTAGATTGCCTAGAGAAATATCCGACTTCAATGTAATTATCTGGGGCTATGGTTAAGTGGCCAAGTCGTGGCAATACACGCGACCTCCATGTGTATTAAACTACGTGTGCTAAGATGTATGGGTGAATAGCATCTGAAACGTATTTGTTTCTATCCATTGACCGAATTGTTGAAATTATTCTGTTCCCGGAGATTACCCATTTCGAGAAAAATAAATGTTATACTTGTTGAAGACATATTGGAAAAAGTATCAACGAACAATATACTGTAATAGATTACTTTTGACTGGAACACTGTTTCAGCAAAAGTAGCTTGAACATCCTTACACTGGATATTTCAATCGCAGAAAGCAGTCATTGCTTTCTTAGCTTACAAAGTTAAGCCCTAAATATGATGGGAAATTCAAGGTTAGTTGATAAATATTGTAGGTGAAAGAAAACAACCATCAACTACAGCTATGATAAATCCACTGTTAAATTAAGTCATGACCAAATCATTTTTTTTTATCAACATGCGTTTGAGTATTTGGCTTCTACACATTTACACGTGATAAACCACGTCGTAGAGCCATAATTTGTGGCCAGGTCGCTTCTGAAAAAGCGCTACACAGCTCAGTGGGCCCTACCTGGTAAAATAAATTAAAATGTTCATAGTTTATCATCATCATAATCCATCTAGCTCTAGCTACTTTATGAGCCAATAGTGACCCTCCATCTCTCAGATAGCCATCCTCTTCCTCATGTACCCTCCTTTGGCTGCCATTCCATCACAGGTCTCATCCATTGGCCATCATCCTTTGTAGTCAGTTGCCCTGCGCAATGCCACTTCAGTCAATGTGTCTCGAAATTACATTTGTTCTCTGAACCACGAATTCCTCTATCCGTTGTTCATTGCAATTCCAAGGAATCATTTATCCACCCTTCCTCGTGGAAAATTCCGCTTTTTTTTCTTCATTTTACGTGTCAATGTCCATGTTTCCGATCCATATGTCATCACAGGTCGTACGTACGGATTGACATCTCTACTCTTTTGGGTGCATTGCTATTTTGCTTTTTATTAGCAAATCAATGTATTTTTCCCCCGTATGAGTCGAACCAACTTTCATTGGAATTTAATTTAATTATTTAGCTCACAGTCTTTTTTTATTCCAGCCCTAGAGATATATATATAAGCAACATAGTGTATACACTGGAAAAGCAACATCGTATATAAAACTATGTTGCTTTTACAGTTATGTCTCTGCCACAATATTAATGTTTATGCTCAGCAACCTTCCAGGAATACAAATATACACATATGTGAAACGTTGAATGCATTGTGAGTATCCAGTATATATGAAAAGGTTACATTAAAATATGGCGATTAAAGATGTCAAGATAGAGAATCCAACGTGAAGCTCATTGTGGTGGCATGTATATTTGTGCACGGGTGTGAGACCAGCGGCCAGCATGGCATTGCTCGCGAATGTTGGGTTGTGTTTCTTTCGCGGCAGAAGATTAATTTTCTTTCATCCTGCAGGCTATGGTCAGCTCAAACGCAGCCATCCGGAAAATGTATGTTTCTCATAAGTATTGAAAAATATATCTGTTTCATCTATATGGCACACACTTCTGATACAATATTAAATCAAGGATTGTCAATGTGTTTTGTGGATATAGCATCGTCGAGGCAATAATATAAACTTTATAGTTTTTTTCCCAACATAAAACACAAAACATATATTTGATATGAGAAGCAATTGTTTTCTGTCAGGGTAGAGCATTTTCTTAGTCGCACTGCCCTAGGATATACTGCATCGATGACAGTCTAAGGGAAATCCAAGGGTTATTAAACAGGACTGTGCAGAAGAGGGGCACCACTTCATTATAGCAGAGGGAATAATGGGGGGAGGGCAAGGAGGGAGGGAGAAGAGGGAGGGAGGAGGGGAGGGAGGGGAGGGGATTGTGTTTTGTTTTTATTGTTTTGTTGTTTCCCTTCTACGTGACTTTACCGAAAGAACCAAGAAGATGATGTTGATGATGTTGAAGATGGTGTTAATATTGATGTTGATGATGTTTTGGATGTTGTTAATGATGTTAATGATGGAGTTGATGCAAGGTAAATCAACACCCGTTCATAATAAAAATCATCCATCCACAAAAAAAGGGAGGGAGGGGGAGGGAGGGAGGATGGGAGAGAATAGGGCAAGTCTGGATGAGGGGAGGGAGGGTAGGGAGGGGAGGGTGGGGAAGGAGGGAGGGTGGGGAGGGAGGGGAGGGAGGGAGGGGAGGGTGGGCAGGGAGGGAGGGGAGGGTGGGCAGGGAGAGAGGGGAGGGTGGGCAGGGAGGGAGGGGAGGGTGGGCAGGGAGAGAGGGGAGGGAGGGATGGAGGGTGGGGAGGGTGGAGAGGGAGGGGAGGGAGGGGAGGGAGGGGAGGGTGGGGAGGGTGGGGAGGGTGGGGAGGGTGGGGAGAGAGGGGAGGGTGGGGAGGGTGGGGAGGGTGGGGAGGGTGGGGAAGGAGGGGAGGGTGGGGAGGGTGGGGAGGGTGGGGAGGGTGGGGAGGGTGGGGAGAGAGGGGAGGGTGGGGAGGGTGGGGAGGGTGGGGAGGGTGGGGAGGGTGGGGAAGGAGGGGAGGGTGGGGAGGGAGGGGAGGGTGGGGAGGGAAGGGAGGGTGGGGAGGGTGGAGAGGGAGGGGAGGGAGGGGAGGGAGGGGAGGGTGGGGAGGGTGGGGAGGGAGTGGAGGGAGGGGAGGGGGAGGGAAGGGAGGGTGGGGAGGGTGGGGAGAGAGGGGAGGGTGGGGAGGGTGGGGAGGGTGGGGAAGGAGGGGAGGGTGGGGAAGGAGGGGAGGGTGGGGAGGGAGGGGAGGGTGGGGAGGGAAGGGAGGGAGGGGAGGGAGGGGAGGGTGGGGAGAGAGGGGAGGGTGGGGAGGGTGGGGAGGGTGGGGAGGGTGGAGAGGGAGGGGAGGGAGGGGAGGGAGGGGAGGGTGGGGAGAGAGGGGAGGGTGGGGAGGGTGGGGAGGGTGGGGAGAGAGGGAGGGTGGGGAGGGTGGGGAGGGTGGGGAGAGAGGGGAGGGTGGGGAGGGTGGGGAGGGTGGGGAGGGTGGGGAAGGAGGGGAGGGTGGGGAGGGAGGGGAGGGTGGGGAGGGAAGGGAGGGTGGGGAGGGTGGAGAGGGAGGGGAGGGAGGGGAGGGAGGGGAGGGTGGGGAGGGTGGAAAGGGAGGGGAGGGAGGGGAGGGTGGGGAGGGTGGGGAGGGAGTGGAGGGAGGGGAGGGGGAGGGAGGGGAGGGTGGGGAGGGTGGAGAGGGTGGGGAGAGAGGGGAGGGTGGGGAGGGTGGGGAGGGTGGGGAAGGAGGGGAGGGTGGGGAGGGTGGGGAGGGTGGGGAAGGAGGGGAGGGTGGGGAGGGAGGGGAGGGTGGGGAGGGAGGGGAGGGTGGGGAGGGTGGGGAGGGAGGGGAGGGTGGGGAGGGTGGGGAGGGAGGGTGGGGAGGGTGGGGAGGGAGGGGAGGGGAAGGTGGGCAGGGAGAGAGGGGAGGGTGGGCAAGGAGGGCAGGAAGAGAGGGAGGGGCAAGTGGCACATCTAGGGGATGATGGAAACGGGAGGTAAGGAAGGTGCACCGGATTATTTATAGGAGGAGGAGGAGGTAGAGGTGGTGGTGGCGTGATGCCACTGGTTTACCCAGGGGGGCACGTAAGGGGCATCATTTCAGCTTGATGTACGGGGTCGGGACTCGTATGCTCGGAGGGTGAAGTGTGGGTGGGAAGGAGCGGGAAGGAGAGAGAATGAGGGCAGAAGATTAAGCTCGAATGCTGGTCTTGTGGCCAGCTGCGTTAGACTGCAGCGTTGCCACGATCGGTTTATTAAGATCTATATGAAGTGCTGGAAGCCGATGTTGAATCTAGTTATTTGTCTCCATTTTTTCCCATGTGGACTTACTCTCGATATGAACACAATGCTGATTTGAGTTTCATTGAATGCATGTGCTTGCATTTAACGTATGCTATATATCAAGCACTTTTTGTTATCTGTTAAAAAGGAATGCTGACATTCCCCTTTCCAGGTGACATCTCAGCATGAACAACTCGGTCAAAACTATGTGACCAATTGGCATTCACTCCGATGACTCAGAAAGATAATGACGAGTTATGCATTGTTTATAATTTTGCATGAATTGCATATCTGCTTGATTTCTGTATTTAAGTCATGTGTCATTACATTAATGTTTATTTTGCATCTTGGAATTCACATTGCTGTGATTACAATTCGTTTTCGTACAAATATGCACTTGCGGATATGCAGTCTTGTCATCAGTTATGCAATGCGCTCTCAGAAAACAATCTGAATACGCAGCTCGATGGATTAGATAATAACAAGCAAACAATGTCTCCATTGCAAGACACACCACATAAACTGTGATACCACCACAGATAATCAGAGCAACAGCAATTATGTTGGAGCACAACAGACATGGGTGACATGCTCGTGAACACAAAACACACCCATTAAAAACTGAAAAGTGCCCAATGAAGCTTGGAGAGATGCATGCTCAGATCGCACCGAGAGCGCCCGGAAGAGGAGTACGTGTCTTCCGAGAGCACCGTGCAAGTTAATGGCATCATTAAAACTGGTAAGAAAATAAGTGTGCTTGGGCAGAGCACGTCGCCAGGATGGATGATGGCTGACGGTCAAGAATAATGGGGGAACGGTGGCCTCGAGGAGTGATCGGAGACGTGGAAGCATGTCCCTGTGCAACTATTAGATGGATTCGTTTCTTCACAAGGTCATGAGAGATGGCAGGCAGCTTAGGGAAGCCTTGGTCCAGCAGTGGACTGACCATGAGAGAATCAGCTTGTGAGAGAAACAGAAAAAACTGCTGGGTGTTGATTCCCCCCCCCCGCCACCCCTCTTCCTCCACTCCCTCAGCGCCCCTAATGGCTAATGCGACCGGTGAACGGATGAGAGATAAATTGAGTGCAATACATGTGACGTGTACTCATCGTGCTCCAGGGCTCAATTTACAGGACACGTGGAGTGTGTGTCATTTTAACATGGGAGGACATGAACAACTTCCTCCCTTTCCCATGCAGTCAGTGACTTTGGCGGCACCTTCACGCGCCTCGATGCATTTACAACTCTTGGCTTCCTCGACTTGCCTGTGCGGTGGCGGTGGTCACACAGCGCAAAAAAAGAAAACGTGGCCCTCCTCGTGACTTTGCCGAGTTCACGAGCACTGGCAGAGTGATAAGGTCAGTAAGTTCGGTCCGCTGCATCTGCTCAGCAGCCGCTTTGCGCCTTCGCAGTGTGCTTGCGTTCGTGGCTCACACCGCGCGCGCCCGAATTTGATCGTTTAGGCTGGCACCGAGTTTTTTTTCTTTTCTTCCACCCAGCGCTTTCTGATTATTAACGGGACGGGCTTAGAAAGGTCACGTCCTGATCTGAGAACGCTCATGAATTGCTAAGTTGGTATTTAATGCAAAATTTCTTTTCTTTTCCCATTTTTATTATATGAGCCTAACACTTAACACTACTTTAATTTTACCTGCATAAAATATGGTAAGTAGGAGCATTATTTCAGCAGTGACTTCAAACCCAACAGGATATTTTTCTGCGAGCCGCATATACATATCTATTCACAGTTGCTTCACGTTTGTGCTTATGTACTGGTCATATTATAGACACTACCAATGAACTAAACAATTGTCTTTCCCAAGTTCCATGCCATTTGGTGTCACACACTGTAATTGTTTCCTTGCTTTCTATCCACAAGAAGAATCGGATCTCGCAGAGAGACTTTTTATCATCAATAGCGCATGTGCAAATACAAACATCCCCCCCAATAGTCTTAACAGACTGTTGGGGCAACCTCAGTTAGCGAGTAGCACCTATGAAGGCCGGCACAGTACACGAGGGGGTGGGTGGCCAGCACCACGCCCGACCGCCTTTGTCTCCCCAGTGGGGATGTTTACACACCACACCAGGTACTCATTTGAGGCTGAGTCGACCTAGGGGAGGTGCAGGGCCGTTTTAGATTATCTTCACTGGTGTTGGCCATGAGCGGGAATCAAATTCGGGTCGCCAGGTTCATAGCGCAGCGGACAAACCACTGCATCACCGCTCCCCACAAGCGGATGTGCATCAGCACACACGTGCAGTAATGTACACATTTGTTTTACTTCAGAAAAATGTTTAAAGTTACCCGTACTATACGTGAATAACAATGAACTCTTAATAAACGAAAAACTAATCAATAATAACCACATGACGCACCGGATATTTACACTATCATGATATAAAACTAAACTACCGATAAATGTCTGCGAGCACAAGTTTATCATAATGTAACACGTAATTCACGTATAAAGATTTAACAAAACTTGTAAATGTATTTAATCACCTAATTTTAACATGCTGTCAAGTACTACTCATCAAACTAATGTTTCACGTGCAGAGAATGTTCGCGATATTTAACTTTTTTGTTTTTGTGCAGACATTTTCCGCCGTGAATGTGGCTTCCGAATGTTCATTACGTGTAGATCTCATGCATAGTAATTACAAGGGCTCCAAGGTTTTAGCTAAAAGCTTTGTGCGTCACGATTGATAAATACCCTAATAGTGATGTCGCATGTCAAATGACTAATTTGCTCTCAAAACGTGTGGATGTTTCTCTGCTTCTTTTAATGGCCGGGCCAGGGTACAGATGATGATGCGTGGCTGGGAATCTCACGGCAGAACTCCATAAAATTATAATTGTGATTCTCAATCAGGTGTGGACTCTGCCTTTTGTTTGTTTAAACACACCCTCCAGTTCTAGATTTGAAGCTTTCGTGACTGCAAGGATTCATACTCTTTAGTTTTTTTGGTAAAGTCGGTAAAGTGCTTGGTTCATGTACTGGCCTCCAAACCCGGTGACCCGAGTTCGATCCCCGCTCACAACCAATGACAGTGACGAATATTTGAAATGGTCCTGTAGTCTCCCTGGGTCAAATAGGCCTTAAATGAGTAGCTGGTGCAGTGTGTAAATATTGGCACTGGGGAGACAAAGGCGGCCGGGCGTGGTGTTGGCCGTCTACACCCTTTGTATGGCGTGCCCGCCTTCATAGATGCTCGCGAACAGCACTTGCCACAAGTCTGTTAACGCTTACGCAGGGGATCTTTGTCTTTATACTGACATCTTAAAACACTTATGCTTGCTTGTCATTTACGGTATTATTATTATTATTGAATGTACAGTAAATGTGTTATGATATGCAGCCTTGTTTTTTTTAATACTAAAAACACAATTACATTGTAAAGAATATCATTCGCCTCATGCTAATGTCTTCGACTTTTCCACAATAGACTTCTGATATTTAGCTTTTTTTGCAAGTATTTCACAACATGGTAGCGTTTAAAAAAAATAAACACTATAGTTGATCTGTTAAGTGCAAACAATTACCTGGTACAAGTGTTGCGTTTTTATAACTGTTGGCAGCGAACAACGTTCCTCGTTATGTTATTTTACAACCTCCGAGGCTTTCTGCGGGGGATCAGTTTTAATCAGCAACAAGCATTTACAAGAAGAAATTCCTTCCGGATAAGAGCTCCACAATTTCTTGGCACCGATATAATTTCCGAGTGGTTTTGGCATAATTTGCAATTGATGCTAAAAGCGATCAAACTACCAAACCATTTAATTCTAGATTTGAAGCTTTCGTGACTGCAAGGATTCATATTCTTAGGTTTTTTCGGTAAAGTCACGTAGGTAAAAAATTATTTTATTTTACTTTTATTAATTTTAATTTACCTACGTGACTTTACCGAAAAAACCTAAAAATACCAAACCATTTCTCTGTCATTTGGCAAAAAAAGGCCCCATCACGAATGGCCAGAGAGGTGAGCTTTGGTGAACCAATCCCAATGCAGGTCTGCATCCAATACTTCTCTGTATTCACATTGGATAATGCCCAGGGATGAACAAGTCTAAACGTATTCCCATGTGCAGCCAGTGCTGTGTCTGACCAACTGACACGTATTAATTACCTTGCTACACAACGCTGTTCTCAAATTATAGTTATTGACATTAATTCCGGTGCTTAATGCCTTAATTCCAGAATTAATTATTGGGTGGCTTATTGCAAAACACTAGAGCCACTGGCTTCAGCACTCCTCAACACAGCTCCGATGAAAATTGCATCGCGCGCTCATTTTCGAAAGACGTTGCATGATGGGCGGTGTGTTGTAAAAGTCTCACCACACTCTCCATCTCATATAGATGACCGGACCACTCACGTGAAATTTGTAATATAGCTAGGGTATGAAATATAAGCGAATGTATTTGGTTTGGATTTTTTTTTATGCAAAAGCAATAGGTGGTCTGCATTGCCAGATGATCCTTCAGGAATGCCCAAAGTCTTTTTTTTTCCTGCGATTGCAGCCTCTTAGGCTGCTTATCAGGTTGCCATCCCTATAAATTACATCACCGCCGTGGCTTTCCATTACTTTTCTTTGCAATTTGTCAAAACTCGCTGAAAAAAGCTTTAATTTACTGAACTCATTGAGCTGAAGACTTGACCAATTTGCCTTCGTATATATATTTTTTACATATCCTAGCACAATCCCTGCATGAACAAAGACAATTCACTTATTCTAAAACTGGGCCAGGAAAACTCAATCTATGGATGATGAACAATGTATTTCATAGCGACGTGTAAATGAGCCCCTGCTCTGTGCTACTTTTATTCCCTTCACTGCTCTCAGTGGGGGAAAGTTATAGATGAAAGGTTTTCTCATGCTCTGGTTGACTTATAGCTAAAAGTGCTGTGCATCATAAAAAAAGTATTTTACCCTAGAGCCCCAAAGGCCATAATTAGAATACTATGACAAACCAGCCATGAACTACTGTACATCACTGGCTGAGAATTTAATGTTCGAGCTCATATAAGTACAGTTCAATCAAAGTGGAAAGTAGGGCTGGCATTTAATTTGGAACCGATGATATCAGTAATTCTATTTATGATATTAAAAATACAATTTTATACATTATCTCATCTGGCCTGCGCATCAACCAATCCAATGCTATCTACTGTACCATATCTTATCGCGGTTAATCCTTTCGCTGCTCCGCCGTATACATTTTCGCTTGTAATATTATTATTATATCTGGCTGCATGAAGGAAAAAAAGAGACAAATCAATCTGCAAGGTCACTTTGCATGGGGATCAAAGTGGCAGACTTGAGCAAGGCGACTTCAGCTGCCAAGTTGAGACTTTAGAATAGAGAGCGAGCAAAAGGCAAAGAGCCTTGCCTTGCCATCATATGGATGTCCTTCTCGTGTCTGGCTGAGTGTGGGTGCCAAAAAAAGGGTTAATGTGTCTCCGTGCATTCAAGGAGGCTCAACAGATTGCCCTAAGCATTCACTTCCAGCTATGCCTGATATCAAGCAGGGAATGTGGTTGTGGCAAATAATTGAACAGTTTGGAAAGGAATACTTCAACCTTTCAGAAAAAAATTCTAGGTCAGTGATTTAATTTTGTACCTATATATACCCCCACACACGTAGTAGATATACCGCGTGTTTTGTATTAAATGCAATCCTATAAAATGTCACTTGCAGTATAATATGTCCACAGAATATATCACCATTGGTGATGTGACTGCAATTTTATCATGTATTGCCGTGATTGGTAAAGGAAGAGACTCTCGAAAATAGATGCATGTTATAGGCACGTATAGCTTTATAAAGGCTCTTGTGTGCAAGAAATGACAATTTCTGGTGATTTATTTTGCCCATATATCACTTGAATTAGTCACACAAGGGCTGGTGAAAATATATTGAGAACCGAATAATTCCAGTTTACACACAATCACTTCTTATTTTTGAACGCGCTAACTATTTGGAAATGAGAACTTTAAAGGGATACGTAAACCACGTGACCACAGCGTGATCCTAATTCGACGTTTTAACGTCTGCAGCATCTTGTTCTTAAAAGTTTTGTGACCGCTTTTTATCCACATTAATTCCTCGCGCACATGAAGGCACAAGTGAAGAGGCCTGTGGAAAGGATCGAAGCAGATGTCCTCAAACACACGGCTCTCAGGATGCATAAAGTTGAGTGCCCTGCAAAATACGCTCGCGAGGAAGCACACTGCTGGATGTAAACATGAAAGAAAAAATAAACACGCGCAAAAAGAACATTCTTCATCCAACAACAAAAAAAGGATTTGCATTCTCCCGTAGTTTCACAGTCGGGTGGCGATGGTGCCATGTGTATTGCCGATTGAGTGATGTGCGTGTCTTTTTTTAGAATTTGCCAAATGAGGATTATAATGCCAGCGCACAACGGCCCAGTCACATGGAATGACATCAGTCGATCTTAAATGTCCACTGTGAACAAACAGCCAACGCGCTTGAACTGGATGTGTTCACAGACTAGGCAGTCCTGGGTGGGGCAAGGAAATAATTCTCAGTGGCAATATTTTCAAATTTATTTGATTATCCATAATACAGGGGTATTTTTGGGTTAGATCACGTAAATTTAAATGTGTCGTTAAACCCGCCACCACCTGACACAGCCAATTAGTAAGGTTTGTCACGTAAACAGAACGTGCCAATTCGTCACTAGTACAGCAAACCGGTGTGTTGGAGAGCAAATCCACAACATTTACAATCTGAGTACGACGTTTCGTCAGTAATTACAACCGGTATCATCAGGCAGCAGCCAAATTTGTTCATATCATTAAATCGATATGTCCACTTTTTGGTACAACATGTGACGATGGTAGCAGCAAAAATGTAACTTGCTTCACAGCTCACAAGTGACATAAGCATCACAACAGGTAGTGACCTAACTCCTAGTCCTCCTCTGCCAATATTGGGTTGTTTCCAACAATTTTGATGCGTGCCATATTCACAGCGGAAGTTCTTCTCACGGATAATGAAACCTCCTCTCTGCCACAAGTGGTGATGATACATCGGCAAAATGTATAAAAGAAATGGGATTTCGACTGCGCAAGTTTTGGCAGTAGTCCCGAATGGCTCTCTGATGTGTTTTCCGAGCATACTGCATGTGGCTTGGCGCGAGGTTCAACATTGCACTCGATGTGCTGGGAGCTCTCGGCAGGTTAAGCGAACTGTCAGACATCATCATCATCATCGCTTCTCATGCTGGGAAATTTCTTCAGGAACTTCTTTAGCATCGAAAGCTCCCAGCACGGAGAGCAAAAACTTCGGGCGTTAACGCCGAAAACCCAGCACAACCCAAAAAAACCCACACCGGATAGAGCGAAATTGAATTTATAAAAAAAAGTTTTTTTTTTAAATCAAAAAAAGAGTTCAAAAGAGAGGCAGCAAAAGGTCCGCACCTGCTGTCGAGAGGGATGCTCACGAGCTCCCAGCTCTCCCGCAGGTGCAGAGGCTCGGGCGCTCGGAAGGGCTGCACGGACACCTGCCGGGATCCGCGTCGCTCGCGCAGGGAGCTGCGTGCGCCAAGCGAGTTGTGGTGCGTGGGGGCAACGGAGGAGGCTTGCTGCTGCTGCTGCTCCAGCTGCCCCGACGCGCGACGGCCGTGCTGCTGCTGCTGTTGCTGCTGCTGGAGCCCCGGCGCCTTGTGGTGCTTGCTGGTGGCGGCGTGGGGCGCGTGCAAGGACTGCTGGGGGCTGGAGGTGTGCGGCAGGTGCTGGCTGGGCGCGTGGACGAGCTTGTGTTGAGCGCGCTCGTTGGGGTGCGGTGGCAGCGGCGGACGCATCGTGGACGGCTGCTGGTGGCTGGATGGAGTCAACGGGTCTGAGAAGCGACAGGAGCAAGGGGATGGTGGGGACGGTTGTTTTCAAACGCGGGGCTCTTAATGTAACGGAGTTCATGTATATATATATTTTTAAAGCTCCCGCACGAAAGTATGTATTGAAAATTAGTGAGCTTCTAGATTTGAAGCTTTCGTGACTGCAAGGATTCATATTCTGAGGTTTTTTCGGTAAAGTCACGTAGGTAAAAAATTAAAATTAATAAAAGTAAAATAAAATATAAATAAAATAAAAATCACGACGTTTCGGAGGCAACACGAGCTTCCGTCTTCAGGTGGAACTTTTATTAATTTTAAGTTTATTTTTTTACATACGTGACTTTACCGAAAAAACCTAAGAATAAATTAGTGAGCTGACGCTAAAAGATTGTCAAAAATACTGTTTGTGTTCTACACCCAATACTTCGTGACAGCTCCAATCATAACTATAAAATTAGCCTTCACGACTCGCCAGCAAAGCGGCACGAAGAAAAAGTTCACATTATAGATGCTCATATAGAACTATACAAAGACAAGATCCCCCGTATAGACTTAATAGACTGTTGGGGCATGTGCTGTTTAAGGAGCACCTATGAAGGCCGACATGGCACATGAGGGGGTAGGTGGCCAACACCACGCCCGGCCGCCTTTGTCTCCCCAATGGCGATGTTTCTACACTGCGCCAGGTACTCATTTGAGGCTGAGTCGACCTAGGGGAGACCTATGACTGGTTCAGATAATCGTCTTGAACGGGAATAGAACTCGGGTTGCCAGGTTCGTAGCACAACACGCTAACTGCTATGCTACCGCTCCTCTCTAAGAACGCAACATACGTGACAGACAGCGATATAGTTTTATCGTGAGATACTTAAAAACTCACTTTAACTAAAGTGCTCTTGTTTTAACCTCATCTATACGTTTTACTTGAATGACAAAAACCCAGTTTCGTTTTAGGAGTTATTCAATTGAATAAAAAATGGTGTGTGCACCGTTTGTAACTGACTGTCCTATATACATACTGCACGTGTAGAGAGAGAGTCTCTTATTTGTATTCCGAATGTGATATCAGGACCACTTTAAACCTATAAATACGGAATCACAAAACAAACAAAATGCTTGGGCCTAGTGTTAGTCCACTGCCTAAGGCATACATTTATGAAAGTAAAATAGGCCTCACTTTAAAGGTGCTTGCCTCAAAGGCTGGTTTTCAAAACACTAAGACTACTTTGTAAATATGGACCAATTGATCTTCAGAGGAAAATTAAAATAGCAAAACATTTCAAATACCTTAAGTGTCACCAATCTATGTTTTGTGCGGCTATTATTTTTTGTTGAGAAATAATATAATTCAATTGCTGTCACAGAATTCCAAGCGCGTCTTTTAATTTCCCCGGGAGCCGAATTCATTAAATTGTTTTGTTTAAAATTCATAAACCAGCTGGAAGGATTCTCTGGAAGGCATGTATATAACTTCAAATACACAAACAAAAATCTAAATTCAGGCAGAAGTCACCACAAAATTTGAATATCCCATGCATATCATCGTTTTGTTTTAATGCTGCTGTATGTCCAATGTTTTATTTTTTACAAAATTAGACATTGTATACGTAGGCTTTGTTTTGGGTTAGATCGTTGTGCAGGTACAATGTTCACCACCCAACAGAGCCAATCAAAGCCAGTTGTCATCGGTGTAAATATGCCCATTGATTGTGGGGTTTTTCAGCAATACCGGAGGAATGTTGAAAAGCCAGCTGAATCTTAGACATTGTTGTCCTTTAAATGGAGATTACAGCCAGCATCATCAGGTGTGAAAAAAGCTCAACTGTCATGTGGGAGCTGAGAAATCAAATGAATTTGCCCATGTGACAACTTGATCTGATTTGTTCTGTAAGGTGGTGAAGGGGTTATCAAAAATAGATTACATTAGACCTACACAATTTAACCCAAAATAAACTAATTATGAATAAAAATTGCAAATATGCATTCCATATAAACCATGCTTGCACTCCTGTAATGAAAATACAGATAGACGTACCATTTCAGAAGCAATGGGGAAATTTACTATCAAATAACAAAGCAAATGGATCTCAGATTGACCAGCATTGACGTGACGATTGTGATTAATTGTCCATCAATGCTCATTACTGTTACTGAAAAATCCCTCTGCACATGCCCACAGAAGCAATTTTTATTAATCTTGTTTATAATTTATTACTCTGCCTGAGCCGTCGCGTACAGGAAGGATGCTTCACAACCTTCACCAATATTAGACTACCTGCCACTTGTCACTTGATAGAATATTTTCCTCCGCGCAGCAATTTACATGTTAAAATTTTTTTTTAAAGTAGGATCTTCACAACATGCACGTTTTTACTTCAAAATAGTCAACATAATTAAATAGATTCAATTGTATTCCTCGTCGGTAAACACTGTTTAGCATTTGCAAACTCAAATCGGTGCGTCGAGAAGGCAGGGCATCAATGCCTTCGCTGAGAACAAAGCTCCATTTTTAGCATCATATTTCTTTTAAAAATTGGCCTTTACCAAACAGTCATCCATCAACGCGACAGCGCTCGAGATCAGGTGCAGGTAGAGGTTAGATTAGGCTGCATAATGTGCGTAATACAAACGGGCCGCCGCACATTTATATCCAAAATGAACCACTTTGCGGAGTACACGGCAATAACACAAGTTAGAGATGGAAACTGAAATTGCTACTGATGGGGGGAGATTTTTTTTTTTTTCGCACACACTTTGTATCAATTAAATAAAAAAAAATTCACGCTTCTCATATCCTGCTCTTGACCAGAAACGTACATAGTCATATCAATATAAAATTGCATACAGCATCAACCACACTGGCTTGAACACCGCAAGCCAGCCCAGACACTGTGTGTGTGGCAGAGGTCGCAAACGGGTTTTGATTCCTTACCCGTACCCAGCCGGGTACGGGTACCCGTTCCCTACCCGTACCCTACCCGAAATGAGTGACAAACGGTTACTCACCAGTGACTCACGGCCTACCCGTACCCATACCCGGCCGCACCAGGGTCGCAAACGGGTACCCGTACCCGGCCGAGTACGGGTAGCCGGGTATAGGGTAGGGTACGGGTATCGGGTACCCGGTTGCGACCTCTGGTGTGTGGCAGATATGATAACTTCAGCTTGAAAGCCTATGCTTTTCTTGCCACCACAAAGAGTTTATTGCAACTCCTATTTAACTGCATGGACAATGCGCGTTACCTAAGTGTGGAATGCTGGACACTTTCTGCAAACCAATGAATAACAAGTAAACCCGTAAAAACAAAGTTTTTCACTATAAATCCTTTATATGCGTGGCGGCTAGAGTCCTCTCGTCCTCTGGCTTGAGATGGCTGCCACCTATGGGTCAGATGATTGCATGTCACCATTAAGCAATTGGTAAAATTTTATTTGTTTCCCCTAAACAGTGTAAAATTTTGGAATTTTTTTCACGAAAATTAATTGTCTCGCACAACGAGTCTGTGTGCAAAATGTCAGCTCGATTGGATCACGGGAAGTGGGTTAAAAAACGAGCGAAAGATTTGCACGGTCCTAAGCAAGCAAGCGAACTTAATAGAAAGGATTTAAAAAAAACAATGTGTGAGCTGATGACAAGCGTCGCATTCATACACTGCTCTTAGAGGTCGAATGCAACAACAATGTTAGCGAGGCTACAAGTGAAAGCAGAGCTGGAGAAGGAGTCAATTAAATATGAGTGATGGCCGCTAACACCCACACCTGACGGCTGAAATTGAAATCCATTTCTGATGAGACAAGATAATGCACCTTGGTGTCTTTGTAATAATAATAATACAAATAATAACCATAAATTATGTCTCTTTGTCGATCCACTGCTAGATGAAGGCCTCTCTAAGCTGTGTCGGGCAGGGGGGTTGTTTGATCATACTTCACCCTGCTGGTAAGTGTGGGTGGGTGAAAGGGGTGCCCAGGTCCATTTCAGATATCGCTTGCCAAATGTGGTTATCTGTGGCCAAGAGTCAAACTCAGGGTGCCGGGTTCACAAAGGAGTGCACTAACCACTGCTCGCTGCAATGCTTCCAGAGACCACAACTCAATTATGTGACCCGCATAAACGTTAGGTATTATTTTTAGGAAGGATAGTCAGCATAAGAATGTTTTTATCTTAATATATGCATTGTGTGAGCATGCACTGGGTTGATTAAACCTCGTAGAAATGTAGGGGATTTTCGATGTCCTTTTGCAAATAAAGTAATTAAAATTTAGTTTCCTTAAATATGAAGTATAAGGTAAATTCCTGTGATTAATGAAAAAAGAGACAAATAAAAAGTGGTACAATTGTTCAAAATGAGATACATATTTCATGTACGTACTATATATTCTGCACTAAAAAATAAAATGGCTGCGTATTGTGGAGGGAGTGTGTTCATATTACATAGCAATAAACAATTCAAGTTGGATGTATGTTAATACAGTATTCATACAACATCATTGCACACGCCTATTTCCATCTGAAGAAAATATGGACTTCAGTAAATTGTGATCTAAATAAATGTGAAAGTTTATTTTGCTAGTACAGACTCCTGGCAGATCAGCGCCATAGGCAAATGTGTGTAATGAAACCACTGAACCCCGTATCCCAAACAGAGTATAATTTTACAGATTTCTTGCCAAGCGTCAAATGGAAATAAAACATATGACAACAATAAGAGACTCAAAAGCTTTGGCTTGCTGGCCAAGCTTTTTTTAAACTGCGATGCTCTGTGCATGTATATATAAAAAAATGCTTAATTGAATATGGTTTCCAGACACAAAGAACAGACCATTATGGTCTCTTCAATACAACAGCAGGAGAGCAAGGCCCCGCATCTGTTTCCAAGCTACAAACAATATTACACATTCAGGTTCAGTCATCGATTTACAAACATCACTGAATGAAAAGTGATGGGTATTGGACAAAAGGCTTGCCGTCTTGTATTGCTGTAAAATTGTTTTTCCTTACAAACTCCGGCCCTCTGTCATGTCCAATGCTTTAATTGAAACACTTGCTCCCGTGAGAAATCGCGTGAGTAACATACGTGCACAATTAACATAATTGTATACAGTGTGCACAGACTATAAATATGCGTAATTTATTTCTCAATGAATTATTATTACAACTTCCACAGTAATGTGTTCATGCATTTAACATATATGCAAGCACGAAAAACGGCATTTATGTGAAACTTAGACTGCTTTCACACTTTTAACACGCCATCAACTCCAACGTTAAGCTCTATATTGCACTTACCATATTTTCCGGATTTTATAAGACACACCTTTTCCCACCTGAATTATAAAGTAAACGTTGGTTGTGCGTATTGCAATCCAGCAGGTGTGTGTGTGTGTGTTGCGGGAGCAGATTTATAGAACTTTATTTACACCGCGTACAAGTTTTTAACGCGTATGACTTTGAGGAGCGATTACAGTAATTCTCTTCTCCAAACACCAATTGTCTTCATCTTTACGTGGAACCCGGGCCTCGGAAACACATTAAAATAACCCATTGCATAAACACCAGTTATATAACGGCAGATACGATTGGATTACTTTCCTGGCTAACAAGGCGAGCCAAAGGGAGCATTTGGCAGGCAGAGCCTGCTGCCGCCACTGCCCACAGCAGAGTCCACGACACAATCTGAGAACGACATCGATACCGGGGCCGTTTGATGACTCACTGCTACCTCTTGCAGGCATTTATTTAAACTTGGCCACTATCACGGAGAATCGCCTCTTGGTAAAGGTGCTCCTTCAATCGAGGGAACAGATGGCAATCGATGAGATTATGGTCTGAACTACGTGGCGAAGAGGGGGGGTCGGTAGGTGAGGATTGTCTGAGCGTGCTCTGCAGGGTGGCCGTTGATGGATGGCCCCAATGAGGACGTGAGCTGTCGTGCACTTGCAATGCTTAATTTCTAGTTGGGGCGTGGGTGGGAGCAGGGCAACACGAGCAATAAAAATTAACCCGTAAAAACAAAGTTTTTCACTATAAATCCTTTATATTCGTGGCATGGGTTTTATTTTATTATTCATTTCTGTTTTTCTTGAGTAAGAGTATTCATTTTTATCACATTGGTATTTTAAATAAAATATGAACAAATTTTTTTTCCTAAAAAGTGGAAAATTTTGGAGAAAATTTTTTTCACGAAAATAAATTGTCACGCAACGAGTCTGTGTGCAAAATGTCAGCTCGATTGGATCACGGGAAGTGGGTTAAAACACGACCGAAAGATTTGCACGGTCGTAAGCGCGCAAGCAAGCAAGTGAACTTAATATAAAGGATTTTTAAAAAACGCGTGTCTCTGTGTATGTGGGGAGATGCCCTCCTCTTCGAGGGGTGCACCTGAAGTGTCCGTGGAAATTCAGGTGTGTGTCCTCGCAAAGCAAAACAAAATCGTACAATTAACAGCGAGGTGCAAGCCCTGCAATTGCTTGCTCACCCCACCGGCAAAGACTTTCAGTTGCAGGGAGTATACCCGTTCATAATACTGGGTGAAGGGAGGCAGGAGGGATTCCAGACCATTGGTACCATTGTTTCAACTGCCATGCCAGGATATCGAACTGGCAACCTCTGGATTTCAAGTCCAGTCTGATAACCGTTACACCACGACAGCATTCCAATAATGAACAATAATACATTTCTATTATTACAAAAGGCATTTGCAGATGCTATGTACAGCAACCGACACGACGCAGGAAACACAAAGGCACAAAAAGCCATTCGAACAAATGCCCAGGTCATGCCCTGCATGGTCAGAATAACGGCCTCATGGCCTAAGCGAGACGACAAAGAATGGCAATGAAGGCAAGGAGATAAAAGCGTGAATGGATGTTGAAAATTTAAATTAAATCAGGGCACACGTGTGTGTGTGTATATATATAAATATATAAATAATGTTTATCTCCTCTGCAATTGTGGGCATTGATCATAGCATAGTTGAGGGAATTATCCAGCATTACATTAAGACTTGATTATGATTTTGAAAAAAATAGATAAATGTTGTCCAATTTATATATGCAACACATTTTTAGGAAAGTTTCCACTGTTTTCCACACTGTGTTAATATTTTACCATGAAAATAGCTGTTTGTATATTTATACAGCGCCATTCCAGACTCAATTGTACAATTTTGTGCACAACTGGGAATTTTTGTTAAAGTTGTTGTCAAATGTGGTTCATAAAATAAAATACTTTTCAAAATGTGTTCCCATTATTTTTTGTTTGGGCTTTACTCTGGCACATGGAGCAATGTTTGGCTATTCTGTCCATAAGTTTGGGTACTATTTACCAAAAATCTGGCAGCCCTGGTGATCACTGTGCCAACACCCCACCTAAAAAGAAATTTAATAAATACTGAAAAAAATGGTGCATTTGGATGGTTTCACCCCTGTACATTATTTGGAATTGAGTCACTGTCAGTGCAATCTACTCATTACGCTTGCAGGCATCACATTTAGCTGAACTTTTAATAGTTGCAAATAAACTCGTACCACACATAAGTAATGCATACAACTGGCATAGATTATTGTAAAAATTATTTGATATCCATCACATGACATGATTGTGGGCAGATTTAAACACCAATAACCCCGGATGATAAATTGACACTCAAATAATGTGGTGGCATTAAGAAACATACTATATATTATGGCCTGAGAGGGATACATGTAATCTGTCCAATGGATTTTTTCGTAACGGCCCAAATGATGGGACCTGAAGAAAAAAATCCTTTAAGTCGATGTTGACAATAAGAGGTTGATAATTGTACAGGTCGACATAAAGCTACGCTGATGTGCTTATCCATTTAAGAAGTCCAATATCCTGAAATAAAAATAGCAGCCATCTGTATGAAGAACAAAATTCTAAATGTTTGAGCACCACTGGCATTGTCACCCACGCAATGTGTACAATGTAAACACTGAAATTGTTTCAATTGCAATAAATATGAATTCCGTTAAACACAGCATTAAAATGTAAATTGTATTTTACTCATTAGAATCTAAAGAGAAGAAAAAACAATTAGTGCGTCGGATAAATGGTGCACAAGCACCAATAATTGAAACTCAACACGCGTCAATAACACTGTCCTAAAAGGAAACAATTATATAATAGTTGACGTTTTTAACAATGGCTTATCTTCATAGCAGAGAGATCATCTAATCATAGTATGATCTCATATATTATTAAATATGTTTACATATATTGTTACCTCTTTCATGCCATTGTTATTGACACGTGTTGAGAAGAGAGATGGAATTTTATCAAAACACACACCTTTATTATATCTCAGCCAATTTTTATTGTCCAAAAAAAAATCTAAAATAATGTTATGAAGATTTGGCTGGGATTTCATAGACAGCCTCTTTTGCATATTTTGTGGTGGAAGATATAAAGCACGGAAACCTGTTATGAAATGTACATTTGGTTCACAAATGGAAAATGCTGATTTACATATATTTGTTTTGTACTGCTTTGTATAATTCACCACCTCATTTAACAGGAGACTAACTCTCAAATGGCAGATTTTTGTAAACAACATTTGTATGTAATGCCGCATTTCCCACTGGGTCTCAATTAATAAGCGGCAGGTAGAGAATTTAGGCGATTTTAATACAGCGCCTAGCAAACGTGGCTTACCCATCTCTCCTGGGTTAAGGGGCTTTCTTATTGAGGTGGGTGGTGGGAGGCTGAGCGGGTAGCCAGATGGTCATGGTAAATGTTATTCTTTTTTTTTGTGCGTAAAAATGTGGCGGCTTTTTATACCGCTTCTAGCAACTGGATATCGTGAGCCTCGTGCAACGTGCAAGTTGGAATGAGTGGCTGTCAAAAAAAATTGGTGTCCGAGATATTGCAAACGTGCACACCCGCTCACCAATGTACTTTCTGAATATAGAAATACCACGAATGTCAAGGAGCTTAGTTAAGGATAAAGTTAGGAGATCACACTTTTTTTTGGCCGAATAACCTTACGTCAGACCTGCGAGCCTCTTCCCACCATAACTCGTTCCCAAACGATATTCACACGTTTCCTTGTGCATCACGAGCATGAGACAGACACGTCTTTTTTTTCTTGACTCCCCCCCCCCCTCTCACATAGCCAGCCAAAGGTTCGATCGCCGCTGCTCTCAAAGTGGTAGCAACGGTGTTATTGTTTACGCGAGACGTAGCTCCGGTGAAAGTTTTGGCATCGGTGAAGTCGATCTCGCGAGATGGAGCCACCCGTTTCGAGGAACACGTATTCGGCATGCCCGCTCATATTAGCTGAGTTGAGAGAGTGCTGTGTTGCGGTGACTGATAATCAATTTGAATTGTGGAGTGTGGTTACCAGGCTGGAGGAAAGGCTGCTGAACACAGCAGTCCAATTTATGGGCGGTAAAATACAATCACCGAGCTGAATTCCATTACTGAATGTGCATCACCAAGATTTTGTTTTTAAAGGCTTAAAACCTGGCTGCATTCTCAAAAAGTGCTGCGTTTTCTACTGGAAACAAATACTTAATTAAAAAAGTCAGCCAAGTTGTTTAAAGGCACTTGGAACATATTGGATGACCAAGGTAGTGCGAGGTTTTAATTGGCCTTAAAGCAGGACTTCTCAAGCTTTTACAAGAAGGAAATCACTTGACTCAATCTATTTACGTTTGTTCTGTGACCGTATTTGTAAAGAGGATATTTTTTGATGCAGGATGTTAACTAAATAACACGTCACGTGAACTATGTACTTGCTCTTTACAATATTAACCCTTTCCCATTCCGAGACGTCTGCAAGTTGGAGGGTGGGGGTCCCGTTACACTGCCGAATCTCGGAACGTGCAAGCGGTTAGCGTTCATTTTATTAAGAGAGGCATAGCACCGCTGTTTTTAAAAGACATTGTACTCAGCGCAGAGAACTGTAGTGATACGACCGCACTCTACGATAGCCGCCGTTATATCTACTTTTGGATGAAGGCTTCCCAATGTTGCCACCATTTCCCAAGATGCATACAATGCCACAATTCATCTCACGTCTGCACGAGACAATTGTATTGCTCCATCTCAAAAGTGGCTGTCCTCTCAGGCATGTTCACTCCTTGAACTGCTATTCCATCACCATTCACATCACATTCGGCGTTCACAAGCCCACTTACGTTCATGAACAGTCAATATGATTATATCTAATTAAACCAAACGTGTTTTTTTTTTATTTCACCAGGTAAGGCCCATGGAGCTATTTAGCTCTTTTTCAGAAGTGACCTGACCACAAATGATAGCTCAAATAAGTGGCTTATCATGTCTAAATGTTACAGCAACCAAATACTCTGAACGCATGTTTCTAAATGTGGAGGGAAAACCCGGAGGACCCAAAGAATAAAGCACGTGACCACGGGGGAGAACACGCAAACTCCAAATATACAGCAGGCGTCAGGGTTGGGCTCGAACCCATGACCTATTTTATAGCAGGTGAGGTAGTTAACATATTTCCACCCCAGCGCCCTGGACATTTCCATCTGTCAGCCCTTACCAAAGTATTGCTCCCCAGTTTTTACCATCAAACAAATATTATCTCTTTGGGCTCGCAAAATGTGCATGCATAATGTACGTTGAATCATTAATCCCCCCCCCCCCCCCCACACTTTGCGCAAGAGCGCAGAAGTGTGGTCACCACATCTACGCCTCTATATAAGGAACGAAGCAGGTGGACTTCTCCACAAATCTGGCTGTCGCCTGATGAAGCTAGTTGTAATTACTGGCGAAACGTCGTACTCAGATTGTAAATGTTGTGGCTTGGCTCTCCAACACACCGGTGTGCTGTACTAGTGACGAATTGGCACGTTCTGTTTACGTAACAACCCTTACTAGTTGGCTGTGTTGGGTGGTGGCGGGTTTTAACGACACATTTATAGATTTACGCGATCTAACCCAACAAAAACCTCATTGTTTTGTTGACTTGTTGTAGGTTGCTGTCTTTTTTTCTCTTGTATATCTAGAACCTAGGTCGGCAGCTTTTTTGTATTATATTAAAGCCTCCGTTCATTCCCTCTCAGCTTAAATTCCATTGGTTGCTGTAATGACAATGATCAAAAGATTTTAAATACAAATGTTTACGTATATTTGTTCTTGCAGGCAGTGCAAGGCACTTTCTGCTGCGAAACTTGTATTTATTTATTTACAAAAACACATGCCAATTGCGGTGCAATTATGCAGTCAAAAGAGTGAAGTATTTTACCTTGAGGAATTGCTGCAACATGGCCACAACGTTGGATAAATCTCAAGTGACACCGCAGCCATTTACATCATATCCATCAAGGGGCTTTCTTAACCACCATCCCCTCTTAAGCTATGGAGACAAATAAGTGGGCTCCTTAGTGCATTTCTGCCGCGACCACCAATAACACTCACTGAAAACGAGAACCTGATTAATAATGCATACATTTGTCAGCTGATGGTTCTAAATCCAGCATCTCGGTAATGCTGACGAACCCATTGCTGTGGTACTTGCCAGTCCTGTTAGCTACCTTAACCGCGTCCCCCCAAATTCCAATTTCTATTCCAAACATAATTTAATACCGAACGAATCCGCTTGCAACTCACACGTTTGATTCGCGCGCGATGTTCAATTAATAAGTACAGTATTGTGCCCCAGGCGCAGCTTGCAATTGTTTTTGCATGCTATCCTCACCGCGAGGGTCATCATACATTCTCCTAAATTCGTGAAATCCATTCTGGTCCATGCCCTGTGGAAGAGGACCGTGTCACTAGACTGGACACGCACCCCGCACAATGACCGCATCATCACGCTGGGTTGAGTGACACACGTGCGTACGTGACCAGCCCGGCACAACAAGGCACACTTTCGATTTAAAGCTTTCGTGACTGCAGGGATTCATCTTCTTGGTTCTTTCGGTAAAGTCACGTAGAAGGGAAGTAATAAAATAATAAAAATAAAACATAATAAAATAATATGCTAAATTCCTCTTGATATGCAAATTATTTTGTCAAGGTGCTCTTCTTCCCACCTCATCCCCCAGCTTAAATATACGCTTCATGCTTGGTGGTGTTTCATTCTTCACCTGAGGACGGCTGCTTGCGTTGTGGCCGAAACGTCGTGAGAATTGTTTTATTATGTTTTATTTTTATTATTTTATTACTTCCCTTCTACGTGACTTTACCGAAAGAACCAAGAAGAAGAAAAAAAAGGCACACGTCAAAACGTGGTATCTCTCCAGGACTCCAACAACACTAATATATACGACTTTAATCAGTTTCGTTTAATGTGAATTATAGAGCATTACACAGGTTAATGGCATCATTTAAACAGTTAAGAAAAGTAAGTGGAGCTTTGGCAGGCCCCGTCACTTGACGCGATGGTGGCAGATGGTCCAGAATAATAATGATGTGGCGTCAAGTAATGGAATGCGTCCGAGAGGACGTCCGATGAGGAGATGGAGCAATAAAATCAGTTCGAGTGCAGGCTCCTGGTGGATCATACTATCGCATGACCATTTCCCGTAAATCCAATTAGCACAGTTGACTACGTACGGTGTGAAATAAGTTTAACATACATACATAGGGATAGTGGCTGCTCGGGCAGGCCTACATCTCGCAGTGGATTGACCAAGACTGATGATGATTTGTATATATAAATTATTTACAGCTATTTAGATATAATACTAATACCTTCATTTCAACATACTGTACGACTGCAGCCTTGTAACATACATACATACATGTAAACAAGAAAGTTAAAATCAATACGTTAATTTGTTTTAAGTTTTGAGAAAAAATGCAGCATCACAAGACAAATTGTAGTCGCAATTTTCTTTGCGTCCTAAAACAAAGTATTGACCCATATTTTGTATTATAGTTTGCCATCGATGCTCTTTGGTATTGATGGAAGTAATCCATGCAACTATAATTTGATTGTTGTAGGCGCCAACAAATCACATTCTGCGCTGAATGGCAAGCGTGTTGGCGCTAAGCAATCTGCAGAAGCATTAAACCAAGCATCTTTGGTTGTTTACAAGTTGACGATAACGACGATGCGTGTCGTGCAGTAATTGCAATGTTAAATTATTTTCATGGCAAAACTACTTTATTCCACGGAATTTCATTTCAGTAACGTTGCTTAACTCCCATTTGAAAATAACTGACAGACCAATTCTCATGCACAACTGGCAGTGCTCAGCAAAAAGTGCAGACTATGAATGTGCATATGTACGGTAAACTTCTTTCACACCGTACAGAGCCAACCGTGCTAATCCGAGGTGTTCTATGAATGTAAATTAATTCGGGAATTCATTCATATTTAATCACATAATACTGTGCCTTGACTATATTCAGCAAGAACCATGACTATGATTTAGGATGTCTTGTCCCTTGTGAGGGCAGCTGGGGTATTATTAAGCATACTTGACCACATGATGGTCAGATTTTCTCTTTTAAACACATGTTGGCGGAGAAATAAATGAATGTGGAACGATGCCTTCATCATCTGTTAAAAAATCATCATCATCGTCGTCAGCCATGATCAATCCACTGCTGGATGACAGCCTTTCTAAATCACCACTATTTCCAACGTCTCGCAATGCAACAAAACACCCATTTTACATTTGCAATACGCGTGACAAAGATCACAGACAACCACATAATAGACAATGTAGAGGCCAACCAGTCACATGAACAAGCTAGATTTAGGAGAGGTTTTTTTCCCTCCACCATTGACCACAAACTCCCAATAAAATGCTACAGAGGACAAACGAATGCCTAATGTTTGTAGCCGATGAGAACAGACATTATACAGGTAGGAACCTCCTGGTTACACCAGCCCACAGGGGATTATTGTGTCCGTCCGTCCGTCATGGGGCTGGGTGGGGAGGGAGGGGCTTGTTGGGGAGGGGAGGGTGGGGCTGGGTGGGGAGGGGACGGTGGGGAGGGGCTGGGTGGGGAGGGTGGGGAGGGGCTGGGTGGGGAGGGTGTGGAGGGGCTAGGTGGGGAGGGTGGGGCTGGGTGGGGGGTGGGGCTGCGTGGGGAGGGGCTGGGTGGGGAGGGTGTGGAGGGGCTAGGTGGGGAGGGGTGGGGCTGGGTGGGTGGTGGTGGGGCTGGTCACCCCGTGGTGCCCTTATAAAACTCAAGGTTTAACCTACTCACGCCGGCTTGTGTCCGCCCTCACAGTCGGGCATATTTGCGGAATACACCACGCCGCCGTTGACCCTAGCCATTGACCGAGCAACCCAACGTTCCTACCAGGCCCTCACTAACCGAGGCCGAATCAAATATATATCGAGAGAATTTATCAAAACCATTTTTAAAGATGAGACAGTTACACTGAGATACATGTAGGAAGTAACAAATATATAAATCATTAGGAGGCACTCAGGAAAGGATATCCACTCTCACCAAACGTATTCAAATTGATGTTAGAGGATATTTTCATGAAACTGGATTGGATTGTTTAAGCCAAAGACGTTTATATTTAAACACCTAAAATTAGCTGACAACAATCATTCAACAAACAATGTCAATTAACTGGAGGAAATATATACTTCTAAAGATGTTAAAAAGCAGTTAAGTGTATATTTTTGGTTTCTAAGGCAATTTTTGTCCCGGCATTTAATTATTGAAGAACTCAACAAAGAATGCTGCAGAGTCGGGCTGCAGATAAATATCAGAATAAATAAATGAAAACGACATTAGATCTCTCCGAAACACGAATAAGAGTTGGATAGACATAACTAGAAGGTAGATCAGGATCAAAATAATCAAATAAATGAAACAAGAGAGAGTGGGTTGAAGTGTTTTTGCAAAATGACCTTAATGCCATATAGATAATGCAATATAAATTGGAAGTGTGGAGGTAATGAAACAAAAACTTTCGATTTAAAGCTTTCGTGACTGCAGGGATTCATCTTCTTGGTTCTTTCGGTAAAGTCGCGTAGAATGGAAATAATAAAATAATAAAAATAAAACACAATAAAATACAATTCTCACGACGTTTCGGCCACAATGCAAGTAGCCGTCCTCAGGTGGAGAACAGGTCTGTGAGAGTCATTCAGACTCTGTCTTCTCGACAGACCTGTTCTCCACCTGAGGACGGCTGCTTGCGTTGTGGCCGAAACGTCGTGAGAATTTTTTTTATTATGTTTCACTTTTTTATTTTATTATTTCCCTTCTACGTGACTTTACCGAAAGAACCACGAAGATGAAACAAAAACTGATGAGTAAATGCAGAGATCATAGACAGTTTCACGCTGGGAAATACACCGAGAGATAGAAGTAGGAACACGCGGTGGGAGAACAAATGCAATTCAGAGGCATCGCATTAAAGGTTAACAATAGGAAGTGGACTTAGAGCGAGAGACATTGCCAGTGGAAATTAAAGCCGTGCTTGGATGAGAATGGTGGTTGTATGGCAGCCATATGACGACCAATGTGGAGGTAGAGCGATAATGTGAGCTAGATTAGGGCATTGTAAAACCATGTGGGATCATGGTGACATAGGGAAGCATTCATCCAGCAGTGGATAGATCATGGATAGATCATGGCTATGGCGATGCTGATTGCTACACGCAAAGCTATACTACACACGCTTTTGTATGAACACAATTGGCACATGTATTTAAAAGGGTCCTTTTGGCATCAAAAACTTGGCACGTACCGATCTCTCAAATCGTCTCTTTTCAAAACTCACGCAATAATTTACAGAGTAATGCAACTTATAGGAGCACATGGAACACATTCCTGATTATATAACTTGTCCAATTCCAATTATCTTTAACACGTAGGCTTTCGCGACCAATATTGTTCATAATATAGGTTTTTGGGTCAGATGGCGTTATTTATAAATGTGTCGTAACCCTCCACCACCCGACACGGCCAAACAGTAAAAAATTTGTCACGTTTTTCGAAGGACAAAATAATTCACTTATTTAGCCCACCGGTGTGCTGTAGAGAGACTCAACAGCATTTAACAAAACAAAAATTGAGTACGACGTTTCGCTGATGATTACAATCAGCTCCATTGGGCAAAAATGGTGAAGCTCTCCTGTTGCTTCCTGTCTTCTTCTTCACTTTTGCACACAAGCATCGTGCACGAATGTGACGGACCCATTTCCGTGCGGGGCTCTGAAAACGGGAGCCTTCTGTGTGAGTGACACCATCGCCCACTTTGTCTCATCCTTATTGATGCGTGCAGCGCGAAAGCTGCAATTTGAAAAAAAAAAAATCTTACCGTGAATGCTGTAGTGACATGAGCACACACCAAGGCCGTGCGATACATTTTCAAGTAAGTGCATTGGAAGGGAAGTTACTCGCTGCAAGACACCCCGCGTGAGAGAGTGCGAAAGTAGGCGAGAGAGAGAGAGAGCTTGAGAGGCGGTGCAAACGTCTGTCGAGAGAAAAGCTTCGTGCTATCCTCGAACCACGAGACCTCGCTGGATGGCCAAACCAATTGCTGTGACAAATTCAATTGCAGCATGGCTATAATGAGGACGGAAGCTGATTCGATTTTGAAGATGGTCCAGAAACTAAATAATGAAATCATAACACTTTTAATTTTTGTGAAAAAAAAAATCTTAATCGGACGAAATTTAATTCTCACGTGTAGGTCAAGTGTGCACAGAAGAAAGGACCTCAGAACCAAGCAACGACGGTGTTACTGTGCGCTCTCTGTGGATTAAAGCAACCCATAACCACACATCATCTAAACGCCTATTGAGGTGGAGTGATGTCACCGTGGTTAGTACTTTACACTATTAACTGGTTAATTTGAGTTGGAATCCCAGTCATGGCCAGAGGTCGCAAACGGGTTTTGATTCCTTACCCGTACCCGTACCCGGTCGCACCAGGGTCGTAAACGGGCACCCGTACCCGTACCCGGCCGTACCCGTACCCTACCCGTATCCTACCCTACCCGGCCGGGTACGGGTAGGGTACGGGTATCGGGTACCTGATTGCGACCTCTGGGATGAAGCCATGTTGCAGGCGCGGGTGAGTTGATTCTAGGAACTTGAATTGTGAGATGAGACAAGACGTTGGGAAATGAGTGACAAACAGTTACTCACCAGTGACTCACGGTCTACCCGTACCCGTACCCGTACCCGGGTAGGGTACGGGTATCGGGTACCCGTTTGCGACCTCTGGTCATGGCTAACATCAATGGCGAATCCTGCCACTTCCTGCCCCCCCTGCTCCCCCCCCCCCCCCCCCCCAGTTACCCCACTTCAGCAACCCTCATTGACCAGCATGGCAGAACACGGTCAAACAGCGCCATGACCAACACAGAATGGTAAGGCCTTCATCCACCGGTGATTTGACTAAGGGCTGTAAAATACGAAATACCCGCAAAGTAAATAAGTTTGCCGTTGTTTATATTTATTTCAAAGAAATGACCATAGAACAAAAAAACACATGCGCATATCAATGTGTTCAAACGGAGAAAACAAAATGCAATAAGGGAATATTGCCTGCTACGCCGGGTGGATCAGTTGCATGGACGCTCACAAAAATAAAACTCTAAAGTACACAAATAAGCATTGAGATACGCATTTCGGGGAATTACTCTGACAAGAGGGAAAGAGAAACGGAGGGACAGAAAGAGAAACACACACATCGAGGAGAGAAAAAAAACACAACTCAAAGGCACCATGTTGATGTCATGAACGTAAGTGGGACAGGGCACATCATGACAAGGAGAGATGATGGCTGATGGACAGGACTCAGGAGAGAATGACAACAAAAGCAGAGGACATACCCAAGAGGGTGACCACTGCAGGGAAGGAGTGGAGAAATGAGCTGAAGGTCAAGAACGAGGTGGATTACTGCATCGCAGGATGACGTGGCATTGGTCGTGACCTCAGGAGGCCTTCATCCAGCAGTGGATAGAGCACAACTGATGATCAGCAAGTTTGCAGACAATAACAAGGAATTGCTAAACTGGGATCAAATAAAGCTGTGTGGAGTGCAATTGAACCTTAAAATACTGTATTCCACCATATATCTTTACGTTGCCATGGTTACTAACATGACTTACAATAATAATGATAAAATCATGTTCTAACAAAAGGTAAAATCAGCGTGCAACTTATTTTTGCAGCACACACAAGGGGCCTGAGTCAAAGGATTATCAGAGCACTAATTTATCTCACGAAACACCCACATGGCACTTATATGCATATGAAAGAAGCTTCAAAGCAAACAAGTGCTGAGAATTTTCCGTGGCTTGGCTGCAATATCCTCCAATTTGCCTTTCTGATTTTTAATTAAATTTGCAATTATTTCAGAATACCCCCCCCCCCCCCACTTCATACAACATGCATATGTGCTAACGCACATAAAGAGATGTTTGAAAAAATGTTCAGAATGCATAAGCATCATATTTTTGCTGTTATTAACACACACACATCCGCTCGAGCATGACGTTGCATAGATATATTGCCTGGGGGGGGGGGGGGGTAGTCCACGAATGATCCATTCATTAACGTTTAGTGGAGAATAGCTAGCTTCATTGAGCTGTGATAATATCCCTCTAATTGTTTAAAAAATAAAATAACAGCTCACGAAAGATTTGTAAACTTTCATCGGTATAATTATTGGGTTTTATAATTCACAGTTATGAATTACTTCCAAGCTGCTAATGCTGTCTTTACGCACTTCAAAGTTACAGGCATTTTTAGGATGCAAAGATTTAAACGCATCTAATTGCTAAAATACAATTCTGTGAGCTTCCTCCTGTGCCCATCTGTGAGAATAAAACCAATTACTGCCAAATGTCATTAAGCAGGACGTGTGCAGTAGGATTAGCTAGGCTTTCCCACAATGAGGAATTTCTCATTTTGGGACTTTATCTCTTTGATGGGGTTGGATCGTTCGGCTATTACGCCAGCAAACACAAAATCTCACTCTCATAAAGTGTTTGTGTGTCGTGCCGTTTGTTTGATTTCGCTCCACAAACAATCACACACAGGCACCCATTTGATGCCTCCACCACCACCACCACCACCACAAAAGTAAAGTCAACTCTCTGTACCTTGCTCTGGTCAAGCAGCCTTGTAGATTTAATTGGAACTTTTTCAGTCGGTGAGACTGGAGGTCAAACATGAAGCGACCTCTTTCTGAAGCTACCTTTCGACAAATCAACCATGTACTCTGACCTCCTTTGTCAAGATGTAATAAAAAGTAAATGTCTTTGCCATGGATGATTGGAGAATTATTTATCCTAAATAATGAACCGTTTAGCGAATAGCTTTGTTCCCATTGTTATTACACAATCATGCCGTGAAATGTTGTAATTTGACTAATAATAGCTTCCTGTAAACACAAGGATTATCTCAATCCAACATACACTGAGCTGGGCTCAGGGCAGGCAACAATGACTTATGCATTCAATATCGTTACACACTTATCTTATTCATCAACTCGCTTAAAAAAAAAGTGTATCTAGTGCATGCAATGCCTTGAGTTCGCACAGGACTGATGATCGCATTATTGACCCATCTATCCTGGTAGACTGGCAATTCACTCTCACTGTTGGGGGTCGAATTTTGCATCAAAAGAGCAGACGAACTTTCCAGATAGAGTGCCGAGCAGATGGTTAGCATATCACCACTCGGCGAGGCATCAATCTCTCCAGTCTACAGAGCAGGGATGAGATCATCATACCGCTGGGCAATCGTAAAATAATTGGGTCACCTCTTTGCAGAGGGCTGGAGAACCCAAATGTGAAATCGTCAGTATTTTAGCTAGCACACGTAATATGTTTACAATCATGTAATTTGCCAATTTGCACACTGTTATATTTGTTCCATAAGTCTTCAGTATAGCAATGTATTTGTGAAATAATACTAGCGTTATGGAAAGCAATTCAACTTTATTTAAAAATCTTCTGGAACATAATTATAGCGAATGAAGTTATATTATAATTCATTCTGCCACAATAATTAAGTAATTAAAGCGGACCATCAAATACATTTTTTTAAACTATAAATGAGGTATAATTAACCTTACTTGAAAAAATACTCGAAATTTCTCCTGGAGTTATTCTTAATGTGGGGTGGCACCGTGGCACAGCAGTTCATGCTTTTGAAGCCGGCAGTCTGAGTTCAATTCGCGGCCATGGCTACAATCAGTTGTGAGTGACATCTCAATCAGTGCTGGGTGGCCCCTCTTCACCAAGCCACACTCACTGGTGGGATGAAATATGGTCAAACAGCCCACGTGACGTGTAGAACATGGATAGAAGCCTTATTTCATCATTGGCTTGACAAAGTGCCGTGAAATAATAATAATAATAATCATATGTTTAACATCTTTTTGGCTGTGTTACAATTTAACATTACAGAAACAATGTCAAACTATTGTTGTATAAAAAAACATCGGTACCAAATTGCACCAACAGGTGAAGGGAAATTGGTAATGCATCCTGATCAACAAACGATGCTATGAGAGAGCAACTAATACCATTGTTACGTTAAATTACGTTAAAGTCTCGGCCACTGAAATGAATATTGTGTAAAGTACACAATCACCAGATAACATATTTGTATATATCTAAAAGAAAATCCATTTGACCGGCCACTAGTTCAGACTAAATCGATGAGAATTGATGTCATAAAAGCCACGCATTTTTTTTTTTGCATTTTAAAAGGTCTTGCTGATAAAATGTTGTGCACCAGACAAGGGCCTTCGTGGCAGGAGGTGGCTCAGGGATTGCACAGCAACCATGTCAGTGCACTGAGCCAGCAACACTGAGATAATGAGTTCAAGTGCTGGGTGGACACGCGCAAAACGGATGGCGCCTACTTGGTCTGGAATGGTTCTCACGTGCAGCGACATAGATTCTCAGATGATTAAAAAAATATATATATCACATTGTATTTACACTTCACAATGCACAACAGACAACGGCAGATGAATAGAAGATATTGTTTAGATCATCAAAAAGGCGAGGCCTTTGAAAAACTGGGTTTCAAACGTAACATCAATAACTGAGTAGCGTTATGCGGCGTAAAATGTGATTCCTGTGTTGCAGCCCCACCTGGATGAGGCCTTCTGAGTGGGTTTTTAAAAAAAATATTACAAAAAAAACCTTTTAAAGCATCCCAGAGTGGCAAAGCGTGATAGTTGTTAACTATGGTGCACATCGCATGACCGTCGCAGATTGACAGTCTCGGTTCCCGTTATTTTACTTGACATTTTTACGCACGGCAGACCCATAGGTAGCACGAAGCTTGTTGACCGAAGGCCGGGATCATGTCGCGCAATATTTTTTTATATCTACTTTCTTTCATTTCGGATGACGATATTGGCCGTGACACTGGCACGTGGTGGCTCGCCGCAGGCTCAAAGATGTAGCTGGCGTGAACGCGTCTCCATCTCAGCGAATCATCGCACGCGCGACCGCCGCGCGACCACTTCGACAGGGCATCGAACCGGGAGTGATCTCACTCGGAGGCTCGTGCGCGCGCAGTGACCCAGCCCGCCACCAAGATGTTACGGCGCCGTGGGTGATAAAAGTGTCCACTTGACGACTGGTGCAGGATTGACCATAAAGCATCCCGGGTGGGTGGGTAGGGGGGGGTCTCAGGATTCAAGGTGAATCGCAGCCATCACTCGTCATTAACCATAATAGATGGTGTCTTTTAATTGCTTGTTGTATACTGCAGATAATGTCACTCGTGGCCCTTAGCGCCCGGGCCAGTTTCTGGGTGGGGAGCAGGGTGGGGGGGGTGCATCCTGATCAACAGAGAGCTTATGTTCTAAGTGATTGCTCATCAATCTCACTGTCTGCTGTTTAATTACTCACGTGTGGAATCCCTGCGAGCTTCAGCTGACGTCCGCACATCAAAACGGTGCCATAAAAAGGGGGGCACTTCATATAAAACGCATTAAAAATGGCTAAATTATCGTCCTGATTAAGAGGGGGGGGAGGGGGGAGAAAAAAAGGCACAATGGTCGAAATGTTGTGAAAATGAGGCACTGAAAACGGGAATGGAGAACCTCATCGTCAGTTTATTTTGAAAGGCTGTCTTCGTGTAATCCTCGTGTGATAATATATTTCCAGGTGAAATATATTAAAAAGAAACGTTTCTTCTTCTTCTTCTTCTATATATATACTTATATTGAGTATTTACGAGTCCAAGGATGTTTTCGATGCCTCCTTCTCAACGCTCGTTTCGACTGCCCGAGATACAGAACATGAGTCAGAATTTCAAATTCTTCTCCTCGACTATTCAAACACGAGGCCCCACCACATTCCTTACCCGTGTGACCAAAACAAGTAGGACACTCTATCCCTAGATTTGAAGCTTTCGTGACTGCAAGGATTCATATTCTTAGGTTTTTTCGGTAAAGTCACGTAGGTAAAACATTAAAATTAATAAAAGTAAAATAAAATAAAAATCACGACGTTTCGGAGGCAACACAAGCTTCCGTCTTCAGGTGGAACCGTGACTTTACCGAAAAAACCTAAGAATATAAACTCTATCCCTTCAAAATAAAGATGACGCACTTCACAACACAAGCTATATGATTCACCTGCAATGTGAAGGTTGCTTTAGTTTTGCAGATGTAACATTGAGTGCACTATTTCTGATGTCAGTCCTTTACTTCCAGCCCTTACTGCTGCTGTCTCAAGCACCTCAGCAGGTGCAATACTGAATATCATCAAACATCATAATGAGGCAGCGTTATGCATTTCTGCTTGTGCTGTCAATACGAGTTTCTTCCAATCTTACACCGTCTCTCTGCCGTTGATTTTTGTTAGATCTCATATCTGTCTGATGTGTCTTTCCATCCCAGCCTAGGTGTTCACCTCTTTTGTTTTTGTCTTTATGTGTGTTGGTTCACATTGCATCAACTCTTGCGGTATACATCCTGAGTAGATTCTTCGTAGTCGTGATTTACTGAATATTGTGGCACGGCTTAATACACCACCGATTCAATTTTTACATTGCTTGGCTATCGCATTTGTCAGCTCGTCCTGATGCCTGTTTTGGAAATGTTTTCAAACTATAATAATAAGAAACCAATATATATTTTCGTGAAACAACGCATGAATGTTCACATGTTAAATGCACATATGTATGTGATAGCAGCTGAGCAGTGGGGAGCAGTAGTGGAGCGTTTAGCGCGCTACGCTATGAACCCAGCCACCCGAGTTCGATTTCCGCTCATGGCGAACACCAGTGACGATTATTTGAAATTGTCCTGGGCCTCCCCTAGGTCGACTCAGCCTCAAATGAGTACCTGGTGCGGTGTGTAAAACAACGCCACGAGGGAGACAAAGGCGGCCGGGCGTGGTGTTGGCCACCCACCCTCTCGTGAGACGTGTTGGCATTCATAGGTGCTTGCTAACAGCACTTATCCCAACTGTATGTTAAGGCTATATGGGGGATCTTTTTATTTGTCTTTGCAGTGTAGGAGCGGTGGCATAGTGGTTAGTGTATTGTGCTCAGAAACCGGTAACCCGTGTTTGATTCCCGCTCATGGCCAACACCAGTAACGATTATCTAAACCGTTGCTGGGCCTCCCTTAGGTCGACTCAGCCTCAAGTGAGTAACTGGTATGTATAAACATCACCACTGGTGAGACAAAGGTGGTCCCGGCGTGGTGCTGGCCACTCACCCCTCGTGTGCCGTGCTGGCATTCATAGCTGCTCGCTAACAGCACTTGCCCCAACAGTTTGTTAGAGGCTATACCGGGGATATTCGCCTTTTGCAATGGCACAGTGGTTTGTGCGCTGCGCTATGAATCCAGCAATTTAAATTTGATTCCTAGGTCCACGACTCACATCACTGGTGCGTTATATCTGAACCAGTCCTAGGCACACAGCATGGGGAGGCCTTCATCACTCAATGGATTGATATAAGGCTATACATACATGATTATCATTACACGCTATATATGTTGCTGTACTAATTGCAGTAGCACGTTCGTAGTCACTCAATGTCACAGTTTTTGGTCCTTTAATGGGAAGCTCTAGTTGGATATCAAGCATCTGACAGCTGTTGGAAGAGAGTTCAATGCCCTGATGTTTGGTTTTGAAGCCAGCCGACTGTGCAGCACCAGTCCCCAAAGATCTCATTTTTTATATCCCTGCCAGTTACGATTGCAGCTCCTTCCAACACTGGTAATTACTGAATTAAATTACTGTGGTTTGAATTCTTGTTTTATCTACACCATTTATGCCATTTGGAATTACGCTGCAGTGAATTTCCTGCATTCGGAAGTGGAATAAATTATGCATGCGCTTCCATTTAAGACAGGATGCTCGATCTTACTGGTGTACCCAACGTAGGCGTCTCTGACCAAACAGAAGAGCAGGTACACTTGTATGGGGGAACAGCCAGAGGCAGCCCTCAAAGACCAACAAAAAAACTACAGGCCATCTGCCAGAACATCACTCGACAGTGGCACGTAAACTTATACCACCAGCGATTTGAAATTTCACTTGTATTACGATGTGTCAACTCTTTCAATCCCACACTCCTGCTTATATTGCTGGACACTCTGAAGGTGATTAAGGCGATTAAAGCGGACGGATGAAAGCTGTGGCAGGAAATTTAACTCGGAGCACGGTGAGCCAACCACTGCACACTGCCACCCTAAGCGATACTAGAACACCTTAATTAAAGCCACGATAAAGTATTTTACTGCATTTGCCATGGGCTAGTTACTATTGTAGCTAACCTATCCATGTGATAATAATGCATGCATACATTTGCTTATTGTCAAATTAACTTGATAAAAAAAAAACATTTCAGCCAAAAATGTCCCAAACATGTCAATCAGCATAAAAACCTAGCAACCGATGCTGAAATGCCTGAAGGCAATAACTTAATACATGCGGCAGTGTGTAACGAGTCTGATGTGCTTCTGGTCCATCCCTCATTGTGGATGTAGCTTTACATCAGTATGGCTCATTACATATTCAGAGTGTGGCGCTGTTGTTTTGGAATTTTCTATTGGATTTTTCAACATTCTGCACGCATTCGTAATGCGCAGTGAGGAAATCGAAGGCAGCATTGCGGTTGAAATGAAAATAAAACAGAAAAAAAATAGATTTTAAATAACTATGCTGCAACAATAACAAAATCACACACATTTAACACATTTATAAATATGCCTTCAACAGTTTAACACGTAGGCTTTCACGACCACTATCATGCATAAATAGAGTTTTTTTTGCGTTAGATCTAACCAAAAAACCTCTATATTATATAACCCCAAAAAACTATTATAGATACCTTCGACAAAGCTGAATTTTTGGGCCCATTTATGTTAATTTGTTTAAAGGGCTTGAGCAGGACACATGGCTGTCAGGGATGAGGGGCCAATCGTCAGGGATAGAGACGGAGTGCCAGCCAAGGAATGGAATGAGTCCTTGAGGACAACCACCGAGAAGATGGAGCAATGAAATGGACTCTCGCTCAGGTGCGAGGTGGACTATTACATCACATGACAGGGTCGCGAAAGGTGGGCCGGGAGCTTGTGGAGGGCCTTCATCCAGCTGTGGATTGATCATGGCGACGATGATTGATTGTGAGCTAGAAGGTTAACGGTTTCAAATTGTTTTAGGGAGGATGATGTTCACGTCGTCTGCAGCCATGCAAACAGAATGTTGTGCATGATAGAGCACTGGCAAGGCAATGTGGGGGGGACTCTTGTGCCCAAGCAACATCTATAGCTGAATATACCCCCCCCCCGCCCCTCCCCCATCGGTTTTCCTCACCTGAAGCTAATCTATGACAGGCCCCCGTGGACACTCGCTCTCTTGTGGCGTAGGTGTGTGTGTGTGTGTGATGGTTTTACCTGGTAAAGCCATGCAGCATCTACCTGGAGCTACACTCAAACATTTTGGGGTTGTTTTATTCTTCTTCACACTTTGTGTTTTTTGTTCAGCGCGTGGATAGATATTATCGTCATTAAAAAATCTATGCCCCATCTCCGGCAAGATGAAGGCCTACCCAGGCCATTGCCAGTTCTCATGGTCTTGCCATGCCACAATCTATCTGGCCCTCACGTACCGGCTGATCACATCACTCAATATCAATCAATGCAACTTTGGCGTGGATGGTAAATGCGTCTACATTGATGAACACGCTCCCTAAATTGGTGTGGGGAACTTGGTTTTTGTGATTTATTTTTCATTTGTAATACACTGTCTATTCAATATTCACCCCAGCAATTAAGGGCACGGAAAACAACTGTAAGGATGTGTTTTGTTACATTTTCACAAATAACCTCGTGAATCAAAATCCTGAGGAGTGATCTGTTAATCACGTGACAAAACGTGAACATTAACTGTTGAAAAAAAAAAATGTCAAACTTCGAAGAAAATAAATACACCCACAGACCAATGCCAATCACACAATTGTCATGAAGTGACATTACTAAACCTGCTCTCCTGTGCCACACCTTGCCTAAGTGAATGCAAATTGACATTAATGAACTCATTGAAGCACAAATAGCCCTTGAGATGCAGGAGTCACCATACAACGGTCACAGTCAACGGCGGCAACTCCTCTCACGAGGCGTGTGACAACGGCGCAGCCCTGCAAATGCTTTCTCACACCATCGTTGGCACGTGGGCCTACATTTCGAGAAAGTTCTATCGGGTTATTTTGATCTACACTTCCACGCTGACCACCAACGCATGCCCTCCTGGTCCAACGAGAGTGGTGGACAGTAGGTAGAGGGATTTAAAAACTCGTCCATTGTTTCTACTGCCACGCCAGAGGATGTTCATCGAACCAACGACCTCCGGATTGCAAGTCCAGCGTGCTAACCATTACACCCATAGCAATCATGTATTACATGAAAAGCAACAAAAACATATTACACTTCGCCACCAAAAGTGAAACCACCATACTTATTCCACAAAATTAACCTGGGTTCTACTTTTTTTGTGCAATGGCGAGTAAAAAAACTAAGCGAGAGGTTGGGCTGCGGGCAGAGCAAGTGGGCGTGTGACCAATTGCATTTCAATTTCAGTGGAATCGGATGGTGAGGCATTGACGGTGCCCAAATCACACTGTGTCTGGGGCTTTACTCACTGCAGGAAGGTAGGGAGGGGGGTAATGGCCAGTCACGGTCATGTGGTACACCAAGGAAGCTTTGGCTGTATGCACTACTTCATTGCCAACCATCCAAAGCTTGTGAAATGCCCAAAATACACATGCCCATGGGATACTGTGCACCCATTGAGTAAACAGCCAAGCTCGCTCATTGCCAATTTACTCGATGCCCAGAAATGCAATGGCAAGCTCCATAGAAACCTCCCTACCAAAGAAAAGCTAAGCAACGGATGTAGCAACGTGAAACGGAAAAATCAGCCGAGGGTCTAAATAAACAGGGCCAAGGTGTGTGGTATAGTCAAGGTGAGTGTGCTCATAACAGGTGAAACCTGGGCATTAAATGCCATCAGCTGCATCAGACTTTTCATTCATCCCTCGCCAGATATCATTACACTCCAACAATACCTCCAACAACTTTATGGATTTTTGGGAGGAGGGTTTAGTTTGAATTGGTAAAAGTTTGCAAGTAATTTGTTCGTGAGTGTAATGAAGGTTTGTTTAAGTAATTACGCCTTTAATGAGAGTTGTCTGATAATGGATATATGCCAGTGTTGGCCTGTCTCGTTTTAGTACTGCAGGCCAACACATTATCACTAACTGGCCTAGCACTGTGCAAGCCTCTTACAAGGTGCACTCTCCAGAGATTAGCTGATTGCTCTGCACAACTTTTACTGCTCACACATCTGCTCAGTAATTCCACAAGCACACGCGGCTTTACACTTTATTAGCCAAATGTTTCGCCTCTCAGCCGAGTTAGTGAGCCAAGCAAAGATATGCCCTTGTTTATGGGGACACTATTAGTGCTCGATAAATGCATTCCTGCGGAGGGAGCTGGTAGGAACGTTGGGTTGCTCGGTCAATGGCCAGGGTCAACGGCAGCGTGGTGTATTCCGCAAATGTGCTCGACTGTGAGGGCGGGCACAAGCCGGCGTGAGTAGGTTAAACGTTGAGTTTTATAAGGGCACCACGGGGTGACCAGCCCCTCCCCACCCAGCCCCACCCCTCCCACCCCTACCCAGCCCCACCCCTCCCGCCCCTACCCAGCCCCACCCTCCCCACCCAGCCCCTCCCGACCCTCCCCTACCCACCCAGCCCAACCCCTCCCATTTTTGGATCCATGACGGACGGACGGACACAATAATCCCCTGTGGGCTGGTGGAACCTGGTGGTTCCTACCAGTATGAAAGTGCTGGACGTAGATAAGATAAATGTTCATCACCCTATGGGAGTTAAGGATAAGAAAAACATTTTGAATACCCAGGTATGACATTTTCACGTAATTAAAATGAATTAGCTTTCAAAAATGTAATTGAATTCAATTTTTGTAAAGACATGAACAAAAGATAAACATTGAAATAATGATAATATTGGAACATTAATCTCATTACAATATTAATCTATATATTTGAAAACTTTATTTTAATCAATGCAACGTTTCGTAAACGAAACAATTTTTATTTTACCAGGTAAAGCCCTATTGAGCTAAATAGCTCTTTTTAAAAAGCGACCTGGCCACAAATGATAGCTCAACGAAGTGGCTGAACATGTGGAAATGTATAGGCAGCCAAATGCTGTTAACGCATGCTTTTACATATAGAGGGAAACCCCGAAGGACCCAGAGAAAAATGCAAGTGACCAAGGGAAAAAACATGCAAACTCCAAATATACCGGCATTGTCAAGGTCGGGATCGAACGCATGACCTCCCGCATACCAGGAGAGGGAGTAAACATCTCACCACCGCGGCGCCCTTGAGACAACGGCACACGTCAAACTCATGGTTGTCGTCATGCTGTAAACTATGTATGCATTTAATCTATATATATAAAATCGTTCATGTCTGTCTGTCTGTGTGTGTGTGTGTGGACTTTGGCCCATACGCACTTTCATTGGACGGCAGTTGCCCCTGGCAACGGCTAGCCACGCCTTCGCCGCTTTCATTGGACCTGGCAACGGCTAGCCACGCCTTCGCCAAGGGCTGCAGTTTCATTGGACGGCGGTTGCCCCTGCCAACGGCTAGCCACGCCTTCGCCACTTTCATAAGCTCCGTATTTAATTAAATAATAGCCATTACACAGTATTGTTGGAGCGCTAGGGGGGGGGGGAAGGAACGCCACCCGTACCCTGCCTCTTCCAAGCCGACAATTTTAGGCGAGGCCGCAGGCTTTGCACGCTACTAGGCCTCGACACCCACCACGCCACTCTGAGGTAAATTCATCAAAGTTTTTCCTACTCTTCACTACACCCCCACCACAATGTGTGCTATTAATATTACTTTTAAACCCAACGCACCAACAATCGATTACTTTAATGTTCACTGTACAAATACTCATTAAGCTGGGTGAGCGTACTGCCAGTCTATCATGTACACTGTAGCCTGCTTATTAAGCTCGGTGAGCGTACTGCCACTCTATCATGTACACTCTAGCCTGCTTATGAAGCTGAGTGCGTGTACTGGCAGTCTATAATGTGGACTCTTGCCTGGTTATTATAATCGATTCTTTATATGTTCTTTGTACAAACAGTCATTAAGCTGCTTGAGCGACCCCAGTTCGATTCCAACTCACGCCCACCACCGCTGACGATTATTTGAAACGGACCTGGCCCTCCCCTAGGTCCACTCAGCCTCAAAAGCGTAACTGCTGTCGTGTGTGAACATCGTCACTGGGGAGACAAAGGCGGCGGGGCATCGTGGATCCAAGTCCCGGGCGAAGCCGGGTCATGTGTATGTGTGTTTGTGTTTATGTGTATGTCTGTGTGTCTCTATGTATGTGTGTATGTATGTGTATGTATGTGTTTGTGTGTATGTGTGTGTGTATGTATGTGGGTTTTTTTGTATGTCTTTATGTGTATGTCTGCGTGTCTCTATGTATGTGTGTATGTACGTGTGTGCATGTGTTTGTGTGTATGTATGTGTGTGTGTATATATGTGTGTGTATGTGTTTCTGTGTATGTATGTGTGTGTATGTATGTGTGTTATGTGTCTGTCTGTGTGTCTGCATGTATGTGTGTGTGTATTGTGTATGTGTTTGTGTGCATGTATGTGTGTGTTTGTGTGTATGTGTATGTCTGTGTGTGTGTATGTGTGTGTATGTGTGTGTATGTGTTTGTGTGTATGTGTGTGTATGTATGTGTTTGTATGTGTTTGTGTGTTTACGCTCGCATTACACAAATGTGTTGCAGGTCTAAGGCGTTCCTCGCGCAGCATTGCCGCTTTATTATTGCAGTCGTTTACTGCCGTGCGCACCCTGAAAGTCGTGTGTGTCTGCAGCAAGCGCGTGTATGTGTTCCTATGGACGCGCGCGCGTGTGTTGTGTAGGGGGAACGGTAGTGTAGTGCTTAGCGTGCTGTCTGTGTCTGTGTGTGTGTGTCTGTGTGTGTGTCTGTGTGTGTGCGTGTGTGGTGTGTGGGGAGCGATAGTGTAGTGCTTAGCGTGCTGTCTGTGTGTCTGTGTGTGTGTGTCTGTCTGTGTCTGTCTGTGTGTGTCTGCGTGTGTCTGTGTGTGTGTCTGTGTGTGTGTCTGTGCGTGTGTGGTGTGTGAGGAGCGGTGGGTGTAGTGCTTAACGCTACGCTGCGCTACCAACCCGGCGAACCGAGTTCGATTCCCGCTCACGGCCACCACCGGTGACGATTATTTGAACCTCCCCTAGGTCCACTCAACCTCAAACGAGTAACTGGTGTTGCGTATTAACATCGGCACTGGGGAGACAAAGGCGGCCGGGCGTGGTGGATCCAAGTCCCGGGCGAAGCCGGGTCATGTGTATGTGTGTATGTGTTTATGTGTATGTCTGTGTGTCTGTATGCATGTGTGTATGTATGTGTGTGCATGTGTTTGTGTGTATGTATGTGTGCGTGTATGTATGTGGGTTTTTTTGTATGTGTTTATGTGTATGTCTGCGTGCCTGTATGTATGTGTGTATGTACGTCTGTGGATGTGTTTGTGTGTATGTATGTGTGTGTCTATGTATGTGTGTGTATGTGTTTCTGTGTTTGTATGTGTGTGTATGTATGTGTGTTATGTGTCTGTCTGTGTGTCTGCATGTATGTGTGTGTGTATTGTGTATGTGTTTGTGTGTGTTTGTGTGTTTACGCTCGCATTACACAAATGTGTAATGCGGGTCTAAGGCGTTCCTTACACAGCATTGCCGCTTTATTATTTCAGTCGTTTACTGCCGTACGCACCCTGAAAGTCGTGTGTGTCTGCAGCAAGCGCGTGTATGTGTACCTATGGACGCGCGCGCGTGTGTTGTGTAGGGGGAACGGTAGTGTAGTGCTTAGCGTGCTGCCTGTGTGTGTGTGTGTGTGTCTGTGTGTGTGTGTGTGTCTGTGTGTGTGTCTGTGTGTGTGTCTGTGTGTGTGCGTGTGTGGTGTGTGGGGAGCGGTAGTGTAGTGGTTAGCGTGCTGTCTGTGTGTCTTCTGTCTGTGTGTGTCTGCGTGTGTCTGTGTGTGTGTCTGTGTGTGTGTCTGTGCGTGTGTGGTGTGTGAGGAGCGGTGGGTGTAGTGCTTAACGCTACGCTGCGCTACCAACCCGGCGAACCCAGTTCGATTCCCGCTCACGGCCACCACCGGTGACGATTATTTGAACCTCCCCTAGGTCGACTCTGCCTCAAACGAGTAACTGCTGTAGCGTATTAACATCGCCACTGGGGAGACAAAGGCGGCCGGCCGTGGTAGATACAAGTCCCGGGCGAAGCCGGGTAGTACAGCTAGTCTATATATATAAAATCGTTCATGTCTGTCTGTCTGTGTGTGTGTGTGTGGACTTTGGCCCATACGCACTTTCATTGGACGGCGGTTGCCCCTGGCAACGGCTAGCCACGCCTTCGCCGCTTTCATTGGACCTGGCAACGGCTAGCCACGCCTTCGCCAAGGGCTGCAGTTTCATTGGACGGCGGTTGCCCCTGCCAACGGCTAGCCACGCCTTCGCCACTTTCATAAGCTCCGTATTTAATTAAATAATAGCCATTACACAGTATTGTTGGAGCGCTAGGGGGGGGGGGGAAGGCACGCCACCCGTACCCTGCCTTTTCCAAGCCGACAATTTTAGGCGAGGCCGCAGGCTTTGCACGCTACTAGGCCTCGACACCCACCACGCCACTCTGAGGTAAATTCATCAAAGTTTTTCCTACTCTTCACTACACCCCCACCACAATGTGTGCTATTAATATTACTTTTAAACCCAACGCGCCAACAATCGATTACTTTAATGTTCACTGTACAAATACTCATTAAGCTGGGTGAGCGTACTGCCAGTCTATCATGTACACTGTAGCCTGCTTATTAAGCTCGGTGAGCGTACTGCCACTCTATCATGTACACTCTAGCCTGCTTATGAAGCTGAGTGCGTGTACTGGCAGTCTATAATGTGGACTCTTGCCTGGTTATTATAATCGATTCTTTATGTGTTCTTTGTACAAACAGTCATTAAGCTGCTTGAGCGACCCCAGTTCGATTCCAACTCACGCCCACCACCGCTGACGATTATTTGAAACGGACCTGGCCCTCCCCTAGGTCCACTCAGCCTCAAAAGCGTAACTGCTGTCGTGTGTGAACATCGTCACTGGGGAGACAAAGGCGGCGGGGCATCGTGGATCCAAGTCCCGGGCGAAGCCGGGTCATGTGTATGTGTGTTTGTGTTTATGTGTATGTCTGTGTGTCTCTATGTATGTGTGTATGTATGTGTATGTATGTGTTTGTGTGTATGTGTGTGTGTATGTATGTGGGTTTTTTTGTATGTCTTTATGTGTATGTCTGCGTGTCTCTATGTATGTGTGTATGTACGTGTGTGCATGTGTTTGTGTGTATGTATGTGTGTGTCTATGTATGTGTGTGTATGTGTTTCTGTGTTTGTATGTGTGTGTATGTATGTGTGTTATGTGTATGTCTGTGTGTCTGCATGTATGTGTGTGTGTATTGTGTATGTGTTTGTGTGTGTTTGTGTGTTTACGCTCGCATTACACAAATGTATAATGCGGGTCTAAGGCGTTCCTTACACAGCATTGCCGCTTTATTATTTCAGTCATTTACTGCCGTATGCACCCTGAAAGTCGTGTGTGTCTGCAGCAAGCGCGTGTATGTGTACCTATGGACGCGCGCGCGTGTGTTGTGTAGGGGGAACGGTAGTGTAGTGCTTAGCGTGCTGTCTGTGTCTGTGTGTGTGTGTCTGTGTGTGTGTCTGTGTGTGTGCGTGTGTGGTGTGTGGGGAGCGATAGTGTAGTGCTTAGCGTGCTGTCTGTGTGTCTGTGTGTGTGTGTCTGTCTGTGTCTGTCTGTGTGTGTCTGCGTGTGTCTGTGTGTGTGTCTGTGTGTGTGTCTGTGCGTGTGTGGTGTGTGAGGAGCGGTGGGTGTAGTGCTTAACGCTACGCTGCGCTACCAACCCGGCGAACCGAGTTCGATTCCCGCTCACGGCCACCACCGGTGACGATTATTTGAACCTCCCCTAGGTCCACTCAGCCTCAAACGAGTAACTGGTGTTGCGTATTAACATCGGCACTGGGGAGACAAAGGCGGCCGAGCATGGTGGATCCAAGTCCCGGGCGAAGCCGGGTCATGTGTATGTGTGTATGTGTTTATGTGTATGTCTGTGTGTCTGTATGCATGTGTGTATGTATGTGTGTGCATGTGTTTGTGTGTATGTATGTGTGTGTGTATGTATGTGGGTTTTTTTGTATGTGTTTATGTGTATGTCTGCGTGCCTGTTTGTATGTGTGTACTAGCTGTACTACCCGGCTTCGCCCGGGACTTGTATCTACCACGGCCGGCCGCCTTTGTCTCCCCAGTGGCGATGTTAATACGCTACAGTAGTTAAGTTACTCGTTTGAGGCAGAGTCGACCTAGGGGAGGTTCAAATAATCGTCACCGGTGGTGGCCGTGAGCGGGAATCGAACTGGGTTTGCCGGGTTGGTAGCGCAGCGTAGCGTTAAGCACTACACCCACCGCTCCTCACACACCACACACGCACAGACACACACACAGACACACACACAGACACACACACAGACACACGCAGACACACACAGACAGAAACACACACACAGACAGCACGCTAACCACTACACTACCGCTCCCCACACACCACACACGCACACACACAGACACACACACAGACACACACACAGACACACACACACAGACACACACACACAGGCAGCACGCTAAGCACTACACTACCGTTCCCCCTACACAACACACGCGCGCGCGTCCATAGGTACACATACACGCGCTTGCTGCAGACACACACGACTTTCAGGGTGCATACGGCAGTAAATGACTGAAATAATAAAGCGGCAATGCTGTGTAAGGAACGCCTTAGACCCGCATTATACATTTGTGTAATGCGAGCGTAAACACACAAACACACACAAACACATACACAATACACACACACATACATGCAGACACACAGACATACACATAACACACATACATACACACACATACAAACACAGAAACACATACACACACATACATAGACACACACATACATACACACGAACACATCCACAGACGTACATACACACATACATACAGGCACGCAGACATACACATAAACACATACAAAAAAACCCACATACATACACACACACATACATACACACAAACACATGCACACACATACATACACACATGCATACAGACACACAGACATACACATAAACACATACACACATACACATGACCCGGCTTCGCCCGGGACTTGGATCCACCACGGCGGCAAAACCGACATACATACACACACAGACATACACACAAACACATACACACACATACATACACACATGCATACAGACACACAGACATACACATAAACACATACACATGACCCGGCTTCGCCCGGGACTTGGATCCACCACGGCGGCAAAACCGACATACATACACACACAGACATACACACAAACACATACACACACATACAAACACACATGCATACAGACACACAGACATACACATAAACACATACACATGACCCGGCTTCGCCCGGGACTTGGATCTACCACGCCCAGCCGCCTTTGTCTCCCAAGTGCCGATGTTAATACGCCACACCAGTTACTCGTTTGAGGCTGAGTGGACCTAGGGGAGGTTCAAATAATCGTCACCGGTGGTGGCCGTGAGCGGGAATGGAACTGGGTTCGCCGGGTTGGTAGCGCAGCGTAGCGTTAAGCACTACACCCACCGCTCCTCACACACCACACACGCACAGACACACACACAGACACACGCAGACACACACAGACAGACACAGACAGACACACACACACACAGACAGCACGCTAAGCACTACACTACCGCTCCCCACACACCACACACGCACACACACAGACACACACACAGACACACGCAGACACACACAGACAGACACAGACAGACACACACACACACAGACAGCACGCTAAGCACTACACTACCGTTCCCCCTACACAACACACGCGCGCGCGTCCATAGGTACACATACACGCGCTTGCTGCAGACACACACGACTTTCAGGGTGCGTAAGGCAGTAAACGACTGAAATAATAAAGCGGCAATGCTGTGCGAGGAACGCCTTAGACCAGCAACACATTTGTGTAATGCGAGCGTAAACACACAAACACATACAAACACATACACACACATACATACACACACATACACACAAACACATACACACAGACATACACATACACACAAACACACACATACATGCACACAAACACATACACAATACACACACACATACATGCAGACACAGACAGACACATAACACACATACATACACACACATACACACACATACATAGACACACACATACATAGACACACACATACATACACACAAACACATGCACACATGTACATACACACATACAGAGACACGCAGACATACACATAAAGACATAAAAAAAAACCCACATACATACACACACACATACACACAAACACATACATACACATACATACACACATACATAGAGACACACAGACATACACATAAACACAAACACACATACACATGACCCGGCTTCGCCCGGGACTTGGATCCACGATGCCCCGCCGCCTTTGTCTCCCCAGTGACGATGTTCACACACGACAGCAGTTACGCTTTTGAGGCTCAGTGGACCTAGGGGAGGGCCAGGTCCGTTTCAAATAATCGTCAGCGGTGGTGGGCGTGAGTTGGAATCGAACTGGGGTCGCTCAAGCAGCTTAATGACTGTTTGTACAAAGAACATATAAAGAATCGATTATAATAACCAGGCAAGAGTCCACATTATAGACTGCCAGTACACGCACTCAGCTTCATAAGCAGGCTAGAGTGTACATGATAGAGTGGCAGTACGCTCACCGAGCTTAATAAGCAGGCTACAGTGTACATGATAGACTGGCAGTACGCTCACCCAGCTTAATGAGTATTTGTACAGTGAACATTAAAGTAATCGATTGTTGGCGCGTTGGGTTTAAAAGTAATATTAATAGCACACATTGTGGTGGGGGTGTAGTGAAGAGTAGGAAAAACTTTGATGAATTTACCTCAGAGTGGCGTGGTGGGTGTCGAGGCCTAGTAGCGTGCAAAGCCTGCGGCCTCGCCTAAAATTGTCGGCTTGGAAGAGGCAGGGTACGGGTGGCGTTCCTTCCCCCCCCCCTAGCGCTCCAACAATACTGTGTAATGGCTATTATTTAATTAAATACGGAGCTTATGAAAGTGGCGAAGGCGTGGCTAGCCGTTGGCAGGGGCAACCGCCGTCCAATGAAACTGCAGCCCTTGGCGAAGGCGTGGCTAGCCGTTGCCAGGTCCAATGAAAGCGGCGAAGGCGTGGCTAGCCGTTGCCAGGGGCAACCGCCGTCCAATGAAAGTGCGTATGGGCCAAAGTCCACACACACACACACAGACAGACAGACATGAACGATTTTATATATATAGATGTACGTCTGTGGATGTGTTTGTGTGTATGTATGTGTGTGTCTATGTATGTGTGTGTATGTGTTTCTGTGTTTGTATGTGTGTGTATGTATGTGTGTTATGTGTCTGTCTGTGTGTCTGCATGTATGTGTGTGTGTATTGTGTATGTGTTTGTGTGTGTTTGTGTGTTTACGCTCGCATTACACAAATGTGTAATGCGGGTCTAAGGCGTTCCTTACACAGCATTGCCGCTTTATTATTTCAGTCGTTTACTGCCGTACGCACCCTGAAAGTCGTGTGTGTCTGCAGCAAGCGCGTGTATGTGTACCTATGGACGCGCGCGCGTGTGTTGTGTAGGGGGAACGGTAGTGTAGTGCTTAGCGTGCTGCCTGTGTCTGTGTGTGTGTCTGTGTGTGTGTGTGTGTGTGTCTGTGTGTGTGTCTGTGTGTGTGCGTGTGTGGTGTGTGGGGAGCGGTAGTGTAGTGGTTAGCGTGCTGTCTGTGTGTCTGTGTGTCTCTGTCTGTGTGTGTCTGCGTGTGTCTGTGTGTGTGTCTGTGTGTGTGTCTGTGCGTGTGTGGTGTGTGAGGAGCGGTGGGTGTAGTGCTTAACGCTACGCTGCGCTACCAACCCGGCGAACCCAGTTCGATTCCCGCTCACGGCCACCACCGGTGACGATTATTTGAACCTCCCCTAGGTCGACTCTGCCTCAAACGAGTAACTGCTGTAGCGTATTAACATCGCCACTGGGGAGACAAAGGCGGCCGGCCGTGGTAGATACAAGTCCCGGGCGAAGCCGGGTAGTACAGCTAGTCTATATGTATAAAAGGGAGATTTGTGAATATGTGTGGCTGTTCGAAATGTTTAGCATACTTCCCGACATGCCACAAACTTGAAATGTGGCATGTGGGTAGCTTCCAGACTGTAAACAATGCAAAAAGTATAACAATAGACTTTTGTATTTTTGGCAGGGTGGGCGCAATAATGGATATATTTTGCACGGCAAGTGAGCGGTGACGTCACATCTGTGACGTCACATCTGTGATGTCACCCGCATGCGGCAGCGTCACGCAGTGTGCCTGCAGACGTCACATCTGTGATGTCACCCGCAATGCGGCAGCGTCACGCAGTGTGCCTGCTGACGTCACATGTGTGATGTCACCCGCATGCGGCAGCGTCACGCAGTGTGCCTGCAGACGTCACATCTGTGATGTCACCCGCAATGCGGCAGCGTCACGAAGTGTGCCTGCTGACGTCACATCTGTGATGTCACCCGCAATGCGGCAGCGTCACGCAGTGTGCCTGCTGACGTCACATCTGTGATGTCACCCGCAATGCGGCAGCGTCACGCAGTGTGCCTGCTGACGTCACATGTGTGATGTCACCCGCATGCGGCAGCGTCACGCAGTGTGCCTGCAGACGTCACATCTGTGATGTCACCCGCAACGCGGCAGCGTCACGCAGTGTGCCTGCTGACGTCACATCTGTGATGTCACCCGCAATGCGGCAGCGTCACGCAGTGTGCCTGCTGACGTCACATCTGTGATGTCACCCGCAATGCGGCAGCGTCACGCAGTGTGCCTGCTGACGTCACATCTGTGATGTCACCCGCAATGCGGCAGCGTCACGCAGTGTGCCTGCTGACGTCACATGTGTGATGTCACCCGCATGCGGCAGCGTCACGCAGTGTGCCTGCAGACGTCACATCTGTGATGTCACCCGCAATGCGGCAGCGTCACGCAGTGTGCCTGCTGACGTCACATCTGTGATGTCACCCGCAATGCGGCAGCGTCACGCAGTGTGCCTGCTGACGTCACATCTGTGATGTCACCCGCAATGCGGCAGCGTCACGCAGTGTGCCTGCTGACGTCACCCCCCCACGCAGTGTGCCTGCTGACGTCACTGACAGACACAGAGAGAGACAGACAATACAGACACACAGAGAGAGAGACACACACAACATAAACACACAGTCTCTCTGCTTGTGTGACTGTCTGTGTCTCCGTGTTTGTGTTTTGTCTCTCTCTCAAATGTAGTTCTGCCCGATGACGACTGCTTGTGTTGCAATCGAAACGTCGTATTCTATTATTTAATTTATTTTCTTTCTACGTGACTTTTACCGAAATAATCAAAGAGTAATTCCTGCAGTCACGAAAGCTTCAAATCATTTTCTTGGTTCTTTTGGTAAAGTCACGTAGAAGGGAAATAATAAAATAAGAAGAATGTAACATAATGAAATAAAAATTATTTCGACGTTTTGGCCACAACACAAGCAGCCGTCCTCAGGTGAAGAAACAGAGCTGTCGAAAAGACAGCGTCCCAATGAACACCGCCAAGCCTATTCATATTCTTAGGTTTTTTCGGTAAAGTCACGTAGGTAAAAATTGAAAATTAAAATTAATAAAAGTAAAATAAAAGTAAAAAACTAATAAAAGTAAAATAAAAGTAAAATTAATTTTAAATTTTTACCTACGTGACTTTACCGAAAAAACCTAAGAATATGAATCCTTGCAGTCACGAAAGCTTCAAATCTAGAATTAATACCGCCAAGCTTGGCAGCGTATATTTAAGCTGGGTTGGGGGAGGAGAGCGCCTTGACAAAGGAGTTTACATATCAACAGCGGAATGAAGCATATTGATGGAAAATGCAGATATGGGATTAGTCGCTAGTGTATTATGTTTGATTAGCAGCGATAAAGGGAGGAAGTAGGATTAGCAGTAATAAAGGGAGGGACATTTTAATCTGGAGCTGCAGCAGACAAACCACCGCGTATCAAGCTCGTGCATTATGTGGGCAACAAAAAAGGAGGAGTTTCTAAAGAACTGCAAATGCCCTACTACCATATACACCTATGTGAAAAAAACTAAATATAAACTACTTCAAATCATACTTTGGAATGTTGTCATTAATTGCATTGCAGCAGTGATACTGAAGTCAAGTTGTGAGCTAAACCAACAACGCATTCTACCATAATTCTGTCAGAAAAAACCCACATCGTGTAAGCAAATGGTCCTGAAAATATACCCACTGGTCCCTGTTATTCGTCACAGATCAACAGCTCCATTATGCTCTGTTAAGGAAAGTTTCCACATCGGTCACACTCGAGCGAATTATTCAGGTAATTAGATAACTTCGGAAAGCAAGGCACAACCAAAGAATTTCGCCCGTTGTCAATAAAAAGTTTGAAAAAAATCTGGTCTCTCACACACACACCCAATGGATTTTTTTTCATAAAGATGAGCCCATACTTTTTTTTTAATACGGGGGAGGGGGGGGGGCATGCGTGTTATCCAGAGTATATGATGTCTATTATAATAAAGCACCTTCCAAAGCTGGACAAGGCTTAAATGAAACCCGATGTCATGTTTCTGTAATGCGCATTTTGCACAATCACTGATGACAGCATCCACTGCACTTAAAAAACTCCGTTTAATCACAACCCGCTTTAATCTGCTCAGAGTTGAATGCAGGATATCACTGATGTCTGCCTCTTGTTCAGCAGAAAGCCTCATTTTAATTTGCACAATATCATGAATTAAACATGCTTAATTTTGCCCCCACCGATTGTGGATTCTTTTTTTTTTGCAATTTAATTTGGTGGCATGTTTTTGCTTCATCGGCATTATATATGGCCAGACTCTGGCACGGCTTCCTTGTCCATCAAGGTGACATCATCATCTTTATCATCCATGATTTATCCACTGCTGGATGAGAATCTCCCCAAGTCTTTACCACCCTCTCACACAACAATCCACGTGTGCTTTAAACGTAATTATACGAGCGTAAAGCATTTGTACCGGGGCACATTGGCAATTATGTGCTGATGAATATTAACGATGGTCAATGGCTTATAAAACATGCACATGAGATAATAACGGTTGATAAATCAACAGGAATTTCTAATTGCCGCATCAATGTTTCTTAATTGGCTACGATAATACAAGAGAATTAAAATGGCACTGAGAAAAAGAAATATAAGCTGCTGGCGATTGCATTGCTGAAGGATATTTAAAATGGACCCTTACCAAATCATTGCAATTTTAAACAACTGGAGAGAGAGTGAATGATTTGGATTCTCAGTTCCTTCGTTGCAAGTAGAAAATGTTTCCGTTTTATAAGCAAAATCATGCCTAACACGAGATTACAATTCATGAAGATGAGTGTTAACGTTTGTATTTAAATAAATATTTGTTGCTGTTTAACGATTATGTGATACTGTGCATGTATATAGTTTAGTTAATATTAATGTATATCATGGGACCTCCTTTGCCAGTACCAACATATGATAATAGGTTTTTCCCCTTTTTTATGGCAACAAAACAGCTGTGTTAAGATGTTAAATCACCAAACTGAAACCTTTTTACAAGGAATCATGCCTGCATTAACCACAATGCTTGTGGTCAGAATGCAAAAAAAACATACTCTGATAATATATGCATTGTCTTTGAAACTGATTGGTCCACACCAGAGACAGCTTTCTTTTGAGCCTCGTCTCAAACGGTGTTCTACTAGAGGACGCCAAAAGGCACTTCGAAAACTGTCTCTGGTGTGACAAAGGTTTCAGTTTGGTGTTTTAACATCTTAACACCTGTATTGTTGCCAGAAATAAGAGGAAAAAACCTATTAACGATATTAATATATTTAATAATTGTAGTTTAGATACTCTGTAGTATATCCATTCAGGCTAGATGAGTAATGCAACGTGAGCAGGTAACCATAATTTAGAATTTTAAAAATGTTGATTTATACTTAAATAATACGCCTTTTTACAATACTTTTTAACATTAGCATTTTGTTTATATGTAAAATATAAACATATCCATATAACATAGAGCAACACAAAATGGGCTACAGTTCCCTGACTTTCAATAAATAGCTTACAGAAATATGCGACGTTCAGCCTACCAAGTCTCTAAAAATCCAACATAATTTATATACACACGTACAATTTTCAAGATATACCACGTATGCTCAACGGACATTGTTGTGTTGAAGCCTTATCCGGTGTCTCTGTTATTGCATTATTTAAATAATATATTCTGAGGCTGCTGAATTGGTAAGTACACGCTTACAAGCAATGTGACATTTTGATGTGTTCAATGTGTGGCTACAGAGGGGTGAGTTTACAACGAAGAGCTGGCGAACACAAGTGTTGATGTTTTCCGGTGCAAACACGTTGAAAAATAGTAGAGCTCGTTAATTTTGCGCGGATATCTGGCGACTTATTTCACGTGCACAGCTTCCAATCTAAATTTGAATTCTTGTTGATTATATTGACTTTGAAATTAGCCAATGGTGCTTTTCTGGATTAGTAGTTCACACCGTCGGCATTTGCCTGTTAATTAGATAAAAAAAAATCGGATAATGCAGGTACAAATAAAGTGGCTATTCAAATGAAGGTGTCCAAGGCCAACACAAAGAACCCACTGTGTTCCTGTTAAATTGTGGCACAACATGGGTCCGTATTATTTATTTATTATATCGCTGCATTACCAGGACAAACACCAAAGGAGAGATGCAGAAAACACACGCACAAAAAAAGCAACCCTTCACTACATTTACACAAAACCGCAAGGGGGAAAAAACAAGAAAACAACACCGAATGTAAACATTTAAGCTTTTGTCAATGGATGCATTTACACCAAACTCTATCCCCAACATTTGCCGGTGTTAATTGTTGCACTTTTTTAAATTGGTGCGGAGGAATAGATTCGTTTTTTAAACACCACATCTTTATACAAAAAATGTAATGAGAATTCAGCCTCACTCAGGCTACGGAACAAACAGCTGTTGCATAAACAAATGCACTGTCTGCTTACCTTTCACAGTTTAAATTATTTCCTCAATATTTTCAAGCAACACGTTTTCTGGGTTATATATATATTTTTTAATTTTAAACATTACAAATCTATTTCAATGGCAGTATATGGCTGCAACTGGACCTGGTTGCCTGAACCATTCATCAGAACAGCAACGCCAAGAGGGTGATGCAAATTGTAATAGGCAAAGGGGCAGCCCTGCAATTGCTCGCTCACATCACTGCTGGCTGAATCTCCCCTAGAGGTAATTCTCGAGGGCTCCTTCCAGCTCAAGAGGCCACCCTCTAGACTTCTACCGAGTATTTTGACCGACCACTCTCCCGGCGGTGGCCAGACCGTTTTTTTTAAGAGGTGGGGATGCCCACAATTAACCGTTCTACAAATTCATGTTGCTGAGTGGACAGAGGATTTGGTGATTCAACAAACGTTGCACCATTGTTTCAACTGCAGTGGGGAGAGATCGGATCAAACTGGCAACTTCTGGATTGCAAGCGCAGTGTCCAAACCGTTTCACCACAGCACTACCCCTGAGCAAGTAGTGTATTGAATGAACGGGTTCATTTTTCGATTTAAAGCTTTCGTGACTGCAGAGATTCATCTTCTTGGTTCTTTCGGTAAAGTCACGTAGAAGGGAAGTAATAAAATAATAAAAATGAAACATAATAAAATAATTCTCACGACGTTTCGGCCACAACACCAGCAGCACGTTCTCCACCTGAGGACGGCTGCTTGCGTTGTGGCCGAAACGTCGTGAGAATTATTTTATTATGTTTATTTTTATTATTTTATTACTTCCCTTCTACGTGACTTTACCGAAAGAACCGAGAAGATGAACGGGTTCATTGTTGCTAAAATGCATGCGCACCAATGCACGACGGGCCTCAGCATATAAACAACCTTTGGGTGTTTAGTATCATAAGGACGAGTGAGTACATTCTTAATTCACTAGCAGTAGGAAACTAAATCAACGGTGAAAACGTGTGTCAAGGAAGTGTTGATGCTATTTCACGAGTCAATGGTGACTATGAGTGGAAGACAATCGTCAAGCGTGACGACGCCTATGACTCGTCATGAAGGAACACAGCGTGACTGACTATGAAGAGACGACATTCAGGTGACAACGAATATGCAGACTTTTATTTTTAAATGGCAACTAACTGCATATGTAAATAACGTGATTTGCTGAGTTCACCGATTGGCTCACCTGTTAATACTTCAAGTTCAAGTTCATTTATTATCAGCTCTTGAATCTGGGTGTGGTGTGAAAATTGAATCGTGTGACCCTCAAAACAACATTGAATCACAAAGTGCGAACTTCAGTTTTGACTGCTTTTGTTGAAACGACGAAGAGAGTGGTCAAATGAATTCCACTAAGACCTGACTAAACATTCCACAGGTCGGCGTCGACCAGAAGACAAAGACTACGACTAAAATAACAAAGGCTGACTAAATTAACACTTGTGCAACCAGTCAGCTATGACCATCAACATTAATTCACTCCACCAGGTGGTGCTCAGCCAGCCTCACTCTTTCACAATTCTGAAGACGGGCCTCAACTGTCTGGTCAGCCTCATCTGAGGTTTAATCACGAGGAGGGTTACAATCGGTCTACTTATTAATGATGCGCGTACGCATGTTGAACTTCTTTCGCATCATACCTAGCCAACCGTGCGAATCGGGAGATGTGTGTGTGCTGCTGGCAGCAACATGTCACCGTTTAATTGTCTATTGATGAATAATGAAGGACTTAAAAGCAAAGCAAACAAGTATAAAAAAACAATATGATGCTTTGAGTTTGGGCCACTTGCTGGCTGAAAAGCCTGATTGACAGAAATTGTTATGCGTGTCAAAACCGAGGTTTTCTGAAACGTATTTTTGGCATGCTATTTTTCACACAAACGTGATGCATCAACGCCAAGATGTCAGATCGGAAACACCTAGTTGTTTTCACTTCATGTCGAACAGTCATTGTGCAAAAGAAAAAAATAAATGGACGACAAAGCATGGCAACCATAAAAATCAGGCTGCAAATCGACAGTGAAACCAATCCAATTTCATTGCACTGCAGCACTATTTTCCTATTTAACTAAAACATTTATTTTATGAATAATGGATGATATACTCTTTGGTTCTTTCGGTAAAAGTCACGTAGGTAGAAATAAAAAAGAAAAGTGGATTATACATAGTGGATTACGAAGTATATTATTTTGAGCACGGTGGGGTCTGGTGGTGCAGTGATTTGTGCACTGCGCCATGAACCCAGTGATCTGATGAGTCCGATTCTCAGCCATGTATAACATCACTGATGAGTGACATCTGTAAACGGTGTTCGGGCCACATTTGTCATCTTGGACTGACCGGTGTTATGAAGTATGGTCAAACAAACACCCCATGACTGAAATGGCATGGGAAGGCCTTCAACCATTAGTGGACTGGCATAGAACTCTATAAGATGTAGATTTGAAGCTTTCGTGACTGCAAGGATTCATATTCTTAGGTTTTTTCGGTAAAGTCACGTAGGTAAAACATCAAAATTAATTATTTTATTTTTATTAATTTTGATGTTTTACCTACGTGACTTTACCGAAAAAGCCTAAGAATATCTATAAGATGTATTATCATTATCATCAGCAGCATAGTAAATCTTTACTCTTTGGTTCTTTCAAATCTAGAATAGTCAATCTTCTCACGATCCTGCAATGTCGTGATCCAACGCTCACTGCACACAATTTGATTTCATTGTGACTATTTATTATTTTCATTCTAATCATGACAACATGAAGAAATATAACTAGATCAAATGTAAATGCAAACGTTCTTAAGAATGTAAAGTATGGAAGACAATGAAATGAGAGTGCATTACGTGCGATAAACACACACAGACACAAGCCCGTAACAAAAGTGTTGTTTAAAGGACAGTATTCGTTTTAATTGAACTGTTGGGGTCAATCTTGATTTGAAGCTTTCGTGACTGCAGGACTCCATACTCTCTGGTTATTTCGGTAAAGTCACGTAGATAGAAAAATAACAAAAGAAAACACGAAGTTTCGGTCGCAACACAAGCGTCCGTCTTGACTTTACCGAAAGAGCCAGAGAGTATGTTGGGGTAAAATTAAGTATTGGACTAAAATTAGGGCTATATAAACAGTTTTTGGGAAGGTTCATAATTAAATGTATGTATGTAGAACTTCTTTTGCACCGTACATAGCCAACCGTACTAATCGCAGGTGCGGGGAAGGACAACAAACTAAACACAAAAAGCAGTTGTAAAAAAATCTATATGGATTTAAAAGTGTATAGCTCCAGTGGCTTTCTTCACTAAAATTAATAACGTGAATGCAAAACTTGCAATTTTGGCTTGAGCTAAAAAATAATATTAGGACTTATTTAAAATGTAGTAGCTCTTATCGTTCAGTACGAAATTGCAATATTTAAATAACAATAATTTGCAAACCATTTTTAATCCATTAATGTAACAAAAATGTGTTACCATATTTTTACCGTACTCGTCAGTGTGAGTTGGTGAGAGGGGGGAAAGATGGCAAAGGACTTATTCTGATATCACTCGCCACTGACGTTAGCCGTGACCAAGGCATCGATTTTGTGCCATTGGGTTGCATAGCGCAGTCCGCGAAACCAAGTGCACCGCTGTTCCACACATTACCAAACCAAAAGGCAATATTCATCAACCAAAATCCATCCCTGAAAAGATAGCGGGCATCGTGAAAAAGGCCCAGATTTTGTCCATCTCCAAGTATTCGACTTGAAACAGGTTGCTAATTTGGCCATGACACAACATATCCTTTTCTTATAAAGAGTGTCGTGGGATCTTTATTGTCCACATGCTAACTGGACAGCCGGCTTAACATCCACTCCGGAGGAGGGTAATGTGTGCACTATGTTGGCCGCCTTTCACATTTTCAGTTCCAGGTTTTTGCAGGAGCGCTGAGATGAGATTAGGAGCAACTGATGTCCCACATGGGACCTCTGTACATCCCAGCAGTGAAAATTGCCCAAGAGCTTAGGCTTGTTGGAAAGACTGACTGATCTTGTTGACACATGGCCATTCTCAGGGCTCGCCTCTTGTGACCCATTTCTGTCAACAGCTCTCCTCCTCACTTGTGCTACAAGGCCATACACCCACACATACATACACACATACACTCACATATAAACAACTACACATACATACATACACCCACACACACACAACCACGCATACAATTACAAGAATCCCATTTATGGCATTTAACAGGCTGTTTGGGGGAAATTATGCTCGTGAGGACCTCTGAAGGCTGAGAGGGACACGTGGCCATAACCACACCCAATCACCTTTGTCTCCAGAGTGCCGATATTTACAGTTACTGATTCGAGGCTGAGATATTTGCCGGGTTCGTAGCACATACACGCGCACAGGTACTCACATGAACAAATACAAAGATCCCCCATATAGCCTGTTAGAAACTGTTGGGGCAAGTGCTGTTAGCGAGCACCTATGAAGGCCGGCACAGCACGCGAGAGGGTGGGTGGCTAACACCACGCCCGGTCGCCTTTGTCTCCCCAGTGACGATGTTTTTACACACTGCACCAGGTACTCATTTGAGGCTGAGTCGACCTAGGGGAGACCCAGGAGCGGTTCACATAATCGTCGCTGGTCTTGGCCGTGAGCGGAAATCGTACTCGGGTCTCCGGATTCGTAGTGCAGCCCGCTAACCGCTACACGACAGGTCCCCACATACATACGCCTACACTTACATACCCCACACTGTTGGGGCAAGTGCTGGTAGCGAGCGCCTATGAAGGCCGGCACGGGACACACAAAGACATACGCAACTCATCCTTTCTGCCCTGAGAATGACGACGATGCCTCAAATGTAAATGGCCACTCCAAGTGCCATCGTAGAGATTCTTATTTTTAAATCCTTTATATTAAGTTCACTTGCTTGCTTGCTAAGGACCGTGCAAATCTTTCGGTCGTTTTTTAACCCACTTCCCGTGATCCAATCGAGCTGACATTTTCCACACAGACTCGTTGTGCGAGACAATTAATGTTCGTGAGATTTTTTTTTCCAAAATTTTACACTTTTTAGGACAAAAATATTATATTTAATTACCAATTGCTTAATGGTGCAATGCAATCATCTGACCCATAGGTGGCAGCCATCTCAAGCCAGAGGACGAGAGGACTCTCGCCGCCACGCATATAAAGGATTTATAGTGAAAAACTTTGTTTTTACGGGTTATACTTATTAAATCCTTTATATTAAGTTCACTTGCTTGCTTGCTTAGGACCGTGAAAATCTTTCGGTCGTTTTTTAACCCACTTCCCGTGATCCAATCGAGCTGACATTTTCCACACAGACTCGTTGTGCGAGACAATTAATGTTCGTGAGATTTTTTTTCCAAAATTTTACACTTTTTAGGACAAAAATATTATATTTAATTACCAATTGCTTAATGGTGCAATGCAATCATCTGACCCATAGGTGGCAGCCATCTCAAGCCAAAGGACGAGAAGACTCTAGCCGCCACGCATATAAAGGATTTAGAGTGAAAAAGTTTGTTTTTACGGGTTATACTTATTCCGGGCCATTTGCCGACAAACGCGTCGGGCTCTGGCGGATGAGAATGCGGGCGCATTTCGGCACGGCGGTGGCAGGGGCTTGCACTTGAGGCAGCATGTCCCCCCGTGATACGTGCGGCACGGTGACCCCGATGCATTAAATGCTGAAGCGTAATAATAATTTATCCGCGCGCTGCCATGCCATGGGACGTGTCAAAGGCGGTTTTTACGTGGAGTGACAAAGCAAAGAAAGATTTGTTTAACAGGCGATTGCTTTCCACCCTTTGATCAAGTCCCAACTCCCATGTCCCATTACTTTGTAAACTCTGTTTGTGTGGCCTTCACGTTCCACACAAGTGGTAGAACAACAATTGGCAATCTCTTCGGCGGGCAGCACTCGCCCGGCGTTTATTGCAGGGCAAGAAACGCCAAAGTGCATTGGTTCATCAATTAAAATCGATTCTCACGCTCGCGATGTACACGCAGAGTCGTGTGTAATGTGACTGAATTATCTTAGACTTGCATATACAGTAGCTGTGTTTCATCAATTTGAGCCTGGTTCACGTTCAGTAATTGTTCGAGGTACACATGCTCTGATGTGTTTTCCCACTTTCGACCCTCGAATATTGTCTTTAAAGTGTTTTTTCTAAATGTTTTGCGTACGCAACTTGTTTACGTAATGTTTTTTCTATTGAGCGCAGATTTGCAGCCTTCTTTATTAAGCTCTTCGATCATTTTCTTGTAATCCATTTACATTGGTTGTTATAAATAAAAAATGTCATGAGCAAATTTGAAATGGTTCGTCATTTCCCCATTCATGTGTACGCCTTCATTTCTCCAATCCAATGTTTGCAAAACATCTTCTCACATCTTCGCGAACAAATTTGGTGCGAAAGTGTCGTCTCGCCGGACGTATTTTGTTACTTTCTTCGTGTTATCATATACGGAACATTTGACAAACGTGGACACCGACGACAAAGGGAGAACAAAGACTCGACAGCTCGCACAGAAGTGGTGCGCAGAGGCGCTCGCTTGGAATTATAATGGCAGAGAGAGAAAGATAGCTACAGAGAACAAATTCTAACGAGCAAGCTTCGAATGAGAGTTAAGAAAAGTGAGTGGGTGTGGACAAGATACGTCGCTTAGAAGGGAAGATTGCTGCTGGTCGAAACAAAGGCGGGAAGTTGCCCAAGAGGACATGCACGCTGAAGGAGCTCATGTGCAGTCGTTAGATGGATTGATACATCGTGAGACCAATGAGGAATGGTGACAGCTAGGGGAGGTCCTTTATCCAGCAGTAAATAGATCATGGTTGATGATGCTGCTTCAAGTAACTAGTTTACATGACCTCTGGAGCGATTAGATGGCACTACAAGCCCATGTCTTGAAAGAGATTCTCAACGGTTTTTTTTAAATGCGACGAGGGTGGGAATTGTTTCAGGCTCATTGTTCGGCAATTTAGACAATTATAATGGAGATTTATTAAATTGTTCATCTTTTTTATTTGATATGTATCCTCATTTAAAAAAAATTGGTGTTATCAAATTAATAATGTACGTAAAAAAAAATTCCCTGAAATTTTCCCATCTCTATTTTCACGATTTTCTGCAGATTTTCTCCCCTCATAAACACTTGTAAGCAGTGCTATTTTTTTAGTAGGCAGGAACCTTTAAACGTTGCGATGTTAGTTAATGCATTAACATCACCATGCTGATAATCACGGCGTAGATTCACAAATAATGCATTGGTTGTTAAAATGAGCTGAGTTAATATTTTCATAACGTTCCAATTTATGCTCATAAAAGGATGGCCTTAAGACAGAGATGCTGTGAATCAACTGGGATTTGCTGGACAGCCTTTATTTCTGTTCACAGACGTTATTTATATAAATATTTGTGGGTTTATACTGGCTGCCGATTCTATTAATAGGCTTTCCATGTCTTGCTGGAACAATGTCAGGCCAAACAAGAAAGCCATGCAAATGCAAGACAGTTATACCCACAGTGCAAAAAATATGAACATTGAAACGTGGAACTTTGAGCCCCACTTGATTGCTTGAAGCATGCTTCCACGCCTTGATTATGCTCATCAGTAGCATTGCAGCGTTTCATCGTGTGCACCATTTGACAGGCTGATCAAAACACCCAAAGGTGGAATTGACATGATGATAATCATCATCATCATCATAAATATAACTCAGTACATTTGGTATCTGCCCCAATGGTATGGCACGAGCCGATCATGGAGGTGCTAAGTTCACAGACGAACCGTTAGTAAGGGGGGTGATGTCATTACGTGGTTTTACCGATGTTGTTCATTTCATTGTTTTTAATCAACATTTTGTAAACGAGCACTTTTTTATCAAATTGATTCATTCTAAGCTCTCTGAGCTGCTATGCTATTATCACGAAGGTCCACTGGGACATTCAGGCACAGAATGTTCCGTCCTGGAACTGTGGAACGAGCGAGCGAGCGAGTGAGCTACCAGCCTCCTTGCTGTGCCCATGCCGTTTCCGAACAACAACAAAAACTAAAACAAAGTTTGAGGCCGCAAAACGCGTCCACGTGGCTGCATAAGGAGAAACTTGCTTTGCGAAGCTGTAACGACGAAATGCCAATTGCATTAAATAACCGAAAGGCATTGAATGCCTTGTGGTATCTAAAGAGGGACATTTGTTAACTGCACAAAACACATTAAAGAAAATGTTCATAAACAGACCAAATTACTAACATTCATGCACAGATAAGCAAGTGAAGGATAATGCAGGCATAAACACTGCAATTACAGTACGCAACTGCAGGCAAAGTTATTGCAATTTATGCATAACATTTGCTGCAGATTAATATCCGCTCACTGCAAACACACCATAATACTGAGCGTTTTCCCTATGAATTCATTTTCAGTGAACCGTTGCTTAAAAGAGAATGTAAATGAATAAATGCGTAAATGGAATTTATAGCGTGGCGTTCGCAGAGGGCGGTGCGAAATGGAATTTGTTTGATTAACATTTCGGTTTCTACTGTAAAAGTTTAAACACTGCGCGTTCATTAATTCCCTCTCAATGGCCCCCAAATCGTGATCGCTCAGCCCCCTCAGGTGAAATGTCCCTCATTTTTCAGGCAGTGATTGTAAGTGTCAACCCCACGAAGATGATTGAGACCAAAATACCCAAACTCGTACAAATTCACAGATCCACACACACATATGCCCGGTGTTGTCGAGACAACAAAGTAGTGAGAATGGCGGTTCAAGTGCATTTGTGTTAGGAAAATGACTTAATAACTTTGGTTTATATAAAAAAAAAAGCACTGGCATTGAAAAGCCATGCCTTGCATTTCTTACATTCTGCTGAAATTGACGTCATAATAATTGGAAGCAATAGTGCTACCAGACAATTAGTTTGTCATTTTTCTCTCAAGAATTATACTGTGTCTGTCATAATGTATGATATTGAGTGTAGCATTGTAGTGCAGTTGTTAGCGCACTGCGCTTAGAGTCCCGTGGCACGAGTTTACTTCCCAGGTATGGCTAACGTAAGCAGTGATATTTAAAACTAAACTAGTTTTATTTTACCAAGTAAGGCCCACTGAACTATATAGCTGTTTTTCAGAAGTCACCTGGCCACAAATGATAACTCAACGAAGTGGTATTCTTGGTTCTTTCGGTAAAGTCACGTAGAAGGGAAATAATAAAATAATAAAAATAAAACATAATAAAATGAAATTCTCACGACGTTTCGGCCACAACGCAAGTAGCCGTCCTCAGGTGAAGAAACAGAGCTATCGGAAAGACAACTTCTAAATCTCATTAATCTCATTAAGACGCTGTCTTTCCGACAGCTCTGTTTCTTCACCTGAAGACGGCTGCTTGCGTTGTGGCCGAAACGTCGTGAGAATTTCATTTTATAATGTTTTATTTTTATTATTTTATTATTTCCCTTCTACGTGACTTTACCGAAAGAACCAAGAATATGAATCCCTGCAGTCACGAAAGCTTTACATCGAAATTCAACGAAGTGGCTTATCACGTGGAAATGTATAGCAGCCAAATGCCCTCGACGCGTGTTTATAAATGTGGACGGAAAAACCGGAGGACCTGGAGAAAAATCCAGGCGACCACGGAGAGAACATGCAAACTCCACATATACAGGCATCAGGGTCAGAATTGGAACCCACGTCTTCCTGTACACCAGGCGAGGTAGTTAACATCTCGCACACTGTGGTGCCGATATCTGAACCATTCCTGAACAGGCCACCCAGGTCCCTTCACCAACCCGCACTGACCAGCGTGGTCAAGAATGGTCAATCAAGCACCATCACTGACACAGCTTCCATTCAGCGATGATTTGACAGAGCAGTGGATTATAAGCAGACAATTTTAATTTAAAATAGTTAACGTTAAATTGATTTACAAGTTACATTCTTATTAGAATTCCACATTAACACAAGTGTAATGTATTTAATTTATCACCAAAATTCCTTCTCGATATATACATTGTGCTTACCAGCCAATAGCTTTCAAGAGTGGATTCACTCAATTTCCAGCTCAGACACTTGAATAAATGTGCGCCGTTTCGCACTGCAGGACGGCGAGAGGTGTGTTTTCTGCCAACCGATACAGAGATAAGACACACATCCCCTACATAGCCTTGACAGACTGTTGTGGAAGTGCTGTTAGCGAGCACCTAATAAACGCCAACAGGGTGCACGAGAGGGTGGATGACCAGCACCATGCCCGGCCGTCTTTGTTTCCCTAGTCACATTGTTTTTACACATCGCACGAGGTACTCATTTGAGGCTGAGTAAACCTAGGGGAGGCCCAGGACAGGTTCAGATAATCACCACTGGTGTTGGTTGTGAGCTGGAATCGAACTCGGGTCGCCAGGTTCGTAGCACAGTGCTCTAACTGCTACACTGTCGCTCCCCCAATACACACACGCACGTGTGTTATTGTACATGGGTCCAAGTGGAACGTAAGAAAACACTGGTCAACACACTTTTTCTGGCATAAGGTATTCCAACGGGTTTAAGGTTATTTTGGGGTGCTGATTCCAAATCTGGCATCAGTTTTTGTCTATCACATCGGGGTTTTGAGATATCAAATATTGCATTTTCAATAAAAACTGCAGAAGAAAAATAGTAAATAAATGTGAAAATTTACATAGAATGATATTATAAACACACTATCCTAAAAATTCAGCACCATATTTTAACACTAAAGCAGTCACTGACTCGCAACAACTTGCAATCATAAGTGACAGAGTTAATTTCGGGTAAAATCAATAAAAATGGGGTATGCCGATAGCATAAAAATGAGATGTGATAGAGCAAATCTGAGATCAGATTTGGAATCAGCACCCTGAAATTAGTCTAAAACAGCTGCAAAAGTCCAGGCCAGAAAAACACTTTTTTTTGTTGACCAGTGAAATAGAAAAAAATGTGCGATGCAACAAACACTAATGGGGGTTAGTTGTATACCACACACCTAGGCACATTTGTGTTGATGTTTACACAATGATCATTGAAGGTATTCATTTGAGGCTGTATCAACCTATCAGAGGACCAGCACCAGTTCGGATATCGCTCACCACTGATGCTAAGACATGACCAGGAATCAAACTCAGCTTGCCAGGCTCAAGATGCAGTGCACGAACCAGTGTCATCAATCCGAACAAAAGCACAGAGCCTCAACATAAATACTTTCAGTCACTTCCTTGGAAGCTCATGAAATCGATTTCCAAAAAGCATACACAAAAGAGTGTCAATTATTCACCTTAATTATCGGAAGGGTCTTTGAGAACAATCAGTATCCTATTATAAACCGCAAATTAATAATTCCATGTGCTGCTGAAAAATGGGAGCGAGCGGGGGACTTTAAACTCCTGCAATGATAATGAAACCTTCTTTATACCGACCGTAATACCGTTCTTAATTAGAATGCTTTTGCATCGCGGGGCATGTCATATCTGTGGCATATGCCACCGTGGCGGTACATCCAATTACAAACAAGTGCTTTGTCACAAGCTGCCGTGAAAGCCGCACACCATCAATCTTGATCAGCAAGGCAACAGAGGCAAGAGAAGGTGTCTTTAGACCAATAATTTTGATGAATTGATTACTCTTGCAGACTCCAAAAACAACTCGTTCACCTCTCCGCTTCCATTTTGAGTTGAGATAGTACATCCAGACAGACTCCATTAGCACCGTTTCATTTTTCTTATGATAGCGATTCACTCCACAAATAACAGAAATAAATTTCGTAATATGTTTACATGCATATTCACAGCACATAAATGTCAGCAAAGTGCATAAATATGGTAAACATCCGCAATATATGGCGGCAGAGAAGGGGGTGAAATGGTCAGAACACCGCGTGTACGATGAACCCGGCACTACAAGTATGCTTCCCAGTTCTGGCTAACCTCAGCAAAAAGTCTCAACTGGTGGTTCGGAACCTTGACTTAAAGCTTACGTGACTGCAGGAATTCATACTCTTAAGGTCTTTCGGTAAAGCCAAGTGGCTTTACCGAAAGACCCCAAGAGTTTGGTTCGGATCTCCCACTCCTAATCCAGCTTCCCCAACCTTCATGAGCGAGGATGTTTAAGTACATTGAAATGGCTCCATTGCCAATACAGAGTAGGGAGGTCTTTATCAAGCAGTGGATTGATGGTATACAGGAGGTTGTGGGTGAGATCCTGACCCCGACGCTCTGTATATTCGGAGTTTACATGTCTCTCTCCCTGTGGTCGCGTGGATTTTTCTCCGGTCCCTCCAGTTTTTCCCTCCAGGTTTAGAAACATGCGTTTAAGAGCTATTGTACATTTCCACGTGATAAGGCATTTCGTTGAGCTATTATTTGTGACCAGTTCGCTTCTGAAAAAGAACTATATAGCTCAGTGGGCCTTACCTGGTGAAATAAAAAAAAGTGAGTTTAGTTTAGTATATCTCATGAGCACCATAATCGAAACTATAATTGCATTACATTAGGACCCTGCTAATATATATTTATCAGTTGGAACCAGTATCCAATTGGTAGCTGGAAGGCAATCCAAATGAGGGGAGCAATCACCTTGGCCATTGGTACCACGAGAACAGCTTACACAGGCACACTCGTGTACACACGCAAACGTGTTGAATGCACGCCGTGACCTCTACATAACAATGAAGCCGAATTCTTTAGTTCGACACTTGGTATCTAATGATTTACCGCACTACGCGCCACAATGCATTGTAGTGATTCAGGGTCAAGATTCAATACAAAAATTGATTCCTTTTTGTTATTTGTTGTGGTTCATGTAAGACTCAACACGATGGCTGTAGGAATTACAACCAGCGATGGAAAAAAAACACATGCACTGTGCTGAATATACAAGCAAATAATTAAAGCAATCAATTTCTACATCCATTGATTGTATGCATTTATCATGAGCATAAATATATTTCAGATTGATGCAATGTTAGATATCTAATTTATTGTGCGATCTGCGATGAATGGACACTCAATAACATCAACAGATATTTCTACATAACTGTATTATATTTCGATAGGGGTGGAGTAGTAATGTAGTGGTTAGGGAACTGTGCGGTGAACTTTTGCCACAGCTAACATGAGTAACAAGAGACATCTGATCTGTGGTGATGCTTCCCCTTCACCGATCTCTACTGACCAGGTCTGTATGCGTGTTGAACTTATGTCGCATCGTACGTAGCCAACCGTGCTTATCGGAGGTGCGGTTGGAAGGACAACAAACTAAACACAAAAAGGTGAAGTATAGTCAAACAACCCCCACGATCCAGCGTCTTGCGAGGAGACCGTTATCCTGTATCAGATTGATGTAGAGATGACAAATAATAAAAATTATAATATTATATTTATAGCACGTACAGAATGTCTGGCCAGAATGTAAGAGGAGGATAAATGCTTTCTTCTTGGTAGAAGGGAAATAATAAAATAATGAAAATAAAACATAATAAAATAATTCTCACGACGTTTCGGCCACAACGCAAGCAGGTCTGCCGACAGACCTGTTCTTCACCTGAGGACGGCTGCTTGCGTTGTGGCCGAAACATCGTGAGAATTATTTTATTATGTTTTATTTTTATTATTTTATTATTTCCCTTCTACGTGACTTTACCGAAAGAACCAAGAAGATGAATCCCTGCAGTCACGAAAGCTTTAAATCGAAATTTTATTATGTTTTATTTTTATTCTTTTATTATTTCCCTTCTACGTGACTTTACGAAAGAACCAAGAAGATGAATCCCTGCAGTCACGAAAGCTTTAAATCGAGATAAATGCCTCCTTTGGGGGGCTCTCCAGAGCTCCCTCTAGTCGAGGCCAATTCCACCAACAGTGACACGAGAGAGTAATTGCAGCGCAGCGCCTTTACATTTTACACAGAATGCACTGCATACAAACGTGCACCTTTATACATTGGATTGATAAAAAAGAAAAATCCACGACACTTTTCACGGGAGTATACTAATGTGGGCCACTGTGCTACGGACAGGAAAACTGGCCTCGTTCGAACAACGAACTGAGCGTGGACGATATTGATGCCATACATCCATCCCTCTCCCCGCCTGTTCCCCAACGTGGCTGAGCCGTGCGGTAAACAAGTTTGTCTTTGATATGTCCTCGTAGATAAAAGACGGAGAGATCCGATGATCCGTTGCCAAGGGAAATGGACATCACGTGGGTATTGCAGCCATCCGTTGGAGAGGCATTGGACAAGAGATCAGCAGCAACAACAGCAGCAGCCGCGAGTGCACAGTGAGGTGGGTCTGTTGATCTTGGCAGCTGCAATGTAACAGACGTTGTACAAATTGGCTCACATAGACTCATGGTTAATAATTCTGCCTCTGCACATCAGCCTCAGGCAGTGGAAACATTTCCAAGTACCATATATGAACATATAAATATGTGTGTGTGTGTTTGTCGGTATTCTTTTCCCTCCAGGATGTGCAACAGCTCCCAAAACCCTTGACTTTGACTAGCAAACATTTGATAGAATAGGGCCACACTAAAATGTTTAAAAGTGCAGGGATGCAAAGTGAAACAGTGGGAATAACCATGAAGTGAATGCCATATTGGCAAGGTTTGTGAAAGCATCCATCAATTTTGAGTGCTCGCAATAAACTGCTGCGAGCAAAACTCCTGTCTCTTTCCTTTTAAAGGAATGTATCTCGTGAACGTTCATACTGTAACCGCGTCTTATTGTTGCGGTGAACAGGTACATTCAGCCTCACAACACTGGGGAAGTTGTCGAAGTGGCCAGATAATTTGACCTTAGCTGAGCATGAGGGTGCAGCTCCGCAACAGAATAACGGGCCGCATATCTGACCGTCGCGTATGAGCACTGACCACTTAACTGCCCACACGCCAGCGCAGTTTTTTTGTGCGCGACATATCTTCCATTTTTGATTTAAAGCTTTCGTGACTGCAGGGATTCATATTCTTGGTTCTTTCGGTAAAGTCACGTAGAAGGGAAATAATAAAATAAAATATACTTTTATTATTTTATTGGAAAATGACAGATATATTCTTGGTTCTTTCGGTAAAGTCACGTAGAAGGGAAATAATAAAATAAAATAAAAACATTTTATTGTATTATTTCCCTTCTACGTGACTTTACAAATAAAATAATGTATTATTATTTTATTATTTCCCTTCTACGTGACTTTACCGAAAGAACCAAGAATATATCTGCCATTGTCCAAAGATGCTCACGTATCCCGCCTTCTCACACGTTTGCCTGTACCTCGTTCCCGAGAAAGGTGAATGTGTGCCATGACACTGTGCAAACGCTCCCGTTTCTGTGTCCTAATCAACAATGCGGCGAAGACGTTTTGAAAGTTGAAGGACCACTGTCGTCGTAAGACAACGTCTAGACAATCTTAGCTCTGCACATGACCGCGCAATACGTCCCGCAGGAACAGAATTGTTGATATTTAAAATGCAGACCGGGCATTGCGGACAGCGTGAAAACGATTATTCCTCTGTGCACCTTTTGATTAGGCCCCCTGATGCTGCAAAAATAAACAAAATTATAGACTCTCGGTGCATAGGTTGTCATTGAACACAGCTGTCAACCAAACAGCCGCACAAACTCTCATGGCGCCAAAGGAATTTTAATGCCCTAATTTCCTTTCCAACGCCGGCTCTTTTACCTTTTCAAGTCAACCCGCAGTATTCGCACTCTTACTAAAAGCTTCCCCGGTGGTCTATAAAGCATATTTACGTAGATATTTGTTGAACGCGACATTATTTTTGGATAAATAATGCAAACACGCCGAAAGCAAGAGCACTTGCAAGAGAAAGACGCATTTCAGAAATTTGGGTGGATCCGTAGAGGGTGCCGTGACATTGTCGTCAGAGGTTCTCTCAATTTTTTTCAGCGGCGGGTGATTGAAAGGCACTACCGGGATATGTAGGAGATTCACCAGCACGTAGCGGAAAGTGCACAACTACAATGCCGGCTGCACTGTAGCAAAATTAAATCAGTCCTTTCTACATAAAGCACTTCAAGATCTTAAATAATTGCTCATCTTTACAAACTCAATTATTGCCATCAAGCCACGTGCTCTCGCGACAAAAGGGGCGTAATGGATTTGTATGGAGACAAGCGGAGAGTTGTTGAGCCACGGTATCGACGCGCCTACGAGCTCAATTTGAAAATGCTTTTCTGCCCGCATCCTCTCGGCAGAACGTCGCAGGCTCGTTACTGCTCTGCGTGCTTTTCCTTCGAAAATCAGATGCTAAAAGTGCCAGAGCGCCGAGAGGTGTAAAGATGGCCAATTTTAGTTCAAATTTGCAGATCACATATATGTGAATAACACCTGACCAATTCATTCCCCGAAGTAAACAAACAATCGGCAAATACAAAAGCACGAATCAACAATGACACGAGTAAAAAAAGACGTTACATTATGTCTTTGTAACGATCTCCAGGGAACCTCAAATATAAACGCAGATGAATACAAATGATACTAAACTAGCATAATATAGGTCAAATATTTTTACGTGTTTGATTTTTTCATAAACAAACCTTGTTAATGTTTGTAGCAAAATAATGATCCTATTGTGCATATTTTAAAGAACTCCAAAAAGTAAGATACAGCCCAAATTGTATCCCGGCATCAAAACGGTTGCAGAAGTCCCATCTCTCTCACTCACCGATTCGAATATAAGACGCAACCCTAACTCTTGATTTCACAGTGCAGGGAAAAAACATTTGTCTTATAACCGATGAACACAGTATCTTCCATGTATATGTATATTCTCCATGCTTGCAACAACAACAACAACAACAAATACTTTGATACCTTTGCGTTTTGGAATTGCTACTCTAGTAGGGCTGTACCAGATTTATCCAGTGTGCGTCTACCACTCACAACAAAGCTGAAAATACTCTTTGGTTTTTTCCGTAAAGTGACGTAGATAGAAAATTAATAGATCACGACGTTTTGATTGCAACACAAGCAACCGTCATCAGGTGAGACAAACACAGCAGGAGAACTGCTGACTTTACCGAAAGAACCAAAGAGTATGGATTCCTGCAGTCACGAAAGCTTCACATCAAAGCTGAAAATGTGTGCTTCTGATGCCAAAGGTTTCATGTACTGAACTGTTGCTGCTGCTGTACAATTTTCTGCTTCTGTATATTTGCTGTTTCTGATACAGAAGGCACTTCAGTTGACATCAAGTGGTTCATACATCGTCGCAATCTTCGAGTAATAATCTGTACTCTGTATTCTCTGGTACACGAACAATATTATGATTTAGAATTCGTTTATTTTGGTTAGCTTTATTTTTGTTAGCAACTACATAAAGCGAGTGAGTTATTTTTTTAAAGTTTACTTTGGGTTAGATCGTCGTTTAAACATAATGTCAATTTTTTTAACAATTAAAAAAACTATTATTAGAAAAAATTGCATAAAGAATTGTTGTTTTACTATAACCATTATATATACAGTATTGTAAAAAATAGACTTATACCCCCATGATATCATCCAAAAGAAAGCAATAATGAATAATTTACCATCCTGTGAAATTCCCACTCATTGATTCGTTGTCTACTTTTGTGATCTTCTTGGTTCTTTGGGTAAAGTCACGTAGAAGGGAAGTAATAAAATAATAAAAATAAAACATAATAAAATACTTTTGTGATCTCGGGAGACCGGAAGGAAGGCGAAGCACCACGAGCCACAGCTGATAACGGAGTCGCAGCCGAATGAAGTTGAAATGTGAATTTTAATCAAAGTCGGTGGAAACCTCAAATCTAAGATATTTGTTTTATGATTACTTAAGCATGGTCTGCATTTAACATTTTTGAAACACCCACTATGTTCATACAATTGCATTTAAACAGGTGGCTTAAGTATAAAAGAAGACGTGATCCAGATTGCGTGCGTTCCAGCACACGTTAAAGTGAATTATTTTAAAGCCTAGAAGAAAAAGAAAAATGCTATGACATTGCATTTGTGTATTTTTTTTAGATTGCAGAATGTAATTATTATTATTAATATTTTTATTATACAAATCTTACCAAAATATAAAAGATATGACTATGAATTAATGCTTGATACACTTCATTATACTGGTAGGAACCACCTGGTTCCACCAGCCCACAGGGGATTATTGTGTCCGTCCATCCGTCGTGCATCCAAAAATGGGAGGGGTGGGGCTGGGTGGAGAGGGGAGGGTAGGGAGGGGCTGGGTGGGGAGGGTGGGGAGGGGAGGGTGGGGAGGGGCTGGGAAGGGAGGGTGGGGAGAGGCTGGATGGGGAGGGGCTGGGTGGGGAGGGGCTGGGTGGGGAGGAGAGGGTGGGGAGGGGCTGGGTGGGGGGTGGGAGGGGTGGGGCTGGGTGGGGAGGGGCTGGTCACCCCGTGGTGCCCTTTTAAAACTCAACGTTTAACCTACTCACGTCGGCTTGTGCCCGCCCTCACAGTCGGCCATATTTGCGGAATACACCACGCCGCTGTTGACCCTGGCCATTGACCGAGCAACCCAGCGTTCCTACCAGCTCCCTCTGCAGGAATGTGTTCATCAACCACGATGCATGGAGTGCTTGATGACGTCCTACCCAAGACCTTTCCATCCCCCATGGTCTCATGATGCAATGATGAATCCAGTTCCTGCACACCGGTTGATCTCATCGCCCCATCTCCATCGTGGTCATCATCTTGTCGAGCGTTTCTGTTACTATCCTTTGGCTACCACTTCATCATCAGTCTTGACCATCGGACATCGTTAGGGCGCCACGGTGGCGAGATGTTAACAACCTCACCTGGTATACAGGAGGTCGTGGGTTCCATCCCGCCCCCAACGCCTGTATATCTCCGGGTCCTCTGGTTTTTCTCTCAACACTTAGAATCAACATGCGTTTAGAGTATTTGGCTGCAATATATGTCCACGTCGTAAGCAAGTTCGTTGAGCTATCATTTGGTCGCTTCTGAAAAAGAGCTTAATAGCTCACTGGGCCTTACCTGATCAAATAAAAAATAGTTTTTGTTTTACTCATCCTTTGGAGCCGTGATGTTTCTTGCTCAAGCACGCTACGTTGTTTTTTAATCATCGACATGATGCCTCTAATTTGTGATTCATCTCTGGCGCATGTGGTGCTCTATCTGTCTGATACTTGGGCTGTTTCAAATCTTATCAGCGGCCAACATGAACCGTAATGAATGTTTACACTTTTGCTCAAGAGGAGATGTACCTCTTAACCAGGTCGAAAAGCAACAAAACGGAGGACTGAGCTATTAAGCAGCTTGATATACACATCGAGACCTGCATAGTTGAATTGGTGGCATGAGCTGCCACTAAGACATAACGTCAGCAGCCTTGATTGCCAAGAGAGTGAAACTTGAGAAAGAAGTAAACAAGAATTGCAGAAAATCAATAGAGTTGTCCACATTTTTAGGTTTCTGAATCGGCGAGTGGAAAGCATGCCTGACACCAAGCCAGCCCGCATGCTGCAGTTACTTAATTTCCAACAATAACTCCGGGGAAATAACCAAAACATGACATTTTTGATAAATTGAACAATATAAACCCCATGACATCATTGACCAGAGTAGGCCATTTGCTACCACTCATTGACATTGTTGAAAATTGTCCGCCTGTAACTTCGCAATGTTGGGCAAAGGCATCCCCAATTTTCTTCCATTCCTTAATTTTCTGAGTAGCTCCAGTCCAGTAGTGGCCTATGAACTCTTTAACGTTGCCATTTCATCTCTTCCACTATCTTCCCTCTACTTGTTTCGCCTTCCTTCAGTATCCACCACAAAGCGATGTTCTTACCATCTCTCGTCAGCCATTCTCATGGCACGGTAGGCGATGTACGGCGCGAAGGAAGTTCAACATACACACTCACAAACTCATGGAGCCTACTAACAATGCCACGGTCAATATTTCTACTACATGGAAGTTGAATAGCAATCCCCCACCCACATGTATGTGAGTGAGAGCACAACGAGTTGAATGTGTTCTTCCAATACGGTTTACGATTATTGGTGTGCTTAGTTGCTGGCTGCTCTGTGTTCTATGCTTTTGGGCCTGTGATCAGCAACTTCGATTTTTTTTTTCTTTATCTTGGAGGTAGCATGGTGGTTTCGAGATCATAGAGCCGATTCGGCATTGCTGATATCCTGGGTTTGAATCTGAACAGCCAACAGTCATCAAACTGGGTTCTCAAGTTGAACAAGTTCATGGTCTTTGCCTGATCACCATTGATTGCACAAAAATTACAATCAATACTAAATTTGGTTTTGCATTTCATTTATCAAAATGTCAGCTCTGACAATTATATATATATTCGTTTCACTGTCACGCAACAAACTATCTCCTCACAGAGTGTATAGAAAAGTGCCATGCATACTGTGTGAAGGATAAAACAAGGCAACTACAGAATGTTTATTTATTTATATAACATATCTTCCGCTCTGATACACGGGTCACACTGCTCTGCAAGATTTCGAAATTAGTTCTTCATATTATGACAGGATAGCAAAATCACAATTGTACTAAACATTGGGGGAAAAATCCAATAAAATGCAGTTTGAAAGTAAGGCCTTATGTAAAGCGAAAATGATTCATGTATCATTGTGATTTCATGCCTGAAACTTGCTTTGATGCAAATATTATCACATCTATTCTTATGCTGATGTGCTCTATCCGCACAGCTAAGTGATTCAGAGATGGCTTACTCGGGGCTGGTATTAAGGCTTCCAGTTTCCGTTGCATGACACGTGCTCAAAAGCAATTGTAGCAAACAGCGATCAAACATTGCTCAATGACCTGATTACATCACGCGCACACCGTACACATTGGTGTCACACCCTCTGAGCTGCAAGGTTAGATGAATCTCAGGCTATCGGAAGGCTTTTCTATGCTGTCGTTGTGTTTCTGAGCTCTGATTGGGGTTTTATGTAGACAACATCATATTGTGTGGTATGTGCTGATTGGCTGCCAAGACTTGCAATGTCTCAATACCCCCCCCCACGCCCACCAGCCCACCTCACCCCCTCCATAATCATTGAGAGCAGCATGCAAGAAATATACCATGTTAAAAGGCAGTCAGCCGATGCAACGCCAATTACATTTAATAACATTATAAGCCCTTGGTGGATTCACACTGCGCCTAAACTGGCCGCAATTGTTTGAAATTGAGCCTTTCTCAGTGTGAACATCCACTGACCTCGACTGCATTTTAACGGTGCTCCAGTAATTTCGAGCTTTCAGCCACCTCTGGGCAATGGCCACAATTGGGCCCGAGATGTGTACAGCAGTGGAGACAGCACGTCTCCAAGCAAGGGCCTCTTGTGAAGCCATCACTTGCACTTTTACGCCCCCATCGTTTTTCATACAACATATTTTGGGTGCACTCTTACAAATGCATAAATACGTGTATTCCTAAACTAAACTTAGTTTTTACCATGTAAGGTCGATTGATCTATATAGCTCTTTTTCAGATGCGACCTGGCCACAAATGATAGCTCAATGAAGTGGCTTATCATGTGGAAATTTATCGCAGTCAAATACTCTAAACGCATGTTTCTAAATCTGGAGTGAAAAACTGGAGGACCCAGAGAAAAATCCACGTGACCATGGGGAGAACATGCAAACTCCAAATATACAGGCGTCAGCATCGGGATGGAAACCACGACCTCCTGTATACCAGGTGAGGTAGTTAACATCAGTTGTGATGTTTGAAATATAAATTGCATTATAACTTTAAAAATGCTCATACGAAGAAAGGTAGACCTTTGTCGTTTAGTTACGAAAGAAACCAACCCTATCACGTGTTCGGAAGCTGGTGTTATTGGCGCGATTGAAGGTTACCTGGGTTAAATCTGTTGATTTTTTTAAGGTCAATCTCAATGTGGCTGTTGCCAAGAGTTACCAATTAACCTACCCATCAGCATGTGCATGTGTGATGAATAAAACCAACACAATGTGGTTCAGCAAAAATACAACCTGTTTGTGACTGTCAAATAAACCCTTATTAAAAGACGATAACAATAATAACAATAACAATGGGAAAAGCATGAAAAACTGGATTGCAACCTGACAATTAAAAAGTAATTAAAAAGATCTCAAATAAAATCTACTTAAAAAATCTGAAATCCAGGTCACGCAGTCAGTCCCCCATATAATTGAGCATGACTTACATAAGCAGTCTGCCCTCCAAACCGGCGCAAGCACTTTGTAGAATGTATCGGTCTTCTAAGCCTTGCTACCGACCTCCAGTGTCCCTTGGTCTCCGTATCCTCTGGCTGTAAATAGTGAATGTTGCTCATTGATGTCCATCACATTATCAGCATGTAGCTCAACCGCTCCAGGTGCACCAAGGACAAACGTCCTGCGAAGGATTACCCACAGGGTTGTTGCCGTCCAACACAAGTGCCCACAGAGCATGCGTGCAAAAGTCCAAAAATGCATCGCCTTCCGTGAATGTTAATTTTGCACTTAATCCCACGAAATTTGCCATTCAGGCAGCTGTGTTGTCCGTTGCAAGAGATCTGTCACGCGTTCATTGACAGCTCGGAAAACATTTGACACTGCGCACACACAAGCGCTGGCTCGGCGCTCAAGTTATATGTTATAAACCGACTGTGTTTTTCTTCCCCAGGCAGTTTTTTTTTTTAATTGGTAGGGTGTTACGCTTCATTATTTTTTTCAAGTGCGAGGTTTCAAAAGTAAAACTGACAGTTAATCTGGAATTAATTACATCGGCAATTCGGTTCATTTTGAGGATTGAATTTTCGAAGAAAGAAAAAAAATGGCTGCATTCATCCACCAATGACTAGGACAGATTTTTAATAACAGTCGTTCGGTTTCTTAATAACGCGCGTTAAGTGTCCGATATTAAAATGAACAGCCCACTCTTTTTTCCTGCAGGCACAACAGATAAACTACTTAACCACGCACTTTCTGAAAACGGTGAATTGAACTGATGGGATTGTGAATGTAATCATGACTTAATTAAAGGAGGACAACTGCCCTGGTGCATTGACGAGCACACTGGACTTGCAATCCAGAGGTTCACCAGTTTGATTCCATATTCTGGCAGGGCAGTCGAGAGAACGGCCAAGTTGATTAAATCTAGCCTCAACATTTCGATTTAAAGCGTTCGTGACTGCAGGGATTCATCTTCTTGGTTCTTTCGGTAAAGTCACGTAGAAGGGAAATAATAAAATAGTAAAAATAAAACATAATAAAATAATTCTCACGACGTTTAATAATTAATAAAATAATTCTCACGACGTTTCAGCGTCAGACGCTGTCTCCCCGACAGACCTGGTCTTCACCTGAGGACGGCTGCTTGCGTTGTGGCCGAAACGTCGTGAGAATTATTTTATGATGTTTTATTTTATTTATTTTATTATTTCCCTTCTACGTGACTTTACCGAAAGAACCAAGAAGATAAATCCAGCCTCGTCTGCTCACGCAGCAGCATAAACAGGTGTGCCACGGTTAGTCACTCGGTAGGGCCCGTGTGGTGGAGTAAAGTGTGGGTGCTCAAAGTGCACCTAGCGTGGCACAAGCGCCGTGTGTGACGTCACCGCCACTGAGTGGTGAATGGAAGCTTTTGTTGTGGGTACTCTCACCTCTTCCAAGATATCTGGTCACCGTGGAAGAGTAGGCCAAAACACCCTCCCGAGGGTATCTCCAGAGATTCCTCTAGTGGAGGCCCTTCAGACGGCAGTGGTGTGAGCAAGCACATTTCCCTTAATTAAAAAAAAAGTAATTTCCTCATTGAGTGTGGACCAGATTTTATATCTGAGCCATTGATGAAAATTCCACATTCCTATGACAGCGGTCAGTCTATCCATAACACAACCACTGTTGACTTTCCCATAGAGTGGTACGTAACTTATCAAGCCCAGAGGAATGAAGCACTGAGTCGATCTCCTGGCCAGGAATCGAATTTGCAACCATCAGATTGCAAACTGCGCACACTACCACTGTACGACCTGGACAGATACATACGTATCATTAACTCCCAAAAATAAATGCAGCGTGTACAAAATTCTTTGGTAATCGTCGTGACGGGTACTGCAAGATCCCACCATGTCCGTCCAGTGCTCGCCGAGTTGCACTGACTTACAGTTTACGAACGAACACGTTAGAAGGTTGACCTCGTTACACACAAAGTACTTGCCACAAATGAACCACAATACCTTGTTGATCTCGTCAAGGCGCATAAACCATCATTACACAAACTCCGGTCATCCTCGCAGTGGCTTTTGGCTGGCCATCGAACAAAGACGGTCACCGCATCAAGCGCTTTCCGATGCGCTTCTGCGGCCGTCTGGAACGCTCTTCCTTCCTACATTAGAAAGCCACTGGATGTATAAAATCTAAATTGAAAACTAATTTCTACAGATTTGAAGCTTTCGTGACTTCAAGGATTCATATTCTTGGGTTTTTTCGGTAAAGTCACGTAGGTAAAAAATTAAAATTAATTATACGGGGTCGGATCTCTTGGAATTTCTCATTTACTCGATACAGCTATCGTGAAGACGGAAGCTTGTGTTGCCTCCGAAACGTCGTGATTTTTATTTTATTTTTATTTTACTTTTATTAATTTTAATGTTTTACCTACGTGACTTTACCGAAAAAACCCAAGAATATAATTTCTACAGAACTGCTTTTTGTGCTACTTGTTGCTCTTGGCCAGCACCTCCGATTATCACGGTTGGCCACGTACGGTGCGAAATAATTTAAACATACATACAGTGAAAAAAAAAATAGTTTGTGACAAAGCAAGGACTGCTTTGCATTGTGTGTCACAATACTGTCAGGGTGAAAAAAAACGTGCAAAGTGATATCTTATTCTGTGCGAAGATTCTGCTCACTCTGTCTCCCAACCTGAGCATGCTTTGTATTATTAGATTGCAGTTTGTCAGTGCCATAGCAGTTAGGGCATGCTGATTGACTCGTGTTTTATACCACCCCCCCCCCCAAATCCCCCAACCAAAATGTATTTATTAATTGACAACTGTGCTTCGATGTGGCAGCCCTATGAAATGTACTTTAAAAATCCATTTTAAATTCAATCCAAAGGGAACATCTATATGGGGACGAGATGCCGTGGCGTTCGCAAGGTTAAAATATTCAGCGGAAAACGACGATACTCCGGCCGCCGGCACACGTGAACAGGCAGCCTCGATTCTTGCTGGGAGGTGCAGCTTAAGCATTAATCCGTGGCAGGGAGTGTACCGCAGACAGTAACGTTGTAATCACAACTCAGTCCCCGCTGACCCAGCCGCATAGCAGATGGCATCCCAGACATTCGCAGCCACTGGTGGGGGGTAGGGCGGATGATAAGAGATAAATCTGCTCAGTAACTGTTTTACTTACGGCTTACCCTGGGATTCACGTGATGGAACAGAAATCAATAGTGTTTCTTTTGCAAGGACACAAAGAACAAGTCGGGAAAGGAACGCCACCCCTTGGAATTTACTTCCGCTTTAATAAGGACCGGGGTTTCTTGGAGGGGCCGTCCGTTCATGCCGCCGCCGCCGCCGCGTCTCTGGGCGGTGAAAAAAACCCAACATGCACGTGCACTGCCGATAAATTGAAAGGCAATTGAGTGACGGCGTCAAAAGAGCGACGGATGAAACGTGAGCGTCTCTATGCTGAAGGTTGCGCATGGGCGCCACACGTGCGGCCAGCCGATTAGTGGAGTCCACGTTGATGAGCACGTGGGAATGATTGGCCATTCGAGTCGGAAATGAATTGCGGAATCAGCTATTCAACCGTGAAAAGCAGCTGTTTGTAATTAACCTTACCGTTATGGGTGTCAGACGAGACTTAAACAACAACAACAACAACAAAAATGGGCGAGCATTTTTTTTGTTTGAGTTAAAAGAAACGTTGACAACAATGCTTGTCATGCACGTGTTGCGAGCAAGGAATATTTAATTTCGTGTGTGTTGTGACCACTCCAATTACCATCATGCTATTTTCTGTCATACGTTTTAACAAACACGGGAAATTAGTTAATTTGGAGCTTTCGTGACTGCAGGAATTATTATTTGGTTCTTTCGGTAAAGTCACGTATAAAGATAAAATAATAAATAAAGTATGCTAGTATTTAATTTAATTTATTATTTTATCTTTATACGTGACTTTACCGAAAGAACCAAAGAACGGGAAATGAGGTCAAACACTTCATCGAGCTCAACTTTCCATTGGCTTTTGTGAGCAGAAACATGCATTAAATGTGCAATTATTTAAAATAAAAAAACAGGTGCTTAAAATTCAAAATGTAGAGATTGCAAGAGTGCACAAGAACACATCCAACAAAGCTTCGCGTGAGCTATAACGACTGCCTTATTACGGGAAAACATGTCTTTTGTACGCTGCATGTTGAGCAATAGCCCTCATTCATTCACTGACAGATAACCCTTCCTATCGCGTACACTGATTCCTAAATTATAAGGCAGTGTCCACGACATGACACTGACTTTTATCTGTGTTTGTGCTTCTTCTCGACAATTCTCTAAAAGGACACAAAGCAACCGATCGCGTTCCCCGACAAGGTATTTGTGCTCTTTTTCCAGTCCTTTAAAAAAAAGAAAATCTACGAAAGATATTGCAGCTCATCTGCTTAATGTACACCTCCGTTACTGAATCCCCTACTGCAATCCCCGGAAGGTTCTCCATTGATTTAGAAGCACCGTTGCTTCTTATTGTAAACGCACAGACTCTCAGCATGAATCCAAGGCAAAACAGATTGATTGATGTGTTTACGGCACTATCGTAACACACGCCAACGCACAACCATGTTATGATCGTCAGCATCATCATCCTCATCGTTGGCCATGGTCAATCCACTGCTGGATGGAACATCTCCGAGTTGCTGCCAACTCCCACGATCTTCTCAGATGCGTTCCATTCCTCGGCTGCCGCTGCTATTATCCATGACCCACAGCGATAATATTATTAATTCAAGCGATAATAGTATTCATTCAAGCGATAATATTATTCATTCAAGCGGCAATGTCCTGCCCAAGCCCACTTACTTTTCTTACAAGGCAAATAATAATAATAGTAATAACCAGACAACAATAACAACAAATAATGCATACTTTATGAGCATTTTAATAACTAAAAAGTCCGTATAAGTCAACGGAGGAAGTTCTCGTAACCTTTGTTTTCTTGCTGTATGCAAGTTTAGTAGTCCAATAACACTGTCGGTGTTTACGACTATTTTACAGTTTAAGTGAGTAATTTCCATGCAGTAGACCTGGGCTGTGACATGAAACACACTACCTACTATTTACAGACAATACGACAGGGAATGTAAACTCCTTGGTAATTCTGCTTTGAAATTATAATCAGACAGGGGTGGGATATGATAATTGGTGTTTTACCCTTTTATCTGGCAACAAAACTGACACCTTTTTTTACAAGGAGTCATGTTTACATAGACCACAATACCTGCAGTCATAATGCAAACAAAAACCATAACTCTGATAATTTATGCACTGTCCTTGAAGTTGATTGGTCCACACCCGAGACAGCTTTCCTTAGAACCTCGTCTCACATGGTGTTGGACCAGATGACGCCAAAAGGCGCACAACTCAAAGACAATGCACCATCAGAGTATGAGAGCTCGGGGTAAGTATTTACACCATTGGAACCTCATTTGCCAGTAACAAAATATGATAATTGGGATATTCAAGCATTCATTATTCCGGGGAAGGAAGGAAAGAAGGAATTGGAACGCATCCCAGATAACTTTCATCGAGGGGATGGAGCGATCAAATCAGCACTTGTGCAGGAGCGAGGTGCATTATTAACATCGCAGGGTTGTGAGAGATAGCAGTGGCTTGGGAAGGCCTTCATCCTGCAGTGGCTTGATCCATGGAAGATGATGATGAATTCCATTAAAAACGTATCATGTTGAACCTCTTTCGCAACGTACATATCCAACCACGCAAATCGGAGGCGTGACTCATGAGAGGTATTTTTGTTTCTTTTTTAGGTCTTATCTAATGCAATATCTCCACTGGTGAATGTAAGGTTTCCATCTTCTTGGTTCTTTCGGTAAAGTCACGTAGAATGGAAATAATAAAATAATAAAAATAAAACATAATAAAATAATTCTCACGACGTTTCGGCCACAACGCAAGTAGCCGTCCTCAGGTGCAGAACAGGTCTGTCGAGGAGAAAGAACCAAGAAGATGAATCCCTGCAGTCACGAAAGCTTTAAATCGAAATTTTAATTCTCCATGTTTATGCAATTTACTGTAAAGCGTACATTTACTTGTCGTTTTTTGAAATGCTCTTGTATAGGTTAACTTTGTTCTAGTTTGACAATACAATTAATGTTGTGGTCTTATACCACCATTTGGCCATTGTATGCACAGAACAGTACTCATACCGTACCGCTCACAATCCTTACTTAAGCATTACATTCGATTCAGAAAAAACTATCTGGAAAAGTGCATTGTGATCGATAATGCACCCAACAATGAGATGGAACACCGTGTAATTAAACGAGGTATTACATGGGTAACTCTCGGAGACTTAAATAAAATACATTTACCAGAAAATAAATAACAAGTAAAATTAACAACGTGAGATAAAATTTCGATTTAAAGCTTTCGTGACTGCAGGGATTCATATTCTTGGTTCTTTCGATAAAGTCACGTAGAAGGGAAGTAATAAAATAATAAAAATTAAACAATAAAATTCTCACGACGTTTCGATTGCAACACAAGCAATCATCATCACGTGTGAAAACCACAGCAAGAAAATTTGAATTTTTTTGAAAAAGTGGCTGTGCAACGTGGGGGCAATTGACGAAGTAGTTGTCACACTGGGAAAGAATTCATAAACAACCACCCATGTCAGTAAATTGGGTCGTTGGATCATATTTTTCCACACCCATCAGTTTGGGTTGGTGAAGGAAGTGGGCCAACACACGTTTGTGCCATCACTCATCACTGATGTTAGTTGGGGCTGCGAATGAAACTCAGCTCACTCGATTAAACTGCGCAATGCAGTAACCACCCGCACCGCTGCTTTTGCATTAATATTACTATTCATATAACCCTGGTCACGTACAACTGCACATACCCGGAGGAGGAGGAGGCGGGCGGTTACATGCATAGGCGCTGAAAATGCAACAATAACGTCGCTCTTGCATCTTGATTGTCACAAATTGGCATACCATTATGTTCGGCAGAGGCTGTAAAGAGACCGCTTTGTGTCAGAAAATCAAGAAACCCAATAGTTGCACACCAGGGCAGCGCCGTGCCACGCGCTATTGGCTCTGAAGAACTGTTGCAGATGAGATTACACTAGACTCCTGCGGTATCTAAATTGCAATCTTTCAACGAAAATAATAAACAAACGTTTAGTATTCTTTACACCCTGACATCAACAATGCTTTTCATTTACATGGGAAGGATTAACTAGGCTTCGAATATATTTTGTCTCACTCGCAATGGCGCATGCGTAGCCGTTGCTGTTGCCCCATGCTCCGTTTGTATTGCACCGTCTTATAACGTCTCTTTTCCTACCAACCAACCGACCACTCAGAAAACCATAAATCTCTCGTCAAACTCCCCTGTACTCGTCTTGAATATGTTCATCTTCACGTCTTTCAAGACTCACGAAAATAATCAATTCTCAGCGGTATTAACTTGAACGATGGGTGCCGTTAAACAAGCATGAGGTTCAGGAGAAACATTTTTAATGTACGATTTTTTTAGCCAACACACTGTTGTGTCAATTACGGGGGTTGTTTGGCCATACTTCCCCAAGCTGGTCAGTGCGGATTGTTGGAGGGGGGCCACAAGTTCCGCTTCAGACATCACACGCCACTGATGTTAGCCGTGGCGGGGAAGCGAACTCAGGTCGCCGGGTTCATTACGCAGTGTGCTAACCACTGCACCGCTGCTCCTCCCCATCTGAATTTTTTTTTATCTTTTGGAGTTAAGAAAATCAGAATTAGTTTTTTTAAGAGAAGCAGAAATGTATATAGTGCATTTGCAGCAGTATGGTATGATGGAAAGAGGTGCACGTGGTAGGATTGTCACCTGTCCTGGTCCCCCTAGTATCGTCCTTTTGTTGAGGTTGCTATGCTTGTAAATTGCTAAGGTTTCTCAGGACATAAATAATATTCCAGTTTGCGTCAGCTGTGCAATAATGCACCACTAAAAACAATGTATTTGCATGTTTAATTGCATCTTCAATTAGCATGGCTGTCGACAAATGAAATACAGCATACGCACATGTATTTTTTTCCTCTTCTGGTATAACGAGATATTTATCACCCCATTTTATGGAAACCCTATAACACGGTGATGTTTGCAGAAATATCCTTAAAGTAACAAGCATCTTCTTGTTGGCCTGTAACAACACTCAGGCCAGTATCTACACTATGGGGACCTCATTTGCCAGTAAAAATATGATAATTGGTTCTTTACCCTTCTATCTGTCAGTTTTGTTGCCAGATAGAAGGGTAAAGAACCAATTATCACTCAGGCCAGTGTTCATGTGATGCAAACATAGCCATGCTAATGTTTCACAAACACATTCCTGCGGAGGGAGCTGGTAGGAACGTTGGGTTGCTCGGTCAATGGCCAGGGTCAACGGCGGCGTGGTGTATTCCGCAAATATGCCCGACTGTGAGGGCGGGCACAAGCCCACCCAGCCCCTTCCCACCCTCCCCACTCAGCCCCTCCCCACCCTCCCCTCTCCACTCAGCCCGACCCCTCCCATTTTTGGATGCACGACGGACGGACGGACACAATAATCCCATGTGGGCTGGTGGCACCAGGTGGTTCCTACCAGTATAAATGGAAGCTTCTGTAGAGTCCGGCTAATAATTACTACACAAACTGGATAGTCCGTAACTGGCTATGTTCAGACTGCACGAATTAAATAACATAGCGACAATACTGTGGATCATTTTCGTGCCTCCTGAAGTCATATTGTAGCTACCGCATCGACAAGGCAGACTGGGAGCGTAATATGAAACATAAAAAAAAATAAAATGTTTTGCGGTACAACCAGAAAACGCATCAGAGGGTTATACAGCGCGTCTGTGAAAACCTCCACAATTAGTATTTTGCTAAGACGCGTGGAGACTTAATCCGACCGGGTGGTGCAGTGGTAGAACGCACGGCTCTCAAATCAGACGGGTGGTAATTACACGTTCGGGTCAGAGGTCAGAATCAGAAACATGTATTTATACTGGAGTAATCCGATGAGCGATAAAGCTCTTTTTCTCAGATGTCCAGTCGGGGCGGGTTGGAACGTTACAACAACAACAAGCAATAAAAAAAAATTAACCCGTAAAAACTAAGTTTTTCACTATAAATCCTTTATATGCGTGGCATCGGTTTTATTTTATTAATCATTTCTGTTTTTCTTGAGTAAGAGTTTCATTTTTATCACATTGGTATTTTAAATTAAATATGGACATTTTTTTTCCTAAAAATAAATTGTCACGCACAACGAGTCTGTGTGCAAAATGTCAGCTCGATTGGATCACGGGAAGTGGGTTAAAAAACGATCGAAGGATTTGCACGGTCGTAAGCGCGCAAGCAAGCAAGCAAGTGAACTTAATATAAAGGATTTAAAAACACGATAGGAGTGCTGAGCATAGGAAAGGTAAATACATCGCTTAAAAATGTAGAAATGAAACTAAACCATTATTTCTATATTTGAAGTTTTCGTGACTGCAAGGATCCATACTCTCTTTGGTTTTTTCGGTAACGCCACGTAGGTAAAAAAAAGAAAACAAATATATTAAATCACGACAGGACGCTTGTGCTGCTGCCCGAAATGTCGTGATTTAATTTATTTGTTTTCTTTTTTTACCTACGTGACGTTACCGAAAAAACCAAAGAGTATAAACCATTATTATCTTACCAGGTAAAGCCCTTCATCCCCCAAGAGGAGAAGGTCTAGAAAACAGTACCACTTTGTGAAGAAATCAACAGCAGATGGCTAAATGGAAATACTTACCCCCATCATAGGAATGTGGAATTCCAACCACTGACTCCTTGTTATAAATAGTAGATGGATACTAAACTAGGCGAGAAATTGCTTTGACTTTGAGACTGAAATATCGGTTCGTAAAACAATTGCAACATTTCTATTTTGTAATATTGTAATAGAGTGAATGGCTGTTAAGGAATTAATCCAAGCTAGGTTCAGCCAGTGAACAGCAGACACATATTGTTAAGTGTTGTTAATAGCCCTGATAGAAAATCCACTTTGTTCAGAGGGTTATATTTCAAAGTGCTTGCTGCCCGTAATTCCAGCATACATTGATTAATTTATTCATTACCTTTAGGCCAAAACGTGCCTCTTGGCAACACGACAATAATTGCGCAGTGATCTTATATGCCTTTTATGCTTTACTGCTGTCTCACTGGACAAATGCTTGCCACTATTGTGTACGATTTTGTGCCTTCCCGAACAATGAGTGTGCACCCAGACGCACACATCCATAAACACCAACACATTGCGAAAGGATTCATCATTAGCTAGGGGTGAGTGACAGCTAAATGAAAAGAGTACCTGGGGTGAATGCAAATAGAAGGTCAATTAGGCGTGCAGACAACTTAAAATGAAAGCAAGAATTCAATATTATTGGGAAAAAAAACATTTGCGTGCGTGTGCGTGTATTGCATTTTCGAATAATTCATAATTTGTCTGAAAATGTGTTGCATTATAACAGTTGCACAGAACAAAGACACGCAGGATGCATTTTAAGGGTATCGTTCTTTTGAACACGTTCTTTGTCTCAATCCTTGGATTGGGGGTTCGACAATCAGCGACAACAAACATCATTTTGACAACCACAATAAGCAATAAAACGTCCTATGTGATCTCTCCCCACCCAGATCTGCAATAGGCATTTGGTGGGCAGATCTTGTTCTCAAGGTCTTCATTTGGCTTCTGCAGTATGGCTTGACAAATATAACATGGATTCATATTCATGGAGTAACATGGATTGGCAGAATGGGCAACCCAATGCCACTTTGTATGTCGCTCAAATTATTAATATATCACTTCTAATTTATACAGCGGCTTCTTTTTATGTCTAATTATATGTCTCTCCAGAGAGTGTAATGTACAACCATCTGTTTTCGGGACTGTGTATGTGTGTATGTACGTACATACGTGCGGGGAGCGGTCGTTTAGCGGTTAGCACGCTGCGCTACGAACCTGGCCGCCCAAGTTCGATTCCCGCTCATGGTCAACACCAGTGACGATTATCTGAACCGGTCCTGGGCCTCCCCTAGGTCGACTCAGCCTCAAATGAGTACCTGGTGCGGTGTGTAAGGATCGCTACTGGAGAGACAAAGGAGTCCGGGCGTGGTGCTGGGCACCCCACCCCCTCGTGTGCCATGCCGGCTTTCAGAGGTGCTCGCTAACAGCACTTGCTCTAAAAGTATATTAAAGCTATACGGGGGATCTTTGTTTGTTTGAATACGTGCACATATTTGTGTTTGTAAAGGAGAGTGCGAGCATGTTAAACGTATGAGTGTTTTAAAGCGTTTATTTAAACGTGGACTTCACATAAGCGGTAACAGAATGGGACTCGTAATGAGTCTTCTAATGAGATGTTTTCTCCATCAGACACACACATCACTGGCTGGATGGCTGAGTGACTGGGTACAAATTATTGCACACCTGTCCAGGGCAAAGCACTGATGCCTGACAGTCCGGCAAATACGTAATTTGTCTGGCTGTCTAGCAAGGACAGACAATATCTGGTGATGGAAAGAAAAGGGAAAGAAAAACCGGAGATGGAGATGAAGAGAAAAAAATATATATAGGATGTAACATCCTTTGCAGTATATATATTAATTCTATGCTGATGGGCAAAAGAGAACGTTGATATTTTACCTGGCTGACATTCCTTCAGGATACTCATTAAATATAAACCTCACAGTAAGAATATAAAAAGATCAAATAATGTTATTTAGTTAGGAAAACCCCACTGAGTGCCAAGACTATTTCAAGACCGTCCTGCATTGTGATGTTTGGCCAGTTACATTATTATTCTAAAGTGCTGTTTTTATTCAAATGTAATTTGTTTATTTGCCAACGGTGGTCTATAACCGAATCACCCAGGACGTGTCGGATCTCGTCAGATCTTGCAAGCTAAGCAGGCTCCGAGCCTGGATAGTGCCAGGATAGGTGACAACCATGCACACAAAAAGGTTGCGACAGGGCTCGTTCGGGGCCACGTGGTGACCAGCAGAAAGCAAAACTGAGTTTTGTATTTTGTTTGTTGCAGCTACCCCCCCACCAACACCTCCGATGACCACGGTTGGCTACGTACGGTGCGAACAACAAAAAAGTTCAACATGCATGCATGCATACGGAGCGGCAAAGTCAAATGTTGCACTGTTCGGTTCCACATCTGTGCTCTCCGCCTTCGCCAACCTGCACTGCCACATGGACAAACAACCTCTTTGACCCACATGTGTGTGGAGAGGCACTAATCGGGCTGCAGATTGAAATATGGGAAGGTTTTGCTGCTGCTGCTGTTGTCATTTCAAACAACACACAACGGTAGCGAATTATAATACGTTGAATACAATTTAGAAGAACAAAAATGTATGCAGGAATAACGTTTTCACAGTCATAAGCCGATAACACGCAATGACGTAACCGTTGTAGATTTGGATCATTACTCTAGAAGATTTGGATCACTTTCGCTTGTAGTTCGCTCAATAGACAAGGAATACAGCCGTCAAACTTAGACGTTGTGCGTGTCGGACCAAAGCTTTGATCGACAGTGCTTCGCGAGTACACAGATTGAAGAAGAAGAAAGCGTTGCTCGATTGTTTTCGGAGTGAAACTCCGCAAGCAAGCTCGCGTAATGGACCGAGGAGAAACGCTCGCTGCACAGCATCGTGTAACTAATACGGCTGTGCAGAGAAATGCTTTTGAGTGAAGTCCTTCATCATTTGCCAGCTGTGGCTCATGGCGTTGTGTTGCGGTTATACAAGAGGGGAGGGGGGGGGGTCTCTCTCACTCCGCGGAGCAGAACAAGCATCAGCCGAGACCAACATGCTCATGCCCACTGACGCTCACGCATTTATTCAATGGATCACGCGTGCGCGTGCGTGTGCGCGCGTGCGTGTTACCCTACCTGGGGACAGCAGTCATTTTTCATGTAGCTTAATGAACGCACCGCATCACACGGCGGAGATGAAGGCGGAATGGAAACGGACGACGATGTAAGGAAAGCATTGCTGACCTGACGTTAATCAGTGGGACGGCGGCGAAGGCTTGCTGAACAGGTACAACCTCAGACGGGCAAGCGGAGCTCCCGCGCCTCCAATGGGATGTGGTGGAGGAGGGCGTGTAATTATATAAAAAGCAAAGCCTATGATTTCAAATCTTCGTGAGTATCTTTGTGATATTGGTTTGGCGAGTGTGCGTGTGTCGGGGCAAGCGGTAGTGGCAGCGGCTAGCGCGCTGCGCTACGAACCCGGCGACCCGCTCATGGCCAACACCGGTGACGATTATCTGAACCGGTTCTGGGCTTCCCCTAGGTCGACTCGGCCTCAAATGAGTACCCAGTGCGGTGTGTAAAGATAGCCACTAGGAATGCAAAGGCGGTCGGGCGTGGTGCTGGCCACCCACCCCTGTGCCGTGCCGGCCTTCATAGGTGCTCGTTAACAGCACTTGGTATAACGGGGCATCTTTGTCTTTAGTGTAGGCAAGAAAGTAGTGCATTGGTTCATGAATCTGGCAACCTGATATCGATTCCCGGCAATGGCTACGCATGGGTGGCGAGCGGTATTTGGAGCTGATCCTCGACCTCCTCTAGGTCGACTCAGCCTTAAACGAGTGCCTGTGACAGCGTGTTATTGTCAACAGTGGGGAGACAAAGGCGACGAGGCGTGACGCTGGCCACACGACCGTCTCTCGTGTCCCGCGCTCGCCTCTCAAGTGACACTCGCTGACAGCGCCTGCCCCCCCCAAAAAATCCGGTGAAATCCATTCGGCGTCCATGCACTGAACATCTTTGTAGGCGTGCAGACGCCACGTTGAAAAGCACTACTCACAGGGTGAGGTTCCCTTACACTTGTCAGCACAAAGAATTGTCTTAGTTTTTCTCTTTCACCCAGCTCTGTCCATGCCTGAGCCCGGTAATCAATCACTCCGAAACACGGCAGAGTAATTTGCACCTCAGCCAATGGCGCACCGGTATAGCCCAATCCTAAACAATTTCTCTCACGGTCATTGCTAAGCCTTCGGAATGAAGCCCTCTTGAAGCGCGGCGGTGGTTGCAAGCTCAACCGCGCCCAATGCTGTAATGAGCATAGGTTCTTCCAAGGTCCAATAATATAATGTGCGTATGTTTATGAACCGATGTATTGGTTTAAATTGGCGGGGGGAGGGGGGTTTAGATCGCGTAAATATAAGGACGCATTTAGATTTAACGACGCATTTAGATTTAACGACACATTTATATTGACGCGATCTTACCCCCCCCCCCCAAAAAAAAATTGCACCGTACGTAGCCAACCATGCGAATCGGAGATGCGGGGCGGGGGGGACAACGAACTAAACACAGAAAGCAGTTTTAATTGTGCATCATGGTACAATCGGTGTTGAGTGTTGTATTTACCTCTTTTGCAAGCAATCTGTTGTGTCAATGGCCTCTTGGGATTGGTGGAATAAAGGGAATAGACGGACTGACCGTCGATGTTCCCCCAAGCATGTATTACAAATTACAACGGCAATGATGGAGAGATTAGCCACCCAAACCGTTCAACCTAAGAAGGCATTTCTCAAGCAGAATAACATTTTCACAAAAGGTACCGAAATTAATATTTCACGGCTTAATTATATTGCATTGCGCCAGATTTATTTTTTTCATCGTGAATCTGTGGTTTTTTTACGTCACGTGGCATCTAACGATCACAGCGCTCATTCACGACATGTAAGACATTAGTATTTAGGACAAATGTTTCTTAATTTAATTGCTATTTTTATCTGCTATTGCGAGGAAGATAATGACTTTTTAATTGAAGTATTTAATAGCCCTGGACACGATCTGTCTGACTGTATACAAGGAACACGTCGTGTGATTGCGGTTTTGAGGAGGGGGTGTGGGGAATATTTCCAGAGTACGACGACGCGTGCTTGATCATTACCCCTGAGACATTTTCGCGTTGTTTATAAATCCATTCGCGTAACTTTTACCTCTATCTCTTTTTAAGTAACAACGCGGCGGGGGAAGAAACATCGTGAATGTATACAAAGCACATGTAAGTTGGTTGAAGGTTATGACTGAGCCGTTATTCACTACCGCAATCATTACTCTTGTGCACTGCTCAGGATGTACAATAATTTTCGCTCCACTCGCAAATACCGACGATAAATTAAACTAAATCTAATTTTGAGAATCCCAGCGGAGTCTTTTAGCAAAATCCAGTTGCTTGTATTACTGTAGGGCTCATTTTTTTCAGAGAGCACAATCCAAAAATCACCAGTCATCCCAATTTCATTACAGCTTTCCTGATTGTATTTTACCTTTCCCACTCTTTTTGGAGCATTCATCTTTATACCCCCCCCCCCACCATTTCCACCAATAAGCAGTGAAAAATAATCTTCAGAGGCCCTTTAAAATCCTTAAATATCCGGGAAGCTTTGGAGAACATTCTTAATGTAGTCCTTTACAACTAAACGGATATTTTTGTCTGCACGTTCATTTTATTTTAACGTGAAAAAAACCCTAAAAGATGGAGGCTTAGATGAACGGATAGTCGTTTCTATGCGTTCCTCTTGGTAAAACCTAGTCGTCCATTACCTCCACGTAATTTTTTTTTCTGCTCGTTTTTATTTTACATGCATATTTCGCGAAAAGAAAAAAAAAGTATTTGTCATAAGCACGCATGGCAGCCTCACGAGGGCAGCCACTCTCTTCTCACGAAGCCTCCTCCCAAGGTCGTGAACGGGACCACGCACGCGCTGCAATTAATTGTCCTGCACTGTGCAGCTCACGCCTTAATTTCTGAAATGTGAGCGCAGGTTCAAGGTGCGAGATTTGTCCGAGCGCCCGCGTAATCAATGAAAAAGCTCGGTGACTCTTTCCAGCACGAGCCCACACTCCATCACACACCACCTTGGCTTTCTAATATCTTCCCGCGCATCAATTTGGTTCAAAGGTCAGCCGAATACAAATATGTCATTATTTACCCAGATTCCGGTTTCTCATCGTGGGGTTACGTTCAAATGGGGTTATTTTCTCCGGCATACGAAATGGAACAATTGTTCGAGCTAGGCCAGCTTGCTCGGCGGTAGAGCGAGTAACTCACAATCGGAAGGGAGCGAGTTGAAATCCTGGTTGGGGATTGACTCAGCGCATTATCCGTTTGGCGTCAATAAAATGAGCACCACTTTGGGGGAATTCTGCAATGTTTGTGCTGTGGATAGACTCGCTGCCACCACAAGAACGCAGAATTGTAATGTACGCATGTATGTTGAACTTATCTCTCACCGTACGTAGCCAACTGTGCTAATTGGAGGTGCGGGGGAACGACAAGTGCTCACGTGAGCAGCCACTCTGACTTGATAGAGCACTGCCAACGAACGTGGCGGCAATGTGTCTCGTGCAAAGGGCCCAAACAGCCATGGAAAAACCCGCTCCACGGAAGTTTTTTTAAGGCAATGTTGCCGATGTAGCAAAGTATGTGTTCACATTGGCACAAACGCAACGGGGCTCAAGAAAGAAAAAAAATTTACCCGTAAAAACAAAGTTTTTCACTATAAATCCTTTATATGCGTGGCGGCTAGAGTCCTCTCGTCCTCTGGCTTGAGATGGCTGCCACCTATGGGTCAGATGATTGCTTGCCACCATTAAGCAATTGGTAATTAAATATAATTTATTTTTTCCTAAAAAGTGTAAAATTTTGGGAAAAAATTTTCACGAAAATAAATTGTCACGCACAACGAGTCTGTGTGCAAAATGTCAGCTCGATTGGATCACGGGAAGTGGGTTAAAAAACGACCAAAAGATTTGCACGGTCGTAAGCGCGCAAGCAAGCAAGCAAGTGAACTTAATATAAAGGATTTAAGAAAATCACATCGCACGGTGGCAATGATGCCGATCGAGATAAACAGACGCTACCACAGCGGACTTAATAATATAACACTGTCGCAATCTTTCCATAAGGGAAAACTTTATCATAAAAGATTTTATGAAAAGGCTAAACTACTTATTCTTTCTGTAACTATTTATATCAGCGCACGATGCAATCTGCAATGAATAGTACTTTTGAAGTGTTTATTTTATTTCAAGTTAATGATGTGAGACTCTTTCAAATAAAGCATACATATTTAATGTCCTGATAAATGTACAAAGGAGAAGTTTCATTGCCGTCAATTGCACTTGGCCATGCCATTTTGTAGAGTTCTGGATTTTAAAAGGATGATATATAATGAACACACTCGGAAATTGAATTGTTAAAATAACTATAAAATATATTTTTTTCAAACAAATTTACTTGCATGGGAGATAAATATTGCTGGTTTCCTTCTAAATTATATCACATTCTTTATTTATTTTATTTTCACATGATAATGTGTAACGCCACACATTTTAATTGCGTTATATATATTCAAAGAACATGCAGAAAAAATTACTATATTTCGTAAAAATAAATACATGTCACGTCATCGAAAAAGGGATTCCTAAGTGTCCTGCAATGGTATGCATGGATAATTTTAAAGACTCTTATAATCAATCCAGACTCATTTTTATTTTGTGTAAAATTAATTTTGAATTCATATTCATATGTATTGGTATTCAAAGCTTCTTTGTAATCAAGACACACTGGTAGATGATACAATTTGATTTGTGAATCTTTGTGGCAGTTGAACACATATTACATGTATGTTAAAATGTTACTTTTTTGGTAAATAAAAACGACATCAATTTCAAATCTTGATCACGAAATGTATCTGTGAGGGCTGCTAATGAGTTGTTTTTTTTATTCTGTTGTAGCAGACAAGGCAACAGAGAAGCAAATACAGCTATAGAATTAGTGGGACCTTGAAACACAAAACATATCATACTCATTCTACTGCAAGGACACATGCATTCGCATAACTCTCTTTAGTTATTTATTTTATGCTACCTTCTCATTGAATACTTTCAATTAACTGTTTTCAAGGTACTGAATTTTTTTGTTTTGTTTTTAAAATGCATGCTAAAAAACGATTGTGTATCCCCAAAGTGCATAGCTCATTTCGTGTGCGTGTTACATACCTCAGGTAATATCTCAGAGAAAAAAAAGGTCAATGCCAGCCCAATACTTTTCTGTATTCTTAATGCTGTAGTAGTGGATTACAAAGTTGCATAATCTTGGTGAAAGGGATATGATTTCCAGTGATGATTACTATTGTTATTTTACAGATTATCTTTTTTACAGCATGATTGCCTATTTGACTGTGCAAGTGTGAATAGCGTTTGGACCAGTCTCACACAAAAGCAATGTTTATTTTAAAAAATCCAGCAATGTTTGACAATAGTAAAAACAGGTGCTTCCAATAGTTTTTTACCAGAAAACTGCACAGCACTCTAAAAACAAAAACTCGATCATTATTTATCTTTACTAAATGAGGAAAACGCTATTCAATAATCATAATGCATGAAAATTGTCATAAAAGTGCAAACTGGCCAGTTTGGTGAAGAATGACCCACCCCCAAACTCCTGCTACTCTACTTATTTGGTTGCATCAGTCGCCACACCCTATTAGTATGCCTCTTTAATTAAAAATAAACATACGAATAGTGATAGAAATACTGCAAATTATCTACCCAGGAAAGCCTCACCGAGTCTCAAGGCTTACTCTTCAATGAGAGTCCCGCTACATTGGATGAGTGTCTGGCATTTGGGCGGATTCATCTTCTTGGTTCTTTCGGTAAAGTCACGTAGAAAGGAAGTAATAAAATAATAAAAATAAAACATAATAAAATAATTCTCAAGACGTTTCGGCCACAACACAAGTAGCCGTCCTCAGGTGAAGACAGGTCTGTCGAGGCGACAGCATCTAAAAGAAAACACCACCACGCTGTCGCCTCGACAGACCTGTCTTCACCTGAGGACGGCTACTTGTGTTGTGGCCGAAACGTCGTGAGAATTATTTTATTATGTTTTATTTTTATTATTTTATTACTTCCCTTCTACGTGACTTTACCGAAAGAACCAAGAAGATGAATCTCTGCAGTCACGAAAGCTTTCAATCGAAATTTGGGCGGATGTTAGAGGACCCTAGAAAAACCCCAAACGGATCAGAGGGCAACACTCAGCACCGCCATCTCCTGGCCCATCTTGCAGCCTCACAGCTACAATACTTGGCAAGAGCCTGGTGGTCACCCATCCGACGACTAACCTGAGTCAACCCAGCCAATCTATTCCTTCTAGATTTGAAGCTTTCGTGAGTGCAAGGATTCATATTCTTGGGTTTTTTCGGTAAAGTCACGTAGGTATAAAATTAAAATTAATGAAAGTAAAAAAAAATCACGACGTTTCGGAGGCAACACAAGCTTCCGTCTTCAGGTGGAACCGTCACAGCACGCTCGCTGTATCAAGTAAACCAGTATATCTACGGGGTTGGATCTCTTGGAATTTCTCATTTACTTGATACAGCAAGCGTGCTGTGATGGTTCCACCTGAAGACGGAAGCTTGTGTTGCCTCCGAAACGTCGTGATTTTTATTTTATTTTTATTTTATTTTACTTTTATTAATTTAATTTTTTTACCTCCGTGACTTTACCGAAAAAACCCAAGAATAACCAGCCAATCTACCAACAATTGGCCTTTTTTTATCGTCGTGTGACCCTAAACAAGCAAACACACTGCAGATGTTTCGGTCCACGTGTGTTTTCACGGAATGATTCAGTGTGTGCAAAAAATGTTGCGACAATTATGAATTGTCTCAGAGAATGTGTGACATGGTACACATTGTTGAATGTGCAAGCTTACATATTCAACCATACATTTTTATGCATACAAAAATGTAAACCAATATATTCTAATATATTCATGATATGGCCTCTGCAGATCAAACGTTCACTTACATTTGCAGTGAATTATACTGAAGACAACTTTGTAAAATGTAATTAGGGTTCCATAATTGTTTATTTTCTCCTTCTCACCCATGAATGCTGTTATAATGCTCATCACACGAAACCATGTCACAAACACGAGAGTTAATACTTGCAATGCATACTATTAGTAATTATTACATTGCAATTCAATGCTGGATGAAGGCCTCTCCAAGCCATGTCAGCATGAGTTCGGTTGGCCATCCTTCACCACACTCGTGACAGAGGTGAGGGGCGGGGGAGAGGCTGGTTTTAGCCGTGGCTGGGAATCGAACTCAGGTCAACGCAGTTCAGAGTGGAATGCGCTTACCGCTGTGGCAACATTCACTCCATTAGCCTATTACCCAGGGATGCTGTAGCTGAGCTGGTTATGCATTTTTTGGGGTTTTAATTAATATCACACAAATTCGGTAGAAAACATTTTCTACGAATTCATATCTTGCTGCCTCTAAATGTCAGTCGCTCCACTTGCAGCGAAAATGAGAAAATTGCACTGCGCGTGGGCGTAAGCGACCGTGTGTGGTAAACTACAAAAAAAATAGAGCATCGATTACGCTAAAACCTTCACAAACGCTGTCAGAGATGCCTATCACGAGGTTATTAAATTTTCAAGAGCGGATATAAAACCGTTTGGCTAAAAACAGCGAAAAACTTAAATGAATCAATAATTGTACGTGCCTCCTGGACGCAACGTACCGGGGGTACAGTGAACCAAGAGGGCCCAGAGTCTCGCGAAATCGCTCTGAGGAGCAGAGCCGCAGGGAACCCAAGGAGACCAGTCGCGATGCTTTTTTGGCAGCAGCCTCCTGTCTTGGGCAAAGCAAACTATGCCCCGTTTCTTCTTTTCCCGATTTCGGAGTGCGAATTATACATATTTTGTTGTTGTTGTTTTGCTCGGTATCGTTTCATGTAGAAAATCATGAATAAATGAACCCCGCTCATACAAAAGTAATCGTGGTCATGCAAATCTAGAGACATGCACTGCTCTTTAGAATCAATAATAGGCAGTTCTTATTTCTACAGCTCTATCGATTCCCTATGGGGTTTTTTGTTTTTGTTCCGGGCATGAAGACGCAATGAAACATTAACAGTAAAAAAATTAATGTAACCTTGCACCGTGTGCACGCACGTATCAACTACAAATAACATACTTGGAATTGCACACAGCTGAGATGTGAGGACTCATTTCGTGACACTGCTTATGATGAGCAGGGTCAGATGTCATTACAGATAGAGGGGACGGTACTAAACAAGTCTATTGACTGTATTTGACTCGTGCATGCACAGTACAGTGGGGGGCTTTCAGAAAAGACAATGCAGTATCAGTGTGCACATATTTAGCTCCGACTGCATGGCCTATATCAGACATCTCCAAAACGAATAGCGATTTCCAGCCGTTTTAAATTCCAAATGTTACCACTCCCCCCAGCTGATAGCAAGGCGAGCACATTCCCTGCACTTTCATTTTTGTAAAGAAAAATTATTGACAGCATTAACCTTTCAAGTAAGTGCCCGACTGTCTAAATGCTAATGACGTAATGTAACATGCCGTCCAATTGGGTGCATCTTAAATGGTAGGCTTTTTGGTACGCTCACAAGCAAAAACGGTAGGTTTACGGACAATTCCAAGCATTAGTATACGGGCCATCTTCCAAATTACAGAAGCAAGAATTTGACTTGGTAGACTGCGTGAGGGATAATTTTGCACAATCTGACCACGAGCTTATTTGCCACGTCTGTCAGCAAATGCGAAAAGAAGCGTAAAGGCACAAGCCGCCTGGAGACAACACATGTTACAATGAATGTTAATAATGCTGCATCTTCGTTGTCGAACCCGGGGAAACTTTTCTAGAAATGTAAATAAAGTTTTGATTTAAAGCTTTCGTGATTGCAGGGATTCATATTCTTGGTTCTTTCGGTAAAGTCACGTAGAAGGGAAATAATACAAATAAAACAATTCTCACGACGTTTCGATTGCAACAGAAGCAACCACACCTGATGATGATTGCTTGTGTTGCAATGGAAACGTCGTGAGAATTTTATAGTTTTATTTTTATTATTTTATTATTTCTCTTCTACGTGACTTTACGGAAAGAAACAAGAACATGTAAGTAAAGGTAAGAACGCAGCCCTGCAAATTCCTTTATATGCCACTGCCGACAAAAACAGCCTCCACTAAAGAAAGCTCTAGAAAGGCCCTCCAAAGGGTATTTGGGCCTATTCTTCCACAAGCGACCTGCCGATCAATTAACTGCGGCACTGTATACCCATTTGTACTGTTGGCTGGACAGAGATGGGGGGGACAGGGGGGAGGGAGGGGAGGGATTTAAGAAACTCTCCCCTTGTTTCAACTACCGTGCCGAGAATGTTAAATAAATAATACATGATCCTTTAAAATGCTACAGCGTGACACGCATTCTGGGATTGGATCACAAAGAGACGGGAGTTAGCCTTTGAAAGGGGGCTTTGGCATTAAACCGGAGATGCTTGTTGGCCAAGGGCCCCGTTCGGTTTGGATCGCACGGGCATCTTTTGTGGCTCGTTTCTGGCCACAGGGTGGGGAGGGCGGCGCTGCCATCTCGTTGAGACTTCATTTAAAATCAAGTGAGCGTGTTACAAGATTTACTTACGTACTTAATAATTCAGAGAGAATACTGTCCAAAAAACTGGGCAAAATGGCCACGCCGTGCAGTAAACGAGGGTAGATATCGGTTATATGACCACCTGCCTACCCTCTATGCCCCCTCTTTAAACCCATCTGGTCAGCATAGATGAGAAGATTAAATGCCCTCTGAAATGGATCAAACGTCGTATGTCTGCTTTCCTGATATCCCTAGTGATGATGCTGAATATGATGATGTCTTTCAGAGTGCATCCCTGATGGAATTCAACGTGGCAAGGAATGGGGTGTTTGGCTCTACATTAGAATTAAGATGAATTCACATTTGGCAAGGCTCACGCTTGTCATGCTATGTGTTCATTTAGACAATTTTCAAGCTATCCTGGGAACTTGGCAAAGCAGAAAAGTGGCATCTGCAGTGTTTACTACATGAAGAATTCCCCTTTGGTTTGGTTCGTAACTTGGTTTGTAACATCCGTAAATCCACACCAAATAAACTTGACATGTAGCTCCCGGTGAATGTTATATACAGCAACGTGGTCACTTGTCAGTGAAACGGGCATCACTTGGAAATGTTTTATTTCACGACAAATTTCTAAGAGATTTTACTGAGTCATAGACGATGCACCAATTCCATTTTGTTTGGAGCAGAAGTTATATATATAAAAAAAGATGGGAGTGGTGGATATATGTCAATAATTAAATTCCTGTAGACAGCAATTGACACTCAAGATTACCAATTCCTTACAAAGTCCTTTACCTTTTCATGCCTTCCCCTTTCGAAATGTCTCGCCACATTAAAACGGCAGAATCCTTTACGCAATTATTTCGTTTTATGTACGCGTCTTCCCTGACTGCTGCGGTTATTTCTAACGAGCTCGGGGGAGAAAAAAAAAACCCGCTGCAAAATGCCACATCTTGAGCGTGGCGTTTTTCGGAAAGGGCATTTTCCCGGCCCTCGACGTTCACGCCGACAAAATGAGCGGCCCACTGGCAGTGTCCGCCCTCTGTGGGGGTTTGCCATTTTTTTGCGTCTGCGTATATCTCCCTGGCGCGTGTTCAGTTTTGTACCGTGTGCCGTTCGGCTTCGTCAAATAATGAAGGCACCACGAGCCGTCTCGGATCCCATGCGCTTAATTTTAAAACAATGGCAAATTTAACCCCGATGACACTTGGAGAGCTGGAGTTCAAAAGGACTCACAAACAAACACCTTGCGAACGACCCAACGCAGAAGATCTCTGGGTTTGTTCTTCCACGAAGCTCATGGTGAACCCTAAACTGCATCCGCAGAAACTATGGCAGATGCCGATACCCGATGCACAAATGGAAAATTAAAAATTCTCCAGTGTGCGACTGTGGTCATCCAGAACAGACTGTGCAACGAATAACGATGCAATGCCCGATCCACAAATACGAAGGAGGCATCACAGCGATACACCACTACTCCTGATGCGGTTTTCTGTCTTGACCACCTGCATGTGAAGTCTTAGTTGTTGCTCTGCATCTGCATCAGCCGTACAAAAGGGGGGAGGATAAACTGAGGAATGCGAACGCCTGGAGAAGCTCCCAGCACGTGGAGCAAAACATCGGACAACGTGCCAAACAACGTGCGTGCACCTTCCCGCAATAAACCTAGGCTATAAGCGTTGCGAGCATTTGTAAAAACGCACAACCCAAAAGCACACTGGAGAGCCACTGGTGGCTGGGGTGTGACATCCCACCGGCGCTTGCTGCAGCGCTCGCCAGGCACAACACTGGCTCGTACGCAGCCTTACTTCATTGGTTCAAACTGGAAAGCTATTGGTGTGCTTTGAAAATGTAATATAAAGTCAGCCTTACACAGGAGCCAAAGTGCATCTTCTTAAAGCATGGGAAAATAGCAGCACACTCTCATGGAAGGAAATGGAATGTGCCGCAAGTGATGCACAGTAATTCTCAGGCATCTGCCGTGCTCTGCAATGAATTTGGTACAATGGTCGTACAAATGTGAGCGCTCTTCATTGCGTTGTTATCTGGATTGAAGTCCAAGATATGTGCAATATTGGAACTATTCTTTGTAGTTTCCAAAAGAAACAATGCTTCGTGTTATTATTTTTGGGTTTTCTTGTGCTTTGTAAAAGTGTTTTTTTTTTGTAAGCTGTGTTATTTGAAATAACTACCTCGGCATTTAGCTACATTTAAAACAGGTCACGAAAGAAAACGTAAAGCAATGAGAAGAACCTGGGATGCAGGAAGAAGCCTGTCAAATACGGTTACTGACCTGGTTGAAAATCTCTCCATACGTGCATGAAACCCAAAGGCAAATGCGGCTGGTCCTGATCCAGACAATTAGCGTGCACCTTCAACAGAACATGTTCAATAAGAGGACCAGAGTCTAAGGAGAACAATGCATGTAATTGTTATATTTCTAGGGATAACAAACTGAGTGCTTATAACACGATTTTATATGAGGTAAATGTAATCCTTTTTTTACCAGATAAATTCAAACAATGATGGTTAATCCGTGTGGCTTCAAAGCCATTGGAGAGATACTCGTATACATACTTGCACACGTATAGTGGATTAATAAAAGTTTCAATAAATAGTAAATTTCAACCCCTGGTCAATGCACTGCTAGATAATGACCCTCCCCATACTTCACCGCACTGGTCAGCAAGTGGGGAGGACCTACCCTGCCACCGATATTAGCCATCACCGGCAATCGAACTCAGGGCACAGTGTTCTACTCACCGCACCACTGCCACCACTTTACCCTGAATTACTATTATTATTAAATCAATTGTAAGCAGTAATTGATAATAAACCACGAACATTTTTTTAAACATTAAAATTAATTCTGGCTTTAAAAAGGATATGAACATTATATTTCCACCACTTTTTTTTCAAGCATCTCCTTCTCAAAAGTTTCAACTCTCTCTAGGGTAGATAAACGCACATTTTATGAGCTAAAAAATACATGATACAATTTGATCTTTCTCTGGGGAGAAACTAAAACCGTACAATGTCAAAAAAATTAAGAATAATAAAATCCCCGCTGCCTCGCCTCCCATTTTGCCCGTCATGCTTCCATAACCTTGCACCGATTCAGGCCCACAGCTCATACCTATTCTACTAAATCATACAATCCCCGGTGCGGTTAAAACACTATTATGGTTGCCCCCATAAAAATAAAAAATCCTTCCACTTTCATCAACGCGAGGATTGTACTTAATCCCCGCTTGAATGTGGAAGCTCTTTCTAAGCCCGTTGCTGCGACCACCATTGCACTATTCGGATCACGTGACCGAATCGGTGGTAACAGACACTCTTTGCGAAGTTAGTGTGAAAATTACTGGGAACTCAAGCCAAGAGTGTGCAGGTGTCTCAATGAATCGATCAACACTGTGCTCTAAGCCATCGTGTTCTCTCCCTCCCTTCTTCCGACGCTGCAAAGCAATGTTGTTGTTACGCTGCATTTTACCTTGTCATTTCACATGCAATTTGCCGTTTCTTACTCACGGCATAAAGCCCCGTGAATATTGGCGAGTGGCATGTCTTTCGGCTCTTTAAAAATCGATGCGTTCAAATCTTACGCCACCCCCCCCCCACTACCTCCCTCCATAGCAGCGCTATCGCAAGTCAGCCAGCACCCACGGATGCATTGTAGCCTTTAAAAATAACCATTGACTTTATAAATTCCCAAATGGAAATGCAAGATGAAACATAACCTTCAGTAGTATTGGCAGTCTGCCGCCGATGCTCGTAACATGGCATTTTTATATAAAAAAAATATATATAGAAAGAAGATAAAGAGGGCAGCTTAATGAACAAAAAATCTGCCTGCAGAGCGCAGGACTTTTAAATTAACTATATGCTAGTTGAGGTGTTGCAATTAGCTTACTTGTTAGTCCCGGATTGCTGGGTATCCTGCAGAAAACTCTTTGTGAGATTGGGTCATCACTTGCCAGTGCCAGCCAAATTACTGCACTCACAAAGGAAAATATTCATAATTAATTGAAAAGGGGGGTTTCAAAAGGGCAGGGTTGGTCAACTGCGTGTCTATGTAATTGCTTCATTACCAGGGTTTGTTCTTCACAAACTATACCGCCCAGAGTACAACGCTCCATTTAAGCCAGAGGCAGGATTTTCACATTGCTATAAGAGCAGCTCCGATATTAATACATTGAAAGGTTACTCTGTATGCAGGCTACGAGCAAGACCAACAATGGATCAGACGCCAGCACACTCCTGAAAGTGATGTCATAGGATCTTTAACATCAACTTTACAGCAAACAGCACGCTTTGGTAATTCCCCGTAGAAATTACCGGGCGACTGCAGGAATCGACCCATCGACCCCGCACAACCCGGCTCAGCTGCAACAATTCAACATTCATCAGGGCCTGCAGAGCCCAGCTGTTGCCCATGCGTGTTCTCTATTTCAATTATGCACTTCCTCTTGGCAGCAATACGACCATCGTACGTACCGCGGCAAGGCGCATGGCGGTGGCTTATCGCCGCAGAAGGACCCCATGATGAGCGTACGAGGATTATGCACAACGTGCGTGCAAGTACGATCGCACTTGCATGGCCGATGCCTACTGTGACAGTGGTGGCGCAGTGGTTAGCGCAACTGTGCTATGAACCCAGCGAGCTGAATTCAATTCCCAAGCCACAACTAACGTCAGTGACGAGTGATATCTGAACCAGTTAGAGGCCCCCCCCCCCCACCGCCCGGAGTGCACTGATCAGTGTGGTGAAGTATGGTCAAAAAACCTCAAGATCGACGCGGCGTGAGAATGCCTTTATACAACAGTAGACTGAATATCGTACTCAAAAAAGGTGGCAAAGTGGTTATCGCACTGCAATATGAACTCATCGGCCTGAGCTTCAGTCTCAGCTATGGCTAATATCAGTGGCATCTCAATTGGTCCTGGGTTCCGTCTAATGCATAACAGTGTATTGCGTCGTTGATGCAAATTAAAAGCTCACAATCTCTAAGGAAGCACAGAAAAGCTGGAAGGCAGACCAGGCAGTGAGCTGGCGCCAACAATTGCCCTTGCTTTGCGGTTCACTATATCCATGAACTCCTCTACTTACGAACATTCGACTTACGAACATTCAGAGATACGAACAAACCTGTCCGTATGTCCAGTTGCCTGTACAGATCTAGAATCGTAAGTTGAACTGCCGCGCAATAGATGGCGGTGGTGGCATCTACATCTGCAGAACGTGAAGTGCAAAACATGACGAACCAGTGGCATATACATCTACAGAAAATGATACAACGTTTAAAGCCATTCCCGTGTGTAGTGTACAAGTCGAACAACGTGTTTGGAATCGACAGGAGTAAAGTTATGAACAGACCTCCTCCTACGCATTTCGCAAGTAGTGACTAATCCCATATCTGCATTTCCCATAAATATGCTAAATTCCTATTGATATGCAAATTATTGTGTCGAGGCGCTCTTCCCCCTCCAACCCAGCTTAAATATACGCTCCAAGCCTGGGGTGTTTCATTCAGACGCTGTCTTCCCGACAGACCTGTTCTTCACCTGCTTGCGTTGTGGCCGAAACGTCGTGAGAATTATCTTATTATGTTTCATTTTTATTATTTTATTATTTCCCTTCTACGTGACTTTACCGAAAGAACCAAGAAGATGAATCCCTGCAGTCACGAAAGCTTTAAATCGAAATTTAGACCTCTGGAACCTAACTCGTGCGTAAGAAGAGGAGTCCCTGTATCGTAGTTTTCAGACCATTAACATGTGTAGGAGGAGACCGGAGTACCCTGGTGAACCCCACAAGTGCGAGGGTGAAACACTGTATCCCATACAAAAGGGGAAGACGCTATGAGTTCACATTCTGCGGGACCGCCTTCCCCGAGCTCATAAGGGTACGGTCACCTCGACGCGCACAGGTGTGAAGGGAGCATCACAACATTTTTTTTCGATGTAAAGCTTTCGTGACTGCAGGGATTCATCTTCTTGGTTCTTTCGGTAAAGTCACGTAGAAGGGAAATAATAAAATAATAAAAACAAAACATAATAAAATAATTCTCACGACGTTTCGGCCACAACGCAAGCAGCCGTCCTCCTTCACCTGAGGACGGCTGCTTGCGCTGTGGCCGAAACGTCGTGAGAATTATCTTATTATGTTTTGTTTTTATTATTTTATTACTTCCCTTCTACGTGACTTTACCGAAAGAACCAAGAAGACATCACAACATTTGTGTGATCCGCCAACCCTTGCTGCCTCCACAGTGCTGGGCAACAGGTCACGTGATTCGCCACCACCGCTATGGCGTGGGGGAGGGCCCTTTATCCAGTCGTGGATTCACAAGGGACTGTAAATTATGATTTTGTTTTACTCAGAAAGGGGCCACATTTGCGATAATTTATATCGTTTGGAAGCCTTGAAAACATTTACAATGATGTTGTAACATTCAACTCATTGCACTTTATTGTAATAAGAAAACAGTCCTCTTAATTACAAATAACTACATGCCTAATTAGAATAAATTGGGTAGCAATCAGTTTGTGTTAATAGCGATGGCAGTGGTGGTATCCGATTAGATGTAATGAAATGTTAATACTTTGTCAGGAAATTGGTAAAGCTGTGTTAAGTTTTGTTTGCAGTGAAGATCCAAACACGTTTAAATAAAATAAGGGATGATCTTTATGAATACTGTATGTATCCACACAAAAGCATGTATTTGTGATTCCATCTCAACAATGTAACGTTGCAATACCAGCGTGTAATAGTTGTGTATTTGACTCTTTCTGAGTACAGTACTAGCGGTAGAGTTACTGGCTCGCAATCGGAAGGGTCGTGACTTAAATTCCTGGTTGGGGACCGATTCAGCCCATAATCCCTCCAGGGTTGATAAAATAGGTACAACTTTGTAGGAAAGGCAACATTGGCTTTCCTTTGGAAAGACTCACCCTGTAATAGGATTGGGGAATCATCTTCTTGGTTCTTTCGGTAAAGTCACGTAGAAGGGAAATAATAAAATAATAAAATAAAACATAATAAAATAATTCTCACGACGTTTCGGCCACAACGCAAGCAGCCGTCCTCAGGTGAAGACTTTACCGAAAGAACCAAGAAGATGAATCCCTGCAGTCACGAAAGCTTGAAATCGAAAAGTATTGGGGAACTTCCACCAATGGCTCAGGCCTAGAAACAGGTGATGACCACTGCCTCAATGTTCATTTGGCAATTATTTATTCGTTACAACAGTGCAGCAATTGTGATATACTTTATCAGTGTGTAAAAGTCGGATATTTGGCACTTGCTATGTAAAGTATGCAAGACCTTCACCAAATACAACCCCTGGTGACAACCTCGCAAAGCACCCATATTCTAGATTTGAAGCTTTCGTGACTGCAAGTATTCATATTCTTAGGTTTTTTCAGTAAAGTCACGTAGGTAAAAAAATCAATATTAATAAAAGTAAAATAAAAATCCCGACGTTTCGGAGGCAACACAAGCTTCCGTCTTCAGGTGGAACCGTCACAGCACGCAAGGCACCATTCGTCAAGTGTCAAGCAATTCTGAGGCTAAGTACACAAATTATACTCTTTGGTTCTTTCGGCACAAAGTCACGTAGGTAGAAAAAATAGTAGATCGATTGCTTATATTAAAACATAAGCAATCGTCTTCAGGTGCGAGACCATTGCTTGTGTGGCGATCGAAACGTCGTGATCGATTATTTTTTAATCCTTTATATTAAGTTCACTTGCTTGCATGCTTGCGTGCTTGCGTGCTTGCTTGCTTGCTTACGACCGTGCAAATCTTTCGGTCGTTTTTTAACCCACTTCCCGTGATCCAATCGAGCTGACATTTTGCACACAGACTCGTTGTGCGAGACAATTAATGTTCGTGAAATTTCTTTTCAAATATTTTACACCGTTTAGGGAAAACAAATTAAATATTTAATTACCAATTGCTTAATACTGGCAGACAATCATCTGACCCATAGGTGGCAGCCATCTCAAGCCAGAGGACGAGAAGACTCTAGCCGCCACGCATATAAAGGATTTATAGTGAAAAACTTTGTTTTTACGGGTTATACTTATTTCTACCTACGTGACTTTACCGAAAGAACCCAAGAGTATGGATTCCTGCAGTCACGAAAGCTGTAAATCAAGGTTACACAAATGATAATGTGAAAGGTTTCAAAGGGACTCGTCGTCTTTCCGCCGAGTCTCGCAACGCGAAGGGCATTATCAGAATGTTTCATGCGATAGCGGGTGGTCGTCTTCTTGTTCTCGATCCTCCGCCCGGCGGGGGGTCGCATGCGTGCCCCAACACCGCCAATGATGGTCTAACACGTAGTAGCCTTTCGCGACCAATATCATCCATCATACAGGGTTTTTGGGTGAGATCGCGTAATTATTTAAATGTGTCGCTAAACCCGCCACCACCCGACACAGACAACTAGTAACGGTTGTCACGTAAACAGAACGTGCCAATTCGTCACTCGTACAGCACTAGTGTGTAGTGTAGTGTATAGTGTTGTAGTGGATAGTAGTGTAGTGTAATGTGTAGTGTATAGTGTTGTAGTGTATAGTAGTGTAGTGTATAGTGGTGTTGTGTATAGTGGTGTTGTCTATAGTAGTGTAGTGTATAGTAGTGTAGTGTATAGTGTAGTGTATAGTGTTGTAGTGTATAGTGTTGTAGTGTATAGTGTTGTAGTGTATAGTGTTGTAGTGTATAGTGTAGTATACTAGTACAGCATCACCGGTGTGTTGGAGAGCCAAGCCACAACATTTACAATCCGAGTACGACGTTTCGCAAGTAAGTAGCTTCATCAGGCGACAGGCAGATTTGTGGAGAAGTCCACCGGTTTCATTCCTTGGCTGTGTGGGGTGGTGACGGGTTTAACGACACATTTATATATTTACGCGATCTCACCCAAAAAAAACTGTATTTATGGACTGCCAATGAGATTTGCGTTGAACCCTCTCGTGTGCTAAAACTTCCCGCCCTCACACAATCTGCGACCACCCTCACCACCCACCGCCACCTCGCATTTCAGTGAAAAATTATCGTCCCAACAGCGCAACCCGGGCCAATCCTCGACAACGAAACAGGAAGCACCCCACAAGGGATGGTGCATCTGCAGATCGCGCCGGCCAGACACTCGCCCTCCTCCTCCGCTCGCTCGCGCTTTCGGATAACAATACCACAGCGATGTGCGCACTCACAGAACATTCCATGCTTTGGGAAAGAAAAAAAAACTTGGACGTGTTATTTTTAAACATTGGCATTCTATTTCGATTTAAAGCTTTCGTGACTGCAGGGATTCATCTTCTTGGTTCTTTCGGTAAAGTCACGTAGAAGGGAAATAATAAAATAATAAAAATAAAACGTAATAAAATAATTCTCACGACGTTTCGGCCACAACGCAATGCGATGCGTTGTGGCCGAAACGTCGTGAGAATTATTTTATTATGTTTTATTTTTATTATTTTATTATTTCCCTTCTACGTGACCTTACCGAAAAAACCAAGAAGACATCGACATTCTGTTGCCGCAAACCGTGGAGATAAAAAAAAAAACCACGCAGCACAATAAAGGTTGCTTCCAACCCACGCATATTTACTTTGTTTGCCAGCTCATGTGAAGTGATTAATGCGGTGCTAGTGCACGCATGTACTGCAGCATTGCAGAGGCAGCAGTGAGGTTTGGCGGATCGCGCAGTTGTTGTGAAACTCCCTTCCCGTGAGCATCGAGGCTACGATACTCTGGCTTGGCAAAGGCTTGTGGTAGAACAAGAGCGGGCTCCCAACTGTTCCATCCGTATAGTGTTTCCTTCACAAACGCGTGTGCTTTCTCCGCCTGCTCTGGTTTCTTCCCGCATTTAATGGGAGTTGGTCACATAACCCAAATTAGGGTCACTTGGCTTGGGCAGTTGTCGGCATGGGTTCTGGTTGTCCTTCCCACTTGTCTGGCTTCCCGTGCCTCTGAATCTATGGAAAATGTGCCGCTACACATTTGGCAGTTTCAATTTTAACTCTATGTGCAGAAGTACATAAAAAAAAATAAACGGAAGCAGCCTTAGCTGTTAGCCAATATGCATCGGATTGTATTTTTGTTATCATGGTTGCTATACGCACAGGCCCAAAGCCCCAAAATGCCAAGGACATTGCAACGGACGGCACTATTGAAAGTGTAATATTAAGGCAATACATTTCTGGAAGTGAGCACTGTTATATGCACTTGGGGAAGGAAACGATGCTAGAGAATTCTAAAGTCGAAATGCGGGGAGAAAGAAAAGCATAAAGAAAAGTGGTGTGACCTGCAGTGGGGTGAGTGAACACAGCATGGATGAGATGCGATATGATAGATGGAATCATCGAGTGAAGTTTCTGGTCACAGGAACTGTCGTAGTAGTGATCAAAGAGTGATAGGGAGGTGACTGACTACTGATAAGCGAGTGACTTGAGTTAATCAGGGAGTGCTGGATCATCCATAACCTGAATGCGTTACATTGAATTGTATCGTATCGAGTATTGTGCTCGGAAACAAAACATCGTTGTGAGTTCTTTCACTTCTGCTGACTGCCTGCTGGGAATGGCATTAATTGGAGCCTCATGCCTGGGCCGGGTGTGAATCCCCGTACAACATGCATGTGGCAAACACCCCATATGTGCATAGGGGTGCACAGTGGCTGGTAATTATACACGGAATGGCCAGCAGTCGAGATTATACTTTGTCATAGCAGAATTGATGCATCCTAATATCTTGTATTTTTATTGTTTGAACATTTTTCAATACACGTAAGCAAGCGATGTCCTTTCCGACCGAAATAAGGGGGTATTTTAAACAAGGATGTATATTTCAGACTATTAACAACTCCAACACAATTGGAGCCACTCCTATTCACACACCCGCTAATAACTTGCGCAGCATGCAGGCATCGAGCCTAATCCGTGTAGCTGTGGCGGTCGTAATTCTACCACTTTTTGGCAGAATATCCGACAAACGTCTTTTTTCCGAATGCATGGCTAATGCCCACATTTACGACAAAGCATGAAAGCAATCTGCATGGATAGCCCCATGTTGTATTTATATCGGTCCACTAATGCCATCTTCCTCACGGGCATGAGAAACCAGACCCGAGAGAGGTAATGGGCCATTCCATGACCAGCACAACAAACAATACATTTTGTTGCACTGTCCTCTCCTGATCACCAGCTCGTCCTCCGACAGCCATGCATGGTGGTCACCCACAGAAGCACTTTCCACAGGCTCATAGACTATCATTGCAATCAATCAAACTTTATTTCTTTAAAAGCACCTTTCTTCAACCAAGGCCCCTGCATATAAATGATTCTTCTCCAAAAAAAACCAACAACTTGAAAACCATGCAATTATATAATAATTAGGTTCATCTGTGATCATATCACATTCAATTTTGCGGCTTTCAAAACCACAGCCCTGAAGTTGAGAGATACTCGTGACAGTATATCTCTCATCGGCACTGACCTCATAACATTACAACCGCTTCTGACAGTGGCCAGGCTAAATGCATGACGCTCGCTTTGCAAAGAAATCTACGCGGCGAGCTAAAAGGCAGGCTACGCGGTCCAGTTGAGGCTAGCTTTGCCCGGTGTAAGGTACCTGTGGGAATCTAGGGCGAGCCGATTTTCCCAGTTTGTCTTCCAGGCTCGCTCGGTATTACGTGGTCATGGGAATAAGATATGACTGACACAAAAAGGTAATGATAGCACTACATTCTGCAAATGTGGTAGCACTTATTTATTCAATACAGAACACCAAAATGCTACTCGCAACAATAAAAAATGTCTCGCTTTTAAGATTGCCTTCCGTACCTATTTTTTGTGTTACTATGTGGCCATGTTCACGAGCGATGCAATGTCACATTGAGCGAAGTAGAATTCATAGAATTCCATTAATCGTTTTGAGATTAAAAGAATAACACAAATATAGAGTCTCACTTTCATACAGTTGGTAAATTTTGACAAGGAAAAATAGAATGCCAAATTTGCCAGAATTTACATATTAAGGAATCGTGTTGGATATCACAAAATCAAGCGAGCGCATGTTCTAAATGTGATTGGTGCTAGCTTTGATTGAGCCAATTAGAATGTAGTAATGAAATCCCCCAAGACATATACAAAAGCAAATATTCACTATATAGCCTGAACAAACTGTAGGAGCAAGTGCTGTTTGCGAGCACCTATGAAGGCACATACGTACGTGCATGCACACACCACCTTCCGTCATTCCCCTACGACCCCTGCTCCTTCTTAGTGTTTTCTTTCCCTCCTCAGTAACTCTTAAAGGTGAAAACTCTCCGAGTGTGTGTGTGTGCACTTGCCATCGAAGACAATACAGGAATTTGCATGCTCGCCAACGCTCTGGGGAGAGAGTACACGGAAAACATACCCCTACAAAAATACTGGATGCACTCCACGGTTAACAGGTGTGAAATGTTAATTGCCTCACACCTATTAATCACAGGTTGTGTTGTGTTCCATGATGGGATTTTTTTTACTTTTTCGCGTGGCAGCCAACATGAAATTAAACTGTAGTCGTGAGTCCAGTATGATTGTAAATGCATACTTAGACAGACAGATTGCATTATTTAATAACAAAATGAGAACCCATTGAGACCAATGACCTTTCTTTCTTTCTGCGATGAAGAAGGAACCATTACCTGAGATGTCGCCTCTTATATAATTGTTTTCTTTTAGGGCAGTGTTATTGATGAATGTGTTCCGTTTTTGTTATTTGTCTTTTTCAACGCAAACTCAGATCTATACGGAATACTGTGCATTCTAAGCGTATGATTCCGTGTATTACTCGTGATTTGAAGCTTTTGTGACTGCAGGAATCCATACTCTTTGGTTCTTTCGGTAAAGTCATGTAGGTTTATACCTATGTGACCTTTAAGAGTTACTGAGGAAGATTCCTAGGTAGGTTTATACCTACGTGATTTACCGAAAGAACCAAAGAGTATGGATTCCGTGTATTGTATGGCAGTTAGCCTACAGTTAGTGTGCTGTCAAAATTATCAAACTACTATTACAAAAATGTCATGGAAGATTTCTCGTGGCTTATATCAAAGAAGACAAGGGAACCTAGAGACAAACCCCTGTCGGCTGCCTTCAATGCTGCAAGCGAGAGAAAGAAAAAAAAACATCTGAACGACACATGGACGCAGAATTATTATTCTGCCAAAGACACAAACATTTGAAATCAAGTACATTTCTCCACTCTCACTTGCACCAGTGGCTGTGGAGTCATGTGAAGTTGTGAGCTGTTTACATGCAATTCTTGCAGCAGCAGGGACGCTGTCGTGGTGTAACGGCTAACACATTGGACCAGAGGCTGCCACTCGATCTCCTGGTGAATCTCCGATTAGCGTGGGTTGGCTACGTACGATGCAAAATAAGTTGAACGTACTTACAGCATCTTCTTGGTTCTTTCGGTAAAGTCACGTAGAAGGGAAGTAATAAAATAATAAAAGTAAAACATAATAAAATAATTCTCACGACGTTTCGGCCACAACACAAGCAGCCGTCCTCAGGTGAAGACCAGGTCTGTCGAAACGTCGTGAGAATTATTTTATTATGTTTTACTTTTATTATTTTATTACTTCCCTTCTACGTGACTTTACCGAAAGAACTAAGAAGATGAATCCCTGCAGTCACGAAAGCTTCAAATCGAAATGTACTTACAGCAGTTGAAACAATGCTGCCAATTTCCAAAACGCTCCCACCTCTACCCACGGAGCAGTTTAATTAAATGATCGGCAAGTCACATGCAGTGAGTTAAATTGTGGTCACTCCCATCTATTCCCGAAACGTCTGATGAGCGTGAAACAGGGATGTCCTTCTACCGGCAGTGGGAAACTATTTCTGGGCTGCACCCTTAACTTTATATATTTTTACTTGCCATGCCCATGTAGATCACAGCCCCCCTAACCACTGCACCAACTGAGTTATGTTCTGCAACCCGTGAGCAGGGCCTCGGAGTGTGGAAACGTTGAATATTGTACTACTGCAATACCCAAGAGTGCTATTTTATCAGTCTGGCTATATATAACTTTAATCGGCCTCACTGCATCTGCCCTAACAGTGCTTGGACTGTCTCTTAAGCATCGTTTTGGATAGCTTATTGGCATCCATTTAACAGCAAATGGAAAACACACCCCATGTTCTTTGCGGCCTGGCATATCTATAAATGGGTGTTAATTTCCCCTCTGACATTCATAGATTTTTCTCCAATTATGCTATAATTTTATTTCTGGTTCAAGGCCCAAGGACCTCACTGCGATGTGGAAATGTTTCAAAAATGGCCTTGAAACGCAGGAAGCCATTAACCTCTTGCGTTCTGCGATGGCACCGTCTGCCACTTCGCAACGGGTCGGGCACTGTGCCCCGTTGCTGCATTCTCTTACATTTGTGTTCAATGTCACAACAGACAACGAGGTTCAGGGGCTGCGAAGGAATGCATTGAGAACGGCAAGCCCATGGACATGCGCATAACTTCCTACCCGCGTTAGTAGGCGACTTTCAAACATGAATGTGATTACAACCACCTCAAAGAAACGAGTTGCATTTTTTGTTGTTGCTTAAATCTACTCATCTCAAAACAACCTTTGTAAACATCGCCAAGTGCCAATTTCAATCTTGGTGCAATTATCTCAGCGTACTCTTCGGACTGGCAAAAGGGTTAATTAAATTGCCTCTTTTCTTGCACACCACGAATCTGTGCTCCAATCCACTCTCCTACCAATTTGTTGCAACTCAGCTCATTTCGCACCTCAGTGCTGACAGCCTCCAAAGAGGTGAGGCCGTGCTCGCTCTGGGGGCTGAGCGCGAAAATGCTTGAGCGCCGCTTGCATCCTATAAAAGAATCACTCCTGTTTGGCCCAGTCTGATGCCTTTCATACCTGCCCTTTCACACGACACCATAAGTCTCGCAATTTTCGCCACAGCAAGTGGGTACATCCATTGGCGCAAATGTCAATTCGAAAAACTTAGAGATTATGCTTTTGTTCTTACGGCTCAAAATGCCGGGTGCCTGCTGTGTGCTAACACGCCAATGGTGTGAGACGGAGACGGTGCGACCAACTTCTTTCTTCCCACGTGCACTTTGCAGTCGGTAAGCACCGGTAGAAAGTAAAATTGCATAATATCATACGACGTTTCGATTGCAACACAAGCAATCATCATGTACGTTTTTGTGTCGCTATTTCATTATACCTGATGATGATTGCTTGTGTTGCAATCGAAACGTCGTATGCTATTATTTAATTTATTATTTTATCTTTATACGTGACTTTACCGAAAGAACCAAAGAAGAATTCCTGCAGTCACGAAAGCTCCAAAATTAAGAGTAAATTTGCATCTTGTGTATTCTTTATTTTTTTTACAATTGCACATATCACAAGCAATAACAAGTGGACACAAGGCGTGCTTTTTCTGCCCGGGAAGTGGTCATTGTGGCAATAACGCTCAACACACAAACACACTTTTTGACGAAATTGACAGTGGGATGTAATGCATGCAGAGCCATACCCCCCCTCCCTGCCTCTTTCAGGGAAGACATTGCCAGGTTAAAAATAATCGTTGCGTCTCCTCTGTGTGTGTCTGAGTGTTATTTGTGTATTTGTCGGTCTAGGTGTTGCTTGTCTAATTCGCGTATCTACCTGCACGTTTGTCTGTATGCATGATTGTATTTCTTTGTGTTTTTCTCTGCCGGTACGTATGTCTGTCTGTGTGTGAGTCTGTTTGTGAGTTTGTCTGTGTTTTTTTTATCTGCATGTGTGTCTGTGCATTTGTCTCACTGTGTACTTGTCGGTCTGTATGTTTGTCTATCTGTGTATTTCTCTTTGTTTATTTCTGTCTGCGTGTTTGCCTTTCTCTGCTCGTGCCTGTCTCTGTGTTTGTTTGTCTGTGTGTTGTCTGTTTGTCTGTCTGTACCTTTGTCTCTTTTTTGTGTCTTTGTATGTCTGTCTGTCTGCATGCAGAGAGGTAAAAAGGTCAATGCTCAAAGGGCAATGCCATAATGATGCAATGACTTTCACAGTTATTTGACCACATGTGTGCTCCATCTCCAACACACATTGCCTGACCATCTCCATCAATCTAAGTTGAAGTTTCCAGGGGTAATCGTGGCTGATGGCATGGTACCCTGGAATTGCTTTACAGGCCAATGGGCCAGAATGTGGGTTCACAATGCAACCAAGAAGTGTCATGGGAAAAGGTTACACCAGACATTAGGCTGCACCATTCCAAAATAATTAAATTCATTTCTGACATTACCGTCGGATGACAATATATAATATAATTGTGTGCGTGTTGAATACCATTCCTATTCATAGTGCTTTGATCACGAGCCTCCAGTGTCACATAGTTGTTGATTAAAGTGCATATCATTTATGCATTGATCGTCTTTGAAAATATCATAGCAGGTGAAATTACAATAAAGGCGAAGACATGTTCGGGTTGGCATAGCGTGTTAATGCAACCTCATCTCAAAACACTGCTTAAGAAGAGGGAGACCTCCAATATGGGGAAACTGCCAAATATAAATATACGTGTATATACACTTAACCTGCTGGACATCTGTGAAAAAGAGCTTCATAGTTCTTCGGATTCCTCCAGTATAAATAAAAATTCTGATCAAATTGGGGGAGTGAGTAAGTAAGTCGGTCTGAGCACTTATTATCTTTCGCCCTTATGAGTCCAGTCACGAATGTACACTGATCACACGTAGCAAGGCCTTTTGAACAACACTCTTTTAAGTCTGTTGCAAAGCTGGCTCAGGCTCAAGGATGGACCCCAAACATCTGCTGCCTGCAACTGGGTTCCAGGTATCCGGGGCCAGAGACCCCGACACTGCGCTGACCGTATCGCAGCACAATGTTCACATGCGAGTACAGCAGCAGGACCACCGAGGGCTGTAGATCCTTCATAGACGTAGCTGTAATCGATAATCGGCAGAGAAGCGTGAGCCCAAATCGGTGTGGATTGTACTTAAGCTTGCCCAGTTACCGATTGAGATTGGTCCGTTAAATCACACTTTTTTCCCCTCCCTTTATTTGTATTCGTAATATAATGTAGTCGTGGGGTCTTTTTTACGTTTTCTACTGGTTCCCTATTCCTGTAATGTGTAAAGAATATACCGACATTGTTTTTATCGCGACTGATGCAACCATAATTGTAGTGAAGATTTGTACTGAACAACATCTGTACCATCGTAGGATGACCACGACATACTGTAGACTCTATCGGCGTATTGGGCCCTTCCTGCTGAAATAAATACAAACAATTTTCATCTCAAGATAAAAATAAGTGATTTACAGCTTTCGTGACTGCAGGAATCCATACTCTTGGGTTCTTTCGGTAAAGTCACGTAGGTAGAAATAAGTATAACCCGTAAAAACAAAGTTTTTCACTATAAATCCTTTATATGCGTGGCGGCTAGAGTCTTCTCGTCCTCTGGCTTGAGATGGCTGCCACCTATGGGTCAGATGATTGTCTGCCAGTATTAAGCAATTGGTAATTAAATATTTAATTTGTTTTCCCTAAACGGTGTAAAATATTTGAAAAGAAATTTCACGAACATTAATTGTCTCGCACAACGAGTCTGTGTGCAAAATGTCAGCTCGATTGGATCACGGGAAGTGGGTTAAAAAACGACCGAAAGATTTGCACGGTCGTAATCAAGCAAGCAAGCACGCAAGCACGCAAGCAAGCAAGCAAGCGAACTTAATATAAAGGATTTAAAAACAATTAATTTGGGGATACAAATTTGAATTTAGAACTTGTATAGCATCAGTATACCATAGCTTTAACCCTTGTAGGTGATTGCCAAATTATCTCTAAAATTTCACTTTTGATCTTTAGAGTTGCTCTGGTGAATCCATTCTGGCGAATTGCCCGATGATGCTGGATGCAATTACCAGCGAAACGTCGTACTCAAATTGTAAATGTTGTGGCTTCAACACACCGGTGGGCTAAAGCAGTGAACTATTTGTCTTTGTCAACGTGACACATTTTTACTGATTGGCCGTGTCGGGTGGTGGAGGGTTACGACACATTTATAAATAACGCGATCTAAACCCAAAAACGTTGATTATGAATAACATTGGTCGCGAAAGCCTACGTGTTAAAATCCATTATTGTTAACAGCAATGTTATAACACGAAGCCCGTAAAAAAATATAGCAAGTTCTTTAAGATGTTGAGTACGACGTCGGCAGAGATGAGTGAAAAGTTTCCGGTGTTCATGACCACAGCTTTATTTCCCATTAGGCGTTTTCAAACAGTTTCTTGCATAAAAAAGGGAAAAAAACTATGGCAACTATATTTTGATTTAAAGCTTTCGTGACTGCAGGGATTCATATTCTTGGTTCTTTCGGTAAAGTCACGTCGAAGGGAAATAATAAAATAATAAAAAATATACAACAATAATATTCTCACGATGTTTCGACTGCAGTCGTGAGAATTTTCGACTACAGTCGAAGCGTCGTGAGAATTTTATTGTTTTATATTTCTATTCTTTTATTATTTCCCTTCTACGTGACTTTACCGAAAGATTTGAAGCTTTCGTGTCTGCAAGGATCCATACTCTTAGGTTTTTTCGGTAAAGTCACGTAGGTAAAAAATTAATAATAAATAAATGATTATAGAAGAAATAATCTTTACTTGATACAGCAATTGTGCAGTGAAGGTTCCACCTGAAGACGGAAGCTTGTGTTACCTCCGAAACGTCGTGATTTATTATTTATTTCTTATTTTATTTCTATTATTTCTTCTATTATTTTATTTTTTATTTTTTTATTTTTTATTTTTATTTCTACCTACGTGACTTTACCGAAAAACCTAAGAGTATTTACCGAAAGAACCACGAATATAATGGCAACTATATGGCTATATAACTGATCAGTGTTTCCCACCCAACTCACGCGAGTGTCTAAACAATCTCACCACACTGTGTTGCAGCGTGCATCACGGTCTACGTAGGTAACCTTTAAAGTAAGTCAGTCGTGCTGTGAGCCCGTGACATTTTTCCCATTCTCTAAATGACCACACATTTGTTATTCAAAATGAAATCAGCATTGAGACATTGTGTGTGGGGGGGGGGGGGTGGTTTACAGCTGTTGGCCAAAGACAAAAATGTTCATTGCATGATAAATCATTGAACTCAGTGGAATTTATAACTACAAATATGGACGCAAAGGCGTGGAACATTACTGCTGTATCCATCATTCCACGGAGGCAGAAAAAGAAACGAAATACAACTGGATCTATTTTAACTGTAATTGAACTACATTTTATGGACTTGTGGTCAACAATAAAAAAAAAATGTGTGTAATATCCCGCACTGCAGTTTTGCAACTGCTGCATTTCCTAATGAACTTACACAGAAATGTCCCACGAATGAATAAGCCAATTTCAATTCGCAGTCACTGTACCGTGCACAATGAGACCTGTCCTCCACTGCACAATACGCACATCATTTCACTGGACCTGCCTTTTGTATCACGTGACCAGCACTGCCATGCACCATTAGACCAGGAGCCTACAATGCAAAGGGCATCTGAGTCGAGACAAATTCCTCTTTTATAATACAATGTTTTATTTGCATCTGTGTCATTTTATATCTATATATATATCTTACTGACACCTATAAAAGTATTATTTTCGTTGACAAAAAGACAGAAGACATATATGCTGGTCTTTTAAATACATTTCAAGAGTAAATATATAGATGCTATGTTGTCACACACAAAAAAATATAGATTTAATGTACATTCTAAAATAATAATTGACATTATTTTAGAGTCTACTTCTGGGTTAAGGCCTACCCCACACCATGTCAGCCATGGGGGTTGTTTTGACCATACTTTCCCATGCCGGTAAAAGTGCCGGTTGATGCAGGAGGCCCCAGGGCAGAATCAGTTCATCGTTTCTCACTGGTGTTATCAATGGCTGGAAATTTAACAATTTAAAGATTGCCAGGTTTGCAGTGCAGTGCGTTAACCACTGGATTTCTTCCCCCCTCCCTCCCCTTCCCCCCAAGAATATATTATTAGTTGCGTTATCACTTGATAAAATTTAAATTCGAGGTTTGTGGTTGGCGTTGTAAGCCTACGTAAATCTATTTCTGAGCCTCCCTTTGAAGGTTAGGGTGCTACGGTTAGGGTTAGTTGTTTGAGCAACCGTTTTTGTTGAGGTCAGAGCAAGTGTTATGATTGTTATTGTTACAATAATATTTGTGCATTTGCCTAACCAGAGCTGCCACCATTATTTGCGTCGTTAGGATAAAAAGTTTACAACTACTGTAATTACAACTTACGTCACATTTAAACAACCTTTCTCTGAATACGGTTAAAAAAACTCATTTACTCAGTTTTGACAGCTGTTAGCGGCTTTAGTATATACAATTTTCAGGTTAAAATGCCTCTATTTACAGTATAAAATCGAACGTGAATGCGCATGGAAATAAGAATACGCAGAAAAAAATGAGAGGCTTTAAGTACGCATAATTGAACTACCACAACCTCTGCCTTTCTGGACCACGACCTTCGCGGGCGTTTAACATGTTTTGCATATTTGCTTACATTAAAATCTGCACACATCTCTAAAAGCTGTATTCAAAAAATAAGAAAAAAAAGCTCTCTCATTGTTGTGCACAATAATACTCATTGAGTGTCTGCTAACCCTTACGCAGACATACAGCTTTGGCAAGCTGCATTGTAAGAGGCACCACAATGAAAGCACTTACTGGCCCCCGCAAGCGGCACACTCAATAAACGTGGAGGGCCCACATTTAAATAGTATCCAATCTGATTTAACCCTTTCACGCACGCGCAGTCCCCGCCACGACACGTCAGTGGAAGCCCAAGCATCGAGATGTTGCAAACGCTCCTCCAGAGAGGGCATTTGGAGGCAAGTTTTTTTTTGTTCTTCTCTCCACCGCCAATAATTTCCCCCAGGATGCAGTGTGGCTTGACCCTGGTTTCCGTCGCGAGCCCGTTCCTAATCTTTACCAAGGAAAAAAAAAAAGAACAATTACAATGTGGCCATGCCACCACTTAGCGTAGCCCTGTGATGTTTGGAAACGGTGAGCGAATGGGTTAGAGCTCTCCGTCTGCGTTCCGTTTATTATGAAAAGCGGCCCACTAATGGCTATTTTGATTTATGTGCAAACATGGAGCATTCTTTCTCTGGAATCCTCCACTTGCAGTGGATGTGATTGTCTACGTTTTCTCTGAATTTACCATGTATATGCGTCCATAACTTGCGGTTATTAAATTATTTAAGAAGATTATTTGTTTTCCCCGAGGGATGTGATTCCCTATGGCAATGAACAATCCTTATCCCGCCCGAAGGCACTACATCTCCAAACAAAAAAAAGAGTCACTGTAAACCCCTATGGTTCTCTGCACATTGCGCGCGCAAGTTTCGGCTACACTTGCTCAAGAGAGCACGACTCTGGCAATGTTAGGGAGTAGTGGCACAATGGCAGGATTGGTTTAAGTTGGATGGATGGGGGGGGGGTGCCCTGGGGCCTTTCGGAGCTGTGAGGACGAGGGTGGAGAATCTTTGCCCATTCAATTGCCTCTCTTTACCTGTGTTGCCACCGCTCGCGCCCGATGTCGAATACTCCGTTCTCGTTTTTCCTCTGGTTATTTCAGATTCGGTTGTCTTTTTGTTGTTGTTGTTGTTGTTAAATGTGATATACGTATTGCATATCGCATTTAATATGGGCAGAAACAAACAATCAAAAAACAAACAAGCGGAGAGGTGCTGCGTCAGGTCGGAGAACAACGTGAACCTCGTTAGATCAACGAAGAAGAGGGGGAACATCTGGTTTGGGGCTCGTGGTGGCGGTGAGGTTGTAACGGATTGCCGAAGGAGGTGATTGTGCACGTGGTGGTGATGGGGAATGGATTGCCGAAGGAGGTGATTGTGCACGTGGTGGTGGTGATGGGGAATGGATTGCGGAAGGAGGTGATTGTGCACGTGGTGGTGGTGATGGGGAATGGATTGCGGAAGGAGGTGATTGTGCACGTGGTGGTGGTGATGGGGAATGGATTGCCGAAGGAGGTGATTGTGCACGTGGTGGTGGTGATGGGGAATGGATTGCGGAAGGAGGTGATTGTGCACGTGGTGGTGGTGATGGGGAATGGATTGCGGAAGGAGGTGATTGTGCACGTGGTGGTGGTGATGGGGAATGGATTGCCGAAGGAGGTGATTGTGCACGTGGTGGTGGTGATGGGGAATGGATTGCGGAAGGAGGTGATTGTGCACGTGGTGGTGGTGATGGGGAATGGATTGCGGAAGGAGGTGATTGTGCACGTGGTGGTGGTGATGGGGAATGGATTGCGGAAGGAGGTGATTGTGCACGTGGTGGTGGTGATGGGGAATGGATTGCGGAAGGAGGTGATTGTGCACGTGGTGGTGGTGATGGGGAATGGATTGCCGAAGGAGGTGATTGTGCACGTGGTGGTGGTGATGGGGAATGGATTGCCGAAGGAGGTGATTGTGCACGTGGTGGTGGTGATGGGGAATGGATTGCCGAAGGAGGTGATTGTGCACGTGGTGGTGGTGAGGAGGGGGAACAGATTGCTGAAGGTGGTGACCGGGGGGAGATGCTTTGGGGGAAAACCCAAGGGGCAGGAAAAGAACCGTGACGCTAGATGGTGTTCCACAAGAGAAGATGTCCAACGGGCAGTGGAAGACAGAGCAACACGGAGATTATTGTGCCTCGGACCTATCTACGGACAGAAAACAACCATGATACGAATTGTAAAGCTGCGTACAAGTTTAAAAGAACAAAACAATTTTCATTTCGGCACGTAACTGGTAGTAGTAGTACACATAGTGATACTATCGATTTCATTACCTAATTACCGAGAGGATTAATCAGAGTGCTCCAGTATTGTATTTCAAACATGACACGTGGGTTATGCAGTTTTTGGGGCACCTCTGCATATGAGGCCTCAATCTGCAGCACCTTAAGCGCCTGCGACAATCTGACCCTTGCACAGTGGTTAGCAGACTGCGCTATCAACCCAGCGACCGGAATGTGATTCCCAGCGACGGCAAACATCAGTGGCAAGTGATATCTGAACCAGTCCTGCCCCCCCCCCCCCCACCATTACCGACCAGCAATGCCCTGCCTGCACAAGTATGATCCATCAACCGCCATGATGGCGTGGGGCAGCCTTCATCCAGCAATGGATTGACAAAGGGCTATGAATTATTATCATTTTAATTATATTACACGAGGATACTGCTAATACAAATCAATCAGAAACCAGCAGCCCATTTATTCCTGACAAACAATACAGAAGAGGGGAGAAATCGACTTGGCCGTTTGTGCCTGAAGAATAGCTTGGGACAAACACGTGTGTGCACAAACGCGTGTTTGTGTGCATGCCTCTCTATGTGTGAGTGGATGCGTGCTCTGTACGTGTGAATGCGTGCTCTGTACGTATGGATGCATGCTCTGACCTCAACCTAACAATGAAGCCGAATTCTTTAGCAAGCTACTAGGCACCTCATGATTTACCCCCCCCACCCCCCTCTTTGATGCAATGTATTGCCTTGATTCAGGGTCACGATATAAGTGAACATCAGTTAGGGGTGATATCTGAACTGGTCCAAGGCACTTTGCTTTTAATAAACCCACGCTGACCCGCATGGTGAAGTATGGTAAGCAATTTCCATTACTGACACGGCATGGAGAGAGGCATTGGTCCAGCAGTGGCTTGGAAAACAGGGCCCAACATGTTAATAACATTTATTTATATATCTGATATTTCATAGATGTGAATGTGTGCACTGTACGTGTGAAGACGATTGGAAGGTCTTAAATGCAATACTAGAATGAGGACCTATTTAGTATATCACATTAAACCAATCAGATGTATATATATGCAGATTAATTATTATACATACACAACATCCGCATGTATAGAATACCTGCTGCAGACCATCTTGACAAAATGCATTTGGTACACTTCGCAAAGATGCTCACAATAGTATCATCAGTTAGAATCAGAATCTTTATTTATACTGGAGGAATCCGATGAGCTATAAAGCTCTTTTTCGCAGATGTCCAGTCGGAGGCGGGTGAGCAAGTTACAACAACAAACAATACACAACCACGATACGAGTACAAAGACAAGAGGAACAAGATTCATATTTTGTCGTTGAAATCAAATCATGACGTTGTCACCATCCCCCATTCTCTTTTTCGCATCAGCTTACGGTATCGAGTAACCACATCGGTCGACTGCTGACGTTACAGCATTCCTACATGCCGCTCAGCCTCATCCCATATCGTTTGAGTTCAAGAGGTCATGGTGATCTAATGCCAATGTCGTCATACCCAGCTTGGCCACTGTCCAATCTGCCTTTGAGTTAGAGTTGCCACTTGGTGCTGCTTTTTCCCAGGACATGCTCTTTGCCGGATGGCTGTCGTGGGATCCATAAGTCTTCCCGGGGACATTAAAAGTCCCCGCTTTTTTGTCAGTTGTGTAATAATGCAGCACTCCAAGACGTTTTGTCCTACATGTAGCCCCTCCCGTCTTCTGGCATTGTGAGATATCTCATTCCTATCACATGCCGAGGGTTTTTTTTTCGTACCTCGGCGGTGGCAACATGGGGTGGTGCTAATATTCATTAAAATAATTGGGGCAAAGCAAATATCAGCTTTCATTCAAACCCTAATGCACATCAACAGCGAATTAACACGTATAAAGCTAATTCAACTCTCTCATCCCCATCTTGTTTCTCTGTTCGCTCATTGAACTCCATCCTTGTCCATTGTCTTGCATCACTGTCTGATCTGGATCTCTCTGCTCTCATTTCGCTACATTTATATCTCTTGCCGATGTCTCATTTGTCATCTCACTCGGAGATTTATGAATTCAAAGAGGCGGCCCAAAAAATATTTTTTTCCGTTGGGGCTGCTCCATCACTGACTTGGCAACCCTGCCCTGGGTGCAAACATTTAGGCTTCGGTGCGTGAATGCAGGAGTACCCGTCTCGTTGTCGGACTTGTTGTCGTGTTCCGTGTCGGTGAGAGTGAGGACCGAGTTGGCTCGGCTGGAAACGCAGGAGTTTCCACCCGTCACCTCCCTGCCCCAAAGCCTCGCCAGGCGATCTGAGAACAAGAGGGCCGCGAGCATTGAAGCTTCTCCATCGGTCACCTCCTTGTGCTTTGTGCTCTCACCACGAGCTCAACCCCCCAACCCACTCCCCTGCAGGCTGCATCACACACTCGGCATCCATCAACATTCAGGATGAGGCACGTCACCAAAAGAAAGCCCCGAACAAATGTCCGCGGTTTGGCTGCAACGCTCCGACAGCACTCGCGGGCACACCACTCGCCACGGAGAGCAGGGGGCATCGGCGATCGACTGGCCCCAGCGTGGGTGGTCAAGCGAGAGCTGCCCAGTGAAAGCCACGCGGAGACACACGGTGGGGAAATCGACGTTTCGGTGGCGGCTCCCTCTGCAAATGGGGTGGAAGTGATGAAGAGGAACGACGCCGTCTTGGAAAGTTCTGTCCGTTTACTTCGCACATTATTGGTCACCGCAAGGGGCTCGTTTCGGGATAGACGAGGAAGTACCCGCGCAGCTAAGGGCACGTGAAAAGGGCATGTTGGGATCGAGGCCGATTGCAGGCCCGCTTGCGAGCGAGCGATTGTTCGACTCGCGTGCGAGATGTCGTGCACGGTTGTACATCGTCTCATTGTGTTTGGCTTCGTTTTTACTTGGACGCTTACCTCAAATATATATCAGCAACTTAATTTTTTTTAATGTTTGCTCGGTCTTCATAATAAAACATTTTCTACGTATACTTTATTGGCTAAAACCTAAAAGGAAATAACTTAAATGGCCGGTGCATAAATAAGTAATTAATGGATAAAAAGGCATAATTGATTTTCTTTTTTGCATGCATTCGTTATTGAATAATTTTATCTTTGAACGCTGGACTCCTTCAACATTGCCAATAATGCTGCAAATCCAAACGCATGCCTTTAATGTAGAAGATTAAATGAGAAGAAAAAAAAATATCCATTTAAACTGCATGCAGCAAATAGGACAATAATTATTAAATATTTCTATTACGATTGTCTTAGGCATATTAAAATGAAAGTTTTATCCAATATTAAAGCACATCTCGTTTATCTACGAAACAATAATTATGTTAAGACATTATTATAAATGTCGAACTTACAAATTTAAATACCAAAACAGAAGTTTGCACTTCAATTGAATATTCTTTTTTTCATTATCCGCCTGCCTACATTTATTAAAAAACATTAGGAACAGATATAGCATCACGCCACATGGCGAATTATTTATTCAGGAACATCTGTATGTGCAGATCAGGCATCGAGATTAACTCCTCCGAAAATGGATTGATTCATCATTACCTAATCCCAACACATGCTTAAATAGCCAACAGACGCACATTACTTTTTTGCGTGTGTAAGCTTTGTTGTGCTAAACATTTATGCCCGTAAATATATTACCAATGAAAATACAAAATATTTCGTGTTACGTCATGTGAAATTTCTTATGCATTGAGACAATTCATTGGCATTAACGCAGGTACACAATGGAATTTTTCACTAAAAAAAATATAATTTAAAATACTACGCCTTGCGAGGCTGTTATGTATGCAACTCTACGTCACCAATCATGGTGTCTTATCATTGTCGTAGTCATCATCGTCGTTAGCCATGGCCTGCTGCATGAAGGCTTCCCCAAGCCTCCACCATCATCACCATCATCAGCCAGGGGTCTAACCACTGCTTGATGAACGCCTCCCTAAGTTTACGCCACCTCTCAGCACCATCACACAAGCAATTTTTTCCATCTCCTAGGTGAATGTCAGTGCCTTACTACTGTTGTGTATAATTTTGCCTCGCATTCACGCCCCATTGTAACAAAATATGCGATGAATTTATATTTGGGAGAAAATCATTTTGCACACAAGGTGAGCATGCCATGATAATGCTCTTAAAATGTCACTTTCCCTGGTGACATTTAAAATTTTCGGAAAGTTCATAAAATTCTAGACATATTCATCTCCGTTTATACTGCATATTTGTAACGTAAAAATTTCACTACTATATTTTTTATATAAATCAATAATGTTTTAAATCTTCATTAAGACAATTACACGTAACGATCATAATGGCCTTCATTCAGAGGCTATGATTGACTCCGTATAGCTTCATTATAATACACTTATCTGCGAGTCAAACACATTACCGTATTCTTTCTCCAAATTTATGAGACCAATTAGCTAATTTAAAGTTTTCCCCTTTTATGCATGACAAACACAAATGTACGTGAGCATTGCATATATAGACATAAACGATACGTACATCTTGCAACTTTGATCATGCGTAGATTATGCATTGCAGTATATATGTTTGTGTATTAACCGGACAGATATTGGACAATTGTACTTGTACGAATGTCCCATATATATTACAGGTCCGTCTTAAACAAGGCAGGCAATCATGAGCAGGAAATGATAACATTTACCCCAAAACGTTTGGTAAGCTTGAAAGTTTATTTACATGTGCCATAAATGTAACGGTGGGCTACTCCGCAGTGTAACGGGCACTCTTGCACTCACGCACCAAGTCCTAAATGTTGACACCCAGGGTAGGGTTGCCAGTCAGTGGTGGAGCAGGCCCAATGGGGGCCCTAAGCAGACATTACTTTTGGGGGGCCCCTTTCAAATGTTTTAACTCCTCGTGAGACGCACAAAAGAGATATAGGCAAGAGACGGAGTGAAATAAGAGATGAGATATGCAGATCAGATAGTGATGTAGATACAGTTGATCTTAAACTAACTTTAAAGAAATGTTAACTGCTAAATAACTTTTTTTACTAAACTATTTTATTTACCAGATAAAGTGCACGGAGCTATTAACTCTAATAGCACAAATGTGGCCACTTGGCTTATCATATGTGGTAAAGTATAGTTGACAAATATTCAAAATGCACTTTTTAAAACGTGGAGGGCATATCCGGAGGACACGGGGAAAACATGCAAATTCCAGATATACAGGCATCACCAGGGTCTGGAACGAACCCTAGAAAACTTCCCTGCATGCCAGGCGAGGGAAATAACATCTTGCCTCCTCAGGCAGCCCCAAGAAACCATCTGCCTTTTGTCTATCGTACATTCTCATCCCCTATGCATTTCAGAAACAGAATTTTTTATCTATTTTTTTTTAGAAAAGGCTGTAACGCCCACTACGTAATTGTCACCACTCATGTTGCTCAACGTCGCTCCACCAATGCTTTACCCGAGGATGGAAATTTAATGGGGGTGCCGAGGCATTCAGCACGGAGGGAGGGGGGCTGAGTCCCCGCCAGCAACACTGCAGAGGTGATCTGTGCTATATTTATGTACCATGGGAATAAGATCCAACACACTTAGACTGTGCAGTATATAATTTTGGTTGGGGGAGCGGGGGTTAGATTTACATTAGTTATGTTCCATATTTATGTTGTAGTGAATGCATTCATAAAACTCATTAAATTTCCGGGAAAAATACCCTCTACGATATCATATTTTAGATTCGAATTATATTGATATAAGTTTTTTTTTATGCGGTTATAAAAATTCATGGCCTTCTACAACCGTTTTTTTTTTATAATGCCGTTCATCCTTATGGCGCCTCAATCCTTATTGAATTATCCTAGGAAAAGCAACTATGCACACATCTTACACACGTGCACACACTTCCATGAGAGGAGGGAATAACCGAGGCCTCAGTTCCCATTAAATTGTCGCAAAACTTCATGAACAACATTGCTAAAAACTATAAAACAAGTTATCCCGCAAAAGTTACGAGCGAAAGCTGAAGTAAAACGAGAGGGATATCGTTGTGAATGTGTACAAGCCTGGTCAAAACACCTCAATACAATCGTAATTAAGACTGTCCTGTACTAGAAGAGAAAATACAGGGTAGGCCAGTGTTTTGGCAAAAGCTCATTTACTGCTCTTCAAACATAATCATCCCCATCAATCCAACGAGAGTAAAACATTTACAATGGTGTGTATTTTGTTTTAAATTGAGCATGCAAATTACATGCATTTTATGTTGAACATCCTTACGATGTAACTGTAATTTAATTTCTTAAATGAATGCATAAATTGAACGGAGGTCTGTTATGATACCCTGAATGCAATTGGCTTAAGGCTGTTGCATAAAGAAAGCAATTAGAATCCAATTAAACTGTTGGAAACTTATGTGTTGGAACTGGGAATTAAACCCAGATTACTGTTCCCGCCACTGCAACTCTCAATCTGACGCAGTGAAAGGTAAATACGGTGGGGTATAATTAACCACCTACAGCAAGACGAACCCAATTTGAGAAAAAAGAAAAAAACGTTCAATGTTGTAGAAGAACAAGTCTCCCGGAGTGTGATGGCTTTTGTCAGGATTCTGAAATATCTGGCAGGTAGTGGTGACATTACCTCACCCTTCAAATTGTTTTTACTTTCATTTTAATGCAGGGGGTCATTAATCCCATTGCAACAGCTCGTGCACAATTTTTAATCAGCGAAAGCCGTTTTATATTGATCTCTGATAGCAATTAACTATATATTAAAAGATACTGCTGTGATATAACTGCTGACATGCTTTAACACGTATTTACATACAGAACACTAAGCAATTTCCTTTTTGATGCTTTAATAATAATTAGTGTAGATTTTCGACACGCAAAATATAGCATGTAATGAAAACAACATTTGCATGTCTTTTTTCCCTCTTCTATGTTCATATTGCTCATTGCCAAATTAAATGGAACATTTGTAAGTTCATAAAAATGGACCCCGAGGTGAACAACCATTGTCGCCTACTGCGTAAAATGAGAGCAACACGTGGAGACGCGTGGCTCAAATAAGCTGCACGCAAGTCGGGAAAAAAGCCTCCACGTTGACCATTGTGTGGTGTACGGTAACAATTCAAGGGTACGTATGCTAATGCAACTTGTTCCTTCTGTCAACATGGGTGATTAAAAAAGAAATTGTCCACTTTTTGAGTTTTTAGGGGGGGTAATTTTTCACAGAAAAATGTATTGCCTATAACTCGTCCATTATTTATCATTTTATTTAGCAAAGCACCATTCCATCAGAAGTTCCCTCCTACACTGCCATTATGTCAAGCTTCACATTTAGGGGCTGTAAGGATGCCATGGATTCATCGGCTGAAATAGATTTTCACAATCACTAAACCCATTGAGTCGTGCAAGTAAGAGAATCAATGATTTTTTTGTATTTATTTATCTTGGATGTAATGGGATTTGTGTGTTCCATGTAGCCACTAGAGATTCCATATTCAACTCAATGTTTTTTTTTTTAAATAAGAAATTATTGAATTGTGACCGAGAATTGTGACAATTCATCAAATCGCAAGTGAGGCAAATCATTACAAAGTCGAGTAAAAGCGTGTCATATGAACACTGAGGCGTTCTCATTTCACATTCACATCCCTGAGCCGGTGGTTAAGATTCCCCATTCCTCTGGTGGTGGCGAGTCTCTCCGGAGAAAAAAAACCACTGTTGACTTCCCCACAAAGTAGTCAAATCATTACAGGCCCTATTCACAATGTATTTTTCCTAACATCAGGATCATTTCTTTAATAAAGGATGACAAAAATCAGCTTCCAGAAACATTCAAACAGTCTGCTCCAGACTACACAAAAAAAGACATCTGTGGAAAATTGAGTAAATTTACATCAAAATGAATAATCCTGATGGGGGAGCTTCATGCTAATATTCTGTCTTAATTAACACCTTCTGCAGAGGTTCTCTATTGCCACTGCACTCCCCTCGGTCTGCTCTGAATGATAGTGCTCAAGAATTGCCTCTCGCAGAGGAAAATTTACTCCATTTAAAGCGTGCATTTTGTCCAATCACTCTGTGTTAAGTGCACGGCACACAGTGCCCAATATAAATGCTCTGCATTCAGTTTAATTGGCCCTTAACATCGGAACCAGCTTAGTAACATTCCGCTTGAAATATGAAAAATTAATGGGAAAACAAGCCTGTGACATTAACCCTTTAAATAGCAGGCTCAAGCGCACTTGACACAGAGCAGATTCAAATCTTTTACACAAGTGGATACATTATATTAACGTATATTGCTTTCTGACAGCAAGACAGAGTGTGTACTTATTTTCTCATCGTTCATTTGTAAAATAAAGTGAAAAGTTTTTTTTTTCTTTCTGGAAGTCAATTGCTTCCAGTTGCCACTGAGACTGACCAGTGAAACGTCCAAAGTGCTTAGACTCTCGTGCGACGATAAGTAGGATATAGAATAGCCTTATTTTATGTAGTCTTTGCGTTATAAATCGCTGACACTTCCACTACAACACAGCTGCAACAGAATGCTGAGATGCAGCTTGCGTATGCAGGAAAAGTGAGGTCCGACGCACTGTAGAAGAGAAAAAATGTTCATCTTAAATGTCACCGACGTGGAAATGTTTGAATTGTGGACAACTTAGGCAAAGTGGTTCGAGACTATGAGAGCGGTTTTGGAAAAGAAAAAAACCGCGTGGAGCAGGAGCGCAGTTGTTAGCGCACTGCACTATGAACTCAGCAACTTGAGTTCGATTCTTGGCCATGGTTAATATCAGTGGAGAGTGATATCAGAAGCAATCCTGGACTCCCAGCTGACCAGTGTGGTGAAATATGGTCACAGAGGCTTTGCAGAGGGACGTAGATTAGTTTAACACGTAGGTATTCGACACCAATTTTATCCGTAATAAATGTTTACTTTTTTAGTTACATCACATAATAAACTACACATTTATATTTACGCGATCCTGCAAAAACTTTTATAGATGCAGATTATTTTAGATTTTTATCAAAGGATAATTAAATCCATGACTTAAATAAACCCAAAGTAACATATACGTATTGCTATCATGTAATATAAATTACATATAATACACAACGGGATAAAAAGTATTAATTCAATAAACAGATGAGCAAGAGCAGGAGGGATTGCTTTTGTGGGGTGGGGTAAGGCACGTGCCCCCCCCCCCCCAATAATCCGATCGAAATCCCTAATTTCGATTGGATCATTGGTATTTTTTAGTAATAAATCGGCATTTTGCGACCCCCCACTGCCACTGTGTAGCATATTATTACGTGCCCGGGACTCTATGAGATGATAGGACAATAGTCTGAGTCCATAATTGGCAATAAGTAACGGCAAAGCGGTTATAAGTGACTCCCAATTGTGCGTAGTTGCGTATACAGTCCACGACTTCCCTGAAGGCATCAACACCTTCAGCGAGCGCGATGCCGATCACACACGGTTCGAATTGGACCCTCGATCGATGGCTGCGCCATCGCCGCACACGCGTAGAATAAAAAGCAAGAGACAAGTCCTTACTTACTAACAACTCCTCTCATTTTTCATTGCTGGAGGGGTTGCCCCCCCCACCCCCACCACCTGGAAATCCTGGCTCCGCCATTGCCTGCCCTGACGTATGAATAAGACTTTTTGACTTTTGAACAACTTTTATTGCCGCCAGCAGCAAAAGCACTATATGAAATACACAAAGTTACCAGCAAACAAAAGAAAACAAACGTGACAAATCCACGCGCTGTGGCGCTGAAAGCACCGTGGACAATACAAATGAAAAGTCACGTGGTTGTGGTGTCATCGCGCACGCCACGGTGACGTATGAATAAGAAACATGGAATAATATGACGACGAATATCGAAGAAAAAGCGATGGGACAAACTAAAAAGAATGCCATCATAGTCAAATGAAAAGGGGTCTGGGCAGAATGCATCGTGAGTCGGGCTGATAGCCGGTGGACGAAACTGACGGATTGAATGGCAGCCAAAGGGGTGAGGACGCCGGAGAGAGGACAGCGGCAGCGGAGGATCGAGGGGAGCAAACCGGTGCGCAGAAGCGAGATAGATCGTGGAATCACAGGGAACGGGAGGGATGAAAGTAAATTGGACTTCTTTCGCATTGTAAGTAGCCAACCGTGCGAATCTGAGGTGCGGGGGAAGGACAACAAACTCAACACAAAAAGCAGTTCAATAGAAATTAGTTTTCAAACTAAATGTAAAAGTGCGTAGCGTCAAGTGGCTTCCTAATATTGGAAGGAAGAGCGATCCAGACGGCCGCAGATGCACATCTGAAAGCGCGCGATGCGGTGGCCGTCTTTATTCTTTGGTTAGCCAAAATCCGCTGCTGCAAGGATGTTGAAGACTTGAGGTCTTCGTCCCGCATTGGGCAGGAGACGACTGATGATGTATTTGTACATATAGCCAAATGAAACACATACTGCCCCCATGACCTTAGCGATGTTGTGATACCATGTCAAGAGAGTCAACCTAGCAGACTGCTCCCATGCATGCTCACAAATGGCAATTATCACTGGCAAAGGTGTTTATTCACAACAGAATTTCAAATTCACACATTTCCCCACGCAGTCCATGCAAATTACATGCAGCAGTCTGCAGTCATATGCTGGCATTCTTATCTGTTGAAGCTGTTGCTTCAACGAGTTTTTTTTTTTAAAGAATGTTTGAAAACCAAACAAATAAATCCAATGTATTTAAATGTTCAGGACAAAAGTAGGGCCCCTTGGAATGTCGATTTGGTCACAGGTGAAAGTGTTACCTTGCATGCATGGTCACGAGAGAGAGAGCAGTTGCCTGGGGAGGCCTTCATCCAGCAGCGGACTGACCATGGCTGGTGAAGATGAGAATGATGATAATGATATGTGCAAATGAACAATGCACACATTCTAAGATCAAATTTGGGCTGATCGACCAAAGATCTATTCAGTAGTTTATTTTATTGTTCATATGGTCAAAGTTAACCGTGCAGTGGATCCACATACAGTCGGTACCTCTCCATTTTCCGAGCTCCTTAAGGTGTTCAAAATGTATTTTGTATCATCACCCAGTTTTAAATGAGGAAGGCTTGGCAGTTGTCATGATTAAATAAATCCTAGGGCGGCATCACATTTTTTTCTAAATTGAGATGATGTCAGTGACCCCCTTTGTCATCTTAAAAAAAAATTCTCAGGAGAGCCTGCGAATGAGATTGAGCCACAGCCACAAAAAATGAGAGAAGAATTTCACGAACAGAGGTTAATCGGTCCAAGTGTCGTCAGTGATACCAAGTTGTCGAACAAATAATAACTAAAATTAAAAGTGATAACTTTTGAAACATCTTTTGTGGTGTGGAATTGATAAAATAGCATTTCATTCATACATTCCATTATTCTGTGCACGACTGAAATGGTAGCAATAAAACAAAATCTTCAATATTGAGCTTACAATACAGATAAATGTTACAAGCGTATATCAGAAAAGGCCAAATTGATGATAATGCAATAATTTCAAATCTACATTCAAGAGCCAGAATGTGATCAGCAGACACTTCCTCGTGGAAGATTTTATATTTGAGAAGCAATTTGTTTGACATTCTTTTCGTCTCCAAAGAGAACCAGGAGAGAAAAAGAGAGAGAGCGCTGATACACTCAGGTGATTTAAGGTGAAAGCTTTATAGGCTATTATTCTGATTAACAGTTTGCCAAATTCAAGTGCGTGCATGCATAAACCACACCTGCATTGGTATGCTTAGGTCTCTGACGAGCGTTCGGGGTTGTAACCGCGTGTTGTTTGCCGTGATGTCCGACGTTTTGCTCCACATGCTGAGAGCTTCAATCAGCGGTGGGTGATATCAAAATTCGTCCAACGAAGCTCTATTCTGTGCTCACCTGCACTGGCCGTTGTCAAACAAACCCTCATCACCAGCGCCAGTGTGGGGGGAGGCGTTGATGCAGCAGTGGGTTGGCCAAGGAACGTAAATTATTATTGTCTTTCATTTAATATACCGAAGGAATTGAAATAGTTCAGTCCATTAAGAAAAAAATCGCATTTGTATTTTGGTGATTTTTTTTTGTATTCCCTGTATGACTCGGTTTAATGGAATTGTAAATTGGTGGTCACGAAGAGATGTATATACAATATATATTACTTGTATATAGAGTTGTCACTGCAGCTGCCGCATAAATCAGGAATATATACCACAAGAGAGACAGTCTGCATATAACCTGCAGTCACTGTAAACCTACTTGTGTAAATTTATGATGAATACAAATGAATATTTGTCAAAATAATTTGTTTTTATTATATGTGGTTGCTCTAATAGACTTTGGCGAAGAGATTGCTGCTCACATACATTTCCTTGAAGAAACTCTTCCAATTACACTAGTAGGCAGATGTTTGTCCAACTTTCTACAAAGCCCTATCGTCGAATTTTATTGACTCATCACCCCCGGTACTTTTACTTTTCGTGAACCGCGTGTTACGCTGTAATTGTGCTTTATTCCATCCTGTACCATCACTTGCCTCGCGTGACTTTCAGTTCGCCCTCAACGCCTATCCATTGTTTACCCTTCACACGCTTAGGGCCAACCCCCGCCTCGTCCGTCCAACGGCTACTCAAGCCAGCCATTATTTATGCATTCAAGCGTAATTTTGCTCCACTCAGCCTCGTGACAAGAAATTAATTAACCCTCGAATGCATTTAGGGCGTGATCGGCACACGTAAGCGATATCCCTGCCTGCCTGTAGCACCTTTCTGCTGCCTCCTCTATCTTTGTGCAGAACTCCCAAACGGGCAGGGATACAATTCTGCACGGGGACTTGGAGGTGACGGCTATTATTTCTTCCCATCTGAATTCCAATTGTTTTTTTCGAATAGGGTCAATTGCCATTTGCTGGGGTTTTTTTTTTTTTACCATATAGATGCTCGATGCCCGCACAACATTCATTCACCTGGAGGGAGAAGCCCCCTTCTTTGCGATTTGTATTCCGGGCATTGTAACGGCGTGCAACAAAATGTAAAAGCGTGACTGGTCCCCCCACTCCATTTGCTCTCCGAATTCACAACCGCGAGCGTGGAAGAGTCGGTTAACAAACAAACAAAAAATACTCTCTAGAGAATCGGGACGGATGGGGGGGGGTGAGACGTGATTCTCTAGAGTTCCCCCCTCGGCCAGCGAGTCACGCAAAGCAATCCCAGCGCCGCGCCTTTACCTCGCTGCCCCACGAACCCAACAACTCCTGCTGCAGGCTGTGTCCACAAGCTCCTTCCTCCGTACTGGAGAGAGCAGCAGCGAGGGCTCTGGGTGTTTGCCGTGGCACTCGACTCGTGGAAGAGAGCAATCTTGATTTGAGGCTTTCGCGACTGCAGGAATCCATACTCTTTGGTTCGTTCGGTAAAGTCACGTGGGTAGAAAATAAAATAAATCACGACGTTTCGGGCGCAACACAAGCATCAGGTTGAAAAGCATGGGAAGAGAGGGCGCGCTTTTATTTAGTTTTTCCCTTCAAAGTTTCAGGACGCTGCCACCCCTTCAAAATGTTATTTTTTTAATTAGTTTTAAACGCCACGCTCTTAATTTCGCGTCGCTACGGTGCACGGTCGCGCAACGCCGAGCACTCGAGTAAAAAACAAAGAAGAAGAAAACACAAAGCCGCGAACACTTCAGCACTTCATTCAAGGCGGACGTCAAACCAAAAAAAACACGTGAATAAACGACGGGATTGATAACGGCTCTGAAGGAGCGCGGTTTCAAGTGAGGCTCGTGAGTTTTGCCCGCAGCTTTGTTCGCCTAAAAAATAAAACGTCAAGAGCTTCGCGCAAGTCAACATCAAGCTCGGGCCACCTCGGGGTATTGCCCCGCGCCACAGACACAGCAGGGCAACTGAATTCAGCCAATTCGGACTTGGGTTGGGAACTTTGCCTGCACGCAAATCGAAATTGCTCGAAGCGTCGCTCCTTTGGTGGTTGAAAATGTATTCCGAGCAATCGGGGTGAGAACAGCAAACGAATCCCAACTCTCTCCTCCATATCTCTTCCTTGTGTATCAATACAATATTTCACGTAACAACTATAATTGTTACCCTAATTATCCAGATTATAGGACGCATTTTTTGTCGCCCTGCCCTTTGAAGCAAAAGTCCTTGGTGCGTCTTATTATCTTATACGTTCGTGTGTGAGATCAGATTTGTATACATCTGTTGACACCAGCACAAGTTTTGGATGCATATCATAATCCAGAGGATAATAAGTGTGAGCTTTTATCATAAAAAATAAGTATTTTCATTCAACATCGAAATTGTGCAACTAATTTATGCTGCTATACAAGAAGGATTGTTGGTCTTATAGCAATTTTCAAGGCATTTTCTTGTGGAAGTTTATTTACACATAAATGCTTTGCTATTTGAACAGAATTGCAGTTGCGTTTACTTTTTTCACTCTTGCATTGTTCTCTACAACGCAGCGACAGCTCAAGGCGTGAAGATCAACACTCAGTGATCAAGTCACCTTGTTCTAATTTGGCACGTGAACAAAATTACCTGTCTGCTGAAGAGCCCTGCGTTTTGTACAAAGCTTCACAGTAACATCGATATTTCAAAAATCATTACTCAGGTCGGTTTACAAAAAAAAAACCCCAGGACATTGCACTTGCACTGGGAAATGAAGTTAATTAATGTTTTTTTTTTCTCTATTCGGTTTCTTCGTCCAATAATTTTTTTAGGAGAGTTGTGGAAATGCCATGTTACATATGCAATCCATTTAAGAATGTAGAAGCATAATTTCAGTAAAATTCTATATTTGAAGCTTTCGTGACTGCAAGGATTCATACTCTTAGGTTTTTTGGGTAAAGTCACGTAGGTGAAAAATAAAATTAAAATTATTTATTATATCTGTATATATTGATTAAAGTCATTTACAGCCCTCTGTCAATCCACTGCTGTATGAAGGCCTTACCACGCCTTTTAATCACCGGGATCATTTTATGACGTTGGTCAGTGTGGGTTTGAGGATGAGGGCCCAGGATCAGTTCAGAGATCACTGGCAACTGATGTTAGCAATGGCTGGGAATTGAACTCAGGGAGCTGATTGTATAGTACAAGGAACTATCAATTGCACCACTGCTACCACTGAAATTTATAATAATTTATGAGTATATAGAGAAATTATAAATGCATTCCATCACAATTTTGTTGGCTAAATTGCACCATTTTCATAAATGTACACAAAATAACTAACGTTAAAAATATCTCGCAGCCTTAAATCAATCCTCAAAGAATCGTGTGCATTCGCTCCGTACGTACAATTTAACAGTTAATAATACACTGAGCTTTAAACAAGTTCACTGATGTGCAGGCTGTGCATGCGTCATAGCTGGAGACCTCATCATTGCTTCACATTTGGGTGTCCCAGAGAGTGAGCGTTGTGGGTTGGGTTGAAAGGTGACAGGGTGACGGGGTATGTGATGATCGTCGTGGCAGAAGTAGGCAACAGGGAAAGTTTGAGGGTGGCGGAGGGAGGGGTAAGTGTGAAGAGCGCAGCAGGAGGTGACAATTGCATTTGCTATTAGTTCGAACGCCTTCGCTTGCTGACTTTTAAACTCTTTAATTTAATAGCCACGGGGGTTCAAAATCCTATCCAAATTTTCCCCACGGAGGTAAACAAGCAGAGTGCTCCACGGTTTGCAATGAGAACGCATTGATAATTGTGATTAGTTAAATAATGAGACGTATGAATGTGTAATGCTGCAGATTTTCGAGTTCAAGCGTCATGAAGCGAGAGAAGGTCATCAGGGGTCACCCCGACATATGCGTACCTCTCTATCGGTGACGAAAATTGCGATCAATAATTCAATGAGGTATTGATAATGGAAAGATGTAAGTGATATCAGCGTGATATCTGATGACTATGCTATCACATGTTTGGTGCATCAGCAGCTGTGTTCAGCACTTACGAGCCAATTTCTGTGTTCAGCACTTACCAGCAGCAGCTCACAGTTTAATTTAAATATGAAAGCATTGGGTTTTAAAATAAATAATGAAGGGATCATCGTTGAGTCTGAGTGCAGTATAATAATGAACCAGGTGGGTTTTAGATGGCCCAACTGTCCTGGTTTGCCCAGGATCATCTTTTTGAAGTAGCTGTCCAAAATAGACATACATATGTAAGTTTTCCACGGGACATTAAAAGTACTGGTTTATGTCAGTGGTGTAATAATAACAAAAACAATGCTACATCACTCAATATAATTAGTCTAGTCTCGTAGGATATTCCTCATCCTGTGATATGTCCAGATGTTTTGTATGTTGGAGGTGGCAATCCAACATACGTCAGATGTGTTCTTTGCATGGAATGTAAATTCTATGGATTGACTGTGGTGGTCACACGTAACATGGACACGACAACAACAAAATCTAGATTTCATGTTCATTCTAAATGTGGCTTTTTAAAAATGCCATTGCTGCTCATACATGCATCATTCCTTAAACCATAAAAAAATCTTTACATTGAACTGTGGTCTCCGGTGGTCTTAATAACAACAGCGAAATGTCAATGTACAATACAGGTCAGGTTGATTGAGCACTGCTCGCTGGCATTGAGGCATGTTGACAACTGTGCCAATATATATATATATATAGTGTATGCAAATATAAGTGTGTGTTTATGAGGCAGTGAGTACCGCGCTCAGCTTGTGTATATGTACAGCCCTGTGTCAATCGACTGATCGATGATGACTGTACTTCACCACACTGGGCAGTATGACGGGTTGCTTGAGACAGGGAGCAGAGATGTGAGTGTATTGAAGTAACAGCACAACGAATGGATTTTGCTACACGGACCTATGCTGTCCACCTTGCTGACCAACAGCCTCTTGCCTATAACACCTGTGGTGGGTGACTATCGTATACGTGCAGATATATATGTAGATGCAAAACTCAAAGGCAGGTACACTTTAAGATACATTACTAATTGTTTATGCGCTTAGCTATAAATGAAAGGCAAAGAGTGAGGCTCGCTCAGGAAATATATAATAAAATTAACTTTTTGGGGGGGTGGTTTTCCCAAGGAAGTGTTAATAAAATCTTAAGAACATTTTCGGAGGGTTGAGCCTGATTAATACTTAGGTGATAGACTACCTGGGAATTCCAGGCGTTGCAGACTTGGCCTTTAAGGTGACCAGGAAATAGTAGTATGTCATAGTATGTATGTATGTATGTTGAACGTTCACACCATACATAACCAGCCGTGCTAATGGGAGGTGCACGGGAAGGACAACAAACTAAACATCAGTTCTAAATAAATGAGTTTTCAATATCGATTTAAAAGTGCATAGCTCCAGTCGCTTGCTTATATCGGAGGAAGAGAGCGTTCCAGACGGCCGTAGAAGCGCATTTGAAAGCGCGCGATGATAGATGATCGAATTTATTTGTATGGAGCTTTAGCTGTTATGCCTACATATAAAAAAATTAAATCACAATTTTGAAATGTGCATGTTTTCTGTAGATTCAGAGGCATGGGAAACCATGGACAAGCAGGAAGGTAGCTAAAACTCACGCCAATAATTTCCCAGGCTATGTGGCCCTAAATTGGGATGTTTTGGCCAACTGCACCTAGACAGAACCCACGTGTATGAGGGGGCAACGCTATATCACATCGAGATGGAACATGTGGAGTCCACATGTTTGCTGCACCACCTTTTCTTGGTAAGCCAAAGTACGGCATCTCGACATCCAAGGGAAAGAAGTTTCACATCATGTTTGTGATCAACAAACTCTCTCCTCCATAGTGCTGGATTATAGTTGTGTGTGCCATCACCGGCCCACCAGATATCTGAGTTTTCTCCGCATACTCTGATTTCCTCCCAGCTGCTAATGTATGTATGTAGAACTTCTTTCTAGCCGTATGTAACCAACCGTGCTAATCGCAAGTGCTGAATACTCATCAATAGAATTGGCCAAACATGCAAATGGAAGACCCTCCTAAAATGTAGTTTTGGGACTCGACGAGGTTTTCCCCGGGAAAATGCAGGGCATTGTTACTCCCGTACTAATATGAGATAAAAGTTTTGCTGGCTGACTGACTGACTGGCGCGTGGCCCGGGAAGTGTACTACGGTGACGTCACCGCCCCCCCACCCCAACCCCACCCACCACCCCTGACCGTGTACAATTGCTCAGGCAATGCTCGTTATTGTTATACAACATGCCCAGTTTGTAATGCTTTGGGATGCTACCTGTTCTGGCTCTGAACAGCTGGTCCGAAGGTAAAAAAAAACTGCGTGACTTTTTCCACTTCGAGAAAAAGATCGATCGAGCCCATGCGAGGACCAACAAGAACACGGAGAGTTGTGTTCGACTGGGCCCCGAGACCTGGAGCCGGTTCGGGAAATGCTGAATTTATGCACAGCAGAACCCATTTGGGAAAAACTTGGGAAGTCTAAAAATGTTCATGTTCAATTCATAAAAGATGCCCCAAATTTATTTAATAAGAGTTAGTTGATCACTCTTCCCAGCTGTGTACATAATTGATTTCTTTCTATGTAATGAATCATTCTAATAAGCCTAATTTACCATCAATAGGTCTATGGGGATTCCTGGGCACAGCTTAAAAACTACCCAGTGTGTGGATTAATTCCCTCTACATAATTAATTCAGTTTAAAAATGCATTACAAAAATGTCTGCTCTCAATAACGTCTCGTGCAAAGACCCTCCCAACAACAAAAGTACAATCTATTTTTTTCCATCTTAAACCATTTTAAATTCACATCTTAAAAAAACACAAACACACGTACACGATAGTCTAATACACTGGACATGCAACATTTTGTATCAAAAAAAGGATTGAAAGGACATCGGCCCGACGACACAAAAACGACAGCCGTCTTCATCTCTCCTCCAAAGACATTTCCAGCAATGCTCTTATCAGGTCGCTTAACTTTAGTCCCACTGGAGCCCTGCGCAGCATCACTGTGAGAAGAGTCCAGCGGGTGACTTCGCCAATTACAACATTTTTTACGCGCGATCAACGCGAGCGCGCTGTGACGCGGCGCGTTCAAGAAATTCACGCCGTGGGCCGGTTAACCAAGCCCCCCTTCCCTCCTCCCGTAGGATGTACGACTGCACAATACATCAAGCAACTCCTGATGCCATCAACTGTCATTATGTGACCATACACACACAGGGTGTAAGAGCGAGAGCAGACTGCACGACAGACAAAATCAGCTCGCACCGTTACCCATTCCGCTCGGTGTTTGTTTCAAGTTTATTTAAGATCGACGGGGTCATCTCCCCCCCCCGCCACTCCACCCTGTTTTAATAAGGCCACGCTACCCATCTGCGGTCACCCGAGTTGCCAACCACTTTACCTTGCTGAGACAGCTCCTCCTCCCTGTCGTAGAGCAAGCGGTTCTCCTGATCGTAGGCCTTGAGGGTCTCGCTGGAGCTGTAGGACTTCTTGGGCAGGGCGATGCACTCCTCGCTGTGCAGCCGGTGCGGTGGCTGTCCACGGCAACCCTGCGCATCCATGGAGGGGCCCAGGTGGCGCGGCTCCTTCCCCATGCGGCTCTGGGTCAGCGAGCGGTACGGCCGGTGCTCATTCACGTCCATGTCACGCGGGTCGAAACGCGCCAAGCCCCGAGTCACACGCTCATGCTATCTGCGTAACGCACGGGGGAGGCAGCGGCAAATAACACAACAGGCACGCACGCACAAAATGCTGTCATGCAAATGCAGGCGAGGTTGCTTGCTGCTGCCGCTGCTGCTGCACGACCACTTATTCTGCGAGTGCCTTGTCCATTAAGGCTTGTTACACTTGAATACAAATACACCGCGAACATGATTGCATATGAATTCGGGGGGCGGGGGGGGGAGAAGTTGTTGGGCACTGGGATTCAATGCGGCGCTCACAACTGAATCTCAAATGCAGCTTTTGCCCCCATGTTCTGTCTGCCAATTGGTCTGGCCAATAAGCCCTCTGCGCACGTAGCTAAATCTCCACTGGCGAACACAAAAAGGGCAACGCTCTCCATTTGCACCGGGTCTCCCTTGCAAACATGTGAGTCCATGCAATGATGCACACTGCCAAGATATTGAGGTTTTCTTCTACTTCTTCTTGAATTAGAATTTTATCCACCATATTTAAAAATGTGGGGGGGGGGGGGGGGGGCATCATTCCAACACAACGAAGTGTAAATTCGTCGCCAGTAATTAGATCTAACTTACTGGCGAAACATCCTACTCGGATTGTAAATGTTGTGGCACGGCTCTCCAACACACCGGTGATGCTGTACTAGTATACTACACTATACACTACACTACTATACACTACACTACTATACACTACACTATGCACTAGTGCTGTACTAGTGACGAATTGGCACGTTCTGTTTACGTGACAACCCCTACTAGTTGGCTGTGTCGGGTGGTAGCGGGTTTAACGACACATTTATACATTTACGCAATCTAACTCCAAAAAACCTCTATTATGGATGATATTGGTCGCGAAAGCCTAAACGTTTAAACAACGAATTGTGTTAAATTTCGATTTAAAGCTTTCGTGACTGCAGGGATTCATCTTCTTGGTTCTTTCGGTAGATGAATTGTGTTAACTAACATATTAGCACCGTATGGAGGTGTCCATGTCAAATATGACGCGCGAAGCAGTGTAAATTGAACCCATGCCTGAGTCAAATTTCTCGCGTCCACGTTTTTACGTAATTTAGTTTGCCATGCCCCCTCCAACATCATCATTCCCTCGACGCCTCGAAAGAATCGCGGGGTCAGGCTGTGCAAGGAGGCGTCGTCCGCCTAAGCCAGCTTTAAAGGGCAACTCTTCTAATATGATGGAGCGTGGAAAGTCCCAAACAATTAAATCAAGCGACGTCTGCATCCTGGACATGGCTTTTATTGCCGTAATAAAAGGCCATGGGTTATGCACCCCCAGATTGTTGGATGACATTTAAAGGTCAGCGCACTGTCACACGTTGCAACCGATCAATTAATTAATTAGACAATTAACCAAGTAATTAGACAAAACATTTGTTTGCAATTCAATTCATTTGTGACGTTGAGCAGCGTACTCGATGCAATGCATAGTTACGTGGCCGTCAGTGAAATCTGTCGTTGTTATTTATCGTTTGTTGCAATTTCTGTCAAGGCTACACGAAACAAAGATCCCCCGTATAGCCTTGATGGACTGTTGGGACAAGTGCTTCTAGCAAGCACCTATGAAGGCCGGCACAGTACACAAGGGGGTGGGTGGCCAGCACCACGCCCGACTGCCTTTGTCTCCCGAGTGGCAATGTTTACACACTGCACCAGGTCCTCATTTGAGGCTGAGTCGATGGAAGGGAGGCCCAGGCCCAAGACCGGTTCAAACAATCGCCACCGGTGTTGGCCGTGAGCTGGAATCGAGCTCGGGTAGAAGGGTTCGTAGCACAAGGAAATAACTGCTACACTACCTCCTCCCGACAAACACACACACACCTACACACACACACACCTACACACACCTACACACACACGTAAAGCACTGACGCACGGATGGACATTGCCATCGACTGCCTTACCATGGACACCAATGCAAACGAGACGGTCCACCTTCAGGGATTGTTCCCAGGTGAAATATTTAAATGACCAAATGTTTATAAATATGAATATTTTAAATGGCACATAATCCAGAATCTGCATTTCATCGTACGGGATTGATCACATTTTCCATGCGTACTTGGTCAAATGCAGCTGTGCAGTTGCAGATGAAACCCAGATGACTCTGCTCAATATTAGTATTTCGTACGTAACTCAATGAAATATGATTACATACATAGAGCTCAACACGCTGTGCTCCTCCGCAAGAGGAAAAATGAGTCAATTGTCATTTTCCATCGTGCCCAATGAACGTGATGTTCGCAGGATGAGACTAAGTCTGTAAATGAACTATACGCCGGGCGTGCCAGGGTCAACTCATCTTCTCTCCAAAGTTTGGAACAGTAATTTAAAATGAATAGATTTTTTTTATACGAAAAAATGTATAAGTATGAAATCAAATATGCAATTTGCTTTATGCAATGCAGGCTGGAGGAAAAAAAGTGCGGAGTGGCTCAATTAACTTCACACTTCACACGAGGAAAACGCAAGGGCGAGTGTAGGGGTGGCTCCTGGCTCGGCTGCACACACACACACGCACATACATCGGTAACGGTACACACACACACACGCGCGCGCACACAGCGGTAACGCACACGCACAGGTGTGCAAGTACAGCGGTAACGCACAAAGACCCCCCGTATAGCCTTAACAGACTGTTGGGGCAAGTGCTGTTAGCGAGCACCTATGAAGGCCGGCACGGCACACGAGAGGGTGGGTGGCCAGAACGACGCCCTTTTGTGTCTCCCGAGTGGCGACGTTCACACACCGGACCAGGTACTCATTTGAGGCTGAGTCGACCTAGGGGAAGCCCAGGACCGGTTCACATAATCGTCACCGGTGTTGGCCGTGAGCGGGAATCGAATTCGGGTCGCCAGGTTCGTAGCGCAGCGTAGCGCTAACCGCTACCACTACCGCAGCGGGCTACCGCTACCACTACAGCACACGCACACACAGCGGTGACGCACACACGGCATTTGCTGTGTCCTACGCGCCTTGTGACTCGTTATGGAGACAAGTAGAATCGGCCTTCTCTTGTGACCGCAACGCGAACACGTAGTTTGCTATTTTGGCACATTTCATCCTATACGCGGATATAAGGCGACCCGTTAAAATAATGTCTACGCGACGTATAAACTTGCTTTGTATCGGGGTTGTGTTGTGAGCTAGCGTCATGCTCATGATGAATTAACTAACAGCAATGCCACTTTTTCTTCTTGGTTCTTTCGGTAAAGTCACGTAGAAGGGAAGTAATAAAATAATAAAAATAAAACATAATAAAATAATAATATAATGCCACTGCTGTAAGGATTCCAACTTCTGTCGTCCCCCTTTGCAGAATATAATTTCCCAACATTACCATCATTCAAATTGCTCCCTGTGCCATTGCTAAAGCCGTTACATAACTGGACACAGGTGTGCATTATCAGCAGCCAACTTCAATTTAAGGCCAGTCGGGTGATTTGCACTTTAATAAAAAAAAGTCCCGCTCCAATTATGGGTAAATACGGTCATTATGAAGTTGCACTTGAGCTTAATGACCTCCAGTGGCTTTGCTTGCAGCGTAAATGCCAAACTCACACCCTCTGCCTGTCTTGTGTGGTCAGCTATAGTGTCACTGATATACACCAGGGCACTACTAATCTTCATAGATACATTTTTTATAACGGGTTTGTTTTAATTACTCCCCCTGGCCATCCATGCTGCTGTCTCCCTACCCCTACTATTGTCTTGTCTCAACACCTTCCACTCCTTTGCCTCTGATTGACTGCCCCTCCCCTCCCCCCACGACCACCTTTAAGGTGAAAGCAATCATACCTTACTTTAATCATGTAACTACCTCCCTTCTATCCCCATGATGCGCATGTCCTGCTGTGTGTACAGCATCTTGAGAAGCAATTTCATTGGGATAAAATGTATTTTGTAAGTTAAATACAGGGCTGAAATAACAACAATGTTTGCATACACACGTGTCGCCATTCCACAGATATGTTTTTTTTTATTTGAAGATATTAGGAATCTTCAATACTTTGCGTTATCACAATCCTGAAATATACACACACCCGTTAATGTAGATAAGGCTTCAATAAATTGTATCCTGCAATACATGTGTAAAATTCTAATATTTTATGATTGCTTTTCATTGCATGATGTATTTGCATGTAACACTGATAATGAACGAGTGTATTTAAGATCCTGAAGGGACACGTGAAAATTGTATTTCTTACAATTCAAAATTTAATGGAGGCAATTCAGGGAATATCATAAAACTAGAAATGGCCAAAGGGTGTGCCCCAGGACAATTATATTTTTAGATACATAAAAATCCATAGATGTGAAAAGAAACCAAAAATCTAGCCATAGTGCATTATGAATAAAATCATTTGGAATTAAATTTAGTTTGTTTTTCACTGCAATTTCAAGTGATCGTTATATATTTTTTATTCAATGTACATCAGCAATGCCTGTCCATAAGGAACTTGTATCGTGTTGCAATGGTACGTCCGCTGAAACAATACGTATCGTTCTCAATTTCAGCAGTAGAAATGGGGGCCACCACAGTCGGTTGATGGATAGGTCGTGTGTAGTGGGGTAAATCGTGGGTACTCCTACACACTGGTTTTCCTGCTTTAAGTTTTACCACACATATTTGGCAAATCTAGAATTAATACCAGAAACGTAGCAACGTGCTGTTTCATCTACATAACAAAGGCTCAGTCCCATTCGCAGCAGCCGCACCTTTACATCAGCTGCACCTTAACAACTCTTGGAACCTCCCATTTCAACCAGTCTACACAACAAAGACTCATTCCTAGCAGCGGTTTCAGCCAGCACCACCTCTACATAACAAAGGCTCTGTCCCAATTTACAGCAGCCGCACCTTTACATCAGCCGGACCTTAACAACTCTTGGAACCTCCCATTTCAACCAGTCTACACAACAGAGACTCATTCCTAGCAGCGGTTTCAGCCGCACCACCTCTACATAACAAAGGCTCAGTCCCAATTTACAGCAGCCGCACCTTTACATCAGCCGCACCTTAACAACTCTTGGAACCTCCCAGTTCAACCAGTCTACACAACAAAGGCTCATTCCTAGCAGCGGTTTCAGCCGCACCACCTCTACATAACAAAGGCTCAGTCCCAATTTACAGCAGCCGCACCTTTACATCAGCCGCACCTTAACAACACTTGGAACCTCCCAGTTCAACCAGTCTACATAACAAAGGCTCATTCTTAGCAACGTACTTCAGCCGCACCGAACCTCACAATAATAATATCCAGGGCCTACCTTGGCTCCTCCTACCCTCAACCAGTATATATACAAAACTGTTTCTTGGAATTTCTCTTACTTGATACAGCTATCGTGCTGTGACGGTTCCATCTGAAGACGGAAGCTTGTGTTGCCTCCGAAACGCCGTGATTTTTATTTGATTTTTATTTTACGTTTATTAATTTTCTTTTTTTTACCTATGTGACTTTACCGAAAAAACCTAAGAATATACTCCTACACCTTTCAAGATGTCTGCCCAGTGTGTAAAAGCACAGAATTGAGATCCTTTTACAAGCAGTCAAATGAGCAAGTCATTTAAGGGCAGCTCCTGTTATCCGTAACGTTTTTTCCAAGCTCACAGTGAGATTCCCATTCTTCATTTTCACCGTACTTTACTTTTCCACCCAGAGTGAAATGTTTTTGCGAAAAAACATATTTTCTGAATTATGATTTCTAGGTTAATTTCTATCTTCTTAAATACAGTATGCAAGCTGCACCTCAATTAAGATACACACAGCCTGCCTATATATCTGGGGGGTGGGTGTGTGGGCTCGTGATATGTTTGTATGGAATACGACTTCTCCTTGCAGGTGGTTAATTTGGCCACTGCACCAAGAAATGAGATAACTGACACCTGGGGGCTGGTGCCACGGAGTCTCCAATGCCCAGAGCAGACGGGACAGCCGGCACAAAGTCTTCTCTGGAGCTTTGCGTGCTTAATTTTTTTTTGTCTTTGCACTTTCCCTGCAGCTTGGCAGCAGGAGGGCAGGCACGAAGCCCTCAAGCTACCCTGAGGCAATGAAAAATTCCGTGATTACTGGAAAAAAAAGCAGAGTTTACAGGCACCGTAATTGAACAAGTGACAAACCAACCTTGGAATCAAAGAAAACCAAACCAAATGGCATTCGAGGATTTATAATTTCATAGGTTTTTTTTTTTTTACAGCCGAGTCCCAAAGTACGTACTCTAAGCACGTAATTACGTAATTTTTCATGACATTATAAATTAACACTATGCAGTATAATTATCCGTTTCAGCTTTGGATGTTAAAAGGAAAGAGCTGATTTTTTTTACTAATTATGGCCAGATGTGCCCTCTTTTAAAGCTATATATTTTCACGTGAAATGTACACATTGCTAACAGACAGCTAGAAATGACAAACACAATAATCCTCGAGGCAATTAGACTAACAAAATTTAAAAATAAAATCACATGTTTGTATACATCAGCCAATTTCCCGTGATTTAAGCAATTCGATTGCAATGGCTTGTTTTTACAATGTAATTCTTCACGTAAGGAAAAATGTAAACCTGAAACAAAAGTTACGTAACCGCTGCTCCATAACCAAAATGTCTCATCGTTCCCTGCCTCAGCTCTTAAAAGCATCTGCAGCGCTATAACCCACCAGCAAATTGCGATTCCAGCAATTATATAAAATCATTCCTCATCAGGCAATTAAAAACGAAGCCGTAAAATAACACGGCAAGATGATTGAACTATTTGAGTCCAGCCAGAATGACTTCAAAGACACATCGGCGAATACAAGCGCCCACGCTTGCGCGTATAGCAAACTTTTTTTTTGTCGAGCATAATTTGGTCAAGATCAACAACAACACCCTTATTGTTAACATGGTTGCCTCCTTTTAATTCGTAATGAGTGAACTTTAATTTGGAGAGCTCGTGGGCTTGGTGTGGCTGTTCTTTCGTCATGCTCGGTGCTCTCCATCAGACGAGAAGATCAGTGGCGCAGAAACCAAAGCACATGACGGCAAAGTGGTACAGTGATCCCATTCTCGGGAGAGCCACCATCCGCCCCTTAACCGCCCACCTCTGTACATTGATGCCAGATCATCGGTATGCTTCAGCGCACACCGGCGGTCAGCGGGCCTTATATTATGCATAACGGGCAGAGACAGATTTCTCAGGTAATGCACGTTCAAAAATGATTTTGAGAAACCACACAAAACCACCTTGTATTGATGGGTTCGCACTTGCAGTAAATGCAATGTAAAACATATAAAATGGAGCGAGTCTTGATAAATGTCGGCTGCAGTGGTCGAAAAAAATCAATTCCAGAAGCAGTTCACAGCTCTCCTTGCGGGATTAATTACACATCAACCTTCCTCCGTTCACGCTTTAAATAGCAAGCCAGCGAACGGCATTCTTTTGAAAAAGATACCGTCAACAAAAAGCTCAAATAGAATTTTTAATAATATCATTTAATCCGTACAACAACAACAGCAATAATAACTATGTTTTACAACAATATTAATTCTGTTTAATGAGCAGAACGTGAGCGGTAGAATTTGATTTTTTAGAACAAAGGGCCAGGGCTTTGTGCTAAGGAAGCACAATTCGGTGGCATAAATGTATTGCCTGAGGTTGTATAATGGGCATACAGCGAATTGTCTCGGGGCGGTAGTGCAGTTGGGCGGGGGAGTGAAACAGGTGCATTACACCTGAACCCTGGACCGATGGATGTCCCCAGAAAGGAGGGCTTAGGGGAAGAGGGCGGTGTTGGCTAGCCCGCCACTGCTCGTGTGACAAGCTACTCTATTGGGGAACGAGAGGGGGTGGGGGGGGGGCCTCAGGAGTCAGATGGATTGCAACAGCCTTGGACCAGACGTGGCAACCCTTTAATACCGCTGCCAATTCTACCCACCATCGACGTGCATTTTAAGGGCCAATTAATATCTGCGGGTGGAAAACAAAAACAACTAAAAAAAACGTCGTCCCCAAAGTATGCACAGCAAACAATTCGCCAGCACCTATCAGTCCAAGGCGCGACGGTTGAATTGAGAATCAATTTGTAATCCAAATTATTCGTACGTGTGATATTTGCGCCATTCTTAGAGCACAAGGCGATCATGATGGTACTAACGTTTCACAGATGGGTGTAGTCTGGCAATGGGGGGCTGATGTTACTATGCAGTTTTACCCAATTAAGTAATTGAACTCCCCAGGCAAGGAATGTATCATTGTAGGTTTGTATCATTTTTAAATGTTGCACAGGACACAAGAGTCATAAATATGGGAGTACATTTTGGGCTTAAGAGCTGTACAAAATAATGAACCTAGAATCTCCGCTGACATTTCAACTGTTACGGAGGGTATTACCAAATCAACCAGAATACCTGCCCAAACTCATCACATCTCGAAAGCTTAGCAGGTGTGAACCTGATCAAACTTTAATACAGTACTGAGATGGGTGACAGCCACGCACAAACAGGTTGTTATAGGCGGTGGATTACAGTATTGTACTTTCATCCTCCCTGTCTATGCTACCCACCTTCACAACCAAGCGTTGGTGACCAGCGTGGTGAAATATGGTGAAACAACCACCATCAGTAGGGGAGACCCTGATCCAGCACCCAGCAGTGGATTGACAAGGATTGTACATCAACATAGTATTCAGCACTGTACGTGTATCAGGAGCCTTTGTTGATTTGTAGTCTTGAATGGGAAATTTTTTTTTAAACGACGGCCCTTTAAACAGCACCCTAATCTTAACTCTGACACAATATTTAGCCGTTTGACGAATAATTACGGCTTATCTCACACGAGGACATTCGACAGCATTAATGAGCCCCACTCAAATAAATACATGTACGCCGCTATGTTGTACAACAGTATAATTTATACATTACCCTGGTCGCTTTAAGCAAGAGGGAAAAAAACACGCGTTAATAGAAAGTGATGTCGCTAAGGTATGATGAGAAGATGACCAAGTTTTGCGAGCGGAAAGAGTTATTTTATTTATCACAATAGTTAATTCCAGATACCATTTCCTCTGCTAATTACCATGATTACTCTGCAGCACAACCCAATACTCAACATTGTCTTCATCTCACACAGCTGGCATGTGGGATATTAAAAATCTATGTTGGGTCACTCCGTGGCATGATAGGAGGAATTGCCCTACCTCAAAATGTCATTTAGACGTAATATTCGTTGACTGTTTCATTCAGGGTCACGTTTTTTGGTCCACGTGTGGAACAAATACACAGCAGCTGCGATTGTCAAAAGACACATCTGGTTGGAGCCAATACGTGCATTTCACAAGACAAATTAGTGCTCATTCAATTTGCTCGAATAGAAACGCCCAATTGTACGTGCTTTTGGAAAGTGTGGTTTGGCTTCAGTTCATACGTGTGCATGTACTGGTAGAAACCTCCTGGTGACACCAGCCCACAGGTGATTATTGTGTTCGTCCGTCCGTCGTGCAGGGAGGGGCTGGGTGGGGAAGGTGGGGCTGGGTGGGGAGGGGCTGGGTGGGGAAGGTGGGGCTGGGTGGGGAGGGGAGGGTGGGGAGGTGCTGGGTGGGGAGGGGAGGGTGGGGAGGGGCTAGGTGGGGAGGGGCTGGGTGGGGAGGGTGGAGAGGGTCTGGGTGGGGAGGGTGGGGAGGGTCTGGGTGGGCAGGGGGGGGCTGGGTGGGGGCGTGTGAGGGGTGGGGCTGGGTGGGGAGGGGGTGGGGCTGGGTGGGGAGGGGCTGGTCACCCCGTGGTGCCCTTATAAAACTCAACGTTTAACCTACTCACGCCGGCTTGTGCCCGCCCTCACAGTCGGGCATATTTGCGGAATACACCACGCCGCCGTTGACCCTGGCCATTGACCGAGCAACCCAACGTTCCTACCAGTCCCTCCGCTGGAATATGTTTAAGACTGAACTCTGACGCCTGTAACTGTGCGTGTGATTGCGCAAGTTTAGGCATACAACAGGAATCACACGTTCATTGTGCAGTTGCTGCTTGAGATACGTTGCATGGCGCCATATTGAAATGCACAAAAATAAAAGACACGGTCCTTAATTAAACACAATCTCGTTAAATTGTTCAACATATCTGTAGAGGACAGCTCCGTTCGGCAGAGCACACTTTGTTTACAAGAAGGCTCTCTCTGTCTCACTTTTTAATAGAAAATTCGAACACGTCTGGGCAGTTTTATCACCGATTTTGGCCACAGCCCTGGAACACAATAACCTACTCTTGCAAGAACCACCGTGGGATGTGTTACATCCCAGGAAAACAGACGGGACATCAGGCTAAATTTCCCTCTGAGGACAGAGAGCTCACTGATGATGTATCTGTCCCCTAAATAACAGCGGACATCATTTAGCCCCAAGTTAGCAATCACTTTCCATTTTTGAGTGAAATCCAAAATTCCATCCATCTTGTGAAATTATCACTCCATCCAGCGCATCGATCACTGCAATGGCTTAAGTAAAACACAAAAAAAGAACCACGGTTCCATATTGCTTTCATGTTTTGTTTTGTATTGATTGTGAAGCTGCTGATCTATAAAGTAAGGGAATGGGACAAGGAAAGGTTATGGGTTCACTTCTGTGGAGGCGAAGAAATAGCCTGTTTACGCTGCTAACAGAAATGGGCTAAAATCCCATTAGGCGGTGGTGAGAGAAAAAGGTTCAGAGTGTGCATCTGTGAGGGTGTCCTCAATATCACAGTCATATTGTGATGGTGTACATTCCTTGTTGCTCAAAGGAAGAAAAATGGACGGGAAATGTAGCGTACAAATGGGTGGTTCCTGCGAGTTTAGATCATGCCAGGAAACATATTACAGACAAGTATTTTCTTTATTTTTTTCGACCCACGTGAAATCTTTCACAGGATAAGTTTCGAATTGAAGTATTGGATAACTTTGATGTAAAGTTCCTTAAAGTAGTGTAAAGAAACGTAATGTGAATAATGCATTCTGAAAAATATCACTCACATTGGTTTAACCCTGTGTGTGTAAGCATTAAAATTTAACATAATTTTTCAAAGCCTTCACATCTACCAAGGTCTGGAATAATTATGTGTCAACAAACAAGTGTCCCGTCGTCCATTTGGATGAGCACTGACAACATGACTCACATCTTCATCTCCTCTGAACCATCTGTATTGAGATTAAAGATATTTTTTGATAAACATATCTGTAGTTATCAAGCGTGGGCAGGCTAAGAATTGCATATTAAAGCTACACTAATGGATTTCTAGCACGAGTATTTGTCTAAAAGTACCGTGCACAAACACCCCAGTGTGCATGACTTTCTTAATGAAAACACAACCGCAGAATTCATTAGATGCCACAGCATCCTTCAGCTCCATACATCGAGGCCCCACTTACACGTTCGCCCACGACAAATGCTGATTGCTGCCAGCGTCTTTGTCAGTGCCTCATCAGCGTCTGGGTCTAAAGCCCCGTCGCAATCAAACATTGCCAACCAGTCTGCTTTTGGTTGCTCCCATCTTCTCGGATAATAGGCTACGTGTGAATTCAAGTAAAACTCATTTCGTGACAATTGGCTCCCACGAGCATCTAACCAAGTTTGACTCGGCTCAGCTCAATCTTGGAGAATGAAAGAAAAAAAGCCACCCAGTCCATCTCCCCAGTGTCTGCCATCAAAGTCACGGGCGTTATTATCGATCGGACTCTCATCTTTGCGAAGCGCGTTTGATCAGGGCACAGAAAGGCCCCGCACCTGCAGCTCCCCTTAGCCTCGTGTTGAAGGCCCTCGGAGCCCTTTGCCCTGCCCCCCCCGGCCCCCCACCGTTGGGAGTCGTCTTGGTGACCGCGACAATGCCACGTGGCATCTCGCAGGCAAAAGGGCCACCGACTTGCACGGTGAAATGCAACACCCCGCAATTTCGTTGCGCTCGCAATGAATCTCGCTGCGCTCGCAATGAATCTCGCAACAACAAAAAAACACCTTTAAGACGGGTCTAACTTCGCTCGCAAAGCGAAAAGAGTGATCTATTATACATCCTCAAAATTATTCATGCCAAGTGTGGCCAATGTAGTTAATTAATGAGCGGCTGCAAAGCAGTATAGTTGCATTAACCCTTTTGGGCACACCTGGCATGGGGATTTTAAGTGTGCAGTCATAAATCACTTTCGCTCGCTATTAATAGAGACCGGAGCCGTTTGCAGTCATGGGACGACGTCGGGCACTTAGGAGGAGAGGCGCGCACGCCATCAACATCGGCGTCCTGCAATCATCATCGACGACTTCACTTCACGGCTCCTGCTGAGCCGATTCAGCCTAATGTGCAGGTAAAAGCAGAACAGCCAGATGAGATGTATTCTTCTTCTTGTTTTTCACTCGTGCCATTTAGCCGCATGAGCCGCGAGTTACTTTTAAACTAATTCCCACAGACGTAAGCGTGCAGTAAGCACGCTCATAATGGGATGGATTTCACAACTGGTGATTTCGTGGTGAAGGTACATTGAGAAAAGTGCCGTTATAATTGCAAAAAAGTCGATTTGGAACAGCTCTTTGTGTGTTTTCTCCACCTGGTTTGCTTGCAATGAATGTGGTAATGAAAGTTAGCTTCACCATTTTTTTGGGGGAATAATGTGAGAATAAATGTTATACCAACCCGAAGCATGCTCGCGGTTGAGTTGATTGTGTTGCTCCTACATCCCATCCCATCATTAGGTGTATCCCTCATGCAAATACAGGCAAAGCAAGATATACTCGCAAAGAAAAACCTGCTTACAAAAAAAAACTATCACGATGGGCCTGACGGTGCTGCAAAGAGTCAACATTCCTTAGGGCTCGTGTCAAACACAGCGATATCAAATAAGCAGGGCATGCTGCCTGAATGGGCATTACAGGAGACTGCTGGGTGCTCTGCCCCAGAACGTGAGATGATCAGCCGCAGCGTTCCGTGAAGGGATCCAGAATCAGTCGACCACTTTACAAATTCCGCGCCAACCTCTCCCCTGCGCTCGCCAGCCCGCCCTGAACAACAACAGATAAATCAATAATGTCACCTCGGCGTTTTTGGTGTTGTGGGAATTTTAACGTTTTTCGTGACTTCGTTTCCGTTCCTCGGCTTTCGTTGGCTGGAGGATAGACGAACGAGGGGAGGAATGGTGGTGGAGATGAAAGCGAGGATGACGGCCTGCACCGGGGAATGTAAACATCGCAGGGGGTCGTGAAATCTGATCGAAATGTGGGGGAGCACCGTTAATCAAACAGAGAAACCAAGATGACAGTGCCCGTATTGATTTCATAAACATGTCAACTTCGCCGGCAGTATTACGATTCATCATGGATATTTGGGTTCGTCCACATAACCGTCTGGCCAAATTCGTGGCGTTGAGAACATCCCCACCTTAAACAGCTTGGTAAATTCAATTTTCAGATGCACGAGCGTTTAACACACCAATTATATATATTTTTTCAGCTCACTGATATAAGTTGAATAATAATTTCCATGAGCAAATTCAGAAGTTAGATACATTTTGCTTGTGATAATTGTTCTTCATCATATCCCGGTGAGCTGTAACAACAATAATTGGTTCGATAAATGCTCGCATACGGGACAATTTAGTGTTTTTGGATGTGCAGGGTGGTGGAGGGTCTTGACAACACAAACTTGTCCAGATCATTACGAGCACTAACCTACAAATCTATTATCAATCCGTACGGATTTCTGCTTTACAAACAGAAAGAAAATACGTGCAGCATTTTACTTTGTAGGCACACAAATGTAAAGTGTAGTTCTATCAAATTAGCCAATAAGTTCTGATTCAAAATAAATGTGTATGCTTATAAAGATGGGTTGACTCGCATCTTAAGAGGCCAATTAAAGTTTGCCAACCCATCATAATTTGACCTAGGTATTAATACAAACAACGAAATGTAAGTGTTCATTTCACAGTTTTTTTGGAGGTTTGTTTTGAGAGGGCAGGAAGACTAATTTTGTACATGTCTCCTCGATTAAAATAAATCCCAAAACACTTCATATTTTTTTCCCATAATACCCAATCAAATCAATTACGGCTTTTATTTTTACCTTGGCTACGAAAAGTGCGCTCATCACACAGACCCTTCGCGAAATTAAATTTCCGTGTTGTTTCTCATTATTGCAGAGGAAGAATTACAAAAGGATATGCAAATGTACACGGCAAGGTTACACAATCAGTTGCACGTGAAAAGAGGAGAGATATTCCACAGATTGTCTGCTCGAGCACTTGAACCTTGAATATTTTAAAACAACAAAAAAAATACATCGGCAGGCAGTGCCTCGTAGCCTTTCTAACCAGCTCACTGGTGATGCATCTGCTAAAAAACGGAGGTCCACTGTGCCACATGCTGTGTAATTTACAGAGACATGAAATATCTTGTGCAAAATTGGGCTATTGGACATCGGTGTCATGGGTGTCAATTTTTGGGGGGGAAAATTGTTGGCAATTACTAAATTAGCAGATAGCTCCCTTTCAGGAACACTTTTCGGTGGGGGTGGAAGTTTTTGCACACACCTTGGGAGGATTCACCTGGAAACACGTCAATGCTTGAATGATGATGATGATGCTCATGATAATAACGATAAACAATGATTGCGGAAAATATGATGACAATGATGACAGACTTCGTTAAACCACAGAACTAAGCAAGCAACTTTCTTAAAAATTGTATTTTACAAGGTTAGAACCACTGATATATATAGCTCTTTTACAGAAGCGACCTGGCCACAAATGATAGCCCAATGAAATAGCTTATCACGTGAACATTTATAGAAGCCAAATACTCTAAACGCACGTTTCTAAATGTGGAAGGAAAAACCGAAGGATCCAGAGAAAAGTCCACGCTACCAAGGGAAGAACATGCAGATTCCAAACATACTGGCGTCAGAGTCGAGATCGAATCCACAACCTCATGTATATGAAGTACCGGTGAGGACGCTTGACGCCGAGGTTGAGGCACACGTATGTTTATTCACAATATGACAGTGGCATATACACTCTCGAGGGGGTATCGGCCCCCTCACCCGTATAACTCGGGATACACCCCTAGCTAACTCTGTCCTAGCCCCGAATCCTCCACTAATGGGCTAGGGGAGGCTAACTGGCCCGACACTGGTAAGTCGGGCCTGGTACCCGGAGTTCCAGACCAGCTCTTACAAGAGCACCGGCTCTGGCTTCCGGGACCACGCCGCTGGCTCAATCCTGTCCGGCCCTGAAAAGGACATCGAACCAGGGGAGTCCAGGGCTCTATCTAAGACGTCTTCAATCTTCTTCCCTTAGCTTAAACATAACTGCCGAGCCCTTTGAAACATCCCCTTTTATACCCAACCCCTCCCTGAGGGGTGGGGCCCCGGGGGATCATAACGTTCGAACCAGCCCCCCCCAGGGTGTCTGGCTCGGACGTCGTAGAGGGCACTTGCTCGTGCACTTACGTAGCCCCGCCCTACTGTGTTTGTTTTCCATAGGCTGCCATGCATAACGGGCCCTCTCTTTAACACCCCTACATCTACAAGGCGAGGTCAGTAACAGCTCACCACCGCGGCAAGATATTAATTCGTAAAGAGAAAATATATAAATTCAATGGCAAAAACAAAAGCCCTATTACACACTACAAGCAGGCACATTGCGAGTAAAATTGTTCTTCATTGGATACTCTTGAAATGTCTCCCATGCTGCAGGTGGGCTTGCTTAAATTCCACATTAAACTAGGGTGCGGTGTCCAATTAAACTGGCTATGTTCCCAGTTTGCAAGAGTTTGTTGCTCAGCAAAGCTGCGAGCGCAGTGCGTGTGTGTCACTCGTGTTCAGTCGACTCCAGTTTTTTCCTGGAGTGGTGTGTAAAACATTGGCACTCGCTAGACAAGGCGGGCCGGGCGTGGTGCTTACCGCACCATCCCCTTAAAAGTGCCGAGCCGGCCTTCATAGGTGCTCGCTCACAGCACTTGCCCCAAGGCAATACCACCGGGGGGATCTGTGTCTCACTCGTGTAGTGCTCGTGCACTCAACACGGTGGGGTGGGGGTTCATTGTCACGCTCAAGAAAAGGTGCGGGCAGCCACGGTACGTCGCCACAGTTTCTGCAGAACGAGTACGTTTGAACGAGTAAGAGGGAAGAGAAGCAGGGGAAGTAAGAATTTAATTGATTTTTGGAGACCTACTTGTAGGAGCACCGTCTGGCCACGCTATTGGTAGCCAGCAGACGTCGCAGGCAGAAGACAGCTGAAATCATTGCCCGGCTACTGGAATTTTAACGACGCATCCGGTAGTTACAGTGGTGCTGTCTGCATCGGGATGCGATGCCTGATTGCTGGGCTTGCCACAAACGGTGCCGTAGTTAAGGCCATCATTCAGCGCACACTGCCGACATGACTCTGCCACTGGGACCAATGGCTTGGCTCAAATTACTGCTCCAGGCGAGACACGAGGAAATGAACTTTCATGAAGTATCTTTGTAAGTACCAGCGGCTCGATCCTTTGACATTTCTTGGAAGGTGTATAAAAGCCTTGCTTGCGGCACAGCCTTTCCTAACAGCTGAGCAGATAATACAAGATTTGAAGAGACATCGACTGCCCCAAGTGTTACAAATATCACGGCGTTCCTTTATAACAATAAAATGGCTTTAGAGTTCCAAACAAGCCACCTGCAGGCTATGTATTTTAGACTCATCAAGCCACGTCAGCGAAAGCATTGAAAAACTTGCATTGTTATTCATCAGTGTCCATGTTTATTTATTTGAATTTTTGCAAGTATAATTTGTTTGACACATGAGTGCGTGCACATACGCATGCAATTAAATAAATACATAAATGGCCTTAGCAGAAGTACGTAAGTATAATTGATGGTACCGCCCCATTGTCCAAGGTCAACATTTGGAAGGCACATATGCAAGCCTTTATAATGCTGGGCATGGAACCGGTAAAACAAAGTTGGCACAAAGTAGGACAAACACGCTGTGACAGAAAGCATGATTTGCCAACAGAAGCCGCCAACACGACTAATGTACTCTGCAAAAACAGGAACCTGCATGAGCAGTGGTTAGGCATATAAATGCGTAATCAGATGTGTATGCCGTGACAGACGTGTGAGCCGAGTGTGCTCTGTAGAGTTCACATGGATTACGAAGAAGAGGAAGCCAAAGTATTGCATCAACAGCTTGTTGGTCAACATATTTGTAATGCCAGGCTATGAAATTAATTGTAAAACAAATTGCAACAAACCTCCAGTCACTTTTATTTCAAAATGTGTTTACATTGCATACTCTGTGACTTCCAAGTAATAAATGTAATCATTTACTCTCCTGCGAGTCTCTTAAGCAGGCGAAAATATCTTTCTTTGCACAGATGGCCAATTTGGGCACACCACTACTCTTTGTCGAGAGAAGATATTCAGACATTTGAATATTGGGCTTCGTTTCCGAATGCACAAAGAACGAGCACGAGGAGTAGCCCCAAAGGTCAAGACCTGCGTGAAAGTGCAAGACGTGGCAAATTCACTGCACGTAGAAACTAATACCAGAATACACACAGCACGCGGATACCAATCCACGCTGCCCAAAAATCAGCAGCACCATTGATGCGCTCCCTGGGACTAAGAAAAGTCACACGCAGGGTGTCACGCATCAGACCACGAGCCGCGTACCCGCTGGGCAGAGTGCGAGATCACACGGCGAGGCATTGAAGATGCTCGCCATACGAAATGGCTACAACGCGTTGGATGGAAACAACAAAAGTGCATCAAGGCTGTGCGTGCTGCTATCAACGGGAAAATATATATATTTAAAGCGCAGACACAAAAGCACACAACCATCTTTTTTGTGCTCCCCATGTTAACTTCTTAAATATTTCTACTGGCAATGCATTTGCGAGCTTTTCATGTGTTGACTTCGCTCCTATTGAGCGACAGAAAGTTTCATGAATTAACCAGTTTTCCCTTGCTTTTGTATGCCACTCGGTTCGCACCACGACGACAATTAAGTGCATCTGCACACTTGCAGTTGGTGACACCAATGTCAGAGCGAGCACACGTCCCATTGGGCGCCCGATGTAAAAATGAACAGAGTTAAATTTTCCACCGAGGCTTAAAATGTAAACACATGAAAGAAATGTGAGACTTTGCAATAACCCTTCCAAGGTCCTCTTTTGTTATTCTGTGTTATTATGTATTTTCGGAGCCGTTAAACGTGGTGGAAAATCGCATCAGTGAAATTATGCATTCACCTAAACTGGCAACCGAAGGTTATTATAAAGCCAAAACAAAAAACACAATTGCTTGGGTTTTCATGGCCATGCTCTCCTGCTCTCCCATGAGTTTTCAGGTTGGACCAAGTGTTGTTCTGAATGATGCCCGACGTTTTGCTCCACGTTTTGGGGGGAGCATCTCCAGGAACTCCGTTGAGCAGATTACCACCTCCCTTGATTCGCATCTTCAATTAGAATGGTTGGCTATGTACGGTGCGAAATAAATAAAAAAGGAACATATGATCCGGGGAACAACAAATGAGATAGATCATATTAACTGTTAAAAAAAGTAAGTGGGCCTGTGTAGGACATATCGTGGCAGGAAGGTTCCAGTCTCATGATGGAATTGCCGTCAAAGGAGAGAACAAACTCAAGAGGACAACCACCGGCGGAGATGGAGCGACGAAATCAGTTCATGTGTGGCAACAAGATTGGTTTACGGCATTGCAAGACCCTGAAGGAATTGTGGTGATGTGAGGAGGCCTTCATTCAGCAGTGGATAGAACACGGTTGTTGACTGAGGATGACTCAGCAAGCATGAGCATACTGCAGTGCCGAAAATCGGCTGATCTCTTAAATAAAACAAGGCCATCAGAGCGGCAATGGCTTAATTTACGTAGCAGGTACGAGGGACGAAAGAAATTCCACATGCAAACGTACACACATTAAACGGGGTTGACGGCTGCTGTTGGGTATTTCTTCCCAGCCTGAAGCACAAAGCAAAAAAAACATCGTTCCCACTTGCGCCAGAGAAGGCGAGAGCAGATGAGCGTCACTAAGCGGAAAGGACCAATTGACGGCGAGCAACGCTACGGAAACCAACGGAGAGAACGCAAAGCTGCTCGATTCAATTCCTGAAAGAGCTCGCAGCACGTGGAGCGAAACGTCGGACGCCATGCTGGACGGCGGCGCACGGTAACAAGCCGAAAACACGCCGGAGAGATTCATATCGACAAATACAACGGTACCCCGAGTGTGAAGAGCAACGGCGAAACTTTGTTTCTGTCACAAGCCAGCACTTCCAGATTTGAAAGCGCAGACTGTCCTTGAAGGTGAGAAAGTCCTTCTGACAGATGACAAATAACACTGAAGAGGAAGGAGCTGTGAGCAAGGCGGCACTGAAGGCAATGTGAGGTCACGACCCCTGGATGTCCCCCCAGATCACCTCGGGGAGAGAAAAAAAAGCCATCCCCTCTGAATGTGTGACGTGCGTCTCCATATCCCAGGCGTGCGCAACGATTCGACTCTCCAATGATCACACAAAAGCTCTCCGGACCAAACTTTTTGAAATACAATAACACCTATGATTGTAAAACTGAAGGCAGCCATGAAGAATAAAAATGCCATTCCATCACTAAATAACAAATGCGCTGGATTATGTAGACAACGCAAGGTTAGGACGGGTGTATACATAAAACATCATGGTGTTCTCCCTCAAATGTCTTTCTCATCCCACTGCTGGTCGAAGGGTCTCCACTCGAGGGAGTACTGGAAAGAATGTTGGTCTATTTTTCCATGCTGGTCAGATTGCTTGGGAGAGGTGGAAGTGTCCACACGATATCACACGTGATCGGCTGATCGACTTTAGTGAGCCCATTATGACGCTGGGTGAACAGAGTCATTGGGGGGGGGGATTTAATAACCTGCCCCATTGTTTCAATTGCCACGCCCGGAGATCGAACCGGTGACCTCTGGATTTAAGAAAGTCTAGTGTGTTGACCCTGAGAGCAGGGCAATATGTGGTGGGACAGTGACGGTGTAACAGTTAGCGCACTGCGCCACACACCCAGAATCCAGTTCGATTTCCAACCACGACTATCATCAGTGGCAAGTGATACTGTATCTGGGCCACCCTTCCTTCACTCATCCGTAGTGACCAGTTTGGTGAAGTATGGTCAATACACCTCCATGATTGACATGGCTTGGAGAGGCATTCATGCCAGAAGTGGATTGCCAACGGGCTGGCAAATTATATAATATCTTTTAATATTAAATATGGATTATATATATAATGCATATGAATTAAGACCTTAATCTGTATGTCTCAAAAACTTATATGGTACTTTCTGACAAGGTAGAAAGTTGAAATGTCGTGCATAGGTAGCTTTTCGGACACAAACAACAGGACAAATGAGAAAATCCTATCTTTTTTCATTCCAAGACTCCCAAATCTCGACTTTAAGTGTCCCATAAAAATGTTTGTGGGTATCATTCAGAAACCGTTCAAAATATAATATAACGTTTTTTTTTCGTTTGATAGAGCATTAAACAGCAAGTCAAATAAAAGTGAGAACCATTCTATATTTTATTGTTTTTGAGATATTTCGGATTCAAGCGGTTTTGAACGAAAAAATACGCATGTTATGATGTTGAAATCTGAATAATTCGAAAACGGTAAAAAAAAAATAGGAGCTTCCCCTCATAGAGAATTTAGTTAAATATGTTTTGTTCTTTCGAATAAAAAAAAGAACGGTATCTTTAAATCGAACGGTTTCGGAGGGGTACATCTTTAAATGTAAGAAGTTTAATCAAGTCGTCAACAATTTTTAATGCGGAAAAATACCAACTTTTGCAGTAGTTTTTAGTGTCTGATCGTAGATATAAAAACACATTTGTAAAAAAATCACATCAGGTTAATTATTATATTGAGTGAAAACGTTTGTCTGGCGAAGACAGGCTTTACAAACTCGTATAATATATATGACAGAAAAAACATAATCATTCAGTTCGTGTGATGTATTTCAATTATGACTCAACATCTGTTCACAAACTATGACATAAATTCATGGTTTATACGAGTATATTCGCTGATTGCAGAATTGTTAGTTTGCAGGTTTTGAGCATACTCACTGAAAAGCAATTAGAATTGTATCTCCAGCATCTGTACGTCTCAGGGTGGAGTGATCACGCAGCAACTCGCGCACTGCACTATGATCCCAGCCACCTGAGTTCAATTCCCAACTCGCGGCAAATATCAGTGATGAATGACATCTGAATCTGTCCTGGCAACCCCCTACCACCCAGTTTAACACTTAGGAGGCTTTCGCGACCAATATCATCCATAATAAAAGTTTTTCGGGGTTAGGTCGCGTAAATATATAAATGTGTCGTTAAAACCCGCCACCACCCGACACAGCCAACTAGTAAGGGTTGTCACGTAAACAGAGCGTGCCAATTCGTCACTAGTACAGCACACCGGTGTGTTGGAGAGCAAAACCACAACATTTACAATCTGAGTACGACGTTTCGCCAGTAATTACAACTAGCATCCTAACACCTACCACCCCACGCCGTTTGGTGTATAGTCCCTTACCTACATACTTTATGTAAATTCCATGCAAGTTAGTGCATGTCCGTGGACATCTCTCGCCTTCCGTTGATATTCCGTAGCCTGCCACTGAACTCTTTGAGGTCAGGCTCACATCCATTGGATGTTCAATGGAAACATTTTTGCCGATGATTGCCTTCCACGAGTTTTCCACGTGGAAACCCATCACCACCAATTCATACACGCTAGAGTCAATACACACTCAGCGCACAAATGTTTAGAAATGTGAAAAACATCTTAAACAACACATTGTCAATACTGCTCAATACCATTGCTGTTGCACATTTTTGAACTACAAGGCTTAATCACATTACACATTGTTGGATCGTGTGCTATAATGTGGCAAATCTCTGGGGCCCCAATACACCTTATTTCATTTAATGTCCACAAAATAGTGCAGTTACAAATGTATTACACGTGTCTCCCATTGCTTATGCTATAGAACAGATTTATTATTTCGACCATAAATAACCGTATACATTTTCGTCCAAATGCCTATAATAGGTGATGTTGCACTGAAGCAATGGGTGAGCACGCCAGATTTGCAATCTAAAGGTCATTGGTTCAATCCGTCAGCGAGGCAGTTGGAACAATGCTGCAGGTGTCTTGAAATCCATCCAAGGCGTGTCCACTCAAAACATAAATATACATAAGTACACAACAGTTAGTCGACTAGCAGGTCGTGTGTCATGGGTTAAAGTGAGGGGACATCGACCCCTTCCAAGACATCTGCCCTGTGTGGCAGAGCAGGCCAAACTTTAGTCGACTGTGGTTCGGAGTTCTCCAGAGTTGCCTCCCATGGAGGTCATTGCACCAGCAAAGGCACAAGCAGGCACAACGCACGGCTGCACTTTTACCTTAACAACCACGCTGTACTATAATATGCATTATATATGCTATATATAATATATAGGCTATGCATTACGTTCACTTGTGCCAGGTGGTGTTAAAATATAGATGAATGTAACTGCCTCTTGCACGAGACGGGATGAGGTTAGGCATAGGTCAGCGAGTTAAAGCATGTGTATTGCACGTGGCATCTGACATAAAATCCGGTAATATTTAACGGAAAATTCTATGCAATATGCAAATGTTAAATATTGAATCACCTCCTTAATACTCCAACACGGAGTGTGCAGAACCGGTATGATACAGTGCAGTGCAGTGATACATTTGTAGATGAAATCAACAGAGTGCACTGGCCACTCTAGAGTAGAGTAAATAACACATTTAATAATCTGTTTTTATCTGTGAAATATGTTTACTATTATTAGTTATGCTTTATCATGAAACAAAACAATGACACTGTCGTTCTATAGTAATTGTAAAAAAAAAACAGTTTTAAATGTATATAAGTATACTGCAGTTATAAATCTAACTGTCGGTTGATGCGAAGTAAATATGGCAATAAACTTTATTAAGATCTGTTTTATATGTTCGCGTATATGTTTATGTTCTCCCAGCCTAATGTACCCGTTTTCGTGAATATGCAGATTTGGATCGTACATTTTGTATCAATCCCATCTATTCATTTACATCGTTTATTGATCCGTGTGGACCTCGTGTTTGTTTTTTTTAGGATCGATTATTGTGGGATGGTCGAGGAAAAAATGTGAAGACATATTTTGGCAATTTCATGGAAAAAAAAAGTGTGGGAGACTTTCATGGATATCCCATGGCAATACATTTCCATTGGGAATGCAGCAACTGTGCTTATGTAATTGTTCCCCTTCATATTTAAAACATGTTTTGTCAATATAATTTCTAAGGAACATTTTGGAAAGGGGTAAACTAACTTTCATCCAGCAGTGGATTGACAAAGGGCAGTAAATAATTATTGTATTAAATTCAAAATGTTTCTGTTATTCCTGAACCCATGTGGACCTTTGAGGCATCTGAGGGAAAATAAATCTTTTAACAGCTGAGAAACTTGGAATACATTGGCTTCTTGCACTCAATTACTTATAAGGGATAGTCCTATAACCATGAAGTATACAATGTTGTGAAGATTCAAAGTTCAACATGCAATGCAAATTTTTATTATCGAAAAAAAATATGTATTCATACTGGAAGAATCCGATTAGCTATAAAGCTCTTTTTCACAGATGTCCAGCAGGCGCGGGTCAGAATGTTACAACAACAAACAGTACAAAAACATGATAGTCGTGCAAAGTAAAAAAAAATTGTAAACAAATCACCCAAACACATACAAATAAAACTCAACCACCCCCATCCTACCAGACAACAAAGCCCACTGGGATATTCACTTATTTTTCAGAAGCGACCTGGCCACAAATGATAGCTCAACAAGGTGGCCCATCATTTGGACCATTATAGCACCAAAATAATCTAAATAATCTCAATGCATGCTTCTAAATGTGGAGGGAAGAAACAGAGGACCCGGAGCAACAAAAAAAACCCACGTGATCATGGGGAGAAGACGCAAACTCACACATTTACAGACGTCAGGGTCGGGATCGAACCCCCGACCTCCTGCACACCAGGCGATAAAAATTACATCTCGTCACCTCGCACCCCGTTAATCAATAAATAAACATTAACAATTTCAAATTGCATCATCAATTCCAACGAAAATGATAACCATTGGGTGTCGTATAATAAACTTTACGTACAACATTGCCAACATTTTTTTTAGAATGTTTTCATTACGCAAACACACCTTGTTAATAAATTATTATTATTATTAAGTCAGAAGCCAATACGGAACCACACATCAACTGCAAATGCTTTTTGTAGACAATGTCAAGCAAAAAAAAATCTATCCGTTATTGATCTTTCTAAGGTCATTCAATGACACGCTGCCAAAAATTATTAGAAAAATAGCAATCGCGCAGTCATGTAAAAAAAAAAAATTAAGATTAATTGTGTATTATTATTAGCGGACTGAACTTCTACTCACATCCATCACGGTTCTAGCGCATGCAGACGCAAACAATCACATTACACAATCATACAATATCTCGCTCTCTCTCCCCACTTTAATTAGCTGCCGGCAAATGTTTTGCTTGCTTAAATATATATTTAACACGGGGTATTTTTTTTTTATTTTCACAGTAAAGCGGTATGGCATATGCCAGATAAACCATGCCAATTCATTTGTGTTTCATGTTGTCGTATTGTGACTTGAAGCACACCAACGCAGCGACTATCGCTTTTGTTCACATAAAAACGAGGGCTGCAATGCACTCGAGGTGGATCTAATCTCGGAGTCTCGAAGCTCCGTCAACGTGCGCGAACAACAACCCGGAATTGTTCTGTTTACGTTGGGATTCACCACGATGACGTCAGTCTACATGCAGGTGCTGAACGAATATTTGCATCGCAAGGGCGTTAGAGGTGGCGGTGGCATGGGGAGGCCTTCATCCAGCAGTGGATTGATCATGGCTGATGATGCTACCTACTCCCCACTCCCCATCCTGTGCGACCTCAGCGATTTGATCATTTCTGCAGTTATAACACTGCATAACAAATATATATATATATTGCTCCTGGGTAGTAAGTGTTATTTTGTAATTGCTTATGCCTCAAAAGTGCAGAAAATTGCAATTATTCCACACAAACTTTGCTTTTGTGACCAGGACAGTGATATTTTGAAATTTGCATATTTTCAATGAGAAAACGTGTGCATTTCTGTTATTCCTACACGTAGTGTAATCAATAAATCATTTTAGCGAATGGTAGCACCTCTCGTGGCTGCAGTCGTGATGCGAACACGTGACGGAATATTACAACAAACCAACATTCGCCACCAAGTGTCGGTGACGTCACCACAGCGTTCGTGCCAGACTATGTGCAATTTACTGGAGGCTACTGGACAGTTGGAGGCAGTCGCCCTCCAGCAACAACGGAGGGCAGAGGAGCGACACTCGCAACAACGAGCAGAGCGCCGGATGGCTAAAATGCAGCAAGTTGGCACAGTAGGTGGTACAGGTGGTGCATCTACCAGTCATCTCAGTCACCAAACCCATGGCACCTGCTGGGTCTGTCCCGTCACCTCCTGTCAGCGAGCCTTCGACACTTCACGTGGCCTCAAAGTGCACCTGGCCTGGCATAGGCGCCGTGGTATGAAGTCACCGTCACTTAGTGACGAATGGCCAGGGTATTGGTATTGGCACTTTAAGGCCACGTGAAGTGTCGAATGCCCGCTGGCAGGAGGTCACGGGACAGACCCCAGGTGTCATGGGTTGACAGACGGAGATGACTGGCAGATGCGGAATATACACATCTAAGGAAAGTGACTCTTGCACAATTTGATGCATGTAATCATGAGCACTGAAAAGTCTTTAAGCATTTAAATCGACAAAACATTACATCATAAGACGATGTCTATGATAGCGTGGCTGCAGTGGTGATGAAAAATTACGATAGGATATGCGACGAGTCTAAGAACAGCGATTACTACATTGACAAGGCGATGCATTTATCATGAGCGTAACAATTTTTTCGAATTTAAATCGATTAAACCATCCAATACAGTTCAGCAGTTCTACTGCTGTATCTTTCCACCTGATGACGATTGCTTGTGTTGCGATCGAAACGTCGTGATTATTCATTTTTCTACCCACGTGACTTTACCGAAAGAACCAAAGAGTATCCAATACATTGTTACATTTGTATCCAGTCGTGTGGTGATAGAGAGACGATCTAGATTGTACCTCGATGTAGAATTTCCCCTGAATTCCTCTGCGGACCGCAAGTCGCAGCACGGCAGATTGTACTTCACTCACCGCGGAGATGAATATCAATGTGTGTTTTCTTTGCACATCATACCACGTCAAATATAATTTCTCCACCGATGGGGGGTTAATAAAGAATAATCAGTTGACAGTCAGATTTAATATTAAATTGAATTTTGAATTTCCTTCAGAGATTCCGGTAAATATATCACACGGCACGGAGTCGGCTATTTTTTATGTGAAATATATAAACTCACTGCAATTGACACTGCAGAAAATTGTCAGTCATTCTCCCTTCCTCGCCAGGCGATGTTAAGCCGGATGTCCTCCTGAATACAAAAGAGTTTTCACGATGCCACGTTCTGAAGGCTATCGGTGCACGTGCAGTGTCATGGCCGAAATTAATTACCTGCAACAAATAAGCGCAAGTCTCGGAGACTGACACTTGAACCTTTTGCAATAATGCAAACAGCACTCACGGACCTCCATTCTCTGTAACCAAGAAGGTTACCATAAAGTCAACAGCGAGATTCAAAGACAATTATTGAGTGTTTCCAGCTGATAAATAATTAAAAGTCTTTATTTATCCACGAAAACCACACCTAGACTTTGGGATTCTGATTGAGGAGGGTCCTGCATTGAGTTTTGCTTTTACCTTAAGATGTTTTCAGACAATCAATGAGTGTTGATTATTGTACAAGTGGAAGGAGGAAAAGCGCAGCACCCAGAGAAAACCCGCACGCGCGAGGGGGCAACGCTTCATCCCCGTACAGATGGAAACAGATGGCGATTATTCCACTCGCTGCACCGCCACCTCCTGGTGAGCCAGGGGCATTTGGCACCTCCTCAATGCCCACGGGTTACAGGCCACGTGCATAGCCCACCGCTGCCCAGCTGATGACCACTGTAGTCGCCTGCAGCGAGGTGAACAAGTTGTCGCGGGGCTGACACCGTTGACTTGCGCCCATGGGAGTCAGTTCTCACTTTTTTTTACACTTTATTTTTACATAAAATATTCAGCAGCACGGACAGTTGTAGTTGTCGTGTCGCCAAAGTCTATTGTGGTGTAACCCACACAATTCAGAATTTATTAAAAAAAGATGTAATTTATGTCGATGTATTCTTGACTTTGCACGTCCTTAAAAAATGTTTCCTTTGCATGGAGGAACACAGCAGATTTACTCTTCAACGCATTTGATTTAACAAACCAAAATACAGGAGGGCCCTTAATCAAGACGGCAAACATTCTTCTTAACATTCTACCCCTTACTCTTTGGTTATTTCGGTAAAGTCACGTAGGTAGAAAAATAAAACAAGAAAATATATATCACGACGTTTCGATTGCAACACAAGCGCTGGTTCTTGGACGGAAAAAATAATCCAGCAGTGCTGAAGGTTCAGCAGTTCCACTGCTGAATTCTTTTTTCCGCCCGAGGACGACCGCTTGTGTTGCGATCGAAACGTCGTGATGTATTATTTTTATTTTGTTTCATTTTTCTACCTACGTGACTTTACCGAAAGAACCAAAGAGTATGGATTCCTGCAGTCACGAAAGCTTCAAATCAGGATTCTACCCCTTGCCTTGCAGACAAACACAACTTCACGCAAACATTGTATTCACATTAGATAGTCTTTGCGAGAGTTACCATGACCAGTTTTTACAAGGCAGAACAGACGGACAGAGGTAATGCATTCGTGCTTTCAACCTTAGTTGGAAAGCATGCAAATAAAACTCCACACACATCACTCGTTTGCTCCTCTCCCACTTGTTTCCCCATCTTCCCTCTGCTTCTCTTTCCTGGCTTAGATCACAAATAGATTCTACTCAGGGTCCACTCGCCGTCAACCACGTGCGGAAATCCTTTTAAATCCTGGTTCAGTTTTGGGTTTTTTCATTTTGAAAACAATAATTAAAATACGCCTTTTGGCGTCATCTGGTCCAACACCAGTGGAGACTAGGCTCTAAGAAAAGCCGTCTCGGGTGTGGACCAATCAATTTCAAGGACAGTGCATACCATTATCAGAGTTGTCTCTTTGTGTTTGCATTTTGACTGCTTATGTTGTGGTTATTGCAAACATGATCCTTTGTATAAAGGTGTCAGTTTTGGTGCCAGATAAAAGGGTAAAAACCTATTACTATAATTAAAATAGGTAAATACAACAACAAAAACAACCGAAAATAATAATAATAAAAATGCCTGCAATATTATTGTCACTCTGAAGCGGAGCGGAACTTGAACGAGTTGCACACCTTTCGCAGGTACGTGCGGGACGCGCGCACACCTGTCAACCGAGTCCACCGGGGCCTTGCGGCTTTTGCAGAGGAGAGAATTTAAATCTGTGCCGTACCCCCCTCTCAAGGTCTGCCGTGGCAAGGTGTTAACACAGGTCTGTCGCCGCAACCAAAAGAAAGCTACAAAAATTGAGGAGCCGCTGTTAGATTTTACAAAAACACACGCGAACAACTTGACGCCACAACATCCCTGAGATGGTTCAATGTCTCCGCTCTTCGATCTGCTCAGGATTTATATATTATATTCTTGGTTCTTATGGTAAAGTCACGTAGAAGGGAAACAATCAAATACTAAAAATATAATTAAAAATAAATTCCCTTCTACGTGACTTTACCGAAAGAACCAAGAATATGAATCCCTGCAGTCACGAAATCTTTAAATCAAGATTTATATTGTTAGCTTTTTTTTTAATTAACAGGACTTTCTGCAAAAAATATGACATAATTATTGTGCACCCTCACACACTGACAGGTACCATTCATATCAAATGCATTTAAAGGGATGACTCAGGTATACGGTTTCCAAATGTTTAAAACGACAAATAATGGCGAGATGAAGCACTTTTTCCTCCACTTGTCAGCTACCACACTTACTGTGCCCCGAACAATGAGCTCAAATTCAAAGGATTAGCAACTAATCTATTTAAGCAAATCCAAACCAGAATTAAATTGTCCAACCAGCTCAGCATTTTCTCATAAAGTACCGCAGTAAAGTAAGTATGTGGCCCAATCAATGTATATGCAAAACAAATGAAAATCACATACAAAGCATATTTCTGTGTAAAGAGAGACCTTCATTTTCACGTCATGTATCCCACCCTCAGTGGCATTTTAACACATTCCTGCAGATGGAGCTGGTAGGAACGTTGGGTTGCTCGGTCAATGGCCAGGGTCAACGGCGGAGTAGTGTATTCCGCAAATATGGCCCACTGTGAGGGCGGGCACAAGCCGGCGTGAGTAGGTTAAACGTTGAGTTTTATAAGGGCACCACGGGGTGACCAGCCCCTCCCCACTCAGCCCCACATCTCCCACCCCCCACCCTCCCCACCCAGCCCCTCCCCACCCTCCCCACCCAGCCCCTCCCCACCCTCTCCACCCAGCCCCACCCCTCCCATTTTTGGATGCACGACGGACAGACATAATAATCCCCTGTGGGCTGGTGTAACCAGGAGGTTCCTACCAGTATTACACACTTATATACCCTGGGTGGAGTAGTGGTGCAGTGGTTAGCACCGCTCTGCTCTGCGAACATGGCGAGAGTAATTGTATTCCCGGCAGCGCCTAGCAACAGTTGAAAGTCATAAGCTGAACAGGACGTGATTTTTAAACAATAATTCACAGCCCTTTGTCAAGCCAGTGCCGGATGAGGGCCTTCATCCTCCTGTTGGACGTGAAGAATGTTTCATCATTCTTCACCAAATTGGCCAATAAAGGTTGGCAAGGCAGGAGGGTGGCAGGACCGTTCCATCAATCACCCGTTAGCTACGGCCGGTAATCAAACTCAGGTCACCGGCTTTACAATGCAGCATGCTAACTACTGTGCCACTTCTGGCCCATTCATGAAATATGCATCAGAAATGTATCCCAGCTGTCTTGAACTATATAATTCTCCGCTTGAGTGACATTTTCTTTGGTTAAAAATATCATAGTTGTCATAAACTGATGGACCACCATCTCGCAATTGCTTATCAATTGATGGACTTAGGCGATGACACTCGCACACTTTGCCATACATTATTTAAACCCGGGAGTCTTCAACAGCCACTATGAATATGATGCCTTGCTTTGGTAATATCCAGTGGTTGTAGTATATGTTTGGGATTGCAATACAGAGGTCTATCACGAATAAGATTTATTCCAGCATAGCAGTTAAAAAACAATGGTCATGTTTCCTTTTTCTTTCTGTCAGGTTGCTCGTTGTGGGATCAGGCATTTGTACCCCGCGCCTCTGCCAAGACATCTGGCCAGTAGTGTGAATTGGTCATGGCTGATTGTAATGATAATGAGAGGGAATACGGACCAAGTTGAACCCCAACTAGAATTTAAACTCACAACCTTCGAACCGAGAGCCGTGCGTTCCAGCGTTCTACGCAACCACCAGCCGACAAAAGAACGGCTACGAAAAAATTAACCCGTAAAAACAAAGTTTCTCGCTAGAAATCCTTTATATGCGTGTTCAATGGGCCACAACCCAGCCCACATTGGTCTTTGAAACGGGCGGCTAGAGTCCTCTCGTCCTTGTGCTTGAGATGGCTGCCACCTATGGGTCAGATGATTGCCTGCCACCATTAAGCAATTGGTAATTAAATATAAAAAAAAATTCCTAAAAAGTGGAAAATTTTGGAAAAAAAATGTCACGCAAATACATTGTCACGCACAACGAGTCTGTGTGCAAAATGTCAGCTCGATTGGATCACGGGAAGTGGGTTAAAAAAACGACCGAAAGATTTGCACGGTCGTAAGCGCGCAAGCAAGCAAGCAAGTGAACTTAATATAAAGGATTTAAAAATAAAAGTTGCTAAGTGTTTATTTTTGTGGGGGGGGGGGGGGGGGGGGAGCGGCTGTGAAACACGAAGGCACATTAAGAAATTAGTTTTATTCCGCAATCACCAGAGGGTGTCAAGAAGTGGCACCATTACCCCACGTGCGTGCACCTCGTACGTGTTCGTGTAACAAATTATATTCTTAGGTTTTTTCGGTAAAGTCACGTAGGTAAAAAAATTAAAATTAATAAAAGTAAAATAAAAATAAAACCTGAAGACGGAAGCTTGTGTTGCCTCCGAAACGTCGTGATTTTTATTTTTATTTTCCTTTTATTAATTTTAATTTTAATTTTTTACCTACGTGACTTTACCGAAAAAACCTAAGAATATGAATCCTTGCAGTCACGAAAGCTTCAAATCTAGAATGTAACAAATTACTCGTGCACCGCATTACACGCTGGCTCTATCCATCAGATGCTACACAAAAAAAATATAAGCAAATAAGCATGTAAATAAATAAATAAGTGGTGCTGCCATCCTCTAGGGCTGTGTGCCAACTATAAACCTGTGCCAACTATAAACCAGGCGACTCCACCTGGGGGCGAACTTCTTCATTCCAATAAAAAAGCACTGCGCATTTCAAGGACACAACTTCATTGTGTGTTCTTCTTGGTTCTTTCGGTAAAGTCACGTAGCAAGGAAATAATAAAATAATACAAATGTAACATAATACATTTTTTATTATTATTTTTTATTTCCCTTCTACGTGACTTTACCGAAAGAACCAAGAAGATGAATACCTGCAGTCACGAAAGCTTTAAATCGAAATTCATTGTGTGTATTTATGTACAATTCTACATTCGTGTGCTTGTTTATCTTGCTTGTTAATTTGCTTGATACATCAAAATGTACGTCTTTGTTTTGACTTGATTTCCATTTTTCAGTTCCTAGACAAACATACAACTTGGAAACTGATATATGCAATTATCCGACAGCTGCGTGAGATTCATTGTATCTTGCGAGAATAGAAATGTGACTCACATAAATACACGGGGCATGTTTCACAATTCTGTTGTACGTGATTATGAAACTTGAAATTGTAGGCTTTAAAGCCAACATACAATTACACTGTAACACGTCGGCTTTCGCAACCGATATAATTCCTAACAAAGGTTCTTTTGGTAAGATCACGTGAATAGAAATGTTGGCGTAAACCCACTACCGCCTGACACGGCCAATCAGTAAGGTTTGTCACGTGAACATAATGTGCCAATTTGCTACTACTTCAGCTCATCACAAGAAGATGATGACATCATCTTGCTCCATTTAAGACCGGAAGCAGGTAGGCGTCTTCACAAATCTGGCAAATCGCCTGATGAAGCTGGTTGCAATCACCAGGGGAAATGTCGTATTCAAATTCTAGATGTCGTGGGTTTTACTCGCCATCAAACTCATATGTGCCGAAGTGATAGCCGATTGGCACGTTTTGTTCACGTGACAAACCGTAGCAACTGGTTGTGTCGGGTGATGGTTTTTTAAGACACATTTATATGTACGCAATCTAACCCAACAACTTTTGTTGTTACGTTACAATGACATTATTTAAAACGGTATTAAACGTTACAGGATCACGAGAGGTAGTGGAACCTTGGAGAAGCCTTCGTCTCACAGTGGACTGCAAAAATTATTCAGCTGCCTAGTGTGATGTGCCTTACAACCCCATGTCATACACTGAGCGCTGCACAGAGTTTGTTGCAGAATGTTTACAACTCATCTGTAAAATATTGGGGATGTTGGCACAGTCACTAGTTCTCATTAAACCAATCCGCACAATCCTGAATCCTCCCTCGGCTACCAAGTCCCATTTTAGGTTTTACTTTTCAAAGTCTTAATCAGATTACATATTAAACCTCTTTAATCTGGATTAAATTAAAGTACTGAGCCTATTACAGGACAGCCATGCATTCTACCGGAGATGAATAGATGAAAATGAGCTCTGATGCACTCATGTGGGACAAGCCAACAAAGATGACTACATTATTTTATTCAGTAAATACAACAACAAAAATACAACCTTACTAATTGGCTGTGTCGGGTTGTGGCGGGTTTAACGACACATTCATATATTTACGCGATCTAACCCAAAACACCTGTATTATGGAAACATGCATTACATTTCAACATTAACCATTGCAAATCAGCACACTCCTGAATGAAGAAGGAAGGACAGTTTGTCCCCATTCTGTCAGGTACCCCCCCACCTCCACCCTCGAACACAGTCTCATCAGCTCCCAAAACAAGACTGTTTTCAAAACATCCTTTAAAACAATAAGCCTTCATCACACGGCCTTCCGAGGCACACAGCAGAGGGTGGCAATGTGTCACAGCACTTCGTGGCTGAACGCAGGCCGCTCGTACCGACTCCGATAGACCCCCTTCCTCCCCCCCCCCCAGGGAATTCCCAGAGATTGTGCAGTGCAGACTTACGCCGCGGTGACACGAGTTTAACAAATGTGTCCGCAATCCGCCCACGTGAGCGACATTGTTCTGAGTTGGAGTGAAACAGGACGGACAAGGCGGAGGTGGTACGCAAGTCCCTGATTGCGCTCTGAAAGTTAAACTAAGCAATCGTTATCTATTGTTCGTTTTGTAGACTTCCATGGCCAAGTAAATCCGGATGGGCAATTTGAATTCACAAAAGCAGCCCTCGTGTGCAGATAGTCTGCTTGTTCTTCACGTATATATATATCCTCTCAAATCGCAACAAATGAGTTCTAAAGAACAATTTGACGATGCCTTTCTTTGCACTACCTCCAGTAATCATGATCCGTTATGCATGCGTCAGTCATTCAGGAGAGGGGATCGGTTTTTGATTAGCATCTCCACATGGAAGGCTCAAACGCAGAGCCACCGTCTCAGTTCACGCTGACAGAGGCATTAGCGAGCCACCCACACAGTTACATTTGATTGCAATTCACTTAGCACGGGCGGTCTCTGCGTTCCCCTTCCTAAAATTATATTTTTTAAAATCCTTTATATTAAGTTCACTTGCTTGCTTGCGCGCTTACGACCGTGCAAATCTTTCGGTCGTTTTTTAACCCACTTCCCGTGATCCAATCGAGCTGACATTTTGCACACAGACTCGTTGTGCGTGACAATTTCTTTTCGTGAATTTTTTTCCCCAAAATTTTACACTTTTTGGTAAAAAAAAATTGATTTAATTGCCAATTGCTTAATGGTGGCAGGCAATCATCTGACCCATAGGTGGCAGCCATCTCAAGCCAGAGGACGAGAGGACTCTAGCCGCCCATTTCAAAGACCAATGTGGGCTGGGTTGTGGCCCATTGAACACGCATATAAAGGATTTATAGTGAAAAACTTTGTTTTTACGGGTTAATTTATTTCTCCCCCGACGCAAGGAGCGTGGGGGGTGGGAGAATTTTTCCCAGGCTGGCTACTCGGTGCATAGGTGCTGTTCGCACACGTCGTGAACCACTCGGAGTTGTCGCTCGGAGCAGGGCAGGGTGCTGCTGCCAAGACTTGCCGAGCATGCAATGCACGGAAAGTGCGTGTCCAAATGTCCATCCCTGGCCAGACGAGTCGAGATTGCCTCGGAGATCGGTTCGACTGGATGTCTCGGGCAGGTAAAAAAAAGAAGCATAAACGCGATGACGAAGAATTTAGGGCGGGAATTAAATACATAAACGAGCTCGAAAAGTACTAACGGGAGCCCCGTTTAAAAGCGACGTGTTTACGTAAGTCTCAAGCCCTATTTGTTTATAAGCATTGTGCTTAAATCGCTCGTGCCCGCTAGCAAATGTGTCAAAGCTGGATGAAATTGCCGAGTCAGTTTGGCAAGAGTCACAACAATGAGCCAGAGGCCCAGATTTGATTTAATACATGACAACTGCCTAAAATAATAAAGTGGAATTATCTTTTTTTTGTTTTATCGAAGATGTATATTCCGCCAAAATTGCACGCTTGAGCAAGACAGCCCATTTACAAGACATCTCCGGAGCGGGACTGCTTGCACTTGCGTCGTGATGACAGCGTCGACGAATCGCACCATCAAGCAAGGAAAACCAATTAATTATTGCTGTGCTTAAACAAAAATGGAGCGCATTGTGAACACATTGATGGGAAACAACATCAGTGTACCTTACAGCATTTACAGAACATGCATTAAGAAAAGCTAAATGAATGCAAGAGAATTCTAGTATGCCAGCGGGACATTTTAACTTTTTTTTTAATCACACAAGGGCAAGAGGCAGCGGATGCAATCCGATGTCTGCGTACAGAGAGAACAGCACGACAGCCTGCTCGCCCGCACATGAGGAGGTGGAAGAAGAGGTCACTGCATGTGTAACGACTAAGTGTGTAGCCTCAACAACACCCTGCGGGCATTAAAACTAAAAAAAAAGTGGATTGGGAGTGAAAAACTTAATTTAATATATTCTGCAGGTTGCCTTAACGCGTAACTGGTGCAAAAAAAATCTTTGAGGTATCCATTAAGGATATTCCTCAAGGACATGCAAGAAGGTTAACATCATGGTCAAACCCAGCGATTAACTAGAGGCTGATCTCAACCCGAAGATTAAAGATGCGTCTTAGCGATGCAAAAAACTATGCTCTGTGAAATTGGTCCGCAAATGCATCCAATGTTCCTCCAGAAACTAAGTACTCGGTATGGATCTTCTCCATCCCCCTCTTCATGAAGTCTGCCACTGCCGAGTAAGCTGTCTATAAATCTATTGCGTTTGATGGTGGGATGCCACCACTTTGCTGTTTTATTCCTTTTCCAATAGTTTTAAGGCTATTTGGAGAAAAAAAAAGTTAATTCCTTTCCTTGCAGTATTTGTGTTTTACTTGAACACATTCGCACAGGTGGACGTGTGTATTTTCTATATGGACTGCTTTGTATCACTGGTACGAACCCGGTCACCTGAGTCTGATTCTTGGATAACATCAGTGGACAGTGATACCTGAGCAAAGATGCGTGGAGTCCCTGTAACACTTCCGAGTGACAGAACAAAAGAAGAAAACATATTACAGGACATCGCTAAAAGGCATGAAGGCCGATGGTCAAGACTGGACATGCAGTGGTAGCCTAAGGATGGAACACTCCTGAGGGCACGTCGCCCCGTGGAGATGGAGCAATGAAATCAGCTCATGTGTAGGAGCTCGAGATGGATGTTTGCAACACAAGACCACGCCTATTAGAGCACACGTGCAAGTTATAGACGTAGCACTGATTGCTAAGAAGCGTAATTGTACATGAGCAGGACAAAGCCGGAGACGGGATGATGGCGGATGGATGAGACAAATGACAGAATAGAGCTCAAAGGAGGTGAAGCACACGGCAGGACATCCGCCACAGAGATGGCAGAACAAAATCGGCTCGTGCGCAGGAGTTAAATGTGATCATTGCATCGCTAGGCCGTGAGATACAACGATGACTTCAGGAGGCCCGTATTCAAGAGTGGTTAGATCATTGGCTGATAATGACCATCATCTATGAGGGCCTCACTCAGTTTCAAGGCACTTCTTCAGCAGTGTCCTGCATTGGTAAGTTTGGCCACTTACTGGAGCATTTCGAATTGAGGAGGAATCCAGACTTTCTGGCTGAAACCCCACAATTGCATGGTAAGGTACACAACCCTACTTGTATACCTCATTGCTTAAATAATAAAAAAAACTTTCAGTTGTTTATAATTGATGTTAAGCAACAAATACTGTGATACGTAGGGGCACATCCACTGAGGAGATGGAGCGATGAATTCAGCTGGTGCTGGGTGGATTATTACATCGCCGCATCGTCATTAGATCGTGGTGGCTTGGGGATTGACCATGACTGGCGATGATGATGTGGGTATACTTTTTTAAACACATATAAACATTGTCGGTGGTTCAATAGCTGAATCATAAGGGTCTCATAATGGAAGGAAGGAAAACCATTTTCTCAGAGGAAATTAGGGAAGCTCAGTGAAATAGCCTGCGTAATTTGGATCGATACTCTAAGCTGACCTAATCTAAACTGCTGACAGTGTCCATACAAAAGGCAACGGTCTCCTCGAAAAAACAGACTGGATTAACCAACAAAATAACACACTTTCCTGTATTGTAAAACATTACCAATTCAGTGCACACAAAAATATATGCGTGCAAATAAATAATCTCCAAAAGCCTAAAGCGTTCACAGCCTTGACGTGACCTTCCAAAAATATGATACGAAACATTTTACATTTGTAATACGGAACAAATGAATCCTGTTTCAACGAGCACGACTCTACTATGAAGTACTTTATCGAAGAATGATGCAGTTATCTGGTGATAAATGCACACAAATTACTCGACAGGCCGGTTCACAGGTCTGTCTGCATATGAGCAGTTGATGCTGTTTGAGACTAGTCCTCTAGCGAGGCCTACTTGAGGACATTTCCTCACCATTTGCCCTTTGACTTTGGCTTCAGAAGTGGTGGCCTCGGTCTCAGGCCTTGGCTTATAAAGTCCCAGCCTTGACAATGGCCTCTGCACAGAGGATCCGGCTTTGACTGGCCTTGACATGGGCCTCAACGTAAAACACTCCTCAGACTTGGCCTCGTTGGTCCCCGGCTTGAATCCACGACTGCATCAATGAAACCGTAATTATTTTGTGTATACGGTATTTTATGCATCTTGCTAAAATGTGAACAAGGTCTAAAATTTCGATTTAAAGCTTTCGTGACTGCAGGGATTCATCTTCTTGGTTCTTTCGATAAAGTCAAGTAGAATTGAAATAATAAAATAATAAAAATAAAACAATAAAATAATTCTCACGACGTTTCGGCCACAATGCAAGTAGCCGTCCTCAGGTGGAGAACAGGTCTATCGAGGAGACAGAGTCTGAATCGCTCTATTGCATGGACCAGAGGTAACTTGAAGGGATCTCATAGCTAGCTCTGTGAAATCTGCATCCTGTAGGCCATTCATCGAACACAAAGAGTTGCGCCGCTCTGTGGGAGATCTGGATGGATACTTTAACACATGGTGTGATGCCGATAGCACAATCAGGATCAACTGAAGGAGGGAATATAAATATATTGTATGCACTTAACACGACTGTCCAACTTTACTTTCTCTTTGTAAATTATATTGGTTTGTGAAAGCAAACGAAGATGGCCACGGACATTACCATGGGCATCATTACACCCTGAGCTAACTAGAAATTCGCCAGATGGTTCAGGGGCTAATGCCATTTCTGATCATTGAGGCAGAAGCACTGAGTCCCTGCGTTTTAATCGGCGAAAGCACTCGTGATTAAACTGGGTGTATAGCCAATTGATGGACAAAGTCTGCTCACAAATGACTGCTACACACATACATAATATTCGAGATTTTTTAACCAAATTTAGCTTATTCAATATGTAGGGGGAACAATTCTCGGAAAAATTGGGATGTGAAAGACATAGTTACAGCATGAACACAGAGTCCTATTGGAAACTTCAGAAGTATCTCTGTGGAATCATTTTCTGGAACTCTTTCTCTGACACAAGATGTTGCACTGTTAGCCGTGACAGTTGCGAGTAGAAATGCTTTCATCGCACACGATGCCACTCATGAGAATGGGAGGGCAAATGAATGAATAGAAATACCTCCGAAAAATAAACTTTACACCCCCCCGCCTCTCTCTTTCTCTGCAGTCATGTCAAAATACTATTGTCAAGAGTACGTTAAAAATATATGTGTCACTTAATATATTTTAAATAAGGATACCCCAATGTTTCTTCAATAATTAAATCTAACACCATAAAACACCTGTATGTAGTGTAATTACATCGCATACACATGTATACTTACAACTATTCTATTTATGTTTTGCTGCCATATAGCGTAAGGATGCCATTACGCATAAAATCACTTGCTCGCACACATTAACACCCTTGGTGATACCATTGCTGCATACATTGAGCATGCGGGCTCATTAAAATAAGAGAATGTAATGATTATTATAATAATAAAAAGTAACGTCCTTTATTTACCAAGGCAAGCCTCACTGAACATCGAAACTCTTTTTTTTTCTATTAGAATTTATCCACATGTGGTAGGAAGTGAAGAGTGCCCGGAGAAAACCCAGCGCACCAACACACGGGAAAGGACGTCCATAGGTGGGGGGGGGGGGGGGGGGGTGGTGGGGGGGGTGGTGGGGGGGTGCAGTGCCCAGGGCCAATCACGCTGATTGTGCCCCCGCCCCAACACCTTCAAAGCACGCCCCCCGCCCCCCACCCCCAAAGCGCGGGGCCCAGGGCGGTCGCCCCGATGGAGAATCAATTTTCTGTGCGCCCATCTCCTGCTACACGGCAGAGCCCCAAGCCTACAACACCTGGTATTCCGGGGACAGCAAAACCCCTCCGAGTACGAACGAGGCTCAACCCTGCTAGGCTTCCAGTTTAAAGTTGACTTTGTTTAACCAGGTGGTGAGAACTCAAGAGACCCGGACAGGAGTCTAATGTGCAGGAGTGGCGCGGGTCACCGAAATGACACACGAGCGAGAGATAAAGTGCGACCGACGAAGTCAAGCGATCGCAAACACACAAAACAAAAAATTGGAATGAAGGAGAAAAAACCCACTGCGTCCGCATGAGGAATCGAAAAATATTGCCAACGTATTTCAAAAGCTAAATATTACATTCCCTGCAGTGCAAATTGCCCAGGGCATAATGCACCCAGATTGATCACGGTGCGAAGAGACGCAAAGGAGATCTGGCGCCAATTCGGAGCGAGATGTGTGGATTTGCAGGCACGTACACACAGTGCATGCGTAATGCCGTGTTCGTATTGTTGTGTTGGATTGTGTTCCACAAGGTTAGGGAATCCTGCATCCCACGAAGGACGCCTTTGCTATGACCTCTGTCACTTAAGAGAGGACAATAGAGCGGCGTATGGGAGATGTGCAGCCAATAACACTGCAAACAAACCTAGCATGCTCTAAGAGAAAACGGATAACACATTATTCTGCTTTACCTCTCAACACTCGGTGAATTCTTCAGAAATCTCGTGCAATTACAAGCACCGGCATGTGATTGGCTGCAACGAGCTCTTTTGTCGCAACATCGCCACGGTCCGCATTTAATTAAGAATTGTGGCAACGTATCAAGTGCCCGGAACAAGAGCGCACGTTTACAATGTCGCGCTTGTCGGCAGGTAAGCTCCTGCAGCTCGCAAGGGGACGGCTGCTAATGAGGCAATGCCAACGAGTAATTTCAACTTCTTAGGTTTTTTCGGTAAAGTGACTGCAAGGATTCATACTGTTAGGTTTTTTCGGTAAAGTCACGTAGGTAAAAAAATTAAAATTAATAAAAGTAAAATAAAATAAAAATCACGACGTTTCGGAGCTTCCGTCACAGCCACGACAGCTGTCGTGGCTGTGACGGTTCCACCTGAAGACGGAAGCTTGTGTTGCCTCCGAAACGTCGTGATTTTTATTTTATTTTACTTTTATTAATTTTAATGTTTTACCTACGTGACTTTACCGAAAAAACCTAAGAATATGAATCCTTGCAGTCACGAAAGTTTCAAATCTAGAATGAATTTCAACTGTAAGAATTTTTTTTTATATCATTGAAATAAATGCGCCGACGTGCAGACGAATAGATGTATGCGGGTAGAGAAAGAAGGTGCATTTTAAAACAAATATGGTACATTTATATGGGTTTTTTTACGACGCGTTTTGGGTTTTTTTTTTGCATTTTATATTGACCACTCAGTTGCTCGACGCACACGTGTCCAAGTGGCCTTGGGTTGCGCTGGCCACCACGAGTGGAATGTCGACTGCTGTCTCAACCCCACGTCAAATCAAACGACTCGTGCGTTTGTCATCGTGCCGTTCTTGTGGCGCAAGGCTATCACGAGGGAGGAGGTCACTATGTTTCACAAACATCGTCTGCAGTAGTTTTGCTACAGTGGTGGCGGGAGGGGCGGGGGTCGGGATACGTTGCCATATGGTTTGAACAAATTGAGTTACGTAATTTGTGGGTAATTTGACAAACTTGGACTTTGTCGCCGGCGCACATGGCCTCGTGTTTTTGGGTCTCGCATCACAGGATCTTTAACATCCAATGCGAAGCAGATGGTGTGTGTGTATTTGCACGGTTGATATACTCATTCTCGAACCGCGAACCTCCTGTAACAAGGCAGGGAAAAGCGCCAACGCTCGGCCATGTCCACCACCTGTCAGCCATGTCACCCCCTTCCCTCTTTTATTGCTCAACCGGCAGTTAATGCTTCATTATTATTGTGATAAAGATCAATCACCTCCGAACATTTCACGGAGTGACACAGCACTAAACGCAACATTCGTGTCGCCGCATTCCTGAAATGTCAAAATTATAATGTCATTGCCAATAAACCCAGGAATTGTGAGAATGGCTGTCTGGGTTGGGTGCTTTGAGGACTGTAAGGAATTTGCCGGGGTGCCCAGTCAAAGTGGTGAGAAACGGGAAGATGGGGACCGCAATGGACAACATCCCTACAGGGTGAGAAGGTGAAAAGGGTCAATACATTTGGGGGGCCATTGCCAACGAGTAATGACGAATGCCATGGGCGAGAGGCGGCATCCGAAAGGTCTCGTGAGTTGCCATTTTCAAAACAAACGCAATCCACTCCCAGCAAGCTCTGCCTCTCCCACTTGACATAGTACATCATCGACCGAAGGTGCAGCAGCCCCTGTAGATTTTGGGTGGAACTGGAGGGAGCTGGTCCGAAGAAATATTGAATGTTGAGCCCCACCCGCCCCACCCCCCCATACATTCTTACATTCATTCTCAGCGTTCGCTCACTCTCAAAAAGAGAGAATGACTCAAGAGGCACGAGGAGGAATCACAGACACGGTGGAAAGGCGGCCACACGGTGAGTCGGTGCTCTCAACGATTGCCCAAGCTCCGTGATCCTCCATATATCGAGGTGTTATTGGCCAATTAATGAACGTTTACGTGTGGTAGGAAAGTAGAGCACCCAGTGAGAACGCACGCGTGCGAGGGGAAAACACTCTATCCCACACAGACGGAGCAGATTGAATCCACAGTTGTGGTTCCGCATTCTCCATGCGAGCCAGAATATGGTGCCTCCTCGACATCCACGGTAATGGAGTTTCCCACCATCCACCAACCTTCGGTTAGTGTGGTTGGCTACAAACAGTGCAAAAAAAGTTAAACATACGACCCTCGATTTGAAGCTTTCGTGACTGCAAGGATTCATACTCTTAGTTTTTTCGGTAAAGTCACGTAGGTAAAAATGAAATTAAAATTAATATTATTATTAATATTATTATTATTTTATTTTTATTAATTTTAATTTCATTTTTTACCTACGTGACTTTACCGAAAAACTAAGAGTATACGACCCTCGGTCTCTACAGCGCTGGATTGCAGATGCGTATAGCCACCACGGCCCTTTAGCCACAGTGGCGAAATGTGAAACGACCTCGCTCAGTATGCAAGAGGTCATGGGTTCAATCCCAACCCTGATGCCTGTACTGTGGGAGTTTGCATGGTCTCCCCCGTGGTCAAGTGGATTTTTCTCTGGGTCCTCCGGTTTTTTACAGTATTGGCTATGTGTGTGTATCTGCTTGTGTGTCTGTCTATGTGTCTCCGTGTCTGTGTTTTGTCTCTCTCTCAAATTTAGCGATCTTTGGAGGAATGTAATCAACCAGGTAGGGTGTTGACTGTTGTGTTAGCCGACTATCTGTGTTGTATTGCAAGTTTTCTAGGTTTGTTTTCTCATTCATTCATACCTGATGACAGTTGCTTGTGTTGCAATCGAAACGTTGTATTCTATTATTTAATTTAAAAATTAGAACACATTTGTTTGAAGTTTGTTTAACATCGACTGTGTTGGGTTTCTCCCGCCCCCGCCCGTTTAAATGTAGTCACGCTGCCGGGTTGAGATGCAACGTCGTGGGGTTTCAAGATAACCGACCACTACTCAGTGTCTCAAAAACCAACTGTCTTGGGGTGAACAGAGAAAGCTGCTGAAGACCGTCCGGCATGGCGTGGGCTTGTTGCGGCCTTGCGCTCCACAGGGAGCTAAGAGGAGCAAGTAGGAACTGAACGTCTCCCAGGGTCAAGGCTGGCTATTCAAATATCAATGCGACGACACAAGAAATAGTGCGCAATAAATAAGCAATAATAAACCAGAGCAAACCTTTATTTAACGGAAATTTTTTTTAACAAACCTTTCATTTTGATTTAAAACTTTCGTGACTACAGGGATTCATATTCTTGGTTCTTTCGGTAAAGTCACGTAGATTGGAAATAATAAAATAATACAAATATAAAACAATAAAAATTCTCACGACGTTGTGGATTTCACACCTGATGACGATTGCTTGTGTTGCAGTCGAAACGTCGTGAGCATTTTTATTGTTTTATATTTGTATTATTTTATTATTTCCCTTCTACGTGACTTTACCGAAAGAACCAAGAATATGAAGCCTTTATTTTATTGCTAAAAAGCATTTTTTTGTTGCTGAATATCATTAAAAGTTAAACACACGTGTAAATGTAAATATAGCGCTAAAGTGTTTGAGTAAGCAGATAAAGGAAGTAAGAATTATCCTGAGAGCGGATCACCTGCATTTCTATAATTTGTTGCAGCGTGAAAAAAGAAATCCGCATTGGCTCCAGGGGGGTCATGTAATGTAAATCACTTAATAGGAAAGCTCACATTGTCTGTATTAAATGATGATATCAGCCTGCCTCGACACAGGGGTTGGTTAATCGTTTGTTCTACAAACAGAGAGGTTCTACTGAACCAATAATCGTTTATGAAATACGCGAGTGGTGTCAGAGGCATTATTGTTCGTAAAATATGTACATTTGGCCAATTTAGGCATTCAGCTCTCTTCACTTTTTTTCACGTTTTAAAAATAGATATTTTTTTCTTCAGTGGTCTGTTACGTTAGAATCTCAATTGGAAGGTTGTGAGTTCAAATTCTGGTCAGGAGTCAACACCGTCCTTCATCCCTATGGGGTCGATAAGATGAGTATCACTTTTTGGAAGGTGAACGGAGGTGGTGCTGTGGATCTATTTAACTATGACATAGAAAAACTGTTACATCGGAGAGATGGTGGCCGCCTGGGGAGCCCTGATGATAGGAAACCGCAGACCTGTGCGTAAACGTATTAGGAAAATAATTTCAACTGAAATTAGAGAACGCAGCACCAAAGTGATTGAAAATAGTATAAGCAGCAAAACAATTGATGCTGGATATTTTTAAATCACAAATGGCCGAACGAGAAGAGCAAGATCGAACCATAATGCATGAGAGACATAATAATAATACTAATAATAATAATAAAAAAACTAGTGGAGGAATTTTTTTCCCACGGTACAAAATCATTGCGCAGATAAGGATCATGTTCCAGATGTTGCAAGTGAAGATGTAGATATTGCCCTTCACAGCGTGCACACAAAAAAAGTGAGAGGATCTGGACCAGATGGAATAACTGTGAATGTAATCAAAGAAGCAGGACCAGCTGTTCAAATGCAAATAGCGAACCGATTTATGAAATGTTTGCACAAAAAATTAATTCCTCAATCGCTGAATGCAACCTTACCGTCCCTTTTAAAAAGCGGAGATGGTAGCGCATTTGAATAATTACAAACTAATTAACCTTAATTAACCTGAAAGAGAGAAATAGGAACACAAGGATTGGGGAACGAATGCAAATCAAAGAGATAATTTTGACGAACAAGAAAAGGAAGTGTGCTTGGGCTGGTGCACGAGACTGCTGGTGGAAAGGCAGCCAAATGAGTAATAAGTATAACCCGTAAAAACAAAGTTTTTCACTATAAATCCTTTATATGCGTGGCGGCTAGAGTCCTCTGGCTTGAGATGGCTGCCACCTATGAGTCAGATGATTGTCTGCCAGTATTAAGCAATTGGTAATTAAATATTTAATTTGTTTTCCCTAAAAAGTGTAAAATTTTGGGAAAAATTTTTCACGAACATTAATTGTCTCGCACAACGAGTCTGTGTGCAAAATGTCAGCTCGATTGGATCACGGGAAGTGGGTTAAAAAACGACCGAAAGATTTGCACGGTCGTAAGAAAGCAAGCAAGCACGCAAGCAAGCGAACTTAATATAAAGGATTTAAAAACAGGTCACAGGGTGATGAGATCAGTGAATGTGCATGATTGAGGTGGATTACGGCATTGCAGGACCATGAGGCATTGGCAACAGCAGGAGGCCTTCATCCAACAGTGAATGGTTCATTACGATGAAAACACAGGAATGTGGATTTCTGTCTTGTGCCCATGAGCAATCTCCACGAGATGAGCACCACTGCATTCTCAATTCAGCTGAGAATGTCTGATTATAATTTTTGTTATTTCGTAATTAACAAATTCGAGTATCGCTATTCGATCAATCACTGTGCCTCTTTCTTAAGAGGTGGAAATGAGCTCTGCTTCTCTTTGTGGACAAGAGACAAACACTTTTTTTTTTCATTTTCATGACTGCCATCTAAAGAATGCATGGAGATAAATGAGATTAAATCCGCACGTTTGAGTGCATAAAAACAATGTATACTTATACGCACTATGTGTTTGCTTTTCTAATTTTTGTCTTTACTTTGTTGGCCTTCCCCCGCACCTCTGATCAGCACGGTTGGCTACGTACGGTGCGAAAGAAGTGCAACCTACATACGTACATTTTACTGGTAGGAACCCACTGGTTCCACCAGCCCACATGGGATTATTGTGTCCGTCCGTCGTGCAGGGAGGGGCTGGGTGGGGAGGGTGGGGAGGGGCTGGGTGGGGAGGGGCTGGTCACCCCGTGGTGCCCTTATAAAACTCAACATTTAACCTACTCACGCCGGCTTGTGCCAACCCTCACAGTCGAGCATATTTGCGGAATACACCACGCCGCCGTTGACCCTGGCCATTGACCGAGCAACCCAACGTTCCTACCAGCTCCCTCCGCAGGAATGTGTTTCGTCCGTCGCTGTACATGGTTACTCAATCACAACATTCAGAGTTCGCATTTCAACGGAGGCACCGCGTTGCAACGGTCCTCATATCGGATACATCATTTTTTTTTGCCGCGACAACACAAACTCACAAAGGACTGCTGCTGCTGTTGTCACTCGGCCCTTAACGCCCACGAGCAAACAGATGGTGAGATTATTTTTGATAATGTCAGAAGACCCAGATGACAGCTTAAACGAGCCAACCTTGGTCTTAAGAGGCAACCTCTAGGGCATCCACACACCCAGCAATAATCTTTCATGCTTTATTTTATCACTGTCTGTAGGTTTTAATCATAGTAATATAATTGAGGCAGGGGGGCCCCATTTGCCCAAAGTGGAGTTGAATTTACGTCGCTACAGTTTGCCTGGAAAAATATGGAGGAAAAAAGGTTTGCTTCCATAGATAAGTAGGGTGTAGTACATATATATCAACAAATTCCTGATAATAAGATATTTGACGGTGATTGGTGTAATAATTAGACTACAATGGTGCCTGCCAAAATAAAAAGGGTTTATAATGCGGGCGATCCCGGATTTTACGACACAATGCGTTGCTGAAAGCCCCATCGGATCGTCGTAAATCGGACCCTACTGTACCATAGACAGTTGAAACAGTAGAAATATCACTGACCGATGCGTTCTTTCGTTTTATCGGCCGTATGTAACGGGGTTGAATGGGTAAAAATCCACAAAAAACAAGAGTCATGTCGGAAGATGCGTCGTAAATAGATCCATGGTGCCATTCTATCAACGTCGCAAATGTGGATAGTCGTAAACCAGACATCGCCTATATTTGAATGACCTTCGTGAAATCACCACATTCAAAGCACAATTCTGGCATTTACCACAAATGGGGAGGGGAATTTTAAACATCAAAATATAATTTTCATTTCGATTTAAAGCTTTCGTGACTGCAGGGATTCATCTTCTTGGTTCTTTCGGTAAAGTGACTTTACCGAAAGAACCAAGAAGATAGAATTTTCACTTCACTCCCAAATTCCAAACACTCCCGTGTGGAATTGGTCAAACATTCCTCATGGGGAAGAAAAAGGCTCGGTGAGACTTTAATGAGTAAATAATGTGTACGATTAAATTACTAACATAATTAGAACTAATATTATTATCATCATCGTCGCTATGGACTAGTCCTTGAGAATTTTAAGTGACCATTAATTTCATTGAAATGCACTTCCAATTAGCCTCCACACCTCAGATTAGCACGGTTGGCTACATACGGTGCGAAAGAAATTGAACATACATACATACAAATGCACGTTTATATGTATATACAATTGAATGAAAAAACTACACTTGCCAAAAAAAAATACACCACGTGTATGAAAACGTAGTTTTTCAAACAAAGGAAATGAATTCTATATGACAGAATGGAGAACATTAGAGGAATGATTGTGTTTAAATCACCTGGATGGACTAAAAGGGAGCCCAGACATGGGTCCCTCCGTCACGTTCGCTGATACAACACAAAGTGATCAATGTTCTCCGGGACAAACCTTTAGGGTTCAGAGCTCAGCAATCGAAATGAAATGTTGAGGAGCATTTCGATGCATGTCACCTTTTATTGTTCCGATGCTCGGAAGGTTAAACAAAGGTAAGATGTCACCGTGTACGGTGTGGATGCACATTATGTGAAGACGACACGCCGTTATTCGGTGGCACGTGTTTAAAATGTGTCTTCGGACTCAGTGAGGCTTTCCCTGGGTAAATAATTTGCATAACTGACAAGACTATTATTATTGCTATGAACGAGCTCATGAGCATTACAACAATAAAAACAACTCTTCAAAATGTACGTGATTTCAACGAAAATTTTTAAGACATAATATATTTTGATGATTTTATTTATCTGACTCTATATATTCTTGTACTCTTAATTTTGTATTGTTGTTTAAATGTTGGATCTTGTTCTCACTTCGATGCGGTCTCATGTAATAATATTGATCCTGTTCCTTTCACCGACCCCTGAATTTGAATTTGTTCAGAATCAAGAACCTCTTGCAAGCTGCGATGCTCGCTGTCTGTCCATCATCAAAAGCTATAATCAATCCACTTCTGGACGAAGGCCTCCACCCGTGCAACTGACCTTATCTTATCGCTCCATCTCCGTCACAGTCGTCCTATCAAGCGTGCCCCCCCCTCCCACCTCTTGTGGCTGCCATTCGATCACCAATCTCACCCATCGGTCATCATCCCCAACTCGTGAACTGTGCCGCCAAAATCCGCTTACTTTTCTTCACGGTTTTACATGACGTCGAAAATTTGCATTCGTTCCGAAGCATGCTTCCCTCAATGCTGTTACTTTTACTTTTTTTGTTTTTAATTGTCTGCGTCGGGCGTCCGTGCCAAACTGGATCCAATGTGCACAGTTGGTCAAGCACTCGTCGGAAACTAAAGCTCACGCTGCAGAAGAAGAAATATCAGAAAATGGATCTGCCAAAGATAGAACGCAGAGAACTCCATAAAGCCACAACGAAAACAAATTGAGAGCACAGCACAAAAATAATTGAAAACGCCATAACAAGCAACGGGAACATGGAATCGGCAAAAGTGAAGTTGGAGATTTGGTTAAATCACGATTGGAAAACCTCAGAGAGCATGATGGACGCGGAATGCACGATAGCATCATAAAACTAGCAAAATAAATACATGCAGATCTTGACAACAACAAAATCGTATGTCTCAGGAAATATTTTCTTTTTTCAGTTGAGGGGGATGATTCAAATGTCACATAAGAAGAAGTGTGCTGGTATTATATTTATTTTTTATTTTTATGTTTACTAGCATTTTGCCATTAGGATGTTTAACTCTGAATGTAAATTTGTTACCCTAAAATGTGTTTTCTGTTATGATGTATTTAATTAAACCTAAGTTCCAACGGATACTTCACCTGGTATTCATTTAGAAAAACATTGTACGGTACATTACTCGTCTTTGATCATGACTATATATAAATAAGCTCAGATGCATACAAATTGTCATCAGTTTAGCATTTACAATACTTTTGTAAAGGAGAGCCGACACAAGATTGCAGGGGGTTCGTCTTTTAATCATTTTCTCTCATCCACACCTGTCCCCAGCCGTCCCAATCTCGTTCCCGCCAAAAGGCCCCTTCTTTCCGCCTGTTCTCCCCTTATAGCTCCTCGATTACCCCTCCCACTAACCCTCCTATTGGTGGGAATCCTTCCCCTGACACCCCTACACTTTCATTAGTGGACCCAAACCATTAATTAATAAAAAAAACTTACGGAAAAACAAACAAAACGTGATTTGCACTTCGTGAAAACGTTTTGAAAAACAACAACTTTATTGCCGCAAATGACTCGCCAGAATCTTTGCCTTTGTTTACTTGTGCAATGAAACACCCAAATCTGTTCAAGAATCTTGAACATGCCAATTAGGGAAGCCACATTTTCATTCGTGGCGTAGTCTCACTGTCGCACTATAATTCATGGCAGACAAAGGCGTGGTTGCAGCCCGTTCTTTTGTGACTTCAAGTTGCGTTCATGTAGAAATTACAAAGATTGTGCACGACACGAACGCTGAAGAGGTGCATTCGATTACACTGGTCAACACACTTTTTCTGGCATAAGGTATTCCAACGGTTTCAAGGTAATTTTGGGGTGCTGATTCCAAATCTGGCGTCATTTTTTGTCTATCACATCAGGTTTTTGAGATATCAAATATTGCATTTTCAATAAAAACTGAAGAAGAAAAAAATAAAATAAATGTGGATATCTACATAAAATTATATTATAAAACACACTATCCTTAAAAATACAGCAACATATTTGAACACTAAAGCAGTCACTGACTCGCAACAACTTGCAATCATACGCGACAGAGTTAATTTCGGGTAAATTCAATAAAAATGGGGTATGCCGATAGCATAAAAATGAGATGTGATAGAGCAAATCTGAGATCAGATTTGGAATCAGCACCCTGAAATTAGTCTAAAACAGCTGCAAAAGTCCAGGTCAGAAAAAAAAAATGTGTTGTTGTCCAGTGTTATACAGTGTCTCCCTTGAGAACTACTGCTTGAGTGAGTTTTAAGTATCACGCGAACGACTGCAATGTATTGCAATTTAAGCAGCACGTGATGGCCTGGAGAATATCGCGGGTGTATAGGAAGAGTATGCGGTCCTTGCCCCACCACCATTTCCAACCATTATATAAACGGAGTGGTAGCTCCTACAATCTCTCATTTACTTGATACAGCTGTCGTGGCTGTGACGGTACCACCTGAAGACGGAAGCTTGTGTTGCCTCCGAAACGTCGTGATTTTTTATTTTTATTTTATTTTTATTTTATTTTACTTTTTAATGTTTTTACCTACGTGACTTTACCGAAAAAACCTAAGAATATGAATCATTGCAGTCACGAAAGCTTCAAATCTAGAAAGAATCAGAGAAGCTGAAGAGGGTTGCAAAAGTGATGGCTTAAATCAAAGGGCATCAGGCTGCCCATGAAGCGTTGGTGGATCACGTTAAGATTACGAGTATTGATTGCCATGAACCGTGTGCTCTAACCAGCAAATAGAAATGTCTTAACATGCTGGCCGGACAAGCAGGCTTGCTTAATTTGATTATTACGCTTATGATGAATGGGTACTCCACAATTAGATGATCGGCAGGTCGTGCGTGGTGGGGTCAAGTGTAGGTAAAATGCCCTCTTCCAAAAAGTCTGGTGATTGTGGAAGAGTAGGCCCAAATCCCCCCTGAGATGGGTTCTTGAGAGGCCCTTCTGTCAGCAGTGGCATGAGCAAGACGTTTCAGGGCTGCACCTTTACCTTGTGTTCATGATATATAGAGCCCTTTGTCAAACCACCAATGGATCATAGACTTCCCACATGGCATAAGTCTCAATGTAACAGATGCTGTCACATTGAGGTGAAAGCAGCGAACACAGCCCTACCGACGGCACAAAAAAATCAAGAAAAATACAAATGAGACTGTAGAAGAAACGATTCAGAGATTGAATTTGTGAGGTCAGAATGTGAAAATGAAACTAATTCCCTGGGTAGCTGCCTCATTATCTTTCTACTGGGCAGTGCAAGGTAAAAACCCACTGTCCCCTTGTTATCAAGAATCGACTCTTAACAGAACACCGTGTCTGAAAGCACCCACAGAAAATGCCACATGCTTTGTAGCTCATAAATGTATGCATTACTATGGTGGGGTTAGATATGACCATGGGTATACTACATCACATGCTCTTCACAGCAGCTGGGGTCTTGCCTTTCCCGCGGTGCATTTAGTCTACGCTTCTATGCGTCTGCAATACAACTTCAATGCGCTTTTTTTTGTCAATCCACTACTGGGCGAAAGTCTCCCCACACAGAAATTGGTTAGGGAGTTGTTTGATCAAACTTCGCCATGCCGGTCAGTGCGGGGTTGTGAATTGGTGGGGGGGGGGGGGGGGGGTCCCAACACCAGCTCAATGTATAAATCGCCACTGATCTTAGTCAGTGGCTGGGAATCGAACTCATGTCGCTTAGGTTCACAGCCCAGCCCACCACTGCGTCACCATCCTCTGTTTCTGTATAAAGGTTTGAAAATGAACAATTACCCATATTTGACATCAGAGAAAAATGTTATATTTATATGGCAGTACGATGATGCATTCATGCATCGATTAATATCGATTCGTAAACTCACAATGCATGAATCAGTGTTTGTATAATATGGTACATTGCATTTAATAGATCCAAATGACCCATTCAGCCGCAAAATCAGCTCCAATTCACCTGATCCTGAAGAAATTTACTATCGGATTGAATCGTGACCCTAAATAATTGGAGTTGGGTAGTGTGAATCGCTTCACCCTTAATATAAAGCACGTGTGAGTATTTGTAAATATATATAGTGTTTGTAAATGTACGAAGCAATTACTGAGTATAATCAACCACACTTCATGTGACAGATAGACGAAAGGTATGATAGATAACATGTGTAAAATCGTTCATTAGTTTTTTTAAGCCAGTGATTTTATAAAAAATATATATATAAAGCATTTGCACGCGCAACGATGGAAACAAATATCAATATTTCTAGATTTGAAGCTTTCGTGACTGCAAGGATTCATACTCTTAGTTCTTTCGGTAAAGTCACGTAGGTAAAAAATGAAATTAATAAAAATAAAACAATCAAAATCACGACGTTTCGGATTTGCTGCATTAAGTGATGCAGCAAATCTGGCTGTGACGGTCCCACCTGATGACGGAGACTTGTGTTGCCTCCGAAACGTCGTGATTTTTATTGTTTTATTTTTACTAATTTCATTTTTTACCTACGTGACTTTACCGAAAGAACTAAGAGTATAAATATCAATATTTTGAGGTGGTGTGGTGGCGCAGTGCATTGCGCATTTCGCTATGAAATCCAGTAACCTACATTTGTTCCCTGGCCACAGCTAACATCATTGGTGAATGATATCTGAACCAGTTTTTACTCCTCCCCTTCAGCTAACCCACGCTGACCAACATCGTAAAGTATGATTCTAGATTTGAAGCTTTCGTGACTGCAAGGATTCATACTTTTAGGTTTTTTCGGTAAAGTCACGTAGGTAAAAATTTTTTTTTAAGTTACTAACAGTAATAATGGAAATAAAATAAAATAATAAATCACGGCGTTTCGGAAGCAACACAAGTCTCCGTCATCAGGTGTGATCGTCACAGCTAAAATTACTGCATGTGACGGTCCCACCTGATGACGGGGACTTGTGTTGCCTCCAAAACGTCGTGATTTATTATTTTATTTTATTTCCATTATTACTTTTATTAACTTTTAATTTATTTATTTTACCTACGTGACTTTACCGAAAAAACCTAACAGTATTGTAAAGTATGGTCAAATAAGCCCCATAACCGATTTCGTGTGGGGGTGGGGCTTCAGCCAAAAGTAGATTAACAAATGCCTGAACATTATTATTATTATTAATCTAATTACGTTACAATTAACAATTAATAAAGACATTGATTCGGTATTCTCTCGTTAGCATATATACTTTCCAATTACATCATCACAATAACATTTCAGGAGACACCAAAGTCCCCGCTAATCCAATCCATTCGTTTGACTGCGCCCACCCACACGTCCACGTCTCTTAAAGGGCTGCCCTGGTCAGTGGAGGCTTAAACGACAATTTGCAGCAGCTCAGTGACCTTCCACGCATGTTAAATAATTACCCGCACCAGATGTGGCCGAGAGAGGAATACGCAAAGTGTCGATGCATAAATTGCTCACTAATGACGAGGAGTTTGAAAAACTTGCGCCGCTTCGCTGCGCTTTAACTACATTTAAGCTGAGGGCCATTTACTGCCAGCAGCACTGGGCCTGCTACTCCTGCGTAAATCTCCACTTTAATTTGAACCTCAGAGGCCAACATTTTCAAATGCCAGAGATTCAATTGCTGGTTTTTTTTCTCTCTTTTTCACCTCAAGAGGGCATCAACTGCACCCAAGGCATGAGGCTATTGATACAAGTTGCCTATTGGCAATCGCGAGGGGTAAAGCGTGGCTGAGCTCGGCGTAGGCATCCACTCCATCACGGCGCACAAAAACAAAAAAAAAGAGAGGCAAGTGCTCGCAAGCAACAACAAAATTTCCCCTGAAGAATTTACGGCGTCTGAACCAAAGAGCCAAATGTCCATCACTCGCTAAACTCTGATTCAAATGGAAGTCTCTTGAAAGCAGAGAGAGGAACAGCATTATACGTTTCTCTGCGCAGCTGTAGATGAAATGCTTTTGTGAAGTGCCAATGCAATTGACTTAAAGTCCATTCAAATTGCTCAGTTAAGATCTTGGACACACCTTCCATCGGCATTCTGCTAATCAGGGTTTTTTTTTTGCATTCTTACCCATTGTGTGCACAGCAAGCCTCTGCTTACAATGAACATACATACTCTTAGTTCTTTCGGTAAAGTCACGTAGGTAAAAAAATGAAATTAAAATTAATGAAAATAAAAAAAAATAGCATTTTTTACCTACGTGACTTTCCCCGAAAGAACTAAGAGTATGAATCCTTGCAGTCACAAAAGCTTCAAATCTAGAATGAACATACAGCCCATCAGTAGAGCAGCAAACGAAAGGGTGACCGATTTGTAGATATCCCTCTAAAATAATAGGCGGGAGAATTACAATACTCTTTGATTCTTTCGCTTAAGTCAGGTAAGAAAAATTATAATAGATCACGACGTTTCGATCGCCACACAAAGCAACCGTCTTCAGGTGACAACATTTTATTGCAAAGCCTCTAAAGTGCATGCCTCCAACTATCTCACTGCACTTGAGTTTCTGAAAGAGCTCCCAGCACGTGCAGCGAAACATCACACATCAAGGCGAATAGTAACAAGCCGAAAGCACAGCACAACTTCAAACCGCTATGCATGGGTGGACTTATTATATCGAGTATCACTCTCCTGCTCTACTTTATCAACCAAGCTGGCCTGGTTTTCTTACAAAATTCAATGAGAAGCAAAAGGGGTCATTGGAAATCAGTTGCGGAATCTATAAACAAATCACCGTGTACTGTATAACACAATTGTAGGGAACATTACCGCAATTTTTTTGGGCGCAAAACTAGTGTGCCATTTGTTCATAGCCAATAATGAAGGGATTGCAATTCAAAGAATTGCAGTTTAACAGGTCCCTGATCATCATTATACCTTCACACTATTTTACTATTGTGCTTGATGGTCTTTGTATTCCAGGAATACAACATCCTATTTCAGCTTAGACAAAACAAATATTTAAAAAATTACTTGGTAGAGCATGTGATGTCCAGTTTTAATGAAGCGATGTACTGCTTACATTTGTAGAATCTCTATTCAACAATTCAACAAAAGCTCCAACCAACATTTGAAAAAACAGCTAAACATCGTTTTGCTCTATTTTCCATTAAATATTCTCTCTAGATCACATGCAATATTATTGTATGACATATATATGCAATAGGGGACCCTGCCGCTGTTTAATGGCGAGCATACAATCCAGAGGTGACCAGTTTGATTGGGTCTTCTGGCAACGCCGTTGAAATAATAGCGCAGGTTTCGTCACTGCCACTGGCTACACCCGGCAGTACAAATGGGGACACCACACAGGAATACAACATCCTCTTATAGCTTAGACAAAAAAATATTTAAAACATTACTTGGTAGAGCATGTGATGTCCAGTTTTAATTAAGCGATGTACTGCTTACATTTGAAGAATCTCTATTCAACAATTCAACAAAAGCTCCTACCAACTATAAACAAATCACCGTGTACTGTATAACACAAAGTCATCCCTGACTTGCAATACCCTGGAGTCTATAAATTGAGTTGCAGCTGTGGTGATTGTTTACTTTTAATTATATTTTTTTACCTACGTATGGGGACACCACAGTAAGTGGGTCGCGTACGGCGGGGTAAAATGTGGGCTCCTCCCACATCTTCCAAGACATCTGGCCGGCGTGGAAGAACAGGTCGAATAACCACTAGAGGGATACGTCTAGATTTGAAGCTTTCGTGACTGCAAGGATTCATATTCTTAGGTTTTTTTCGGTAAAGTCACGTAGGTAAAACATTAAAATTAATAAAAGTAAAATAAAATAAAAATAAAAATCACGACGTTTCGGAGGCAACACAAGCTTCCGTCTTCAGGTGGAACCGTCACAGCCACGACAGCTGTATCAAGTAAATGAGAGATTGCAGGAGCTACCACTCCGTTTATATAATGGTTGGAGAGGGCTGTACTTGGCCCTTCCCCCCTCTCCAACCATTATATAAACGGAGTGGTAGCTCCTGCAATCTCTCATTTACTTGATACAGCTGTCGTGGCTGTGACGGTTCCACCTGAAGACGGAAGCTTGTGTTGCCTCCGAAACGTCGTGATTTTTATTTTATTTTACTTTTATTAATTTTATTGTTTTACCTACGTGACTTTATTCTTAGGGTTTTTTCGGTAGAGGGCTACTCTCGGTTCGGGGCTCTGTTCGCCAGCAGCAGCAAGTACGGATGCACTTTCATCTTGTTTTTCTATTTATAAAGATAATGAGCAGTAACGGCATTGGGAGCATCACCACGGTCTGACGGTCACACTTCAAGTGCCTCGGTTGTTGAGAGGGTTATGTTGACCCCCAGAGAACTTGCACCTATGGGGGTCATCCCACATCCATCTGCCTAAGGATATGATGTGTCATTCATCAAACAGCTGACCCGTGACTAAGAGCATCACACAGCCGCTACTATTGACGACATTATCTGAGAATGGTTCTCAAATGAGCCACCGGTATCAGCCTCAGATCATGCTCCTGTGTAGGTCTTCGCGGCTGCGCTTCATACCTCGCCAATTTGTTTTGGGGGTTTTCGACGTTTCGCTCCACAAATTGGCGGAAGCCTGCGGAAGCCTGAAGAAGCCTGAACAAGAAAAAAGCCTCGTGGAGCGAAAAACACGTCGTGACAAGATGCCGAACAGCGTACGACGAGAAAACACATCGGAGCTCTAGCCCATATGATCGTGTTCCCGAAAAATATAAGTACGTCCAATATGCTGCAAAACCACTACTGCTTTGACAATTAGAACGATAGATGAATTCATACGTTCAGCTCATTGACGATATATCTACAGGACACTGCCGTTCTCTGCTGCTTTCACATTTAAATACAGTACTGTACATATTATGCTATTCAAATTGAGATGTTTAATAAAGCACTAAAACCTACGTGAACTTGTTAGAGTTAATTTATAAATTTGCAAATTAACTTAATTAGATACTGGCTGTGGCTATTCTATATAATTAGACCATTAAATTGTTATAGCATGTGTAACAGCTTTTTTGTTCCTGTAAATTTAATAAATGGGCATTTATTAATGAAATGCATTAAACTGCCTGTTAATTAACGTGAGTTTAAGCTCCACAGATGTTAAAAAAGGAACCTGCCATTTGACACTGATAATGGTGGAAGATATCCCACAGAGACAACACGGCATTAACCATTTTAGAAACGTTTTCCAGAAATCGGGAATCAAAATAAGTGATCGCTTGGTAGCTTTTCGCTCATTTTACTAAAATCCGATTTCGAAACCCGCGGCTTTCAAGCGCAACGTTCGCTTTTATTGCATGCCTTTCAAAATGCAATTCATACAAAGGGAATGTTAAGTTATTTCTTTTCAAAAATATCTTTTTTTTATTGCTAATTACGCACAGCAATCGGAAATACTCTTCGCGAAAAAATTGGCAAAACGTAATGAGGTTAAATACCGATATAGGTCTAAGAGACGCATTTGTAAAAGGAAGCACTATTGAATCAGTATGATATTCACGTATAAGACAACTATTTTATAAGGGCCAAAGGGGCTGAGTAGAAATCTGCAGAAGCGTTAACCTCATTTGAACAAACATCACCACTGATGTGGATCTAGACGATGATCCAAAACCATACATCACCACCAGCAGAATGGCATATCTCCCATAGCTTGTGTACTCCACTTTGCCGTCTTGCTGTGCGGTAGTCCATATGGGCAATTAACTCCGGAGAAATGCATCTACGGGGTGTCCCTGAATTATTTTAACACGTAATACATTAAATTATGTATTCAGTCTGTGAGCAAAATGTTTCTAAGTTGTTTAACTGCGTTCACAATTTAAGCCGACATTATTATTAGTATTAAGAACAGCTACCGATACAAAATGATTGAGGCTAATGGTCATCAACAGCAGTGCCCTGATAACAACACATGATATTGTACATCATCGTAATCATTATTCGGAGGCCACGTTCCGCCATGGTCTCGTGATGCCGCGGTACATAGCTACTCCTGCACATGTAAACATCTTACCGCTCAATCTCCGTGGTGACAGTCTTGTCCAGCTGCTATCGGCACTTCTGCTGTCTCTAATTGTGTGCCACGGTGACAGGATGTTGACTACCTCGCCTGGTATACAGGAGGCCGTTGGTTCGATCCCGATCCCGACCCTGACGCCTCTACATTTGGAATATGCATGCTCTCCCTGTGGTCGCGTAGATTTTTCTCAGCGTCCTCCAGTTTCTTCCTCCACATTTAAAAACAACGTGCGTTTACAGTATTTGGTTGCTCATACATTTCCACCTGATAAGCCACTTCACTGAGCTTTCATTTGTGGCAATGCTGCTTTCGTAAAATAACTATGTAGCTCAGTGGGCCTTATCTGATCAAATGAAATAGAAATAGTTTAAGTAATAATGAATTCCCAGCATGCATCTCTCTGTGCTTCCGAGTATATATGTTTAAGCTTTTGTTCCACATTCTTTGTCAGATTCTAAACTTCTGACCCTTATGTCATGGTAGATAATATGTGCTGATTTAAAACATGTTCTTTGGCTACATCGGTATGTTCAATTTTATTATAAATTACATTTTCCAAAAGCACTCCATCCTACTCCTGCGTTGCTTCTTCATTTCATGATTTTAATCCCAGTCCAGCTTCGACTGCCTGCCCTGGATACACAGATACCCTGTTGCAGTTTCAGTTGTGTCCATCCAGAAAGTTTCCTTTCGCTCTGACAGCTTATTTTTTTTGCTTGTTCCATCATCATCTATCTTTCATTATAGTATCATTGGTGGTTAGAATAATTCTACCGTCGGGAAATGTGAGATGGTTAATATTTTAACCAGTGATCTTCATTCCTCTTTTGATACGATACAAGTGTTGTAAATATATTATAGTGTTGCTGACAATAGCTTCTGCAAGAGTGTATTTTCTTTCCTGAATCCTGGTTTCTATCGTGATATTTTCATCATGCATTCTCAGTGAATGTGTTCCCCTTGTTTATAAATGGTTTGAATAATGTCGATATTTTATTTCATTACAGCCTCGGACTGTGAGATCTTGAATTAGTGAATAATTTTACACTGAATCAAATGCCTTTTCATAATCTACAAAAGCTGATATAACAGTATTTTACGTTAATTTATCATCTCTAGTATACCATTGATCATATGTGGGCAATGGGTAGAATAACCCTTTCTAATACCAGCTTGCTCTTGTAGCTGCTTGGCCTCCAAATCGACGATTAATCAGTTCTCTATGATCTTCTTGAAGACATTATATACATTTGATAAGGGGCTAATGTACGCAATATCTGGGCGGGGAGGGGGGGTGTCACATTCATATGCAATGCTAACGTTGGCGTTGCCGCAGGCCTGAAATTCTGTGGGAATGGACCTCCCCCAGGAATCGAACGCCGTCTGGGAGGACTTCTACCAGAGAAAGATGGAGTGGTTTATCACGCTCGTGTGCATGCGCCAAGTCGACCGTTACGGGGCAAGATCGTGAAACACGGCTTGGGGAACCGAAAGCCTTCATCCAGCAGAGGATGGCCCATGGCTGGTGATGACGATTGTAATCAGTTTCACGTGTAGGCTTTCGCGACCAAATATTATCCAAATGGAGGTTTTTCTGGGTTGTCACCTGATGAGGCTGGTTGTCAGTACCGGCGAAGCGTCGTACTCAAATCGTAAATATTGTGGGTTCACTCTCCAACACACCAGTTTTGTTTAACGTAATAAACCTTAGAAATTGGCTGTGTCGGGTGGTGGCAGGTTTAACGACGCATTTATAATTACGCGATCTAACAAACAAACAAAAAAACCCTCTATTATTGATGATTCTAATGATGAGATGTTCTCCTTCAGATGTCCCCACAGAAAGAAGCCGCACAGAGTCAGATGAAGTGAACGAAGGTGCCACTCGTTCGTCGCTCTTTGTCCGAGACATTCTCAATGAGGATCTCTGTCTATGACCTCATGGGCCATGAACCGCAACATGGAAGTGCCCCGTCTTGCTGAGAAAGCACCTCCTGCATGTCTTCAAACTGGAGATGGAGCAGGACACAATTGTGTTTGCTGGGGGGGGAGGAGGGAGCGGCGGTGCGGTGGTAAAGCGCACTGCATGATGAACCCAGAAACCTGAATTAGATTCCCGCCTATGGCTACTATTAGTGGCCAGTGGCGAGTTAAATCTGAGCCAGTCTTTCTTCCCTGCCCTCCTTCACGAAGCCGCCGCACCCACCATCGTTGTGAAGTACGCTCAAAACAAGCCCCCATGACCTACATGACACGGGTGGCGCCTTTATCCTGCAGCGGATTGACACATGGTTGTAAATTACTATTGTTATTATGATCACGTAACCAGTCTATGAACCCTTTGTCCGAGAAACCTTTTCGCTCAGATTTTTTTTTTCCTTTTTTTTTGTAATAAAACTAAGTGACAGCAATTCTGGGACACGCTGCGTGACTGGGTCACCGTGAAACCCCAACGCTAATTCGATGCTCCCTCTTCACGGGGCCATGAAGAGTTTAATTTCACGTCATTTAACGAGAGGGAACTGATTGGCAGGTTTCAATAAAAAAAAATAAAGTACACGCACGATATTCCACACATGGTCTCAAATAAATTTCGGTTTTCTGCAATAATGTTGGCGCTTTCATGCGAAGGACTCACCATCTGCATGCCAATTGTTTATCTCCTGGCAGCAGAGCTGCCTTTCGGGAATTTTGCCAGCGGCCTCTTAAATCAGTACGCTTACAAGACACCGCACTGTTCGTTATTATCTTTGAAAAGACCCAACAATAATAATACTGATAAAAAAGAGAGTTTACATCCCACCATTGGTACCTCATTTGCCAGTAAAAAATATGATAATTGTTTTTTTACACTTTTATCTAGCAACAAAATTGACACCTTTTTTACGAGGAGTCATGTTTGCATAGACCACAATACCTGCAGTCATAATGCAAACAAAAAACACAACTCTGATAATGTATGCACTGTCCTTGAAGTTGATTGGTCCACACCCGAGACAGCTTTCCTTAGAGCCTAGTCTCACATGGGTGGACCAATCAACTTCAAGGACAGTGCATACATTATCAGAGTTGTGTTTTTTGCTTGCATTATGACTGCATGTATTGTGGTCTATGCAAACATGACTCTTCGTAAAAAAAGGTGTCCGTTTTGTTGCCAGATAAAAGGGTAAAAAAGCAATTATCAGTTTACATCCCGTTGCAAATCTACTGCTGAGAGAAGGCCTCCCCATGCTGTGTCACTTATGGGCGGGATGTTTAACCATACCTCACCATGCTGGTCATTGCAGTTTGGTCAAGTGGAGGCCACCTGCAATTAGTTATCACTCCACGACCGATGTTATCCAGGAATCGTACTCGGGATACTGGGTCTCGTAGAGAAGTGTCCTTATAACTGGTTCCGCCGTTTAATTACTGCTATTGTTAATAATTAAACGGCGGCGTAGTTTAAGGAAATAGCCGGGGGTCTCAGCTGGTATTTTCCCCGTGACTTATGAGACAGCATAGAAGCTATGCTCGCAGTCAATCAATCGGTGAGATTTTCTAACAGAGAGATAATAAAAAAAAAACGTCGTATAATATAAAATTGTATTTCTCGTATTTTGTTAAGAGGAGAAAAAAACACTACGCGAATATATTCAACAGAATAAAGCTCGTAAACATATATTTATAAATTCATACCAAGTGTATTTCTTACAGCACTCGTATTATGCACACTACTGTGACTGTAGCGTCTATATATATATTTTGCTGACTGATGCTATTGAAAACGAAATTGCATTAAATAATGTTTTTTTTTTAAACATTGTTAAACTTTTTGAATTCATCCCACTTCAGGATATTAGGCTGGGGATGAAATAATTTGTGGATAATGGAAACAGCTTAACATCAGCTTCTGAGAGTAATGTCATCGCATGGAGATGTGCTTTGGGTGAATACTGAGCAGGAGAAATGCACTGCAGCAGCAGCGGAATCAGCAACAACATACGACTGCGGCTGCATGAGAGAGGCATTGCTGGCTCTCGGCTTTCTCAGCCTCAGGTATGTAATTGATGTGTGTTGAACTTTTTTCGCATCGTACATCGCCAACCGTGCTAATCGGAGGTGCGGTGAGGAAACACAACACAAGGTGTGATGGGGAAAGACAAGGTGACACGCTCAATCGAGTGAATAAAGAAAAGGAATGCCAAGTGGCTTCATCAAAGCATCTTCCATGGGTGGGAGGAGCAGCAATGCTTGGTGCGTTGTCACGCTCCGCACTGTCACGCTCCGATCACCAGCGTCTCGCCTGCATTGCGTTCGCCGTGACTGGAAACAGAGTTCATCTTAAATTTCGATTTAAAGCTTTCGTGACTGCAGGGATTCATCTTCTTGGTTCTTTCGGTAAAGTCACGTAGAAGGGAAATAGTAAAATAATAAAAATAAAACATTATAAAATAATGCTCACGACGTTTCAGCCACAACGCAAGCAGCCGTCCTCAGATGAAGAACAGGTCTGTCGGAAAGACAGCTGTCTTATTTTATTATGTTTTATTTTTATTATTTTATTATCTCCCTTCTACGTGACTTTACCGAAAGAACCAAGAAGAGTTTATCTTGCCCAGCTCCACCGATAGTCCAACGTTTCGCCCCACGTGCGCCGGGAGCTCCTTCAGGACCTTGATTTTTAAATTTGAGCTCATTTCATCGCGCAACCTTGGCGATGCTGTTTCGTCTTTGTAAACGTTTGTGTAAGAGTTTCCGGAACAAAACATTCGTACCAGTGCATTTATGAGAGCTTGGATGACAATCAATTTCCACTCAGCCAAATGCCTTTCCGCGATCTACAAAAGCTAGGCACAATTGTATTTAATAGTAATTCATCTTTATTTGTTTGACGGTGTGTCGTGAATAGCGCTCCGATGTGTTTTCAGGAACTAAACTTCCGTCGCTGACGAAGCTCTCGGCACGATACGAGACTTCAGACTTCTTGCCGAACAATACTCGGCAATGACCAGAAAACACATCAGAGTTCAACTGCACCGCGAGAATGCCAACACCTATGCGGCACTGTAGTCGTGTTGTGCCTATTTACACTGGAGGCATGAATCACCACTGATTGTCTACTAACCTGACCTGTGGACACCAGGGCAGCAAGCAAGGTTTCGTACCTGGAGATTGGCAGCATAGTGGTAAGCACACTGCGCTACGAACCCCAGCGAACTGTGTTCGATTCATGGCCGAGGCTAGCATCCGTGACTTCCCAATTACCTGAACGGGCAATGGGACTCCCAATGATCAACTCAGCCTTAAATGAGTGCCCGGTGCAATGTGCAAGCGTCGGTGCAAATGAGACCAAGGCGGCTGAACGTGGCGCTGGTAACACCGAAGCCCCCTTGGTGTGTCGTACCAGCCAGAATAGGTGTTCGCTAACACCACTTGCCCCAACGGCCTATGCTGGCTACACGGGAGGGGGGGAATCTTTGTCTCGTGCCATGATGTCACTGCGCCTGATCCCTGGTATTGCTGCAATCCAGGAGCAAGTGCGCTTCTGGGAGCGAGCTTCAGAGAGTGTGAAAAAAGACGCTGGGGGTGGTGTGCCTCTGGATTAAGATAATCTTGACTTACGGTACGGATTTATTGAACTTCGTTTTCGTCTTCTGAGGATGCGGATAAAAATGGCAAAGACAACAACGCCGACTTGGGAACAGAGTTTTTTTTTTTAAATTAGCACAAACGCCGATGGGGACAGCGGTAGACGGGGCATCGGGCCAGTCATGCGTTGAATAAATTTTCCCAGCGCTTGGCGATGGGAGACAGCACATATTTTGGCCAAAATTTTGATAAGAGTGAACACTCGTGGTACATTACAAAGTAAATAATGCCTCCTACCCATATTTGTCACTCCACATAAAAAAAAAAATTTTTAGAAACCCGTCGGTTGAGTAGTCTTCTGGGAGGGCATCTTTATCAGCAGCATTGGTTCAATACTGCACGAGAGCAAACTCATGAGCAGTTTGACATTCGGCGTCTCACCAGCAGAGAGCCAAGCTTGCTTGAATAAATGCTGAACTGCCCAATGTTTTGAGGCAAGGGTCCTTTCTGGCGTACATATGTTGTGCACACACCTGTGACAATCTTTAATTCACAGCATCCCAACCCAATGTTCGATCTTTGAAGAAGAAGAAAAGCATCGTAGCAGTACCATTTTCAAGATCATAATCCCCGGACAACGTACAAAACGGCAGACAAGATGAAATAAAGTGCAATGCAAGTGCCAACGAGTGAACGACCTTCATTGCTACATTCTGATGTGAAAGTTAACACACCTTCGAGTCAATGGAATAACTTTTATTTATTTTCACCTTTTTACGAGAAATCGATCTTTCACTTCGTGATATTATTTCGGTGCCACTGCAGCGAGCTCGCACGCCCGCCGTGAGGCTTTCTGTCGCGGCCGCGCCTGCTCAGACTACAAAGTTGCGCATTTACTTCGTCGCCCTCCTCGACACTTTTGCCTTTTTTTGCCAAGAATCGCTCTAACGCTGTCGGTGAACGGCACGCCGGCGAGCGAAGACGTGCAGAAACTTACAATGCCACCAGCGGCATTCCCCATTCCTAATTTTCAGAGAGCGAGTGGCACCGAAAGAGGCGCGGCCTCGGCTGATGCGAGGCAACAAGAGAAAGATAAAACTATAAACTATTTTTTTTATTTTACCAGGTAAGGCGTCACTGAGCCGTATAGCTCTTTTTTTCAGAAGTGACCTCTTGGCCACAAATGATAGGTCGACAAAGTGGCTTATCGCGTGAAAACGTATCGAGGCCTAATAATCCAAACGCACGTTGATTCTAAATGTGGAGGGAAAAACCGGAGGACCCGGAGGAGAATCCACGCGGCCACGGGGAGAGCACGCCGACCCCAAAAATACAGGCGACAGGGGCCTCGATCGAACCCACGACCTCCTGTATACAAGGCGAGGTAGTTAACAACTCCTCACCGTGGTGCCCAGGAATATCCAGGAACACTGGAAATCAACATCCTGAAGGTATTTGGAAGTCGCTGGCGTGAGCCAGTCACAATTGCTCCAAATGTGCGAATCTCACAATGAACGCGACAGGGGTTTCGACCGAACCCACGACCTCCTGTATACAAGGCGAGGAAGTGAACATTTCGCCACCGTGGCGCCCTGCTTTGCTTTGCACACACCTTGTTAGCGAGCACCCACTCGCAGACCTGCACGTAAAATGGGCAGCGTTTCATGGCCGGCACTCGGCTGTCTTCATTTCCTGAGTGCCGATGCAAGACTTTGCCATCTCAAAGGTACAAAATATAAAACCGAGACGCGTCACAACAAGAGGAAACTCTCACAGTACTAGAAGAAGGGAGCGCTACCAGAAAAATTAATTTCCTCGAGTGCTGTAGTATCATTCAACTGATCATTATTTTTTCATATATACCTTTATTGTTGTTCAGCAACTGAGACTCAATACTTTTTTCAAAGGAGGGTCCTGCAAGTAGTAGGCGATGATGCTATATGTGTAATCACAATTGAGTAATTTGCAGGCAATATTTTCGCATTGGGAGGTGTGTTACTTTGTGCGTATTTCTTTTAGCTATGGGAAGAAACTTAAGGACCTAGACGAAACCCGTGTAGAACAGGGGAGGATATACAAACTCCACACAGAAAAGGCACCCAAGTTAGGAATCGAACTCAAGCGATTCTTGATGTGAGGCACGAGCGTAACCACTGCACCACCCTGCCGCCTTTAATTTCCCAAGACAGGTGACAACCCGAGCTGATTCACTGCACTGGGTCATAGTTTAAGGCTGAGTCAACCTAGGGGAGGGTCCAAGCCAGCTTGAGATAACGATTGTCATGGGTGTGTTGTGTCAAGGCTGGGAAACACATTCCAGCGGAGGGAGCTGATAGGAACGTTGGGTTGCTCGGTCAATGGCCAGGGTCAACGGCGGCGTGGTGTATTCCGCAAATATTCCCGACTGTGAGGGCGGGCACAAGCCGGCGTGAGTAGGTTAAACGTTGAGTTTTATAAGGGCACCACGGGGTGACCAGCCCCTCCCCACCCAGCCCCACCCCTCCCACCCCCCACCCAGCCCCACCCTCCCCACCCAGCACCTCCCCACCCTGCCCACCCAGCCCATCCCCACCCTCTACACCCAGCCCTTCCCCACCCGCCCCCCCCCCCCACCCAGCCCTACCCTCCCCACCCAGCCCCTCCCCACCCTCCCCACCCAGCCCCTCCCCACCCAGCCCCTCCCCACCCGCCCCCCCCCACCCAGCCCTACCCTCCCCACCCAGCCCCTCCCCACCCTTCCCTCCCCACCCAGCCCCTCCCTGCACGACGGACGGACGGACACAATAATCCCCTGTGGGCTGGGTGTAACCAGGAGGTTCCTACCAGTATGAAGCAATAACCAGAGTGCAGTGTGTTAACCACCAGGTAGCGTGCTAACCGCTGCATTCCCTAGACGCAATGTAACACACGCAAGGAGTATTTGTAACATGTTATTATTTATTTAGTTTGTCTCAGAGTCTCTGACATCACCTGAGACTCGGTCGCCTGGCAACAGAAACTATAACAACTTCGACGACGTGCTATCTAAATTTAGTTCGTCTCCACCGCAGCATTTACCAAACAAAAGTGCAAGCGAATTGCGCCCAAAAGCCTCATGCGTCTATTCAAAGGGGTGGTCATTAGTTAAACATGTGGCGGCATTTTAAAGAACGCCGCTTATATTATTAAGGCTAATTTAAATGTGATACGTGCCATTTCAATTTCAAAGACTTTTGATGTAAATGGACGCACAACAAAAACGGTTTAACAGCGCACAGTACAATTATGCACAGTGATAATTGAATAAATGACTCACGCTTTTTTTTACCTCACTTACCATCTATTTGGTGAGCTGTTTCTGCTGAAACACCTACTATTCTCGCTTAATTGCTGTCACATTACTAATTTTATGCTGTGTCACAACCTACGATAATTAATGGTGCATTGCCAAATGCGGTGGCTTTTTTTATGCTCAAGTCAGCAATAAAAGTATAGTACGCAATAAAAAATGTTCACAATTAAATGCAATTTCTGTAGATACGAAGGGTGAAATGGGCAGCCCAGCGTGCAACAATCACTGCAGGCATGGGGGTATTAAGCATGCAAGGGGGATTATGTCTATTACACTTTCATGTTGGTCAGATGGGTTGAGAGAGGTGGAGGTACCCTCAATTTATCCCACCACAAGCGATCCATCAATCAACTTAATGATGTACATTCACTGCTCGGTGAACACAGGCCACTCATGTATAAATTTGCCCGAGGCGTTCCAGTCACTTTGAACCAAGAATCTGACCTTGCTCCCACCTTATTGTGAGTGCGACACGATGCCACGGCGGCTTCCTGTAAATATACATACTGCAATAAATAAGTAGATAAATAAATAAATAAGGCTTGTGATTAAAGGGAACCTTTTTTAAGGCTCCCATGGCAGATGTGAGGATGTACCAGATGCTCGTGAGCCAGAGACACGAGCAAAGTTCACGAAATTCAAATTTGTATCGCTTCTGCCGACGTGCACGGTGATCGTGAATAGAACACGTGTCTTTCCGAGAAGTTAGGGCGGTGTACGAACTGCGTCGTCAGCACAAAGACAAAGATCCCCTGTGTAGCCTTAAACGACTGTTGGGGCAAGGGCCGGCACGGCACACGAGGACGGTTGTTGAGCAACACCACACCGCACCAGGTACTCATTTGAGGCTGAGTCGACCTAGGGGAGGCCCAGGACCGGTTCCGACAATCGTCACCGGTGTTGGCCGTGAGCGGGAATCGAACTCGGGTCGCCGGGTTCGTAGCGCAGCGCAGCGCTAACCGCTACACTACCGCTTCCCGCGTGGCCAGCACACTAAACGGGCACCTTTTTAAAATCCATATAACGCCACAATCACAACGTCGTATTGCTTGCTGCGTGAGGTTTCCGAAGAGACGACACCCTCGACAAATGTCTGCAAGGCGCCCGGCGCTCCGAGGTGCACATGAAACAAAAGGCCTGGAGGTGGCACGGCATAAATGAAGCGTCGCGTCCGTGACGAGACTTCAACGGCCGCTTCAAACAGCGATGACAAGTCACGGGGAAAGTGTTCCGTGTGCGCACGAACGCCCAGGGGCATGTCCAGATTGTCAACGAGGTCCGACCGTTCGCCAGCAAATCAGTCGGCGAGGCACGGACGTCCACTTCTGAATAAACACCGCGCCCGTGGACACACTCACACACATAAAAAAGGAGGCGTGGGTCACCGGGTCTCTCTTGGATAATAAAGAAAAAGAGTGGACAAGTGAAAGTGCCCTATCTGGAGTTGGCACTGCTGGTTTTGCTTTCGCTCATTAGTTCCGGGCCGTTGCGGATTCTCATAAAGCCAGCGAATCTCTCATCCCTGGCCAGAGATGGACATCAGCGGAGCTGAACTAGAATCTTAGCGATTCGCGGATTAACTTATCCAAAACTCCGACTGCCGTGCGCGGAGCAGCAAAACACGTGACGTTCCTTTCTACACGAGGCCTTTCAATAACGGTGTTTACAGAATGCAGAACAGTAATCCCTCGATTATTCGCGGTTCAAGTTTCGCGGCCTCAATGCATCGCGGATTTTTCAAAAATATTAATCGAAAAATAAAAATTCAAAAATACCGCCATATCGGCAGCCGTATTGCGGAAAGCAGCGTTGTTTCATCGTGATGCGCGAGAGAAACGGTTTCCCAGGATGCCAGACAAAGAGAGAAACCCTCTGAGGCATTGTACATCTTCTCTAAGCGTCTTCCCGTGTTGTATCTCGCCACTCTCGATTTCACGCTGTCAACTGTGTCTCGCGTATCTTCGTGTTGTGTTCGAAATTAACTGGTGAGTGTAGAACACCATAATGCGTATCGTATGAGAGAGAGAGAGAGTGAATGTACTGTATAATATTAAGGTTTTATAATTAAATAGATTTAAGTAAAATATATATAAAGTATAAATATACATATTTTAAACATTCTGGTACCCACACACACATATACGGAAATTCCTAGGGGGCCAATCCTACTTCGCGGATTTTCACTTATCGCGGGAGGTTCTGGTCCCCATTAACCGCGATAAACGAGGGATCACTGTATTATTGTTATTATCGTTCGTGCAGTGTTCATTGTTACGTACAAATTGCATGTAGCTGCTTCCCAGGATGGTTTCTGCGGGGAGAAAAAAAAATGCAATCGGATGAACTATCAGAAGAGGCAATCTCTGTTTTTCAATAAAGTGTATTCATTTTAAATTTCCCGGCGTGTGAGAGACCCGATCGCCGAGGGTTGTCAACCGCTGTGGAGACGATTGCAAATTTTCCCTGAGAAGGGTGAGCGGTGGCAACTTTTCCGATCGAGCTAAAGTCAGCGTTTGTAAATCGGCTGGAAAACAAGGCAGGGATTTAAGTCCACGTTCGAAATTGCAATGCCCGCCCTCACAGTCGGGCATCTTTGCGAGTCAAGACAAGAATGTATTTGCAAATGTCCTCGTTGCTTTTACAATCGTGTGATAATATCCTCTATTTTATAAAGAGCCTTTCACGTTGAAGTATCTCATAGCACATCACGAAGAAACAGTTCCAAGCACTTAATTAATGACGAGCAGAGTTTCATCGCATTGTCATAACGCAGTTTTACTTTCATGAGCCCGGGCCTGTGAGTTCCTGCCAGGTGCCTTCAGGTCGGCATTTTCAACTTCGTTTAATCTTTGCAAAGGTGGCCTCTGAGATGACGTGTTAATTTGGAAATAAATGAACACTTCAGCCAACGCTGCGGAGTAGAACAAAATAAACCATTTCTCTTTTACATAATCCCCAAACATCCACGCGGGGTCACAGAAAACAAGGCAGGAGCTCAACGTATATCAGCCACTAAATTGGCATCGCATAAAGTAATAGCATCATTCTGCAAAAAGATCTCACATGGCACAAACAGCATTAATCCCTGCACTGTAACATTAATCTGTCATTGCCATACATTACAGCGGGCCTCGCTATTAAAAAGTCCTTGCATCATTAAGCAATTTCGATAGGATCGCGGTCAATTCTTTGCTTTACTGCAAATTAATTCCTTACAAACATTTTGCACAACATTGCGAAATGAGCTGAGCACCACGTTCCAGCGTGCGGGAGGGTGGACGAGTGAGCATGCGAGCTGGTGAGCAGGACAGCGTGCGGAAGGGTGGACAATGATTATATGAGCGTGCGAGCTGTTGAGCGTGAGAGCGTGCGGGTGAGTGGGTGAGCGGGCGTGGGAGCTGGTGCGAGAGAGAGAGAGGAGATGATGCCACGATAAGAAAGTGGCGGCCTTTATGTGACAGGTGCACACTTTGGTGTAGCACGAATAGTGGAGTAATCAGCGAATCCACGCCGAGTTAATGGTGGGATCGTGACAGTTGACCCCCCACTTTATACAATTTGCAGCTACATCCCTTTACGTTTCAACACCTGGTCATCGCTTCTTTGATGCTGTCCGCAGTTATCCCATCTGGCCTGGGAGCTTTCCCTTAAAAAAAAACAGTGAAGGGTTCTTACATTTCTTCCTCCTCAACTGAGGATTGTTGTCCTGTAGATTTATGCGGTTTTTTTGATAAAGGATTTTGCATAAAATGCCTTCACTGCTGTTATGACAATGTCTTGATCATGCATCACGTTTCCACCTTGGTCTCTAAGAGCTATCTTTTATGAGTTACCCGTCATCAATGTAATATGCGCTGCACCGATTCTCCCACTGTTTGTTAATAAACTTTCTCTTACTTTGCCTTCCTAAGATTTCTAATAATTAAAAATATGTTCCAGCTGTACAGGGGCACATGCATTCTGTCGTTAATGTGCCATTCTCATGAATCTCATATCCAGAAGATTCCTTTTGTCATTGCAGATTTTGCCCGGTTACTGTTTGCCTCTTTACTTCGCCCCCATCCTTCAGCGACAAAGAGAGCACCACCAATTGGCGCGGTTGACTAAGTACTATGCAAAAGAAGTTCAACATACACACATACAAAACGCTGGGACAAACATCTAAACTGTGCAAAGAAGCGCAGGAGAATTGCTCGTTGAGAATTATACTGATGGATGAGACACAATACTTTCTCTGCTCTCTTCTTGGTTCATTCGGTAAAGTCAAGTAGAAGGGAAATAATAAAATAATAAAAATAAAACATAATAAATAATTCTCACGACGTTTCGGCCACAACGCAAGCAGCCGTCCTCAGGTGAAGAACAGGTCTGTCGGAAAGACAGCGTCTGAATGAGCACCACCAAGCTTGGCAGCGTATATTTAAGCTGGGTTGGAGGGGGAAGGGCGCCTATTCTTCACCTGAGGACGGCTGCTTGCGTTGTAGCCGAAACGTCGTGAGAATTATTTTATTATGTTTTATTTTTATTATTTATTATTTCCCTTCTACGTGACTTTACCGAAAGAACCAAGAAGATGAATCCCTGCAGTCACGAAAGCTTTAATTCGAAATCTCTCCGCTCTCGTCAAGGGGCATAAACCAGAATAATCACGCCAATTCTGGTCACCCCCGCAGCAGCACCAGCAGCTTTTGGAAAGCCATCGTCAAATGGAAGGTGGTCACCGCATCGCGCGCTTTCAGATGCGCTTGTGCGGCCGCCTGGAATGCTCTTCCTTACGATATTACGAAGCAACTGGAGCCACGCCCTTTTAAATCATCTAGATTTACAAACAGTTTTTTTTACTGATTTTTTGGTGTTTAGTTTGTTGGCTGTTACGCATGACGCGAAAGAAATTCAACATTTTAACGTACATTATGCATCTAAAAGAGGAACATGTGAATCAGGGAATAACTACACATCAGAAACATCATATTGACTGTTAAAAAAAAGTTAGTCGGCTTGTGTAGGACACATCGTTGGCTCGAAGGTTCAAGTCTCGTGATGGAATTGCAGTCAAAGCGGAGAACAGACTCAAGAGGACAATCCACCGGCGGAGATGGAGCGAACGAAATCAGTTCATGTGTGGCAAAAAGATTGGTTTACTGGCATTGCAAGACCCTGAATGGATTGTGGTGATGTGAGGAAGCCTTCATTCAGCAGTGGATAGAACACGGTTGTTGATTGAGGATGACTCCTGCGCCTTCTCCCAGTGTATTCTACTGAATTACTTGGTAGTTACAGATATGCAAAATGTAGTACCGTATAGCAGCAAGCATGAGCATACTGCGGTTCCGAAAACGGGCTGATCTCTTAAATAAAACAAGGCCATCAGAGCGGCAATGCACATCTGCCACCGTCACTTCATTTACATAGCAGGTACGAGGGACGTGCCTGTTTGAGCGAGCTGCTTTAATTCCAAGCACACCCTGCGTGACCCACAGCTCACCTTTAATTAAAAAAAAATGCTGCCGGAATAAGTTATGTTTATGGATTCAAAGGGATTAACTTAAACCATCCTCCGATTAGCCAAATGAGTCGGGCCAGGGCTTCCGAGGAGCGCCGACACCAGGTGTGACCAAATGATTTGATGTCAAAGTCGCAGAGAAGAGAAGAAAAAAAAACTATCAATCAAACGATTGTATTGGCCACGTCTGACGTGTGTAATTTGGACACACACACACAAAAAAACCACGAGCTGGCACATTCATCTAATCAGGGGTGAAGTTCAGGTTAATCCTCGCAGATGACACGCGCTCACTGGGTGGGGACCTTCGTGGGTAGGGAACGCAAAAAATAAAATGGCCGCACGGAGGCCTTTTCACTCGTAATTACATAACGCTCCAATATCACGAACAATGTCAAGGTGTTCGCGTTGGGGGCTTTTTTTGACTTGCGCCAGAAAGCGTTTGTATGCGCGCGTCTGCGTTCACGTCGCGTGTGCGCGCGTGCGCTTTGTGTAATGTCAGTGGACAAACTACTGGTGGCCGATTCCGGGATGTTGCACTCTGCGTACCAAAGACCTGGGCTGCTGACAGCAGCTGGAGGCATAATGTATTACAGTCACCATGAAATCCCCACGCGGAGTGGCGTGCAGGCAATTTATAGTTACAGCCAGTCTCCCAGAAGGAAACACATACAATGGGGCTTCACTGGAGATTGAAATGGCACGCGAATAATTTGGCCTGATATGTATTTTCAATTTTACATAAACTCCGTATATATCTCAATAGGCGTGGCCTCGCGCGATGAATGTTAAAAGTTAATTTAAATCGATCCATCGGGTGAGCCCTTCTGAGCCAGGTGAGAGCCCATTGAAACAACGTGTTGCTTACAAGCGAGTCCAGGGGGGAAATACAAACATGGAACAAGGGATGGGTAAAATATAAAGGACATGATATCGTTAACGCGAGGGAAACTAGAATACATCATGTGGTGGCGAAGTGTCGCAGTGATTAGTGGTGATGCAGTGACTCCTGGCCAGGTGAAGTAAAGTCAAGACAAAGACGAAGATCCCCTATATAGCCTTAACAGACTGTTGGGGCAAGTTTTGTTTCGTGAGTAGCACCTATGAAGGCCGGCACGGCACACAAGGGACGTGGGTGTCCAGCACCACGCCCGACCGCCTTTGTCTCCCCAGTGGCGATGTTTACACATTTTACCAGGTACTCATTTGAGGCTGAGTTGACCTAAGAGAGGTCCAGGACCGCTTGAGATAATCGTCACTGGTGTTGGCGGTGAGCGGATATCGAACTTGGGTCGCTGGGTTCATAGTGCAGCGTGCTAACCGCTACACTACGGCTCCCCACAAAGATCCCGCCGTATATCCTTCCACAGACTGTTGGAGCAAGTGCTGTTAGCGAGCAGCACCTATGAAGGACGGCACGGCACACGAGGGGTGGCCGGGCACCACACTCGTCGTATACGTGCAGCACCCAACCATAATGACCAACAAGGCATCGGGAGGCCTTCATTCAGGGGCTGTAATAAATGTATTAATAAATGGGAAGTTTAATTGTCTCCATGACATTGTAAAATGTGATATAAAAAAGAGGTACAAAGGTAAATCAATAAAACAACTCGCAGATGAAATGAAAAATAAATTGCAAAAGATTTTCTATGATTGTAATATATTATACATCTAATTGTTTGTAGCGAAACATCATTCATTTAAACTAAATAATGTTTTATTTCAACAAGACAATATTTGCAGCAGAAAAAATTATAGCTATAATAATGTTACTGTATATAATTTTTAATCAATATGCATTGTTGTGGTTGAATGCACACCGAAAGTCCTATGATACCAAGGCCACATTCTCGGATCGATAATTCCTGGATAAATATTTTATTGCAGTGGGTGAGCAAAAACCATAGAGATAGAAATTAACTCTGCCCACCACCTTATCAGACGGGTCAAATTTCACAAGCGGAGACAAAACCAGACACTTAAAGTGGCCAGAGCAAGAGAATTCACAGCGCGTATGCCTTACCCACACACGATCACCCGAGATATGACAGACAGCATGATAGCAGCGATCAATTAAGTATTTTTCCGTTGGCTGTTGCGTCACCACAATTACCTGGGGTTAGAAACGACGTCGTGTACGGATTCATTATTAGACATTTCGTGAAATGGAAAGGTTTTTGCTCTTTGTTTTACGTAAATAAACATCCTTCTATTATGCGAAGCGGCTTACTGCATGTTGGCCTTACATGTCACGAGCCAGACCTTCTTTCAATATAAATTCCACCATTGTTTGTTTAATTAACTTTCATTGTTTTTTCCCTTGTTTGTTACCCGCTTAGGATCACACAATCCTTGTTGGGCTTACCGTTGTTATTACAGTATTAGCTTAGAGGGTATATGCAATCTCACTGTGTGAGTGGGAAAAGTGGAATAATAATAAAGTGGTAAAGGACACTAGATACAAACCAGCACGTGTGTTGTACGCTCTGTCCCACCTCGCAACCATTCGGCTTATTCGGGCCCACTCCAGTGCTGCTTGCGTGGTAAACAGCTTTTGCGGTTATCTCATTTCAAATCACATGCGTCAGCCTCGTTTGGCAGCCAGGGCCGACCACCGAGACCACGCATCTCTCCGCTCTTCAGCAACCCGTGCGCCTCCACCGTTCAAAGCCACTTTCCTTGGAGTGCATTCAAATGTAAATGCAATTTATTGCTCATGCCACTGCTGGCGTGACTCGAGCAGACGCCACTTTTCATTCAACTCTTTCGTGCTGGCCAGATGTTCTACAACACAGGTGGGGGAGTGGGGGGGGGGGGGTCCTCCCCAGAAAACCTTGGAGGATTTAGGAAGCTTTCCCACGCGGTTTCCATCTGCCGTGCCAGGAGATCAAATCGTCACCCTGCAGATTGCAAGCCAGGGTGTGCTCACCACCGCAGCATCAATTGTGCATTATGGGTGCATGTGGATGTAGCAGCAGCAATAATAATAATGCATCGTGAGGATAAGTTACAGCCCTTTGCAAATACATTTAAAGATTAAGGCCCCCCCTCCCTCCATGCCATGCTGGTCATGGGGCTCGTGTGACCTTACCCTGTTGTGCAGGGCAGTGCGGGGGCAACGTGGGTTCAGATTTTTGCTCGTCACTGATGTGAGCTGTGACCAGGGATCGAACTCGGATGACTGGGCCCATTGCACGGTGCACCAACCACTGCCGCCACTACTTCTAATTGACACAATACGGACTTTAACCGCACATGACATACACTACTAAGAGGCAGGAAGAACATTTTATATGCACTTTTATATGCACAGAGGTCGACACGAGTTATGTATATACTTGAATTACATTTTCAAAATAGCTAACATGAGGATGGTAGAACTTTATCATCAGATAATATTTGGTAATCAAAACTTTGTGAGAGTTAAATTTTAAACACAACACCTACAGATATGAGCACATACACACATATATATATGGTGTACATACAAAAATAGAAAATTAACCATCATAGCATTCTGGACTGTCGGGGTAAGCGCTGTTTACGAGCACCTATGAAGGCAGGAACGGTACACGAGAGGGTGGGTGATCAGCACCACGCCCGACCGCCTTTGTATCCCCAGTAGCGATGTTTACACACCGCACCAGGTACTCATTTGAGGCTGAGTCGACCTAGGGGAGGCCCAGGACCGTTTCAGATAATCGTCAGCGGCGTTGACCGTGAGCCGGAATCGAACCAGGGTCGCCAGGTTCATAGCGCAGCGCGCTAACCGCTACACCACCGCTCCCCCCCCCCACACACACGTGCACACACTTACACGGACGTGTTTATACGCACGAAACGAACGCACAAAGGGCGGATGAATTAATAGACATGGGGGTGGGGGGAGGGAGGGAGGGAGGCCGGACGAGGATGCAAGGACGTCCAGATTGCTGGCCAGATAAATAGTTACTTCCATTTATTTTCAACGTGTGCAGAGGCAGAGCCTCCACGTCTGTGGCCTGAGCCGGTTCCAAGACGCTGACAGCTAGACAAGGCGCATGGCGCTGGCATTTTAATGAAAGCCCTGTAAGAGCTCCTGTCAGAGCACAAGGGGGAACCGGGCCAGGTGAAAGACAGGCTCAAGTCCAGATGGTCACCCTATCAGCTTGGCGCTGCCTACAAAAGAAAAGGGTGGAGGTGGGGGGTGTGTGCTGTTTTCTGCCGATACAGAATCAGGCTCTGTGGGAAATCGCGCAACAGGGGGGGGGGGGGGGGGGGGTACTGAAAATGGTTTTTAAACCAAGCCTAGAGCCTTCTTTTACATGTTCAAATCAGCAGGGCGTTTTTCATGACGTGGGCCCATTTGTAGACCGCGGGAAGTAATAGGGGGGAAATGTGACGCGGTTAGCACCGAGTTGAAGTAAAAAATAATATCTCGCGATTTTGGAGCGCCGCATTCCTTTCGCAAAAACAGAGAGGATCGTACGTTGAACATTAGCGGGACTTATTGCGTGTGACTTTGGTTTTACTCATGATATTATCCTGAGCCCAGCTTTGCAGCCTCCTTTATTAGGTTCGTCTTGGTGTTTCCTGCAGCTCATCTCCAATCGAACGTCACGACGACGTCGCCAAAAAACCTGAGATGGTTCACCAAACAAGTTGTTTTTGGTGATACTGACATTGGCAGTGGTGCACAAACACACACAACAAAACAAAATTAAAAGTAGCCTGTGTTATGAAAAGGGATGAGTTGCCCGAAACGTCACTGTTTTCATACTTTTCATTGAAGCCAGAGTTACTGATAACTGTTTTGAGATATATGTATTTTTTTATTTTAGACGGTGAACATTTTCTCCGCAATTAATTACGGCTCTGTTTATCCACTCCCAATTGTTGAAAATACCTTCAAACACAGCTGTCATTACCTTCGGGGAAGGCCTGTGTCGACGTGAGGATAGCAGTCGAACTGTATACGCATCTTAAGCGTTCCCTTTGGGTGCTCACAAGATGAAAAACTATTCGTAGCAGGGAATTCTGCGTTCCTTTTGACTTTTTCTTCCTTTTTACGGAGCCCTCCCGGAACACAAAACGTGCAAAAGCGAAGCAAAGTGTTATTTAGAGCCAAGCTCAGAATCATCGGCCACCAGCAGAGCGTTGAAAACTTTTTGTAAATATATCTCGGCATAGCCGGTGAGTCTGCGCTTTTCCGGATCAGGCCCTTTCACATTGATCAAAGTTAGCGCACTGCTTCCTTATGTTCAGCCCTCTCAGCGCACGGAATTATAACGCTGTTGGAAATCATAAGTGGACGTCGAGAAATTGCTCCCGCATACAAGAAACGCGTCGCAAATAAAAACAAACGCCCCCCATTTTCATGTTTTAGATTCCAAACAGGTTTGTAAAGTATGAGCTCGGTTTTTTTTCCAGATTAAAGGAGTAGGGGGGGGGGGTTGTTGGGCCCTTCGCTTCTGCCGAAGGAAATTCGAACCGGCTTCTCAGAAGTCGGCTCACGTGAAATACTGTACGTAGCGACGAGCGATTTCATTTTCTATTATTTATGGCTGTAAACAACAGGGTTTAACTTTTGCGCCTCTTAGCAGTGCGCTTATATTTCACTCCCAGAAGGGTCGTGCAAGGTTATGCTGCGGTGTTGTCGCGACGAGCGTACGGAGGGTAGAGTAATTATTTTGTGATCATATATTTTTTTCTAACCTACCTTTAACCACAATGCTACTTTTTTATCATTTATTTATTGGGTGGATGGGCAGTCTCTCCCACACTCCTCCACCCCAAACAGCAATCTGCTTGTGCAGGCAAAGTGTCCATTTGCAGCTCTCACGGAGCGAGTGCATCTCCCCATGTTAGGTTATAGCCTGGGGAAGGTGCTATCATAGAACTACTCCCGAGATCCATGTCAGTGACCTCTGATTCATACTCGAGTGGGTTGCACTTTTACAAACACACTGCTGTAGAAATGCTCACTGCATGGAAGCCGAATTTAACTCCCCCCCCCCCCCCCCCCCATTATTAGACATGGGATTTTGAGCAAATAGTGAAAAGACAAAATTACTATTTTAGGGCTTTGTTCCATCATTACTAATGATCTGAAAACATCGTCTAATATCGCTATGAATAATAACGTCGGTGAATGCGCATGACTTCGATTCCCTTCGAATATTTTTTTGTTAAACTAGTTTGTTAAACATTCAAATATATCTGCCGGAGGAACACAACTGGACAACACATGGGTATATAGGCCCCGAGTGTGGTTATTGGCGAGACAGCAGGATCAACATGATAAAGGGGGGGGGGGGGGGTGGTAGATAAGACAAGCCTCGAGTGCTTTATGAAAGCTAAACTTTATTATGAAAAGGATACAATTGTGTCTCACGAAGAGAGAGCGTTTTTTTATATATATATACAATATGTGTATATTACCTACGAATTGCAGATCAGAAACATTTACATTGACAGAGAAAATGGAACAAAAGCTGACATTTCCGCCGTGGAAAGGTGCATTACATGGAGGAAAATAGGGAGCGTGTGGATTGGTTAGAGACATCACGTTGACTGCGGAGAAAAGTGAGCTTGAGCCAGACACATCGCTCCAGGAGATGATGGCCGGTGGTCAAGACTACAAGTGAAGTGGCAGAGCCAAATGAGTGAATATTACGCCTGAAGTAGACCCATCAACGGAGATGGGGCGATGAAATCAGCCTCGCGTGCGATGCCAGACGAATCGTTGCATCTCCAGACCGTGAGAGATATGGCGTGGGCTTTAGAGAAACCTTCATCCAGCAGTGGAACGATCACGGTCGACAACGGTGATGGCTTGTATGTGCAGAAATAGCAACTGGGAATTGGGCTGAGAACCCAGGGTTTTGCAAACGGGTGGCTGCCCCAGATTTAAAATCAGCAGTGCCAACTCAGTGGTCTGTGGGTCATTCTTGTAAAACAGCTTACGGCCGAGTGTTTCTTACTCGCGTCAACAAACAAAATCCATCAATCTCTGACTCCCGAGTTACCCATCCACCTCGCGAATACTCCTGTTTACCACGCATCGACGTTCATAGCGAATCGAGGGAAACATGTCGAAGTAAATTTGAACCAAGACTAAGACAAGTAATAGTGTCCCAGCCATGTTAATTGTTTTTGGCGAGGCCACGTAACGACCTGACCAAGCATGTGTCGCAAGACCCACCACCGCTCGATTTTGCCAAACAAATTCAATCGTCAACAATGTACATTCCCGGACCTCCGATTAGCGAGGTTGACTACGTACGGTGCGAAGGAAGTTCAACTTACATGCATACAAGAAGTGTTGAACACGACAAATTGTTGTTGTTTTAGCTCAGCGGTATGAGTTGAATAACAATTCTCAAAAGGAAATGTAGCAATTAGATACACAACGTTTCACTTGAAACTAAGCCAAAATTCATCGGGTTAAAATCCAAGTCAAAATTAAACTACGACATTGGGTTTAATCAAACTGTGCCACACGGGAGCTACAAACATCTTAAAAGCTCAAACTGTACTCCATTTTAATTTCATTCGCACTTTATTGACATATGCAACGGTTTCGGAAGTTATCATCGACAATGAAAATTCGTGGTTTAAGTTTATAAAAGCGGAAGTTGTTTAATTGTTGACAGGACCGGTCTGAGAATCCCGGATCTTTTCTTTTATTCCCTAGAATGTGGCTTTGGATAATTAGGTTATTCTGTTTAACTGGACATAACATTAGGTGCAAGTTTTATCGACAAGAATTGGGTTAGTGGCTTCTTAAGTGGCTCTAAACTTAATTTGAATGCATTTGCAGATACTTAGCTAACAGCAAACAGCAGCCAGACTACCTGATGTTAGCAATTTCTCCCTCATCCTCCGTATGATCTTTGGTAATAAAATAAAAAAAATATTTTTTTAAACCCAAAGTAACATGAAAGAAATATTTCAATTGGAAGTATTCAAAGCAACCGCGGCTTTAAAAAAAAATCCCTGCAAGGCTTTATCTTCAAATGTGGCACAAAGTAACTCTTTAAACACCACGGATTGCTCCCATTGTTCTCTTCGACATTCCAATTATTATCAAAGTAACTGCATCTACAAAGGAGGGGTACCCTTATTCTGATTTGAAATGTTTTAGTTCATGTTAATGTTGTTTTATTTATATTTTTACCTTTTCCTCAAATGTTATTTAAGTTGAGACTTCGGCATCGTGTTTTGAGACAAAATGTGCGTTCGGGAGTCAAAGCAGTTCATCATTTTAAACGTCGTACTCAGATTGTAAATGTTGTGGCCTGGCTCTCCAACACACCGGTGTGCTGTACTAGTATCCTACACTATACACTACACTACTATACACTACACTACTATACACTACAACACTATACACTACAACACTATACACTACAACACTATACACTACAACACTATAAACTACAACACTATACACTACACTATACACAACACCACTATACACTACAACACTATACACTACAACACTACAAAACTATACACTACAACACTATACACTACAACACTATACACTACACTAATATACACTATAGACTACACTACTATACACTACAACACTATACACTACAACACTATACACTACACTACTATACACTATAGACTACACTACTATACACTACAACACTATACACTACAACACTATACACTACACTACACTATACACAACACCACTATACACTACACTAATATACACTACAACACTATACACTACTATCCACTACACTACTATCCACTACACTATACACTAGTGCTGTACTAGTGACGAATTGGCCACGTTCTGTTTACGTGACAACCCTCACTAGTTGGCTGTGTCGGGTGGTGGCGGGTTACACGACACATCTGTAGGGGTGTCAGGGGAAGGATTCCCACCAATAGGAGGGTTAGTGGGAGGGGTAATCGAGGAGATATAAGGAGGGAACGGGCGGGTTAGAAGGAGCCTTTGGCGGCAACGAGATTGGGACGGCTGGGGACAGGTGTGGATGGGAGAAAAGGATTAAAAGACGAACCCCCCGCAATCTTGTGTCGGCTCTCCTTTACACACTTATACATTTACGCGATCTAACCCAAAAAAAAGCCTTAATTACAGTGTGTGTGGGGGGGGGGGGGCCCACACTTTACCCCACCACACAGGGCCAACCGATCGACTGCCACGTGCCAGAGGTGAGAAGATTTAATCAACTTTCCCCATTTGCTTCAATTGGTCGTGCGGAGAGGTCCAACCGGCGGCCTCTGGATTGCAAGTCAACGTTCGCTGCTGACCGTTGCACTTGCATCCCACTGGGATGTTTGCACACAGCGTTGGTGTACGGTGTTTTTTCTGCAATATTTTGCTGTCTTTTCTTGGATTTTCTGTTTGCACTTAGTCACATATTCACTTTAAGATGTTTTCTGTTCATGTTTTTTGTTTGTTGCGGTTGCACCCGATTCAAGAGCCGAATGGCTCACAGGGCTATACCTAATAAATGAACTTGAACTTGAACCACGACATCCTCCCACCTCAATCGTATTTCTTTTTATCCTCCGAATAAGCAGGAAGGCGTTTTACACTCGCGCTGTCATCCATTCACGAGTATTCTCTTATGAAAGCACATTTTAGGTTGCGCCATTAAACAGAACGGAAGGAAATAATGAGGGTTTCTTCAGAGGTGTGTGCCTTCGAGTTTCTTTTTTTACGCCACACGTTTGGCTTGCCCGTGTCACAACCAAAGCAGTCAAAACGTGAAATGCTAAAGCTGCACACCAATGTCGACGTCTGCGAAAAAGATCTTTATAGCTCATCGGATTGCTCCACCATAAATGAAGATTCTGACGCAGCCACTTCTGTGTACCAAACGGAATAAATAATAAACACGTCCCAATATATAATCGAGTCGGAACGCCTGTTGTTTAGGTGCCAGCTGCCTTCGCTAAAGGACACAGCTTGCACAATTGTACTAATCCATTTAAAATAGAATTGTATTTGTTCAATACCGTATCTATATATATATCTAGGTACACCATTCCCTTATAAATGGTAGGACAATTGGCCGTAGCGGAAATCCACTTCGATGTTCTCATCCCACCTAACTCCCCCCAATCGGCTTCTTCTGAGCAGCGGGGGAGCGAGGTGCCCGGATTCAGAGTCGCGATGACCCAGGAGAGGGCCTTCAGCCAGCGCGGGGCCCGATTGAAGCCGCTTGAAATGTGGACCTCAGAGGCTGCGATCGACGCCAGATCACTGGGGTGAAAGTGTGGGGGGGGGGGGGGCAGGGGGGGGGCAGGGGGGGGGCAGGGGGGGGGGCAGGGGGGGGGCAGGGGGGGGCAGGGGGGGGGCACGAGCGAGCTGCAACACAAACCCCACCTCACTTGGCCGGCGCGTTCCTACAGGCCGGGCGACGATTTTAACGAGCCGATTTTTCAGTTCCTGATGGAGTGCGGGTGAGGACTCTGCTCAACGATATCAAGTGAGTAGGGGCTTGCGGCCATAGAGCATCGACAATGATATAAAGTGAAGAGGGGGCTTCTCCCAGCCTGCACCACCTTCAAATGCTGCCCCTATCGCTGCGTTTTTCGCAGCACTCGAAACGAACGGCATGCACAGGGGCAAGGCTGTGGGGATGGCCACATGTCCTGCTTGTCTGAGCATTGTCCTCTTTGTGTGGTGGCTGTCCCCGGGAAATCTGTGAGTCTTCCACCCGGAACATTTTTTTTTATTTGAGTCCTGTTTTTTTGTCCGTTGTTTAATAGTACACAGCTCAAGGCAATGCATTTACGCGGATGGTGTTGTGAGTTTTTTTTATTTGCGTAAAATGTCCGATTTATTTTTGTACCTTGGAGGTGGCAATGCTACGATATACACACAAGCACCACAGAATACACATATCTTTCCATAGAGACTGTTTGGAAAAGTGATGCTAGCGAGCACCTATGAATAGCAAGCGTGAAGATCTGGTGTGGCTCGCAAATATTCCAGGCCACCTTTGAGCCCCTTCCCCGATGTCCACACATCACACCAGGTGCTCGTTGAAGATAGAAGGTCCAGGATCAATTCAGACGATAGTTGCAACTGACGGACCATGCTAACACGCTCCACACACGGAGACAAAGATACCTCGTTTACCCATAACAGACTTTTGGTGCAAGTGCTATTCACGAGGGGGTGGGTGACCCGATGTTTATACACCGCACTGGCTACTCATTTGAGGCAGAGTCGTCCTAGGGGAGGCCCAGGACCGCTTCAGATAATCGTCACTGGTATGAGCGGGAATCGAACCTGGGTCACCGGGTTCATAGCGCAGCGCGCTAACCACTACACTACCGCTCCCCACACATACACATACAAACATACTCACAGACACATACATACTCACACGTGTGCAGAGCCGTGATTAACGCAGCTCATCTCTCTCTCTCTCTCCGCGCAGACCGAAATATAAAAAAAGGTTGTCAAAGCATGCGGATTGATTTCGATGCTTTAGGGGGCAACATAATCACAGCGTGGTTGTGAAAACTTGCGACTCGAAGGGTCTGGAAGGTCCCCTCCCCCAGCAGCAGATTGAGTGCCTGCTGCTACGTCAACCGTCCTGTCAAACTCTGTTTTTGACATCACCCCCCTCCCTCCCCCCCCCGGAGAGGGCCTCACCTGCACTTCATCCGTAAACAAATGTGGCAAGGAGCTGGCACGTGGAGGGAGTGGCAGATGGTATCAACCAACACTCATCTTCCCCAGCTCTTACTTCATCAGCCAAGCTAATACGTTCTTTGACAATGTAGACTCCGCACTAATGAAGGAGCATAGCTTCCGTTAATTTAAGAGTGCAATCAGTGGGACTTGAAGGCTTTAAATTAGATGAGGGGGGGGGGGGAGGTATTATTTATGAAATTAAATAAATACATGTTTCCCTTTTTAGATTAAGAACTTCCGCAGTCAATTACAATAGTGTATCAGTTGAATCGTCGAGCAAACAAAAGCCGCACATCAACGCTGCTTTTGTGACAGCGAACGAGCTTGATTAAACACTGCGCATTTCATTAGCACACGTCTAAACATTTACAAGCAAATCGAAAGACGTGCGACTCAAAATTGCCTTCTGTGTTTTCCGACGTCAAGTTGGCTTGAAAGGCCTCCCATGAATTGATGTGCTATTGCGGGGATGGTGCATAGGGAACATGCAATGTGGTAAGTGTCTCCTCTCAACCCCCAGAAAACAGACTTGCCTCCTCCTCCTGAGAGTTTAGGTTCAGTGATTGCCGAGAGAGAAAAGCTATGTGCTCTATCAGCCTCAAGGGATGCCCTGGTTCACTCACTCGCAAAGTTGAATTCTCTGGGCACGGCGATGATGATGATGATGGTCCCTTGTGACCAATCAAAACACCAGGATGTGTTTTTTTTTATACCATTTGTGAATAATGTACGTTGAAGTCAGGAATGTGTGTGTGTATATGCAGAATTACGGAATATTCGTTGCATATATATATGGCATGCCGTCGGCTTCATAAAGGAGCTGGATACATAACAATGCATGCTTCTCTGCATTATTCTGTCTTTGAACCAAATCAGCTGGAATGCGTCCATCTCATCAGCTCTCTGAAGCTAATCAGGGTTGAGTTTTGACAGCACTTGAATGGGTGAGCACCACGCACAGCTCCGTTGCTATAGGCTGCAGGGATAAGTGGTAGGCGGAAGACAGAAATGCAGAAAAATCCATTGTTGTTCTTGTATTTCTCTACTCCAGTGCACATATATATTACTTACCTGCCTTCACTAACAAAAATAATTATCATCAACCAGCACCTTCCGATACATCGGGGACATCAACCCAGCGCAGCCTGTTCGCCTAAAAGCACGCCATCCCTTCTGGATCACAGCAGCAGCCTCGCTCCACGTCACAAGTACAAATGTAGGCGAGAGATGGAATCAAATCCGGACTGCGCTCTACGTCAAAAATAAACATCTCGCACGGCGACCTTAGCGCCGACCCTCCCTTCCACGGATTCAACCTTCCACGCCGCCAATGCGGCCACCCGATGCAAAGATTCGGCGGCATGCGAGCGCGAATCCCAAACCTACGACCGCGTCGTGAACACTCCGCTGCTCTACACTATGAGACATCTCCTTTACCAGTGGCAAAATATAGTAATAGGTTTTTACCCTTTCAACTGCTACAAACATTGACACCTTTATACATGGCATCGTGTTTGCAATAACCACAACACAAGCAGTCAAAATGCAAACAAAAAGAAACAACTCTGATAATGATATGCCTTTTGGCGTCATCTGGTCCAACACCAATGGAGACGAGGCTCTAAGAAAAGCTGTCTCGGGTGTGGACCAATCAACTTCAAGGACAGTGCATACATTATCAGAGTTGATTCTTTTTGTTTGCATTTTGACTGCTTGTTTTGTGGTTATTGCAAACATGATTCCTTGTATAAAGGTGTCAATTTCTGTACCAGTTGAAAGGGTAAAAACCTATTACTACACTCCGCTGCTGTTGTTATCACTCCTTTAAAGGATGAACTGACGAGATCCACATCTGATTCTGAACAGACAATTGAGTGGACAGCAAATCCAAAATTACATCTTTCATCTGCTGCTATTAATAATGATAATTAAAATTTATAATGCACATTCCATCTTAGGGTCTCAATGCGCAATGCATGCAGACCAGGAAACTAAAACTGAACCAGGGCAACCAACCAAACGAAAGAGGCAAGGCCAGTTTAAAGAGATGGGTTTTTCAAAACAGACTTAAATCGATCTACCAACCGTGATTGTCTGATTTCAAGTGGCAAGGCGTTCCATAGTTTGGGTGCCACGCTAACAAAAGCCCGATCACCAAAAGAGTGCAAACTAGATCTGAGCAGTTGTAGATCATAAAATCTTAAGGACCCTGATGGAATATATAAATGTATTAGTTCCTGCAAGTAATGTGGGGTGAGCCCTTTTAAAGCCGTATAGGTTAATAGCAAAATCTTAAAATCCACTCGGAATTTGACTGGTAGCCAATGAAGAGATAGGAGGACTGCTGTAATGTGCTCACGGAATGGTGTACGTGGTGTAAGCACTCGAGCAGGTACATTCTGAACAAGCTGGAGTCCTCCCAGTAATTTGCTCGGAGTCCCAACCAGTAATGCGTTGCGGTAGTCGAGTGGGGATAACACAAAAGCGTGGACCAGTCTCTCCCAAGTCAGCAGGTGGCAGGGAGCGATGCATTCGGGCAATATTTTTTAGGTGGAAAAGGGACATTTAAACCACCGGAGATAAATTATCCTCAAAGAGCATACGAAAGGATGGTGAAGTATAGTGAAAAGAACTCCCACTACCGACACGGCTTGGAGAGGCCTTCATCCCAGTAGGTTGATAAGGATGGTATTGCGTTTTAAAAAATTAGGCAAAATATATATTTTAAATTCTCTTTTTTATATATATATTTTTAGAACTCTGTGTAAATGTTTTACTACTTCGTGTTTCTCAAATATGAACTGCATGTGACGTTATGCTTACACGTGAAGTACTCTGTGACGGTTTTATTGTGAAGGGCGTTAAAATTAAATTAAATTCCATTGATTCACTGATACGTTGTACATGCATTAATCTGCAAACACCGGTCAGTGCAGGTCATGCATTCAAAACAACCTGAATTGTACCACTTTTAAATTACGTGAATATGAGCGTGATGAATAAACTTTAAAAAGTTCACCGACTGCCAAGAAACATTAAGTAAAAATGTGTTACTCTAAAACATATAGTTGAAAAAAAAATTACTTAAAAATATATCACTTAATTTAATGACCCAAAAAAACCCTTCTGCTCAATTTTAACACGAAGTGGCTGACAACTTAATCATTATTTGTCACGGCATTATACACGCATCCTTCGCTAAATCGGTGTCAGTCAAGGCATAACCGATCATGGGCGAGCTCTGCTTTGCTCCTCCTAATTGTTGCCAACAGGACACCGTGTCGTATCCGCGCAGGTGCGGAGTTGCGGGTGAAGGTGAGTGAAAAGCTCGCTTGAAAAGGCTACGACCCATCCCTGCATGACGGAGAGCGTCACGTACTATCACAGCGCTCCGCTGAATTTTTCACCCGGGGGTGGGAGGGGGAAATCTTTAAGCCGTCCGGCGCGAGGGTTGACCGCATAATGTTTGTGCAGCGAGGCATCGCGACTCCGGATTAGACGTCTGGTGTGCGGGGAACGCCACACGTGTGTTGTCAAAAGTTACGCCTCTCACGTGTTGCCGATCTTAACAGGGGACGCCTTGACACCAGATGGCGACGCGGCTTAAATGCGATCCGTGTCGCAATATTTGGGTATTGTTAAAATAAAAAAAATAATCGCTTGAGAGGCGATATCTTGGTAGAAAGTAAAGTTGTAGCCCTGCCGATGTTTGGTCATGCGACTGCTGGCAGAAGGCTCTCCACGTATAAGGGATTTTTGGCCTACTCGTCCATGCTGGCCAAACTCAACACATCTGTCAATAACACTGCCTTAACAGTAACAAGTAACAAGTATATAATAGGTGACATTTTGGCAATGGCCCTTCTTGACAGCACATGGAGAGGCCAGAGAGGTCAATCCCTCCTTAGGTTCAGAAATATTACGAGGTATTAGAGGTGTGACAATTTAGTCACCCCACCAGCAATTTCATGATTCATGATCGATCCATTTTTTTTGCATTGTGATCAATCTAGCAGCCACTAGTGGCTCCAGGGGTCACATGGACCCATTACATACGACATATATAAACCAAAAAACATTGATTCTTACACACACACACACGATGCTATGCGAGTATTGAGAGCTCAGGAATGTATATTAATATGTAATCGATGCATCGTTACACCGCCACTGGGCGTAGCAGGCAATACCTTGTGATAAAATCACGAGCGCTTTCAAGGGACCACAACTCCATAATGGCCTGACAATACCGGGCTAATGTTATTAATTAAACATCAATAGTCATATACACATGGTGTAACACCACCACCGATGACCAATTCACCCAGAATGCACTTGTTCTCGTCACGTTGCTTTCTTGTGAATTATTCATCCAGGAACGCCACGCCGAGAAGTAAGACTCTTTTTTAGGAGGGTCCTGCGCTGGGTTTTTATTTTAAAACATTGTCAGCCAAATTAATGAGGGTTTATACATTCATATTGGCACAAGACAGCGAGGAAAGTAGAAACAAATGACGAAATGTGCAGTGGACACCTATGAGCTGTCTGAGCATGGATCGTGATGATGATACAAATGGAAGGAAACATAAGGTTCTACTCGAATTTCCATGGGTGAGGGAACGTCCACCAGCAGTGACATGAGCAAACAATTACAGGGCTGCTCCTTTACCTCTTACCAGAGCAGCATGGGTTATTTTCTGCCCCTCCAATCTACTGGACCCTGACCCCCCCCCCCCCCCCGCCCCCACCACTTATCCCGCTCCCCTCGAGTGTTCAGCCCTGGACAGCTCCGGCTGAAGTCTTAGCCCTGCGTGTTTACCCCTCAACGTCTACGCTCCCACGTCTCCGCTCCACCTGGCACTGGCGAGCATTGTAACAACAACCACCACCACTTTCACCACCACCACTTTCACCACCACCACCACCACTTTCACCACCACCACCACCACTTTCACCACCACCACCACCACTTTCACCACCACCACCACTTTCACCACCACCACCACCATCACTTTCACCACCACCACCACCACCACCACTTTCACCACCACTTTCACCACCATTTTCACCACCACCACTTTCACCACCACCACTTTCACCACCACTTTCACCACCACCACCACTTTCACCACCACCACCACCATCACTTTCACCACCACCACCACTTTCACCACCACCACCACCACCACCACCACTTTCACCACCACCACCACTTTCACCACCACCACCACCACTTTCACCACCACCACCACCACCAAGGCGTGGGGAGAAAATGTCGAGCAAGCAGTGGACGGACAAAGGGGCTGCGATTGTACCACGTGACTCTATCAGCTGACACTTCCAAATCGCGCCGGTGAGTGACCCTCGCCTCTCCCTCCCCCGCAACGCATCCGACTAGCACGGTTGGCTACGTACGGTGCAGTGGAAGTTCCACGTGCATACCCTGCCGGCGGGGGTGGGGGTGAGTGGGTGAGCAGCCCTCCCGCGGCGAGCCACCGTTCTTCTCCGCCGCGTGGCAAGTCCTCGTGGCTCACGACGCTGAACGGGGGGGGGGGGGGGGGGGGAAGTGGCAATCCTCCAAGTGCCCCGGAGGGCAAATATGATTACAATAATTTGCTCTGTCAGATGTAATCGAAATGAGGATCCCCCCCACACACACACACACGTCTTCGAGGGTAAATAAAATGCAGACGTATGATCGCGCGAGGTTTTTTGCGGGGTCAGATGATGCCCCATTGTTGGGGAAACACAACGCATGGACGTGGTCCTTTCAGAAAGGGTGTGGGGGGTGAATATTTGCGAGCAGTGGAAAAAGAACGTGGGGTTTTTTTTTAGATACTGAATGTGAAAAAATATATAAATATACTGTGTGTTTTATGTATATGTGTGCACACATTGTCTCTTTCAGCGTTAGATTTTGATGGCATAATATTTTTTAGAAAGTGAAACAATTCCCCTTGCCATTGTTGCTATTTTAGAATTTTATAGAGACACGTTATATATTCTTAGGTTTTTTTCGGTTTATAAGTCACGTACGGTAAAAATTAAATTTAATATAAAAGTGGAGTTACAGACTGCTGAGTCTTTCAGGAACAAACGTCAATGTGTAGTGCCGGCAAGTCTTTTAATTCCGCCTCCCCCCCCCCCTTATTGCAGCAATATTCTTTCAAACTTTCGGGAAGCCTCGCAATCTACTTATGGTTCCAGATTTGAAGCTTTCGTGACTGCAAGGATTCATACTCTTAGTTTTTTCGGTAAAGTCACGTAGGTAAAAAATGAAATTAAAATTAATAAAAATAAAAGAATAAAAATCACGACGTTTCGGAGGCAACACAAGCTTCCGTCTTCAGGTCAAACTGTCACAGCAAAATATCCCACTTGATACAGATATTTTGCTGTGACGGTTTCACCTGAAGACGGAAGCTTGTGTTGCCTCCGAAACGTCGTGATTTTTATTCTTTTATTTTTATTAATTTTTATTTTATTTTTTACCTACGTGACTTTACCGAAAAAACTAAGAGTACTTATGATTCCACCCGATGGCCATCCGTGCGATTGCGATGCCACCGTAAGTGTCGCACGGCAAACAAACTCCATCGCATATCCACCAGTTTCGAAGCCAACATATCCCCACGCCATCCACTCAAAAGGAATCGGAATCTCGAGCGATCGAACACGCACGCCTAGAATCTATTTGGATTGTTTGGAATTAATTCGGTAAAATCACTTGCAATTGACCGAGGAGAGATTAGAACCAAGGCACAAATGCAGTGGGGGGGCTCCGCGCGTATCTGTCTTCATCGCGTTGCAGCTGAGACACGGCAGCTTGGGATCAACGCGCTCTCCATTTAGCGCGGTTACCCCCCACACACCGCATGCCTCCTGAAGTTGGTCACGCAAAGCAGAAAGGGCCCCGGTGTAAATCCCGGTGGTGCCAACCCTGAATTACGCGCCGTGCCAGCTCCTGTTTATTTATCGCCGAGACCTCGTCCCCGCTGATCGCTACCGTTCTTTTAGTCGGCCTCCCGTCAGGACGCTGGCGCTGCCCCAAAGGCCCTTGCTTGGGGTGGGGTGGGTGGGGTGGGGGAATAATGGCCTCTTTGCCAGGTGACCGAGGGGGAAATCTGGTGGATACCGCGCGTGACCGCGTCGACGCATTAAGTGGAGCAAAACAGGAGGGAGCGACGCGATCCCCGCGATAAGCGATGGAGGCATTGGGGTGAGCGGCGAGCGGCGTTGGCCGAGGCTACATCGGTGCGGGCATGAGAACGATGGATGGGGGCCAGGGGGTCTCAACGTGGCTATTGATTTTGAAAGTGAAAAAATATTGCTTGAGAACAAGTCGCGTTGAGGGCAAAGTACATTTAAAGAGAATACTGTGGGTCGTGGCAGGGAAGGGGAAAACGAATGGTGTCAGTTTAAAAAATGAAATGCTAAAAACTAATGAACATGTCATTTGTTTGTTCACATTTATGTTTCCTTCCTTGTATGATAGTACGCGATTTTTTTGTAAATATGAATAATACGTTAAACTAATATGTTTTTATTTTACCAGGTTAGGCCCGTTGAGTTATATGGCTCTTTTTCAGAAGTGAGCTGGCCACATATGATAGCTCAACGAAGTGGCATATCATGTTAAAATTTAAATCGGCCAATACTCTAAACGCATGTTTCTAAATATGTAGGGAAAAACCGGAGGACCCAAAGAAAAGCCCACGTGACCACGGGGGAGAACACGCGAACTCCAAATATACAGCAGCAGGCGTCACGGTCGGGATCGAACCCACAACCTCCTGTATACCAGGCGAGGTAGTTAACATCTCCTAGCCATCGTGATGATGATAGAGAGATGCAAACTCCAAATATACAGCAGGCGTCAGGGTCGGGATCGAACCCACAACCTCCTGTATACCAGGCGAGGTAGTTAACATCTCCTAGCCATCGTAATGATGATAGAGAGACGCAAACTCCAAATATACAGCAGGCGTCAGGGTCGGGATCGAACCCACAACCTCCTGTATACCAGGTGAGGTAGTTAACATCTCCTAGCCATCGTGATGATGATAGAGAGACGAAAACTCCAAATATACAGCAGGCGTCAGGGTCGGGATCGAACCCACAACCTCCTGCGTACCAGGCGAGGTAGTCAACATCTCGAAAACAAGGATGCAAGTGCAACCTGGCAGTGGCTTCCTCACTCCACTGCAGGTGCAGGCAGAGAGGGCCTCCAGTCGAGGTGAGCTCCAAGAGAAACCCCCAGTCGCCCCCCCCCCCCACCTCTGGAGGATGTCTCAGGCCTACTTTTCAAAGCTGGCCAGGCGTCTTTAAAACAATTTGATTACCCACACTTTGCCCCACCACACGCGAGCGATCTGACTATTGAATAACTGCGGTGTTTCCCATTTATACGGAGATGCGAGAACATGGAGCTGGCGACCTCTGGATTGCAAGCCCAGGGTGTGGGCGACTATTGCGCCATGGGCTGAGTAAAATCAAATAAGCTGGGAGAGTTGGGAATGGGCGGGGGGGGGGAGGAAATGTATCTGCCAATTCACACCTGGAAAGCCAATTTCACTGAGCATCTATGGCTATAAAAATATAAATTAGTACTCTCTGCTGTAATATAACATATGTAATGAAATAAAACTGAAGTGATATCACAGTTGCACCTTTAAAACCAAAGGGTACGTGCGATGAAAACGGCAACTTCATGTTTGTGGTGAAGTTCTTAGCATTTAACTTGTAATATTCACATTTGTTTTTATATTAACATTGCAGATCAATGGCATCACAGCCACATTGCCCGATTGGTCAACAATAATTAGCTTAGCAAAGTTCAATGGCAGCGTTAATTTACTTTACTTTTGAGGTCATGTTATTAAAATGGGAATGTGAACACATGCAATATTGAAAAGCACCTATGTGAGTATGACTCGTGACTTTTGACCGACTATCGAACCCCAGCCAGATAGAGAGGTCATGCACCGAATGTACATACATTTTTGACTCAATTATATCAAAGCATTCTTCAGTTGCACATCACATACATGTACACACACGCAGATGCACGCGCACACACACACACCCCAACCAGTAAACATGGACAAATACCTATGACGAATTGCCAAGCATGACACTTATATGCAAAGAGATCATTCCATGCCTCTGGCCCAAATATCTGCAAAGCAATAGTGTTGTATATCCCAAGTGCGATTTGATGATACCCTGTCAAAAATTTAAAAAAATTGAGGCTCAGAAAAGTTTCAAGATCGGTCGATTTAGAAGTCTACATTTTAAAATAAAACCGTAGTTCACTGCATTAATGTTAGGAGTTGACACGATACATTGCACAAAATAATTGAGAGTCTGTGCAGGTCTTGATACAACAATTCAAAAAGGGATTTCAGTGATTCAGAAACATTCTGGCTTCGAGGCAGCATGGCTCTATCATCTAAAAATAAATTCACAATATATGCCAATAACAAAGAGCAACACGAAATGTTCTACATTTGTATGCCAATGTATGACATGAAGCACCAGTATGCCATGCTACGTAGGTTCAACAGACTACTGAGGCAAGTGCTGTTAGCGAGCACCTATGAAGGCCGGCATGGCACACGAGGGGTGGGTGGCCAGCACCACGCCCGACCGCTTTTGTCTCCCTCGTAGCGATGTTCACGCACCACACCAGACATTCATTTGAGGCTGAGTCGACCTCGGGGAGGGGGTCCCAGGACCGGTCCAAATAATCGCCACTGGTATTGGTGGCCGTGAGCGGGAATCGAACTCGGGTCGCCCGGTTCGTAGCGCAGCGCAGCGCTAACCGCTACTCCACCGCTCCCCACACTCGTACAAAGACAAAGGTCCCACCGTGTAGCCTTAACAGACTGTCGGAGCAAGTGCTGTCAGCGAGACGGCACGGCACACAAGGGGTGGCCAGCGCCACACTCACACACACACACTCGTCATACACGTGCAGCACCCATGTATTACTATTATCATAGGTCCGCCTGCCTCGCATGCGAGTCATTGTAGCGCAACACCGAAATGCCGCCCCCCGTGACCGCTCGGCACGCAGGGGTCACGGAAGCGACCCCCGCAGAGACGGCTGCGTCCGGACCCCTAAATCGCGAACAAGCAATGGAATTCCAGCCTCGCAAGCAGCAAGCAAGCAAAGCACAAGGTAGCAGCAGCAGCAACAACAACTCCTGCCAAGAGGCACGTGAGCACACAGCCCGGTGGCGGAGATTAAAGGGAAGGGAGGGGGACTTGTAAGCGCAGCAAGAGACGGAATGCTCCGTAATCAGTCCCACACACACACACACCTGCTCGCCCAGCCACGAGCATGGGGCACATGCACACACGCACACACATACACACACGCAGACACACACACACATACACACACGCAGACACACACACACTCAGACACGCACGCACACACACGCAGACACACACACGCACACACATACACATACGCACACACACGCACGCACACACGCAGACACACACGCACGCACACACGCACACGCACGCACATGCGGTATAATTAGCCGCAGATCGCGCAGTCAGGCAATGGGGATGCGGGGAGGTTCGCCTTGATGTTAATTTGCACGCTTGAATCTGCCACTGCATAGATGCTGTGTTTACCTGCATCCACGTGGAATTGTATGCTTAATAAACACACACACACACATCTGTATGTGTGACTGTTGCCGGGCTGCATTTCATGCCGTATTAATAGCAATAGTGTGACCGTTGGTTTTATTCGTTTGCAAACCTATATGCAACGAACTGACTGCTATATTATCATTGTACCCAATGGTTTTCACTGCAATGCTATCAACTAACTGCAATGAATTGCTCTGTTGTTATTGTACCAAATGAATTTTCACTGCAACGCAGAATGAAAACAGAGACCTATACGAATATAGATACAAGTTCGACAATTAAATATCTTGTGATAACAATTACGGATGTTTAAATATGTATTTTTTTTTTACGAATGGATGTTTGCAATTGTTTTCGAGAAACGAACGTTGCTCAACAACGGAGTCATCGGCTTCCTTCACCGTCCGCTATATAAACATTTCCACAGACAACAAGCACGACGCAGCATTCAAATGTGTTTGTGTAATCCTAAAAATTGCTGGCGTTAACAAAACACACGTAAAATTGAGTTTTTTTGGAGGTTAGATCGCGTAAATAAATATATGTGTCGTTAAACCCGCCACCACCCGACACAGCCAACTAGTAAGGATTGTCAAGTTGGCTGTGCGGGGTGGTGGCGGGTTTACCGACACATTTAAATATTAACACGATCTAACCGAAAAAAACTCTCTATTATGGATAATATTGGTCACGAAAGCCTACGTGTTAAAAATACATGTACTGCATGCTCTTTTATCGCACAAACGGACAGCAACCCAGGAGGGTTGCCACCTATCCTGGTTTTTTCCCAGGACATCCTTGCGTTTTTTGAAAGGCACCATGTTATCTGGATTATAAAATGAATTTATATTTTTCCCCATGACTTTCAAAGTTGGGGGGGTGGGGGGGGGTGCCTCTTATAATCCGGTAGGTGTGTGTGTGTGCACGACCAGATTTGTAACTTTATTGACACCGGGCACAAGTTTGGTTTTGAGTCTTACTTTCTGGAGCATCTTATCATCCGGAGAATTATGTTAGCTGTCCGAGAATATCTCCGAGTTTTCATTGAAAGTCGTCAGCTGCGTGGTCACACACCACGGAAGACTGTGCACTTACATGCTCTCCCCTCTTCTGGTATTGTGAAAGTCTTCTTCCCATGATATGCTCAGGTTTTTAACGCCCCGGAGGTGGCAACCTTGGTAGGTATGTGACAAAAACAAAGATCCCCCGCATAGCCTGAACAGACTATTGGGGCAAGTGCTGTTAGCGAGAGCATATGAAGGCAAGCATGGCACACGAAGGAGTGGGTGGGCCAGGAACTAAACTCGGGTCACCGGGTTCGTAGCGCAGCGTGTTCACCGCTACAGTTACCGCAAGAGGATGAACACACAGGTTCTCAGGGGTACACTCCGTCCTTAAAACAAACTCTCACTGCCTGCAGAAGCTTTCAATCCAGAACATTTGTGATTAATGATAATGACTGACTGTGCGTCCGTTTCAATTCGAAGCGTGCTAAATTGTTTCTGCTCAATATTGTGTTTTCTGTATGCATGACTGTTTTTTTTTTACATCACAAGATCCTGATTGATTGCGGCAGATTGAGTAGGTCTGCATCCAACAGTGGATTGACCATGGCTGATAATGATGATCGTGCTTTTGCAGTTCAATGCGTGGCTTCCAGCTGCTGTTCCTTTGGCACATTCTGAGCTACTCACATTTCGCATGTGTGCTTGGAACGTCCAAAAGCAATACACTTTAAATATTTGTTTTACCCTTTCCACCAATTGTGTTGTAGTGTGTGCTATCAGTGTCATACCATGAGATGAAGGATCCGTTCAGAACTCTCGCAGAGCAGCCCAGACCCTTTGTGCTAGAGAATGGTCCACGGAAGCGGATATAACAGGGCTACTTCTGAGTGACCTCCTTTCCACACATCAGGGGGCAGCACTTTCCCACGCACTCTGCCACAGAGTAATGCTCGTTGTATTACAGTCAAACACATCTTTTTTTTAATTTTCAGAGCTAAAATTTAGCAAAATTAAGTTAAAAAAATGAATATAATACAGTGGGTTGTTGTTTTGTTCGTGTGTGTGCAGTCATTCGTGACCAGGGAAATACCAACAAACTCACTGCACTTGAGAACAAAGTTCAATTAAAGGTGACTGCCGAGACCCAAACCCAGAATCTCAGCACTGCCAACTCAGCACGCTGACATCTCAGCCCACAACACCTCAAAGGCAGAACACTGTCAAGCACCAGCGTGCAAGATAAGTCAAGATTGCATCTCTCCTGCCATGTCCGCACTGCTTTTGTGTGCCCTGTATTAGCCAGCTTTGAATACACCGAGAACATTTTTACATTTATCTCGAGAAATATTCGTCGTAATTATCACGTTACCACAAGCTTGAGATATAATGCTTGCTTTCATGTGAAATAACATTTTCCACATGTTTCACGGAAGACGACTATCTGGCCAGAGGAGATGTTGTCACAAACATCTAGACGCATTTCAGTGAATTTTCCTCAAACAAAATAAAGTGACACGAACCATAATCTTTAATAAAGCTTCCAGAGCATGTGCCAGCGCTGGCCTTACCGAGAGATAAATAGCCGGTTCACATTGTAATGGATTTCGGCAGTGCAGCGCTGCATATGCTGGGGAAAAAAAAAGCACACCACTTTGTTGAAGCAGTATATAATTGTAAATTATTCAAGAGTCAACAAGAGTCAACATGTAATTTTGGTCACCGGGATAATTGTTGCAAAATAGACTATATCCTGGTCTCTCGAGTTCTCACCTAGTTAAATAAGATTAACTTTCAATTAAAAAAATGTGTAATAAAAACCACAACGTTCCTTCCCTTTGCTCCCCACTGAGTTTTTATTCCAATTTGTGCGATTGGCGTTGCGCCACAGAAGTGTAGAATCTTTTGGCAACTTCGACAGGACAAGTGCCAACACCCGTGTTTAAGAGAAACTGACTGCGGAAGCTGATTTCATAGAACTACTTCTGAGACCCTTTAAAGTAACCTTTTGTAATCCACAAAATTGGGGGATGTTGCACATTCCCGCATGCCCCGCTACAGAGAAACATCCAAACGATATTTTTTACATTTTCAGAGGAAAACTAAATTTAATCAGATGGGGTTTTTGTTGTTGTTGTTGTGATGGCTCTTACAACCATTATCCCACTTACATTCGAGAACCCAAATTAACCATGGACCACCTTATTGAGTCCCCATCGAAAGAACAGCCTGATTTCTTTCTGCCCCGACGACGGTGAACCACCCTCAACCGTGTCCAAAGAACACATAGAATGTGTGGATCCTCTCCTCCATAAATGGAAGATCAATTACTCGCCCAAACTATAAATGCGTTGAGGTGAAAACTATCACTGATAGCTGCCCAATACAGTGCGTGTACTCTGGCTGGAACAAGCAGACTCCACTCAGCTCCCCCAGATGCCATGGAAGAGCTCACAACATTTAACATACAATTGTAGAGATGTGGATTTCACACCTGATGACGATTGCTTGTGTTGCAGTCGAAACGTCGTGAGATATTTTATTGTTTTATATTTTTATTATTTTATTATTTCCCTTCTACGTGACTTTACTGAAAGAACCAAGCATATGAATCCCTGCAGTCACGAAAGCTTTAAATAAAATAAAAAATGCAATTGTAGCCTCTAGATTTTAGCTTTTTACGCCACATTAAAGAAGCAGTGTGTGGATAGTTTTAATATAGATTCGAACCTGTGGGCAAAATAACTAACTGTGGAAGCTGATGTCACGGAATGTCTTCTTGGATCCTTTCAAATGACCAGTATCAATCCACACACCTCCTGCTACAGAGAAAATGTTCATCGCCTGACACTCAAACCCGATACATGTTGTGAGTTCTCACATGTTGAAATCATCCAAATTGAGTGAAAACACAAATCAAACGTGATGGGTATTTTTGTGTGTGTGCGTGTAAATATCGGTGACTAGCGCGATTTGTTTTTTTTCTTTAAAATGTATGCGCACCGAGATTCAAACTCAGCATCTCCACAGTGCCACCTCAGTTATGTGAAGCATTCACCACCCACCAACAGCAAAATTGATTAGCACAGTTGGCTACGTGCAATGCAAAAGAAGCTCAACATACATACACATTCCCCCATTTATACTCTTTGGTTTTTCGGTAAAGTCACGTAGGTGAAAACAAAATGTGATTTAATTTAGTTGTTTTATTTTTATTTTATTTTGTTTTCACCTTCGTGACTTTACCGAAAAAACCAAAGAGTATGGATCCTTGCGGTCACGAAAACTTCAAATCCCCCATTACACCTTTCCAGAATGTTTGGGACAAGTTCTGTCGAACAAAAATTCCGATTAAGGCACACGACGTTGGGGTGGCGATGGAGCCAACACTCAGCCCAGCTAGCTACCAATGTCTCCTCGGTACTTGTGTTGACCCACACAAGTGCTCGCTTTAGGCTGAGCGGAGCAGGGACAATTCCATGCCAGGTTTAGATAGATATGCATGGCCGGGTATCGCACATTGTTAGCCAGCATCATAGCATAGCATGATAACCACTATTCTAATATTCTGGATACTGCATCAGCCTTCTGCATAGCTGACAACTTGCACACGCTTTCCATTACAACTTGGTTATGTGTGCCATCCATAAACATGTAAACAAAGCATCAACCCCTGCTACATTGATATGATACGATATTTGTATTGGATCGCCATGCCATATTTTATTTTTTTACTCTAACCACATATCTGCTGATGCGGCACCAACGAGGACAAAGGCACTACTCCTGCATGCATGACCTCTTTGTCCGGGCGCAGTTAATGCGGTGCACATTTGCCTGCAGAACAATAACGGCCTTGGCTCCTGTGAACGAACGGCAGCAGATGACGAGACGCGTCCAGGCAGGTATGAAATTGCTCAGGACCAATACATTGTGTGTCCAAAAAAAAATCTGCTGTAGCAGCAATGGTAACAACAGCACGAAGGCATAAAAAAAATGTCCCTGCTTCAGTACGAACTTCCGCGTGTGCGATGAATTATTTTCAGTCCATCTCAATGACACAAAAGCTTGACATTTAAAATACATTTTTTGCAAATAACTAAGCAGTGTGCCTCGTGGTGGATGTATTTTTAAAAGGCAGATGAACGATTTCAGATTTCTTGTAATGCATTGCTATATTTTTAGAGCGGGGGAAAGAAAACCAAAAAAAAGGTTTTGATGAGGTTAACCATTGACAGCTCCACAGGATGGTCGCCAGAACAGAAACATGCTACATAGGATTTGTGCGCTATCGCTCTCAGATGTATTTTACGGGATGCGCCGGGTGTTGACTGACAAGACGTATCAAAAGTTTTGCCTAGGTTCAGCTGCCGGACAAAGTTCGCAACACGTGGAGTGAAAACGTCAGACATCGGGGCTACACAACACGTGGAAGGACGACACAGTCTTTTATGGAGGATAACCATCAACGCCCTTTATTTGTCGAGGAAAGCGATATTGAGTCTGGAGACTATTATTCAGGAGGCTCCTGCAATTTGAGCGTTCGGCCAATTTCAACAACTAATGTTTGAAAGAAGCCATTGGCTGAATAGAAAGAAATAATTCTTTGAAAAAAATGTTTTCCCCCAATACGCATGCCTCATCATAAATAAATACGAAATAAGTAAAAAAAAATACTATTACAACACGAAATATGAAGAGAAATCTAAACAGGCGCAATGGTAATTACGCGGCCCAGTGACCACATGTGGCTGGCAGCATGGTCTGCTCTCCTCACTGGCTACTTGTTGTTTTAGCTCAGCAAAACCCTTTACCAGCGTGAAAATGTACTTCTGCTCCTCATCCGTAGCGGCTTTCAACGTCATATCCAGCTCTGAAAACCTTTTTTTAAAGAAATCAAATTGGTCTGGGTGTTTTTTTTTTGTGATGCTTTAGTCGCCAGCTGTTGCAATAGAATTTACGTGAGGCCTGCAGTGGTACGGACAGTTTTCCATTTACCTTTAAAGGAATCATCCGATGACAAAAAAAAAACTAATGATTCAAAACCAGCAATGAAACAAAAAATAACACGTCTCATGAAATAATTCTGCACCGACCAAAACCCCAAAAAATCTAAAGCTGACAGAGAGAAAACGAACTACCATTACTTGCAGTCCATATTCGATCAGTGCAAATATTTTATTTTTATTATTAAGAAATATATAAATGCAACTCAATAAAATGACAGCGCTGACGGCTCAGATACAGGATGTGCATTAGGCCTGTTGGAAGATCGCTTGATCGCCTCGGCAGCACTTTGCACGGCGCTCAGCGAAAGGAGTACTCTCTGTGCCCTCCCGACAAACAGCACCGCTGTGGCAGAAGCACGTGTAAGCAGAACTCCGTTCTGTGTCTTCGCGTTCAAGTTAACACGTTACTTTAGTCCATCAGCCCGTTGGCTTTCCAGGCTGATGTTGTTTTTGCGGGCAAACGCTGCACTTGTTGTTGGCGTTTTTGGTGTTTTCATTAACTGAGTTGGGCTCGTTAAACTAAATGATGCTGAATTACCAGATCCAATTGACAAGAGCAGTCAATGTAAACTATGGGGCCCTGTTCAATGCAACAAAAAGAAAGCTATGGCAGAGTACCCTGATCTCCTGCAGAAACTCCAGCCAATGTTTTTTTTTTTTGCAGCAGCAGCAGGATTGGCAAAGACCGAAGTGTAGCGCTCCACACTTAAACCGCTCGTTAAATTGAGCCGCCGCCGTTTAATAACGAGTGTGCTGATTTACAATCATCGGGGTGCCTTGGAGGGATAGAGATAATGTTCCAGGGCCGATGAGGTACAAGTTTCGACCCCGGCATGAGCATGAAAAATGAATTCATCACAATGACACAGTATAGTCGAATTCTCAGATTGGGGGATCAAATCATGTTTAATTTTTACAATATCCCAGATAATTCTAAAGGGTAGGATGGTAACAGAGACAATGTTAACTCTACAATGCAGTCAAATGCATGTTGGTGGTTTAAATACATAACGAACCAAAAATAACGTAAAGCAATTGCAGTTTATAGGTAGAAAAAAAAGCACTTTATTTTGTGCTCAATCGTTGAAGCTTTTATTTTGTCATTTTTATTATTGTTGATTCATATATATTGCATGTCCAGGGTTCACCCACACTATTGCAGGCACTAGAGGTACTAAAATTCATCTTAATATTAAGAAAACTAATTTTGAATAGAAAAACAACCCTAAATCGTGGCTATTAATCCAATTCCCGGAGAGTGACTCATCATTCCCCTGATTCTATTCATGTTCACGAGTCTCTGTGTGTACCAGCAATAACCTGGGCTAAAAGCTTTTGACTGCTCCTCGTATGGACTCTGTGTCATATGCATGTTCCTAAAGAATAAGCAAATAACAGCAATAGCAGAACTTCATCAATCAAACTGACATCCCATTATTCCATGGGAAAGAGCAATGCTTTAAAAAAATGTCAAAGCAAAATGCACGTACAGTATATCATCGTTATCATCATCGGCCATTGTTTATCCACTGCTGGATGAAGGCCTCCTCAAGCCGCCACTATCCTTCACGGTCCGTTGCTGCTCTCATTAATCCCACTCCTGCACGTAAACTGAATTCACTGCCACATCTCTGCGATGGTCATTTTCTCTTGAATGTGTTTTACACCCCTTGGATGCCATTCTGTCACTAGTCTCGTACATTGGCCACCATCTCATCGAGCATTGTGTCTTCCCCGAGCCCATTTATTTTCCTTGATTGGGGATGGCGGCGGGGGGGGGGGGGGCTGATATATACAGGGTGCTTCAAAAAAATGTGAACGCTTCTGAGAATTTACAACAACGCCACGAGAAATGTGCCTCCGGGCTCTGGGGACCACCTGCAGAAGATTCCAGGCCACGCGGTGACAACGATTGACTTTTTGAAGTCATTAACACTGCATTTGTTATCATGTTACATTAAAAACTATAGTCCCATATTCGTGTAAATACAATATTTAAGCACCATATATATACAGTACGCGCATATATCCATAATAAAGGGTTTTTTTGTTTTGTTTAGATCACGTAAATATGAATGTGTTGTTAAACCCACCACCACCGACATAGCCAATTAGTTTGGTTTGTAACGTGGAACAAAACGTGCCAATTAGTTATTACTTCAGCACACCGGTTGTGTGCTGGAGAGTGAACCCACAGCAGCATTTACAATTCGAGTGCCGCGACGTTTCGCTGGCGATCACAACAACCAGCTTCATCAGGCGATTAGTCAGAATTGTGAAGAAGTCCTCCTGTCACGGTCTTAAATGCAGCAACGGCGATGTCATCACAGTGAGCCTATTCCGTTGCGAAGACCAAAGGGGAGAGGAGGGGACATGCCAATACAGTGTGCTTCAAAATAATGTTAACATTTGCATGGGACTATCGTTTTGAATGGAAAAATAACGGAAAATAATACACTGCAACATGATAACAAATGTAACGTTAATAGCTTCAAAAAGTCAAAGAGTTTCCACTTGTTCGCCATCGTTGTCAGCGCGTGCCCTGAATCTTCTCCAGGTGGTCTCCAGAGCCTGGAAGCAGCACATTTTAACGTGGCGTTGTTGCAAATTCTCAGAAGTCATCTTCTTGGTTCTTTCGGTAAAGTCACGTAGAAGGGAAATAATAAAGTAATAAAAATAAAACATAATAAAAAATAAGAAAAAGAAAACAATAAAATATTTTATCATGTTTTATTTTATTTTTTCCCTTCTACGTGACTTTACCGAAAGAACCAAGAAGATGAATCCCTGCAGTCACGAAAGCTTTAAATCGAAATTCTCAGAAGTGTTCACATTTGTTTTGAAGCACCCTGTATATACCACTGTCTATTTCGATGGGGCACTTCCTTGATGTGTAGATGTGGCACAAAAAAAGGTTTGAGAGCCTTCAGCACCTGAGTGGCCAGCCACACTGCATTGGGGCACCCACACCGGCAAGCCAGATATTCCGCGAGAGGTGGGATAACCAAAATGTCTCTTCATCAACCCGCACTGAGCAGCTTGTGAAAGTGTGGCTTGTGGAAGAAAAAAACACCACCCCATGACTGACATTGAGAGATGACACTGGTGTGGGAAGAGTCCTCCCTACAACATTGGAGACACAAAGGCGGCTGCTGCTGCTGCTGCTGTTGCCAAGATGCTAATTTGACAATCAGCAAGGCTCATTTTGAAGTTAAACATCCATCTTCAAAGCTATGCGTGTGAATGTGTTGACTGTGCCAGGGACAGCTTGTGGGTGTACAATTACAACAGCAACGCAAACTATGTCGCAGCAGTTGTCAGGGACCAATACTTACAGCAGCCACTTGCAATGGCATTAATCAATGCGGGACTCATTCTCCTCCTCGTTGTGTTCCCAACAGTCGCGTCCCCGTCATAACCCATCAACTCTTAGCACTTCCGAATACTCCAATGCCCTTCAGAAACGCCCGCAATGTGTCAGCATTTGTTACTTTTATTTGAAAGTTAATTCATTTTTTATGATAATTTTGAAAAGCACACGGCGTTTCAACTCCAAAAACACCATTGTTAGCAGATTAAAACACTTCCAATAGCTTTGTATTACAGTTGATCTCTCAGTTACTTTGCACGCAAAAGAACGGGGAGCACGTGGTCAGGATGCGGGCTGCCAGACAACCTCTCAGGCAGGCAGACCGAATGAATGGCAGACAAAAAGACGAATTGATCACAGACAGGAATCAGAGACAGACATACAGACCGAATGAATGAATAACAGATAAAACACATTCCTGCGGAGGGAGCTGGTAGGAACGTTGGGTTGCTCGGTCAATGGCCAGGGTCAACGGCGGCGTGGTGTATTCCACAAATATGCCCGACTGTGAGGGCGGGCACAAGCCGGCGTGAGTAGGTTAAACGTTCAGTTTTATAAGGGCACCACGGGGTAACCAGCTCCTCCCCACCCAGCAAGACCCCTCCCACCCCCCACCCAGCCCCACCCAGCCGCACCCCTCCCAGCCCCTCCCCACCCTCCCCACCCAGCCCCTCCCCACCCTCCCCACCCAGCCCCTCCCCACCCAGCCCCTCCCCACCCTCCCCACCCAACCCCTCCCCACCCAGCCCCTCTCCACCCTCCCCTCCCCACCCAGCCCCTCCCTCCCCACCCAGCCCCTCCCTCCCCACCCAGCCCCTCCCTGCACGACGGACGGACGGACACAATAATCCCCTGTGGGCTGGTGTAACCAGGAGGTTCCTTCCAGTATAAACGTACAGTGCTAGAGAAGCTCAACATACAGACAGAGGCAGACGGAGAAAGACACAGACAGACTGAATAAGAGACAGATACACATAATCGACAGACTCTATGACATAGACAGAGTAACTGAAGGACATTACAGACAGAAACAGGACAATCGATAGACATACTAAACGACACACACCAGAGGCGGACAGATAGACCGAGTTCCTAAATAACACGCAGACATATAGGACAGACGGATGGATAGCCCAAATTACACACAGACGATTGATACAGAGTGCATCATTCACTGACAGAGAGGCCATTGCAACGGCATCTGAGTACAAAGACAGCTATACAGAAACAGTGAGGCGCACAGCCAGATAGAGAGAGGCCCATGTACTAGGAGCAAAAGTAGCTACTACATAAGTAGCTACGGGCCCCGCACTTTCAAGGGCCCCGCGCTAAATGCTTTCAAGCTATCAATTCCGGTTCAGTGGTTCTGCACTTGCTCTATTACTATAGTACTATACTGCCTTCAACTTTTATGAACGACTGGGTGTTAAAGGCTAGCGATTTGACGTATTATCTGGCTGTATAGCAAATGAAAAAAATACAATTACGTTTCTATGCAAGTTAGAAATGTGTCTTCATATTTATGTTTTTATTTTTAGTATTATTTGGGGCCCCTTTATAACATATTCTACAGGCCCCGCACGAGCTTAATCCGGCACTGCCCGCACATATCCAGTGAACCCAGAGAGCCAGCCAGCTGACCACGTGGCCACCGTAACATGGGATACTCTGCAAAACCCCTCCTAGCGCATCAGCTCTCCTTTCAGCGTGAAGACGCGAAACTCATGAAGACGAAAACGGCATGCTAACGCGAGCACGCACACGCACACACGGGCAGCGGTAGCAGCATCATTGTAAGAAGAGCAAGTTGGCCTCTGGGTCGGCAGGAGTCGGCTTGGATTTGCCTGCGTCTCAGATCGTGTTTAATCCTGCAACCTTTTGCCTTGATGTGATTGCGGAGGAGGAGGAGACGTCGCGTAACAAACGCGTTGGCTGTTCACAAGGATCTTTTTGAGGAGGCGGCAGTAGTGCTCTCCCATTGAGGGGCTCTAAGCAGGAGACATTCCTTTTTCCACCGCTCCCACCCTCCTCCCCAACCGCATTCGATGTGTAAATATTCTGGTGCCATAACAGAAGATAACATGGGCAAGTGATATCGACATACGTAGTGAGATCAAGAGTAATATACACACACAAATATAGACATAAGGGCAGATGAGACAAGACAGACAAGACGGAGCACTGTTTGTTTTAAGATAAATAGCTTGTTATGTTTATGAGGACATTAATTTCCCGCTGCTCGTTGTTGTTGTTGTTGTTGCTGCATGAAGCCACGGCCCCTTGAGCTTCTTGGGGCCCTACGATTTTGCTTGGCTCGCCTGAGCCCAGTGCTGCCGCTGTATTTGAGGTGCGGTGATCAAAACCACCACGAGAAGACAGAAAATCAGCGTGCGGTGTGTGTGCAATTTGATGAAATGCGCTGATTCAGTCGAAATTTGATGCCATAATTTATTTACGTTTTAACGATGCAATGCATGGTAGCACCAGCTACAGAGATCACACGAATCTATTACAAACACACGCAAATACAATTATAATCATGAACACATTTGGTCGCTACACGTGTACAGAATTCGACGCGTGCATCGTGAACTTATAACGATCACTCTCGAGGGCGCCTGTAACCACATCGCTCAAATTCACTCGCTCAAGCAGGGCAGAGGGCCTGCTTTCGTACTCGGATGTGTGACCACCAGCCACGACTTTCCAGGTGCTGGAGGCCTGGGGCTGCCACGAAGTGGTCACACTGAGCACCGTCCCCTCGAACCCGTGGGTTTTCTCCGGGTTCTCGGATTTCTAGCCCACATCGTGGAGCCCAACGTCCATTGATTGCATCGGCCAAGCATTTAGATATAGCAGGACGCTCCTTTAAAAAACACACACACACACACACACTGCTCTACGCGTAATGAGTCTGTCTTGGGGAATTAATCGGCATTTATTGAATAATTTAGCATTCGACTCCTAATATATGCACACGCATGCATACAGACACTATTGCTCCTATGTATAGTGAACGAGAAACGTTGAGAAAAGACAAACATATATAAGCCCTGGTTAGATCCATATCTACCCCCATTATCCCAGGGCTCCAGTGTTTCAGATGAATGCCCTTGGCTACGTCTGGATGCAACAAGGCCTTGGACAACTGTGCATACTCTGATCCAACCGGGATAACACGATATCTATTCATCAAAAGCCCAAGCACACTTGCCTGCATACATACACACGTGCGAGCACAAAGACAAAGATCCCCCGTATAGCCTTGACATACATTTGGGGCAAGTGCTGTTAGTGAGCACCTATGAAGGCCGGTACATTGCACGAGGGGGTGGGTGGCCAACACCACAACCGGCCACCTTAGTCACCCCAGTGACGATGTTTCCACATCGCACCAGGTACTCATCTGAGGCTCAGTCAACCTATGGGAGGCCCAGGACCGGTTCAGATAATCGTCACTGGTGTTGGCCTTGAGTGGGAATCGAACCTGGATCGCCGAGTTTATAGAGCAGTGCAGCACGTTAACTGCTACACTACCGCTCCTCACCGCAAGCACACACACACACACGGACTCACCGACACGTGGATTGTACAAAACTTAAAATTTACAATGAAAGTAAGTTACTGCGGAGGTTTTCAAAGCTGTCCGGTACAGCCGCAGTTTCGTTACAACATGAAAACACCTCGGGTGAGAGCTCAAAATAATTCATGAAAATGTATTTCAGTGGTAAAAACCATCGAGTTTCATTAGTTTCATTCGTGGCCAGGTGTAATTGATGCAGATCAAGCAATTATTCAGTTTCTTTGCACCACGTGCTTTCACTGTGTTCACATCTATATAGAAGAATATTTGCACGAAGCAGAAAAAGCTACTTCGTGTATGCAAATGCTCGAAAGCAAATTACGTGCTCGAATTACCACAAAGAATATTAAATTAAGCACAATCTGCATAAATAAATAAAAATCACTCAATGTATTTTGAGGCTGAATAACGGACATATTGTAGGCATGCGGCACTTGGATGCACGTGTAAATGTAAATGTACAGCCTGCTAATCAATCCACTGCTGGATAAGGCCCTCCCCCCATCTAGTGCAGGCAGTGTGTGTTATCAGACTATACATATACCATGCTAATGCAGAAGTTGTAATCATTCACGCTCATAGATAAACGCATGTAACATAAAAAAAACTATTCTACCGTGCTAAAATACACTTGCAGTAAACAAGCTTACACACTTTGCCACCAGACATATAAACTTCCAAACAACTTGCTCAAATTTACTAACTTTAATTATGTATATTGCGCTTTAGGTTTGCATGTTGCCATATCATCATCACCTATGGTAAATCCACCGCAGGATGAGGGCCTCTCCAATCTGCCACCATCCCTTCTAGCGGTGTGTCCTGCTAAAATTCACTTTCTTCCCTTAACAGTTTCAATCATGTCTTTCACCTGTCCTGTACATGCTCTCTAATCCACGTGTTCCTCATTCCATCTCTCAGTGCAATTCCAAACATCCACGCTTCTTTGCGCACTTTTTAGATTCTATCCCCCCCCCCCCACCAATTTTCGAATCATTACATTGTATTTTATCGTTTAATCCCCTACATTTGTGGTGCCGTCGGTATTGCAGCATTAACCTCGGAATGACTTTCAGGGCACCGTTCTTATCTGTTGCTGTCAGTGATTATTCGAGTCTTCAAACTTTAAAACGACAAAACAGACGGGTAAACAGGGACCCTCCACCCGCAACCCACTTCTGCTGATACCTCACAAACCTCGAGACGACTTTTCTTCATCTCAGGTGAGGCCGTCGAGCACAAACCCCTAAGCAGCTGCGCTGGCTGGCAGAAATTACTCAGCAGCAATGCCCTCCCCCCTTCATCTGGAGATCTTTTATCTGCTGATTCCAGCTCAACCCTCGGACAGATGATAAAAAAAATCGCCACCCCATTTTCGTTTTGCGGGGTGCCCTAGCCCTCAGAAGATATGAAACGTTCTCTTGCAAAGCAGCTTTAGCCACGAAGGCACCACAATCAAAGCATCTGTTCTCTCACAATGACCCAGGCGACCTCAGCACACGGGTCAGCCCCGTGCTGGATGCTCGACATAGCAGCTACTATAGCGAGAGACCGCACTTTCATTAACGTGGTCTGGTTCTGCACCCACAGTTCACAGAGAAAGGCCTCCTTTGTGCACCTTGTTTTAACAGTGCTGATATAACCGTGGGTTTAATTGCGGCTTAGAGATGCAGTCACAATGCTTGCGAGAGACATAAATAGCCGGTCTGAGCTCTTTGTTGATTACTTTTCAAAATACCCAAAAATGCTTCAAAAGCTATTTAAGGTCCTTATATTGTGCAATTTAAGGCTTTTGAAATGACAAACTGTGTTCTGCAATGTAACTACTTCTTAGATGCAAAGATGAAATGTCCCCTTTAAATTATGCAATTTAATTTACATTTCAAAAACGCTACCTTTACGAATGCAATATCGCAAAAAAATTTCAAATTACAATTTGATCAAAATATCAAATTTCTGTTTCAACAGTCCATCGTGCTAAAATGAAATTCTAATTGCTTGGCGTCCTTGAGGCTGCCTCACTGCCTTATCAGGGCTGGGGGAGGGTGGAAGTGGGGGGGGGGGTAGCGGAAGGATGTGGGCGTCTTGGGGGGTGAGGGGCAGACTACGGGGGGGCGGGTGCGGGGGTTGAGTCAGAGGTAGCTTGTCAGGATTACGAGAAAAGTCAGTCAGAATAATAAAAAAGGCAGGCAAGTGACAGCAGGCTTCTTTACACGCCACGGCGCAAATCTTCAACGGCCTGGGCCAATGCGGTAATAATTGTTGATGGGATGAAAGTGGACTTTGAATGAAATATTTCACGAACTGGAGCGCTGCCCCATATCGCTCTGCCTAATCATCGATTGCCAGTTATGCATGCCCATAACATGGGCCGATGCAGCCCGGAATATGAAAGGGATATCCTTGCATAGTTAAACGTGGAAAGAGATGTGTGTTTTGAGGGTTATACATGCTGGTACGGCATGTGAAAAATTATTTTAACTTTCTGACTCATTACTCAGGGGTGAGCGTAATGTGCAATGAACCTGGCAACTTGAGCTCGATTCCAGGTCGCCCGGCTAACGCCCAGTGGCAGGCAGATTGTCTGACCCGGAGCTTGGTAGCCTCCCACCCACCATCACCAACCCCACAATGACGGGACGGAGAAGTTTACGTTTCAAACGACGAGCACGGCATGGGGGAGACCTTCAGCCAGCCGTGAATTGACAAAGGGCTGTGGATTACATTCGCGTATTCAAACTGGGTTCCACGAGATGGAAACGCACAGCACGGTTGCATATCCGTCACACGCCTGCCCTGGACATTTGAATTGCTGCACCCCCCCCCCGCACCCCCCCCCCCCGCACCCCCCCCCCGCACCCCCCCCCCGCACCCCCCCCCGCACCCCCCCCCCCCCGGGCAGTGTCGATGGCCGTCGTTTTCTGCAGCTGTTCACAAAGCCAAAGTGTTCGCACGCGGTAATGCACTCTTACACCTGCGCGCGCAACATTCTCTAACTTCTGCAGCACGGTGGTGAAGCATTTGCCCCACGTTCAAAGCAGTGTGCACTTGATGTCTTGACCTATTTGTGCACAGAGGTGTAACTGGAATTGTTTGGATATCCGACCTTTTTCGCATAACCGCCGATAATTTGGACCCCAGCGAGTTGGATTTGCGGCGTTTATACTGTAGGCTAGTGGGTGCGTTTCACACGTGATAAACACAACACCAAAATGTCAAGCTTATTCTTCGTCATTTAATGCTACTACTATTTACTATTCTATTTACCGGTGAAGGCCCACTGAGCTTTGAGCTCATTTTCAGAGGCAACGTGGCCACACATGACATAGCCCACGTGTGATGATCATACTACACAAGCCATTTGGCTTGTGTAGTATGATCATCACACCGTGCGAATTTCTAGTCGCAGCCAAATAATCTAAACGCATATTGTTTCTAAATGTGGAGGGCAAAACCAGAGGACCTGGAAAAAAAATGCACGCGGCCACGTGAAAAGAGAACATGCAAGCTCCAAATATACATGTATTTTCAGCGTCAGAATCGAACCCACGACCTCTTGCGTAGCAGACGAGGAGGATAATATCTCGCCACCAAGATGCTGCGGAAGACTCCATGCTGATTCCATATGCCCTGGGTTTCAGCTCGATCAATATAAATTGGCACCCTAATGGCTATTGTGCCAGGCGATGGCAGACTCCCGATTGAACCGGTTGAATTTTTCAGATTTTAAGGAGAAAAAGCAATTGTTTATGGTTCTGGACGCACACTCATTTGGCCACCCACTCACCTTCCTTGCAGACCATGCGGCAATGATCAGGCTCTCTAATTGGACCTGACACAAAAGCCCGATGGGCATTTTGCTGTGAGTGTCCCTGTGTAGGTATGCACCCCTGTGCTATACACTCACTGTGAGTCTCTGTTTTTATTGCCGTGCATGCTGAGTTCCTGCCACGTTTAACAAAATGCTCACGGTTCCACGGCAAGTTCCAATTTGTACCCTGTCATTGTGTCACAATAGTCTAAGCACGTTGTTAGTTTAGTCGATGGTCGGAAATAAAGGCTTGGCAGCCAAGGAATGGAAGCTATTAGAGATTAATCCACCTTGGAGATGGAGCTATGAAATCAGTACGAGAGCAGGCGCTGTTTGTATTGTGTAACCAGGTCCCTATCGAAAAGGAGCATTTATTATCCAATGGGTTTTACCCGTGCCAAAAATAATCAATAAAGACGCACAATAAACAGGCGCTTGGTCGAGTATAATTACATCGTGAGATCGTGAGAGGTGTCCGTGGCAGTGTGGTGGGGAAGTCTTCGTCCAGCAGTGGATTGACCACGTGTGCAAATATTTATTTTCGTAATATTTCCCCGTGACCATTTTCCTAACGATAATGACTTCCCCCCCATGAATATTTCAGCAGATTTTTGCTCAACTTAATCGCAACAACACAACACCTTTAACATTTCAAACAGAGAAAAACCCATGCCTATGCTTGGAACAAAACTCTTAAATTGACTCCTCTATAGTTCGTAACAATGGTGTGCCATGGTGTTCTAAATAACCACTGAAATTAATGTACGTAATTATATTTGTCACTGTGCCGTGAACCAATTGTTGTAGCCGTGTTGCGTATCTGAATAAAACATTACAACAATAAAAAATGGATACTCTAATTGTGTTCAAGTGCCTATGACCAAATCAACACGTAGTGCGCCCAATCCCATCAGACCTCGCAAGCTAAGCCGCCCTGACGAGAGTTTCTTCTTGGATGGGCGATCAAGCACAAACGCAGGTGGAAGAGGCACTGTGAGCTATCGAGGGCAGAACAGCAAACATCTATCCTTGTTCAACAGTGAACAGGCAAAGCAAACCTGGACGTGCACTGTACATGTTGTAAAGTAGCACAAACAAATAATTGTAAACGCATTCATTTTATGTTCATCATGTCGTTTGTTTGTGCGCTAATTGGTGAGTCTACTCAACTCTTGGCAAAACCTGCGGAAAAGTTGGTAAGCCAATTACATTTAAGTAAAACTTAGACATTGGGTAAGTATAAATGCCTGAAGAGCACGAATAATGCAAGTTTTATTTAGCAATCAGTTACGTATCCGCAAATGATGACGATGATGTCGTATAGAGAAATAAGGACATTTAAACGTATGGTGTTGAGTTTTGCTATCCAGTCGTGCATATGGTACACACATTGAACTTCTTTTGCACCGTGTTTAGCCAACCGTGCGCTCAACGGAGGTGCGTGGGAAATGACAACGCACTAAACACAAAAGGTCAAAGGGCCTCGGGAGATGCGGAGTTAATCTCGGAGATATTTCTGGGGGAACGAGAACCAGGGGACGTTCGTTCGTTCGCTCAAACGTCGCGTCGTGCGACGCCGCTCGTTCGGCGCGTTCGCGCTGCGGGGCCCGGCGCCGTTTGCACGTAAAGTGTCCCGCAGTGTCCACGCAGTGACCTGACGCCGTTCACGAAGGTCACCGGTGGCGAGATGTCAACTACCTCGGCCTGGTATTAATGAGGCCGTGGGTTCGATGCAGACCCCGATACCTGCTTGGAGTTTGCGTGCGTGTATCTCTCTCTCTCACCGTGGTCGCATCGATATTTGTCCGGGTCCTCCGGTTTGTGCCTCCACATTTAGAAGCGTGCGTTTAGAGTGTGTGGCTGCTATAAATGTCCACGTTACTAGCCACTTCGTTGAGCTATCATTTATGGCCGGGTCGTTTCTGAAAAAGAACCATATAGCTCAGTGGGTTTTATATGGTAAAATAAAAAAATATATCGAGTTCAGTTTCGTTTATCTACCGTCGCCAAGGAAGCGCAAAGCCAGGAGAACATGGCCATTATGCACCTCCTGAGAGAGAGAGAGAGAGACACTCAGAGCCAGAGCACAAAGCGAGTGCCCCAGCAGCATTGGTGGGGTGCCTCCGACACGGCCGCCCGCTATCCGGGGCAACCGCGTGGCACCCCGATGCGATCGTTCCTGGCCCATCATTCACCGCCGCGTCGGATGTTGTTTTGTGACCGTCGACGGCTGCAAACCGTGAGGATCTTGGTCTTCAACTCAGCGCCCCCCCCCCCGCCCCGCCAGCTACCTCTGCGAATAAGCGCACTGCTTTGCATGCACACGCCGTGCACTTTCGTCAACGCGTTAATTTCTTTCGTGCAAACCCGACTCTTCGACACGAAGTTAAATACGCGAATAATATTCACACATTGTAACTGCTTGAGTCATCGTTCTCTTTCTACTCTGCAGGGGAATATATATTTAAAACCAAAAAAATGCCGTCACGTGTGTATGTGCGTGAGGATACGAGCGTTGTGTTCATTTTCAGTGACGCGGTTGATATTGCCTGCCAACATGGGCCTCCCGCCTAAGTTGACTCAGCCTAAACTGAGTGTGGTAAAAAGGTATCCAAGTGCAGTGGCTGACCACACCACCATCCCCTCGTGAGTCATGCCAGCCTCAAACGTGCTTGCTAACAGCACTCACCCCAACAGATGGAAGATCTTTGTCTTTGAACTGACCTCAGTTAAACTTAGCCCAAGGTCTATGAAACGACCTGGAGACAGCACGTCAAAATGGGTTGTTTGGTGGTGACATATGAGAGATTTGTATTTTTATATATATATATACAGTAAATATGAAGTTTTCAGCTTGTGTTACTTTTTCTACATTAACTTACACTGACACATAACTCCCGTGGTATCGCAATGACACACAAAAACCCTGACCGTCTTCCAAATGCCGAGATATATCTATTTCCTTCGTATGCCATCGTTAAGGATTTATCGAGACAAAAAAAATGAAGGCCCAATCGTTGAGCTTGCTTGCCCAGCTTGTTATCCTAATATCTTAATTGCATTGCTCTGCATTGATTTTACACATCAGCTAATTGTATTTGTGCGTGGTGTCTCCTAGGTTAAGTTTCAATATCATATTTTAATGAATCCATGCTTGGGACAGCAGCTAACTGCATGTTTTTTTATATATTTAAAGAGAACACCAAATCATAGACGTTATTAATGCAAGATTTAAAAAAAATTCGAATTCTGCTTGCCCAAGCACAAACTTCTAAATCTCTTGCACACCAGGGATGCAGATTGTTTTTTTTTCCCCATCCACACAAATAAATAATATATATACACAGTTAAGTGTCTGCACGGTTTGTGCACGTGTACGTTCGACTCATCACGTGACTGTGGGCAAGAACAACACAATTAGCAGCGCCAATGATGGCTTTAAAAGTGTCCATTTATGGTTATGGCGCAGACACAGAAGTGATTTAGGAGCGAAACGCATTGCATGGCGCTTAACGTCACGCACACTGCACCACCTACTCTGGCCTCGGCCCATCACTGGATCAAGCGTTCGTGTGTACGCCCACACGGGCGGCACCGTCGCAGCGAACGTACGTGGTTCGAATCCGGCAGGCTGCCCTGGTTAATACCGCGGTTGTATTCACCATACTAATGACGCACTCCGTCAAACTTTACAGTGGATGATCAGTGACCCCCACCAACACCCAACCCCGAGTATACCATTATGGTGGTTGCTATGGTCCAAATTTGTACAATTTGAATAATTACGCTGCAAATGACTAAATTTGGATTACATACAGCAACGTCACCCCCTGCTGTCACATTTTACGTCTGAGAGACATGCCGCCTTTGTGATAATCCTGCTCTATGAGAAGAGATCGAATACCACGTGTGGCAAATTATGAATTAATGTACTAATGACTGCGAGAGATGGTGACGGCTTAGGGAAGGCCTTCATCCAGCAGTTGATAAACGATGACCTATACACACGCACCCATTCATTTTTGTGTGCACACGTGCATTTATGCGAGGAGGTGTGACACGGGCATTTGTGTACTATGCTGTGGTCTCAGAAACGTGAGTTCAATTACTAGCCACGGCTAACGTTAGCAGTGAGTGATATGAGAACTGGCCCTGTGCCTCCCCTAGGTTGACTTAGCCTTAAATACGTGCCTGATACAGTGTGTAAACATCGGCACTGGGAAGACAAAGTTGGGATGGACGTGATGCTGGCTTTACTCTGTTCGCTAACGACACTTGCCCCAGCAGTCTATGCAAGTTTTATGGTGAATCTTTGTCTTTGCATTTTTCTGCATCTATTTCAATGGGCAATCATGATGTAATTTACTATTCTGCCCTCATCACCCCCTTCCAGTTGTAAGTACTGTTGGAAAATGGGACAAGAGATGGCAATAGAGTAATGGATTCGTGAATCTATCTGTGTGGAGCTTGGGGTGTCACCCCCTCTTGTGTGTAGATGTTCTCTGGTTAATCTAACCTCCATCCACATATCTAAAAGTCAAGAATAGGATTGGCCGAACATCCGAGGATTTCAAGGGTAAAGGGCCCTATTGTCATCATTATTCTTATTCTACCAGACACTGATTTCTAAACAGAAAATGACTGAGAGCGGAATAACAAAAATACCGTGTTTTTTTTCACAATACATAATTGTCATTGCGTTTTCCTTTCTGACCTTGTCCTTGGTACATTTACTGCGTACGTACAATAGGGACAATTTTGAAAAGAAATAAATCACCGTGTAAGCCTATGTGTATTCAGCGGTAAGCGCTTGTGGAAATCATTGATTAATGCTGGTGGCACCAACATGGCAGGCGGGGGGGGGGGGTCAATGCCATGTGCTTTGTGTCGATTTTAAGCACAGCAACACCAGCCACTTGTTCCCAGGGTGGTCCAGGCGTCTTGTGACCCCCCCGCAATTAATTGACATCCCTCCCCGAACATTATTTTTCCTTCACATATTAATTTCTGTTTGAAAGATAATTAATTGTGGGAGAGCGGTGGGGGTGGTCACAAGATATCTGAACCACCCTGTACACACGTACGACGTCGCATATCCAACTTGGCTTGGAGGGCCGAGGCATGAGGTCAGATGTGTGAACATAAATCCAAAACAATTACAGTTACACCACGCACATAAACTGCGCTGGGTGTGTGCAGTTAATTGGTCCGCGTGGAGACGTGACGGATGGATATGCGACGTTGTACTGCACTCATTTAAAGTCCAACCCAAGAGGGTCTCACACCAGGCACATCCATTTCCAACTGCCACTTCCGCAAATGGCCGGGATTCGGAGGCACCGTTGATGGGATAACGCCACCAATATAAAAACAAAATATCTCCTCGACAGGCCTCATATAACCACTGGGGCAAGTGCTGTCAGCGAGCACCTATTAAGGCCTGAACGGCACCCGTGTGGGTCATGTGACCTGCATCGCGGCTGCCCGCCATCGTGCTTGCTACTCGTTGCCGAGGTTGAGGTTGATAAATAAATCTGTGTACATTTGAAGGATGAGCATCGCACGGCCCCCAGGGGTAAGAGAGGGTTGCTCACCTCGCCGCAGCGTGATTGCATATCCCCCCCCACCCATCCCCCCATTGATTGCGAGGTCATTGCACGCGACAAAAACTCATAAAAAGGATTTTGGTTGCTACGTCAGTTAATTACAGCTCCGTTCTCAACATGAGCGAGCCCATTATTGGGCAACGTTTGTGCATCGCACCGCCCCACCGAGCCATCATCAGGCCGTGCATGCTGCACTTATTTAATTCCAGCTCCCTCTTCCCTCTCTCCACCGCCACTCAACCCCATTCCAAGTGCCTTGGCTCTCACCCTCACATTTCCTCCACGCTTTTGTGTCGTAAGAAAGCAAGAAAGAGTCTACATCAAGAAGAGAACAAAAACCACAGCCATTTTCAATTCGCGAATGGATGAAAGCCTTCACCCACACACCCGTGCCCAGTCGCAGTGGTGGGTTTGTCAATACACCATGACGCTGGGTCGTTGTGAGCCGGCGATGTCGGGGAGCACAGAAGTAACATACAACAGTGAATTCTGCTCCACAGCCCTCTGCTGACCCTACCACGTAGCCTCGCAATTCACACGACAACCTGTGTGTCTGTGTGCGTGCATGATGGTGATGGTCACCCGTCCAAGCACTATCCAGGCTAAAAAAACCTGCTTAGCTTCTGAGATGTGTCGAGATGGGGCTCATTGGAGAATAACAGGAAACGGAATGTTGGAGTACTCTCTATCATTTTGAAATCTTGATTTTTTTTCCCCCCTTGGTGATTAAACTGCAGCTATATTGTGAACTCTACACACCGGGACCATTTGCTTAGGCATTTAGCCCAGATGGTGGCCGCTAAGCCAACAATAACCCTTCTCTTGCCACGCGTCCCCCTACTTGCATCGAATTAACAACGTGAACCCGAGGTGCCTTCGTATTATTTTTATCTCACACCACCGAGTGTTTATTAGCTCGCGTGCGGCATTACCCCTTTGACATCATGGGTCCACGGCACAACCCTTACGCCGTCGGGCTTGTGTTTGCGCACTCCTTTGGATCACCTATTTGTCCCGTGACCTGCAGAGACAATTAGTCGTTACATTAAAACGAAAATCTTACGTAAATTACGAGGCTAAGCCGCCTCAGCACTTTCGCAGACAAACAACAAGATTGTCTTAGCTTCTGGATTTTGGAATGATGAATAATCATGAGGAATGTATAATTTATTATTTTCTAGCACGTCAGCTGTTTGTAAATTGCTTTGTGAACGCAATGAAAATAACAATTTGTTCCAGCAATATTGTAAATTATGACACAGACGCTCCGATGCAATGTAAACTTTCTATTTTTATTATTTATACAGGAAAAATGTTGTTTTATCGCAAGCAGCGAGATACAGAAGCGTGCGACTCAACCATATATTAGGAATCGTTGAAACGTAACATTCTCTAAACCTTCTACGTTTTCATATATATATACATTAATACATTAACTAAGGTTTTTTTTTTAGAGCATTATACCATCCAGACCTAAGCACGCTCCATTACGCTCGAACCGAACACAAAACAGCCCTTGTCATAGGTGATGCCTTCTTCACACAGCAGACTCCTGGGTCGGTAATAAGATGTTTACACTTACAAGACTGGCCCAGCTCACCCCGCTTCTCAGTCAAGCATCGGGTCGTATTTAAAAGCATCAACACATTCGCACTCGCGCGCTGCCCTGCCCGCACAATAGCGTCGGTCAGGCTATGGGGCCGTGAACACTGCAGTCTGTGGCTGACAACCACCGTTCCCAACTATTGTCGCAATGCAATGACTTAGTCGGTAACACCCCCGCCCACCTGCAACCCTGCACACCCCCCCCCCCCCCCCCACCTTGCTTACAACGATGTGCATCTCCGCGTGACACTGATGCGCTTTTATTTAGGCGCAGCTTGCCTCTGGGATTGGCCGCTGACTCGAGACTTGGCACGGAAAAGGCGCGCCCGAGATTTCATCCCACAAGCAGTCGTTGGCATTTGCAAATTCCAGACTAAATAATAATTATAAATCGTGTAATGTGAAGAAAGGGGGGGGGGGGAGGAGGGTAGTGGCCATATCACGCTGTGAGTTTTTGTCATCGGCCACTCCTCAACGTGATTTTTTAATGTTTTGTTAAGCACTCTTTAATATGCATGCGGAAGTGAACGGCTTCCCGCACAATGAATTCACACGGAGGCCATGGGTCATACCAAAAAAAAATCCTCAGAGAATCCCTCTCCTTTATATATTTTTAATGCACTGAAAACTGGAATCACAATGAGATAGTAATAGGGGTTGTGCCTCCTTGGCACAGTGGGTTAATTTCGCAAGGACGTTGGTGACAATAGTCTACTGATGCAAATTTAATAATTTAGATTACAGTACATCCACAGAGAGACAAGTAAGTGCAACATCTCTGCAAGAGGAGAGACAGTTTGCTTCAAACACAACACAGGCGAAATCTGGCATGTGTTTTGAAACCACATCTGTTCAAGTTCATCAGACGGCCTCATTAACTGGTCAGAGGCAAGCACACCAATTAACCACCGAAAAAAAAACACTCACTCGGCATTTGCATTTCGACCATGTTCACAAAACGTGTTTACCCGCAGACAGGCTGGCTCTTTCGCGTTAAGCGGGCTGCCTCGTACTCTCTTGGAAACTGTTGGTGCAGAATGACTAATGCGGGAAGATGTTATGTTTTTTTTTTGTTCTCAACAAAAAATTATGCAAATATATTAATGCGCGGTCACAAGCGGAGCCGCCAAAGGCATCTGACAGACCCCCGTTGCACTGTTCTGCCACGGCTTGCAGCTGGATGTGGTGAAAATCTCTCCCGCGTGGCATGGGACTCTGGAATCTGTACTCCTCTGACCTGTCAGTGCACTCCTGTACCCTGCGATCCCCCCCCCCCCGCTCACCCCTGCAAAGGGGTTGCCCGCTGCTCTCAAACTATCCTCACTCCCCTCCTCATCGCTCACTTTGTGGTGGCGCATGACTGCAACTCAGCATCCAGGCTGGTGGATTGTGCAGATGTCAACTAAATTCCTCTTGATATGCACATTATTTTTGTTAAGGCGCTCTTCTTCCACCTCCAACCCAGCTTATATATAAGCTCCTAGCTTGGCAGTGTCTCATTCTTCACCTGAAGACGGCTGCTTGCGTTGTAGCCGAAACGTCGTGAGAATTATTTTATTTTATTATGTTTTATTTTTATTATTTTATTACTTCCCTTCTACGTGACTTTACCGAAAGAACCAAGAAGATGAATCCCTGCAGTCACGAAAGCTTTAAATCGAAAGATGTCAACATCGTCATCGTGCGTGTGGTGACATCTTCCTGCAAAGGCCAAAGGTTTGACCTGTTCAATGGAGTCGAGCAATAGGTTGTTGACCTGTCTGGTGTCAGGAATAAATACCAGATTCGAAGAATTCTCATTCATGTGCGATGCCTCATGTACCTAGGATAACCGAGCAAACCCTTCTGCAATACACCTGAATTCCATCTGAAGCAGGCTTCTCTGATTAAATATATATTTTTTGGTCTGGAAAGTTAAAGTGCAATGACTTCTGATCTTGATGATGGCAAGTGTTCGCCGTTCAACAGTCAAGCCGTGTGTTTCGTGTTGTACCGGGTGCTGTCAGACACAACGTCCAATGTTGCGCTCAATGTCCTAGGAGCTTCTTCAGGATAAAAGAGTTGATTTTCATCTATTTCTTCAAAATTCCTGCACTCGCCTATGAAATTGCGTTCGTACCAAGCCGTCGATCAATAAAGCGAGTGTGACGACGACGAGGATGATAAGGAAGAGGACTGTACGTTTTCTCTTTGTTTCGCAAGTCCTTACACCCGTGAAAAATATCCAAGAATTAATTGCTCGGTTGATGTTACCTTCTGTGCATTAGGTAACGGTGCAACCCAGTAAGGACTTGCTCCCCAACCCTGGTGGCGGAATGGGCTTGCATTGGAGGGCGCTCTACAAAGCCACCCTTCAAAGGGTGTTGATGTCTACTCTTGCACGCTGGCCCCCAGACGTCTTGGAAGGGGTTGGAGTGCCCACACTTTACCCCACCATGTCGAGGGGTTAACCGCGGACCGCTTAACTGCGATGTTACAAATGTATATTGCTGCATTGGCACAGGTGGGGAGGGAAGGGATTTAAGAAATGTGCGCAGTTGTTGAAGCTGTCACGACGGGAAATTGTTCTGCCAGCATCCCACTGTGTGTGGCATAGCTAACTAATATTCATAACGTTCATGCACAACCCTTACATAAACTGTAATTGCAAATAATAATGGAGTTTTGATTATATATCAATCCCAAACAGCCATTTTACGAAGACAAGATATCGGCTTGCACCCAACTGATACATTTTAATTGTTATTCTTTGTTCTGGGTTTAAAGTCAAAACAATTTCCACTTAAATAAATCCTTAAATTAAACATATCAGCTATTATATGTACAAATGTACAAAAGACGTGTACTTTTTTTACGCAGAGTTAACTTTATTTTTGAGTTTGAATGGAGCACTTAAAACTGTAATATTTCAGTCTCTGATATTCATTTCAAAACGTTTGTGTCAAAAGGATGAATGACCATGCATAACCCTAACCCTAGAATGTATTGATATTAGTAATTCAATTCCTCCTTTCAAAAATACCATTTTCAAAATAAACAATTTTTTTTTATAAAAAACTATCGACCAAGCCTGACCATCAAATCTGTGATATTAGTAATTACATTTTTATATCAGGAAATTCAGTAGTAATTCAGTAGTTTCTCACATTTATTCCTCATTAAACGGCAATGTACTCGGCACATGCTAGCAAGCCTGCTATCTAAAAGAACTCCTGCCAACAGCAACTCAAGAAAATTGTGAATATTTAAACACATCTTTATGAATATAACGCCAAGGAACAAAGTTTTGCAGCCAAATAGGCAACATTGCATGAATGTTAGGTTTCGTGATTTAATATTACATTAAGCACTAAAGCCTCGTGGCATTCATATAACATACTGCCATAGACTTATTTCATTAAAGCATCTTTTTTTAATACAATCATAGCCGAGATTCATCAGATTTCACGAAACATGCGTCACAAAAATTAGATTTTATGACCCAGAATCTGCACTCTCCTGACAACTACCCCAAAGATTGATTGTATTAATGCCGTCCGGAGTGGCCTGAACAACTGTGATTAATAGCCACGCGCTGTGATCCTGCAGGAAAACCGCGGAGGCAAATTCCCGACATCAACGTGCTGCCGCTGAAGGAGACTGCCATAGCGGCGGTCAAAAAAGTTACCCTTAGACATTTGCCCCCCCCCCCCCCCCCCCACCATTTCCACAGAAAGCCATTAGGATGTTGCGCACCAATGTAAAAAAATTAACCCGTAAAAACTAAGTTTTTCACTATAAATCTTTTATATGCGTGGCATCGGGGCGGCTAGAGTCATCTCGTCCTCTGGCTTTAGATGGCTGCCACCTATGGGTCAGATGATTGTCTGGCAGCATTAAACAATTGGTAATTAAATATTTTTAAAAAATTCCTTAAACAGTGTAAAATTTTGGAGAAAATTTTTTCACGAAAATGCATTGTCACGCACAACGAGTCTGTGTGCAAAATGTCAGCTCGATTGGATCACAAGAAGTGGGTTAAAAAAAATTTGCACGGTCCTAAGCAAGCAAGCGAACTTAATATAAAGGGTTTTTAAAAAAACGGACCACCCAGGGTCGGTCACCTCGGCTCGAAAAAACAAATAAGCCTTCCACTGGGGAGTTGAAACAAATATAGCAGACACGGCCAATTACTGGTAGCCCGCATTTTCGGAGCTGACCAGACACTGAGTACACGGGATGATGCTTTGAGCGCAAATGTTGGATATTTTATTTGTCAACAGCCCGTGAACAACTTAATCCATCTACCGGATACAATATATGCAAAACGTATACGTTGTACACACCCGGAGACACTGTCACAATATAAGTAATGGTCTTGGCTGCAACGCCAGATGTAGTGCATGCAATAACTTATTGTTATTAAACTGCCAAAATGTTTTCAGAATAAAATAGAACTATAGCTTGAGGCAAATGCCCTTCTTTCAACTATTTCGAGTTGCGTTCATTTCGGACACCCGTAGGAGTCCCCGGTGCCCTTTCGACGTGACCTTTACCAGATGCTGCTCAAAAGACAAGTTGGATATTCGCTGTGCAACGCTTCTGTAACTCCTAAAAGCCTCTTTAGCTCACACTTTACAGGACAGTGTGAATAAATATGCGGCATCTTAGGGGACACAGCATGCCACGAATGAAGCGGAATTTGACTTACACTCATGTTAAATATTTTATGTCAAAATCAATATATATCCACACCCATTGCAATCGTAGGAGGAAAGACAAATGAGCCGCAGACCTATTGCAGTAAAAATCGCAACTGACAATGCGAAAGTTGCGGAAAAGTGTCCTCGCCCGTTAACTGCCGTTCTCGTAAAACCCAAAAGTCTTTTTAACGCGTCGACAGGAGCAAATGTGTCTCAAGCACTAAATCCTTCCTTTTTAATGGATTCCCTGCCTCGAAGCGATGAACGCTACTTAAGGCAAACAATGAGCAAGTGCCGAGAAATTACAATCATCACGATTTCTATAATATTTTTTACTGAATGTTCTCTTTAATTTTTTAGTTTACGTGCCATAGGGCACGCAGTTATTTATTTTCCCAGAATTTACGTCTCATTTCGTCAGGCCCAACGAGAGGTCAGAATGACTCAGCTTGCTGTTTGCGAGTAATCGCCGAGACGGATGATGCACCACCTACAAACAAAGGAACCCCGATAATAAAGCCATCAGCAAACCCCAAACTCCGCACACACACACACACGCGCGCACACACACACACGCGCGCACACACACACGCACAATTTGTTAGCAAGCGCACCCCCCATCAAAAAAAATCGATGGACGGGGGGGGGGGCAAATGTTGAAAGTACAAATCACTTATCGATTCAAACGCAAAACTCATGCACACACGCTCTAAGCGTAACAGCATAAAAAATACATTATCATTGAACTAAGACTGGCTGGGAGGAGACCCCGCGTCTCGTGTGAGCCGCCGGTAGCTATCGGCAAAGGCTTCGTGCCGGCGAATGAGCACTCGGGGTGCCAATGCAAGGCGCCCGCCCTACTCGGTGCGGCTCAACAGATGCAGGTCGCGATCAATTCCTTAGCCTTTCGCAATGAGACCTCCTCCTCCGCTGTCGCATTTGCTTGAGACAGTCGTTTGCCCCCGCCATGCCCTCATTATTTGTTGCCAAAGTGCCACCCGAAAAAAACCGGCACAGTCATCAGAAAACACGAGTTCAAGTTTAATTGTGGTCAGCCTGTCGACATACCGCGGCTAATAAAATCCACTTGTTTGTGAACAAGGTGGGCTTAAATGAAAAAAAAAATGAGCGCGGTTATATGTCATGAAAAGTGGATAGCATTTACGGCTTTAAAGTTCAATGTTTTGTGGAAAGGTTATTTTAATTACTGGCATTTAAAATTAATAACCAAGGGCATAATGAAGCATTCGGAATGAATGGCAGTTTTCAACATTTACATATTCAGTGTTCAATGTTATTATAAGTGCGATTTTTGGCAAAAGCTCGTGGTCACAGAAATGTTCCTCTTTTTTAAAGAAATGCATTTAATGCCTTGTGGTTTTATAAATGACTTCGCTGTTCAATGCAAATCAAGGCAATGAAACGTGGCACGCATCTTGGTTAACTCGCAATTCTGCCGCATGAAAGTGCATCTACCCTTTAAACGCCCCGGCATATATACTTATCTCTTAAATGCACAACTTTGCAGACGTAATTGCACCTCTTTGCAGACGAACAATATAGGCGATGTATGGTAAATTTGCGCCGGTGTGCCTTTAGGGATTTAGTGAGGTGTTTGATGATTAGAGCACAAGTCTTTTTTTTTCTTGGAAGCTGCTACACCATAGCTATCGATTTAAAATCTCCCTCCGTTCTACCCTCACGCTTTAACGCTGTCATTATTAATATTCCAGGTTTCGTAGCCGAGCTGTAGATGAAGTTGCATGTTTTTTTTTTATATATAACAAACAACAAAGGAGGATATTCCCAAACCCCTCAGCCCTCCCCCCCCGAATCATGGTTTTAAAAGGGTTTGGGAGGAGGGGGGGTGCATGGGGGGACACACGGGGTGGAAATGGAAAGTAGAGGGGGTGTAAACCCACCACCCTCCCATCTTGCTGACCGTAGTGATCGTCTCAAGCTTCGCTGTGCTAACAAGCACAAGCTGAACAAAGGCACGGGCGAGTTTCTAAACAGGCGGCCGGCGGATCGGTCGCGTGCCGCGGGGAAACGTGGGAGGGGGGGCCGTACGACCTGGACACGGTCGGTATTTCTTATCGCTTAGGAGACCAAGCCCCCGCGTGCGCCCTGCGGATGAATTAACAATTAATTATGGTTCCTCGGCGGGCCCAGCACAAGCAACAGCTTACCAACGGCCACTCTTAAGTCGTCATCAGCTGTGAAAGCCACATTCACATCCCCTCCCCGGGAATTCGTTTTCCCCCCAACCCACCCACACCTCAAAACTCGCCATCTGTTCAACAACACACGCTCTTCGCAGCAAAGGGACCATCGCGAAGGGCCAATGCGCGAAACATCGCCGATGATTTTTCGATTTAAAGCTTTCGTAACTGCAGGGATTCATGTTCTTGGTTCTTTCGGTAAAGTCACGTAGAAGGGAAATAATAAAATAATAAAAATAAAACTTTATAAAATAATTCTCACGACGTTTCGGCCACAACGCAAGCAGCCGTCCTCAGGTGAAGACCAGGTCTGTCTCCCCGACAGACCTGGTCTTCACCTCAGGACGGTCTTCACCTGAAGAGGGCTGCTTGCGTTGTGGCCGAAACGTCGTGAGAATTATTTTATTATGTTTTATTTTTATTATTTTATTGCTTCCCTTCTACGTGACTTTACCGAAAGAACCAAGAAGATGAATCGCCGATGATTAGTTTGGTTTCCATCTATATCCAGGGCGTGGTTATTATTGACGAACGGTTTTGCGTTTTTTGTTATTTGTGCGCCAGCGCGAATGTAGAATCACCCCAAATTATGATGTCCTTACCACGGGGTTACATTTTATTGTGCCAACGCAGATGTACTTCTGGTTTTTTTTTTTTACCAGCATTAGCCGGTGCGGAGCGTTCGTTTTCTCTAAGCTATTTTCGTTGTTGTTGTTGTTGCAAAAATATTACCGCTGCTGTTTGCATTCCCGCTTCCAAGTTCTGGAAGACAAATGTTTTGAGCCATGTATTTTACAGCGTGGGTGTTCTGCCTCGGTCTGTGGGAGCGCCCACGCCGAGTTCGACCGAGCAATTGCACAATGTCACGCTGACAGACACCTTAACCTCTGCATAGGCAATGCCAATCTTGCCTATCAGAGAAATCTGTGGCCACCAGGGATTCCCTTCCCTGGCCCGGCTCCCCCCGAGCACGTTTTATGACAGCACACATTGTTGACTGCCGCAGAGAGAGCTGTGCACCGGGCCAGCAAGAGTCTCTGACTTGGTTGGCACTTGGGGAAATACTGGTCCCACTTGGGACCTTGACATCCCTGAAGTGGCTCGCGTACACAGAGTAACTTACAAAATGTAATTAATTATTTAGCCAGAAAATCCTCAACGGAGTCAAAATAATATTTCCAAGGGGAGCTCTTGGTCCTGCTTGGGACATTCAGCCAATTTCTTTGTTACGCTTTCCAGCTGCGGTTTCAAGCTCTCGTGCCTTAGCTCTGTCCGACGTAATGGCGGGGTTGAGGAGGGTAACCATAAGGATGAGCCAATATAAACAACATTTCCTATAAAGCCGTGTTGCTGGTTGGAACTCACTATCTATACACACACATGCCAAATTGATCAAAAAGGGCTGCCCCAAAAAAAACTTGCAGACGCAACCCACAGCAAGCACGGAGTCTTTACAGACGTGCGCGCGAAATGTTGCGCCGACAACCGCTCATTCGATTCTTCTACAGACAAGCGCATGTTGGAGAGCGCCAGTTAATCCACGTGTAACCTTTCTGAACCTGTCTCGTTTGTATGTTCACGTACATTGGGAGGAAACAAACAAGGGAAAAGGCGGCATGCGTAGACGCACGTGTGACCTGCTTTGCTATCTGCCTCCTACAGGCACTTGGCAGCCTTGCATGCGTAGCAGGCTGCTTCGTTCTTCAGCGGCGCGATCCAGATACCCGTTCCTCCGAGTTGCTAGATTTGAAAGTGCGAGCCGGCAAAGACTGGTAGCAAACCACAGGAATTATTGTCATCTTCTCAAGCATTTTTTTTTAAAAGAAGCCACTGAACCTATTCCTCCCAAAGAGCAGCAGCAGCAGTCGAAGCAGTCGCTGAACCATCAATGGACCAATCTGAATTCTCCCCCAGGTGTCACGATCCTAAACTATGTACTAAACTTCTATTTAAAGCTTTCGTGACTGCAGGGATTCATCTTCTTGGTTCTTTCGGTAAAGTCATGTAGAATGGAAATAATAAAAGAAATAATTTATAATGTTTTATTTTTATTATTTTATTATTTCCATTCTAATTATTTTATTATGTTTTTTTTTATTTCCATTCTACGTGACTTTACCGAAAGAACCAAGAAGATATGTACTAAACTAATTAAAATGTTACTAGGTAAGGCACACTGAGCTAGAGCTCTTTTGCCAGAAGTGGCCTGGCCACAAATGACAGCCCAACGAAAGGGCTTATCAAGCGGAGAATTACAGCAGCCAAATACTCGAAACGCGTGATGTTGATTCTAAATGTGGAGGGGAAAAAGCGGAGGACCCGCAGAAAAATCCACTCCACCACAGGGAGAACATGCAAACTCCAAATATACAGGCGTCAGGGTCAAGACTGAACCTACGACCTCCTGTGTGGCAGGCGAGGTAGTTAACATTTCGCCCTAGCCAGACCTCCTGGATAGGCATGTCCACGTCAAGTGCGGTGATCCATGAGCAGCGCCAGGTTGAGCGTGGGCGGCCCCCTTGGGTGAGCCCACGTGCAGTCACGTTGTGATCCAGGTCTGATTTGGACACTCAACCGCAGGGCAAGGCAAGACGGAACATCCGGTTGAAAACGAGTCACGCGCCCGAATAGGCCTTATAGAGGTGTCGGATGAGGTCCCCTATGTCGGGAGAGACCAGTGTGGGATGTGACAGTGATATTTGTAACAAAGTCAGACCACCTGATCTCAAGAATTGCGCCGTCAACAGCGTGTATGAAAAGCCTCCAGCTGCTCCGTGTCGGAAGCGATACATCAGAATGAGAATGTTTATTTATCCTGGAGAAATCCCATGAGCTATTAAGCTCTTTTTTTACAGATGTCCAGTAGGGACGGGTCAGAAGGTTACAACAGCAACAAACAAACAAATCTACAACAGGAGTGCAAAGTGAAGCAGAAGAGAATCAAAACACACACACAAACTACAACTAAACTACTTTAATTTTAGCGGGGAAAGCCCACCGAGCTCTTCATTCTTTTTAAATCCTTTATATTTAGTTCACTTGCTTGCATGCTTACGACCGTGCAAATCTTTCGGTCGTTTTTTAACCCACTTCCCGTGATCCAATCGAGCTGACATTTTCCACACAGACTCGTCGTGCGTGACAATTAATTTTCGTGAAAATTGTTTCCCTAAATGTTACACTTGCTAGGAAAAAAAAAAGATATTTAATTACCAATTGCTTAATGGTGGCAGGCAATCATCTGACCCATAGGTGGCAGCCATCTCAAGCCAGAGGACGAGAGGACTCCAGCCGCCACGCATATAAAGGATTTATAGTGAAAAACTTTGTTTTTACGGGTTAATTTTTTCAGAAGCGACCTGGCCACAAATGATTGCTCAACAAATGCACAGCAAATCCTTTCTCCCACAGTGGGCTGCCCCTCCCACCCCTTAGCTCCTAATAACCAATTTGAATTTTCAACTGAAGGCTGCGGGAACGCATTAATACCATCAGCGATCTGCTTGAAAAGTCAATCAATAGGCGATTGCTAAATATGCCTTCGCGGAACAATTTCGTTATTTAAGTCCTGAAGCACGATAAAAAGAAATAAACAAAATAAATTATGGATCCTCATTAGGGCATAACTGATCATTTTGTAACTATGTCTAATTACATCACTCACCAAGTCGTTGTGAGCACAAAACAGGCAGGACGTCCAGGAATAATTAAACAGGGGGTGTGCCCATAAGTGGCCGGTGTTTAATTTGCAGAGGGACAAATGGCTTTCCAGGGGATAATAATAATACTACTCATTAAAGGCGCAGGGTAGAAGGCGGCTTCACTGTGTAAGCAGGAGGTTCTGGTTTCAATGGTAACAAAGAAGCCCTACAGTTCAACATTTTTACATTTAAACGGTTGAAGGTACTTAATTTTAGGAACATATTAAAAAAGAGACACGTTTCTCTCAGGATTATTAAAGTGAGGGGTTTGCACCACGAGACCCCGATTACATTGGGCAGAGACACCAGCACTGTCCATGATGTATCCTATCTGTCATACAAATGAGGTGATTTGTTAAAATGAGGTTGCATCGCCTAATAGATATTTGACTAAAGCATGCTTCACTGTCACCTTCTTTCATTCGCCCTGCTCCACCCCGAACTGCCCCCTTAATGCAATTTTTAGAGGCCCCCTTCTCCACGCACACTCTGCAGGAAGAGATGTTGAAATAAAACCAATCATCGTTTCAGGGATCAGTGAAAAAGCAGCACACACGCAGAGGGTATCCTTTCATTTGAAGGGCACCAAAAGACTCGGTTCCCTGATGCAGCCCAAGCTGTGGCAATGTATAGGTAACGCCACCGTGGCAGAACGGCGAGCACACCGGACTTGCATTCCAGAATTCCCCCAGTTCTATTCAATCTCCCAGGCATGGCAGTTGAATAAATGGGCACATTTCTTAAATGCCCTCCCCCCCCCCCCAATCTCTGTCCTCCCGAATACGCCACAGTTAGTCGATCGGCAGGTTGCATGTGATGGGGCAAACTGTGGGTACTCCCAACACAAGCGCTGCTGGGCCTTGTGTGAATTGCGTTAAAAAACCTGAGTTTTACCCACTTGCTTACTTCCAAGATGGTTGGGCCAGCTTGGTGAGAGTTGGCCAAATTACCTTCGAGAGCAGCCTCTCTGGGTGAGGTCTTTCTACAGGCAGAGGCGTAAGCTGCACTCACCTTTACCTTTGAACCATGGCTAGTAAGGTAAACTATCATATTGACACTGGCATTTGGGCCTCCCATCAAGTGCATCAGAGCAGCTTCAAGTAATTTTCTTTTTTTTTTACATGCTTATGACTTGTTCACTCAAAGGTGTGTAAGATGTATTGCCAACAAACTCAGTCCAATTCCCAGCCACACCGAAGAACACCGATATCTGAGCCAGACCTGGCCAATCCCTTGTACCAACCTTCACTGGATCCCATGGTAGAGTATCGTCAGACAACCTACGTCTCTTAAAGGTGTGGGCATGCCTTCCTCGAGCAGTGTACTGACAAACGGCTGAACATCATTATTATGAGGTGCTACAGAAATACAGTTAAGATAAGATTAATTAGCCACGAAAAAAGACACTCGTGTTCCCACAACCCCAGCTACCAAGCTTACTATCTACAAATGCCAAAACATGAATGTACACTAACAATGAGCATATAATCCAACTCGAGTGCCTTTGGACGTGTTCTGAACAATCACATCTGATTTCAATACAGTCAGCTCTCAGGCAGGCTGAACAACAAACAAACGCACGCACATAAATCACGCTTTAATTGTACGAACGAACACAGTGTTTGGGTATAAAAAATTAAACAAACCTAAGGACACTCACCGCATCAGCGACACAAGTGTCAGGGAGGCAAGGGCTCAGGATTTCACATTGCACACACCACAACCGGATTATATTCCTACCACGTGCACAGCGGCTGCACAAGATTTAAAAAACATTTTGCCAAGTGGCGATGACTGACGTGGAAATTGTGACCGTATATATATCAACAGCAGTTGTCATCTTGTAGCTGTTTTATTATCGTTCGCGTTTTTTTGTTATATTCTGCGGCCTATATTTTTTTGTCCCGCCCCTCCGCCACCAAAAAAAAAAACGATTTTAATTGAGGATAAAAATTATGAATTCCTTGTCATTAACACCATATAGGTGTCACAGTGTATGAGATGGTATCTATCTTGGTTGGTATACAGGAAGTCGTTGATTCTAGATTTGAAGCTTTCGTGACTGCAAGAATTCATATTCTTAGGTTTTTTCGGTAAAGTCACGTAGGTAAAACATCAAAATTAATAAAAATAAAATAAAACAAAAAGTGATTTTTTGTTTTATTTTATTTTTATTTTTTATTAATTTTGATGTTTTACCTACGTGACTTTACCGAAAAAACCTAAGAATAGGAGGTCGTTGGTTCGATCTCAACCCTGATGCCTATATATTTGGAGTTTGCATATTCTCCCCGTGGTCGCGTGAATTTATCTCCGCGTCCTCCGGTTTTCCCTCCACGTTTAGAGACATGTGTTTAGGGTATTTGGCTGCTATACATTTCCACGTAATAAGCCACTTCGTTGAGCTATCATTTGTGGCCACGTCGCTTCGAAAAAAAGAGCTATATCGCCCAGTGAGCCTTACCTGGTCAAAAAAATAAATGTTTGTTCATATTATAGCCGGATTTTCCAGTTTATAAGATGCTCTTGAAAGTAGGGCACATTCCCAAACCTGTGCCCGCTGTAAATACAATTACATGGAACTGCTCACACACGCGCACACGTGCGCGCACGACTCCTGGCTTATAAAACGCATCCCCTACTTTTGCTTTAAATTGCAAGGGGAAACAAGGGCATATGGTCTGCGTAAGTCGTGCAATATTCAGAAAATACGTCCCCGTTCGAGAAGCGTTTGAACACTCGAGCAGTTCACTTCGTGTTATAACAAAAAAAATCATCTCTTTGCCAATCCACTGCTGGATGAAGGCCGCCCCAGTAAATATGCAAACGTTCAGTCAACGTTTCCATGAGGTTGGAACCGTTGGACCAACATTGGCCCCACGTTCCACGTTCACTGGGTCCCCCACCACGTGTCGGTCGTCAGAGGTTGATTGGGCATACTTCACCACGCTGCTTGGTACCGTTCGGCGCATGGGCGGGAGAGACCCAGAGCCGCCCCAGATATCGCCCGCCACTGACGTTAGCCGTGAGTGGAAATCGAACGTATACGGACGCCGGGTTCACGGTGCGGTGAGCCAACCTCTGCGCCACCGCTCCCAGTAAGAAGCGCACAACAGGATACGTACGGTATGTTGCACTCCACTGATCCTACGTGTAGCGCATGCATTATATCTACGTGCATGCACACAGGGTAAGCACGACACTCATGCGTACACACACACACACATAGGCACAATGCGACGTAAATGCACAATGCGTGAGCACGTGTATTCGCGGGTTAAATACGGCGTCGTGTTAAAGTAAGTGCGTGTGTGGGCTTGGGTAGTAATAACAACGCCGCGAGAAGGGTTTGATGGACCGATGGTCAAAAAATAATAACCAAGTGGCTGGCAGCTCAAGGGATGGAAACGCGGCTTCAATAGAGAGAGCGCGTCCACCGAAGAGAGATGGAGCGCTGAGATTGGCTCGTGCGCAGGTGGCCACGTGGATTGATGTACTATCGCGTGAACGTGAGAGATGTGCGATGGTTTGGAGAGGCATTCATCCAGCAGTGGATCTTTGCGTGGCTGGTGATAACACACAACCGGCTCTAAAGCGCACAGAGAAAGCCCGTCCAGGCTACTGGGGCAAAGTGCTTCGGTAGCACCCAGCACTTATTCAGGAAAGGCAAACACCATGGAGTGGGGTGGCCAACACCACCACCACCACCACGCCCGGCCGCCTTTATCTCCCCAAGTGCTGATGATTCACACAATCACACGCACGCACATACACGCTGAGTGATGGATAGCGTTCGCGAGTCGGGCCAGTGTGGATTTTATTATTCTTCCTTCGGATTTGCGGACGCATTCCAAGTTAAACGCTCGCGAGGAGAACAGAAAGAAAGGAAACAAATTTTTAAAAGAGCACCGCCTTAAGAAATGTGCCCGGGTCGCACGGAACCCTCGGCACAATCTGCCGCTCTTCTGCAGCCCCCCCACCCCGCGTGGCAGGTGCCGTGTGGTATCGCGACGTCGCGGTGTCGTGACGCTTGCGGCTTGTTTGAAGCCTCAATTCAAGCAGTGGATCCATCGTGGCTGATGGTGGCGGTGGCGATGATGATGATGATGGCATTCGATCACATTGCACGGGCACACCATTACATGCGCTTTGTCGTGTGGAGGTGGCGCGTTGATGCACAACACACACGCACAACGACAAAGGTCCCCCGTACAGCCTTAACAGACTGTTGGGGCAAGTGCTGTTAGCGAGCAGCTACGAAGGGCGGCACGGCACACGAGGTGTGTTGGCCAACACCGCGCCCGGCCGCCTTTGTCTCCCCAGTGGCGATGTTTTATTTTTTTACGCACCGAACCAGGTACTCATTTGAGGCTGAGTCGACCTAGGGGATGCCCATGACCGGTTCCGATAATCGTCACACTGGTGTTGGCCGTGAGTGGGAATCGAACACGTGTCGCCCGGCTCCGTAGCGCAGCGTAGCGCTGACCGCTACAACTGACCACACCATAGGCAAGCTCATGCACACTACATTCACATACGTACATTCACGCGAGCAGGAACATCCCCTACACTCTCTACCTTCGGCTATGTGTACATTCTAAGAACATTCCACGTGTGCGCTTCAATATCCACATGCGCGTATTCATTACAGAGCTTACGCACTCAAGACCCACACACCATGCACACGCACGCAGATGCACCCCATTTGCGCGCGTGTACACAATCGCACGCGCAGGTATTGCAAATGTACACAAACGGGCACGGTTGAACAACGAACACGCATCCCGTTCATCCACCCGTCAATCATTAGACGCAATTGTTTGTGATGCCGCCGCCGCTGCTGCCGCTACAGCCGCTTTGGCAACGGTGCGTTTGCAATCAACGACGCTCACTGAACACGTGCAGCGGAGACATCGTCTCTCGCAACGAAGAAGGGCAACTGCCCGAAACGTCGCTAAATGTTTGTTTAAAAAAAAATATATAACAAACAAAAAATGTCACGGCATTCACAGTGCGCGCATCAAACAGCGGCGTCTCACTCGGCAAAAGAGGCAGGGTTAATCTTACCCGTCCCAGAGCGAGTAACAGAACGCAGAGAGAAACATGCCTTGCTCTTTTTTTTACCATCAGTGGAAACAAGAAGATGCTCGGTGTATTCGGCACTTTGCTTCGTTCATCATTTCTTAATATTTTTTTTAAATAATAACTTTGCTTTATGTAAACCCCCACCTCTCGCTCACTCTCTCGCTCTCTCTCTCGCTCTCTCTCTGTCTACCTCTCTACCTCTCTCGCAGCGTGCTGGAGATGTGCCACTGTCACATCGCATCGTTAAATAAAAGCCAATGAAATAAAAATCAACAGCGACCACCGCACACCGACGAGGCTACTCGCCGCGCAAGTTGTACACAATGGAAGCACACCTCTCATACGATGGACCCCCCCCCCCCAACCCGCCTCTAACCCCAATGCCCCTGGTCACACTGCTCACCGTACGGTAGCCGGCGGGCGGGCGAGCGGGAGCACAAGCGGCGGCGCGCAGTGTCAGCTGCCTGCCGGCTGAGCTGGCTGAGCTGAGCTGGCTTCTGCTTCTGCTGCTTCTGCTCTGTGGCGAGTGCGCATGGGATGAGCGCAGTGCCCGGACTGGGGGTGGGGGGGGGTACCGCCTGCTCCATCTGACATCATCGCGGGCTGAGCCCGCCCGCACGCCCGCACGCACGCGAGGGGGTGGGGTTAGCACGGGCGCGGGAGCAGAGAGAGAAGCGAGCGAAGCAGCGGTAGCAGGAGCAGCAGCAACAGCGGTAGCAGGAGCAGCAGGAGCAGCAGCAGGAGCGGCAGCGGTAGCAGGAGCAGCAGCAACAGCGGTAGCAGGAGCGGTAGCAGGAGCAGCAGGAGCAGCAGCAGGAGCGGCAGCGGTAGCAGGAGCAGCAGCAACAGCGGTAGCAGGAGCAGCAGGAGCAGCAGCAGGAGCGGCAGCGGTAGCAGGAGCAGCAGCAACAGCGGTAGCAGGAGCGGTAGCAGGAGCAGCAGGAGCAGCAGCAGGAGCGGCAGCGGTAGCAGGAGCAGCAGCAACAGCGGTAGCAGGAGCGGTAGCAGGAGCAGCAGGAGCAGCAGCAGGAGCGGCAGCGGTAGCAGGAGCAGCAGCAACAGCGGTAGCAGGAGCAGCAGCGGTAGCAGGAGCAGCAGGAGCAGCAGCGGTAGAAGGAGCAGGAGCAGCAGGAGCAGCAACAGCAGTAGAAGGAGCAGCAGCAGGAGCAGCAGCAGCAGGAGCAGCAACAGCAGTAGAAGGAGCAGCAGCAGCAACAGGAGCAGCAGCAGCGGCAGAAGGAGCAGCAGCAACGGTAGCATGAGCAGCAGCAGGTGCAGCAGCAGGTGCAGCAGCAGGAGCAGCGGTAGCGGTAGCAGGAGCAGCAGCAGCAGGAGCAGCAGCAGCGGCAGAAGGAGCAGAAGCAGCAGGAGCGGTAGCGGCGGAAGGAGCAGCAGCAGCGGTAGAAAGAGCAGCAGCAGGAGCAACAGCAGCGGTAGCGGCAGAAGGAGCAGCAGCAGCGGTAGAAAGAGCAGCAGCAGGAGCAACAGCAGCGGCGAGCAAGCAAGCGGCAAGGAGACGAAGAAGAATCAGCTCAAGCAGCTGTTGGTATTGGAGTAGCGAGTGACGATGCGATTGATCATTGATGATGATGATGCCAGAAACAAGAGTGGTAGCAGAAGTAGCAGCTGTGGTCGTAGAAGCGGTAATGATATAATAACCAAGAGTGGGACCGGCAGCATTAACATCAGTAAGAAACGGCTGGTGGTTGTAGTGATGATGATATCAGGAACAAGAGTGGTAGCAGCAGAAGCAGCAGCAAAAAGCAGCTGTCATAGTAGTGATGATATCAGAGACAATAGTAGGAGCAGCTGCGGTGGTAGTTGATGATGATATCAGGAAGAAGATTGGGAGCAGCAGAAGCTGCATACGCAAAAGCAGCAGCAGAGGCACGGTAAAGTCACGTAGAAGGGAAATAATAAAATAATAAAAATAAAACATAAAAAAATAATTCTCACGACGTTTCGGCCACAACGCAAGCAGCCGTCCTCAGGTGAAGAACAGGTCTGTCGGGAAGACAGCTGCTTGCGTTGTGGCCGAAACGTCGTGAGAATTATTTGATTATGTTTTATTTTTATTATTTTATTATTTCCCTTCTACGTGACTTTACCGAAATAACCAAGAAGATGAATCCCTGCAGTCACGTAAGCTTTAAATCGAGAAAGAGAAGAAGAGTAACAGTTAAGACAACAACAGAAACAGCGTTGATGACAGTCGTAATATTAACAGCGCACGAATAACAGTGGCAGCAGCAGCTGTAGTAGTAAACGTAACGTCAGAACGGCCCAAACTAGAGAAGCAGCTGCTGGAACAAGAGTAATATTATCAGAAACAGACGCATCGGAATCGCTTCGTAGGGGGAGTAATATCAAAAACAACCGTAGACGTAGCATCATAAGCATAACAAGCAGTCGTAAACAAAAGATAACGCAGCGGCAGCTGTAACAGCAATGCTTAAACAACAGAAGCAACAGTGAGGGCTGTATCAGCGGAAGCAGCAGAGCAGTGGATTAGCAGCTATATTGAACCAGGTGCAGTAAGAAGCAGTAGCGGCTACAGAATCATCAGCAAAAGCAACAGAAAGCAAGTGGTGACATTTGGCTGACAATGATCATTATTGATTGTATCAATATTAAACCTAAGCACGGCAATAGCCCTAAGCCACCACTATCCATAAACCTCGACGAAATATAAAATGTACACTTGCCAACATATATAATCAAGGCTCTGGGCTCTGGGGCTTATTTACATTAAAGCTAGAAGGTGAAGATGTTGAGGGACTCCAGATTGGGTGTAATCCTAAGTCACCGTATCGGTTGTATACAACTTAGATTAGCATGATTCGCATGAACATATGTCGCGGTTTAATGGATCCACATTTGCTTGGTGTGATTGGAATCCCGCTGAGAAGACAGAGGAGCACATGGACTCGAGAATATTGCAAGATAACTTGTTAGGCAACGTAAGTATAGGCTTGGGCAGGACACGTAAACTGGAAGGTTTCGTGGCCGATGGTCAAGAGTGATCGCAGAGTGGCAGCCAAGGAATGGAACTCGTCAGCTTGCGAACAGGGGCCGAGTGGGTTACTACGCAGCATGGCTGTGGATTTGGTTAGGGTTTCATCCAGCAGTGGATTGACCAAGGCTGATAATGATGTATTTACGTATCTCCATGCTGCGGCACCCCAAAGCCAGCTATAGTGAATACAGCATTCACGCCACAGCTAACCACGGCCTCGCTCGAAGCAACGTGCCAGTTTATAGGGCCCACTGATTACGAATATGTTGTGATTAAAATAGCCTGCGTGTAATCACCGTGATTTCAATGTGGATAACAGACGTGAATAGCAACCAAAAGAAATTGGACGAAAAATGGCATGTTCATAGTGGAATAGGTAAGACTTACATTTTTGAAAGCGGGATACTCGGCACTTTAAGATTAAAATGCTTTGCATACATTTGCAACAAGCTTCATTTTATTGATGACCTGTGGCCTGGGCACGGGTCCACATGTAACGCAGGCTCCCAGGTGCCCCGGCTGGCTGTTATTATCATTTACTTGATACAGCTGTCGTGGCTGTGACGGTTCCACCTGAAGACGGAAGCTTGTGTTGCCTCCGAAACGAGGTGATTTTTATTTTATTTTACTTTTATTAATTTTAATGTTTTACCTACGTGACTTTACCGAAAAAACCTAAGAATATGAATCCTTGCAGTCACGAAAGCTTCAAATCTAGAATGTTATTATAGGATATCCCTGAATTGTGTGAGAAAATCTGCCTCAAGAAAGCAAAGTGTGCCGAATGTCATGTTAAATATATGCAGTCTATTCGCACGAGCGTACGCCCACGGGGAGATTCCACAATACAGCTGTTTTGTTTTCCATTCTGGCAAGCGGTGAACATGATGTTGCTATAACGATAATACCCAAGAATTGTTACCTTACATGAATATGAGGATGCAGGCGATGGTGATACAGTAATGGATTGAATCAATCTGTGCGGAGGTTTTAGCGTCATTCCATCTTGTGTATGGGTTTTCTTTTTTGTTTATGCTGTGTTCTGATATTCCCACATGCCAAATAATTGTACATGGAATTGGCCCAACATCTCGATAGAAAATATATTAAAACTCATTTTAACCTTTTCTGGACAAATGTCATCATTATTATTATGATCCGCTATGAGTTGTAGTCAAATGTATTCCACAGTAGACATATCCTTGTGCTATAATTGAGACGTTCTCTATATGACGATAATAATAATAACGACAGCGATAAAAATGGTAAAAACGATGCATCCTTGCAATGACTCGCTCACACCACAGTCGGTGAGTGAGTCCTCTACGAGAAAGATCTCGAGAAGACCACCTTTCGCCAGGAATTTGGGCCAACTCTTCCCCGCTGGACAGATGTCTTGGGTGAGGTGTGAAGCAACACACACTTTCATTCCACCACGTGCCGACCTGCCGATTCCACCCACTGTGGCGTTCCCATTGAAACTGCCGGGTGGACAGAGGCGCGGGGGTGGGGGGGGGAGAGAGCAGGTTTATTGCCATGCAGGTAAAACAAGGTCAACATTCTCAACGCAACGTATCGATAATGGTTCACCCCACCACAAAGAACGACTGGTGCGTACGTGAACGCCCGTGTGTTGTGTGGCGGCCGACCGCGTCTGAAGTTTGAAGAAACCTCGCAGCAGATAAAGCGGTTTCCACCCCCACCCCCCCCCATGTGACAAGGCCTGTTGGAAGCATTAGGTTTGGTGGCGGTGTTTCATTGTGTGTGACTTGTCACAACGGCAGTGGTGGTGGCCCCAGCATGCCTCGTGTTTCCCCCCCCCCCCCCCGACTGAGTGTGCGACGGATGCTGTGCGAGTTTGTCTTTTTTTTAGCTCGCCGTGCTTCGTGGGAGCGTCGGCAATTTGTAATGTCGAGTTTAAGGGATTCGTGTCTGCTCGGCTCGCAAATGCATTCTCAATCAGAATTAACCGTCCGCTATGCACTGCCGGAATAAGGTCGCCTCACTCAGCCACCGCCCCACACATACATCGCAATTATTGGGCCATAATCCATCTCGCACAGCCCGCACCTTCGCCAGTGTTTTGCATCCAATGTGTCCTAGTAGTGACTGAGCGAAGTGAGTGATGTAAATTCTAAGGGCGTTCTAAACTGAAGGTGGAATGCATAATAGAGGGTTTTGGGGTAGATTACGTAAATATAAATGAGTCGTTAAACTCGCCACCACCTGACACGGCCAATTAGTAACAAAGCATGCGAATTCGTTACTAGTTCAACACACCGGTGTGATGGAGAGTAAACGAATTGTAGATGTTGTGGGTTTGCTCTCCAACACTGAACTAGTAACGAATTTGAATGTTTTATTTACGTGACAAGCCTTACTAACGACACATTTATATTTACGCAATTTAACCCAAACCACCTTTTATGGATAATATTGGTCGTGAAAGCCTACTACTGTGTGTTAAACTGAAGGTGGAATGCTTTCAACATTTTCGATATTATACCTAAGCCCGCAAAAAGTTTGTACCTGGAAAATTTGAATCTCTGACATCCAATTTTGAAAGATAAAAACTGATGTTTTATTTTTTCTCGACACCGCCCACCCCTTCTCCACCACCCGCCACACAAAACATAACATTGGATGGAAATTTCAACTCCTTGTTTTTGAACTTATGACTCATGATAGTAATATATTTTGTTTGATATGTTTTTTTTCAAGGGGGGCTGAATCCCCAAATAGGATTTTAGATTTGAAAATCCCCAAGATCTAAAAAAAAATTTAGGGGGAACAAAACTTTGGACATTTCCGTTTTTAAACACAGCCAGACAAAAAGGTTGTATCTTGAGGTGTTTAATGGCACTGAATCCACAAATATGGTATAAAATATTCAAATATTTTGGAAGAATGTAACACTGAAGCAAATTCCAATGATGTTCTAGCAGGGCTATAAAGTATACGTTTGGTACAGATGTGGTTAAGTCTATACATAACTTAAAGAATCCAGTTGCGAATATATGATTACTATGTCTATTCCAATTGAGTATTTTGTGGGTAATTTCGATTTAGCAAAATGTGGACTGTGACGCCAAAACGCAATGACCTACATTCGTGTATGGCATTATGGGATACTTACATTCGCTGCGAAGCAGACGGTGGAAAATTTTAAAGTTAATACACCTGCAATATGTATGTTGAACTTGTTTCGCACCATACTAGCGAACCGTGCTAATGGGAGGTGCGGGAGAAGGACAACAAAGTAAACACAAACAGCAGTTTTACAGACATTCGTTTGTCAATCTAGATGATTGTTTAAAAGTGCATAGCCCCAGGAGTTTCCTAGTATCAAAAGGAAGAGCGTTCCAGACGGCCCCAGAATCACATCCGAAAGCACGCGATGCAGTGACCGTCTTTGTTCCATGGCCAGCCAAAAGCCACTGCGAGAATGTACGGAGTTCGCGTGAAGGTTCATGTTCTTTGACGTGATCAGCAAAGTAATCGGGACAGCCACCGGATCCGAACCATGAACCTTTGCAACTAACGGCGAATGCGCTACCGCTAGGCAATGTCATCGCTCGTGCCCAGAGCTCTACATTGGTCAACAATGAAAACAGTGTTCTTTGCGTGGATTGTGATGCTCAAGTCGACATATTGCCTGATTTAACTTTTGAGCGCAGTGTATATTCTTGGTGTGTTTAGGTTGATGAAGTAAGCGTTTCGGTTTACAATCTATGAAATATGATAGCCAATAAAAATGCTTGCCAACTCAAACAGCGCTCATCTCTCATGGTGGCTTTGAGCCAAAGGTGTATAGTCCACATTGCTATGGCGGGGACCAGTATATCCCTCGGAAATATAATATAGTATCAAGTAAAATTACTTAGATCTCCATCGAAAAGGATATTTACGGTCTTAATGAGCTCTGGTCTGAAAGGTCTACTACTACGACACTAATCCTTATAAGTAATACTGTATTCTCAAGATGATATGACACTCTAGAAAGTAAGATGCAACCAAAACTTGGGCACACACGTAAACACCTACTACTGAATTATAAGTTGCACCACCTACTTTTGCTTTAATATAACGGGGAAATTAAGTGAGCCTAATAATCCAGAACATATTGTAACACTCCTCTAATCCTAATACTGTCCGTGTACTTGTCTCCAACTAGAGATCCATAATACCTAGCCGCTAACTTGAGTCTGAGTTTTAACCACATTGCAATATTTTTCTTGCTTGCTTTCTTCAGAAATTTGCATTTGTTTTACGTTTGTGCAATGTTCCTCGTGACCCGGCCAAATTCACCTGTGGCTATCTATGGGGGAGGAGAGGGGAACACAATTATAGTTGCAAATCTACAAATAATTGCTTTCATTATAATTGCGTTAAACCAAACGCACCACCACGGCCAACACGCAAATAGCAGGGCACGTTAATGTCCTGCGAACAGCGCTGCGAAGTTAATGTAAATTGCCCCGTGCCATTATATTGTGTGTCTTCGTTGCCAAATGAGGTTGTCCCTAAGATCAACCGGAGCAGTCCAAAACGACTGTTCCAGAATTGACATTGGCACGCCACACGTCCACCTCGACTCTATCTGTCCCCGTGATACTGATTTGGTATGTAGATGGTACCTTGTGCACTAGTGGTAGTGCCTTACGCTGACAATCGTTACTCCAAAACAATGCTAGAAGCGTTCGGGAAATGTCGAGAGAGGCATTACACAGTCACCCACCCACTCACCTGACATCTAACCCTCACCAAACACCACTCACCAGAAACATCACCACAGCTACGACAACCTTTCACCAAACACCACTCACCAGACACCTCACCACACCTATGATAACCTCTCACCAGTCATCATCCACCTGACCCTCACCACACACACCTGACCCTCACCAGACACACCTGACCACCTCACCAATCGGTAGACACTCGTCAAACTAATTTTGATTTAAAGCTTTCGTGACTGCAGGGATTCATATTCTTGGTTCTTTCGGTAAAGTCACGTAGAAGGGAAACAATAAAATGATAAAAATATCAAACAATAAAATTCTCACGACCTTTCGACTGCAACACAAGCAATCATCATCAGGTGTGAAAAACACAGCAAGAAAATAAAATAAATTATTTTATTGTTTCCCTTCTACGTGACTTTCCCGAAAGAACCAAGAATACTCGCCAAACACTATTCTGTTGGCACTCAGCAGATACCCACGGCTCTCTTGAAACCAACCTTTCGTTCATTTTCATTCTAACCTCATTCAACCATTCATCTCATTCACTATGTCCCCATTCAATCACTCAGACTTCCCATTCGTTCTCACGCTTACCTCATTTAATCACTCAAATTCTTCTCATTCTTACCGCAGTCACTCATCCCTCTCATTCATTTTCATTCACACCTCATTCAATCACTAATTTCTCTCATTCATTCTCATTACAACTTCATTCAATCACTCATTCAATCACTCTTTCAATCACTCAAATTCCTCTCATTATTAACGCAGTCACTCATCCCTCTCATTCATTTTCATTCACACCTCATGCAATCACTAATTTCTCTCATTCATTCTCATTACAACTTCATTCAATCACTCATTCAATCACTCATTCAATCACTCAAATTCCTCTCATTATTACCGCAGTCACTCATCCCTCTCATTCATTTTCATTCACATCTCATTCAATCACTCATTCAATCACTCATTCAATCCCTCATTCCATCCAGCCGTTGCTAAGGGACCCACCCCTGTTGCTAGGCTGCCGGTTGGTCCTCGCGGTCATAAGGGGCTCATTTGATTGCGTAGTGCATATAAGCACGTTACCGTGCAGACGTTTTGAATATTGTAGTCTACATAAGCGCGTTTTCATTTTAGTTTCGTATCCATAAGTCAGCAAGGAAAGGTTGTTGAGGGTGGGTGGGGGGGGAAACATTGCTTTGCACAACGACAGACAACGGGAATTCGATCTATATACGTAGCTTGAAATAAACGTAGATTTGTAAAAGATTTGTTCACAGTGGCAAATACACACATAAATGGGTATACCCAGACAAGGGAACACTGTTATATAGAGATAGAAGCTAAAGGTCCAGTCTGGCAATAGCTTGATCACGCCACTGCTGACAGAAGGGCCTCCACTCGAGCGAATTCCGGAGGGTGTATTGGTCTACTCTTCCACACGAGCCCGGCGACCCGAGTTCGATTCTCGCTCACGACCAACACCAAGTGACGATTATCTGAACCGGTCTTGGGCCTCCGCTAGGTCGACTCAGCCTCAAATGAGTACCTGGTGCGGTGTGTAAACATCGACACTGGGGAGACAAAGGCGGTCGGGCGTGGTGCTGGCCACCCACCCCCTTTATAGGTGCTCGCTAACAGCGCTTGCCCCTACAGTCTGTTAAGGCTATATGGGGGATCTTTGTACCCACGTTTTACCCCACATGCCAATCGACAAACTGATGTGCATAGCCTTTTGTACTGCTGTGCGTGAATAAAGGCTTGGCAGACTTGATTTTAAGCTTTCGTGACTGCAGGAATCAATACTCTTTGGTTCCTTTGGTAAATACTCTTAGGTTTTTTCGGTAAAGTCACGTAGGTAAAAACGAAATAATACAAATAAACAATAATAATAAATAATGGAAAAAATTATAATAGAAATAAAATAATAAATCACATTATTTGTATTGATATTTTTTCTATTATTTTTTATTCATCATTATTCTTTATTTATTTTTATTTTTTACCTACGTGACTTTACCGAAAAAAACCTAAGAGTATGAATCCTTGCAGTCACGAAAACTTCCAATCTAGAATCCTTCGGTAAAGTCACGTAGGTAGAAACATTTATAGATCACGACGTTTCGATCGCAACACAAGCGACCGTCTTCAGGTGAGAGAGAGAGAGAGCTTTCTCGCTTGTGTTGCGATCGAAACGTCGTGATCTATTAATTTTCTACTCTTAGTTTTTTCGGTAAAGTCACGTAGGTAAAACATTGAAATAAAAATTAATAAAAATAAAATAATAAAATGTACATTTACATTTTTTTACCTACGTGACTTTACCAAAAAAACTAAGAGTATGAATCCTTGCAATCACGAAAGCTTCAAATCTTGTATTAATTTTCTATCTACGTGACTTTACCGAAAGAACCAAAGAGTATGGATTTCCAGGGGAATATCTTCAGGTCAGAGAGAGAAAGCTTTCTCCCCATCTTCACCTGAAGATGGTTGCTTGTGTTGCGATCGAAACGTCGTGATCTATTAATTTTCTATCTACGTGACTTTACCGACAGAACCAACGAGCTTGGCAGACTTTAAGGAACTTTGCACTTTTTATTTCAACTGCCTCGCCCAGGAGATTGAATCAAACCGGCGGCCTCTGCATTGCAAGTCCAGTGTGCGGACCAATTAGCTCCCCCGTCTCTATAACGCAAGCTTTTACTGTCTTAAATTATATAGCACAGCATATATCGCTCGGTTATTTTAAACGAAATGTCTTGTCATATTGTGTTGGGCGTCCGCGTGCATTGTTTTTGTTTACGTTACGTAAAACGTTCTCATGCGCCTTTTATTGATGTGAAAGTGTGCTGGAAAATCCAGATTAATGCATCTATTCGGGATAAAGTCACCTGTTATCAAATCTCTAGCCCCATCCAGGTGCACTAATCTTGCCCGAATCAATGGCATCAATTCCAATACCCTTTTAACAGACTAATCACCTTGAAAGTAATACTTATACTTGGTGCAGCATCATCAATAGCCTTCAGAAGGCTCTCAATTATAATACCAACTGCAAAGAAGACCCCCCCCCCCCCCCCACCTGAATTTTTTATTTTTCATTTTTGTAGTGTTGATGAAAACGATTATTGTCACCATTCAGATGGATAGTTATGCGCTAATTGACACTAATTGACAGACTGGGATGTTGGTTCAAAGCGAACACTCGTAGGTAGGATGAGCTCACTTAATTGGAATGTTCAAATGTACCTGTAATGTGCAGTGTCCAATTATACGCTTTAAATTGTCAAGTTTTAAGTTTATTATTTTAACCAGGAGAAAAACACAAAGAGGCAAGGGGCTATTTCTAATTTGTAAGAGTGACATCCGTCACGAATAGGACAAAATAAATTATGTTAGAACAACAAGTACCACAACAATGAAGAAAATAGGAATCATAGAAAAAAGAAGCAATTAGATATTTAGTAAAAAGCAATTGGGTTATGGAAAGAAAAAAAACAGAGCAAATAGATCGTCATGATAAAATAAACAAAAAATTTCAGCAAAAAAAGTTGGCTCGAACAAAATATTTTGATCACTAATTCGAGTAAAAATGTTCAGTTTACAGGACTGTAACTGCTACAACTATGTAGGGAGTCACGTTACCGACCGTTATCATATTGGTATTTTGTGCCCATGCAACAAATGGGACCAACATGGCAACTACCTTCAATGCATAATTTCCTAAAATCAAGTGTCCTCAAATTCCGATTTAAAGCTTTCGTGACTGCAGGGATTCATCTTCTTGGTTCTTTCGGTAAAGTCACGTTGAAGGGAAATAATATAATAATAAAAATTAAAACATAATAAAATAAAATTCTCACGACGTTTTGGCCACAACACAAGGACGGCTGCTTGTGTTGTGGCCGAAACGTCGTGAGAATTATATTTTATTACGTTTTATTTTTATTATTTTATTACTTCCCTTCAACGTGACTTTACCGAAAGAACCAAGAAGATTAACTCAAATTTGTGAGCCTTTTGTGGCCTTTCTCAATCAACAGTGAGTGGCAATTACTTATTCCTCCACATGACCAGATGACATTTAACTGACATCAGAGGAATAGCCAAGATGGAATGAGCAAGTTATCATTTAAAACACCTAAACCATTATTCACGAAGCAAATCGACGTATTGTCATGAAATCTGGATAACGCCCAGCCCTTTTTTCAATCTACTGCTTGGGTCGTCGAGGTTACTTAACCATACGTCACCACATTAGTGAAGTCTGGACGCATCGATGTCCGAGCATAGAAAGTGCAGCACAACAAAAATTGATTCAGCTGCGGCGCTGCCCTCTGCTGACAAACATAGCCTCCGGCGTGAAAATATGAGTGTTTTTCAATTTTACTGACATTCGGTTTATCGTGAGCAAGGCTGTTTATCCAGCGGCTTTTTTGACTCTCTCCGAGTGCTAATTATTTCATGTGCCACAGATTGTCGTTGAAAGAAGACGCGCGATGGTGTGGCATAAACACTTCAGTCTCGACGGACATGGTCGCTGGGTGGATTTTTTTTCGAGGTAGGGCATGGAAATGTTGCTTGCTGATACATAGCCACCTCAGGTCTCGCAGACAAGTCCGCTAATGTATTTTTTTTAAAGAAGATCCCTTGACAACGCGTGTGATGGGAACACGCGCCTAGTGTGCATTCAATACTGTCCTGCACACATTTCCCCAAAGTCGATATGAAATGAAAAAGCCTCCAAGGATAACGATAATAATCACAATTTATAACTCGCACGTATTTCACAAATCGGACGCAATGTTCTATTGAAAACTCAGAGGCGCGGAGCCAGAGCTAATTTTTTTTTTAATAATCACCGTTTTAAAAGAAACGTTATGCCGGAGTGAATGTGGAAGGGTTTTTATTAATTGTGCAACAAAAGTAGGTTCCGCGTATTCTCTTCCGCATGAAGCTTACGTGCAACCCAAATCCAAACGGCTGCGAAAACCTACGTATTAAACCGTGGTCAGAGTAACTAAGAGTGGCTACTTCATTAAAAGTGCAAGTCTACAAGCATAATCTGAACTAAACATAATCCAAAAACTGCTGGAAGGCAAATTCTTTTAATTATAGACCGAACAAAAGTGTACCTGGGTGTGTAAAAGTTGCACATTTAGCAAAATCAGATTTGTCATTGCAGACGCACTTAATGCAATCACCAGATTACTATTATGTTCTTTATTCATCTACCATTGGGGATAATTGCTGTGATTTCGATGTAAGACATGAAAGCCAATACAGCGCGAATATTCCGCATGTGGTGGAGCTTTCTTGAATGTTTCGGAGACGAAAGTTGAGTGACAGAAAGACGATTTTTTTGGATTCGTAACTCAGTGCCTCCTGACAAACCACCTACAATATTTGTACATTCTGAGTGTCGATTATTTTATAAACTCTTTTTTTTAATGTAAAAACTCAAAATGGTAAAAATAAACATATTTCATGTCCACAACTTTGTCAAGCTGTAGCGTTGCAAAATACCAAAAAAACAACTTTCCTGCCATTGATATTTCTTATTGTTGACGAATATATTTGTACTGCATATTCAAACAAATCCAGCATTATAATTGACATGCGATGTCAACAATATTAACGTAAAACGTAAAAAAAAATGTTTTATCAGTAATATTTACTATATATACTATATATAAGTGGATGAAATCATTATGCCAGTCTGTTTAAATAATCAGAACAAGTGCCATTAAATGTCACACTCAAGGTCAAGAGGCCACCATCACCTTTGTCTCCGCAGAGCACTAATCATCACGCCACTCCTCCACCGCACGACTGCACACAGACACGTACACAAATACACCCCCATTGCATTTTTTACATGCCAGAACAAAGACTTTGCAGGAAGTAGCAGATGAGTTTCCTGTAATTCATTTTCTTTTCAAATAAATTGACGCAAAAATTTCTAATTTTAAGCCCAATGTAATAAGTGACATGGTTATTTGTAGATTAAATTCCACTTTAATATAATATTTTCCTACGGTGTCGCGAACAATTTCCTGACAAAACTATCGTGCAATGATCAGCCGAAGTGGCATTAATTTATAATGCGCCAATGTAAGATGTCCTAGAGTAACTTTATTAAGAAATCCGAAACTCAGCATGCCGTGGAAGGATGATGGCTCAGTGGACTAAGCCCCCTTTATCAGACTGGTGCACCAGGCATCTTTGGGGTCTACAGATCAATTCCAGCTCATTGAAACCCATTCCACTCTGGTGGCTGGCGCAGGCTGCAATGTGCAGCTAGTTTGACGGTGTCAGCATACTCTCTCGTCGACATTAGTCCTCTGGAGCATAAAAAACATCCTCCAACTCCAGTGTTGACAATCGACAGCGCAGTATTTTCTGTAATTAAATCGCTAAACTCGAGGAAGAGAGGAATGATAGTGTAAAGTAGATAATCTCTCATACATGTCTTGCAGTGCAATCCAGGTACGCTTAGACTGAACATTTAAAATTATATTTTAGCAATTTAAAGGTAAAGGAGCAGCCCTGCATTGTCTTTCTCAGACCATGGCTGGCAGATTGACCTCCGCGAAAGGGAGATATAGAACGCTCCCTTACGATGGTATTTGACACACTCGATCATTGGAATAGGTTTAAACTTCTGAGTAGACATAGACGCGGGGGGGGCGTTATGAAACTTGGACAATAGATTTAAGTGTTGTGCAGGGAAATGGAATCGGACTGGCAAATTTTGGATTGAAAGTCGAGTGTGCAGCATAGCGTCCATCTTTTGCTCGGTGAATCAATCATGAATCCTAACTTACAGCCCGTTGTCTAACCACTTTGAGATGAACGCCTTCCCCAAACCACGTTGGTCATGGGAGTCGTTTGAGCATACTTCACGACACTGGTCAGTGAGAGTTGATTAAAGGGTAGCTCAGGACCAGTTGACATTCACTCGCCGCTGATGTTAGCTGTGGCTGGGAATCCAACTCAGATCACCAGATTCGTAGAGTAGTGTGAAGACCACTATGCCACCGCTCTCGCCTAAGTATCTTAGTAAAGGATAAATGTTGTCGTTACAAAGGAAATCTGCATGAAGTGCACTCGCCTGACAAAGTTCTACAAAATAGACAGTCATGCAAAACAATTGATTGGCTTCATCATCAGCCAAGGTGAAGCCACTGCTGGATAAAGGCCTCCACAATTTGCCACCAAATGTCATGATCCTGTGATATAATAATCAACCTGCATTCCTTCACACAAAGATGGGTTCATCTACTTTATCTCCTCTGTGGACATCCTTTCAGATGCGTTCTTTTTCCTTGGCTGCCGTTTGGTCATTATCGTGTATTTGGTGTAAATTTCTGTCAACAACATCCAGTATTTTGAGAGGTCTCTTTGTTGCGTCGTATTAGTTTGAGTGTTTCTTTAATGCGTGTCACGTGAACGAAACGAGTTACAGCGTCGTGGCGTGTACGCAATTTGAATGCACACCTAAGAAGCAGTTGCACGAACCGTGTCCATTGTCAATTGTTTTACAGTGCAGTTAGGTGGAACAAAAAACAAATGGATGCATAGCTTAATCAGGTAGACAGATCAGTGGAAAGAGCAATTGATGTATATAATCAGAGGTTGCTTGCTTATGAAATAAAATCACTTTGTCTGCCTGTGGAGATGCGTTGAGCTAATGTCAGCTATTTTGTGCTTCCACCCAGATGCTTGATTATGGCCTTGGCTGAGAATTACATCACATCCCTGGCATTATTTAACTTTAAGCACCCTTTGTCACGGTGTATTTATTTCTTTTCACCGCTTAAGTGACCTCTATTTCAGATGTAAAATACAATGCTTAAAGGCTCTGCGTCAACATTTGTTTCCTTGATTAGTGTTTTCCAATTTAAAGTGAAAGAAAAGTGAAAATGAATATCATAAATCACCGGTGTTGTTTTTTGTCCTTTTTATTAATTTATTTTACGGAGCCTTCAAAATTGCATTTTTAAAGCAAGGCCAAGTTTGCTTTTATTGCTCTGTGGAGTATTTTTACTCTGTGCTTTGGTTTTTGTTAACACCTGCCTGTCAGTCTGCATTTATTATTGTGTTTAGAACAGTAACACAGAAACATCGGGCTGACACTTGTTTTTTTATTTATTTTTCCAAAAAATTACAAATTTTGCAACGGACAGCATAACATTTCTGAGAAAGCGGTATTCATGAAATCACAATTTATCTCAAGCGCCACGCGTGCACTATACAGTATGTGCTAATTGTATTCATGAATTCATGATCAACTTTTTTTTCACATCTGCAAGTAAAACCGAGACTCCAGGCAAAATGCCAAATATTTATACGAGTACATTTGTAGATCCGTGAAACCACTCCATTAAGCCAGGGCTTTCAGGCCTCCTTTGAGAAATCACCCTTTGTCAAAAATTATAAAAATGACACCAATGTTTCCTGGACTATCCCTCTTCTATAATTTAAAATCCCACTTACAGCTGTCCCATCGTGTCATCTCGGTCATTTCACCGTCACCCAGAACACCCTCCGAACGTGGCCTACTTACCGGCAAAATGAGATTACAATAAAATATATGTGTTTCACTTGTTTTTTCCTATTAGGCCACATCGTGTGGACGTTTAAGGGATCATTTTGTGCCTAACAACTTTAATGGAAAAAATACATCGAAAAAGAGTTGAAATCTGACACTTCGTTTTTTTATTCAAAGTTGTTTTATTACAGATGACGGCTAAGAACAGATTTTATTTTTTAAAAAATTCCTTTTAGTCAGGTGTTTCACTTTTGTGTCATCATAATCCCTCTTGACATATGTAACTGGATTAAAGTGACATTATTAAATACAACTCTTAACACGTAGTATTCAGAAGAACGATCCGCCATCGGGACTCGGGTCTCATGTAACTGTTAGGTTACACTTTTTCACTCTCTCACATTTATTCCATCTCTGATCAAAGTGCGCCGTGGATATTACGGTAGACTTTTCTTAACACTATAAACTATAAACTACACTTGTATTTGTATTCAAACTGCTGAATGGCATTATATTCACAGCAATACACTACTCCTGACACGGTTATCTGGCTTGACCACCTGAATGTTAAATTGTAGTTCTTACTCTGTGTCTACATCAGCAGCCATACGAAAGAAGAAGGATATTAAGACTAAGAAACATCATCCACAGGTTTGTTTGTATTTTATATTTTAAATGTTTCTACAATTGTATTTTGCTTGAGCCATCAGCTTCATGTTATGAGACTCAATGCTCGTTTAGAAATGCTTTTAGAGCTGTGCATCGCCCTTCGTTACAAAACAGACCTTGGAAGCAGATGTCACAGAACTACTTCCGAAACCTTTCAAAGTGTCCTTTTAGGCACACTAGGGGGCAGCGCTTTCCCACCCATCCTGTTACAGAGCAGTGCCCATCGTATGGAAGTCGAACTGATGTTTTTCATTGTCAGGCCTGCAAATGAGCGAATTGACAAACCAAACTTAATGTGATAGTAGTGGATCTGTATGAGACCATCCACTCACAGCATGCTGGGAAACTCGGTTTAATCAAGGGGCGGCTGTCCAGATTCAAACCCTGGTTCTCAGCAGTGTCAGCTCAGCATTACGATACCTGAGCCGCATCGAATTTGATGTCAGTTTAATGTCAGGCTGTTCACCGTAAACGAGATGCTTCCACGATGTCATTATACTGGTAGGAACCTCCTGGTTACACCAGCCCACAGAGGATTATTGTGTCCGTCGTGCAAGGAGGGGCTGGGTGGGGAGGGAGGGGCTGGGTGGGGAGGATAGGGCTAGGGTGGGGAGGGGCTAGGTGGGGAGGGTGGGGAGGGTGGGGAGGGGCTGGGTGGGGAGGGTGGGGAGGGGCTGGGTGGGGAGAGAGGGGCTGGGTGGGGAGGGTAGGGCTGGGTGGGGAGGGGAGGGTGGGGAGGGGCTAGGTGGGGAGGGTAGGGAGGGGCTGGGTGGGGAGATTGTGGGGAGGGGCTGGGTGGGGATGGTGGGGCTGGGTGGGGAGGGGCTGGTCACCCCGTGGTGCCCTTATAAAACTCAACGTTTAACCTACTCACGCCGGTTTGTGCCCGCCCTCACAGTCGGGCATATTTGCGGAATACACCACGCCGCCGTTGACCCTGGCCATTGACCGAGCAACCCAACGTTCCTACCAGCTCCCTCCGCAGGAATGTGTTTAAATCGCCCCCCCCACCACCACCACCCCCAGCCTCTGTCCACCGAGCAGTAGAATTGGGTTACAACCGCGGTTGATGGGCAGGTCGTGTACGTTGGGGGTAAGGTGAGGGCACTACCACCGGTATACAGGAGGTCGTGGGTTCTATCCCAACCCTGAGACGCGTGTATATTTGGAGTTTGCGTGTTCTCCCCGTGATCGCGTGGATTTTTTTCTCTGGGTCCTCCGGGTTTTCCTTCCGCATTTAGAAACATGCGTTTCGAGTATTTGGCTGCTTTAAATGTCCACGTGACAAGCCACTTCGTTGAGCTATCACTTGTGGCCTGGTCGCTTCTGAAAAATAGTTATATAGCTCGGTGGGCTTTACCTGGTAAAATAAAATAAAAAAATATTTAAAAAAGTATTTTTAGAGTAGGCAAAAGTGCCATATAGAGGGACTCTCTGATGCTCACTTTATATGGGAGATCCCTTCGAACACGAAGAAATTGCAAGGCTGCAACTTAATTTTTGTTGAACTTACCGCAGGTGTGCCTGAGGGTCATATGGGTTCTCCGTGTAGGGGGAGGGCCCTTTTTTATTCCGGTATATTAGCAGAATGGATGGTCGTACGCCACGAGGAATGCTGCGTTTATCTCTCAAAGGCTTTTGAGAAGATATCTTCCACCACCCCCACACCCCCCGCGCCCCCTCCCGCCCCCACCCCCAATCAAAGTTAGCAACTCCACCGGGTCTAGGACAGGCACTATAATCGCTGCGTGGAACCTCTTCAGAACAAATTAAATACCCCCATCGCGGTTCTCACCCCCCACCACCACCACCAGTTTAATAATCTGCAGGCATTCCGCCGGTATACCTCCAAGCAAGCAGTGCCCCACTGTGTGCCCACCTGTTCAATAATCCCTGGATGCGCAACTGCTGTCACTCCTGCTAATTCAGGATAAAACTTCCTACAGATACTCCCCAGAGTATTATTACAAGCACTTAGCTTAACTAGACCAGCTGTGTCATGTTCACTTGCGTTTGCCGAAGAGTAATAGCGAAAGTTTTGGATTATATTTTTTTCAACATACCAGCCAGCGATACACAAACACAATTTACAGGTGCTTGTTTTTAGTTTTTTTTACACGCAAACTCCCGTCGAAAGCGACCCTCAGAGATCACGAGCAATAGCGAGTTGTTCTCATGTCCTTAATTATAACCAGCGGTTGTTTTGTTACAGAGTGGTGTGTAACATGCACACAAGGCAAAATAAGCTCTGTTCATATTGTATAACACCGCAGCACCAAGCATGATCACTTTTGAACAGGGCGTGTGTAAATGTATATTATATGCATTAAAAGCATTTTAACATATGAATTGTTTATATTCGACACCGCACATACTACATGTTCCTTATTTGCCGAAAGATAGCCTCAGCAAGTCTCTCGTCTGGTTTTCAGGTGGGTTCTGGATCGGCACGTTTAGCCATTTCTTTACTCGACTATAAATTTGCTGATTGAAAATACGAATATGCATTATACTGTATTCTCCGGAATATAAGACGCTCTTGAAAGTAAGATGCATCCAAACCTTGTGCACATTTGAATTAAAATATATATATTTAACACGTAGGCTTTCGCGACCAATATTATTCATAATATAGGTTTTTGGGTCAGATCGCGTTATTTAGAAATGTGTCATAACCCTCCACCACCCGACACGGCCAAACAGTAAAAAATGTGTCACGTTTTTCCAAGGACAAAAAATTCACTTCTTTAGCCCACCGGTGTGCTGAAGAGAGAATCAACAGCTAAAGAAGTGAATTATTTTGACATTTGAAAAACGTGACACATGTTTTACTGTATGGCCGTGTCGGGTGGTGGAGGGTTACGACACATTTATAAATAACGCGATCTGACCCAAAAACCTATATTGTAAAAAATATATGTTAAAAGATGCACCCACAACTATTTTTTTCAGTTATGGTGGGAAATAAACTATGTCTTCTAATCACGATAATACGGTGTATATATATAAATATATAGTTGGATGTGGAAGTGGCACAATTGGTTAATGATCTCAGTTGCATTCCCAGAACCATGACTGTCCTCAAGAAGTGAGTTAATGCTGTAAATGTGCCCGGACCACCCAGCCTCACCAACCCACGCTGACAGGCATGGTGAAGTATGGTTTAAACAACCTCGTTACCGATATGGTATGGGGATGCATTCATCCAGAGGTGAATTGACAGAGGGCTGTAAATGAATGAATGGTAATAGCCTATACAGTGTGGTATGTAATAGCTGTTCGCATGGCGTTATGTTCCCTCGCCTATATCAGCCTCTAGCTGTTGACCTGCATTTGCTACTGAATATTTTTTGACAGGAGTATTATGGCAGAGGTCAGAGGAGGTCAAAGATGTTAAATGCTGCTATTGCTCCAGTGTTGTCCAAACATGCATGGCCAACACTTATTGCCAATATAATTTTTTAAATGTGGTTCAAATTGTAAAGGTGGTTATTGCACACACACACATATCTAACCAAAACACAGCACCCCACCCAGTTGTTATTGAAAGGTTCATTAAAATTCTGGTGTCGGAGCGTACAAATATAATTTTATCTGACAGTCATTTAACAACAATGGGTTGATAATTTTGTCCTCCAATAAATACATTGGAATTTGATTATTTTTTGCATAAGTCACCTGGACGCATCACCTAATAATTCCATTACCGGGCGTCCATCTCAACTCTTATGAAATTTTAAATAATTCCATTAAATTTGGCTTCTCAAAATAAATACCTTTCCTTCATCATCCACCCGTTACGAAATCAGCTTCAAAGAAAACTTTGGCGAAATTAGAGTGCCGCATAAACACACCGCCATCATTTGCTAATTTACAATCCATATAAACTGCATTTATATACGCTGTCATGTTATGTGCATCATATATAATTCATGCTCCACACTGCCAGCTGCTTCAAATTGATATCGGCTCTGAAGGCCATACAACACATGCAACGTCACCGGACTGCCTTGCAGGTCCGGCAAAGACCTTGGCAGGCCGGCCGGCAAAAACACATTTTGAGTGTATTCTTAACGCTCCGCGAGTCTTGATGAATTATATATGTTTCAATACTGCGTAAGGTTTGGGGAATCATAGCACTAATTTAGTGCAGGTGCTTTTCATTTTGATCAACAACTCACGTGTTCTTTGGGTTTTATCCCGCATGAACGATCATCGTCAGAGTTAAAATAACAAACAAAAAATGCGCAGCTCGTGCATCAAGAACGAAACAGTACAAACACCAAGTTGCGTGTGGTTTTTCTCGAACCACCGACGGTGAAGGATAAGCATCCTTAAACGAAATCGACATCGCTCTGAATAAAATGTGTTCGTCGAGGGCGCGGAATATCTTCACCGGGACTCGCCTTTTTTTGCCTTTGAGTGACGTGCTCCGTAAGGGGGGGTGGGGTGGTCAACTGTCGAGGAAGCAGCGAAACGGATGCGAACACGCGTCACAAAACACCCACACACTGCGCACGCGATGGCTGCGAGCAGTCTACCTGTGCCCAACGTCACTCGTCTGCTGTGAATGAATAATTAGCACGCTCCACGGCGGGGGGGGCGGGGGGGGAGCGAACGCCGAATCTGTCTAAGCCATGGGAAGCTGAAATTGAGCCTCACCCCCTCCCGTTCCCAGTATCCAATGCTATGAGGCCCAAGCAGACGTTATTTCATGCATTCGCCTGGAATATAGAAACTTAAATTTCGATTGAAAGCTTTCGTGACTGCAGGGGCTCATCTTCTTGGTTCTTTCGGTAAAGTCACGTAGAATGGAAATAATAAAATAATAAAAATAAAACATTATATAATAATAAAATGTTTTATTTTTATTATTTTATTATTTCAATTCTACGTGACTTTACCGAAAGAACCAAGAAAATATAGAAACTCTTCATGTATGTACGTTGAACTTCTTTTGCGCCGTACGTAGCCAATCGTCCTAATCGGGGGTGCGGGGAAAGGACAACCTATAGACTTCATCATGGTATTTTGGTAATAAAATATCGTGATGCTGCTAAGACTACACATTTTGGCTATTTGTTTTTTCCAAACAATTTTTGGTCCCGCTTCGGAATACAATATTACTATTCAAACAGAAATCACGAGTCGTACTAAATAAATAAATAAAAAGTGCCTCTGCTTTATCCGCAGGTATATTCTCTTAGCAATGCATTTAATTCGGCTGCGCGGAAACAGCTTGAGCCATTGGTGTATCTGGATCGTCAGTATCTATCCATTAGGTCAACGTTTCATTATTTTTGTTTTTTAAATCCTTTATATTAAGTTCGCTTGCTTGCTTGCTTGCGTGCTTGCGTGCTTGCTTGATTGCTTACGACCGTGCAATTTCCAAAATTTTACACTGTTTAGGAAAAACAAATTAAATATTTAATTACCAATTGCTTAATACTGGCAGACAATCATCTGACCCATAGGTGGCAGCCATCTCAAGCCAGAGGACGAGAGGACTCTAGCCGCCACGCATATACAGGATTTATAGTGAAAAACTTTGTTTTTACTGGTTATACTTATTTTTATAATAATTTTAATTAGGGCCGAGTTAAAGCGCACAGAAGGGGGGGGGGAGATTGGCATCAACAGCAAAACCACAACGACAACGACGCTGCAGTCAGCGTTTCGCCTTCTCACAAGACAAAGCGAACGGATGGAGAGATGCGTGTTGTGTGTCAAGACGCGTTGCCTTGGCTCGCGCGTGCCCCATTAGAACGCAACGGGCAGAGAGTGTCACGCGCCGTGCGTTCGAGCCTGTTACGCGGAATCACTGAACTTGTTGTTTTAAAACGAGCCCCCCCCCCCACCACCCTTCCTTTCCACCCTTACCCAAGCACAGGACAGTTCTCAAATAAATGAATGCGAAAAAAAAATTACCCTGTCGGTGAAAGCCACTTTCTCTCTCTCTCTCTCGCTGTGTCGCCCTCCGCTCACCCGGGGCTACTCACGCGAGCCCTGCGCGTCTGTGTGCGGAAAATGAACGCTCGTTAACTTGCAGCACAACAGTCAAGGGTGCTATCGTAATGAGTCCCGCATCACAGGGGGCTTGATGGGGGGGGGTGGTTAATGCGAATATTTCCGTTCGTTTAATTTGAGATTGTCCGCCGTGATTCAGTGCCCGGTGGAATCGGAGCGTTTTCTCAATGCTGTGAATGGAACGTTTCAAAGCCCACTGCTAGAATCTGTAAACAAACAAAAGAAATGGGTAAAGGTACAGCCCTGAAATTACTGTCTCACACCACCGCTGGGCTGCAGAAGGGCCTGAACTCGACGGAGCTTCAGAGAACCCAGTCTGCACGGTACGTGACCTGGTCTTCTTCCACGCTGGACACATGCGATGGAGGTGGGGGGAACAGCAGAGAGATTTTCATAAAACGTGCACCATTGTTTCAGCTGCCGAGACCGAATCTAACCTGGTGACCTACAGATGCTAACCAATACACCACGTATATTTGTATCATTTCAAAAACATGGTTATCCTAGCACTTATAAGAAAAAAAATAAGACATCTCTATTTTGAGGGTGCTTCAGTCAGTAAAGAGATTAAGTTATTTTGCAGATAACATTTGTTATCATCAACATAACGGACTATCTTTCCACGTAATCACCTCTACGCGAATAATTGATGTGCTCGTACATGCGATAAGAGGCTAATGGCTCTGTAATTCTTCCGGTCGGGTTTACGTCGCTTTTCGAAGAGGAAAATGAGCAAAGCATCGTTCCATGATTGAGGCACAGCATTTAATTTCTCTGTAAACATTTAGTAAATATGCTAGTTAATTATTCACCAATAACTGGTCCCGTTTATTTCATTTTGCCCACAATTATACATCTGGTCCAAGAGCTTTTGCTTTATACTCTGAAGGGCATTGTTTTTATTTATTTCGTGTAACATCTGGAACTTTCTCATTTTCATCGGAAAAAAAACTGTTTGATTCCAGGAAAATGTTAAGGGTTTTTTTTTTCTGTTGAGGTTGTGTAAAATACGGACATTAATTGTATGATCATATCTCTACTTGTGCGTTACGGCTCCATCTTTCTCGCTGTGAGAGTTACCATTTGTGAATTACCCCCCCCCCCCCCCCCATTGTTCTCTACGATGACGTCACTCATTGTTGTTTCTTGTTCTCTGATTACCTCCCCCACTCTTGTCGTAATCGTTTTACATCGAGTTGTGTGCATTTCAGTCTTTTGTTTACAATCTCTCTCGTCCTATATTTCCCTTTCTTCAACTTTCCTTTTGTGGTTTCAAATAATCGATTCTGTGTTTTTATGTTTTTACCTTCCCCCACTTTCACTGCACTATCCGTTACAAATGCTAATTAGTGTATTACTTAAAGCGGTCACATTTGATTTAATCATTTTCGTATCCAAATGTCACTTAGATTTAGTATGAAATCAGCTGCCTTTCTCACCTACATTTTTTGTGTTAACTATCTTGTTGTCGCCTGTAATATTTGCCCTCCTTTAGCATGTGTTGACGTCCAACTTGCATCACATTCGGTTCTTGCCATGGGACTGCCAAGGCGTGAGACTGGCCAGCATAGGGTATGAAATTGTCTCGTCTGGGCGTAACAGTTCAACAGAGGTGACTGAAGGGGCTTCTGCTGTCACAGTCTAATAGTCGCGTGATTGGTGAGTCACCAAGGAGGTAAGGTGATGCTGTCATATTTTTTTCTTGCAATTATAAACTACACTGTTTTTTTTCTTCATTTTACCAGGTAAGGCCTCACTGAGCTACATAGCTTTTTTCAGAAGCGACCTGACCACAAATGATAGCTCAACGAAGTGACTTATCACGTGGAAATGTATAGCAACCAAATATTAAATAAACGCACATTGATTCTAAATGTCGAGGGAAAACCCGGAGGACCCGGAGATAAATCTACACGACCATGGGGAGAACACGCAAACTCCAAAGATACAGACATCAGGGTCGGGATCGAACCCACGACCTCCTGTATACCAGGTGTAGTACTTAACATCTCACAACCGTGGCGCCCAGGAAAATCCAGGAACACTGGAAATCAACATCCTGAAGGTATTTCCAAGTTACTGGCGTGAGCCAGTCACAAATGTTCTAAATGTGCCAATCTCATAGTGAACGCCTGACCTTTCGGAACTCTGCTGGAGGACTGTATGAGATTTTCAGTGGGTTGAACAAGTCTTCAGTCGAAGAAACACATTCGGAACTCCATTTCCCAGGGCCACGCTGTCATATTTACCAGCGCTCTGATAAACCAGCAAGCAAAGGATGAGGGCTAATTCATTACGTAGCTATATTTTGGTCAATCATAGCACAATTTGACCCCTTTGCTGCCCTCTGCCGGCCCTTTAACCCAATTAGGACGGGCGCTCCACAGTTTGACAAGGCGCGCGAGGCCAAATCCCCGGAGCAATTCGCGTCTGCTAGTGCCCACCAAAATTGGTGACTTGACATGGGTTAGGACATGGGAGATAAGTGATGGCAAACGGCCACCCGCCTCCCGCCTTTCAATAGGGGAGTGACCCCTTGTGTGTCCTGTTTAAAATTCCATGGAACCGTCTGCGCCATAGCCCGTGACTCATCCTTACGCTAAGCACCTGCTGAAAATTTAGCTTGTGGGTGATTCCTACTTTGGAGAGCTGCTTTGGAATTACCGTCTTATTAATCTCGGTGACAATGACATTCAACGGTGCATTGTGGGGGGTCTCGAAGTTACGTTCACTTCACAGTTATCAAGAGTGTAAGGTGAACGTTGAATTTTGGATTTGACAACTTTCCAAACATGTAAGCACGGGGCCACTGGCTGATCTTTGCTTCTGGAAGAGTGTGATTCTAATACGAGCACAGTGTGGTTCCGATCATTCGAATGCGATTCTATTCCCAGCACCTCTGATGAGCGTGGTTGGGTACGTACGGTGCGAAGGAAGTCCAACATGCAGACGAAGCTCTACTTACACAGTAAAAGTCTTCTGCCAAAATAATTACTTGAACACTGATGTGTGTTAGTCGACTAACTGTGTGATATAAAGGCTGCGTTTGTGTTTGTGAATTTATCTCACTATAACTGACGTTTGTGGGGGCGTACGGGTAGCTTCTGCCATATTGCTGTGAGCCCTTGGCTGGCACGAACTGGATTTGGCGGATGTGGAGAATTGGCAGGACGTGGAGCCGAATGGCTTTTATCGTTGGTTGCTGAGTAGAGACTCAGAGACCCACAATGCCAATTGTCCAGCAACAAAATATCGCGAGTAGAAAGTACAATAGGTAAGTGAATGTATTTCTTGAATTCACCAAGATTGTTAAATACTTGGAAGGAAAAAAAAACAGGCGATTGGAGGGAATTCCAAAGTCGAACGGCACGAGTGAATACGCAGAAAGAGAAGTGTTTTTTTACCTGCAGTTTGGTGGTTGAATGCAATATGTTTGGGATAAAGAGCAGGCATTCTAGCAGAGCTAGTCCTCCACGTGGGTGGAGGAATCGATGAGTGAAGTTCACGGGGATAGTAACCATGGTAGTGGTAGTGATGGTAGAGTGATGGGGAGGTGGGCTGACAGCTGGTGAGCGGGGTTTGGTGATCTGCTTTCTCACGTGCACCTTCCAGGTTCGTGAGCATCCGGACATTATTCCGTGCTCGATTTCTTTTGCGTGTGATTTGCTCACCTGTCCCATTGTTTGCACTCATATCGTCTTTATCATTGTTGTTGCAAGTTTCTGACCCGCTCCTAGTGGAAATTTGTGGGGGGAAAGAGCTTCATAGCTCATCGGATTTCTCCAGAATATTTAAAGATTCTTGTTCTGAAGTTACCATCAAGATAACTACGGTGGTGCAACACAACACACTCTTCAGGGAATTCGATTGTATCGGTGGATGCAGTTTATTTTAATTGATAATGCATGTATGTTGAACTTATTTCGTGCTAATCGGAGGTGCAAGGGGGGAAGGACAACAAACTACCACAAAAAAGCAGTTCTAAAGAAATGAATTTTCAATCTAGATGATTTAACAATGCATAGTTCCAGTGGCTTCCTAATAAAGAACGTTCCAGACGGCCGCGGGATGTTCTATGGCGAGCCAAGATCCGCTGCGAGGATGACCAGAGTACGCGTGATGGTTTATGCTCCTTGACTAGATCAGAAAGGCATTGTGGTTCATAATAGAGGGGAGGGTTTTTTTTTTGGGTCAGATCGCGTAAATATTTAAATGTGTCGTTAAAACCCGCCACCACCCGACACAGCCAACTAGTAAGGGTTGTCACGTAAACAAAACGTGCCAATTCGTCACGAGTACAGCATCACCGGTGTGTTGGAGAGCCAAGCCACAACACTTACAATCCGAATACGACGTTTCGCCAGTAATTACAACTAGCTTCATCAGGCGACAGCCAGATTTGTGGAAAAGTCCACCGGTTTCGTTCCTTATATCGAGGCGTAGATGTGGTGACCACACTTCTGCGCTCATGCGCTAAGTGTGGAAGGGGGGTTTGATGAGCCAACGTACATTATGCATGCGCATTATGCGAGCCCTTTGATCTTGTCCTTGTGGTTCATTGTGGCGAGTACTTTGTCTGTAACGAGTGCGACCTTAAGACGCATTCGCTTGGTGACTAGAAGCCAATGCACCTGGCCGGCCACTGGACGGGCATGGTGGGATCTTGCAGGTCCCGTCGCGAGACACGCGCCGAATGAGTTTTCTCCACGCTGCAGCTCAATGCATGGACGAATGGAACCGCATTACAAAAAATATAATAAGCGTTTCCTTATTTCCATTCTTTATTGTGACTCGGGGCTGAGGCATTGCTGTGGTCATACCTCGGTTGGCCATTGGCAGCGTTTAAGACAAAGTGTCGTAAGGAGCGGTGTTTTTTTTTTGTGTGCACGCCGTACAATAGCGTTTTTTTTTGTATGCTGATTTGAAAAAAAAAATTTAGTGCCGAACGCTTTAGCAACAGACCATCGCCGAGGGGCATTCAAAGCAAGGATAAATGACAAATTATTTGCGCGAGAGAGCACGGAAAGTGCGGGTCGCGCTCGAAGTTTATGGAAGAGACTTCACAAACGTGCCACTGTCACACGACGGACGCTACTTCTGCCCGAGGGAGACAAATGGCCGTGCGGAAAGGCGGCACAAACATGAAAATACATTCTTACCGCCTTCATTTTTCTCACGTGATGTATTTGTTAAATTGGTGAAAAAAGCAATACAAGTTTGAGTATAACCAGCGGTTGATGGCCAATGGTGAAGAATAATAATCATGCTGTCGTGGAAAACTCAACACATTTGTCAACATCGCTGTGGCTTGAAAAAGGGAAAAAAATTATAGTAGGTGACGTTTTAGGCGATGGCCCTTTTTCATAACAAATATTAATAATGATGAAAATGGTGTTAACATTTATTTTAAATTCACGGTGAAGAAGGGCGATTGCACAACACGTTGCTTATTTCTATATTTCCTTTTTAAGGCCGCAAGTGTCATTGACGAATCTTGTTTTTGTTTTATTTATTGAAATCTAAAACGAAACTATTTTTATTTTACCAGGTACGGCCCACCGGGCTATATATTTCTAATTTTCAGAAGCGACCTGGCCACACATGATAGCGCAATGACGCGGCTCGTCATGTGGAAATTTATCGCAGCGAAATACTCAATGATGTATTTTTTTAAACGTGGACGGGAAAACAGGAAGGACCCGGGGAGAGAGACATACAAACTACAAATTTACAGCAGCAGGCGTCAGGGTTGAGGATCGAACCCACGAACTCCTGTATACCAGGCGAGGGAGTTAACATCTTTCCACCGCGACGCCCCTGTTCATCACTACCAACGGGGTAGCAGCACCAAAGAATACGAATAACGGCGCAGCAACGCAGCCAAGGAATGCAACGCATCCGATGGGACGTCAAACCGAGGAGATGGAGCGGTGACGTCAGTTTATGTGCATGTTCTATGTGAATTATAGCATCGCAAAATTGTAACAGGTGATGGTGGCTTGGTGAAGCCTTCATCTAGCAGTGGATTGACCATGGCTGATGATGATGATATCATGTAGTTGATAATTTTGTAAACCATATTTTTCAATTACTATTAAATATTGCTCAAGGAAAACAATATGCTTTTTGAAAACTTGCCAACAAACTCGTGGAATCTTTACCAAACATACCAAAAATACAAATATCCGTTGACCAAATGTGTCCATAGTGGTGGTGGTGCAGTAAGTATTGAGATGCACCTGGCGGTCTGAGTTTAATGTCAGTGGTGAGTGATATCGAACTGGTTCTGGGACCCCACGCTTCCCAAACCTGCACTGATCAGTGTGGTGGCATACAGTCAATCAACCCCCAATGGCTGGCACGATCTTCTTCCAGCAGTTCAAGTTCAAGTTAATTATTTGGTATAGCCCTGTGAGCCATTCGGCTCTTGAATCGGGTGCAACCGCAACAAACAAAAAAACGTGAACAAAAAACATCTGAAAGTGACTATGTGACTAAGTGCAAACAGAAATCCAAGAAAAGACAGCAAAACATTGCAGAAAAAAATCACCGTACACCAACGCTGTGTGCAAAAATCCCAGTGGGATGCAAGTCAAACAACAACAACAACAACCACAAGACAACTTAGATTAAGGCCATCAGTCTAACTCTGTACTACAACAAACAAACATGGCTAAACCAATATACTTTTCGAAATCACCAAAATAAAGGCATGAAAGCAATGAAACAGTGATCAAAGGAACTGTGACGGAATTTGCAAAGGATTAGAAACTATTATTTGGGTTCCACGGTAGTCGCCCTATGAAGAATCGAAGAGTTCAGGTCACGGTCAGGAGAGATAAGCATGGTGGCAGCAGCACCTGGGCAGAGATGGATGCCGACTCATGGGTGGGCCTTCATCCAGCAATGGATAGACCATGGCTGATGATAACTATTACAATGGTGGTACAGAAGCCATGCAGTCTGGCAAAGAATTGTCCTCTTTGAGAACTCCCTGAGTCAGCAGAGCCTCACATCACACTAAGACATCACCACGCAATTACGCGTGGGGTCACTTCAAACGACCGCTGATGCCCAAATATAGACAGCGCCCTCCCGTGCTCTGTAAAGAGAGATTGGCCGTGTGTCATTCATATGATGTTTATTTATAGTCCTGAGAAACTGCGCCGGGTGAAATTAATTTCAAACAAATTCATATGCATGGCAGGTTTGAATTTTTCAAAACAAACTAGTTCGTTTATTACATTATTTACATATTATTTAGCAAAACACAAAAACAGGTTTCAATTCTTTCACCATTCTCTGCCCTTCCTTGGGACACATTTGACATTTTTCAGGATGATCGCAAGGCTCAGCGTGCTGACATTAACGCAGAGTTTCACTCGTATTTTTAATTACCCTGCATCTATGAACACATCCGACTTGCAGTCAGTCTACTTATATCTAATCAACAACAACAAAGATGATGTACAAGACTTACAATTTTAAAACAGCTACATGAGCGGCTTAGACGCATTCTAATTTCAATAAGTTTTTTTTTACATCGCAGTGGTGGCTATGCTGCATGTGTCCTGTAATCCAGGACTGTGAAGGTGGCGGCGAGGATTGGTGGATCGTACAAACGTTCAGAAACGCCCTTCCAGTGCGTGTCGAGAAGGTGCCATACCCCGGCTCGCCTGGAGGACAGCAAGTGGACAAATCGCCACCTCTTCTTGGTTCTTTCGGTAAAGTCACGTAGAAGGGAAATAATAAAATAATAAAAATAAAACATAATAAAATAATTCTCACGACGTTTCGGCCAGACCTGGTCTTCACCTGAGGACGGCGGCTTGCGTTGTGGCCGAAACGTCGTGAGAATTATTTTATTATGTTTGATTTTTATTATTTTATTATTTCCATTCTACGTGATTTGACCGAAAAAACCAAGAAGATGAATCCCTGCAGTCACGAAAGCTTTAAATCGATATTTAATCGCCACCTGTTTCCACATGTACGGGGGATAGAGTGTTGCCCCCTCGTGCTTGTATCATCTTATAATAAAACCCAATAAAGTAGGACCCTCGTGCAACATGGATAATGACCGGTGGGCGAGAATAATAACAGTGGCAAGTCAACAGATGCGACAAGTCTGAGAGGACATCCACTTTGGAGATGGACCGATGACATTTGCTCGTGTGCAGGTGCTGGTGGACCCTTACACTGCAGCATCGTGAGAGACGTTGGCAGCTTGGGGAGGCCCTTCATCCAGCAGTGGATAAACAAACAATTAAACCAAATAATTTTTATTTAACCAAGTAAGGCCCACTGAGGTCTGTAGTTCTTTTTCAGAAGCAACGTGGCCACAAATGACAGCTCAACGAAGTGGCTTACCACGTGGAAATGTATAGCAGCCAACGACCCTGAACGCGTGATGTTGATGCTAAATGTGGAGGGGAAAGCCGAAAGATCCCGAGGAAAAATCCACGCGACTACGGGGAGAGAGACACGCAAACTCCAAATGTACTGCAAGGCGTCAGGGTCGGAATCGAACCCACGACCTCCTGTATACGAGGCGAGCAAGTTAACATCTCGCCACCGTGGCTGCTGCTGCTGCTGCTGATGATGATGATGAATACGGTTGAACGAAAATATATTTTCTTTGGGTGAGGTGGGGAAAAGACAAAACAAGGTCATGAGTCACTCGGCATTGGAGGAGCCAGTGCCGACCTCCTGTTTGCATTCTCGACCCGGTGCTTGAACGAGACGTCTCTCTGAGTTTGCATCAACCAATGCTCGTCGGGGACAACGTCTAAAAGCCCCCAGGTCTCGACGGTCAGGGCCAGCTGGAAGCTTGCAGGACGAGAAAGCCTCACTCTCTTTTTAAGTGTCCTTATCTTTGAAACCTCAAAAGATCCGACCCCCCCCCCCCCCGTTCCCCCCAACTCACCCTGCGATATTAAAGTCGCAGTGTTTGTCATGCTGCTTCTTGACGCACTGCGCACTCGCAGTTCAGGGGAGCTATGCCGCTCTGCTCTATATTCTTGGTTCTTTCGGTAAAGTCACGTCGAAGAGAAACAATAAAATAATAAAAATATAAAACAAAACAATTCTCACGACGTTTCGACTGCAACACAAACAATCATCATCCGGTGTGAAATCCACACACCTGATGATGATTGCTGTGGATTTCACATTTTATTGTTATATATTTTTATTATTTTATTGTTTCCCCTCTACGTGACTTTACCGAAATAACCAAGAATATGAATCCCTGCAGTCACGAAAGCTTTAAATCAAAAATTCGTTCTACTCTAGTTTAGGAGGCAGGAGGGAGGGAAAAAAGGGCCTCTTCCTTTGAGCCTGATTTATGCAAGTTGTATTTTATTTCGTGCTCAGATTTAAATCTCCACCTTCTTCTTCTCCCACGCACGTGTCCGCTGTCCTTGCCAACCATCTCCACGCTGCCCTGTCCTGCGTCATCTTTCTTCTCGCTCCTCGAGCCACCGTGTCCCATCGCCCCACATCGCCCCCCCCCCGCCCCCCCACATCGCCCCCCCCCCCCGCCTTCCTCTCCATCTCTTTCCTTCCGCTTGCATCACTTGCCACCTTCTGACCCACATCATTTTCCTGTTGTCTCTCCACATGACCAAACCACACCGATCTTTTTTCTCTCTCTCGCATCTTCTCTGTGTTTTCTACCACCTTGAGTCTTCCTCTCGCTTCTTAATTTCTCACCCCCCTGTCCTCCCCCTGTCCTTTCCTTCCATGTTAAACCCAACAAACACCGCCACATCCTCATCTCCGTGACTGCCATAGCTTTGTCCTCCCTCTTCCTTGTGCCCCAGCACTCGGCCCCACACAACAGCACCGGCCTAACCACCGTCAAATTTAAATCTATTTTTGTATAATTTCATGAAAACATGAGAGCTGAGAATGGATGCGACATTTTCGCGTCGGCAGGAGGGTGGCGGATGAAGTATTCAGTCTTACGTTTTTTTTATTGGCGGTTTGTGCTTAGTGGATGGGGTTGGGAGGGCGTCTAGTGAATGTTGCCTCCCATGCCCTTCCCCGACCGCCACTATTCTCTCCATCCACGATATAGCCAGAGCCGAATATTTCATCCAGAAAGGAACAACTCCGCAAAAAAAAAAGAGAGAGGGAGATTTGCAGGATTGCTACGGACGTCCAGGCACGGCCCTAAATTACTATGTGGAAGCACATTTCAGCGTCAAATTTATGTACTATGCATACGTTTTACCCAAAAATATACGCGTGATTTATTCGCATTTATACTCAAGGGAGTGACGCGGCTTTCCACCCCCCCCCCCCCGCGCATTTTAAATTCTTCACGCCAGGTGCGTCGTCTGCCGTGTGGGAGCCGGATTAATGAAGCGCTCACTCACCCAACAATTTCAGCTTCGTCGGCCGACAAACCAACCGGAGATTTAAACATTTTTTTTTTTTGGTAAGGTTTGGTGGGTAGTATCTGCGCCGCAACCCCCCGCGTTACAACGCAATCGCTCAACTTTACCAGGATCAATATAGACAAGTTATTGAATTTCAGATGTGCATACTGTGTGCAATATTTTGTGGCTATGCTGTGCGTGGTGGGGCGGGTAAAGCTGCAGCCCTGCGGAATCAGAATCTTCATTTATACTGGAGGAATCCGATGAGCTATGAAGCTCTTTTTGACATATGTCCACGGCAATTACATGCCCCAGCCGCAGCTGGCAGAAGGGTCTCCACTGGAGAGATTTTAATGAACCCAATCTAAAGGCGAATTTCTACATTGACAAATATCTTGGCAGAGGTGGGAATACCCACGCTTTACGCCGCCGTAACGCGACGTGCCAATCAACCAACCGCTATATGTGGTGAGAGCTTATATATGTATGTTTATATTGGGTTGTGGCCGAAATGTTTGGAGCAAATAATGCAAATAATATGCAAGCTCTCGTATTAATTTTAAATCCAGTAAATCCGTGTAATTTATGAGTTTGTTCTTTCATAAATATATAAAGATAATGAAATTGGTCTCAAATTATAATGGTGTGGTTGTATAATTAGTTTTAAAAGTCTAAGAACATCTTGACTATACCGAATATATTATTTTTCAGTAGAAGGGGAAATGCATATGATGATAACAGTCATTAGTCCAATAGTCATTAAATAAAGAGTTGCCAATTAATGTACCCATTATAGACAATTCTAAATATATACACATACACACTCTCTATATGATATCAAATTAATTATTGACGTATAGATACATTCATTTTAATTACTGTACAAAAATATATCACATTCAGTATACATATATACCACGTTTGAAATTGCATATTAATAAAATATATAGTTCAGTATATCCAACGTATGCAATTAACAGATAACCCTAACATAAAATGTATTGCTTTCGGGAGAGAAAAAAATAATCCAGCTTAAATATTTTCCCTTTTATCATCGGGACCAAGAGAGCGAATCTCTGCTTGGCAACGCTCACGTATAAGGATATATACATTCTACGAGGCTGACAGCATCAGTAATGAGGTTCCAATTTGTCTGAAGGGTCACGGGGGCGCGTGTTGCTGGCTTTGCAAAGCCCCATTCCACACGCGGGGGTTGTGGGGGGGGTCGCGTGGGTCACGCACCGCGCCCCGGGCTTTTTGCCGGTTGACGCGGAGAAACCACGGCCCCCGTGAGACCCTTGAGGCGATGCCTCGGCGTTGTCCGCGCAATCGGTACCCCCGCGTGGGGGAAAAAAGGAAAATAATAAATCTCACAGGGATAGCGAGCCGGCACCGGCTCACGGCTTCGTGGTCTCTGGGTTAGGTTAACTTTGAATTGAATATAAAAAAAAATTAGATTGAAAGCCTGCTTAACCTCTGAACCCCAAAAATCCCATGAATGCAGCGATTACATTAAAACGAAGCAGCGATTTGAGAATGTTTCTTTTAGGGGGGGTGGCAGCAGCTGCTCCGTTACCTGCGGCATCAACTTGATGGTCACTGCAACCCTCGGATCGGTGACAGAGAAATTATCTTGCAAACAAAACACACGAGCCCACCTTTTATTTCACAACTGTGAGGGCCTGGTAGGGCCTCTCGCTATTCGGGCTCGCGAACACAGCTTCGTCAGCCTTGATCAATCCGCTGCTGGATGAAGGCCATCGTCATCTCTCGCGATCATGCGATGTAATGCAATGCAACGCAGAGTTGTGTGTATAATGTATATACACATATATATATAAACTTGAGGGCTAATTATATATGAATCATGCAGCTAACTGTATGGATTCTTAATTAATATTTATGTTTCTAATTAAATCTGAATGGCTGCACTGCATATGGCATTTACGCACAACCTTTGTACTATGCTCGGCTATCACGCAGTGTTTAAATGCATTGTGTTATACTCACTTGCATATGACAAGAGGCTCATATACAAGCTCATTATGTGTTTATGGGTCTCCACAGCGTATGTATATGAATGATAGAATGGGCAAGTTTATGTGCTCTTAATGGATGGCCTTCTATTTTCTCACACAAAAACGTTATCCGACGCCCCACATTGTACGGAAAGAGGCCTGCATATTAAACCTTGCGGAGGTGTTAATAGACATTGAAAGTCGGCGTCTCTGCATTTTAAAAAGAACACACAGCCGGCTTGGAATTTTACTAGATTTGTCGAAAATCATTTGTAATGCAGCTCGGAGATAAGAGGCAGGCTGAAGGTGTTCGCAAAAGATTGTCGGACTGAGCGGTCATACTTGAGGTTATTTCCTTTATTAGTGTCCACTGTGTCAGAAGTGTAATTTTGCATGGTGGGTATGGTCTGCCCTGTTCATCAATCCATTTCTGTGCAAAATCTCATTTCATTTTTTTCACAGCAATGACATTTATTATCTGACAAAATGCACAGAATGTACAAAATGGCCTTTAGTCTGCCACAAAATGTATTCAATAATGGCATACATCCATTTAGCACTTTTCATGCTTTTATTCTTATTTCTTTATCTTGGTCACAAAAATTGCACGTCCTGAATTCAAGCACATTTGGCGTCTGACAAGCAAGAATTTCACGAACATGAATAACATCCCGCGGACCACGAACAGCCAAATAGCACTACAAATTATATTGCCTGCGTTCATTTCTCTCGATGCGTATTCGAGGTGAATTATTGAAGTGGGGGAAAGACAGTGATTCACTTCTGTTTGTTGCAATTCAGCTCTTTGAGGGTTCGCTTTCGAAAAGTTTCACTCCCCGCGCTAGAAGCTTCTTCAGGAACTGACTTAGCCGGCCATCGTGCTGAACAGCCTCTGGTACCGACCAGACAAAACGCCGAAGAGCTCAACAGCACAACTGTAATGGGTTCAATGTAGGCGTGCACACTTCTTGGGAGGCAACACTCATTTATTAATGAACACAACGGTTACTCAACAGTTACTCTACACATAGGGTGGTGACCACCGACCTACCCTAGCTAACACACACACACGTGTCTCTTAGCTATTCCAGCGTGACCCAGCCAGGTGGCTGCTGGCAGTCCGCTCACTGGAGGCCTTCTCTTCTTGGCATCTTCACGAGGCGTCTTCATTCTTCGCAGGAACAGCCCAGAACCTCCTGAGGAGGAGGCTGCTTATATGGGCCCCAGCCTGGCCACGCCTCCCTTCGAGCACCCTCTCGAAGCCCCCCCCCCCCTGCTGTCCACGTGCCCCCCGAGGTCCCCCTGGACCCCCGGCCCCCACTGGGATCCGGTCACGCGTCCAGCAACGGCCCGTACGTCATTCCCGCCTCCAGCCGGGATGACGTCATGTGCGTGTGTAGACCCACATATTAGTAACGCTCCCGGCACAGTGACGTCATACGTGTGCACACAGTAATGATACCACAATCACTACACAACCACTAAAACCTCCGCGGTGACATTTAAATTATTTTGATGTTGAGGGATGCTCTAGCTTGTTGGTGGTCCTGAGGCAGGTGTGAAAATTCCAAATTTCAGTGACGGGAAGACTTCTCCCTCTGAAGCAATCCTTGTTCGCTTCCCAAAAAAAACGTGACACTCATTTTTAAATCCTTTATATTAAGTTCGCTTGCTTGCTGAGGACCGTGCAAATCTTTCGGTCGTTTTTTAACCCACTTCCCGTGATCCAATCGAGCTGACATTTTCCACACAGACTCGTTGTGCGTGACAATTAATGTTCGTGAAATTTTTTTTCCAAAATGTTACACTTTTTAGGACAAAAATATTATATTTAATTACCAATTGCTTAATGGTGCAATGCAATCATCTGACCCATAGGTGGCAGCCATCTCAAGCCAGAGTTCTCACGACGGTGATAGGTTAAATCGATGCCTAAGCGGGGGGGGAGGGGGTTGAACTCACGAGTGGGTGCCCTACTGGCGAACTTCTCTCATCTACGCTGTGTTCAACCACCACACTGCAGGTCAAAAATCACTTCTCTTTCTGCTGTCTTCCTCGCGCTGCTTGACTCTGAAATTACCTCCCATCGTCTTATTTTTCCCACGTAATTAAAAATAGAAAACAATGGCAGTGCCACTCAAACGGCTGGCACACAAGCCATATTACTCTGCACATAATATTGTCATTGATCAGCGTAATTGATGGCAATATAACAATAACACGTTAGATCAGTGATTTTTTTGGGTAAATAAAACGTTTACCAGAGACACTCTTTGGTTCTTTCGGTAAAGTCACCTCGGTAGAAAAATAATAAATCACGACGTTTCGATCGCAACACAAGCAATCGTCATCAGGTGGGACAACCACAGCAAGAACAAAAACTGCTGTTTTACTTACGTGACTTTACCGAAAGAACCAAAGATTATGGATTCCTGCAGTCACGAAAGCTTCAAATCAAGATTTTTACCAGAGATGTTTTATTACTGCTGTTGGGAAACAAATGCCCTTTTCGAAGGCTCTGCCCGTCGTTTGATACGACCTTCACAAAATAAAATCTGAATAGTTTTTTCCACAATTATTGTTTCGTGCGCTTTTTGTAGAATTTTTCCATCTTGAGATGTTTCCATTGTCAGTGAACGCACGATGAGTCACGATTTGTATTTGGGTTTCAAACAGCCGACAAAAGTGAGAATATAGCACAATACCATGTCGTGATGTTGTTGGTTGGATCTTAAAATAATACAAGATCCTTTTTTTCCACCAAGCACAATGCCAAACCCTCGTCTTGCTCAGTGGGGTGTTTGTGTGCATTCATATTGGCGTTCCGTGTCAACATATTTGGAAAACATTTGTCTTATTTTTCAGAAATCAATAGCAATTTGTCATTAATGTCTCCATTTATAAAATTAGGCTAAAACTAATGGTTGCAAAACCAACAGAACACACCTGCGGGGAATTGTTAAAGAGGAAACTAGAATGAAGGGCATTTATCATTGAAACTTGAAATAATTAATGGTGTTTTCATCCAGTGAATACATGCTATGAAGCTTGAATATAAATTGGCAGTCAACATTGGTAGCTAGCAAGCAGATGGCACCATTAACCCTTTTGCCCACAGTTCCATAAAATCGAATGTAATAATCATTCCTGAGGCAACCGCCTTTAATGTGTCTTTCCTACGGCATCCATGTTAACATGGAGCTAATTTAGGCGTGGCAGCAAATCTTACAGAATCTCCTTAGATCTCCCCGCTCAAGTTGACCTCCAGATTCCTGGTCCCGAGTTTTTTTTGCGACGGAAGTTTTGCCTTTTGTTGCTGTGTTCTCCCCCCAACGAATGGCAGCTTAGGCACGGAGCGAGTGCAAAAGGTAAAATGGCCAATCAGCCACTTTGTTAAGTGGGAGATGCCCATGTTTGACCCAGAACGCTAATGCTCACAAGCCCATTACCGAGGGGTTAACCAGGCATCGTCAGCCGGGTCATCACAGTAAACCTCTATGGTGCAACTCTGATTAAATATTCATCTGGCTGCAAGCATAAGTCTTTTGATCAAACCTCGTCAGGATCTGTACCACGAATTTTTATTCCATTCTCCATTCCATCTAAACTTGAAGACCCTTTACGGGCGTGGGGTGTTTTTTTAATCGCCCTCAGATTTCACTTTGCAGATGTGGCACGATATGAAGGGAAGTGCCACAAAGCTCACACCTACATTGCCAACGCGCGCCTTCGGGCTCGCCTGATCTTCGTTGTACTCGAGTTGTCTACCTTTTATCTTTCTTTGGATTATCGTTGGATTTTTGTTGGGGCGCTTTTAAATTGCTGCGATTGTCTCCCCCCCCATCCCCCCCCATTATTCCTGAAGGTGAATGAAATACGACCACCTACTCCATCGCCACGTCTTTTTTTGTTGTTTCATTAGTCTGCTTTTAATCGCCACGGTGGCGAGATGTTAACTACCTCACCTGGTATACAGGAGGTCGTGGGTTCGATTCCGACCCTGACGCCCGCTGTATATTTGGAGTTTGCGTGTCTCTCTCCCCGTGGTCGCGTGGATTTTTCTCCGTCTCCTCCGTTTAATTCCCCTCCAACAGTTATAACCGTGCGTTCACGGTTATTTGGCTGCTATAAATGTCCACGTGATAATAAGCCACTTCGTTGAGCTATCATTTGTGATTGCCCGGTCGCTTCTGAAAAAAAAAAAGCTCCACAACTCAGTGGGGCCTTACCCGCTACAATAAAAATCGTAATCGTTTTTTTTTGTTCGGCATGACCTCCTGCTAAGGGGTGAAGACCGCTCATCGCGAACAAAGAAGAGCAGGCGTCTGCACGAACAACTTCCGTGGGCGCAAGGTGTGTGTGCCGCTTCTGAAACGCGAGAACAAAGGGATGAAGGGGGGAGAGGGCAAGCCAATACACGAACGCGAACAAAGCAACAGCGTAAACGAGGTGGGTTGGGGGGGGGGGGCTTTGAGTGGATGTTGAAGGGGCGGAGCCGGTTGCAGAGGTGCCGTGAAGGGGAGGGAGGGCGTCATCTGGTGCAGTGGAAGATCTGCGCTTGAGAGGGGGTATGGAGGCTGTGTAATTGCTGCGGGCATGGTGAATGTCTCTTCCCCCCCCCCCCCCCCCCCCCGTCGTTACTGCCCCCCTTACGGCCGCAACGTGCACCCGACGCCTGCTCTGCAGAGGGCGATATGGGTACGCGCAATAAAGGTTAGGGGGCCGTCCATAAATGACGTCACGCGATTTTGGACGATTTTTGACACCCCCCCCCCCCCTCGTCACACGGCGTCACAAAAAGTCAGACCCCTCCTCAAATGACGTCACAAAGCTCTGCCCCCTCCTCCCAAAACCATATTTACATTTTGAAAATAAAAGATGCTTCAAATCGCTTCAAACTATTGTCATTGTAGAGCGTATTTAATGTGGCGCTGCACTCTGATGTTGTAGGAGTGTTGTTATAACAATTAGTGTTGTTATAACAATTCTATATTTATTTAAAGTTGCGCATTTTGATGTGACGTCCGATTTCTCACCCCCCCCCCTCTCTTCACACATTGTCACAAATGTCTGACCCCCCCCCCCACCCTAGGTGCGTGACGTCATTTATGGACGGTCACGTGCAGGATGTGTGTCCCGGTTCTTTACCTCTTTGTGTTGTTGCTAACAAAAATATAAATGAAACCATTTTTAATTGCAATCGCAGTGAAAAAAAATGACAATCTGCCTGAAATGTACATGTTAGCTGTAGAGTGTGGCATTGATGTTGTGTCTCTCATTCAGAAGTGTGTGCGTGTGTTTGAGCGGTGCAAAAGCTATTAAAATGGCCTGGAGTTGGTAAAAAATGACGAAGATATGAAAACAAATGTCCCGAAATTGTGGCATTCTTGTCCTACAAAAAATGATGTTTTCCTTTTGGCAATGGGGCATCACGGCACCGATGGGACAAATGCGGATGTGAAGCCGGGGTCAGTTCCATTATCGCGTTCAGAAAATTATAAAGTGAAGTGAATGAAACTGCAGGTTAACCTCGAATGACCCTCGTCACAAAGGGCGAGGTGTAAGGTAGCCCAAACCTCCCCACCGCCTGCGGCACCCCTTCACCTCACCTATGATTGACAGTACAATTTATACAATACAATTTGGAATACAATGCAATTTGGATTCATACAGCGTCCAAATGTGACCGCATCATAGAACGCTTTAGAAAGGCAGTTTGCATATTTATTTTACGTCGAGGCAGTCAGATGCTGTGTGGGGGGGGGGATGTGGGGGAGGAAGGTCTTGAGCCTGCATTCGAACAGAGACAGGGAGTCGACAGCACAGATGACTGAGTGAACAGGAGTTCTAGACCATGGGGAGGCGGAGGGACTTACCCAGATGACTGAGTGAAGAGGAGTTCTAGACCATGGGGAGGTGGAGGGACTTACCCAGATGACTGAGTGAAGAGGAGTTCTAGACCATGGGGAGGTGGAGGTACTTACCCAGATGACTGAGTGAAGAGGAGTTCTAGACCATGGGGAGGCGGAGGGACTTACCCAGATGACTGAGTGAAGAGGAGTTCTAGACCATGGGGAGGCGGAGGGACTTACCCAGATGACTGAGTGAAGAGGAGTTCTAGACCATGGGGAGGTGGAGGTACTTACCCAGATGACTGAGTGAAGAGGAGTTCTAGACCATGGGAAGGTGGAGGGACTTACCCAGATGACTGAGTGAAGAGGAGTTCTAGACCATTCGGAGACGGAGGGACTTACCCAGATGACTGAGTGAAGAGGAGTTCCAGACCATGGGGAATGGGGAGGCGGAGGGACTTACCCAGATGACTGAGTGAAGAGGAGTTCTAGACCATGGGAAGGTGGAGGGACTTACCCAGATGACTGAGTGAAGAGGAGTTCTAGACCATGGGAAGGCGGAGGGACTTACCCAGATGACTGAGTGGAGGGGAGTTCTAGACCATGGGGAGGCGGAGGGACTTACCCAGATGACTGAGTGAAGAGGAGTTCTAGACCATGGGGAGGCGGAGGGACTTACCCAGATGACTGAGTGAAGAGGAGTCTTGACCTTGGGGAGGCGGAGGGACTTACCCAGATGACTGAGTGAAGAGGAGTCTTGACCATGGGGAGGCGGAGGGACTTACCCAGATGACTGAGTGAAGAGGAGTTCTCGACAATCCAGTCTGGATTTGCGTCATGACCTCATCAGTCACAGCAACAACAGCAAAAATAAACAAAGTTTACACGTTTCTTTTCAGCCTTCCCGCAACCACAAAGCCTCACCACAGACCTTATTCGGTCCATTTTTTGCTCTTAAAGATTACAGCATCGTGCGGAGGGAGGCCGCTCGAGGAGGAGATGGAGAAGGAAGGGTATGGGGGTGGGGTGTAATGGATGTTGAAGGATGGCCGGAGAGATGGGATTGGAGATGTAACAACAAGGGAGAAGAGAGGCTGTTTGCAACCAAAAACCCTCGGCCGTAATCTTGTGGAGGTGATGCCGTAACTGTGTCAGCGTGCCACGCTCCCGATCTTTAACCACGGCAATGGAGGTGATGGAGCGCAGGCGTTAGTCGTTAGCGCCATTGCGCTTATGAACCCCGTGACCCGAATTTGATTCCCGGCTCGGGATAAAATCAGCGGCGAGTGATATCCGAACCGGTCCTGGGACGCAACGCCCACGGCTGCTGGTCATCGACACGTGCTGACCTGCGCCGACACGGAGGTGGCGATTCGGTAATTTAGTTTCAAAAGCCAAAGTGATTTCCTGCTCAACCCAGCACTGAGGTGCGGTGCCGGATTAAGCTAGTGGGGGCCTGTAGAATGTGTTATAAAGGGGCCATATACATTTTAAAACAACACAAATATTAAAACAGACATTTTTTACTTGCATAGTAAAGTAATTGTTTTTTTTCATACAGACAGATAATAAGACAAATGGCTACCCTGAAACACCCAGTCGTTCATAAAAGTTGAAGGCGGTATAGTACTATAGTAATAGAGCAAGACCAAATCACTGAACCGGAATTGATAGCTTGAAAGCATTTAGCGCGGGGCCCTTGAAAGTGCGGGGCCCGTAGCTGCTACATATGTAGTAGCTACTTGTGTAGCTACTTGTGTAGCTACTACATATGTAGCTGCTACATATGTAGTAGCTACTTGTGTAGCTACTTGTGTAGCTACTACATATGTAGCTGCTACATATGTAGTAGCTACTTGTGTAGCTACTACATATGTAGCTACTTTTGCTACGAATTTTGACCCCCCCCCCCCTCCCCACTCGTGACACGGCGTCACAAAAAGTCAGACCCCCCCTCAAATATGACGTCACAAAGCTCTGCACGCCCCCTCCCCCAAAACCATATTTCCATTTTGAATATAAAACATGCTTCAAATCGCTTTAAACTATTGTAATTGTAGTGCGTATTTAATGTGGCGCTGCACTCTGATGTTGTAGGAGTGTTGTTATAACAATTAGTGTTGTTATAACAATTATAGATTTATTTAAAGTTGCGCATTTTGATGCGACGTCACATTTCTCACACCCCCCCCGCCCTCGTCACACAGTCACAAAAATCTAACCCCCTCCCCCCCTAGGTGCGTGACGTCATTTATGGACGGCCCCTTAAGTCTCACGCGCTATAAACCCGGCGACCTCGGTCCGATTTCCAGTCACGGCTAACATCAATGGCGAGTGATATTTGAAGCGGTGACCCCCCCAAACCCCCCACCCACCACCTCCACCTTTCCCACCGTTTACTAACCCAACAATGACCAGAATGGTGAAGTATGGTCAAATGACCCCCATGACCAACACGAGCGTCGAGAGGCTGTTCATCTAAGCAGTGTATTCACAAAGGGCTGCAAATTAATTATTATATTAAAACTGCACCGCTGGCAAACTCTCCACAGCCTGCATAAGGTTGCCACCAGCTGGTTGATGCATACAATGACATGTGGCAGAACCACCGCAAGGCAAAACATGCTTCAAAACAACATTGTTAATTACTCTCGGGATGACCTATGGTCTTTTGTAATTCTCGCGATCACGCCGACAAAATCCAGCTTCTGTATCGCCCAGGTGTAGTTTCTGCACCTAGAGCCATTGCATTGGCTCACGTTGTGAATTGCAATGCAACTGCAAAACAAACACCGAGCTTGTTTGTTTTCAGGCTGCGCTGTATGTTGCACTTCTTTCGCACCTTCTTGGTACTTTCGGTAAAGTCACGTAGAAGGGGAGTAATAAAATAATAAAAATAAAACATAATAATTTTTTTATTTTTTATGTTTTCTTTTTATTATTTTATTACTTCCCTTCTACGTGAGTTTACCGAAAGAACCAAGAAGTTGAATCCCTGCAGTCACTAAAGCTTTAAATCGAAATTTATTTCGCACCGTACGTAGCCAACCGTGCACATCGGTGTTGCGTTTCTGTTCGGCGCGATCTCCGATGTTTCTCTCCCAGCACGTCAGACAGCCCCGCACGTTTTACTCCACGCCACGGGAGCAAAACGTCGGACTTCGCGCCGAACGACATGCGGCACAAGCTGAACACACATCGGACAGATGTATAATTACAACGCGGTGCTGTGATTCTTGTGTCCGCTACGTGTCCGCAGATTTGAGGCACGCATCCTTTGCAATGATGTGAATTTATGTGCCCCTGCACCAGAGGTCGCAACCGGGTACCCGATACCCGTACCCTACCCGATACCCGGCTACCCGTACCCGGTCAGGTACGGGTACGGGTAGCCGTTTGCGACCCTGGTGCGGCCAGGTACGGGTAAAGAATCAAAACCCGTTTGCGACCTCAGCCTTGCACTGAGATGAACTTATATACTTTATTTATTTATTAAAGGGGCACCACGGGGGTGAGATATTACTGCCATTCTTCCCCCCCCCCCCCCATTATTCATGCAATGAATTAAATACGACCGCCTACTCCATCGCCACGTCTTTTTTGTTGTTGTATCATTGTTCTGCTTTTAATCGCCACGGTCGGGGGTTCGATCCCGACCCTGACGCCCGCTGTATATTTGGAGTTTGCATGTTCTACCCGTGGTCGGGTGGATATTTTCTCCGGGTCCTGTTTTTTTCCCCCTCCACATTTAAAAATATGCATTGAGATTATTTTGATTTGGTGCAATAAATGTCCAAATGATGGGCCACTTTATTGAGCTGTCATTTGTGGCCAGGTTGCTTCTAAAAAAATAAGTTAATGCCTCGGTGGGCTTTGCCTGGTAGGATGGGGATGGTTTATTTTGACGTATTTGGGTGATTTGTTGACCTTTCTTATACTTTGCACGACTATCATGTTTTTGTACCGTTTGTTGTTTTAACGTTCTGAACCGCCCTGTCGGTCGGTCGGTCTGGCCACGTTCAAAGAGAAAATACAATATTTTATAGGAAATGAGTAAAAAAAAACGGGATGTTCGAAAAAAAATAAGTTCAAGGTGGGCTAGAAAGGCGGGCGCTTTTGTTGTTTCTGTGTCACGCGATAAATCACAATTGGCCACGGCTGTTAGTTTTGATGGGGGGGAGGGGGAGGAGTGGCGGCGCAGTGGTTGGTGCGCTGCGCTGTAATCACTGACACGAGTCGAGTTTAATTGTTGGATTCCCGGCTATGGCTAACAGGACCACTCCTGTTAGTGATGTCTGAGGTTCTAGGTCTCCTCCACTATTCACCAACCCGCACTGACTGAAGTATGGGCACCCCCCCCCCCCCCCACTCATTATGTGGCATGTAGAGGGCTTCATCTAGCAGTGGATTGAGAAAGAGCTGTACATTATCTTCTTAGTTCTTTCGGTAAAGTCACGTAGAAGGAAAATAATAACATAAAAATAAAACATAATAAAATAATTCTCACGACGTTTCGGCCACAACGCAAGCAGCCGTCCCTCAGGTGGAGAACAGGTCTGTCGAAAAAACCAAGAAGATGAATCCCTGCAGTCACGAAAGCTTTAAATCGAAAGCTGTACATTAGTTGAGTATATAATTGCACATGCTGCTCCGTGGATTTGAAAATTGACTGATTTTCAAAATAAACATCCTGTAGTTTTCTTTTTACCGGAGCATAACATGACTCACGGGTTTGGTTGGTTTTTTTAATCCAATGAAAACAATAGTAATAACTTAAGAAATTAAAATTATATTTTTGAGAAAAATAGACGCCATGGAGAATGACAGTTACGTTTGAAAAGAATTGGTTGTCAAATGGTTTATGCACAGCCGTGGGCCTTACAACCCAGGCAGATCATCACACACGACCAAGGTTTCTTGCCACAAACTCCAGGCAAAGCACACAAACCACGTGCCCCTTATCCCGCATCAAACACATCCTCAATACCACATGGCAACACGGTAAACACGAGTAAAACACAATCGCTGTTTTCCACATTTTATTTTTAAGTAAATGCCCTCATTCCAAAGTTAACAGTGTAACCCATGAGCAACCACGTAAAAATCAATCCTTAAAAATAAATAGAAAAGTACAATGCATTCTTTCATAGTTACTAAAAAAAGTAGAATCTACGCCGGGTACGATGAGAATTATGAAGCAAATATGTTTCAGCTGTTACGCCTCATTCAGAATTTTGAAAGTGCCGATAAACTGCATTCAGACGCATTGACGCTTTCATTTTTTTCATTCACCAACTTAATTCTTTTGAAATTTCGTTATAAGCAAAGTAATAAATGGAAATACCAATGCCGTCGTTTTGCGATTCACGTGTAATTAATGAAAAATGTAAAAGCAATTGCAAATTTAGAAATTGCCGAAATTCACGGTGGTGGAAATAAAATGAAACAAAATCAGCGGTTCACAATAATCTGGACCAAACTAATTAAATACATTGCTGTACGATCACCACCATTCTCTGTTTAAACGTCGCGTACGCGCAAACACGCATCCCAAGCACTGCAAGGAAGGAGATTTGCATCTCACAGCCAATTTAATTGCTCGTCGTAAATAGAAACCAATTCACGATACCCAATTAATGTTATGAACAAGCCAAAAAGCAAATATATATATACCTTATTACGTAGGTGTAAAAACTACACGCGCTTCGGGTGTCACTTGCCCGAGTTCGCTATTGCGCCCGACAGCTGCTGGCGCGGTTGGAAAAAGAAGCAACATTTTTGCTCTCGCAAGCAACACGCGGCATGCCAATAATTGCTTTTTAAAACCGCGCTTGTTGAGCAAGGGGGTGCGCGTCGCAGGAGCTGCTAACGGTCAACTTAAGAGTTCTGTTGTCTTCTTGGTTCTTTCGGTAAAGTCACGTAGAATGGAAATAATAAAATAATAAAAAATAAACCAATAAAATCATTCTCACGACGTTTCGGCCACAACGCAAGCAGCCGTCCTCAGGTGGAGAACCTGTTTCAGACTGTCTTCTCGACAGACCTGTTCTCCACCTGAGGACGGCTGCTTGCGTTGTGGCCGAAACGTCGTGAGAATTATTTTATTATGTTTTATTTTTATTATTTCCATTCTACGTGACTTTACCGAAAGAACCAAGAAGATGAATCCCTGCAGTCACGAAAGCTTTAAATCGACATTTAGTTCCGTTGTCTTTTGCGTTTGGAGCCCCCGATAGAGCCCTCACGAAACGTTACTTTCCAGAAAGTAGGGCTTATTTATAAATTGAGAGCGTGCAGATCAAGCGGATGAACCAAGTAAATGTTTATTGTGTAACCAACTCTTGAGGCAATAATACAATAAAATGAAAACTCTCACAAGTGGACTGTAATGTGTTCAAATTAAGCGCTAAATTATTCGTTTCGTAGAGGAGCCCAAGGCTTGTGGGTGTAATTTGGCACCGGCTCACTAGCCTGGCTGCCTTTCCCGCTCGTCCGTGGTTCTCTCTCTCTCCTGGTGCGAGCCAATACTGTGGCGGCACGGTACGAGTTGACGTTTTTGTTAATTACAATGTAGGCTTGCATTACCAAGCGTTAACCAAGATTAGTCTCTCAATCGCCGAAGCAGCTCCCCCTCTCGCAAACCATCGCACCCCGGCAGCACTCCCAACAAACCAGGCGGGGGGATCACCGCCTGCAGTGCACTCGGACCGACCGATCACACAACACGGGAAGCGCCGTCGCCGCCGCCGCTACATCGTCATCTACTGCAGCAGTCACACGTCGTCGACCGATCTCCGGGCTGAGCACACCTCAGGCCAGAACAAAGAATAGAAGAAAAGCCACCACGGGTTCCATCATTACTGCTCTGATATTTGGTCAAATACGGCTGGCAATGAGCTGGCTGGCTGTCTGTCCGAGGTGTGGATCTGGAGTGCTTTGCTGTTTAGAAGAAAAAACATCTATCATCTAATGAGTTTTAATACAACATTTCGATTTACATAGATAGGGCCCCATGGTTGAAATGAGAGCGCTCTTACCAATTGCATCTGGTAATCCAGCAGCATTTGTCTAAACAAGCCGGACTCTTTAATGAGAGCCAGAAGGTTGGGAGCGGCCCAGAGTTTGCTTGCTTAAATTATATTGGACAGGATAATATTCGTCTAGAAAGCCAATAGACCAATGGACTAAAACATTGTTTTATAAATGTGGAGACAGAACACAGTTCTGCTGCTATATGCTTAAGTCTAGAAACAACTCAATATAAAGGCGTAAACGCAACGTGTTTGTATGTTAAAACGCCAATTAGACAACTATTACGAGGCACGTCTCCATTAACCGCACATACTTGGGGTAAAAAATGCAAGCAAAAAATGCGTTGATGTATATGCATTGTCCTTGACACGGATTGGCATACACCAGAGACAGACACTTTTATGGCTTTATCTTAACACCTGTAAGAATGCCAAAAGGGTAAAGGCCTTTTTTTATCACAACTTGTTTGGCCACAAAGAGATTTGGAATAACCACGGCACGTGCATGCATGTTAGGTACATTGAAAAATGGTATATATATATTTACATACACATTCACTCATTTCTACATTATAAAAAATATTGCTAAACGTATGCATTTCTAGTGCTGGCCGAGTGGCCACGCGTGCGGTGACAGTACACTCAGCTCCGGTTTACTTTCAGGCTGTACAGCGTCCTGTTGGCAGGAGCATCTTCAGGAACTGAACGAAATCGGGGACTGGAGGTGATGAAACCAATTAAACTCCTCGCGAGTAAAATTCCACAAACTTCCAATCCCCCCTTTGCTTACGATGTCTGACATTTCGTTCCATGTGCTGCGGGAGCTACTACGGGAACTGCGGCACGTGGAAAGGTAACGCAGGGGACATCATGTGCTGCACGAGACGCGGTGCAAGCCCGCAAAAAAAAACACATGTCCGAGATAATGGGCGTGCTGTATTGTGCGCTGCAGAGATCGACGTAGTCTGTACATTAGGTTTGTAGTGATTTTGTAAAGAACCAAGCAAGGCAAAGAATCCTGGTCACGAATAAAGGATAAAGGATGACCCCTCCTAAAGCAATAATACATCCTGTAACTTGACACGGGTATTGATTTCCACAAATACAAAGTTTAAAGCTTTTGCTCCGAGCAAAAAAAAATGAATGCACAACGTGTACGCAACCTGTGATTTAAGGTGACTAGTGGCCTGCCGAATAGGATTCACATTTATACATAACACAAATGCTAACGTGAAAAAGAATCTCGCCATTAAACGTACAATTATTTTAATGAGAATTGCACCTCTTGACACCATCATGTCAAGTTGAAAAACAACCTGTAAATTGCAAGCATGAGGTGGTTCTAAATCCATAATAAAGAAGTTTTACTCGCACAGATTTCCATTTAAACAGATGGTTGCCAGGCAAGTAAATAACATGTCACGTGTCTCTTCGCACCCAATTGGTGAGAAGAAGAATTATTTAATGAGAAAACATCTACGGAAATTATATCAAAATCCCTGAGCCCATCGTAGATGAAAACTTTTAATTAGAATGTGATTTAAAGTCAGATGGTTTAAATTTTTGTTCAAAAGTGTGACTTTTAGTTGCAGCAGCATCATGAGGACAAACAATAATTCCTACCTCAAAGCTTTTCAATGGTCTGTTTGTGTGGTTCTCCCACGTGTTTTCGGGTCGTACGGCGTGTTGTTCGGCACGATGTCCGACGTTTCGCTCCAGGTGCTGAGAGTTTCTTCACGAACTTCAGAACTGTAGTTAAGTTCACTAAGAAGCACTCATCGCGAGCGGCGAAACATCGAACATAATGCAAAACCACAGGTGGAGGAGTCCCGAAAACACGTCGGGGAGTCACACAAAGTCACCGCGAATTTCTGTTGCAAGTGATGACCTCCATCTCAGTGGCAGTTCATACAATCAGGGTGGCACATCCTGTCGTTGATGCGACACTGACAGCCTCCACTCGTGTCCCCTGTGCCCTGCAATGACGCAAGCCGCCAACACGCAAAGCCACACACACACACACATTCAGTCACATTAGGTGATGAAGTTACAAGTGCAGCACTGCAATTGCTTACTCATGCCACTGTTGGGTGGAAATGTCTCCACTAGAGGGAGTCCTGGAAAGTTCCCTATAGATGGTATTTTGGCACTAATCTTCTACGCTAACCATGGAAGAGGTCCGGGGACCCACATTTTACCCCAATGCACGCCACCGGACAATTTACTCTTGTGAACCCAATTATGCTGCCGGGTGGACAGAGGAATTCAAGAAACCTGCACACCGTCTCAAATGCCGCACCGGGTGATCAAAGCAGAGACGTGTGAATTTGCCAGTCCAATGTGCTAACCATTACACCACGGCAGCAATATTGAAACATAATCATACGTAACTTACCCTTATATTAAACGACCAAGTGGTGAGAATTGAACCCGTGAAAACTGGCCCGCTTTAAAGGTTACTAAAATTAATTTTAAGCCTCCGCGGAAAAACCAAAAAAACCCCATCAACATCACTGCGGCCACGACTAAATTGCGTGCTCATTCACAACGTTTTGTTTCCATGAGGCCATTGTGAGAATATGAGAGATGGCGACCGCCGAGGTAGGCCTTCCTCGAGCAGTGAATTGATCGTGGCTGATGACGAATGCTCCTTCTGCGTACGGCTGACGTTGATGCAGAGCAACAGCAAATCAGTTTACACTGAGGTGGTTAAGCCAGATAATTGCGTCAGGAGTAGTGGAGTGATGATTAACTATTTTTATTTGACCAGGTAAGGCCGACTGAGCTGTATAGCTCTTTTTCAGAAGCGACCTGGCCACAAGTGATAGCTCAACAAAGTGGCTTATCACGTGGAAAAGTACAGCAGCCAAATACTCTAAACGCATTTTTCTAAACGCGGAGGGAAAAACCAGAGGACCCGGAGAAAAATCCACGTGACCACGAGCAGAACATGCAAATTCCAAATATAAAGGTATCAGGGTCGGGATGGATCGAACCCACAACCTCCTGGATACCAGGCGAGGTAGTTAACATTTCGCCACTGTGGCGAGAGAGCCCGAGAGCGCTCGTGTCCGTTGCGAGGATGCTCACCTTGGGTCCCCACCGAGCCCCCTTGGTCACCCAGCAGATCTCGGTCTTGCATATGCTGCAGCAAATCCAGTCACAGCCGTCCTTCTTCTGCACGATCACCTTGCACGTCGGGCAGTGCATGGCTTCGCCCTGCTGCACCATCGTCTGCCGGGGCGGGAGGAGGCAGGGTCACGCGGGGACACGGCGCTCCGCGAGGCCTCCCCGAGTGGGGGGGGTGTGGTGGGTGGGGGGCCAATCGTGACCGAGGCCAGCGAAGTCAATTTCGTGTTTCGTCAAATTTTACAATACGTAAAAAAATATATGTACACTGCTCACGGCGATCAGGTTTTAATTAACACATTTTGGATACTCATATTTTTATTGGAAAGGTCCTATTTTAATATTTTACGTGTTAACCCTAAAATCGGAATCACATTTCTTAATAACTTATAATTATGGAACCTTTGTCAATTCACTGTTGAATAAGAGCCACCCCCCCCCCCATGCCAAGACTTTCGTGCGGTGTTTGCAACCATACTTCACCACCGAACAATGCGGGTCGGTGATCGGTGGGTAGGACCGGTTCAGTTATGACTCACCACTGATGTTAGCCGTGACCGGAAAAAAGACTCGAGTCACCGTTGGTTTAAAACGCAGAGCGCGAACCACTCTGCCACCGCTCCATCCACTTTTCGGTTTTTTTTTTATTCCGTGCCAAAATAGCAACGTCATAGCAGCCATAACTGAATTGTACGCTTATTTAAAACATAATATTTTATTATGTTTTATTTTTATTATTTTGTTATTTCCATTCTACGTGACTTTACCGAAAGAACCAAGAAGAGAAAGTCATTACGCAGGGTTCTGGTGGGTTCCCCAACGCACTGCACAGTTGTGAGTGCGGACAACAATGTGGTACTCCGCTGTGTCCGTAACATCCCACCTGCAGCATGAGATTGGTCTGCATCGCTGCCTGGTCGTTGTCTGACCTCAGCTTCAGATCATCTTGATACTCCTGACAGTTCATTCCCTCATGGATGGCCTGCATGCAGCGCGCGCACACACACACAGACAAAGATAAAACGCTCTCGTGCAGCCTCATAGATTTAAAAACTGTTGGGGGCAAATGGTGTTAATGACCTTTGTATTTCAAGACCTTTCTACAGCACGTGGTGATGCACTGCTCGCTCTAACAGTACAAAAAACGATGCCTTCATCTCGTGATGCGACTGCAGGTAGCACAGCCGTAATCGTGATGAAAACAAAGCGGGGAAAAAAAACACAGAAATATACAAACCACGCACGTGCACACACCTTGCAGGTGAGGCAGTTGGACTTATTGCAGACGGGACACAGGAAATCGTTCACCATGTCCTCGTAGATACACCAGCCGTGGCAGTCGGCCGTCACGCAGTGGTAGCTGTCAGCGCTGCGGTTCTCGGCGATGGCCAGGCCCTTCCCCAAGAAGCGGCAATATTCCACCTCCGTCACCAGCTGATGATTGGGACAGGGGTACGGACAGGTGTCACCAATTTTATTTTGTTTGACCAGGTGAAATCTCAAGGGCGACCTGGGTCACGAAAACGACAAAAGAAAAACCTGAACGCGGAAATAAAAAAAAACAACGACGGCTGTTTCGCGTGAACAATCGAAAACACTGCAAATATTATTTCATGCAGTGCAAACAGGCTCGGGCAGGTCACCTGCAGATTGAACACGGCTAACAATAACAAAACTTAGCGACGGAAACACTAACAGACTATAGGGGGACTGTAGAACTACTATGTAAACAAACAAGGAAACACAGCAAAATGCAATTGCAAAGGAGGTTATCAAAAAGAATCGATAGTTCAGCATCAAACTGTCATCTTCATGGGAGATGGGAGAATAATCAAGGACAAATGGAGGGCAGCACAGCAAGGCCGCACAAGTTTCAGGGGCATAAGGTAGAGTTAAATACGCAGCCTTGCAATTGCTCGCTCGTGCCGTTGCTGGCAGGAAAAGCCTCTACCAGAGTAAGCTCGAGTGAGCCCCTACGCAGAGGGCATTTGGCTTACTCATTAATTTTGATTCCTGGTCCCAAGGCAGTGCCGCTGCTGCCCTCTCGGCAGGGACGTAATAATTCACGGTTCCACGGAGCTTGATGATGTCCGCGCGCATCCCTGCGGCCACAACCCCGAGCGTGCATTTTCAATGCTTGCGAGATTTCTAATATTCACGTCTATTGACCCAACGAGCCCCACTTATACATGACCTGCAGTCACAAAGAGGTGAAAGGTATAGGCCCTGCAATTGCTTGACCCGCACCATTGCTGGCAAAAAGGGGGCCTCTTAAAAAATTTACCCGTAAAAACGAAGTTTTTCACTATAAATCCTTTATATGCGTGGCGGCTAGAGTCCTCTCGTTCTCTGGCTTGAGATGGCTGCCACCTATGGGTCAGATGATTGCCTGCCACCATTAAGCAATTGGTAATTAAATATAAAAAAAAAATTCCTAAAAAGTGTTAGGTCATGGAAAAAAAAATTCACGAATATAAATTGTCACGCGTGTGCAAAATGTCAGCTCGATTGGATCACGGGAAGTGGGTTAAAAAACGACCGAAAGATTTGCATGGTCGTAAGTGCGCAAGTAAACTTAATATAAAGGATTTAAAAAGGGAACTCTATAGAGAGCCCCTCGATGAGGGTATTTTGCCGACTCTTTGCATGCTGGCTAGACACATTGGAAGCAGTGGAAGTACTCGACCCCACCAACGGGCAACTAACTGTGGTGAACCCAATTATACTGTTAAACACGTAGGCTTTCGCGACCAATATCATCCATAATAGAGTTTTATTGGGTTAGATCGCGTACATTTATACTGTTGGGTAGGCAGAGGTGGGGTGCTTTAAGATATGTGCCCTTTGTTTCAATGCGCAGGAAGTTTTAAAAATACAGGATGCAGTCTTCTTCTTTCATATACATGAATAGCAGCAGATTGAAAATGAAATTAAAACAATATATTTAGTGATAGTGCATTGGCAGTGGTGCACAAGCACAATGAACGTGTTTTATGGAGAAGAACCATTGCCAGAAATGTTGCCTTTATTAGTTTATCTTTTTCGGCTACACAGTGTTATTTTAAAATGGATAAGGCAGCAACTGCAGCAGCAGCAGCAAGTGCAGCAGCAGCAGCAAGTGCAGCAGCAGCAGCAACTGCAGCAGCAGCAGCAACTGCAGCAGCAGCAGCAACTGCAGCGGCAGCAGCAACTGCAGCAGCAGCAGCAACTGCAGCAGCAGCAGAAACTGCAGCAGCAGCAGCAACTGCTGCAGCAGCAGTAACTGCAGCTCCCTTTGATGCTGTTAATCCTGCATAATGCACATGCATATGCAGTACTAATCACATTCCTGCATTTCCCATAAATATGCTAAATTCCTTTTGATATGCAAATTCCTTTGTCAATGCGCCCAGCTTATATATATGCTCCAAGCTCGTGTGCTGTTTCATTCAGACTCTGTCGCCTCGACGGACCTGGTTTTCAGCTGAGGACGGCTGCTTGCGTTGTGGCCGAAACGTCGTGAGAATTGTTTTATTATGTTTTATTTTTATTATTTTATTACTTCCCTTCTACGTGACTTTACCGAAAGAACCAAGAAGATGAATCCCTGCAGTCACGAAAGCTTTAAATCGAAATGTGCTGAGTTTTGTTTAGTTTATAACATGGGTGCACAGTGGCCTGACTTCGTGAGTTATGTCAAAGGGTCTTTAAGATCCACTTTACACCAGTGTGCTTGGCTAATTCCCTGCAGAAATTACCGGCCGGCAGCGTGGATCGATCGGCCCACTCTTTTTAAATTGGCTAAGTAGTAAGCACACTGAGCACTCGATTGTTTATTTTACGTGACTTAAGCATTCCCTGACGCCACCGGGCAAAACAGCGCGGGGCCGATATCCGCGCAACAGTTTACGTTCAGGAGGCTCATTGGGCACAGACCGCTCTGTTCCACGCCTGCGTGTAGATACCCTCATCCCAAATGAGAAGCGAAAAGGCCACTAATGCCATCACTAAGCAAGGGCATTTCATTCCCCCCCCCCCCCACCCCGAGGGGAAGAACTAGCGTCGTAACATACAAGGAGAAGGCTCGATGCGAGCGTCGATCAAAGCAGCACTCGTCGGGAATTCAACGTACACTGGAAGGGCTAAATAAATAATGGCAGTTCAGTGAATTCACGTGAACTGAAGAGTTGGCCATTAGGGGCTGCGATTTGCATTTGTTTGCCCGACCACCACAGCAGGGCACGCGAATATCCCGCGGTGCCCGTGGCGCTGTAATGTAAATGGTAAATAGCAAGCGCAAGCAAATCGCTTGCACACACCACGGCTAGCAGGAAGCCTTTCACGAGAGGGAGCTCTAGAAAGTCCCTCTAGAGCACGAGTCGGCAACCTTTCAAGGAGGAAGAGAAATTTTTTGTTGTATGTGTCTCTGAACAAAGTAGTTTTGAGAGCCGCATCACACGCAGAGCTACTTGTACACACACACAAGCGCACCAGGCATACAGCAGATGACAAACCAATTCTGACTTGAATAAACAAAATACGTGATAGAATAAACTACAACTATTTTGTTTCCCACCCCCCCCCCCCCCCTTATTATTCTTTAACAATACAGTTTGATTGTAGTACATTTTGTTGTCACCAGGACATTCCAGTGACCCATTCACTGACATTTTTAATAAATAAGCTTTAAGTTCAATTATGTTTAAGATTTACGTTTAAAAAAAAAAATCCAAAGAGCCGCCGCATGCGGTTCCAGAGCCGCAGGTTGCAGACCCGTGCTCGAGAGGGAATTTTGGCCTACTCTTCCACGCTGGTCAGATATCTCAGAAGAAGTGGGAGAGCACCCGCCCCCTGCCAATCGAGTGACTGTGGTGTATACGTATGTATGTACGTTGAAATTATTTTGCACCGTACGTAGCCAAAATTGCACCATTGATTCTAGATTTTAAGTTTTCGTGACTGCAAGGATCCATACCTTTTGGTTTTGTCGGTAAAGTCACGGAGGTGGAACCCGCCACTCTTTGCCGGGGCGGTTTACCGTGGCGGTTCCAATTGAAGACGGAGGATTGTGTTGCTTCCGAAACGTCGTGATTTAATTTAGTTTTCATTTTAATTTATTTAATTTTTTACCTATGTGACTTTACCGAAAAAACCAAAAAGTATTGCACCATTGTTTCAATCGACGACCTCTGGGTATGCGAATCGAGTGCGCTAACCATGACACCACCGTGGCAGATTCCTCCGCATCTGGGAGCTGGAATCATTAAATGCGGGGAAGAGGCCCCGGCAAAGAGTGGCCATCGCAGCTGGAAAACGGGGATGCTGACCCGTGACGACACTCACGGCCTTGATCTCTCGCTGGTGCAGCTTAAACTCGCAGCTGATTTCACCGTCCTGGTTGGGGCACGTGACCTCTGCATCCTCGCAGTTCACGATGGTGCCGCGCAAGCAGTCCCTGAAGGTACAGGCATGCGGTGGCAGTTGTCAGTGACGATGACTACGACGACAATGGATGGTACACGCCAACACGTTTTAATCTGCTAAATTTCATTGCATGGCCAGCATAACTCCCAAACGGCTCTGCGACGTGTTTTCGGGTTTGTGTTATGCGTTGAAAGGAAGCTGTCGGCACGTGGAGCGAACCGTCGGACATCGTTGCCGAACCACACACGGCACAAACCCGAAAATACGTCGGGAGAGAGATATATGCAGCACAACCGCGTAAATCACAGACAACGTCTCCTTAGTCAGTTCCCCCAATTTTTATGCACAGTATACAATCGTTTGTTGTGGCAGATTTAATAGAGACAGAAATTGCGAGTGCAGAAACCTTTCTTCAAACGGGTGAAGAGGATTACAAGAAAAACAACAACATTGTGAACAATCAAGCGAGTCGTGCCAAGCCAAGCGGCTCCCGCCCTGCTCGTACTTGCAGAATTCATAATGAAGGTTTTTTTTGCGGTAAATCGCGTGCATATAATTGTGTCGTTATACGATTACATTTACCCCCCGCCGCTTATCCTCGCACCTGATAGGCTCACAGTGATGACATCACCTTTACTCTATTTAAGACCGAAGCAAGAAGACTTCTTCACAATTGTGGCAAATCGCCTGATGATGCTGTTTGTAATCGCCAGCAAAACGCCATACTCAAATTGTAAATCTTGTGGGTTTACCCTCCAATACACCGGTATGCTGAAGTAGTAACTAAATAGCGCGTTGTCTTTACGTGACAAACCTTACTAATTGGCCGTGTCGGGTGGTGGTGGCGATGGATTAACAACACATTTATTTGAACGCGATCAAACCCAAAAACCTCGTGATATGAATAACATAAAAAATTTTTACATTTATTTCTAAGACGTCTTCCACAAATGTCTCAAGGGCGCCTTGTTAGAATAAGGAAAGGCCAAGAGAGGAGAAGCTAAATAAACTGACTTAAGATGCGTTGTAAGACGAGACTTAAAAGTATCCACATTATAGGATTAACGAATTTCCAACGGGTAGGGTATACTACAACCGTGGCGGAGACACAGCAAATGCCCCGCTCGTCCCGGGAACGCAGCCGGGATCGAGGTACGCACAGAAGGGCAGAGTCTGCCGATCTTAACGGCCTTGAGAGGGTTGTACGGATGAATGAACTCGTGGTCACGAAAGCCTGCGTGTTGAACCTACTTGCAGAAGTTGTGCAGGCACTCGCGCAGCGTGACCCCCTCGTCGGGCTCATAGTCCACGAAGCAGATGGGGCACGTGAACGCCTCCTTGTTAGGCACCAGCTCCTGCTCGTCCTCCTGCATCAAGCGCTGGAAGTTCTCCCGCCGCTTCTTCACGCGAGTCTGCGACACCAGCGGGGGCCCACACGTGTGGGAAATGTTGCAACACTCGGGCTCAAGACAGGGCACGCAAGGCTTGGTCACACTCCCACCGCTTTTTTCTTCTTCTTGGTTCTTTCGGTAAAGTCACGTAGAAGGGAAGTAATAAAATAATAAAAATAAAACATAATAAAATAATATAATAATATAATAATTATTTTGTTATAAAATATTATTATATTATTTTATTTTATTACTTTATTATTTTTTTTTATTATGTTTTATTTTTATTATTTTCTTACTTCCCTTCTACGTGACTTTACCGAAAGAACCAAGAAGATGAATCCCTGTAGTCACGAAAGCTTTAAATCGAAAACTCCCACCGCTGTTGTTGTCCTTCCCCCGCACCTCCAATTAGCACTGTGAGCTACGTACGGCGCGAAAGAAGTTCAACATGCACACAGCAAATATAGCAAGATTCTGTAAAAGGTAACGGTGCAGCCCTACAATTGCCCGCTCGCGCTACTGCTGGCAGAAGAGCCTACACTAAAGGGGAGCTCTAAAGCGCCTCTATAGAGGGTAATTAGCCGACTCTTTCATGCTGGCCTTACGTCTTTGAAGAGGTGAGATTACCCGAACTTTACCCACTCACACACGACCTGCTGATCGACTGTGGTGTCCTCATTTATACTGCTGGGAGGACAGAGGTGGCGGGGGGGGGGGGATTTAAGAAACTTGCCCATTCTTTAAATTGCCACGCCGGTACGCGACCTCTGCATTGGTAACCACTGCACCGCGGTGGCAGCAAGTTCATTGAGTCAAGAGGCATTCTGAATAATTCTCCAACATTTTTCAGTGGGATGTTTGGTCAGCAGGTCACAAGTGATGGGAGATAAAGTGTGGGCACTCACACCTCGAGCAAGACATCTGGTCGCACGAAAGAGGCGAGCAAACTAAACTATTTTTTTTATTTTACCAGGTAAGGCCCCCACTGAGCTCTACAAGAGCTTTTTCGGAAGCGACCTGGCCACATATGATAGCTCAACGACGTGGCTTATCACGTGGGAATGTAAAGCAACCGAATAACCCTCTAGAGGAGGGGTCGGAAACCAAAATAACAAGTAGAGACATTTTTTTCGAATTCGGTAAAAAAAACCTCGATGTCAAGAGCCGCAATGCAAAGTGAATAAGAGACGGTGGTCCATAATAAAGAACGTCAGGAAGCAGTTCCTTAAAGAGCCACATGCAGCTCCGGAGCCGCAGATTGCCGACCACTACTCGAGAGGGTCTCTCTAGTGCCCCCTCTATTGGAAGCTCTTCCACCAGCAGTGGGCACGAAATTGAAGAGTCGCAACCTTTGCCACGACCTCTTTACCCAACGAAAACGCCGTCAAACATAGCAAAGGTTGCCCGCACCTCCTCAAGCTTCCGCCGGTTGTCGATCTCCTGATCGGTGATGCGGCGCTCGCGGTCCGTGGGCTGGTACCCCGCCGGCACTTGGTAATCCGCAGGCCGCGCCGTGCCGCACTGATCGCAGCCCGGCCGCAACGGGAGGTTCACAAACGTGCACACCGGGCACGGCCAGCCCACCTGCACACGCAGCAACAGCAAGCAGCCGCAGCAGCAGCAGCCACAGCAGCCGCAGCAGCAGCAGCGACAGCAGCAGCAGCAGCAGTAGCCGCGTACCCCGCGCCGCCGTCAAGCCATGCCAGGAATATGGATGCGTCGCTATCAATAGATTCAGGGGGGAGTATGAATAATAGGGATAACGGGCAGGTGTAAGCAAGTCGCGGAAGAGTGGTGGGGTGCATGCAAAACAGAAGTGTGTGTGTGTGCGCGGAATAAAGGGAAGGTGAATACTAAAGCATGATTGTTGAATGACAGGGGGATGGGCTAGATAGACACTGCATGTGACATATGTTGCTAATTATTTACAAAGCAGAGAACACAGTCCAGGGGAGCTGTGGGGTTTGGAAAGGTGTGGTGGAGCCGAGCTGCCAAACAGGACCTGGGAGGGCAGCATGCCGTTGGCGCGCGTTAATTTGCACTCGCATGTACGCAGGGGGACCGATAACGTTTTAACGTTGTTTTCATCTGTGCCAAGTTGGAATACACCTCTGATAATAAGAGTACTGTAGATATTTATTCGGCTGGCAAGAGTTCGTTACACATTGGCGGCAATTGAGTGTTTGTGCATTCGTTTGAAAGTGATTAGGCCGTTGGGTTAGTGCAACGATTCTCAATCCCGTGGAGCGCTTCCCGCCTCAAAAGCCTGTCATGAGGGTCGAGAGGCTACGGCAAGGACACAGACTTCAACGCCACTTTGAGGTGACAATGGACGAATACACAACATGAACCGGATGCCCTACTAGCATCGAATTGACGAGCAGCGTGAACTGTATTGCGACCTTAGCAACCTTAGTTGTGATTTTGGGCTGGAGGTTCGGGGGGGGGGGGCGGCAGAGGGTCATGCAGGAATCATAAGACTTGACTGGGGGCCACCAGGCCAAAAATAAAGGTTGAGAACCAATGGCTTAGTGCATGGCAGCTGGCGGCAGACTTCATACGATGAAACTACGATCAACGTGCACACGCAGCAGGTGCAAGGGACTTGAATGCACGTGTTTTTAACGTGATGCTTTCAAATTGTCCCATTAATGCTCTTATGCATGTGCATAACTGCATCAATCCAGTGCTGGATGAGGGCCCCACCACAGCGTGGGGCATGGGTGCTGCTCGCCCATTGGGGGCCATAAGCTAGAATTATTTTTAGAGGGCCCACATTTAAAATATTACAAATTAAGTGAGATAGCAGAAGAGCTATAGACAAAAGATCTCTAGAGGCATGTATGTAGGCATATGAGAAAAGGGAGATGACGATAAGATAAGGATGGGAGGGATTCATTGGTAGTTTAGAGTGAATCAGGTTATGCGTAAATGGTTTTAATTTGAGCTGATACATCAAGTCAATTTAATCTTTGTTTAAACATGTGGCGCTTTTCCTGCACAATTCTGCCTCTACAAGCGCCATCACATCTATACGCGTGCACAAACAAATTGAAATTCCTATACAATGATAAAAAAATATTCATATATGTACTATCTATAGTTGTTTAAAATATTAAAATAAAAGCAAGTCGTGGCTGCGAGGTAGTTGTTGCTACCCTGTACTTTTGTTTCATGAATCCGGCGCCTGGTGAGATGCTTGGGTCACCGAAGGTTTCGCTTTTGTTGTTGATGCCTCTCACTGCCACTGCCATGCAGTTCGTGGGGTTTGCGCATCTCTCTCCCCCTCTCCCCCCGTGGTCGCGTGGATATTTCTCCAGGTCCTCCGTTTTTTCCCCTCCACATTTAGAAACATGCGTTTAGATTATTTGGCTGCCGTACATTTCCACGTGATAAGCCACTTCGTTGAGCTATCATTTGTGGCCTGGTTGCCTCTAAACAAGAGTGAACAGCTCAGGGGGCTTTACCTGGTAAATAAAAATAGTTTTAAATAGATTAGTGAAGTTCTTTGGCCATATTCACCACTCTGGTCAGGAAGGTGGGGCCATCCAGACTGAGCATTTTTACACACTGGCTCCTGCTGCTGACAATGAAGAACTGCAAGCCCAATGACAACCTATATGTGCATGTGCTCCACCCTCTCGACTTCTTGTCCTGTGAAGAAGGGCTGTTGGCCACAGTGTTATTGACGGATGTGTTAAGTTGTTTGTCTTATTTCAGCTTGTGCACCACTGCCAACGCAGTACCACCCATCCAAACACCAACCAAACCCAATCCACCCCAGCACCTGAGATCTGACGCGAATAGGGCACATTCTGCGTGATTTTAACGGTTGAAGAGGCTAAACTATAACCCTTCAGGGACTGTGTTGGCAGAGTCGCAGAAGCACAGCCTATGATTTCACCTACCCATCATCCATAACATTGGCTCGTAAAACTCAACTGAAAGAAAAAGCGTTTCCCCCTAATTTTATTCCAATTGTGCAATCGGCGTCATGTTACGAAACTAATAATCCATTTGGAAATCTTGCAGAGCAGTGCGTACCTCGTGTTAGAGGCCTGCCAGCAGATGTTCATTTCACAAATTACTTCTCATATCCCTTCGTGACATTTTTTTTACATAGTCAGAGAATAAACTTTCCCATATGCTCTTCTTTGTGACAAATGTTCATTGCATTAGGGCCAATCTGTTTTTTTTTATTCTCCGAGCTGGAATTTAGCAAAATAAAGTAAAAAAAAATATTTCATGTGATGGGTATTCTGTACCATCATTGGCAACCATCAACCAGCTACACTTGAGAGAAAAACTTAAGTGTATATTTGTTCTTTTTTGCCTGATAAAAGGCACATAGCCCAATGTTTTTGTACATATTTGACAGTTACAATGCAGCGTCTGCTGAAGATGAGTGATGATGGTGAAGTCTTTTCCGACAGTACTCGTATCGATGAAATGTCAGGTTCATCGAGTGGACCTGGGAATGAGGCTAATCCACATGACCTGCTCAATTAAAGCCATCTCCTACTTCAAAAAAGCACAAAGCCCTCTCAAAACTCTTAAAAGCAAAAACCAAAATCGATCTAATTCCCTCAAACACCAAATGGACGTTTGTTGAATTAGTTTTTTACTTTGTGTGCTCCTGAGCGTGCGCTTATGCCTGGAAAATACTTTACAAAACTATGCAAAATGAAAAACTATTGAAATATACAAGTGTTACTGTAAGGGCCGATGGCCGATGGTCAAGAATAATAAAGGAGTGGCATCCAGGGAATCGGACAAATCCAAGAGGGGTATTCACCAAGGAGATGGAGCGATGAAATCAGTGTGTAGAGATTGACCATTGGCTTATGATGATTATAATGGTATAAAAAAACAACATACATTATTGGTTCTGACGTCAGTAGAGCATTGTCTCCATGTGCCATTGTGTTGTGTGCGCTGCCTAGCGCAGCGTCTAAGCTGTGTGGTGTGGCTCGTTGCGGGGTGGCTGGGCGCAGGTGCTTTTCACCGGAGGTGGTGAGGCAGGCCGTCTCGGGGTGGTGACAGCAGCAGCAGCAGCAGGTAGGAAGAGGGGTGCATCAGCGTGGATTAGCTCGGCCGCAAGCCAGTTTGGCGCAGAAACTGGGTTCATTGGCTCCATCTTGACAATCGGTGCACCCTCCCCAAGCCCACCTAGCAGACGACAACAACCAGCCCCCTTTGTGTATAACTTGAACTGGATGGCCAGAGCCAAACTTAGAGGTTCACGACATTTGATTTAATTTTGGCTAAAGCATAACAGAGATGGAAAAAAACGCTTTTCACGTAACAGGAATACATTCTAGGACAAATGGCAATAATGACGAACCACAGAATACTGGGGCTGCTGGGTGGCTGATGGCAGGTGGGTGGCCTGAAGATTAGTGTGGGGTGGCTGGGCCAACAAATGCAGAGACTGCGCTGGACACGACAGCCTCAAGCGAACCATTTTGTGGCATATTCTCAGAAAACCGCCTCAACAATTGTATAGATAACAAAAAAATTCCCTTGCCGATGACAGCCTTGAATCAGCTGTAAAAGTTGCAATGCGTGTCATCTCGACGCCCAAAGAACTTAAATCACTTCCGGCAAGGTCAGACATCATGCAGGAATTAGGGTTGTGCGCAGCAGGAGGCGAAGCGGGTGATTGTCAAGTTACATTTTAAGTGGTTTTCACGTAAAGGAATTGAAGGTGTTTGGGAAGAAGTGGGCAGCGCGACACAGATCGAGGGTACCCGTAAAGGCAGGGGCCTTGCTGCTGCAGACGCAGTTAGCAGAATGAACGGAATTAATTGGCGCGGTTCATTAATTGAATAGCACCCGCTGGAAAATGATTTGGCAAGCGGCAGGGAAAATTTGCCCTTGATCGACTCAGTCGTCTGCCGTTGTGAATAGCAATGCAAGGCGGAAAAGATGTTCCTTTAATAGGGACTGAGCACCGCATCCAAAATGTACCCGGGGAAAGTATCGTGCTCCTTGTTAAAATATAAGATGCAATTAAATAAGAGGAAGGGAGTTAGTGCTTCAAGCACAGTTCGCTAAAGATATAATAGTACAAAATGCAAATAAATTGAAAAAACCAGAGGTTAAAGAGATGCATCGGATGTTTTAATTGAGAAACAAACCAACACGAATACAAATTACAGATGATAAACAGTTCAAGGTTCAGTATTTATAGCCTATGCTCTTGTAAGTGGGAGAACGTTACCGTTCCACCTCAAGTGCCATTAGAGCACATTGTTTATAGCGTGCCATAAAATGCACACTTATGGCATAACAGGCAGTCTGGGGGGCTGTAGGTGAAAATCCACCATGCTTCCTAAAGCCCCTAATTATACACAGTCAAAACAACTACACACAACCATAACATAAGGAAAGATACAACACTGAAAATAGATGGCTGGAGGAACAGATTCAACGGGCTGGAAAACCCCCATTTCTTAAATGAGTCATGTAGCCCGACATTCTAAAGTGATGCACAAAAATGCAGACTAAGCGGCACAGATCAGGCTCAGTTGCGTCCACCAACATACGCAACGATTGCTTCCTGTTTCAAAGATTTCATACAACAGCAAGGAGTTATTTTTTAAACTCATAAAACTCCAACATGCAAATGTTGCTTGTTCGCGCCTGGGCTACTTACAACCAGTTTCCAGTACTGTAAAACACCAACGCTTCACACTCACAAGCACGTGGTCTAAGAGACTCGGTGCAGAGAACAGATTGAGTTACAGATTAAAATACACTTATATTACTTGTTCTATTCTTACTTTTTCTGCAGTAAATCACTTCATGCAGCTGCTCATAAAATTCACAAATGCATGCAGAGGCCTGTTCTAAAATGTACAGCAAATGTTGAAATACTTCGACACGAGCTTTTGACGTGGATGTCTCCGAGACAAAGCTTCATCAACGAGCATTTAGGCAAACTTAACATATGATTTCATGACCATTTAAACATCCAAGCAATCTGCATATTTCCCTAGGGTCTGGTTAACCTAAGCTACATCAATGTCTCAGGAGACCACTGACCTCTCATCAACCACCCTGGTGTCACCACACAGCTTCAGGAAGTGCCTTCTCCCGAACGGGACAGCCGGACGGGAGCGCCATTGACTGAAGATGGAGACTCTACTAAAATGCTCTAGCCCGGTATGGACTAGAAGTAGCCACGCTCGACTTGGTTGTGTCCCAGCGCGACGCTGCATCACTGGAACCCTCAAAAGTTGACCCCAACACCTGGGCTCTCCCGTGTCATTGCGCATCGCTCACGCATCCATTCCCCGCGAAGTCCAGCGAATCATGGGAAAGGTACGTCTTCCCACCCACCAGGATCTCAGTGACGTCCCTTACCCGCTGGCTGAAGTCGCAAGAGCCCCTTTGGATCGACGCACTTACCCCCCCCCCCCCCTTCAACAATGAAACTTGGACCTCCGCTGCTGACGCTTGGAGAGCGGAATGGAATTGACGAAAAAATCTCGTGAAAGACCCGACGAATGCAAGATCTCGAGCTTTCGACCTCATGCAAAAACTATGGCAACAGATGAGGGAGGATGCCGGATGCAAAAACGCAACTGAAAAACTCTCCAGAGCGCATCTGTGTCCATCCAGAACAGACCGTGGATTCACAAATACAGAGGGAGGAATAATGACCACGACACACTCCTCTACTCCTGATGCAATTATCTGGCTCAACCACCGCTATATAAATTTTAATGTGTTGCTGTACATCAACAGCCACACAAAGAAGTAATTTAAAATGTGTTATATGACAGTAACAGTGCTTTCAATATATATTTGCCACTGGATGCCTTCCACTGCTGTGGTGATGCACAATCCAGTAACCAAATTAACGATTTTACTGAAATATTTTCGGTTTACACAGGTGCGCTACAGGAACAAGAAGTGCAAAGAGGCAAATTAAGTTACCATCATCACATGAAGCATAATCATATCAGCACTACATATTAACACCTCTCCACCCACGTTGTGCATGGAGTCACCTTGCGGCAAGGGACGCCCCTGACGGCAGCTGTCCCTGCGAGTCACAAAGTGGGCATTTGTCTGCCAGTTAGGGGGCAATGTTGCTATGTGGTGGTTTTCCCCAACTCAGTAATGTGTGAATAATTGATCAAATTTGACAAAAACTTTGACCATTACATCAGCACACAGACTACTCATTTATTTAATCAAGTCGCGGGACCTTTCACGTCCACTGCGAAGCTTTCGCGACCAATATGATCTATAGCAAAGGTTTTTTTGGGTTAGATTGCGCAAATATAAATGTGTCGTTCAACCCGCCACCACCCGACACGGCCAATTAAGTAAGGTTTGTCAAGCAAACAAAGATGCGCCAAAAAACCCACAGGATCAACCAGGGGCTCAGGATGGTGTGGGGGCGGGGGGGGGGTGCATTGGACGAAACAATTAGGTACCTGTGATCTGTAAAAGATCTATCTGAGCGCGCTTGTACTCTTCCACGTTTAGGTTGGCCTGCTGGGCCGAGACCAGGTAGAGGAAGGCCTCGTCACCTTCACGCTGCAACCCGTAACTTTGCAGGGATTGAGAGTCCTCCGCCAGGCGCTGTTTGATTACCCAGCGCTGCACCTTTGGGTGGATGTCGTAGTGACGGAAAATCTGCGGCAAAAGACGCGGAAAGCTCTGCGGTCAGGGGAGGGGGCAGGCGAGAGCTGGAAAACAAAATGTCATTCGTTCTGAAAAGCAGCCCATCTGGATGGGATTATGCATGCAATTGTAAACAATGTGCTCACTTAATGCGTTAGTTTTGTTCATACAATCTTGAGAACTTCCTTATTTAAACCGGACACAAAGACGTGATTTTTGCAAAGAAGGCTTGGATAATGGTGGTTGTTGGGCATGCAACGATGTGATAATTAATCGAGTTTCAAGCTCACGGCACAAAAAACGAATTGCACATATAACACGTAGGCTTTCACCACCAATATTATTTTTAAAATAGATTTTGGGTCACATCGCGAAAGTTAAGTGTGTGTAGTAAACCCTCCTCCGCCCGACAAAACCAATTAATAAGGTTGTCACGTGAACAACTGTGCCAATTTATTACCGCTTCAGCAGCACCACTGGTGTTGTTGAGAGACCTATCCACAACATTAAAAAAATTGGGCGCAGACATTTATCCGATAGTTATGAGCATCATTAGGCAGCTGCGTTGCATGGAGGAGGGTTTACAACTCAAATTTTACTTATGCGATCTGGCCAAATAAATCTATTAAGAATCATGCATGTGAGAATTGAATATTAAAGAATAATGCAAAGGCTACACTATTGTTACGTTTATGCTAATGAGGCGAACAAAACTGTACAAACAATACAAAAGATAAGCAATATAAATAAAAGAGTCTAAAATTTTATGAAAGAAATTATTCTTGAAATGAATCATGACCTCAATTCATGGAATCACTTGTGGCGAGTGTGAACCATTGCAACCCTGATAAGAACAGGAATGGTGTGGTGGTGCATTAGTAATAACATTGAACTTTTAATCCAGGTCGCAGTTTTATTTCCCGGCGCGGCAATTAAAACAATGGACAAGGTTCTAAATTTTCCCACACCCGTCCCCAGAGGTGTGGACTCGAGTCATGTGACTTGGACTCGAGTCATGTGACTTGGACTCGAGTCATGTGACTTGGACTCGAGTCATGTGACTTGGACTCGAGTCAGACTCGAGTCATGAATTTGATGACTTCAGACTCGACTTGGACTTGCATAACAATGACTTTGTCCCACCTCTGCCCGTCCCCGTCCACCCTGCAGTATAACTGCGTAAACCACAATTAAATTTCGATTTAAAGCTTTCGTGACTGCATGGATTCATCTTCTTGGTTCTTTCGGTAAAGTCACGTAGAATGGAAATAATAAAATAATAAAAATAAAACATTATAAAATAATTCTCACGACGTTTCGGCCACAACGCAAGCAGCCGTCCTCAGGTGAAGAACAGGTCAGACGCTGTCTTCCCGGCAGACCTGTTCTTCACCTGAGGACAGCTGCTTGCGTTGTGGCCGAAACGTCGTGATAATCATTTTATGTTTTATTTTTTTATTTTTTTTATTTCCATTCTACGTGACTTTACCGAAAGAACCAAGAAGATGAAACCACAATTAGTCGATTGGCAGGTTCACTTACGGTGGCATAAAGAGTGTGTACTCTCAGATCTTCCAAGATGTCTCGCCTGTGTGAAAAAGTTGGCCAAAATACCCTATGATGGAGATCTCCAGAGCTTCCTCGAGTGGAGGCCCTTCTGCCAACAGTGTTGGTGAGCATGCATTTGCAGGGCTGCACCTTGACCAGTGATTTTTTTGCATCGGTGAATGTAGACCAGACAGCACTCACTTGCTGCTTGAGTGTGTCCACAGTCATGTTGGAAGAAACCTTCACGTAGATGGGCCCTACTGAGCTTGCGGTGTCCTCCACCTGCACCTTTATCCTGGAGAGCCAACCCACACAAAACAAAGCTTTACACATAGCTTAGTGCTGTATTGGTTCTGTGTCGGAAAGGTCATGGCACCCAATGCGTATCGGCCTCACATTACCTGGGGCCGTTTTGCAAACAGCACAGAGGTTAAAAAAACATTCTCAAAAGGTCACTTTAGTTCAAGCCTTCTCCTAACTCTTTAGAGTACACAGAACTGGAAAAGTCCGACTTGCTGAATGCACTTAACACAAAGTTGTTGTGGCACCCATGGATGACGAAGGTAAATAACATAGTGAAGTGGAGAACTTTGGTCCGCTCCTGGTAATTTCTTTACAAAATAAAGGGCTTCACTCGTGGTTCATGACTTTTTTCAGGATGTTCCCGCTTAGAACGTGAGACCACCGTCAACTCGCAGTGCATTTGCATGCGAGACAAAACCATAATAACTAAAGCAAAGCCCATGCACACCGAGGGAAACGCACACAAACGCTTGCTTTCAAAAACCTACTCGCAATCAATATCCTCCTAATTGGCCCTGATCAACCGGCTGTTGAAGGTCTCGCCGAGTCACCGCCATATCTCGCGAAGCTGGGATGTAAAAAATCCAACAAGCACCAGCGCCCAGACTGATTTCAGCGCACAGACGAATTTAATCTCTCCCAAATCCTCCCGTCGACGTCCTCCCGGACGCATTCCATTCCTTGGCTTCCACCGTCAATATTCTTCACCATTGACCAACATCCCTTCTGGTGATGTGTGCTGCCTGAACTTACTTACTTCTTTCCTTCCACTTTTGCTCTTAAGGGGAACCCCCCCCCCCTCACTGCCCTGCAGTTGTGTCTCAAGCAATCTCCAACTGCACACAATCCACCAACCGCACCTATGATTCACTGTATCGTGAGGCGTCCTCCGCACCCACACGTGTCCCACCCCTCCCTGCTTGCCGCTTGGGCACCGACCTGAAGCTGCTGCTCGATTGTCCTGACGTCTTGAGTTGCACGTGCAAGGAGGAGCGGCATTCGGCCAGGCGGGCCGCAAGCTGTTGGGCCGCCACCACATCGCCAGCGTGGATGGCCCGGCCCAGCTGTACGGACAGCAGCTCTGGAACAGGCGGAGGGGAGCGAGAGGGGGGTCAGGACAGTCTTGTGTCATGCCGCACAAACACACAGGACGCACCAAATCACATCACGGACAGGGAGATGTGTTCAGTTCGGAACAACGTGTTTTCACGGTTGTGCTTTAAACGGTTTTTCAAAAGAATTTTCGGGCTGTACCGCGTGTTGTTTGGCATGATGTCCGACGTTTTACTCCATGTGCTGGGATCTTATTCAGGAACTGAATTCTTGCAGAATTCCACGTAATAACCCCAAAAACACATCAAAGAGCTAAATTCCAATTCAACATGAATAAAAACAAGCGGCAATTTTTCTGCTATGCTACAAATTTGGCGAAACTAAAGGATTTTATTTTCTTTAATATTTTTGTTTTTTAATGCTGCCTACATGAAATGTGTTTGCTACTAATATAAACTTCAGGACCTGAATAATGCATGTTTTTGAGCATAATTATGCATTTTTTAAGATTACAGTGCAAATTTCGCACATTTGCATCCCTTTATAGCCAACGGATATTGCTAAATATATGAAACATACAGCTTGCGTGCTTACATCTGAGCGCATGCCACCAAAGTGTGGCCACGGGCTACACAAAAACTTGCTTGGGATCCACCGAGTGCAAAACAAGGCGATTACTCTCATCCAGCCATGGAATTTAAGGTGGACAGGGCGAGATCATAGGCTCCAGAGGCTATTAAACCGGTGTGAAGTGGCATTGGAACAAAGCGTCGTAAAATTAAACAACTGCCCATTCCTTGTCACACTTAAGGGTAGGTCAAGGGAGTTCAATGGTGGGCGGAAGATGAAATTCAATTCCGTGGTCCGGTGATAGTCCATTGAGAGTCGTAATGTCTTTTTGCAAGGAAGAGCTGGCTACAGGGTTTCTTAGGGAACACTGTGGTTTTTTTTTGCAATGGTGCTGTAGGTACTATTTAAAAGTTTACACTTAGGCTATGACATTGACAAAAAATGGCCCGCTCTTGTGAAGTCTGCGGTGTGCGTTTTTTTCGCTATATGTCTCGCTTTGGTAATTCTCACAAAAGTGATTGCGTGACAGTCTGGGAATGGAACTGCTGACCCCGTGCACATACCTGCGCAGCTGCCTCCAGCTGCCTAAAGCGACGTAATGCGCACAAACACACCGCGGCACGAATAACACGCAAGCAGCGTTCAACGCTGATAGTTCTCGTGTGCCAGCTCTGGATAGATGGCAGTGCACGGATGATGTCGTGGTAGGCGGGTGTCACTCACCCGACTGCACAAGCATCTCCGAAAGGTCCTGCGTCGCCGCCATCCCAGACTCGCTCTGTTCAGAGGCTGTAAAGCAAAACATAACGGAATTTAAAGAAAACCATTCCAACAGTCTGGCAGATTACAAACAAAAGTGATGCGAGAGTTGAGTTCGATCTTTCTCGCATGTGGATGACTGTTGCCACATCAAAAGTTCCAGTTGAGGCAGCAAAACATTGGTATTAAATTATCGGTGGCATGTTGCTAAGTATAATGTTATAGTAAAAATATCTCTTGTCACACCACTTCAGAAATTGACAGCTGCCTGGTTTGCCTCCCCACATTATATGATGCCATGTGTGCCAACATTAAAACTAAATACAAACTGGCTGTTACAATACAAAACATATGTTCACAAAACCCAGGAGTAGCTTGTTTCGCAGAGTCCCATACGGCATAAACAAAAACACGCCCTTCATAATTGTTTGCTCCTCTCGTATTGAAACTGTTTCAGCCACATCCACTAGATCCCTATAATCGCTTTCATTGCATCTAATGAAGATCAAACAGATTTAGAGAAGACATCAGTGACACATGCAGACCACCAAACACATGCTCATCATTGTTTTTATATACAGCAGCCTAAGTCGAGAGTACGTTCTTACCGGTGGAACATTGGCGAGTATCCATACTTCACCATAAACCTTCCACCCCGAGTTTGATTGCAAGCCAAGGCTAAGACAAGTGGCGAGTGACATCTGAAGCGATCTTCGGACAGCCTTGACCAACACACCCTAACCGGCATGGTGAAGTATGATCAAACAACCTCCATGACCGACACGGCATGCGGAGTACGGAACTTCATCCAGCAGGTGATTGGCAAGGGCTCTAAATATGTTTTACTGTTACGTCTGTTCCAGGAAGAATTCAGAATCTGAATCCGATGAGATATAAAGCTCTTTTTCAAAGATGTCCAGTAGGGGAGGAGAAGACCGTTACAACAAACAATATAAAAACATGATAGCAGTGCAAATTACAAGAAAGGTAAACAAATGACCCAAACACAAACAACTAAACCATCCCTATCCTATCCTATTTCCTAAGCGAACTGAGGTATTCACTTATTTTTCACAAACGCCCTTGGCCACAAATGATAGCTCAACAAAATGGCTCTATCGGTTGGGCATTTACAGCCGCAAATTAATCAAAATAATCTCAATGCACGTTTCTAAATGTGGTGGGAAATCGAGATTTGAAGTTTTCGTGACTGCAGGGATCCATACTCTTTGATTCTTTCGGTAAAGTCACGTAGGTATAAAAGAAAATAAATTACATTAAATCACGACGTTTCGGGCGCAACACAAGCGTCCCCTCCCTCTCTTGCCTATATAGCCTCGTGTCACGGAGGTCCTTCTGCCCACTTCAGCAATTGTTTCCTGCTGGGGTTTTCCCACCTGATGACGGACGCTTGTGTTGTGCCCGAAACGTCGTGATTTAATTTATTTTATTTTGTTTTATACCTACGCGACTTTACCGAAAGAACCTAAGCGTGTGGAGGAAAATGTTTGTTCCCACATAATGACAATCAATTACTAAAAATATATAACCTTGGCGTGAAAAAAAAAAAGACAGAACCCATGATGATACGGAAATTGCAAAAACACACGGCGCACTCAACTGAAATGCCAATGTTAAGCCCCAACAGAAGTGAAGAATAACATTCGAGCGTTGTGCTGTGCTGGGACCACATGAGAGGTTTGTGGGGCAGTGCAATCAAAATAATCAGCCTAATCAACGCACTTTGAATGCTTTATGCATTACGCATTGGCATTCGTTTAACTTCAGCCGGGTTTGTCAAGGTCGACGAACCAAACACACAGTTAGTTAATTCTAGATTTGAAGCTTTCGTGACTGCAAGGATTCATACTCTTAGGTGTTTTCGGTAAAGTCACGTAGGTGAAAAGAAATAATAAAAATAATATAAATAATAACTACACATTTAACTACACATATTTGTACCATCTTATTTGACAGGTACTATTCTACTTTACCGAGTGTTGACATCCCCAGCGTTTAACAGTACTGCCTTTTCGATTTAAAGCTTTCGTGACTGCAGGGATTCATCTTCTTGGTTCTTTCGGTAAAGTCACGTAGAAGGGAAATAATAAAATAAATAAAATAAAACATAATAAAATTATTCTCACGACGATTCGGCCACAACGCAAGCAGCCGTCCTCAGGTGAAGAACAGGTCTGTCGGAAAGACAGGTCTGTCGGAAAGACAGCGTTCTTCACCTGAGGACGGCTGCTTGCGTTGTGGCCGAATCGTCGTGAGAATAATTTTTACTATGTTTTATTTTATTTATTTTATTATTTCCCTTCTACGTGACTTTACCGAAAGAACCAAAAAGAGAAAAAGAGTACTGCCTTTTTTGTATTTGGATTGTCAGCCAACACCGGTTACAACCCCAAGTTCAGGTACACCGATTGTTCTCTTTTAGCTCCGCCCACCCCCCAACACGTTGCATTCATTGGCTACCACATTCAGATAAGCCCCTCCCCCCCCTTAACTTGTATTTAAGAGCTTGTCTCTTGCAATTTTGCCTCACTTGATACAGTAAATTTTAGCTGTGACGGTCCCACCTGATGACGGAGACTTGTGTTGCCTCCGAAACGTCGTGATTTATTATTTTATTTATATTATTATTTCTATGGTTTTTATTATTTCTTTTCACCGACGTGACTTTACCGAAAAAACCTAAGAGTACACAGTTAGTTAGTTCTTCCCGAGATTCGAAACGTATTCAGTTAGTGCGTTGAGAACTTCCTTTGCACCCAGAGCCGGATGAATATTTTCTCGGCCCCTGGGCTACACAGGTACTGTGGAGGCACCCAGTAATATTTTCCAAAAGGAAAACAAAGTTAAAGAAAAATAAGATGTATTTTTTTTTTACAAGGCTAGCAACAAATAAAAATCAGCATTCCCAAGTGAAATCACTTTTCACTAAATCTCTGGAGGCAGACCGTGCTACTCGGAGGGGGTGGAGGGTGGGGGAAGACAACGAACTAACACGCAATAAAATCAGTCCTTAAGAAATTAGTGTTCAATGTTCTTGGTTCTTTCGGTAAAGTCACGTAGAAAGGAAATTATAAAATAAAACATTAAATAATAAAAATAAAGCATAGTTAAATAATATAATTATTATTATTAATGTTGCTTATTATTTTATGATTTCCCTTCTTATTATTTTATTATTTCCCTTCTACGTGACTTTACCGAGAGAACCAATAAGATGAATCCCTGCAGTCACGAAAGCTTTACATCGAAACTTAGTGTTTAATGGTTTTTAAAGTTCCGTAGGCTCCAGCAGCGTCCGAGAACGTTCCAGACGGCCGCAGGAGCGCGCCTGAAAACACGCGACTTTGTTGTATGGGGGGCGGAGATCGCAGCGATGATCACTGATGATGGTGGTTGATGCTCCTTAACGAGATCGTTGAGAGATGAAGCCCCGTGCACAATATTAGTGCAGCCCGAGAGAAGGGGAAGAAACCCCCGCGAGGAACAACATCGTCGATGAGTAACTTCCTGTTCGACATGTCGCATTCGTGGCGTGCTCGCTACCCCATCGCCAAACTCCTCTTACCCCTCGCTCTGCGGTCACAATAGACTCGACGAAGCACGGTTCATTACAACTACACCATCATCACAATCACCACCACCAACCTGAACAAGTTAGGCAACATGAGGGACGACTTCCAGTGCCGTGACCGTGGCCGCTGAACGCGGGGAGGGTGCACGCAGCGCGAGCATTCACTTCCGGGGATTGACCACGCCCCCTTCTCGTCGGCCCCGCCCCCTTCTCGTCGGCCCCGCCCCCTTCTTCTTCTTCTCCCCCACCCCCTTTTTCTCCTCCCCCCCACCCCCTCCCTTCTCCTCCCCCCCACCCCCTCCCTTCTCATCCCCCCCACCCCCTTCTCCTCCCCCCCACCTCCTTCTTCTCCCCCACCCCTTTCTTCTCCCCCCCACCCCCTTCTCCTCCCCCCCACCCCCTTCTCCTCCCCCTCCCCCCCCCACCCCCTCCTCCCCCCCACCCACTTCTCCTCCCCCCACCCCCTTCTGCTCCCCCCCCACCCCCTTCTCCCCCCCCCTTCTTCTCCTCCCCCCCTTCTTCTCCCCCCCACCCCCTTCTCCCCCCCCACCCCTTTGTGATTTCGAAAAGTTGTTTGGTTTGTCGTAGTACGGAGTTAGAATGATGGCTTTAATCTAAGTTGTCTTGTGGTTGTTGTTGTTGTTTGACTTGCATCCCACTGAGATTTTTGCACAGAGCGTTGGTGTACGGTGCTTTTTCTGGAAGATTTTAGCTGTTTTTTCCTGGATTTTTCTGTTTGCCCATAGTCACTTTAAGATGTTTTCTTATTCATGTTTGTGCTTTTTATTTGTTGAGGTTGCACCCGATTCAAGAGCCTAATGGCTCACAGGGCTATACCAAATAAATGAAAAAAAAATGGAAAAAAAACCTCACCCCTTCCCCCCGACCCCAACCCTTCTCCCCCCACCCCTCTTCCCCTCCCACCCCTCTTCCCCTCTTACACCCCAAGACAATAACAAAGATCCCCCCCCACACCACACACACTATTATGGACTTCAACAGGGTTTTGGGGCAAGTCGCTGTTCATAGCGAACCCTTCTGGCTGGACATCAAAGAACAAAGACGGCCACGGCATCGCGCGCTGCTTTCAGAATGCGCTTCTGCGGCCGTCTGGAACGTTCTGACCTCCTCGATGTTAGGACGCCACTGGGAGCTTTTGCACTTTTAAGTCATCCAGATTAAAAACTGGGGTTTTTTTAGAACTGCTTTTTGTGTTTAGCTTGTTGCCCCCCACCCGCATCTGCGATTGGTGACGTACGGTTCGAAAGAAGTTCAATGTACGTACATGATAACCGGTACGGTACGTGAGTGGGTGGATAGGTAAGCAAACACGCCCAGGTCGCCCTTTGTCTCCCCCAGTGGTGATGTTTACACATCGCAATGCAGTCATTTGAGGCTGATTTGGGGAGGCCAACCGGACACAATGAGACCAAGCACACACCCGGATAAAAAAAATACTGAAATTTTACCTCCCCCCACCACCCACCCCCCACAATTCCCACTACCATCAATTCCTGGAATGCGTGCAATGCGATGAAATCTGCTAAATTACGAGAAAACCCATCGTAAGAGGAAACACAATCTCGTAAAAGACAGCCACTCGTACAAAAAGCACTCGTTCCTTGATGCACTGATGGGCTTTGCACAATCTGCAGCAACAACAACAAAACAAAGATCCCCCCTATAGCCTGGACAGACTGTTGGGGCAAGTGCTGTCAGCGGCGAGCGCCTATGAAGGCCAGCATGCCCGACCGCCTTTGTCTCACTAGTGGCGATGTTTACACACCACACTAGGTACTCATTTGAGGCCAAGTCGACCTAGGGGAGGCCCAGGACCGGTTCAGATAATCGTCAACAGATTCGTAGCACAGCGCACGAACCACTACACCACCGCACAATCTGCAAAGACATGAGTACATTTCGCACACGGTTCTGCGTGTTGTTTGAAACAATTCGAGAGATAATTGTGCAAATACGTGGCTACGTTTGTACATTATTGATGAGAAAAGCTACCTCTACGCTTGTCAAAACAGTCATAAAATCCATACAAATATTGTAGTCCAAATATTATTTATTTAATTGTATTGATACCAGATTTGAAGTTTTCGTTACTGCAAGGATCCATACTCGTAGGTAAAAAATAATAAAAGTATTTTTTATTAATTTTCTTTCTATTTAATTTAATTTTTTTATCTACGTGACTTTACCGAAAGAACCAAAGAGTATGTCTTGATACCGCATGATATGAGACGTTTCTTTCCCGTAACAATAATAAAAAAATAGGTTTTACCCTTTCTGGCGATTAAACAGGTGTTCAGATGTTAAAACACCAAACAGAAACATGTTGCAAGGAATCCTGTCTGCATTAACCAAAAGGCGAACAGCTGTTCGAACAGTCATTCGCCTTTTGGCGTCCTCTGGTCTAACAACGTCTGAGACAAGGCTCTAAGGAAAGCTGTCACTGGTGTGGACCAATCAGTTTCAAAGACAATGCATATATTTGATCAGAGCATGTTTTTGTTTGCATGTTCACCACAAGTACGTGTGATTAATGCAGACATGATTCCTTGCAAAAGGTTTTTTTGGTGTTTTATCATCTTAACACAACTGTTTTATTTCCAGAAAGGCTACAACCTATTATTATATTTTGATACCGTATGGTTTATTCATGTGTAGGATATATAATAAAAATTAGTAAAGTTACAAACAGAAAAATACAAAAAATGTTTTTTAACATCATGTCTCACCGCCTATCCCACAGTGCCCCCTGTGGTTTCACTGTGTGTTTCTTTTTTTAAGTCGTTTCGAAAATCGTACTGCAAGGGTTTCAATACTGCATTATCAACACGCACATGATCACACTCAGCATTATAGTATGACTCTAGTTACAGAATGCATATTTTAGTCATATGCATCTCGCATAATTCTAACTCCGTGCTTTTTAACGTAATGGAAAAAAATACCATCACAATCCAATACAATGTTGCATCTAAATTTACAGGTCCTATGCATAGGTAAAAATCTCCACTGTTCTCCAACTTGACCTGACTATATTTCTCATTTTCATGTACTGATCATTCCTTCCTTCAACTCATCCAACATCTTCCTCCTCCGCTTACCTCTAGTTATCTTGCTATACATTCATCACAACACTTAAACACTTCACTCATCAACCTCTCCCCTCTCACAACATTCCCAATACATTTCTTCTTTCTTAGCATCCCAAGTGATTCAATCGCTAGAATCCTAAAACAAACAAGATCAAAGTTAGGTTCGGTACTGCCAACAATGTGTAACTGCTAGCATCAGTAACAAACTGTCGATAATGGACACACAAGGTGTACACTTCATTAAGCACAGCTGTAGCCTTCACTGTTGAATAGACTGCCAGAAAAGTCAGTGTGTATAAAGAAACAGCCCGCTCGATATACGAGTGCACTTCCTGAAGACGCTCAAATCAATTAGAGCAAAACGTCGTATGTTGGTGTGAATTAGCTGTATTTGTCAGCATTCGATCAATACATCGGCACGTGTAAATCATATCTTTGTAAACATAACAGTCTTGTCATGTGGTGGATGGTTAATGACAATATTCGTGGCATAAAACTACTAAGCGGCATAACATGAAAATAACTATGGATTATAGTACTGGCTACGAAAAGCAACGTTTGAAATTTCAATAATTTCTTGTAACATAACAAAAAAAAACCGCAAGAGTGCGTCTGTCTCGGGACACAATACCTCGCTGGACTTCATAGTAAGAGCTGCTGATGAGGATTGTCCACCGCTTGGCCATTTCCTCCGCCTCGAAGTGAATTGAGAAACTCTCCTGGGGGTCGCGCAAGATGTGCAGCACATGCACCGCGGGGCACAACACTCTGTGCACGACTTCACACAGATCCCACTCCAACCTTGCCTGCACATTCCACACACCGCTGGTTAACACTTTTCTTAGCCAGGAAAGCCTCGCTGAGTTGAGACAATTTCAGCAAAGTCTTTTGCATGTGATTTTTTTTTTTACAAATCTTGTTTTGGGTATTTTTACATGTGGGAAAGAAACCACAGTACTGTTCATTCCGACCAGAACTCATCATCCTCTCACAATATGCCCAATCCATCTCGTCTTCTAGATTTGAAGCTTTCGTGACTGCAAGGATTCATATTCTTAGGTTTTGTTATTTTATTTTAGGTTTTTTATTTTATTTTACTTTAATACAAATTTTATTTTATTTTTTACCTACGTGACTTTCCTAAAAAAAAACAAGAATACCATCTCGTCTTCCTTTATTCAATTATTTCAAGCAGAGCTCTTGTTTAAATATTTGTCATCATTGTTACATTTTATTAATATTTTTCTTCATTTAATCTACTTGTTTGTCCAGGAGAGCCACGCTGACTCTTTTTCAGGAGGATCCCATATTGGGTTTGGACTTTAAATGCTTTGAGCCAATCAGTGAGCGTTTAAACAAGTGAGAGAAAACCCACAAGCACAAAGGGGCAGAGGTCGCAAACGGGTTTTGATTCTTTACCCGTACCCGGCCGCACCAGGGTCGCAAATGGCTACCCGTACCCGTACCCGGCCGGGTACGGGTACCCGGGTATCGGGTAGGGTATGGGTATCGGGTACCCGGTTGCGACCTCTGCAAAGGGGCAATACTCTATCCCTGTTAGGATGGAAGAAGATGCCGATAAGTCCACTTGCTGTCCTGCCTTCTCCAGGCAAGAGGGAGTTTCACAACCTTTTTGTGCAATCCACCAACCCTAGCTTCCACAGCGCTGGATTACAGGTACGAGCCACCGCTGCCCAGCTGTGATAATGCAATATTATTGCATTTACAATGCATCTGAATGTGACTGCATTCTAAGGTGTTGTGCAAAATGGAGGCGCACGTGTGTAACGGAGGCGAGCAAACATATATTGTTTGCAGGGGGGGGGGGGGGTACTAGGAAGGTAAGGTGCTCCATGTCAGAGAAGAGATGATGGTACAGAAAGGTCAAACTGAATTACCCAGAAAAAGAACAAGTGCATGTGGAAAACGAGATAAATACCGCACAAATAGCTCAGACACCAACGTGGACGTCTATACTGTGAACAAGTGCCATTACCCAAAACGTTGCCGATTAAATCATGTTCCTCTTTCAGGCAGTGTTGTTGACAAATGCGTTGGGAGTACGTGCCATACTGTCTTCTACACGAAACACACTGACCCAACAATAGAAATCAGAAAGTTGCACTCATCGTAGTTGCAAGTTACTGGATTTGAGGTACTTGCCAATCGATCCACATACTATGTTTTCCTGTGTCTCCACTTGCGGCAACATGGGAGAAGAGTGCCAGGGTTATGCAAACTCTGCCGCGGTTGAGCACGTGCGCGTATGATGACATTGAGAAACCGCTGATTCGTATCCAACTTGGAAATTCCAAGGCAATGTTATGTATAAATGGCCATTTTAAGTTAAGATAACAAGTTGTATCAGCCAGAACTTGACATTCAAATCAGCATTTAAACAGATGTTTGCCAAATATATCCTTGGTGGTCATTTGTATCAATGGAAGCAGTAATTTCAAAAACAAGTCTTGAGACTCTCATTGAGGCTTTCCTAGTTACAGTATATCACAATGGCATTACACTGATCAACAACAAAAAAACATTTTATTTCTGGCCTGGACTTTTGCAGCTGTTTTAGACTAATTTCAGGGGGCTGATTCCAAATTTGATCTCAGATTTGTTCTATCACATCTCATTTTATGCTATCGGCATGTCCCATTTTCATTGATTTTACCCAAAATTAACTCTGTCACTTATGATTGCAAGTTGTTGCGAGTCCGTGACTGCTTTAGTGTTAAAATATGGTGCTGTATTTTTAGGATAGTGTGTTTATAATATAATTTTATGTAGATATCCACATTTATTTATTATTTTTCTTCTGCAGTTTATATTGAAAATGTAATATTTGATATCTAAAAAACCTGATGTGATAGACAAAAACTGATGCCAGATTTGGAATCAGCACCCCGAAATTACCTTAAAACCGTTGGAATACCTTATGCCAGAAAAAGTGTGTTGACCAGTGTTATCATTCCCTACCTATGAACAAATGTATCTGTAATGTACCTGCTCTCATCAGACCTAAGAAGCTAAGCAAGGCTGAGCCTGAGTAGTGCTTAAATGTATGACCACCATCCATAAAACAGATTAATGTGTTGTGTGCAGTAGTGGTGGTCAGTGCACAAGAATCCGATACTGAACTCCATCATGCACCTTCACCAACCCACACTGATCAGCGTGAAGTATGATCAAATAACCCCCACAACCAGCAAAGGTCTGGCAAACGTGTTGAACAAGTATATGTGGTTCAGATGGAGACTATAATCTGAATCTGAACCAACCCAATCTGATCCAAGTTTCCACAGATCCAATCTAGATCGATCGTTTGCTCGAATCCCAAAAGATCTGGGAATGGATTTTAATATATTTCCGATTAATAATGTATTATTACCTGCTGCTCGGCAGACCCAGACCACATGTCTCGTCGCATGAGGACCACGCTGAAACTGCCGGGTCTCGCCATGAGCAGCTGAAGACAGCGAGCCTTGCATGGGGCGTCAGAAGGCCCAGGCTGGGCATTGCCAGGTCCACCGTCTTGCTGCTGTGTCGGCACCGAGCGTACCAGCACATCGCAGGAGATCAGAACCACGCTGGGAGCAGTAGCTGGGACGACAAATCCAGACAGACACGTGTCACAATTTTTTTAAGCAAACAAAAGTAATATAGAGTACGTCGAATATGTTGAAAACTCATTTCTTTAGAACTGCTGTTTTGTGTTTGGTTTGTTGTCCTTCCCCCGCACCTACGATTAGCATGGTTGGCTAGGTACGTTGCGAAATAAGTTCACCATACATACACATATATTCGAACATCGTATGTCCGCCCGGACCAATTACCGCCCTCACCCAGTGTAGAATGTGTTTGTTCTATCTATAGATGTTCAAATATCCGACCTGGTCACACACATTGACCCATACCTCAGTCTCCAGCGAGTTGGAAAAACAACATTGTACTCTATTAGAAACAAAATGACGCATTCATCAATAACACGGGACTTGTAACCAATTATACGTAGAGTATAATCAGCTGACGTTTCGGGCAATGGCCCAAAATCAGAATACCAAGGCTGTGAGGTGGCCAGGAATTTCAAAGCAGATGTAAATGAAATTCTTAAATCAATCTCTGTGCATTTTTGAGCATTATACCCTCGTAACGATTTCCTTTCTCCCACCAAATAATCAGCCTGCAATCATCTTAAACTCCAACGAGACGGCGCAATTTCAGTGGTTCGCGCACCCAACCGCATGAGTTCGATTCCCGGCGAAAGGCTAACATCAGTGGCGACTAGTGACATCTGAACTGGTCCTGTGTTACCCTTGTCACCAGCCCACACGGAACGCATTGGTGAAGTATGGTCAAACAACCGCCATATGACCGCAACACATCGATACAGGAGTGCCGAGACATTCTGCATTATATTTTAACAAGATATCCCATGGGTCTTCACCTTTTACCTTATAAAGTACATTATTTGTAAACACATTTCCATACCTGTCAACCCCTTGTCAGTGCCCTAGCTTGTTACAGACCAATTCAAACCTTATTGGTCACCCCGTGCCCTTGTAAATCTCAACGTCCCATTAGGAGAGAAACACAAACAAGACACGTTTTTTAAACTCAATTTCCCTACACAAAAATACGGGTACACCGTATGGGTTGACAGGTATGCGTTTCTTCGGCGCTGGTATGTGCTGTTACAGTATGTTTTTATCTTCTACTTAATTGCCCACACACACACCCAGCCGATGGCAACAGAATCAACAGCAAAAGCCGGGTGGAGGATCTTGACATACTGGTCATAGTGGGGGAGGCAAGCACGGACTGGTGGAGCCGGATTGACTGGTCCTGCCAGAGGACTGGCTCCAATCGGCTCACTGGCACTTAACAACAAGCAGTGATGGTGGTGTTGATGAAGATGATGGTGGTGATAAAGATGGTGGTTGTGGGGGTGATGAAGATGATGGTGGTGATGAAGATGATGGTGGTGGTGGTGGTGATGAAGATGATGATGGTGGTGGTGATGAAGATGATGGTGGTGATGAAGATGATGATGGATGGTGGTGATGAAGATGATGATGGTGGTGGTGATGAAGATGATGGTGGTGGTGATGAAGATGATGGTGGTGGTGATGAAGATGATGGTGGTGGTGGTGATGAAGATGATGGTGGTGGTGGTGATGAAGATGATGGTGGTGGTGGTGATGAAGATGATGGTGGTAATGATGTCACGGTGTTGGGTGCCGCTCTGCTATAATGATGGCGGTGGTGGTGATGATGATATAAAGATTAATGTGGTGAGAGCGGCTCGCTGCGGTGATGATGATGAAGATGGTGACACGGCGCGAGATGATGATCAAGCAAAGTGGCCTAGCTACTCGTGATGGAAGAAGAAGAAGCTGATGATGATGATGGTGGTAGTGGTGGCACGGTGCTCAATGATGACGATATCCAGGAAACTCCCGACTTGCTCGTGATGGAAGATGATGATGATGGTGGTTATAACGGTGACGGCAAGGTTGCTAGATTTATGGTTTAGAGAGGGTGCCAAGCTGCTGCTGTAGTGATGGACGAGGATGATGATAGTGATGGAGGTAAATTCATAAGCGCGCAAAGCATCGTAGGCGTGAAATCGCTTTTTCCGTGCCACGTGGTGAAGGAGGCACGCCTCGTATCACGTGGGGTTGCCACTTAACCCCCACCCAGCACGTGGAGATTCATTCAACATGAGTCAAGATCAATCCACTGCTGGGTTGATCACCTTCCTTCCCCCACGCTGTTGGTCATAGGGTTGTTTTTTTACCATACTTCACCACACTGGTGAATAATGGTGGGGCATATGGTTGGCATTATTGTCCACAACTGTGTTGAAGTTGATTTATTGTGGTGACACAGTTGTAATGCGCCTGTAACTAAAGAACGTTGATCTATTAATGGTCAGTTTGGTAAGAACCCAGTAAACGTGGAACGTTGGGCTAAGAATGGCCGAACAGCCCAAACGTATACCCAAAGTTGCATGTTTGCTGTGAATGTTATGCCTGAGGGGACATTTTATTTAGTTAGAATTCCTGTTTTAATTTGTGCAAAACCAATACACTGCGACTACAGTGCAGTATTTTTAAAGACTGCAATTTTCTTTACCAACAAAGTTAAGGTTTAACTCAAATATTTAATAATGACACTTTTACCTAATTCCCACCCATCTGACACAACATTTATCCCAAGACCAGCTGTCTTGTAGTCTTGGCGACAGTCACTACTTTGTTTGACGTGGTTCAAATTCAACACATAAGTCAAATTCAATATAACATGCCCTTGAATTATTCCAGTCAGAATGAGCCCCCCCAATGGACTAAAATGTTGACCGAATGAAAAGTGGAGTTACTTTATGTATGTTTAACCTCTTCGTAGCCAACTTGCTAAATACAGTACAGTACTATATTTCACTTCACATACAGTATTAAAAAATCAGATAAATTACGGTTAAGCCTTAATTGTGATCATACATAGTAATCATCACCCGCGAAAACTTGGCAAAGCTCTTCCTGACAAATAGTCATGAGAACCAGTGAGGCTTTCCTGGGTAAAATAAGCATAAGAATTATGACATAATCTAAATACAATATGCGGTAGTGTGCCGGGTGGTTCAGATGTCGTGTGACCCCCATTCAATTCCGTAAAATGTAATGTTTTGTTAAATTAAGTGTTATTTAAAACAAAAAGGAATGTTCAAAATAAATGGTAAGGAGTCATTTAATTTGGGGTCACAAGACATCTGGACATTCTTGTACATTAAGTATCAAGTGAGGGGTGCATTCGACCAGATGTGTGAAACTTCCTAAAGGGGGCGCTCAGTAACCGACCCAGACGTTTTCATTGAACAGGTAGATGATCGAGATTAGGGAGATAAGAAAGGTAATTGCCATGGTTTATTATGAATAATGTTCTGATTGTATTATGTTATTTCAGATATAATGCCATTTCTGAGTCCATGAAAGCCTCAATGAGTCGTAAAAATAGCTATTTTTCGAAGGTCACTTATGTTTTTTATAAGAAGCTTTGAAATGAATATTTACACGACTGCACAATATGTAATTTGGACATGTTCTCAACATTTGACATGGTTTATTATGGTTAGCTTTACATGTGAAAACGTGCAGTAATATTATTGAAAAGTAAATCGAGTATACTATATGTTTTGTTTATTATCAAACAGCAACATAGACTTCAGTCTACATGTGCCAAGATGCATGCCACATGTAGACTGAAGTATGTGTACTTTTAAGACATGTGTTGTACTGTATTAAAAATACAACATTGCTGTACTGTATCTAAAATGAAAGTTTAGCGTTTTTTTACGTTGATGACAACAGGCCCAAAACGTTAAATGGCCAGAAATAAACAATGCTATCACAGTTGTCTGCCCACTCGTTACATTAAGAAAACCGTACACGTCTGAAAAACATGCAGTTGAAAACCAAACACCGATATATGAGCAATGTATTGTGTACTGTGAAACTTTCTTATCTACGAGCAAATCACCCAAAATGCGAGATATCACGGAATACAAGGCGGCTTTGAGCCTGGCTAGTACTTTGGTGGGCAATTAAAAATGCGTTAAAGTCTATATATAGGCTTCTGCAGGGCTATGTTGTTGGTAAGCAGAGGCAAGTGCAGCAACATCCATTATGCTGCAGTACCCTCCTTCACCAACCTGTACTGACCACACACACACTTTGTAATAAAACATGCAAATAAACTTCGGCAATGTACGCATTGTCCTTGAAACGCGCCGGCCTACACTTGAGACAGCCTCTTTTATGGTTTTGTCTCACCAGTACCATATAGATCAAAGGCCGCCAATAGGCGAACAGTACAAGGACGATGCAAACGCCAAAGTCTGAATATCTCGGGTTAAACAGTTATATCCATGGGATCCTTTTTCCCAGTGTCAATCAATTTGGCCAATCAATTTCGAGGACAATGCATACATTATCAAAGCATATTTATTTGCATGTATTAACACAGGTTGTGTGGTGACTGCAGACTTGATGCCTTGTTATAGGTGTCTGTTTGGTGTTTGAACATCTCAGCACCTGTATTTATTGATACAAGCATGAAGCGTCCCATAGATAAAAGGTTGTATGATGTAATCATGCCACGTGTAAACTGTATAACGTGATCACACTATACACAGCATCTCAGTAAACATGGCTCAACGTTGGCATGTTGTTGGAAGCATTCGACCCACGTTGGCCCAACGTTCGTTCATTCGTTTCTCAGTCCGCTTGCCCTGGTGAGGATCGCAGCGGCAGCATGTTGAGTAGGGCGGTCCAGACCTCCCTTTCCTTCGCGACAGACTCTAGCTCTTCCTGGAGAATTTCCAGGCATTCCAAGGTCTGCCGAGCGACATAGTCCTGCCAGCGTCTCCTGGGCCGGGCCCGGGGTCTTCACCCAGTGGGACATGCCTTGTAAAATTCCAGGAGGAGTCTACCGGGGGGACATCCTTATCAGGTGCCCGAACCACTTGAACTGGCTCGACTCTGAGGATTATCGAGCTCCTCGCCCATTCACGGAAAGTGGCCCAACGTTCCATGTTAAATAGGATATACGTGGTGCTTTTCAACGGTTCACCCAGCCTGGTGGTGAATTCATGGTCAAATGTCTCTTCGGGGCCACGAACGGCGTGGTGGAAGCGACTTTACAGTCTGGCTATTTTACACGGGAGATCTGTGGTTCGTGAGCACAGCAATAACAACATAAAAGGAAAAATATCAATGTCGGAGAGAACGAGAAGAAGGCTATTTTTGGAATAATGTACGAGGCATTCAGCGGTCATATAGGAACCACACAAACCAAAATCGTCGCAAATGTAATATAAAAAAATAGGTACAGGTGCATGTAAGCGATTTTATTTTAAGTCCAAGAGTGACATAAATATACGCACATCGAAAAAGACAGTGAAAAAACATTGTGTGACAGAGAGACCCTCATCCAGCAGTGAAACCGCAAAGAGCTGCCACGTCCAGGATTGTACAGCCTGGTTTATGGGAGAGTTGCGGAACCACATCTCGGTGTGGACGGTACGATGGCCAATCCCAGGGACACCTATCAACCCCTTATCAGTACCCCTACCTTATTACAGACCAATTCAGACCTTATTGGTCACCCCGTGCCCCTTACACATCTCAACGTCCATCCTACAAGTGAGAAACACAACCAAATAGACAAAATATTGTTTTTCCCGCATTGAATCGGCTGTACGCCGTATGGACCTGTCAACTAAATTTCCCTGTCGAAGACTACGGGGTGAACCGTATTGGTGCGTTGACACGGTACGGTGATGATGATGCTGATGCACCTCCCCTGATTTCAAATGTTCTATCTCGTCAACACGTAAAAAAAAACAACCAACACTTTTTTTTCATGTCACCTGCCTGCCAACTCCATACCTGGCAACCCCTTATCAGTGCCCTACCCTTTCGATTTAAAGCTTTCGTGACTGCAGGGATTGCAACATCGTGAGAACTTTATTATGTTTTGTTTTTATGATTTTATTATTTCCCTTCTACGTGACTTTACCGAAAGAACCAAGAATGTGAGTACCCTACCTTATTACAGACCAATTCAGACCGCATTGGGTCAACCCCGTGCCCTTGATAAATCCCAACGTCCATCCTACAAACTCCCATCACAAGGGAGAAACACAAACAAACAGACAAAAAAAAATTGTGGCCCCTATCGAAACGGCTGTACGCCGTATGGACCTACCAACTCAATTTCCCTGTTACAAAACTCCATGCTGCTATGGGTTTGGTGACACCACCATGCCACTACCACCACCACCACCACCCACCCCCCCAAGCCCTCCCATGCCCGCCCGCCCTCACGCCTCCTGCCCGGCACGCCGTGGTGGGCGTGGGGCGGTCCGGTCCGCATGATGTCACCTGCGTGCGACGGCATCAGCAGTAGCAACAACAACAACAGCGGCAGTAGCAGCAGCTGCTGCAGTAGCTGTAGCAACAGCATCGGCAGCCACAACAGTCGCTCGAGCAAACGCTGACAACAACAATAACAGCAGCAGCAGCAACAACAACAACAATAGACTGCGTCGAGAGAGAGAGGAGGGAGGGAGGCCCGTCATGGAGGCGAACGTTTGAAAGCGGAAGGGTTTCGAAAATCGTTGTCTTCTGTTCCACTGTCGCGTCTCGTTTATCGTATTTTTTTATATCATCTCTACCACTTCGCTAGGAGTTTATTTTTTATTTTTTTCCTCGCCTCCTCCTAGCTTTATAATTTAATGTTTCATTTTTTTTAGAGTGCAATATACGGTGCCGTCAAATAAGTAGTTCGCTGCGTGCAAAGTACATAGTTGGTGGGGGCTGTTGGTGTGGTGGTTGTTAGTAGCGTGTTCTTTAGTAGTACTGTAGCAAGTACATGTTGCTAGTACAGCCACTGCTATGGTAAGTCACGTTGTGAATACTGTCGTGTAGTGTAGGCGCTGATCTAACCAGTATTACCAGTACCGTGACTATATAGCAATAGTGGAACGGTGGTTAATGTTGTGAGCAACACTTTGTTGTGGTAACACCGGTTGTATGTGTTGATCAAACTGCAGCAATTGCAGTAAACCTTTGTTAGAACTCCTGCTTATCGCAGTTGTGTAGTGTCCTACAGAACTGCTCATGTGTGTTAGTACTGCGGTGGTAGTGATTGTTAGTAGTACTTTCAAAGTGGTGGTTGTGAGCAATTTCTCAAATTCGTGCTGAGTTTTTGGTTGTGTAGTTGAAAGTGCTGAACGTGATTTCTGTTAGTACTGCACTGCAGCGGTATTGGTAGAACTTGTGGTAATTGTGTTCTGAGTTAAATGTATTCGGTGCTTTCTCGTACTTTGTAGTGTCAGCTGTTCGGTTGGAGTGGCGGTGACCTGTGGTCGTCCAAAAAGTAGGGCAACAACCTGCCAGAATTGTCAAAACCCGGCCGTATTGATTTTGAATTTAAAAATATTTCCCTCGGGGGTTAGGTCTCGCACTCCAGAGAACTAAACATTAATCAAAGTCCCGTGATACGTGCAACAAAGTTCAGATTAAGGTCCTGGGGGACACGTCACACAGACATCGTTGCTGCTGTGTTGGTAGTTACTTGCCACTGACTGCGTCAGTAATGAAGTTGTGAGGGCCCAACCAACATCAGCCTCCACCAACAGCAGCCAAACATCATCGGCCATGGGAGGCAAGCAGAGTTCCAATGCCCGCACCAGAGCCTTCTCCAGTTCGGATGTTCCCAGCCCAGGCCATGGAGGGCCCAGCTCTGCTGCCTACCGAGGTCACCGGTCTACCCATGGCCTTCCCGGCGGAACCTCCGCTTCGTCGTCGTCGTCCGCCACCTCCGGCCGCAACCCACCGATCGGCATCCCAGGGGGCAGGGTGGCCACGGGGCCAGGAGGCCATGGATCTGGCGCTGATGATGTGGGAGGAGGGAGACAGAGGCTCTTCAACATGCTCAGCTCTGCTGGGATGTCGCAGTCGTTGCCCGTGCAACTCACTCCACACCTGCTTGGGGGTGAGTGGTGGGAGCCATTTGGGGTTGAGCCCTTGCCACCTGTCCTGATTTTTCCAGGATCCCTTGGGACATTAGAAGTGTTTTGTCACAATGCGTAATAATACACCGCTCAAGACAATGCACTTGTTTGTCGTTCTCCTATCTGGTATTGTCAGACACAGTATTCTTCCCATCATATGTTCTTTGTACTTCAGAGATGGGGTGACGTTTGTCAGTTTTTCTTAGTGTCTTTGCTGTTGCTAACCCTTAATCCTCGTTGTAACAGGGCCAAAGCTGACTTCAGTTGTGAATATGTTATGGGATTGAGGTGACAATGTACGTGTACAGCCCTTTTGTCAGGCCACTGCTGGATGAGGGCTTCCCACACCATTGTGGGTCGTGGAGATCAATTGATCAACGTGGGTTAGTGAATGTGGGTAGCCTGTAAATATTACAAAGTGCTGTACAACAATGGATTTTGTTGCACTACCCACCACAGCCTACAAACAACGTGTTATGTATTGTGATTGCCTATCCGTCCTTAAAGCACTCTACAGGCTCTCAACCCAGTTTAGTTTCAGAGGTCAGACGAGGTTGGGTGCATTCCAGGTGATTTCCTCTAAAGTACTCTGTTAATGTTTTGGTGAAGCTAAATTTGACCCCCATGTCAGACCAGATATTATTTCTTGGCTGGTTTTGAAATTTGCTTTATCTCACAATTCACCTACATCGTTGGCCAAGGGTGAACTTGTTTAAAACCCAAGGCATGTAGTAAAAAGCCAGATCAAGATTTCGATGTGTGAAAACAGTGGTAAAAACCTGCACCGTTATTCAAATTATAATCTAGCCTACCTGCTTTAAGCACCCTAATCTTTGTCTTAGCATCAAGAGTCGTGCTATTGGAATTGTGTGGTGGGTCAAGGTGCTTTTGTCTGGAGGTTAAAGTGCAAAAAGACCTTCCATCCAGTGTCACACCGACTCCTGTAAATGAGTACCGTAGTGACCTCGAAAACGGGAACCCACAAAAAGGGATTGTGGCTTAACTTAGGATGAGATTGTACAACTACAGTATGTACCTGCTGGACCATAGGTTGTGTCTCAACCGCATATACACACTTTGTTAAGTTATAGTGGCGTCATGCCAGAGGCAATGTCTGTAAATACAGCACTGTAATAAAGTGGGACTTGGACATACTTGATCTCTCGCTGAAGAATCAATGGCATATTGCACGTATTTCACGTACATTTGTTCTTAAGACGTTGTAATTGTAGGTGTTAAATCGTGTTCTGAATGCGTGTGGGAGGATTAAACGAATTACATGCTGTTCCTGTCCAGAGGTTATAATGGAGCTTGATTAGCAGCAGGCTTGTGACTCACTGAATTTCTTAGCCGTGTATTAGGCTCGCTGGTCATTCTTCAACAGTGATTTCGTTTCTGATTTTAAAAAAATCAGACTATAAAACTATTTCCTTCCATAAGGAATATGCTGGTTAGGCTGTTACAGGACTGTAATTACATACATGAAGGCAAATTGCATATTTTCACCATAACGATCATGTAGCATCGTAAAGGTCACTTTTCACCACCATCGCAATCAGAATCTATCATTATAGCGAGTGGACCTACATTACATAAGTAAAATTCTCAAAGTCGTCGTTTTGACAGTAATCATTGGTTGACCCGAGTATGTTATAACTTTACACCATTGGAACCTCATTTGCCAGTAAAAAATATGATAATTGTTTTTACCCTTCTATCTAGCAACAAAACTGACACCTTTTTTACAAGGAGTAATGTTTGCATAGACCACAATACCTGCAGTCATATTGCAAACAAAAAACATAACTCTGATAATGTATGCACTGTCCTTGAAGTTGATTGGTCCACACCCGAGACAGCTTTCCTTAGAGCCTAGTCTCACATGGGTTGGACCAGATGACGCCAAAAGGCGCACACCTCAAAGACAATGCACCATCAAAGTATGAGAGCTCGGTGTAAATGCTGACCCCGAGCTCTCATACTCTGATGGTGCATTGTCTTTGAGGTGTGCGCCTTTTGGCGTCATCTGGTCCAACCAGCTTAGCTTGCAAGATCTAACGAGATCAGGTGCATTCCCATTTCGTGTGATTTGGTCATTAGCTGAAAATGCGTGTATTTGTATGGAAAAAAGTAAAGATTAATCACACTGTTTACGAATAAAACAGAAACGTGGTCTTTAAAACAAAATGGTGTATGTATCACGTTGCTGAGAAATGAGTAACAAGATTGTGGTGCCAAGGGCATGTCAACCAGTGTTGTTGTTATGTGGGTGAGGGGTACGTTTTGGTTATTGTCTGGGACTCGTGCTCATCCGGGCATGAACATTGCCCGCTTCCATGATGAAGCAGTTGTTTATGCTTTGAAACATACCCATGTATTCAGTCCCACGGCTTGTGATATTTGCTAAAAAAAAAGGGGGGGGGGGGATTATTTTATTTATTTTATGACATTTTATTCAGGATGGAATGTATTCAGTGCCTCCTGGGTGCTTTCGTGTCGACCATTTGTTATCGAATAATGAGTCATGAGATTACATAATAGCATAGGTATCAGAAAAAGTATAGTCGTAATTTACATTCCCTTCGTTAATTTACTGCTTGATGGAAGTCTCCCCACACTGTCAGTCAGATGAAGATTTTCCCACCGTCAGTGATAGGTAAGCTGTTGCCATCTTGTCCTAGCTTCAAGGCAACATCCTCTTTCTGAGGATGTTGCCTGGAGAATTCTGTCTTTGCCAGACAGTTGTCTTGGTTACACGCGTTTAACTGATTTGTCTTTTTCGATTTAAAGCTTTCGTGACTGCAGGGATTCATCTTCTTGGTTCTTTTGGTAAAGTCACGTAGAAGGGAAATAATAAAATAATAAAAATAAAACATAAGAAAATAATTCTCACGACGTTTCGGCCACAACGCAAGGAGGACGGCTGCTTGCGTTGTGGCCGAAACGTCGTGAGAATTATTTTATTATGTTTTATTTTTATTATTTTATTATTTCCCTTCTACATGACTTTACCGAACGAACCAAGAAGATGATTTGTCTTTGTTTCATCCTTCTTAGAACTCACTGTGCTGATGAGTCCTAATAAAACTGGTTCACAGTTTTCTATCTCTGTACCACTGCAAGTGTGAGTTGGTCACATTTGCTCAAATTTAATTTGATGGTGGTTTTTGCATATGCACAGTCCGTGTGCAATTTATTCGTGTATGTGTACTGTTTGAATATTTCACCAATAATATTCGAAGGAAATAATATTTAGATTCCACCTAGACAAGTGAATTTGTAAGTTTTAATATATTTGGTATTGGAAAATGAGTTGAGCAACTTCCACAGAACCCAAGTGCGTAATTGTACAAATGGAGTGGTTTTGTCTTAGAACATTCGTTTGAAATTGTTTACATCTCTCGTTGGCAAAAAAAGAGCTCAAATAACACCAGAATGTTTGATGTACTTCCAATTTGTAAAAAAAAAGACACGGAACAAGTTAAGCCCGTTCAAGCCACACAAGCGTAAATGGTTGATCATTCAAGTCCTATCACAGTTAAAAACTGCAAATAAAATTGAGCACACTTACAATTTATATTGCAAAAACAATTAACACTCATCATCATAATCGTGAGCCATTGTCTATCTACTGCTGGGAGTATTCCTTAGCCCACAGCAGCTATCTCTCACAGTTTTGCAATGCCACAATCTTTTTCACTTCTGCACATGGACTGCTTTGGTCGCCATTCTGTCACCCATCTCATCCATCAACCATCCCTTGTAGCCAATGTGGGGTGATGTGTCCTGCCTAAGGCCAATTATCTTTTAACAGTCAGTATAATGCTCATGATTTGCGTCCCTTCTCTAATCCAAATGTTCCCTGTTTCCTGTATCTCTTTCGTCTGAGTGTACTTCTTTGCGAACCGTTATGCTGAACGTGGGCAAAAAAAAAATGGAATGAACACCATGCGCGGTTGTGCTGCTGTGTCTTCAAATTAAGCAGTGAAATCAAATCTGGTTTTTAAAATTGAATAAATGCTGTTAAAATCTGTACCGAATTCTACCCATATTTTATCATGGACTGTACAATACTTCCAATTACAGGAAGGGGTTTTCCTCCATGCCAACAGGCACCACACTATTTCATGCACTATGCACTGGGATTTTTTTGCAGCTACCCGCAAAAACTTACTAAAACAGGTGAACCATCTGTAATTACCCATGCGGTTTGTGTTCATAGGTTAAGCTTTCAGTATTTTCCTTAACGTTTACAGTTCAGTACGACCAGAAAATGTGGAGGCTCATCAATGTTACTCGTGTCACAGTATATGTGCTGTGTAATATTGTTTGGAATATGTATATTTTTATATATCAAATCACGGAGGTGACTTGGAGATGCAGAGATCGGAGCGCTGAGCTGACAGCGTTGAAGTCCTGGGTTTGACTCCAGGCATCCGCATGTGACTAAACTGGGTGCTCCAGATTAGTACGTTAAAGGACTTGCAAGGAACATTCAAAGAGTGTGACTCTCCGATTTCAACTAAAATTTGTACATTGACAGTGCATGGTGATAGAGAATAATTTGTGAATTTCCATGTGTCCTCATGGGCCATTGGCTCTCATGGCCCATGGGCTGATTTATTCAAAGTTCGAAATTGTGAGGTACACCAGTGAAAATCAATATAAAAGTGAGAGAAAAACAGATCCAGCTCACAGTGGACACATCTTATGAATGTGGCTTCATCACATCCACACTGTCATCTACAACTTTCTGACAGCTTTGTTTGAAGATGTCCATTTCTAATCAATATTTAATTGGTGTGATATGTTACTCAGGCATGTATCCTGATTTAAACCACGAATACTTGACTAAACTATTGAACCGATGAGCCGATAACTTATTGTGTTGTGTGAGGGCACTGGAACTTCAAAGTATTATCCCATTGGAAGAGGCTGACATCCATATGATCCAAAAAAAACACGATCTGACTTTTTTTCCAGATAAATTCTTTCCACATTCGGAAGAAGTAAACATCCAATAGCTGAATCTCGGCTTCTGATGGCACTGATGTGGTCGCCCAATGGGAAAATGTGGCCTCCAAAACTAAATCACATTGAGAGAGGGTTTGTTGCCATGGTAAATAGAAGTAAACAGCACCAGATAAGCAACACGTGGTGTGTGAAGGGATGAGGATGTGAATAGTTGAGGGATAATTCCTCTTGCACCTGAAATAGGCAACATGGGCCCCATAGAATATCACCAATCCGGTTCTGTTTACCGCGTACTGTTAATGTAAAGTAGGTAGTTTGATTGAAATGAAAGAGTCACAGTCCGTGAATGTTCCATGTTAGCCCGGTCACCAATGGCGGCACACAAAAAAACACGCGCAGCTATTTGCTTCACACTTAATTTGACGGAATTTGGGCTCTGAGAATTTCAAGTGTCGATTTGACTGTCACGTCATGAACCCGACTTCCACGTGCAAACGCGGACGTGAAAGAGCCGGAGCCATTCTTAGGAGGGCCATTCTTTAACATGCATGGAGGGTTGCGCTCATCTGCAGGAGATTCAAATGGGTACCGTACTTTGTTTCATAAAAATTAACCCGTAAAAACAAAGTTTTTCACTATAAATCCTTTATATGCGTGGCGGCTAGAGTCCTCTCGTCCTCTGGCTTGAGATGGCTGCCACCTATGGGTCAGATGATTGCCTGCCACCATTAAGTAATTGGTAATTAAATATTTTTTTTTAAATCCTAAAAAGTGTAACATTTTGGAAAAAAAATTCACGAAAATAAATTGTCACGCACAACGAGTCTGTGTGCAAAATGTCAGCTCGATTGGATCACGGGAAGTGGGTTAAAAAACGACCGAAAGATTTGCACGGTTGTAAGCGCGCAAGCAAGCAAGTGAACTTAATATGAAGGATTTAAAAATGATGGCAATTGCACAATTGGGATAACATTTTTGGGGGGTGGGAATGACAAAAATATTGTCAAATCATGTCATGTGTTCATCCCCCATTCTCGTCCCCCAGAAAATAAGCAGGCTACTGCTTGAAAACCCCCAGGGTTTAAAATCGTGACTGTTTGCTTTGTACCTCGACTGGACAAATATAACTTGGCAAAGTAATTGGATATACACTCCGGTGCTTAAAAAGGACTGCAGTTGTCCTGCGTTTGCACATTGGGTCCTTTAAATGCACGCGTGTACAGTCGAATTTGCATCAGATGAGTGCATGCTTGTCATTTGGAGTCTGTGGCGTTGTATAGAAGTCTAATGATCTTATGTTACGTATTCATTAAGCGGTGAGAGATTGTGACAGCTACGGGAGGCCTTCTCGTACAGCAATACATTGACCATGGCTGATGATGAGGATGATGGTGATGGTCCATTAAAAGTTGAGTGGTTGTGCATACTGTAATTGCTTGCGGGATCCACATTGGTTTGCATTTTCTGAGGTTGCCCAGGTGACTTGGTTGATGGTTCACGCGAGGGAGTGGGATACACTTCTGCTTTCATTGTGCAGGCATATGCCACAATTGTGTTCAAATAATGTTGTTTGTTCATGGTTAATACACTGGGCATGCCATCCAGAGGTCACTGGTTCGATTTCATTTTCTGGCGAGGCAGGCCAAATTAGGGGCACGTTTCTTAGATCACCTCTACCTCAGTCCATCCAGCAGTATCATGGGTACACCACAGTTAGTCCATCAGCAGGCCGTGCGTGTGGCACGGTAAATTGTGGGTACACTTAACTCTTCCAACACTTCTCGTTAATGCGGGAGAGTAGACCAATACGTTTTGCAGGGACGCACCATGGCCGAGATGGGTCAAAGTACAATACTGTACACTGTCTAATTATTCAGTAGCCATAGGTTACAGATATGTCCGTAGGAAAAAATACGAAATGCCACCTTGCCTGCATATGAAGGATGCCGCAGTGATGTACTGGATGGAACCCAATTGTGTTTGTGGAAAAAAACGCACAATAAAGCGCTTCACGCTTACAACATGCAAGTATGTAATGTGTTGGCTTCTGTCTGGTGGGCGATACTGATCTGTAAACGAGTCGCTAATATCCCTGCTAGCTGTGTGGGCTGGTGTGACTGGTTTGCGATGTACCTTATGTCAGCACGGTCTGAGTGGTCCAGTTCGGCCATGACTGAGTTCAGTGTGGTCATGAAGACGCTGTTTCTTGTTCCTCATAGAACAGGAACTATTCGCCACAGGGAGTGAAGTCGATTATCACACGTGCGGCTTGAGGTTTTTTGTGCAGGTGGAAATGTACAGTGTTGGCAACTTAGCTCTTTCACACATCCAGCTTACGTCGTCCTCATCATTAGCCACAATCTTATTGTTTGGGTCTTTCGGTAAAGTCACGTAGATAGGTTCAAAGAGAATAACAAAAAAACTACGACGTTTCGATCGCAACACAAGCCGTCGTCATTTTTTCTTCCTGATGACAAACGATTGTGTTGCGATCGAAACGTCATAGTTTTTTTGTTATTTTTTGTTATTTTCTTTGAACCTATCTACGTTACTTTACCGAAAGACCCAACGAATTTGAATTCCTGCAGTCACAAAAACTTTAAGTCAAGATTTAGCCACAATCTATTCGCTGCTGGATGAAGGCCTCCCCACTCCATGCGGTGAAGGAGGCATCAATCCAGGATTGGTGCAGATATAATTCACAAATTTGACTCAGGTCATTGGATTGCTAGTTCAACGTGCTAGCCACTACACCACCATCCCACCCAACCTGTTGTATGTATAGATTGATTGCACAGAATATCATTATAGGTGTACAATACTGTACCTTTCATTTTAACATACTGCGGTGAGCCATTGCTTTGTGGAAGAGGATATATAGTGCAGATCATTATTACGTGTGCCATTTTCAATGCGAGTTCAAAAATAGCATATTAAATATTTAGCAACTTTTTAAATATGTAGGCACGTGGTTAAGGGGATAGGAAAAAAATATTCAACCGTTGGCATTATTCTCACAGGCGAGCTCAACTAATATGGGGGTTTCTGGAGAACCCACAATGCGCTACCAAACAGCACCATTTTTACTGTTGAGCATTTCCCCTGTTGCCGTTAAGCAACCGTATTGTTAACCAAGTCTATTTCTGCATTGGAAATCCCACGTGTATCACGAATGCTTGAGCATGATTGGTCATGTGCATCCATTTTTATATCGGTGCCTGTTTTTCTGTTTGCCGAACACAAGCCCTAATCCCCAGAGTAATGTCAGTCTTAATTTTTTCTAAATAATAAAAGCTTTCCAAGAAGCTCAAGGCCACGATAATTATGTATTGTCCAAAATCGTAAGAAATACAGTAAAAGAAAAACACCAAACATTGTGTCTGAAATGTTTCCTGCAGTCTAAAGTAACACACCCAACTTTGCTGTAAAAGTGTCACGTCCCACAGTCTTAAATCGCGTCTTATGACAGCATCATAATAAAAGAAAATGTCTAACCTCATGGAGGTGGCCAAGTGGCTCTCAGGTCACAGTGCTGAGCTGGCACAAGTTGAGATCCTGGATTTGAATTCAAACATCTGCCTGTGATTAAACTAGGTCCTCAAATGTAATGAGTTGATGGTCTCGGCATCCCGGTCACCAGTGACTGAACACAAAAACACTATCATATGACATTTGGTTCTGCACTGAACTTGGTTGGATTCCAACTCTTGTGACAAATGTCACTCTCGTTTGCCGAGTGGTTGGCTAGTGCTGCCCTCTGATGTGCAGACCACAGGTCACTTGAAGGGATCTCAGAGGTAGCTCTGTAATATCTGCTTCCACGGGTCGTTCTTTCACTGCTCTGTGAGAGATCCGACTGGCTAATTTGTCTTGTGACGCGATGCACAATCGGGATAAAATTAGGGGGGAAATTACAAAACTGTTTGGAAAAAAATCTAAACAATGAACCTCATGGGGAAATGTTAATTACTACGTAGAAACTTTCACATTCTGCAGTGTGCACTGTCGTGTCTGGAAACATGTTGTTGCTTAATAACACATGTAGTGTAATGGCTTCACAGACTGACTTCAACTGCAATGAAGTAAAAAAAAATGTAATGTTTTCGAAAATTGAATTATGGAATTAAGATGACCTGCCACACAGGGTACAGTGGTCTTTAAACCAGCCTTGATGCATTTTTAGACAATATCTTTTCTACGTTCAATTGGCAATGAGTTTGGGTGATCTTTCTGGCAGTTCTGCGTATGCTTTGCGCTGCCAAAACTCATTTCTATTTCACAATTCACACTGATGGCTTTACACCTATTTTACAGCCTTGAAAAGCCATTTATCGAGGACAATACATATTTGCGTATTATGCAACTGCGTGCCAAGCCGCAGTAGGTAAATCTCCGCTTCTGATTGCCACTATGTTGACATTGTCAAACGCCCGCAATGGAAAACCCCTAGTGGGAAAATGCACTGTCCTTTAAAAAAAAGCCAACTGCATAAAGCATTCTGTCCTGTGACATCAAAGTAGAGTGGATTGGCCTTCCGAGTTGACAAGCCCAGTCATGGAGATCGAGCTTTTGTATTCGTAATATATTTTAAAACACACATAATAGGCATATTTCTCATCGTAGATTTCTCTCACTTGGCTCTGTGTGCCGCTACGTATCATACATGCGGAGTGCCGCATTATTGCACGCAGAAGCAAACGTTGCCCCCGTACGAAAGGGCTTGGTGGATTTTTTTCCCCCACCCCTTATTTATTTATTCCACCGATAGACGTGTGTTTATTGTTTCTCACCCATGGTTCACGAACTGCGAGAAAGGAAGAAAAAAAATTATCCGCATTTATATCTGCGGGCTCGCTCCAACAGTTCATGGATGTGGACGAATTCGTGGCCAGATCGGTGCATTGTTTATACGACTGCCAGTGAAAGTTGGGGGTCACGTGTAAACTCAGCAGTCACTCATTGTTCTTTGTTCTCTGCTTTTGGAATTGCAACTTCATGTGTCATGCATGCATGACGGTGGAATAATTGCACGCTCTTTCTTGTACACTGCTGTAAACTTAATCATTAGGATGCTGTGTAGAGTAAATGCAGCCATGTGTGTGTTTGGAGCGGATGTGTACAGGTTGGCGCGCTGCACTACGAATCGAACGACCCGAGTTATTTTCCTGCTCACGGGCAACATCAGCGGTGAATATGTGAACCAGTGCTGGGCCTCCCCTAGGTCGACTCGGCCTCAAATGTGTACCTGGTGCAGTGTGTGAACATTGGGAGACAAAGGCGGCCGGGCGTGGTGCTGGCCACCCACACCCTCGTGTGCTGTGCCAACCTTCGTAGGTACTCGCTAACCGCTCTTGCCACAACAGTTTTAACACGTGGGCTTTCACGACTGATATTATCCACAAGAGCTTTTTGGGTTATGTGATCTAACCCAAAAACTTCTATTCTTCACACAACAGTCTGTTACAGGCGATTCAGGGGTCTTTGCTTATGTGTATGTGCAACACACTGTGCTAGAAACCCACGAACTTGAGTTCTGGCCACAGCTGCTACCATCAGTGGAAAGTTATATAAGAACCTGTTGTGGGCTTCCCCTAGGTTGACTGAGCGATAAATATGTTGCCCGGTATGTTGTGTGTACTCCCTACTTGGGAGATAAAGGCAGCTATGTGCGGTAACAGCTTCACCACCTCTCGTACACCATAACGGCATGAATAGATGCTCGCTAACAGCAGTTGTCCCAACAGTCAAAACGACTCGAGTGAGTTTCTTTATATTAGATTATTGCTTTTTTCGGTAAAGTCACGTAGAAGGGAAATAATAAGAATAAAACAATACATTTCTCACGACGTTTCGATTTCAACACAAGAAATCATCATCAGGTGTGAAAATCTGTAAAACATTTCTTGCTGTGGTTTTCCCACCTGATGATGATTGCTTGTGTTGCAATCGAAACGTCGTGATAATTTTATTGTTTTATTTTTATTATTGCCCTTCTACGTGACTTTACCGAAAGAACCAAGAATATGAATCCCTGCAGTCACAAAAGCTTTAAATCGAAATGTCTTCATATTGTCTGTTTGTACGGTCGATGCCGTGGTGTAATGATTAGCTCACTGGACTTGCAATTCAGAGGTTGCTAGTTTTTGATATCGCAGCGTGGCAGTGGAAACAATCACCAAGTTTCTTTAATCTCCAAGCCAGCCTCTGTCCATCCACCAGTATAAATGGGTACACCATGGATAGTCGATTGACAGGTCACCCGTGGTGGTGGTGGTGGTGGTCAAGTGTGGCTGTACTCCAACCTCTTCCAAGATGTTTGGCCAGCGTAGAAGGGTAGGCAAACTACTGTACTACTTCTAGATTTGAAGCTTTCGTGACTGCTTTCGTGAATTAATACCCTCTACGGGGTAGGAATTTCACCTATCTGTTAGAATTTTTAACAGACAACGAGACAAGAAGTCACACCTTCTCGAGACGCCTTTTTCGTATTTGATTGTCAGCCAACACTGGTACAAACAACATGGGCATTTTCGTTCTCTTCTATCATGTGCACCAACAGGTGCTTGTACGCAAACATGTGCACGTACACCTCTTGCTCTCTTTTAGCCCCCCCCCCCTTCCAATACGTCATCATGTGCACCAACAGGGGCTTGCGCACAAACACGTCCACGTCTACGTGCACCTCGTGCTCTCTTTTAGCCCCCCCCCCTCCCAATACGTTCCATTCATTGGCTACCACATTCTGATAAGCTCCTCCCCCCTCCTCCCCCTTAACTTGTATTTAAGAACTTGCATCTTGGAATCCCTGCCTCACTTGATACAGCAAATGCAGCTGTGACGGTCCCACCTGATGACGGAGACTTGTGTTGCCTCCGAAACGTCGTGATTTTTATTATTTAATTTTTATTAATTTTTATTTCATTTTTTACCTACGTGACTTTAACGAAAAAACTAAGAGTACTGTATTACTATCTGGAGGGGCTTCCTTGAGCTCAGAATAGTGGTGGAGGCCCTTTTGCGAGCAGTGGCATGAGCAAAACAATGTCAGAGCTTTACCTTACAGTGTATGTTTTGCTCCAGCATGTGTTTTTATATTGCTTTATTAAAAGTGTCTTTATCACTTGACAGGCCTGCCTTGGTCTGCACAGGGTATCACGTGGACCTTGCTTGTGCACTTTTATCAGAGCAGTAGCCTCGCCCTGTGTACCTCTCAAACAGCAGTGTAGGGCCAATAACAATCTGTGTTGTGTCTGCTGGAGCCTGAGCATTTTTTACAACAAAGCCGGCAACCAGCTGGTTAATATACCACCCGTGGTTTGATTGCAATGTGCACTAGCAGTGTTTTCCTTCCAGCTATAGCCAACCCACCTCATCCTGTGAGCCCTTGTTTTATTACCAAACAAGTGTTTATTGCCAAAATCTCAAAGTCTGTGTGAGCCCTGCATTGTAAATCATTGCTAAAGTGGAACCTTGAATTGTGTTGTTGCTCCGGCTGGGTTAAGGTTTTACTTCTTAGGAATTAATGATAATTGCCTGCCAAACTAGGAGGTCTTTTATTGTCAACACGAGGTTTTTGGAGGTTAGGCTTTTTTTTTACGTATTTAAGTACATGCAGTACTGGCATAGCGCTTGGCACACAACACTATAAACCTGTTGACCTGAGTTCAGTTCCTGGATGTGGCGAACATTGGTGGCAAGTCATTACGAACCAGCCCCATGACCCCCCTCTTCACCAATCTGCACTGAGCAGCGTGGCGAGGTACGGCGTAAAAAAAGAAGCCCCATGGCCGACATGGCATAGGGAGGCTTTCATCCAGCAGCGGATTGACAAAGACTGTGAATTCAAATGTTAATTTAAAAAAATCACAGACCTTTGTCAATCAACTCGTGGAAGAAAGCGTCTCCACGCTTTGTCGGACAAAGGGGTTTGTTTAACCTTCCTTCACCACGCTGGTCAGTGCAGGTTTGTGAAGGGGAGGGTAGACCCGGGCACATATCACCTGCCACTTACGTTAGCCATGGATGTCAATAGAACTCTCGGATCGCTGGGTTCATAGGGCGAGGTGCTAACCCCACTGCACCATCGATGCAGCCAGATCCGTTTTTAATATACTATGCTTTATTATTTTATCAAAACATGCGGGTGGCTTTGAGTTTTGACTTTTGGCACAAAACCATTGTTATATAAACAGCATATTTTCAGTTTATTTTCACCTGCGAAACGTTATACAATACCACAGCTATATTGTCAATACACCTGTGTTGTTTGTCTACATGTCACTCATGTCTTGGATGCCGTCGTCGTGAAGGCCAGGGTACTGTGTGTCCCGAGAAGGTGCGTAACAATGCAAGAACAACGGCTCTATGCTGACATCCGAGTGCACTTATCACTCTGTCAACCGCAAGTGCGCATGTAAAATCCTATCACCGCGTCACATTGCACCAATGGCCTACGCATTGCTGTGGTGGTGAACTGTTATCTCCATGGTAGTGTGCGTAGGGAGAGAGATTTTTCTTTGTTTTCGTAGGTATGTCATGACGAGAACCTTCAATGGCAGAAAATGCTGTCGGAGACTTGCGCACATCTGTATAACCTTAAAGGCTGGGTTATTGTAAGCCGCGACAAGATATGCCAGATTTTGAAAGCTGAGCAGATTTGTACCTGGTTAGATACACCTACTTTGCGGCAAGGTGTCCAAATTATGGTAGTACAGCATTAGGTGCTTGAAGCTATCCATGCGGAGATTGGAATGTTCTCCCCTTGTAAGCGTGGGTTTTCTCCAGGGACAGTACTCTCACATTCCAGAGAATCTCAAACAGCATGTGCCAGATATCCCAATGCAGTACTCTCCCGACAAAACCGAGTCTTGCAACTCAGTGAGGATGTATTGGGTAAATTAAGGGCATTATTGTTGTTGTTGTTGATGCCGTGGTGTAATGGTCAGCTCGCTCGACTTGAAATGCAGAGGTCGCTCGCCAGTTCATTCTCCTGGCACGGCGGTTTTCTTAAATTTCCCTGCTTCCGTTCACCCAGCAATATCAATGGGTACACCTCGGTGGTTTGAAGTGCTTGAGCATGGAATTGCAGGGCTGCTCCTCTACCTTGTTTATTATCATTACAGCCCCAAGCAGCCATAGGGTTTTTACAATCGTTGCAGACATCCACTGACAGGTGGGATGAACGCTCCAGTCGACCTCGGTGGGAGTTGGTTTAATGGTGAACGGTAGGGGTTGGAGCGTCATCACCCTTTCTCTGGGTTACGGTGACACGGTTCCTGTTTCCGCAGCCTCCAGCCTGTTTGGAACAAGGCGGCGGCGGCCACTCGCGGCTGAACCCGTTGTTGGTCTGCTGTCCTGGGGAGGGCCTGCTGTTACCAGCCATCCGCTTGTTGTTGTTTAGCGGTGGAAAGTATGCGTGTAATGTTCACGTGGCGGCTGGCGTCAAAGGCTGCCTGTACTCTGGTAAACCGGGGAGGGGGGGGGGGGGCTCGATATACTTGAGGCAATGACCCACGAGATTTCTTGATCGCACACGGGGAGTTCAGAAATGAGACACTGAATTTATTGCAACGTAAAGCAAAATATGGTGACTCATGCAACGTTTTTTCTGTGTTCTCAATTATGCTTTATTGTTTGGGTGCTAAGCCAATGATTGCGTTATTGTACGCATTGGCACACGGTGTTCCCTTCTTGCAAGATTGTGTCGTGGGGAATTTTCTTACACCCCTAGGCGTCACAATCATACCAGGCCCCACCCAGTGAAGGACGGATTGACAATTCAGTTCTCTTCACTTCGGCTCCCGACCCGGCTTGTCTCGCGCATACGGTGCCCCCTGGGAGAGGGCATCAGCTTGCTGCCACTGGCGCTGCCTCTACCTCACTCTGTCCTGTTTTGTAATTTAATTCGGTTGCATTTTTTTGCGTGCGGGGAAGGCTCACCGCTGTCAAAATAAACCAATGAGTTTGAGATGTTATTATAATTTCGCCTGTTTACTCAGAAAAGCCTCACCGAACCCCGTGGCTCTTTTTCAGGAGGGTCCTGTGAAGTTTTCACAGTGGGGGGAAGGCGATGATTGCTATGTATAATCCCAATTGAGCAATATGTGAGTGATTTTTTTGTTATTTGGACCAATGCACCTGCACGCAGTCGCCGACTCTTGCGAATGACATAAACGCAATAAACAAAGAAAGTAAAACATGATGAAAGCTGAGAGTATTATATGGCGGTACGCGCCCATACAGTTAGTGCCCCATAATTCTCCGTCTCTCAATGTCTATCACAATGTCTCTCTCTCCATGTCTGTCCCACTTCATGTCTCTCTGAGTGTCTCCATTTCTCTTTCTTGTATCTGCGTGTAGCAGGAAGCGGTGGTGCGGTGGTTAACTGGTAAGCACTATAAAGCCGCCGAGCTGAGTTTGATTACCAGCCACGGCTAACATCAGTGGCGAGTACTATCAGAACCGGTCACAGGCCTCCTGTAGGTCAACTCGGCCTTATAGGAGTACCTGTTGAACAGTGTAAACATCAGCACTGGGGAGACAAAGGCAGTTGGGCGTGGTGCTGGCCCATGGTGCATTGTATTGGCCTCTTAACCCTACGTCTCTAAGTCCCCCCCCCCTCGCCAGCAACTGCACAGGACCCCTGGCTTCGTGTTGAGACAGCTCTGCATACAGTTGGAAGTTTGCGCAGCATTTCCTGACAGCTTAAAGTACAATTCAAGGAAATTTTAAAATGTCGGGCCAAAGGACGATGAAAAAATGTGTCGCTTCTTGGCAGATGGTCCCTAATTACGATGCGCAAGGGCAACCACGATATTGCTCTTTTCAGTTTCATTTTAGTTCTGTACAGCTCTTGTGACTTGCGTGTTGGGCTTTTGAGCAGGAAGTACAAAGCTTTAGTTGTGCACTCAATTCTTCAGGAAGGATGTGCTTGTGGCCCTTTGTCCGCGTGTGCATGTGGAGGTGTAGATTGTGGGGAGCGGCAGCGCACGCGGTTAGCGCGCTACGCTACAAACCCGGCGACCAGAGTTCGATTCCTGCTCACGGCCAACACCAGTGACAATTACCTGGACCGTTCCTCGGCCTCCCCTAGGTCGACTCAGCCTCAAATGAGCACCTGGTGCACTGTGTAAAAACATCGCCACTGGGGAGACAAAGGTGGTCGGGTGTGGTGCTGGCCACCCACCCCCTCGTGTGTCGTGCCGGCTTTCATAGGTGCTCGCTAACAGCACTTGCACCAACAGTCTGCTCAGGCTATACAGGGGATCTTTGTCTTTGGTATAGATATGAACCATAGGTCTCCCTTGGACCCAACAGGTTATTTTTGTCTTTTTCCCCCAATGTTGCCCCAATTGTGCATAATGAGATGAAGATTCCATTCGGATCTATCGCAGAGCAGTACAAGAACCCATGTGACCTCTTATCCACACTTTTGGGCAGCACTTTTCCAACCTGCCCTGCCACAGTGTAATGTTCATCGCGTAACAGTCAAGCTGATGTTCTTTTATAATTATCAGAGCTGGAATTTAGCCAAATTCAGTGCAAAACCAATATGTACTAAATATATATTCTTTGGTTCTTTGGGTAAAGTCACGTAGATAGAAAATAATAAAATTATAAATAATAAAACGTTTATAAAAACCAAAAACTCACGACGTTTCGATCGCAACACAAGCGGTCGTCATCAGGCGGAGAGAAAATTAATTCCTGCAGTCACGAAAGTTTTAAGTCAACATTTGTACTGAATGGGTTAATTTGTGCAGTTAACAGACATTGTAGTTGTCTTTAAAAAGCCACGGCTCTCTTAGCCTTTACATCCCTTAGTCAGTCCACTGCTAGATAAAGGCTTCCCCTTACCGCGTAATGAGGGTTATTTGACTATCCTACACTACACTGGTCAATGTGTGTCGGTTAACTGGGGCACAGGACCAATTAACATTTCACTCGTCGCTGTTTTTAACCGTGCCCAGGAATATAACTGGGGTCTGCAAGTTCATAGTGTAGGGCATGAACCTCTGCACCGCCGTTCCATCCCGCCCCGGCACATGCAGCCACCTAAAAATGAGTGGCCAGTTCGAGTTGTAAATTATATTTCCGATGTGTCCAAACAAATCGATTGCGAAGTTGTGTGCGGGCGTTAAGAAATGCATTACGTTGCCAAAAAAAAAAATGCTTAACCTTTGCACTCCTTGTAAACGGTGACTCCAGTGTTCCGTATGAGTTGATACATCTTTGTGGGTTTGAGTGTCTTCTCTGGTCAATACTCTAATGTGATTGTGTTGGCCCGGGCTGCACATGGGAGGTTATAATGTGATCTCGGTGGCACTTGGGGCTTAACAGAACTCCTTTGCCACAGATCTGTCTCAATTGGCTCTTCCCAACAGTTAAGTAAAGCAATTGCAAATAACCGGTCAGGGTGACATTCGGTATTAAATATGGGCATTAACAATTAATTTGTTTCCCCACGCATCGAACTGTTTGTGTAAGAATCGATCATTGACTTTTTCATGCCAATTGTATGTAGATTTTTCATGATCAGGCCCAAACGAAGGGGACACGTTGAACCATGTGGACAGACAGGACAATTTTGATGGACAATACAGATGACAGCTCAGCAAGGTATCACAAATGAGAAAGAGTATAATTGAGACGGACAAAATTTAACGAGACAGAACGGTACAAGGGAAATGGAGAGAATACAAAGTAAACGGTGCAGACGCTACAAACAAGACTGTGCAAATGTTACTATCAAACAAAACAGTACAGACAACACAGTACAAAGGAGACAGTACAAAGACGATGGACAATGCTGGTGAGATAGACGGTAGAAGCATGGCTGTACAAACTAGACAGGAGAGGTGAGTCCATACAAGCGGCACTGATCACACACACGACACATCACAAAGAGTACAAACAAGACAAAAAGGAAGGATTTCTTGAATCAAATCATTACCCCGAATCATAACAATGTATTAAATGTTGTGCTGTTGAATGATTACATGCCTAATTCAATATACATATAGATTGCAGGTTTGGCATCGTTATGGATAAAACACCTTGAAAGCCCCTGCGTTGAACTCTCATGTTAATTTCTGGGTTTTTTTTCCCCCACATTCAGGCCTCAAGTGCCCCATCTGCTCCAAGTTCGTGGCCTCGGATGAAGTTGAGGCGCACCTGGTCATGTGCCTCACCAAGCCTCACATCTCGTACAACGGTCAGTTGCGTTCCCGCGCGAGCCATGCAAGCACAGTCTGATTGCCCGGGAAGGTGGTCACCACACTGGCAAAAACAAAAAAACCCTCTCGAGTGGCAAGATTTGTCTTCAAGGAACGCTGTCGCCCCCCTAAGATGTCCTGCTCCGACATCTTAAGGGGTCGACAAGATTCGTCTTCAAGGAACGCTGTCGCCCCCCTAAGATGTCCTACTCCGATATCTTAAGGGGGCGACAAGATTCGTCTTCAAGGAACGCTGCCGCGCCCCTAAGATGTCCTGCTCCGATATCTTAAGGGGGCGACAAGATTCGTCTTCAAGGAACGCTGTCGCCCCCCTAAGATGTCCTGCTCCGATATCTTAAGGGGTCGACAAGATTCGTCTTCAAGGAACGCTGCCGCCCCCCTAAGATGTCCTGCTCCGATATCTTAAGGGGGCGACAAGATTCGTCTTCAAGGAACGCTGTCGCCCCCCTAAGATGTCCTGCTCCGACATCTTAAGGGGGCGACAAGATTCGTCTTCAAGGAACGCTGCCGCCCCCCTAAGATGTCCTGCTCCAACATCTTAAGGGGGCGACAAGATTCGTCTTCAAGGAACGCTGCCGCCCCCCTAAGATGTCCTGCTCCGATATCTTAAGGGGTCGACAAGATTCGTCTTCAAGGAATGCTGTCGCCCCCCTAAGATGTCCTGCTCCGACATCTTAAGGGGTCGATAAGATTCGTCTTCAAGGAACGCTGTCGCCCCCCTAAGATGTCCTGCTCGGCCAGCATGCGCGTGTGGAATATCCCGAACGTTGAAGGTGTTGCCGATTAGCCGACGAAGCAGCCCAGCTGTGGTGCCGACGGCAACGTCTCGGTCTGATAAACTCGGTGGCAGCCCTCAAGGTTTGAATGCAGCCTGCCCACACAAGATCTTGTCAACGTTAATGAAAATGAAACCAAAAATAGAGTTCAGAGTTACAATTCAAGATTGTATTCTGTCTTTGCTTGTTTTTTCAGTCCTTGTTTGCAGGGGCTGAACAATGAATGGCACTGATTTATCATTTCACGTGAATTATTAAGCTCACGACACGTGAATCAAATCACGTGTGAAGGCATCGACTTTTTCATTCCGCGTGCGTTGCACGTAACGGATTAAACGTCACCTCTGCAGTCACTGGAGGCGCTACATGCACTTTGGTGTCCAGAAAAGTACAATTCTCGAATGGGATCGCGACCCTACATTTTGACAATTCATTTAAACTCTGAATCATTCGATCCCTACTCATTTACATTGTCTGTTTTGTTGAATTAGCTTCAAGGTCATATCTTAGCATTTACATGAAATGTACATTATTTGTACACGCATGACTGTTGTAAGAATCAATTATAGTCAAAATATTTTTTACATGCCTAATAATTAGGCTTGTGCGGATGTGCTCTACTTGTAAGTGTACCTACAGTCATTCCACTGCTGGATGGAAGCCTCACACCATGTCGGTCATAGGGGTTGTTTGACCATACTTCACCACTCTGGTCAGTGTGGGTTTGTGAATGGGGGGAGCCGAGGACTGGTTGAGGTATCACTCGCCACTGATGTTAACTGTGATTGGGAATCGAATTCGGTGCGCTCACCACTCCAACCCCTCCATATGAATGTTTTCATGTTTTTGTTTTTAATCAAATTCAAACACGCACATTGCACATTTACGTAACCCGCAGCAACACTCAAAGACATCTTGGCGCCCCGTCACGGCATCGTTAAATAATGAAATCAACAAATAGTCCCCCCCACCCGCACCTCCGATTTGGCTAATGTACTGTAAGAAAGAAGTTCAACATGCATCAGAGGTCGCAAACGGGTTTTGATTCCTTACCCGTAACCGTACCCGGCTGCACCAGGGTCGCAAATGGGTACCCGTACCTGGCCGGGTACGGGTAGCCGGGTATCGGGTAGGGTACGGGTATCGGGTACCCGGTTGCGACCTCTGACATGCATACATACAAAAACATATTTTGACAAAACGTAAAGGTACCTGTCCCGTACACCATCTGCGTGTTGTGCTGCAGTGCCCTCATTAGCTCCTTACATGGAAAGGTCTTTTTTTTATCTGTTTACACTTACATTGCTAGAATTGTTTGCATTTCTCTTTTTTTTTATCCGTACCTGGTTCTATCAACAAGCAACAGGTTTTCACCCAGATACCAAAACCAGTCTGTCTTTCACACACCGCCACTATTTTGCAGTGGCAGCAGCTAGATTCGCTGTGTTCTCGCGAGGTCTCTGCACACGACTCCATTCCCTAGATGATCTGCCACTACGCATGTGTATGTATATTGAACCTCTTTCTCACGACCGTGCTTATCGGAGGTGCGCGGGGCGCAATCAAACCGAGCAAACGTTAAGGTACCCAAGGAGCTCAAGACCCCCCCCTCTCCCCCGGAAAATAAATGGGGGTGAACCAAATATCAACGCGAATTCAAAGTTTAATAAACATAAGAAGCTCATTTACATGCAAACATGTTTTATCTCTTTCTCTCTCTTGTCTTGTCTGCGTATCTTCTTCTACCATCTATCTCCGTCTTCATCTCTTTTCTACACCGCAGCTTTTGTCTGTTTCCCTTGTCTCATCTCATACGTTCAGCCACATCTGTTATCAAAATGTCTCTCATTTCACGACTCCTCCATCCCTCGGGTCTATTTTTCTTCCGTCATCTCACTAAGGGTTTTATGAATTGAAAGTGTGGGGCGGCGGGCTGGTGCCAAAAAGTGATTTTTACTTTGGGGCCCCCCGATGGGCCGAGCTTCCACCGTTTCCTGGAAGCTCGTAGCAACCCCGGCGTCATGTGCCAGCCGAACGTCGTTTTGCTTTGTCCTTGCTGCCAAGGGAACCTCTCGTGGGGGGGGGGGTGGGGGGTGTACAGGAGCTGTTGTTCGTGAACATCGCACGCCTGCCACACTGGCACGCCTGCCACACGGCACGCCGCCAGCCCGCGATTTCGAGAGCCACCCCTCCGCTAGGGAAGATTTTAAATTGCCGTAATGCTGTTCATAACTTGTCTTGCCTGAGTCAGCTTAACACGTGGTAGGCTTCCACGAGCAATATTATTCGTAATAAAGGTTTTTTTTGTTTTGGGTTAGATCGCGGCGTAAATATCAATGTGTCGTCAAACCCGCCACCACCCGACACAGCCAATTAGAAAAGGTTTGTCACGTAAGCAAAACGTGCCAATTAGTTACTCATCGGTAACTAATTGAGAAACTAGGCAGTAGCGTGTTTCATTTCGTTAACAGTAACTGCCCTATACTCTTTATATTCCTGAAAGACGTTTTGATGGGCCGTCATTTGCCTAAATAAAGCGATCGTAATATTTTGAGCGGCAAGTGAAGCAAAGTGATCATGATAATAACAACAATGAACCTAAATGAGAACTCCTAAACATCCCACCGACAACTGTGGCTGACACCGTTGCTCACACGCGTGCCCTCTTTTTAACACTCTTCAGTACAGCGCGCTTGTATGCCTGGGGAAAGGAGAGCATTGGCACGCTCTGTTGCCGGTTTCATTGCCTGCTTTGATGTACGGCTGGGAGCAATATCCATCCAGTAGCCACAGACGAGGCAGGCCACACGCCGACGGCTTGGCGTGTTATTCCCTTCACCTCGCCACCCGCGGGGCGTTAAAAACATTCTCGTCGTGCGCGTCACAGTGGTCTCGCGTATCGACGTGTGTACGTCTGTATGTGTGCCGTGCCGGCCTTCGTAGGTGCTACTCGCTAACGGCCCTTGCCCCAACAGTCTGGTCAGGCTATACGGGGAATGTTTGTGTGTGTGTGTGTGGGAAGCGGTAGTGTAGCGGTTAGCGCGCTGCGCTATGAACCCGGCGACACGGGTTCGATTCCCGCTCACGGCCAACACCGGTGACGATTATCTGAACCGGTCCCGGGCCTCCCCTAGGTCAACTCAGCCTCAAATGAGTACCTGGTGCAGTGTGTAAACATCGCCACTGTTGGGCGTGGTGCTGGCCACCGACCCCCTCGTGGACCGTTCCGGCCTTCATAGGTGCACGCTAACAGCACTTGCCCCTACAGTCTGTTAGGGCTATATGGGGGATTCATCTTCTTGGTTCTTTCGGTAAAGTCACGTAGAAGGGAAGTCATAAAATAATAAAAATAAAACATAATAAAATATTATATTATATTATTTTATTATGTTTTATTTTTATTATTTTATTACTTCCCTTCTACGTGACTTTACCGAAAGAACCAAGAAGATGAATCCCTGCAGTCACGAAAGCTTTAAATCGAAAATTATATGGGGGATGTTTGTCTTTGTGTGTGAACTTTTTTCGCACCGTACGTAGCCAACCGTGCTAATCGGAGGCGCGCGAGTTGTCTGGTTACCGAGCGAGGAGCAGCAGCTGCACGCAGGGGGGGGGGAGGGGGGGGTTGGTGGCGCACCTTGCGGCAATCGCAATAAATCTGTGTCAGATCCCTGGCTGTGATGCACAGGAATGAAACGCGGTGTTTATTGCGATGGTAGCACGGCGGAGCTAACCCTTAGGCCACCACTCCTCGCTTTGTGAACAGGGACGCTCGCGCATCGATACGCAACACCACTGTAACACAAACCAATTTGATTGAAGCCGCGCTACGTTTGCAATGAACCTGCGTTCAATTTCCGGTGCGCGATGCTCCAGACCGGTGGAAACTGTTCATCTGAACCTGACCCCTGGGTTTCCCCACGGGTGACTCGGTCTAAAATGAGTGCCTTGTGTGGTGTGTCAGCATTGCTGCTGGGGAGAAACCGTACATGTCTACTGTCTGCAAGGCTAAACGAGTTTGTCTGATCATCGTCTTGTGTTTGTGTTCAGAGGATGTGCTGGTCAAGGATTCCGGGGAATGTCCCATCTGCCTGGACGACATGGATGAGGGTAACACTATTGCCCGGTTGCCCTGCCTCTGTATCTACCACAAACAGTAAGCAGCATTAATTCTTTTTCGATTTAAAGCTTTCGTGACTGCAGGGATTCATCTTCTTGGTTCTTTCGGTAAAGTCACGTAGAAGGGAAGTAATAAAATAATAAAAATAAAACATAATAAAATAATTTTCACGACGTTTCGGCCACAACGCAAGCAGCCGTCCTCAAGCTTGGTGGTGTTTCATTCTCCACCTGAGGACGGCTGCTTGTGTTGTGGCCGAAACGTCGTGAGAATTATTTTATTATGTTTTATTTTTATTATTTTATTACTTCCCTTCTACGTGACTTTACCGAAAGAACCAAGAAGACAGCATTAATTCACCACGTGTGTATATCTCATCACCATCACCACCATCATCGTTCATTAGCCGTGATCTATCCACTGCTGCACGAAGGCATCCCCAAGTCGTCGCTATCCCTCGTGGGGTCGCGATGCGACATTCCGTCCCGCTCCGTGTTGTAACACGAGTTTCACTTTACAGGGTGATCCATTGGTAGATACCCCCACTAAAATAACAGGGTGGGATTGTAGAGAACACGAGGTTTTATTTTGACGACTCTGCACATCTCCCAATAAACTCGGCACACTCCACCGTAAGATGTGGAGTCGTCGTTCTCTCTCAATATCAACAATTGAGCAGAAAGCGAGTATGTGATTAGAATCGGTGGGTTATCCATAAACGGATCATCCCGTGTTTATACACCAAGGCAAAGAACAAATAACTTTATTTAAAAACCTCTCTTGCAGAGCCACATGTCAAAGTTAAAGAATGACTCCATCACGCGTATTAACATTAAACAGAGACGTAACCAACCCTCTTGGCCACTGTGTGCTTGATAAACAGGATGGTGAATGCCATGAATTCTGATTGAACGGTTAAAGCATGAAGCCACATGACTCACCGCCCAGCAAACACTAATGACCTCGGGGTTGTTTTTCTGTGCCACATTGGCCAAGGTCCTTTGCATGCACTCGAGCATTCGCTGCATTCTGATGCCCGCCGGTGCCTATCCCATGCTGCAGGTGTATCGATTCCTGGTTCGAGGTGAATCGATCCTGCCCAGAGCACCCTTCGGACTGATTCTGAAGCACAACCAAGAGGCGCCCGTGACGTTTGTAAGTCGATCCGAGTTTGTTGTTGCACTGCCACGGGATTTCCCCGCGCCGATGTCTGCACGCAGTGGGAGGGCATTCGTCATAAGTCACACACGCAGACGGCGATGTTAACCGCGTGTCTGACGTGTTCTCTTTCAGGGTGTTTTGAACAGCAGTTGGCATTGAAGAGGGCACGCGCACCACCCTATGTAGAGTTTTAGGGAACCGGTCGATTGTTGGCAAAGCACCACGGTAGCACAGGAGATTTGTGAATCTCTAAAACATTGTGCCTGGCAGTTCTTCAATTCAAATTGTCTTCGACTTTGCAGGCTAACTGTGAAGATTAAAGCACACAATGGAGTTTTTTATTCCTTGAGGAAAGTAACAAAGCCATGTAATCTCGGTATCACAACATTCTTTGTGAAAACAGAATAAAGTGTACATTGAAAAATTATGAATTCAAATGGAATGTCACCTTTTAAGTATCTTAATTTGTTTGAAGTCATTCTCACCCAACCGGGTGTGCCAGTTGACCCAGAAGAAGCATTTGGCAGGCAAAAGAAAATGCACCTTCATGACTTCATGACTAAGCCTCCCCTTCTCGCCCTCCTGGCTCATGCAATCGTCGGCTCGCCAACACTTGCAGTTTCTGAAAAGTGGCATCAGGTGGCACCGGAGCGTCCAGGGGATGTGATGAACGCGCACCAAGCGGGAGCAGGGCGGCTGCCAAGATGTGAACCAATGAGGACACTCGGTGGGGACCAGCACCTTACGTGACGCAAAGCCATGAACTCGATACAATAGGGGGGTGTGGGGGGGTCCATCAGCTGGAAGCTCCTCCCACAGCGACTTGCGAAGGAATGGCACCAAACGTGCCTCACCTTTGTGCTCCTCTGCGCGCCTTCCCTTGGCCTCTGCGGACAACACGCCGTGCGGACATGCCACTTGAGCTCTGTTTGGCGCGTTAAGAATTGTGAGCACGGGATGATTGGGTTCCCTGGCTTCCGGTGTTTGGAATGTTCAACCACTGCGTCCGGGCTTCTTCACTTCATGAACCCCTGCCAGATTCCACGCCCTGCTCGTGTGGCTTGTGTGTGTGTGAAACGTGTGGCTTGTGTGTGTGTGTGAAACGTGTGGCTTGTGTGTGTGTGTGAAACGTGTGGCTCTGTTTGCTAGGAGTATACGCCAGCACCTGTTGTGTACAGTCTGCACACATGCCATTAGGGCATCGTATAATCAGCTGTACCACAATCAACCTTTATACATAGGAATATATCTTATTATATTTGTATGCCAAATCTGTACATAAGAGAGTGCGGTGTGGTTTTTTTTTATTTCTGTTATTTCCTTTTGGGTGCTCGTCGTGAACGTTTGGGAAAAAAATGCTTTTTAGAGTAAATGATGATCGTAAATGTCAGCTGCTTTTATAATTGCAATCAATTGTGTTCAACTGTAAGTGTAATTAATAGAAATGAACATGCAATTACAACCTGGTGGATTGATTTAACATGTTGCGCTATATGCTGATCTTCCCGTCGGGTTAATTCTGCAACCTTTGTCTGTCCACTTAATTTTTGTTTGTTTTTAAGCGCAATCACAGCCATATAACCTTTTTGTTTCGGTATTCCGCAGGTGGAGTGCCTTAATTCTAATGGCAGTGCTAAACAAGTTCCCAAATTGGCACTTTCAAGAAAATACATTTAATCCTCCAAATCCCTTATCCTCCGCCTCTTCACGTTCATAACACCCATTCGTACCTCAAACCATACACTTGCGTTCAAAGTCCTCCAGAGCCCTCTGATCACACGGATAATGATAACAACCCTCTAATAACTTAAGTGGAGGCATTCTAGGGATTGACAAAAAACCGCATCAATTCACGTCCTGTATACCAGCCGAGGATTTGCCGTGCGCCGCACACGGTATTCGGTTTATTATGCCAAGTGCTAATCGTCGGGGTCTTTATTCCACGCAGGTTGTGACGTGAAGGGGATAAATAACCATGCTGGTCGTTGTCGTTGGTTAATCTTGTTGGCACTGGTTAGTCTCTGGAACTTGTGTACGATGCCTCAATGTTCCTCGTCTTATTTTGCTTTTAGACATCAGCTGTTTTGAAACCCATTATTATTATTATTGCCCCTTTACATGGTAACATTCTCACAATAATTTGCCAGTAGCAGCAGATTAGTTGCTGCGTAATTGGGCCTACATGTTATGCAGATGAGCAAAATGCTGGTGGCAAAATAGCAATATAGAACAGAGGGGTGCAAAGGCCAAGCAGAGTAGACGGATCCCCTAACAGTGAATAGTAGGCTCCACAGTACATGCGACACTGCTGTGCCTCTTAGATTTCCCTCGATGGAGCGGCTTGTCTGCGAGTGACGGAATGGTGGAGTGTGCTTTTCATATCAGAGAGGATGGAAGCAGCATCCAATGCCATTCGCAGGTATACCGGGGATTAAAAGCACTTTCGTAAACGTCCGTTAGGGGGCAGCACATACTAATCTAAATGTTGATTGTACGTTGAAGCCTATTTTTGGATTGATCAAGCCTTTTACTAATTATCTTCACGAAAATTAATGACGAGCACCACATTGATACATTTTTTTAAAAATCGAGTGCTGCTGTTACGGCCAGTGCAGTGCATTCGTGCGCTATTGGCGGGCTCCGTGATTGCAGAGGACCTGCCGAACTTTGAACGCGATCAGGTGCGAGTGGATTTTACGCCAGACCGGGAACCATGCTCCATGCTTTCACAAGTGGCACCTCGCGAATTGTCCTCACCAGGGACGTTATCCACAGGGTCGATTGTTCTTGATTCCGTTGCTCTTTTCGAACCAACCACCCAACTAAGCGACCTCAAGCAAATCAGCAGGGGCCGACTGGGACCGCGTCATTGGTTGGTTGCTGAAAGGCAGGGAGATGATGGTCCATTTTTTGTATGGCTTTAGGAGTACGATGGAGGGGTCTGCTGGAGACAAATACTTGATAACCCACAAAATATTGTCAAAAAAAGTAGGCTCTCATCGACCATCGACAACTCAAGTGTGTGAACATGAGCGAATTATTAAGTTCATTATTGAGGCCATCTGCAGCATCTGCGGGGAGACACGGTGCAATAAAACATATATAAAAAAAATAGACTGTTAAGTGTTCCAATTAATATAGAATGTTATCTTAAAATGCACGTGTGGGTTAGTGACTATTTCCAGCACGCCCCTTCATTGAAGTGAAGCATTTTTTTGTGTAAAGCATTGTTGGTGTTCACAACGGTCTCGTCGTGTGCTTCGCTCAAGAGCAGTAACACCCGGCGTGGTCTTGACTCGGGATGTAAGTTGCCAAAGTGAACCTGTGGAACAGGCACTGTTCAAGCACATTATGCTGTGCAACATTCCCCTGCCTTAGTGAGCTGGACCATTGGGAACGGTTCACGCTGAAAAATTACTGGACTTGAAATAGCGTGTCGCCACTCGTAGTTGCTGCTGCTGCTGGATCCAATCCTTTGGGGGTGGGGAGTGTTCAGTCGATCGCACATTACCGAAATGCATATATTCCCTTTCGCACTTTAAATTAATTGAGGGTCCTCGTAAGAATATGGCGTTTGGAATGGTTCACTGGTGTGTGGTTTGCTGTATAGGAGCAAAAGCTTTCAAACATGGGCCAGTTGTGCGTTTGTCTAAATGATGCATACACCCAGGGCTGCTTGGGAACTTTGAATGTATAAAGTTTGTGGCCCGAAGTGGCATGTTGCAAGCCTGTTGTGGTTATAATGTTGCATTGCAGAAGCAAAGTGGATGAAGCTGGGCTATTCCATATGTAATTAATCTATTACTTCACCAGTTATTGGTTTGATTACTCAACTAAACTGATAACACGAAAATAGCCACGGATGACGCTGTACGGGAGGTAATGGGCGAGGCATGGTGACATCATCAGCTGCGTCACACTTGTGTCCTGTAAGAGGTTTCCCACCTTCGGGAAGAACCCAAATGATCGACCACAACAAAAATAGTCGATATTAAAATTTGACCGTTGAAAATACTTAATGAATTCATTATCCTACCTTTAAAATTATGTGTTTTAGATCCTCTGAAATATGTTGTTCTGATAGAACCACAGTATGTAATGGGCAAAACAAAATATCAGATGCCTTCATAATATTTTTAATAAATGCATTTAATTTTTCACTCCATTAAATTACATTTTGAAAAAATCTCAAATTTTTTAACTTGTTTTACATACAGTGCTTATTATCTACGGTAGATTTTAAACTGCCGGATATCAAAAACTTTAAGCAAATATGTATGATACGCTCTTTATTTTTCTGCAGCGTGAAAATATTCACGTGGACATTTATAAGTCTTCAACGATGCAGTGGTCACACGTACCTCTTTTCCACTTTACAACCGAGCCACGCCAGAGCCGTGCCCAGACAAACCCGGTGCAGTTATAAGAGATGCCAGTTCTTCCACTACGGAATCCGAGTTGTGTAGATAATGTCACACCGGGCCCTACCTCTGATCCAGCATGGCTGAGCGTGATCCAGATTCCGATCTTGTGTTCAGCCACCCTATCACAATGTGGATCTGGCTCGTCACGCGAAATAGCCAGTGGAACACCACATTACTATGAGGGTTCTGCCCTGCGGATGTGGCAGTGGAAAATTGGTGACACTGTCCACAATAATTACAGCTCAAAGCAGCCTTGTTTGGATAACAGCAACCTCACAGTAGCCTTTGGGTTTTTTTTGTGTCATAAGAGGTTGAGTGGTAGTGATATGTGACAAGATATAATCCAGAGCTAAATGAATTAAATGTATTGGCTTTGTGCAATTATTATAAAATCATAGTAGGCATTGCTTTATTCTGTCATACATATTAAAACATAATTTTGCAAAACATATTTACATTTTGACATGTATCCATATTGGTGCCATAATTCATGTAGATACAATTCACAGCTCCATACAAACATTCAGATTTGTTAATTGGTTAGAACTGATGTAATGATAACATTTTGAGTTTTATAATGTAGTGTAAAATAAAAAAAATATGTATAGGTCGTAATAAGCAACAGTGTGTCAGGGAGTACAGTGACAAAGGCCAATCCTATAATCAAAGCTAAGCCTTTAGTCCCTACTCTGCTTTCAGTGTCAACATCTGTGATGCAGTCATTTGCATTATCTGCATTAACCTGTATTCAGGTTCATTGCACCTTACGAAAATCCACGATAAACTGTTGCCACTTTCTATTATTACGGGGCAGAACGTCATGGGGCATAACTCAGCACTGCTGTTCTTGATGTAATATCAAAACTAGTGTCAGTGAGAGGCCCTGACTGGACTCTTGATGAGGTTCAACGCACATATACGGCGTCATTTGTATGAGAGAGAGAGAGAAAAAAAATCACATCCTTAACTTTTACAGCCTTTCGTGTCGGTAATTCGTAACGCAAGCTCGACGTCTCGTCGAGAAACCCGGCGTTCACTGCGAAGAGAATGAACGACGACCGCTGTTGCGGGGCGAGTGGTGAGGAGCTGCGCTCATGACGGTGCAGGTTGTCGCTTGACGGCTGAGACAGCCGCCCACCCTTGAAGGGGGCGAGCGATCTGTCGAATTCGTCGGTGCGAACGCTCGCCAGGGCCCTCTAGACGTGGCCGTCATCCCTCGCTCGAGAGCCCCATCCGACTGTTTTGTCGCGCGCCTTCAGACGAAACGCGCGGGGCAAACTCGAAGGCCCCCCCCCCTACCCACATTTTCTTGGATGCGATTTCACCCGACGGAGCCAAATGGCTGTAACCGCATGCGGGCAGCGCCAGGCCATTTTTGTCGATCGCTCAGAATTGGATTTGTGCACCGCGCATGCTGTTTTCAATTTGGCTGCCGAGCAATGCATCGCACGCGACGAATGGTGCAAAGCTATTCACGTTGGACAGACGATCTCGCCCACAGCCCCTTTAATTTCCTCTACGAATCCTCGGCAACTGGAACCCTATGAAAGTGGGCGGTAATTTCACAGGTCACAAGACAGGGCTTCTCGCTCCGACGTGGCTTTCAATTTCGGACGTCGAAATTTTCTCGGCGAGGTCAAACGTTTATGTTTTTTTGCGCGACGTGGTCGTACCGCTGGAATGTGTCCCGAGACGCGAGTCTTTTTTAACGAACCTGGCACCACGTGGCTTCCTTGTCACTCGGAAAGTGGGAATTGAACTCGCGGCTGTAGTGCCAACGACCAGTTCAGCCGACGCCCCTCGACATAAAGTAACGGGGGGTTTAATAATTATAGATTTGAAGCTTTCGTGTCTGCAATGATTCATATTCTTAGGGGTTTTTTTCTTCGGTAAAGTCACGTAGGTAAAAAAAACATTAAAAAGTAAAATAAAATAAAATTCACGACGTCTCGGAGGCAACACAAGCTTCCGTCTTCAGGTGGTACCGTCACAGCCACGACAGCTGTATCAAGTAAATGAGAGATTGCAGGAGCTACCACTCCGTTTATATAATGAATTATATAATAATGAATTATATTTACTTGATACAGCTGTCGTGGCTGTGACGGTACCACCTGAAGACGGAAGCTTGTGTTGCCTCCGAAACGTCGTGAATTTTATTTTATTTTACTTTTTAATGTTTTTACCTACGTGACTTTACCGAAAAAAAACCTGGGTATAATAATAATTCCGATAGTTATTTCAACTTAATGCGGGGACCTTTGGCATTGCAGTTTTTGCACTTAAGGGTGCCAACTTCACTGAAAAAGGACACTTGAACTAGGAAATGTCCACATCTATTTTGCTAACTAGTTTAAGTGGATTGTTTTCTTCTAAAATAATAATGCTGCTGTATTCTACATAGACAACATTCCATGGTATATTTTTGTTGTATGTAGTGCTAAACCTTTCTGCTGTGCAATGTTTATTAACCGGGGGCCACCAAGCGCAAATGTCATCGTGACATTGATGTATGCGCTCATTTCTCTCAGTCGCCCACCGTTAATGGAACGTGCGTGCATCAGAACACGCGCACAACACAGTGTGTTGGAGATGGGTCATGGGGGGAGGGTTTCAAAACTGCAGGCTCTTTCCTCCGGCACACTTGTTGTGTACCTCCTTTTCCACTGCACAACTGGGCCACAGCCAGACCCATGCCAAGCCAGCCAAGTGCGGCTCAGGATGTGCCAGGTTGTTTTAGCACCGCACCGCCCACAATGAACGTGTCGAGTCACGTGTAGACGTGACGCGGTGACGCGTTTGTCCTCGCTGTGTACTAACTGACATCACTTGCAATGAATGCGTCATTAGCGAGGCCCCGTTTGACCCCGAGTCGCATTCAGAGGGCTTGTGAGGCCAGCGCATCACTCTGCGGTTTCGGCTCGGACAAGGCAAATAGCCAGTGGAAATCCACCCGTGCCGTAAGTGCCCTGCACTGGCTCGGCTTCGATGTGACAGTGGAAAACGGGTGTTGTTGACCATTGAGGCTGTAATGCGTAGATTGCAAGGATTACAAAGGGCCAGTCAAAAGTTTTTTGAGTGTCACCAGAATCAGCCACGCCGACCTAATGAGAGAAGCCTATTTTGAAAACTCTGATTTTGTGTCGGTAATATAATAAAGTCTATTGGCTTTTAGGGGTTGTAGGACTTTTAAAATATATATATAAAGCGAGTGCTCGTCTGTGTACTTTTAATATCACTTTCTCAATTTTCCGCCCGCTTCTCATGCTCTCACCGCTGGGTTGGTGGATTTTGTGAATATTATTCACGTGTACTGTATTGATCTGCATCGTGATTTGTAAAAAAATATATATATGAATTATAATAAAATGGTAATTTCATATCACACATGACCAGCGTGTGTTAACGGTTCATTATTCTTGTGCTTTGCCCACATTAGACATTGAGCAGGGTTCATACTCTTAGGTTTTTTCGGTAAAGTCACGTAGGTAAAAAAGAAAAAGAAAATTAATGAAAATAAAATAATAAATAAATGAATAAATAGATTCCCTTTTATTATAATTAATAAAAATAAAATACATTTTTTTTTTTACTTTCATTAATTTTAATGTTATTTTTTACCTACGTGACTTTACCGAAAAAACCTAAGCGTATGAATCCTTGCAGTCACGAAAGCTTCAAATCTAGAATTGAGCAGGGTGCCTGTGCAATGGTGGTCATCTAGAACATACCGTACAATGCGTAACGACGGAATGCACCGATCCACAAATACGAAGTAGACATCGCGACGATGATACACTGCACCACTCCTGCCGCGGTTATCTGGGTTTGACCACCTGCGTGTGAAACTGTCGTTGTTGCGTTGCATCTCCGTCAGCCATTCGATTTAAGAAGAATGCCTGGACATCTGCACATCAGTTTGCACGTAGGCATGTACACTACTGTACAATATTTACAGAATAAACTGTACATGGACGTGGTGTAGTGGTGGTGTAGAGTGAGTGCGTCACGCCTATTTCGCAGGGCGCCACGATGACGAGATGTTAACTACCTCGCCTGGTGTACAGGAGGTCGTGGGTTCGATCCCGACCTTGACGCCTGCTGCTGTATATTTGGAGTTTGCGTTTCTCTCTGCCCGTGGTCGCGTGGATTTTTCTCTGGGTCCTCCGGTTTTTCCCTCCACATTTAGAAACACGGGTTTAGAGTATTTGGCTGCTATACATTTCCACGTGATAAACAACTTCGCTGAGCTGTCATTTGTGCCCAGGTCGCTTCTGAAAAAAAAAAGAAATTTAGCTCAGTGGGCCTTACCTGGTAAAATAAAAAATGTTTAATTTAAACTAATTTATTTACAACTGCTTGTTGCATTTAGTTTGTTGTCTTCCCCCATAGCTGGCTACGATCGGTGTGAAATAAATTAAACGTACGCAGCGTTATTGGCAGCATTCGTTTGAAGCAGGACTTCCAATTGGACTTCTTTTAACGGGAGGACATCGTCAAGGTTGCAATCTCCCTCCGCACTATGAACCCGATGGCCTGAGTTCAATTCCCCCTGGCGCTGGACGTCGCCCTTCACAATCTTTACGGCGTAGATCGACAAGCTTCAGGTCGTGAATGAATAACCCAGATTGGCCCACGCAGTTTAAGGCGCAAATGGGTAAATTCACGCACAATTAAACCGATTGAGCCGAGTGAGAGGGCCCGTGTGTTATTCTTCCTCCCGCAGTGTCGAGCAACGAGAGAGAGAGAGAGCGAGTGACCCAGCGTTGAAAAGAAATTGAGCCATCAAACTGCACGCCCAATCGGCACCTGGGAAACCCCTGGCCGTGTCGAGATGCGTTCCGTAGCCTCAACGCAACCTATCATTGACCAACTGCACCTCGCACACAAACGAGTGAGTTTTCAACTTTTTTTTTTTTGCAATAGCTCTCTGGAGTCCCCGACCTTTATTCCCCCTCCACGTTCTTGAAATCGATCTTTAGTAGTAGGTTTTTACCCTTTTAAACTGGTACAAAACTGACACCTTTATTCAAGGCATCATAAAAGAGATCTCATAGTGTAAATGCTTACCCCGAGCTCTCAATACTCTGATATTGCACTGTGTTTGAGTTGTACGCCTTCTGGTGTCATCTGGTCCAACACCAATTGGGGACTAGGCTCTAAAGAAAGCCGTATCGGGTGTGGACCAATCAACTTCAAGGACAGTGCATATTATTATCATTATCAGAGTTGCTTCTTTTTGTTTGCTTTTTTGACTACTTGTGTTGTGGTTATTGCAAACATGATGCCTGAATAAAGGTGTCAGTTTTGTACCAGTTTTAAAGGGTAAAAACCTACTACTATATTTTGCCACTGGTAAAAGAGATCTCATAGTGTAAATCGATCTTTGTTCAGAAGCTCCGATCACGTGACCCCTCTTCACCCTCGATTGGCACTGTTTGGCTACGTACGGTTGTCAAATAAGTTCCGCTTGGCGTACATCGAACGTAAAGTTTCCGAAGACGCTCCCAGCACGTGGCGCGAGCGAAGCGTCGTCGGTACGCCGAGGCCGAACGAGGCGCGGTGGAGCCACAGAACACAGTGGGGAGAGCCGTGACAGCGCATCAGAGAAAACAATAAACCCGACGCAGTGACTCTTGCAGCGGCTTCGAGATCCAGCAGAAGGAAAGGAAGCGGTGGCGAGGTTTTGGAGGTGCTGTGGGAGACACCAGAATCGTTATTTAGACCGGAGGAGGAATCCGATGAGCTATGAAGCTCTTCACCCCCCACAGATCTCCAGTATGGGCGGGTCAACAGAACGTGACCATTGACCAATCACGGGCTGCCCGACAACATAGCACTTTTCTGTTCCGCCCGTTCGCCCCAGGAAAGCCTCGCTGAGTCTCAAGACTCTTTTTCAGGAGGGTCCTGCCAAGTGTGTTTTTTTTGGTCTTGCAGTCGTTATTTCGTGGAGAAGAATAAAACAACACCATCATCATCACACCAATTTCGGTTATCCTTGCAGCAGCAGCAACTTTTGGCGAGCCCACCAAACACAGTCGGCGGTCATCGCATCGGGCGCTTTCAGATGCGCTTCTGCGGCCGTCTGGAACGCGCTCTTCCTTCCGATATTAGGAAACCATTGGCGCTATGCACTTTTAAATCGTCATCATTGATTAGCACGGTTGGCTATGGACGGTGCGAAAAAAGTTCAACGTAAATTCATTTAACAAGTTACTGTCATATTCTTGGTTCTTTCGGTAAAGTCACGTAGAAGGGAAACAAGAAATTAATAAAAATATAAAAAAAAACATTCTCACGACGTTTCGACTGCAACACAAGCAATCGTCATCAGGTGTGAAATCCACACACCTGATGATGATTGCTGTGGATTTCACATTTTATTGTTTTATATTTTTATTATTTTATTGTTTCCCTTCTACGTGACTTTACCGAAAGAACCAAGAATATGAATTCCTGCAGTCACGAAAGCTTTAAATCAAAATTTAAGTTACTGTCATGCCAATATTGGTCATTTTAGGGTCATGTTTCATCATTGCAATGTTTGGCCCAGACCAGCTTCATTGTATCGGGGTGTTTTTTTATCTCTTTATTCCCGCTATGGGAGTAAACCGAAAGGCCTATAGCTCATTGCGTAGCTTTGCAACGTCTTTGGATTACAGGGGGGACGGTGGCAGCTTAGGGAGGTCTTCATCCAGCGGTGGATAGACCATGACCGACGACGACGATGTCAGCTCTACGCAGAAGCAATCTCATGCCACAAAGGGCGCGCCGGCTTTTTTGTCTCGCCTTGCGATTGCCAAACCTCTCCCCCCACACCACCCCAGCCCCACTCCCCGCCTTTGGTTTCTCGCCGCGTTATTCAAAGCAGATGGTGCGGGGTGCTGAAGATGAAGAAGCAGATGAAGGAGGAGGAGGGTTGACGTGCACACCGGGGCGGGGAAGGGCGCGATGTTGATGTGGGAGAGAGTGCGGGGAGAGCGAAGCGAGAGGGAGGGAGGGAGGAGAGAGAGAGAGGAACCACATGGTGTCTCTTTTTTTTGTACGATCAGAGGAAACAAGAAGATGCTCGGTGTCGTCGGCACTTTGCTTCGTTCATCGTTTCGGTTTTTTTGCTTTTTTTCAATGCTTTGCTTTATGTGCCCCCCCCCCCCTTTTTAATGAAAGATTTCACACACAAAAAGAGGGGGAAGGAGGAGAGAGGAAGGGAGGATAGAGAGAGGGAGGGGGGAGGGAGAGACGAGGAGAGGGACTTATGCTCGAGGCGAGGGCGCAGATGTTTAAAGCAGAAGGGAGCGTGCGTTTCGCTTGTCCTTACCCCCCCCCCCCCGCCGGTGGGTGGGGGCCTGGTGGGGGGAGGGGATTTTGGGGGGGAAGGAGGTCAGGGAGGGGGTCTGGGGGGAAGGGGGTAGGGAGGGGGGTCTGGGGGGGTTGGGGGGAAGGGGGTCAGCGAGGGGGTCTGGGGGGATTGGGGGGAAGGGGGAAGGGAGGGGGGTCTGGGGGGTTGGGGGGAAGGGGTAGGGAGGGGGGTCTGGGGGGGTTGGGGTCAGGGAGGGGGTCAGTGTGGGGTGGGGGGGTGATATGTAATGAACTCATTTCTGAGATGGATCTGACCACGTGCTTTGGCAGCGACTGAGAGCCCGAGCTGAGAAAGGAAACTGGATATCACAAACAGAAACGAATGGAGGGCAACATGAAATTTCTAAAGAAATAAATAAAAAACGACACCACACTTCGCTGATTGCAAAGGCATTATTCGCTGATGAGCTATTATGAAATCTGACACCACGCACGTGCCCATGAGTAAGGGTACCGTACACCCAGGACCATTTCTTACTCCAGAATTCCATTGCGACTTATGTGGAGTGCAATGCATGCACGGAATAAGTCTGCAAAAGTATTCCTCTGATATAACAAACGATGCCGTCATCCCAAAGAAAGCATGTGGTGTATGTAAATGTGTATACACTGTAATCGTGTGTGCATCATTAGTAATCATAATACCATTTGTCCAGGAAATGCTCATAGAGGATATGTTTAACCCGTACGTTTTCTCAAACCAATGTAATGATTAACAATGCATTTGTGGGTTGTGCCAACTAATGTATGGCAATGTTTGTGTCATTAAGATCTTCTCCCACCCAACAGGGCCAAACGACTTATAATATCACGTAGCATTATTTCAGCCGCTAGCTTGAAGAATAATTCTCACAACCGGAGTTAGCAATTAGAACACATTTTTCGATTTAAAGCTTTTGTGACTGCAGGGATTCATCTTCTTGGTTCTTTCGGTAAAGTCACGTAGAAGGAAAATAATAAAATAATAAAAATACAACTTAATAAAATAATTCTCACGACGTTTCGGCCACAACGCAAGCAGCCGTCTTCAGATGGAGAACAAGTCTGTCAAGTTGTGGCCGAAACGTCGTGAGAATTATTTTATGTTTTATTTTTATTATTTTATTATTTTCCTTCTACGTGACTTTACCGAAAGAACCAAGAAGACTTAGAACACAGTTTGTTAAATCGCTCAACTTGGCTTTTCAGAAGGCTCCTACATCGAGAGGTGTGGCCACGATGTGACTTGTGGGAGGAAGCACGGGAGACTGTGCCTTGCACGCAAGGGGATGTCCCTCAAATCTCTGCACATGGGTTCAATAAACCATGACTGTAATAGGGACGTTTTCCCCATTTTTAGATTCATCCAAACAACATCTGAAAATCGGGCCTTGCTGTGATATTTCAAAATATATTTTAAAAAACACACATTTTGGTTTGGATATAAACATGATAACGTAGGAGCTGACGTCACATATAGCATCATCTCCATGATTTTAATTGTTAAAATATGAAATTGTTTGCATTCAAATATGTTTTGATTCTGATAGATCTCTATATTTAACATTACAATATAATAATCAATATTTGTTTATTTTGCATGATCTACATTATAGTGCATAAGCAATAAAGTATCTTACATTTCGTTATATTTAAATACAAAGAAAAAAATCTGAAACTGCTCAATAACAATTAGAAAATCTGACATCCAAAAAAATGAAATCCGCATCTCACTACATGCAATCGATACACGGGAGATGAATTATGAGTGGGCCTGGCTGGGTCAAAAGCCGCCGCAGGGCACCACGGTGGCTATGAGATGTTAACTACCTCGCCTGGTATACAGGAGGTCGTGGGTTCGATCCCGATCTCGAGCCCGACCCTGACGCTGCTGGATATTTGGAGTTTGCGCGTCTCTCTCTCCTCGTGGTCGCGTGGATTTTTCCCCGGGCCTTCCGGTTTTTCCCCTCCACATTTAGAATCAACGTCACCAGGCGTCTCAAATATTTGGCTGCTGTAAATGTCCACGTGATAAGCCACTTCGTTGATCTATCATTTGTGGCCAGGTGACTTATTAAAAAAAAACATTTATATCGCTCAATGTGCCTTAACTGGTAAAACAACAAAAAATGTGTTTAGTTTGTTGAGTTTAGGCGTGAATATTAGGAATCTCGTAAGCATTGAAAACGCACGCTCGGGGTGTGGCCGCAGGGAAGTTGAGGCATCACGAAGCTCTGTGGATCCTTGGCCTCGAGGGCAGCAATGGCACGCACTGCCTTGGGAACAGGAATGGAAATGAATGGCTCACAGCAAGGAGAGCGGTGGAGAATGTGAGCGTAGAATAACAGGGTTGAGGGGAGCCAAAACGATGAGAACACGCAATTTTACAATGCCGGATGCGAAAGAAATATTGCAGGGGCGATTCTGAAAAGGAAATGTGTCCACAGATCGTTTTTTTTTTGTTGCGCCAACGAACCGGGAGCACAGGTGCGCTTCTTTGGCATTCGTAAATGCGTGGTTGCTGCGGAGCCAGGAAACGCGTGATTGAAATAACTCAGGCGTGCAGCAAGACTGCACCGAAAACGTCAGTTGGTGTTATTTTTTCTCGTTCTTTTTCTTAAGTTCGTGGAAAAATCAGAGGGCACGTAGCAAAAGAGTAAATTCCTCTTTGAAGTGAGTGAGAGAGGGAGGGAGGGGGAGGGGGCAGGCCCATCACCTGCTGTACGGTGAGCGTGCACTCTTCACTGACGAGGCCTTCTGTCGCAGATTTGACGTCAATGTCACTCATGAAACAAAGAAAGTAAAACTAATAACAGGTCAATCGGAGTGTTCTGTGACGGATTCGTTTAGCGCGCTTGACTTGCAACACAGAAGTCGTCGGTTCGATTCAATGGGTCGCGTGTGGATGGGTCAAGTGTGGGTTTAGTAAAAACAAGACGTCTGGTAAAGTGTGGGTATGCCCACCTTTTACAAGACGTCTGGCCAACGTGGATGAGTACACCAAACAAATACACTCTAGAGAAGCTCTTTAGAGCTCCCTCTCATGCAGGTCCTTCTGCCGACAGTGGCCTGAGTAAGCAATTGCCGGGCTGCACATTTACCTTTTGTATAGAGTATTCATTACGCTATCATACGAGATAACTCTAAACACTTTATATGTTATACCAGGTAAGGCCCCACTGAATTATCTAGCTCATTCTCAGCAGCGGCCTAGCCACAAATGATAGCTGAACGAAGTGGCTCGCCATGTGGACAGTTATAGCAGCCAAATACTCTAAACGCGTGATGTTGATGCTAAATGTGGAGGGAAAACCCGGAGGACCCGGAGAGAAAATGCACGCGACCACGGGAAGAGAGAGACACGCAAACTCCAAATATACAGCAGGCGTCAATGTCGGGATCGAACCCACGACCTCCTGTACACCAGGCGAGGTAGTTAACATCTCGCCCTGTATATCCATCGTATATACAGCCACACGTTTCATATTCGGCATTCACCAATAGGTTTTCCAAGTTACAGCAAAACATTAAAAACAATCCCATTGCTCAAATAAGATGTTGACGATGCTTATCTCTATTGGTGCCCCTGAGCCAGAAGTGGAAACTCGATATGCTTATGGCGTGTACCATTATTATTGTTGTCATGAATTAACCACTGCTGCAAGTGCAGCAGAGTGGTAATGCTATCGTGTCAACCGTTAGGCTCATGATATGATGATGATGATGGGCTGAGAGCCTGGACTATGATTAGAAACTCGCAACCCGGATCATGACTCAAGCACTCTGACCACAGCAGCACCAGGCTGGATTCCCACACCGCATCCATCCAATAAAATATGACAGCAAAATTGTAAAAAATATTAATGCCCATCGTTTACTCAGCACAGCCTCGCCGAGTCTCGATATTCTTCTTTAAGTCCTGCATTTTCTGGGATGTTATTCAATTATTTTTAGGAGTATTAATGCTTCTTGGAAGATAAAGCAGAGAACCCAGAGATCGCGCCCGTTCGTACGAGGGGATTGGGCTCAGAGTTCTACACAGATGGCTCCATGAATCCACCTGTTGCACGGCCATCTCTTGGATACATCATAGCGCAAATGAATTCAATTGCAGGGAGTACCTGGAAAAAAAAGTCCATACCTACGAAAAGATAACAACAGTCCACACAGATGGGTTTGTGAACCGCACTTTCTGGCACTGCCATTTCTGGCCACCTCAATGCCCGGCTGAATTCGGGGATATTCACGAACCTATGCGCGATCCGCCAACCAAAACATTCCCAAGCACCGGATCGCGATCGTGAGCCACCACTCCAAATGCTTTCGGGAAGATTACGGCCAAAAGATATTCTCGGCACGATCAGTCCCTCCGAGAAGAAAAAAAAAACCTGCATTAGATTATGCCGGGTAGAGAGAGGGCCTTCAGAGGCGGCCCACGTTGTGGCAAAGCCGTACAGTGATAGCTCTGGGCTAGACGCGCGTCTCGTTGTGATTTTAAAAAAGTCTCACGGAATGGCCCCTGCGAGGATTTTTGTGGCTGTGGACTGCGCGCATGAGGGACAGGCCGTGAATAACGAGAGAGGGCAGCCGGGGGCACTTTGTGCTTATGTTTTGGAGAGTTGTGGTGGATTTTTTTGGGTTTCTCCTACGAAAAAATGCGTGGCCGTTTTCGTCCAGGATTTGCAACGCCGTGCGGACATGTGAGTATGAACATGTGCGTTTGACATGTGCGAGGCAGCTGCGTGTTTGCGTGGCCCCAGTTAAGGCATGCGCGTGTCACTCGTGATTGCAGGGTGCTTCAAAAAATGTTCACACTTACATGAGACTATCGTTTTTAATGGAAAAAGAACGGATAATGCACTGTGACTTGATAACAAATGTCATGTTAATAGCTTCAAAAAGTCAAAGAGTCTCAACTTGTTCGCCATCGTTGTCAACGCGTGCCCTGGAATCTTCTCCAGGTGGTCTCCAGAGGCCCGGAGGAACATTTCTTGTGGTATTGTTGCAAATTCTCAGAAGTATTCACATTTTTTTTAAGCGCCCTGGATTTTACCATCGGGGGAGCGGCGGCGCGGTGGTTAGCGCACGGCTCTCCAAGCCGCGGCCAACTTCGACAGCAAATATCTGAAGCGGTACGTACGGTGCGAAAGAAACATAAGCTGCGTGCATACAGGTCGACCGTGCCTTGAATGAGGACCTGGTGCAGCGTGCAAACTTTAGCACTGGGGAGAGAAATGCGGCCGGGCGTGCTGCTGATCACCCACCTCCTCAGTGTGCTGGCTGGCCTTAATAGGTGCTCGCTAACAGCACTTATCCCAAGAGTATGTGTTGGCTATAGGGGGGACCTTTGTGTCGTTGTCTATTTTACCACTGCTATACAAAGGGGCCGTCCATAAATTACGTCACGTGATTTTGGCCGATTTTTGACCCCCCCCCCCCCTTCGTCACACGGCGTCACAAAAACTCAGACCCCCCTCAAATATGACGTAACAAACCTCTGCCTCACCCCCCAAAAATATAACACATGCTTCAAATCGCTTTAAACTATTGTCATTGTAGTGCGTATTTAATGTGGCGCTGCACTCTGATGTTGTAGGAGAAAACATTTATTAAAAAGTCTATTTAATTAAATAGAACGTGTTGTCTATATTTATTTAAAGTTGCGCATTTTGATTTTGATGTGACGTCACATTTCTCAAACCCCCCCCCCCCCCATCGTCACACATCGTCATAAATATCTGACCCCCCCCCCTACCCTAGGTGCGTGACGTCATTTATGAACGGCCCCAAAGCGCACATGCTGCGGAGTGGGAACGCTGTTGATACATCCGCGGGGTAGTCAGGATGAGTAACGATGCAGCGTTCACCGATTTCACTCCAGCCACTGGCGGTCAGTCACCACCTTATCGCTCCTCAATATCGCCACTAGCATCGTTGCTGCTGGATTCCTCCGCCCCGCGTCGAGGAGTCGTGTCAACCTCGTCTCATCCCACCGAGTGTTCGACCACCACCGCTGGAGCCGGTTACGACACTTCTCATATTCTTAGGTTTTTTCGGTAAAGTCACGTAGGTAAAAAAATAAAATGAATAAAGTAAAATTAAAATTAAATAAAAATCACGACGTTTCGGAAGGAACACAAGCTTTCGTCTTCAGGTGGAACAGTCACAGCACGATAGCTCTATCACTTGATACAGCATCACTTGATACAGCTATCGTGATGTGACGGTTCCACCTGAAGACGGAAGCTTGTGTTGCCTCCGAAACGTCGTGATTTTTATTTTATTTTTATTTTACTTTTATTAATTTTAATTTTTTACCTACGTGACTTTACCGAAAAAACCTAAGAATATGAATCCTTGCAGCCACGAAAGCTTCAAATCTACGACACTTCTCGTTGCTGACTCCGGCCTCCGCACCGCTCGGATGCACCGTCGTTCGGCTTCTTACAACCTCGTTCAGTTTGCCTTTGTTGTTGGCCACCTTGTGTACGTGTGTGTGTGAGTGTTAGGCTGTCTCGCGCGCTTCAACGGGTGCTCGCAAACAGACAGCGTGCGCGCAAAAGGCCGGCTAACCGACTTGGAGGAGGTGCATTATGTACTTGTATTGAATTTCGATTTGAAGCTTTCGTGACTGCAGGAATTCATCTTCTTGGTTCTTTCGGTAAAGTTACGTAGAAGGGAAGTAATAAAATAATGAAAATAAAACATAATAAAATAATTCTCACGACGTTTCGGCCACAACGCAAGCAGCCGTCCTCAGGTGAAGAACAGGTCTGTCGGAAAGACAGCGTCTGAATGTTTTATTTTTATCATTTTATTATTTCCCTTCTACGTGACTTTACCGAAAGAACCAAGAAAACGCAAATGTTGTTTTAGCAAAATCCTACGTGAAGGCGCAGAACTGCGGCATGCATGTCCCGCCCCCCAGAGAGAACCCCAGCGAGGGCTTCTCTGGTGTCAGATGACCACGGCCAGGTCCCCTCTCCCACGATTCATTTCCTCCCCCCGTCCGCGTCTCGCCGCCGCTGCCAAACGCGCGCTCTAGGCACTCGCGCAGAATGAACCAATACAAGGACGCTCTCTCCCCGACAGACCTGGTCTTCACCTGAGGACGGCTGCTTGCGTTGTGGCCGAAACGTCGTGAGAATTTTTATTATGTTTTATTTTTATTATTTTATTATTTCCCTTCTACGTCACTTTACCGAAAGAACCAAGAAGATGAATCCCTGCAGTCACCAAAGCTTTAAATCGAAATTTTAAATTTGCGTTGGTGGTGGTGGTGGGGTGAGCGCAGGACAGCATTGGGTTGTTTAATTCGTCTGTGGAGAGCTTGGAGCGATTGTAGAGCGTGGTGGGTTTTTTTTTTCTACGGATAATCTCGGCGTTGACGCATCAGCTGATCAATGGCTCCCTGACGCGTCGTCGCTCTTAGGGGTTGTGCCGCGTGTTGTCCAGGCGAGACGTCCAACGTTCTGCCGCCACGTGGAGCGAAACGTCAGACATCGTGGGAAGGAATGGAGTTGGAGGATTTATGTGCCAGAGCGACGAACATATGCGCTGCAGAAAAATCGCAGAGACAAAATTTCCCACGTCACATAAACACAAACCGACCCACGCACACACACAGACAAAGATCCCCCGTGTGGCCTTTAACGAACTGTTGGAGCAAGTGCTGTGAGCGAGCAGCTATGAAGGCCGGGCAGGGTAGACGAGTAGGTGGGTGGCCAACACCACAACCAACTCCTTTGTCTCCGCAGTTCTGATGTGTACACTTAAACATTAATACCTGGTACAGTGTATACATATAAAGTACACATTCTACAACAACAACAACCGTTCATCACTAAGTGACAGCAACGTCAGCACAGCACTCGTGCCAGGCTAGGTGTACTTTCAGGTTGCTTTGGGCCATCACGGCGACGCGATGTTAACTACCTCGCCTAGTATACAGGAGGTCTGTGTATTCTGAGTTTGCGTGTTATCCCCTTGGTCACGTGGATTTCATCTCCAGATTGTTTCCTTTTTAATTCCCCACAAGATAGGCCACTTCGTTGAGCTAAACAGCTCAGTGGGCCTTACCTGGTCAAGTAGAAAAAAATAGTTAAGTTCATAGTTTTAGATTTCGCTGAGTTTTAAACTGTTCAGCGAATGCGATGATCGCCTTGCGTCATGCACAGTGAGTCGATTTCACACTCAATGTGTGCGTCCCGCTGCACGATTGTGCGTCTGTGGTTTTTTTTCTTCTTCCAAGTAGGGAATGTTTCTGAACTTCTTTAAAAAAAAAGTTAAAATCTTCCCGTTTGCTCAGAGTTATTTACGACACTTGTCTGACACCTAAACCCTCTGGCTTGCTGCGGTGTATTCATCACCAGACCCGACGGACATATTTAACCAATTGCACAAATATTTTGGAAACAAACTTCCTCTATTTCTTTTTACAGACACAAGGGAAGCATAATGCAGTACAATAGAATCATTCACAGGCCTTTGTCAATTCACTGCTGGATGAAGACAGTCCCGCACTGTGCAGGTCGTTAGGGGGTCATTTCACCATACTTCACCACACTGGTCAGTGTGGGCTGCTGAAGAAAGGGGGGGGGGCAAGGACCGGTTCAGAATCAGAATATTTATTTATATTGGAGGAATCCGATGAGCTATGTCCAGTAGATATGACACGCTCGCCGATGTTAGCCGTGTTCAAGAATTTCCACTCATTAGCATGTTGATAGCGCAGCGTGTGAACCACTTTGCCGCTGACCTTCATTAAATACATCTCAAATTTTCTTGGTTCTTTCGGTAAAGTCAAGTAGAAGGAAAATAATAAAATAATAAAAATAAAACATAATAAAATAATTCTCACGACGTTACGGTCACAACGCAAGCAGCCGTCCTCATTCTTCACCTGGGGACGGCTGCTTGCGTTGTGGCCGAAACGTCGTGAGAATTATTTTATTATGTTTTATTTTTATTATTTTATTATTTTCCTTCTACGTGACTTTACCGAAAGAACCAAGAAGATGAATCCCTGCAGTCACGAAAGCTTTAAATCGAAACATCTCAAATTGTTTAATAAATAGTTTGGCCTGTGCGAAAGAAAACATAGGATTGAGCGCTTGGAGGTTATTGGAATGAGGTGTGAAATGTTGACATCACAATGCCCTCACCGTAAGTCTCGTGACCTTGTTTTGTTATTTAAAGAATGCTTAAATCCTGAGAACTTCAGAAATCCAGCAACCCTAATTACCCCACCAGCTGTCTACTTGCTGTCTTATCCACCACCCACCCAGGTCTCCCTGCCACCCCCACCGGACTATCTCATTGTTCCGCTATGTGCTGACAGTGTGGATATCAGAATGTTCGTTGGCACGAGTGGCGTTTTTTGTTATCCTTGCAGAGTTTTGCCAGCCTATAGACGTCGCGATATAAGTAACCCCAGGCTGGCAGGGGAAACGAACGGTGCAATGCGTAACAATCTGGGGCTTCATATTCTTGGTTCTTTCGGTAAAGTCACGTAGAAGGGAAATAATAAAATAAAATATTAAACAATAAAAATTCTCACGACGTTTCGACTGCAACACAAGCAATGCTGTGGATTTCACACCTGATGATGATTGCTTGTGTTGCAGTCGAAACGTCGTGAGAATTTTATTGTTTAGTATTTTTATTATTTTATTATTTCCCTTCTACGTCACTTTACCGAAAGAACCAAGAATATGAATCCCTGCAGTCACGAAAGCTTTAAATCAAAATCTGGGGCTTGCTTCAAATACCATTCTCAAATATAAGGGTGAAACTCGATTTTGGCAGGGCAATCTTATACACACATGACGTGGTACATATAAGTTTAGCCGATTTCTGATTTTTTTATTTGCACGTTTGGTTTGAATTATCGCCAATTAAATGTTGATCGCGAGCACTAAGTCAAAGGCAGGCGAGTGTAGAACTTCCAAGAAATTTCCTTTGCCCACATTTTAGTCAATATCCGGGAGATGTGTAGAGGGAGACGGGGGGGGGGGTTGAATGAGGGGAGAAGGGGCTGGCTTCACTGGAAGAGTCTTAGGAAAACAAAGACTTCTCCCTCCTCCCTCTCACTCCCTCGCTCCCCCCACCCCAATCCCCCACAACTCTCACATCACCAAACCCTCCAACCCCCCCCCCACACACCACAAAACCAACCCCATCCCCTCTGGCAAGAGGCCACGCACGCATTTTTTTGTTGTCCCATCCAGAGCCGCCGCCACAACTCGCCCAACAAGCCTCGGCACCTTTCGTCGCACGCGAGCACCGCTCGCTTTTGCCTCAATGTCAGAGGTGCGGCGTTTTTATCGCACGGGGGCTCAGCGGACGATGCCCCTCGCTCGCTTCGCCCTGGGCGCGCCGAATTCTCCGAGTGTTTTTTTGCCGCCGAGGTGACGGGCGCAAGGGTCGTTCGATGACCTACAGCGGTTCTGCGGATCGGGGGTCAGATTAATAAGCGCTCCGTCGCCCATATGAGCTCCGTTGGCCGCCTTGAGTCAGGTCTTCACAGGTAGCTGTGTTTCTGATCTGCCTGCCGCGTCGCAGAGGAAACGCGCCGCCGGATGCAATCGCCGACCGCGTGCCTCCTAATGATCTGGGATTTTAAAGGCGGTATCCGTGGACGACTCTGGAGGAGGAGGAGTAGGAGGCAAAGGCTGTGAGTGTGTCACTGGGAAGGAGATCTGGCAGGAGGTTGGTGGGTCGGCATGCAAGCCACATCCAGCGGGTCGCGGGCGTCCCGAGAATTTGTGCGGCCCTTGACGTGCGGTTCTGGAGGAAGATGCTCGGCGCTCGGAGTCCGGCTGCAAGGAGAGGCCACCGACTAAAGCATGGCAGCTTGGCAGATGCACCTTCGCAGGTAGGGAGGGGGGGGGGTGTGTGCGCATGTTGTTTGATTGTCGTCGTCCAACAGTTAAAAAAAATGACACAGCAACAACCACTCGAAAAATAATATGAAATAGCCGAATGACTTCACCGCGGCTGTCTCCATCGGAGACGTCGATATGCGCTGCGCGATGTCAGTGTGCGTCTGTAAAGTGTTTAGAAATACGATCGTCGTGAATGAAACAGCCAACAGCCACGTGACCAAGTGATGCTAAATTAGCCACGATCACATACATTTACTGTTATTATCATCCTTACAAACATGCTACTGCGTGCGTATTCACGGTTGGCCTGTGAAGCTCTCCGATGCGTTCTCTGGTTGTACCGCGTGTTGTCCGACGTTTCTCTTCACGCGCTGGGAGCTTATCCAGGAACTGAATTTTCTTCAGTCGCTGAGTTCACGGCCACCATCTTCGTATATTCATCTGCGAACTGAATTCAGTCGCCGAAGAAGTTCCCAGGAGGGTGCCACTGGTGGCTAGGAGATGTTAACTACCTCGCCTGGTACACAGGAAGGTCGTGGGTTCGATCCCGACCCTGACGCCTGCTGCTGTATATTTGGGATGTGCGTGTCTCTCTCATCATCATCACGGTGGCTAGGAGATGTTAACTACCTCGCCTGGTACACAGGAGGTCGTGGGTTCGATCCCGACCCTGACGCCTGCTGCTGTATATTTGGAGTTTGCGTGTTCTCCCTGTGGTCGTGTGGATTTTTCTACGGGCCTTTTGGTTTTACCCTCCACATGTAGAATGATACATTTAGAGTATTTGGCTGCTATACATTCCCGCATGATAAGCCACTTCATCATGTGACCATGTCGCTTCTGACAAAGAGCTACGCAGCTCAGTGGGCCTGACCTGGTAAATTAAGTGAATTTAAATTTCGATTTAAAGCTTTCGTGACTGCAGGGATTCATCTTCTTGGTTCTTTCGGTAAAGTCACGTAGAAGGGAAATAATAAAATAATAAAAATACTATATTATTTTGTATGTTTTATTTTATTTATTTTATTATTTCCTTTCTACGTGACTTTACCGAAAGAACCAAGAAGATAAGTGAATTTAAATGCACGAGGAACGAAACTTCGGGCATCATTCGAAAATAGCTCGTGGGCACGACCAGAAAAGACATCAGACAGCTTTGATCATCATAGTCGGCGGCTATAGCCACCCCCCCCCCCCCCCAATTTATCGCGGGCATCACGAACGGGTCAGATTGGAGTGGTGAAGAAGCCTGCCGCCCAGCAAAGAAAAAAAATCACCCCCCCACCACCCACTCTTCGACGAGCTCCGCTCACCCCGAACCCCCAACGCATCCCTTCCCCTACCCCCTCACCCCCTCACCCCACTTCCCGTGCCACATGAGCCCGATGAGTTTTCCAGAACGCGTTCCAATCGGTCTCCCCCCCCACCCCCCGCCCCCGTAACACCGCGACTCTTAACCACAGCGATGCGTTTGCCTTGCCGCACGCACAACGCCGATGCCTTTCAAAGCTCGGCAACGACTGCGCGCACGTGCGGATGAAGGACAGGGTCTGGTCCTTAGATTATCGTCGCCGCCGTCGCTGTTATCACCACCGTTGTCATAATCGGCAGCAGCAGTAGCAAGAGCGGCAGCATGTGACAGTGTCGGCGGAAGCATTATACGGGCGAATAGGGTTTTCATCATCATTACAGTTATCATCAGCATTATGAATCGGTCAGGGAATGAACTCGAAACGTTTGCTTATGATAGACGATTAACTTCTTGGAAACTCGGAATAGATGAAGCAGATGCCACTTGGGTGAGTCCAGGATTGTCCGTGGCACTGTGTAGCCTTCTTCTTGGTTCTTTCGGTAAAGTCACGTAGAAGGGAAGTAATAAAATAATAAAAATAAAACATAATAAAATAATATAATATAGTTATATATTATATTATATTTTTCTAATTTTATTACTTCCCTTCTACGTCACTTTACCGAAAGAACCAAGAAGATGAATCCCTGCAGTCACGAAAGCTTTAAATCGAAACTGTGTAGCCTATCAAGATCCTCGCAGCAGACGAAGTGGTGGGTGGGCAACAGCATACCTGGCAGCTCCCCAGAAGTGATACCACACCGTGTGCTCATTTGACGCTGAGTCAATCTAATGGGAGGCCCAGGACAGAACTCGCGTTGCCGGGTTCATGGCGCGGCGCGTTAACCACTGCACTACCGCTCCCCACACGCCCACCATGACAACCACTCTCTTAAATTTCGATTTAAAGCTTTCGTGACTGCAGGGATTCATCTTCTTGGTTCTTTCGGTAAAGTCAGACAGACCTGTTCTTCACCTGAGGACGGCTGCTTGCGTTGTGGCCGAAACGTCGTGAGAATTATTTTATGATGTTTTATTTTTTTTATTTTATTTATCCATTCTACGTGACTTTACCGAAAGAACCAAGAAGATGAACCACTCTCTTCTCTGTCTCTCCACAGCTCTCTCCATTGCCCGCGTATCTCTTCACACCTCACGGAGGAGTGGACCCGCAGCGCGTGACTTCTCGGCCTCCCCAACAGCAGCAGAAACTCGCTACAAATCGAAGGAACCAAGAAGATGAACCACTCTCTTCTCTGTCTCTCCACAGCTCTCTCCATTGCCCGCGTATCTCTTCACACCTCAAGGAGGAGTGGACCCGCAGCGCGTGACTTCTCGGCCTCCCCAACAGCAGCAGAAACTCGCTGCAAATCAGCAGGTGGGTGCAGAAGGAACGTGCTGTCCGGGCGCTATCAGGGTGTCGTGCAGCATTTGTGGCACCGCGACAGAGGCTGAGATTTCGCCACGAGGGCAGTGGCAGGCACAGGAAATCGCGAAGCTGAATTACAAAAATCCTCGACATATTTGGAAGTGAATGCAGAAATCACATTTTTTCCTTTGCAAAAAAAAAAACATAATGCCGTGCGGAATGGTCCTGAAAAATACTGAACGCCAGCCATGGACGAGGGGGGAGGAGGGCAGGAGGGCCTTCCCGATGCAAACCCAATGCCCCACATATTTGGATTCTTTTTAATCAGTTCCGATATAAAAATTGTTTAATTAAATAATTAAGGGAATGTTTAGGTCTGGCACCGCTCCAACCTTAGTCCGTGACTTTTCCATGAATCCAGTCTCTTCTCCACGCACAACGGCCGTGAATTTAGCAACAACAACAAAAAACGATCGAGACAAAACCGTGGCCTTGACCGTTTTAGTTTTACGGCTCCCGCCTGTAAAGCTGTTGGGCAGCGTAGCTGCGAAGCGTTGTTGCTACACACGATATGCAGTCATCGCACAGAGTGTGCTTGCTTATCTTTGCGATATCCAGCGACGACACGAGGCTCAAGCGAACCAAGCAAATGCTCAGGGACCCTGAGTGGCTGAAGGGGGGTCCTGGATTCATGAAAAAAAAATTTGTGGTGAACAAAATATCGGCTCAAATTCAAACCGAGCTGATATTTGGTTTACCTCTATTACAAAGCGAAGTATTGTAATATTAAAACAGCTAATTAGTCTATCTTATCCTCATCTTGTCTGTAGTATCTCGCTTCTGTCATCTAACTCCAAGTGTGTATTTTGACTATACTTTTTCTGCATTATCTGACATTTGTGCTCACGTTACAAGTCCTATACTCTTGATTATATCTCAAGCGGAGCTTATAAATCAAAAATATCCATTCAGTCCTCACTGCCGCACCTCCGATTAGCACGGTTGTCCACGTACGGTGCGAAAGAAGTTCACCAAACTTACGTACACACATACCAGCGTTGGTTACGTCCTACCCCCCCGCAAACAGCACGCTCCTAGACGCAAAAGTCCATGGTTCAGTGGATGTGGCACTAAGGGGCCTTAAGTGAGGACAAAGTCCACAGCCCTGAAACCCGAGTAGACTGAAAGAGTCAGAGGCAACTCTCCTGCGTCTGTCACGTCGTGAACTTTTAGGAAGAGGGTTAAGTGATCTCAACTCCGCTCAATGGTGGTACTTAGCCGTGCCACTGCACGGGTGCCAAACGCTTCTCTGGCTTGCTTTGACGGGTTCGTGCGCGAGTGCTCGGAGTGTATTGTTCCATACGTAAGTAGCAGCCATTTTGTTTTCATCGTTTGAATACATGTCTGGACATTAATGGCTTGTCGTTAACAACGTACACCTTGTAATAATGTTGTCGTTGTTGTTGTCGTTGTTGTCACATGCCGAACCACTATGGGTCTCACGCAAAGTTCCCCGTCGCTTCTTGCTTGGCCAAAAATGCCGCTTAAAAACAAAGTGTGAGCCACAGCTGCGGCACTTGTTGGTAAATGTGTCGAAGTGTTTTCTGAGTTCGTGGTGCTTCCCACTGATTTTCAATTCATTCAGATTCGAAATTTTCTAAACCAAACTGTGATCAGGCTAAATCGATCATTTAGCGTCGAATGATGAGTGTGTTGAGTTATTTTTCTCTTTACATAGACTACTTCTCTCTGCCATCTGAATGTGGAATGTTCACCACTGGCTCAGACCTGCAAATAGGAAATAAGCGCTGCCCTACAACCACTTCATCAGAAGCCCACTTTGACATGATGGACTAATTACCGAAGGGCTTTAGGTGGGAGCCGTCCGTGACCTTGCTAAAGTGTGTGCCTGATTCCGTGAGATTCACAGTCGCAGACAGCTTCGGCCGTAGAGAGTTGACAAGGGGGGGCTCAGAAAAAAGCCAAGATGAGGGAGGGGGATCAGAGGGAGACTCATTTGGAATATTTCCCCGGGCCTACAAAACCTTTTCGGCAGCGCTGTCAGCATGGACGTGACCGGTACCCTTCGATTCACTGGGCTCTGACACACCGACGTGAGAGCGGCTTCTTGCGTTTACTGTGTTCATGTTTTGCTAATAGCTCGTTGAGCACTGTAGGTATGGAACCAGACAGACCCATGCAGATATTCAGAGTGAAAAGATGGAAAATATCTCCCTTGCCCTGTCCACGTAAGCTAGAGACCATTTACAATTCATTCCTTCAACATGTTAATTGTTCTACCCATAAACCACGTCTATGTCTATGCATCTACGTACTGTGCAGGTACATATATGTTCACGGTATGGGTACATAGACGCTCACAACAACGAGCGGAGCTCCGGACAGCTAAAACGCGGATAGTTGGCATCTTGGGGGGCACAGATGGTGCATCTGCCAACCATCCCGGTCAGTCAACCCATGTCACCTGGTTCTGTTCCGTGACCTCCTGCCAGAGGGCCTTCGACACTTCACTTTGTCTCAACGTGCAAAGTGCACCTAGCATGGCACTTAGTGGTGAACGATGGTTGTTGTTGTTTCGATTTAAAGCTTTCGTGACTGCAGGGATTCATCTTCTTGGTTGTTTCCGTAAAGTCACGTAGAAGGGAAGTAATAAAATAAAACGTCGTGAGAAATATTTTATTATGTTCTATTTTTATTATTTTGTTACTTCCCTTCTACGTGACTTTACCGAAAGAACCAAGAAAAAGTTGTTGTTGTTGTTCTATTTGTATCTTACTCTAAAACTCTGACGGTGTGTGGCTACTGCGTGAATACTATAGAATTATGCAAATAATGCGGTGGACTGGTGGCGCGTTGGTTAGCGCACTGCACTGTGAACTTGGTCACCTGAGTTTAATTCCCGGTAGCCATGACTTACACCGGTGATGCATGATCTATGAACGAGAATCAGAATATTTTATTATAGTGGAGGAATCCGATGAGCTATAAAGCTCTTTTTCACAGATGTCCAGGGGGGGGGCGGGTAAGAACGTTACAACAACAAACAATACAACAAACACGATTGCAGTGCAAAGTATTGGAAAGGTAAACAAATTACTTTTTTTTTATATACAAATTAAACTAAACTATTCTTATGTTACCAGTCCGAGGAAACCCTACGTTACCAACCCACACTGACCAGTGTGGTGAAGTCCACTCAAAAACCTCCAGTGCAAAGAGGCCTTCATCACCAGTGGATATACAATGGGCTGTACATTGTGAATGTCAGGTTTTTGTTTAAACATGGCAAAGATTCTTGAATTTGTACCCTCAATGTTAACCAAAGCTCGGACACTAAAACTCACCCATGATGGATGCTGTTTATATGACGATATTGAATTATTACCATTGCACACGAAGAAACCCGTGCGCGTAATTGCACACTAATGTTATCCTAGCTTATCTAAAACATCTGTTTTTGTCAGTTTCCAGAAGAAAGTTTCATTTACACAACCCTGGCTTACAACACCCTCACACCATATTTGATCTGCGCACTGCCAGCTGTCTTCAACTGAACTGTGAAATGTCAAAATGTACAAGATAAAAGCCACTACGGGTTGGGGGTGATGTCCCTCCTGAATACACTCTGAGAGAGCAGCTGCCAGCTTGCTGGGTGCTTTTTTGCCTGTGAGATCCACACATTTTCACGCTCACACGCTGAACCCTGCGAATGTCACGCACGCGTGCTGTATGCGCGCGCGCGTGTGTGTGTGTGTGCATGGCCGTGCGTGCGTGCATCTGTGCGGTAGCGCTGGTCTAGCGGTTTAACGCACCGCGCCACGTTCCCCAGTGACCACCGTTCGATTCCCGCTCACCGAAAATCTGAACCAGCCTTGGAATCTCCACGAGGTCAATTAACTCAGCTTCAAACGAGAGTACCCCGCGCGTTACGTAACCATCTGGGCGGCTCGGCGTGGCTTTGGCACGCATCGCACCCGCTTTGTGCGCCGTGCATTGGCATTCGCGGGCGGTCGCCAGCAGCGCTCTGCTCCGACGGCCTGCACGACCGCGACGGGGATCGCCGCGTGCGTCACGTGAACTTCGCGTGTGCGTGCGCGCAGGGCCCCGTGACGCGAGGCACCCCGGCGGCTCCCGAGAATGCGCCTGAAGCGACGGCGGCGCCTGCTCTGCCTCGCCTGCGTCCTCACGGCGCTCGTCCTGGTCAACATCATCGCGTCCCTGCCCGGCGGCAAGCCCCGGGCCCAGCGGCCGCGGCACCGAGGGGGCGTCGCGCTGGGCGCGGGGGCCGCGCGCCGCCGAGGAGGCGGAGGAGGCCACGCCGAGGTGCTGACGGAGAGGCGGCCGGGCCGGACCCACGACGGACCGCGACCGCGGGCGGTGAGAGGAGGCCGCCAGCGCTTCGGTGACGACAGCAGCGACGAGTGGCTGGCGGTCGACCCCCCCGGGGCGTTGGACGCGGCGCGGAGGGACAAGGCGAAGGCGGCTGAGAGGAGCGCGGCAGGAGACGCCGTCGTCGGCGGGCGAGACGCCGCGGCGAGCCGCGAGCGGCACGCGGGGCGAGTTGTCGGGGCGAACGAGGCGCGGGAGGAGTCCAACCTTGTGGAGCTCATCAAGGGGCAGGGCGGCTGGCTGGGAGAGCTCGGGGGAAAGTGGCTGGCGGGGAGATTCGGATTCTTCCACGCCGAGCGTGAACCCGATCCGCCGCTGAAAGGACCCGGAGAGCGCCTTGCACCTGGAAACGTGCCCCGCGTTCCCAACGAGGCTGCTCCTGAACCGGGCTCCGTCCCAGCGCCCGTGCCTGACCCGAGGCGCTGCGCCGCGCTGGGCCTCGCTTTCGACGGGTCCGGCGACGGCGGCCGCGCAAACGGCAGCGTGCGCCCGGACGCGCCCACCCCACCTCCCTGGCTCTCCCGGGAAGATCTGCGGATCCTGAACCTGCTGTCCGGCGGCGCCGTGCGGCGCAAGGAGACCCTGCCGGGCCACGGGGCCGTGCTGAGGCTCACGTTGGGACCGGCGGACGGGTCGGCGGCGTCCGCCGGGCCCCTGCCGCCCGTCGAGGCGGGACGCGACTATTGCGCCGAGGGTGCGTGCGCGCTGGCCAAGCGCACGGGCGACTCGTACGAGGTGCTGGCCTTCCACCTGGACCGCGTGCTGGGGCTGGGCCGCGCGCCGCCGGCCGTGTCGCGAAGGCTGGACAGCTGGCTGCTGCCGTACAGGTTCACGAACGGCACGGCGCGACCACTCATCTGGTGGGTGCCGGACATCCTGCGTCTCAGCGACGGCGCCAGCGGTGGGTGCTGCTTTGATCGGAACGCTCAACGACAATAACGGTCACAACAGAATGCATGCGTGTATGTACGTGTGTATGTTGAACTTCTTTCCCTCCTCCTCTCGCTGCCTCTCATCCGCTGCCTCTCCTCTCTCCTCATTCTTCCGTGACCATCTCTCGTAGCCTTCGGACGCCCTCCCGCACGTAGCCAACCGTGCTCGTGGGAGGTGCGGTGGGAGGACAACAACACTACACACAAAAAGCCGTTCTAAAGAAATTTGTTTTAAAGTGTTGTCGTGGTGGTACAGATAATCCAAAGTAATGTAATGCTCGGGTTTGCCGCCACTGACGCTTTTCTCAGGATCATCCTCCTCTTTTTTGTTGAAAGGTTAGCTGTGATGGGAAATCTGTACATCCACGGGGGTCTTTAAAAGTCCTGCGTATGGTCAGTCGCGTCATAACAATACACCACGACTCAAGTGTGCATGCCCGTGCGTGCGTGTGTGCGTCTGTGGGGTAGCGCTGGTCTAGCGGTTTAACGCACCGCGTCACGTTCCCCAGCGGCCTCCGTTCGATTCCTGCTCACCGAAAATCTGAACCAGCCTTGGGTCTCCACGAGGTCAATTAACTCAGCCTCAAATGAGTACCCCGTGCGTTACGTAAACATTTCGGGGGCTCGGCGTGGCTTTGGCCACATCATTGGCATTCACAGGCGGTCGCCAACAGCGCTTGCCCCAACCGTGATAATTATCGGAGGTGTTGTGGAAGGACAACAAAACTAAAGACAAAAAGCAGTTCTAAAGAAATTCGTTTTTAAAGTGTTGTCGTGGTGGTACAGATAATCCAAAGTAATGTAATGCTCGGGTTGCCGCGACTACTGCTTTTCTCAGCATCATCCTCTTTTTTTAAAGAAATCTGTGCATCTACGAGGAGTGTTAAAAGTCCCTGCTTATGGACAGTTGCGTCATAACAATACACCGCTTACTCAAGGCGATGCGTGTAGTTCTCCCCATTCTCGTGGTGGTGTCATGAGATATTCATGATCCCACGACGTCCGGTACAAAGTTGACGGCATTCGTAGCGTCGCCTGCGCGTCGCACCGAAGGCGCCAGATTGTACGGCAGAGATGACAGCCACATTCGAGCACACTGCTCTGTGGAACCCAGTGACCTCCGTGTGATTCTCGGCCTCAGCTCGTGTCAATAGAGAACACTGTCCGAAACCTTTCCTGGGCCCCCACTAAAGTCAACTCCGCCCTGAGTGAGTACCCAGCGTCATGTGAAAACATCAGCACTGGGGAGACAAAGCCGGCCCGGCGTGGTACTTGGCAGACCACCCTCTTGTGTAGCGACGCTGGCCTTAACAGAAACTTAACATTTCGATTTAAAGCTTTCGTGACTGCAGGGATTCACCTTCTTGGTTCTTTCGGTAAAGTCACATAGAAGGGAAATAATAAAATAACAAAAATAAAACATAATAAAATAATTCTCACGACGTTCCGACGACCTGTTCTTCACCTGAAGACGGCTGCTTGCGTTGTGGCCGAAACGTCGTGAGAATTATTTAATTATGTTTATTTTTGTTATTTTATTATTTCCCTTCTACGTGACCTTACTAAAATAACCAAGAAGAAGAAACTTAACATCTTTGCCAATAACAACTGCCCTCAAAGGGACAAGATATATATAATAGGTGACGGTTTTTTGCAATGTCCTTTCGCCATCATAGCAAATACAGATCCGTTATGAAGAAGGACCACTGCATAAAACATCGACTCATATCTTTTTTTACGAAAAAAATTCCTTTTCAGGGCAGCGTTATATCCCAACGTGTTGAGCGTTCTTTTTAAATCCTTTATATTAAGTTCGCGTGCTTGCTTGCTTGCTTACGACCGTGCAAACCTTTCGGTCGTTTTTTAACCCACTTCCCGTGATCCAATCGAGCTGACATTTTGCACACAGACTCGTTGTGCGAGACAATTAATGTTCGTGAAACAAAAAATTCCTAAATTTTACACTGTTTAGGGAAAACAAATTAAATATTTAATTACCAATTGTTTAATACTGGCAGACAATCATCTGACCCATAGGTGGCAGCCATCTCAAGCCAGAGGACGAGAGGACTCTAGCCGCCACTCATATAAAGGATTTAGAGTGAAAAACTTTGTTTTTACGGGTTATACTTATTTTACTGTTGTTGCTCGCTAACGGGCGCTTGCCCCCAAAAGTCCGCCCGTAAAGTCTGCGCCGCGAATCTTCGCTTCTTTAACGCGCACGCGTCTTTTTGCCCGCACAGAAGAGGGAGACGACCAGAACTCCTTTCGGCTTACGTGGCCGCAGTACCAGGCCGTGCTTCGTGGCGAGTGCCACGGCAAGGAGGACGGCGCTGGCGGCGGCGGCGGAAGAGCCGCGGGTGTCTCCTGCCCCTCCGTGAGCCGGGCCGAGTGGGGGAGATTGGCCCTGTTTGACTTCCTCCTGCAGGTGAGGTGGCTTTCTTTCGCCAGGGGCGCTCTGGCTCGGCGCTCGATCTGGCACGCTGCGAACGTAGCCTGACCTGCAACGATTGCTTCGGTCAATCTTTTTCACGCACACAAAAAAGGGGCCCCGGCTTTTAGGAGGTTCTTTTTTTTTCTTCCCCGCCAGCCACCTCTCCTGCCATGCCAAGTCTAATAGGGCCTCTCCAGGGCTCAATTGGAACTGTGGAGCGAAATGAGTTGGCCTCGGGCTTTTAATGCGCGTTGACATCATCACACGCGAGACCACAGCACTTGACACGGGTCGCATGGAAGGCCGTTAGCCACTTCAATTAGACGCCGAGGGGAGCGGCCAACACGAACTCCCTGTGAAACGAAAAAGAAACGTGTGGCCGCATTGTGGCATTTAAATGCAACGCCCCCTCTCGCCTCCTTTGTTTTTTCTCCCCCCCCCCCCCCACTGCTCCCTCCTCCTCTCGCTGCCTCTCATCCGCTGCCTCTCCTCTCTCCTCATTCTTCCGTGACCATCTCTTGTAGCCTTCGGACGCCCTCCCGGGTAAATATAGCGCGTCCTTCTCATTTGCACCCGCAGTGCTATTTCTGATGCGTTAAGTCGCGTGGCAATGTCTCTCTGGCGAGATTAGTTTAGGCGAGCGCAACGTGAATGTTTAATTTAAAAAAACCCAGCGAATACAGCTTTTCTGGCATTTAACACAGATTTTAATTGGTAACAACAACAAAAAACTTAACTTACTCGCTTGGAAAAATCAATACGACAGAACATTTGTAAAGTTAAAACGAGGTTATGAATCGAGTACGAGTCTTACAAGGAGAAGCCCCGGAGTTTTTGTGACAGCGTTGGGGAACGTCGCCACTGTCATTATCCGCAAACAGGCAGCAGCGCACCTTCGATTAGTATGGTTGGCTACGTAGGGTGCAAAAGAAGTTCACCATTTACATTTTTGACATTTGATTTTCCCAGGCAATGCCCACTGAGCTATAGAGCTCTTTTTGAGAAGCGACCTGGCCACGGATGATAGCTCAACGAAGTGGCTTATCGCGTGGAAAGTTATAGCCGCCAAATGTGGAGGGAAAAAAACTAGAGGAACTCGGATAAAAATCCACGCGACCATGCGCAGAAAGAAAGACACGCAAACTGCAAATCACCTGCCAACAGCGCACGGAGACCGGACGCAGCAGGGCAGGACCTGGCTGTGGGCCTCTTGCTGTTTTCTGTACACGCAAAGGGCTGCTGCTCGTTGGACACGAGCAAACGTTGAATCAAATAAAAGGCGCGATGCGTGCTAGTGAATTGAAAACTCGTACTTTTTTAGAACCCATTTTTTTGTGTGTGTTTAGTTTATTGTGCCCGCCACCGCGCGTCCAATGAGCATGGTTGGATACGTACGGCGCGAAAGAAGTCCGACATACATGCGTGCAAGTAAAATGGTAAAAGGTAAAGATGCAGCCCTGCATGTGCTTGCTCACGCCACTGCTGGCGGAAGGGTCTCCAGTCAATTGAGCTCCCGAGGGCCCGTCTACGAGAATGTGTTTGCCAACTCTTCCGTGTTGGCCAGACGTCTTGGATGAGGTATGAGTCACCCAAACATCACCCCATAGGCAGTGATCATGAACGTCAATGAATGATGATAAATGTGGAATTTAAACACAAGGAGCCATCTTGCTTGGTATTTACAGTGGCTGGAACTTTAGATTTACATTCAAGCAGCCCACAAGACGGACGGGCCCAAGGCAAGAGGAGCACAAGGCACTTGTTTATGAGGAGCCGCTGATGGTTTTTGCACAACGGATGAGTGCTCGATACGAGTTTCTGTGTGTGTCTTCAACATTCGCGGGTTTCCTGCCTGCGCTGTTTTCCTGTCGCTATGGTTTTCTTTCCCCCATAACTTACAGATTTGACCACATTCACACATTGCACATCCGACTTCAGCATTTGCACCTGGAACGGGCCTTACTTTGAGCCATCTCAGCCTTACGTAAGGCATCGCCTCATCCTCCAACATGGCATTCTTCCTCGTGCGAAACACCAATTGTAAACAAGCCGTTAATATTCGCTTGCTTTTTGGCACGTCTGACATACATGAAACCTCTACAGGATCTAGTAACATCTGTGCCGCATTAAATCCCTTGCTCTATAATAATAACAATAATAATCATTCAAGAAGAAGAACTAGGCAGCCATGCGTGCGGTTGATAAATCCCCTTGCGTCAAACAAGCCGACGCTATAAGCCCCCCTCGGTGTTTTCATCGTTTTGAGAACTCCACAAGTCTTCGAGTGTGTTTTGCATTACACGCGCCTCGTGCATAATTCGCTGTGGGAGTAATTTTTCAGGACACAAAGACAAAGATCCCCCACCACCCCCTACACCCAGTATGACCTTAACAGACTGTAGGGGCAAGTGCTGTTAGCAAGCACCTATGAAGGCCGGAACGGTACACGAACGAGGGGGTGGGTGGCCAGCACCACGCCCGACCGCCTTTGTCTCCCCAGTGACGATGTTTACACACCGCACCAGGTACTCATTTTAGGCTGAGTCGACCTAGGAGAGGCCCGGGACCGGTTCAGATAATCGTCACTGGTGTTGGCCGTGAGCGATAATCGAACTCGGGTCGCCAGGTTCATAGCGCAGCGCGCTAACCGCTACACTACCGCTCCCCACACACAGACACACCCGCACACACACACGCACAGGCACACACATGCACACACGCACGCGCGTGAGCTTGGAGTCAACTTTGGCCGTGGTGGCCCTTCGATGTTCTCGTGACGACTGCCAGGCCCCGCCCGCTCCGCGCGTCGTCCCACGTGGAGACTTCTTCCATCAGCATGGACCCAGCAGCAGCAGCAGCGTGCCGCGTTTGGACTGCGGCGTAAACGCCTTTGTTTAATCACTTTCATTTCCTTCAGTCTGGGGGGCGGGGGGGGGGGTGAGTTCTTAATTTACACCCAGACGAGAGCCAGCGCCCTGTGTAGGAGTTCATATGTAATGCCAACTGAACCAGGGTCTATGCCAGGAATGTTTTTTTTAAAAGGAGAGACAATCCCTTTAGGCTACCTGTTCGTGTTGTTCATGTTTTAACGATGTATGCGCCCTAATTTCTGGCTGCTTTGTGTCCGCCTGCCTCCCTGTGCACCCTTCATCCGATGCTCCATCAGCACTCAGAATTAGAAAGTCCTTTTCTTGGTGGTGATGCTTCTTTAAGTGGGGCAGAAGCCGTGTGGAGGGCGCCACGGTGGCGAGATGTTAACCACCTCGCCTGGTCCACAGGAGGTCGTGGGTTTGATCGTGACTCTGACACCTGTATATTTGTAGTTTTCACGTCTCTCTCCACGTGGTCGCGTGGATTTTTCTCCGGGTCCTCCGGTTTTACCCTCCACATTTAGAATCAACGTCATGCGTTTAGAGTATTTGGCTTCTATAAATGTCCACGTGATGAGCCACTTCGTTGAGCTATAATTTGTGATGTCCAGGTCGCTTCTGAAAACGAATAGCTTAGTGGACCTTACCTGGTAAAATAAAAATAAAATAGTGAAATAGTTTTTTAGCAACAAATCGACTTCGATGTCACTATTTCTATTCAATTTAGTTTATGACTTAAACAGGGCAGTAGTTATTCACTGCTGGATGACGGTCACCCATCCCATGGCTTTTCAGTCATTGGGGGTCGTTTGGCCATACTTCACCACAATGGTCAATGCAGGTTGGTGAAGGAGGTGGAGGGAGCCAGTTCAGATACCGCTCGCCACTGACGTTCAGAATCAGAATACACATTTATACTGGAGGAATCCGCTGTCGGAAAGACGCTGTCTTTCTTTCCGACAGACCTGTTCTTCACCTGAGGACGCCTGCTTGCGTTGTGGCCGAAACGTCGTGAGAATTGTATTTAATGATGTTTTATTTTTATTATTTTATTATTTCCCTTCTACGTGACTTTACCGAAACAAACAAGAAGATGAATCCCTGCAGTCACGAAAGCTTTAAATCGAAGCTCTTTATGACGGATGTCCAGTCGCTGGCCATGGCCAGAATGCAAACTCAGGTCACCGGGTTCATAGCGGAGTGCGCTCACCGCCGAGTCACCGCTCCACCCCTGCACTGAAGTCTTTCCGAGTCCTTAAATCCATCTCTTTACTTTTTCTCGTTCGAATTACACTATTTCAATAACAGACGAATTAGACATTTTTGTTACAAATTTTGACGCGAACGAGGCCGTAGCGTTGACAGGCTCGCAATCTGCAATGGTCCACAGTAAATTACACTTCAATGTGATGAATGATACCCACCTCAGCGGTAAAAAAATTACCCGTAAAAACAAAGTTTTTCACTATAAATCCTTTATATGCGTGGCATGGGTTTTATTTTATTATTCATTTCTGTTGTTCTTGAGTAAGAGTTTCATTTTTATCACATTGGTATTTTAAATTAAATATGGAATTTTTTTTTTCCTAAAAAGTGGAACATTTGGGAATTTTTTTTTCACGAAAATAAATTGTCACGCACAACGAGTCTGTGTGCAAAATGTCAGCTCGATTGGATCACGGAAAGTGGGTTACAAAACGACCGAAAGATGTGCACGGTCGTAAGCGCGGAAGCAAGCAAGCAAGCGAACTTAATATAAAGGATTAAAAAAAAAAGGCGTGAAGCCCGGCGAGTTGCCGTAAAAGGGAAACCAGAGGAAGCACCACGAACACGACGAGTGAGAGCTCGGTTTCTCCCGCCAGGTTTACGACCGGCTGGACCGCGGCTGCTGCGGTTTCATCCCGGACCCCAGGGACTCGTGCGTGGAGCAGGGATTCATCGACAAATGCAGCAGACCGGAGCACCAACGGCTCGTGCACGTGGTGGTGAGCGCGAATCACCAAAGCCCCTCGGCACCGGGCAGACACGGGTGGCTGGTGATGCGTACCTGTCAACCCCCCTTTTTTGTTTGTTATCAGTGCCCTACCTTATTACAGACAAATTCACACATTATCGGTCACCCCATGACCCCTTACACATCCCAACGTTCATCCTGCAAAGACCCGTCACAAGGGATAAACACAAACAAATTAAAAAAAAAGGTCTTTCCCGTATTGAAACGGATTTACGCCGTATGGAACTGAAAACTAAATTCCCCTGTACAGGAACACGGGGTGAACCACGTGGGTTGACACGGTATGGGGATGTGATGATGCCCAGCATCACCACTCTCTTGCCACTTCTTGCGGCGAGCCAGCCTCTATTTAATAACCTCTCCCGAACAGCGCTTGCCACAACCGTCCGTTAGACGACAAAGAGCAACTTCGCCTTTGCACGCGCACGTGTTTGCGTGTGCGCGTGCACCTAGCCTGGCACAAGCGCCGGGTGGCAAATTATGCCCCCCTCCCACCCCCCGCTTTCGACGGCGTGTGGATGATGTGAGCGCAGGTGCGGCAGTCGAACCCCAGCCGCCTGGTGTTCATCGACAACGCCGGTCGTCCCTTCCAAGGGGAGGACAACCTCAACTTCCGAATGCTGCAAGGGATCACGCAGTACGTCCGTGGCGCGCACACGCACGCGGGCGTCGAGGTGGACAGGGTGTAGCTACGTGGAGTGTTGGGAGCTTGTGCTGTTAGGGGACAACTTTTAAGGCCGGCACCAGCGCATGCGAGGCGGGGTGAAGTGGGGGTGTTGCAGAGGTCGCAAACGGGTACGCGTTCCCTACCCGAAATGAGTGACAAACGGTTACTCACCAGTGACTCACGGCCTACCCGTACCCGTACCCGGCCGCACCTGGGTCGCAAACTGCTACCCGTACCCGTACCCGGCCGGGTACGGGTAGCCGGGTATCGGGTAGGGTACGGGTATCGGGTACCCGGTTGCGACCTCTGGGGTTTTGTGGTCAGAATAACGCCCAGCCTCCTTTGTCTCTCGAGTGCGGGTACTCGTATAAGACCGAGTCGGACGAGTAGAGGCTCAGAGCCAGTTTAAATATTCGTCACTGATGTTGGCCGTGAGAGATAATTCTAACAGGGGTAGCCAGGCTCTTAAGTGTGGTACAGCGGTAACCACTACACACCACCACTCCACCCAACGTATCAACAACAACAGCCAGGCTAGGTGCATTAATTCTAGATTTGAAGCTTTGGTGACTGCAAGGATTCATACTCTTAGGTTTTTTCGGTAAAGTCACGTAGGTAAAAAAATAATAATAAGTAATTTTAGCAATTTTACTGGAACAGTTAGCCTGATGACGGAGGCTTGTGTTGCTTCCGAAACGTCGTGATTTAATTTAGTTATTTTCATTTATTATTATTTTATTTTATTAATATTTTACCTACGTGACTTTACCGAAAAAACCCTAAGAGTAAGGCTAGGTGCACTTGAGGCCACGTCAAATGTCCACTTAACGCTGACAGGAGATCATGGGACAGACCCAGGTGCCATGGTTCATCTGAATGGGATGACTGGCAGATGCACCACCCGTGCCCTCTACTGTGTCAATCTGCTGCGCTTTAGACGCCCGGCGCTCCGCTCGCTGTTGTGAGTATCGCTTCTCCATCCTCCGTTATTGGAGGGTGATTGCCTCCACTTCCTAGAAGTATCCTTCATGAGCCTCCTCCACAGAGGCCGATCTTGACACCGCTGGTACCAGTCATCGGCAGGTCCACTCATCTCTACACCACATCAGCCCATCTCTTCTCTAGCCCGTGTCACACTCATGTAGCCCCCTCTATCCGGCAAAACAGAAGTTACTTGGGCAGCATGCGGTGACTGGGCATGCGGGTTACATGACCCAGCGAACGCAGCCTTGCCTGCTGGAGGAGCTCACTGATGGTATTGTGTCCAGCTCTTTCACAGGATATGTAAGCTCACACAATCCAGCCTGGTTAAAGCCAGAATTGATCGTAGGCAGGCCAGGCTGAACGTTTCAAACTGGTGCAGGTGTTCACGCAAAGTAGTCCACGTTTCGTAAGCATCATCGGCACAACGCACCGTTGGCACACACGCCACCACACGCACACACAACAAGAACCCGCATCTTCTTGTTCCACCCAGGTTTCCAGCACGGGCCGTGCGAGTGCTGGAGTCTCCCTGCTTTGGCCCTGCGCTGCTACACTCGCTGCGCCTGGACAAAGTATTCTGGGAGAGCCAGGGGGGGCTGGCCGGGGTGCGCCGCCTGGTTGTAGCGATAGAAGCCCGCGGGCGCATCCTGCTGCGCTACATCCGCGAGCGCGGCATCGCCACCGCGTCCAGCGCGTGACGTCCGGCAGCGTGGCACGTGGTGGGGGAGGGCACGGGACGCGGCGGTCCGATGAGCACGGTTGGATACGTACGGTGCGAAAGAAGTTCAAAGCCCGCGGCATCAGGAGGACCTGCAAAAAAATGACGATTGGTGAAAAGGCGAGAGATGCATATGGTGTAAATATGATGAGCACGGTTGGCTACGTACGGTGCGAAAGAAGTTCAAAGCCCGCGGCATCAGGAGGACCTGCAAAAAAATGACGATTGGTGAAAAGGCGAGAGATGTATATGGTGTAAATATTGAAGAAAATCGTCAAGTGGTTTCCTGCTCACTTTGAGCAATGAGGCTGTGCTTTTTTAGCCCGTTAACAACACTGAGCCAATCGTGGCAATTGCACATCCTTGTGGTGGGGGCGAGTCTGCCCGTGACTTCCCCACAAGATGATGGTTATTGCATTGACCCAGAGGGACGATGGGCTGAGATTCACCCCCCCAGCCAGGATTTAAAATTCATAACGTTCCAATTTGCGAGCCGCCTGCTTCTGACACTGAGCCACTAAGCTGTAAAACAGCAGGAATCAGGCAGACGGTTGGTGCCATGTTGCTTTACAAGGATCACCAAATGCAACGCGGGTCTCCATTCGCTAAATGGGTAGCATGGGCAAGTTGGCAGTCGGTCGCCAGGCTGTGGAAATTTCGCTTGGCAACGAGAGAGAAAAAAATCCACTTAAAATATATGCTGAAACGATGATTATCACTGCAGCGTGGAAATCTGAACTACTTTTATGATTCGATTACTTATAAGAGCCATTGATTGTTGAATAACGTTAATTGTTTACATGATATTTTACGCGTTTTCAATTTCATTTGAGCTTTTAAAGGACAGGAGGCAATTATGTTGCGTATCTCTTGTTTATGTAATTTCCGCATATATAAAATGTAAGTACATATCTATTTACGATTTTGCTTGAAGCACAGTAACTTCCGTTTGCCCTTTTTTCATACGGCGCGGTTCACAAGTGTCCATCACATAGCTCCTTCCAATCCAATTAAGACGTAACCTTTGTATGCTGAATGTCATGCACAGCCTCAGCGTATCGATGTATGATGCTACTCTTGTGTTTTTTTTAATTGTGGCCCAGTTGCATCGCCGGCACAAATTGTCCCTTCCTCCCACTCTACCTGCCACGGCGTTATTGACAATGCTGCATTGTTACCTTGGGTATTCTAAAAATGCCCAGCTGTGCTGTGAAAATTAACAACATTTGGCCGCCTACTGAAATGTCAGTGCCCTGAACATGTACAGCACAAATCAAAATCTATAGCTTCTGCCCCATGCGAAATGTCACGGATTGTTTTGATTTATCATCTCCTTTTTATTGATTGTTTTTGTATTTTCGGCCTTTGTACAATTTTGTTGAAACCCCTTTGCCTAAACATTACGGTCGCAAATGTTTTGTTTGTAATTTTCAGGAATCGTAAACAGTGTAGTCTGATGCGCACAATTCGTCGCACGTGTCATGAGCATAAGAATGTATTTGAGCCAAAGAGGCAGCGCATCGTCATTCGTCGGCTATTGAAAAGGCAGCATAGATGAGTGTAAGGGTAATCGTTAAGGGTTGCAGACTTTGGCGTTGCACATAAACTCAAATTCATGAGCCATGAAAAAAAATCACCTTCTTACATCCATCACTTCTCTCCAACAATAAAACAAAACTGCAGAGAAGCTGTTATTCTTCCATAGCATTGTCAGCATGTCCGACTACGGACGTTGATGTCAGAGTTGTAGATATCTGCTTTTTGTTATTGGTAACGGATAGGGGACGGTTATCATACATTTTGAGCCGCTCGCTGTTATAATGGTGAAAAATGCGTTGCAATGAACTTGAATTGTTGATGTCAAAACCTTTGCCTTCATCGGTAACTGAACCCCACGTTTGCATTTAAGCACAGTGGTTTGGATTATTTAAATGTGTCAAGTTGATTACTTAAAGTCTCCTTATATTTCAACATCTAATGTTTTTTTGTAACATTGTAAAACACTTTATATTTGAACTTTCTTAATTCAAGATTGTAAAATACTTGTTCAATTTCGTCTTTGAAATAAAATATTTCGACGAATGTCCATTGTTTACATGACTAATAAAAACTATCACTCTCACTGAACCTTTTTAAGAGTATATACTAGGCTTGTAACGATGCATCAATTAATCGATTAGAGTAGGCCAAAATATTCTCCAAAGAGGCTCTCTTGAGCTCCCTCTAGTGGAGGCTTTTTTCCCAGCAGTGATGTGAGCAATATATTTCAGGGCTGCACTTTTACCTGTGTAAATATTGCAGTGGAACATTTTCTGGAGAATACCAAATACGACGTTATTTTCTAAAATATGTTTTTCATATTCTTTGGTAACGTCTTGGGAACAAATAGCATTTGTCGTCTTGGTAACTTAACCGTAAAATTGCCAATGCAAAGGAATGCAGCAACATGATGCTCAAATCGAGCTCAGTAAATTGTTCTAATTCAATTGAGAAGCGTGGTCATACAAATCAGGTTCATTTTTTTTTGCCGCATGATTTTTTACGTTTAGATGCGGCACCGTAGAGCCCACACTCAAGCTTGGATGCGAATCGGACTACGCTCACGGCCGTCACTGGAAAAAACACGCGACTATTACACGGATGTTTAAACAGATACGCACGGCCATCCATCTACTCTCGGCGAGAAATCACCGGCCACTTGGGAGGGCGTGAAAATAACGGCCCGGGTCTTTTGAGCCTGTTTGAAGGGTATCATTGCGAGGCTCCCTACGCCTTTATAGAGAAACAGGGGAATACATTTTCCATTGATGTCATTTGACGTTCTGGTGGAATGTCACACGTGGCAAACGAGAGTTTTGAGGTTGACATTCTGTCAGTGTATCCATGTCTCATTAAACATGCGGCGTTTGGGTCAACATTAGCATGCGGTTGGGACCATAAACGTTTGCCCAACTTTCCATGTTAACTAGGGAGTCGTTGTTTACATGTACAGCCGATTTGTTAATCCACTGCTGGATGAGGATAGCCTAATACATGCCAGTGATGGGGTTTATTTGATCATACTTCACTACGCTGGTCAGCGTTGGTTTGTAGAGACGTGGAGCAAGACAAAGAGGCATAAAGCTCCAGAGCAAGGGAGTTGTGTTGTACTGTCCTCTGCTGCCCACAACAACTTACAACACTTATTTAAAATGCATTCTCGTCACCCATCCAAGTAACTATTCAGGCTCCAGTCTGCTTAGCTTCTGGGATCTGACAATTGATCAGCTGCATTCCAGGCGATTTCATCATTGGTCATTGAAATAATGTAACAATATTATAACAACAGAAATGAGGCAACGCTTTCATTGTTAGTATATTCCGTTTGTGGTATCAGCATTATTTTCTTTAGATGGACGTTTCCGTTTGGAACTCTGCAGCTCGCAGTGCAGCACCCGGTATGAGAGAATGTCCCGAGAAAATTACATCTTAGACCAGTGGTCCTTAACCTGGTGATTCACGCACCCCCTGGGGGTGCGAGATGCCCTTTATGGGGGTGCGAGGCATGCCATAATTTTAGTTAGAATGTGAATAATCGAAAATGCAAATTAAACACGGGCACGTAAGTACAGCCACATTGTTTCATCAAACCCCTGTGTATGCATTACGATTTTTTTTTTACGATTGAGAACCAAAGGGCTGCAGCAAAGGTTAAGAACCACTGTCTTTGAATTACCTCTGAAATCTCGATTTAAAGCTTTCGTGACTGCAGGGATTCATCTTCTTGGTTCTTTCGGTAAAGTCACGTAGAAGGGAAATAATAAAATAATAAAAATCAAACATAATAAAATGCAATTCTCACGACGTTTCGGCCACAACGCAAGCAGCCGTCCTCAGGTGAAGAATAGGTCTGTCGGAAAGACAGTGTCTGAAATGAGGACGGCTGCTTGCGTTGTGGCCGAAACGTCGTGAGAATTGTATTTTATTATGTTTTTTATTTTTTATTTTATTATTTCCCCTTCTACGTGACTTTACCGAAAGAAACAAGAAGATACCTCTGAAATCATTGTGTTGTTATCCACAGGATGAACAAAACCTTTTTAATTCCCTGAAAAGAAGCTCCATTGCCTCTCCAATAACACACCATTATTCGTATTGTTATATTTCAGCAATAGAATGCATGTACATCAACGCAAGCGGAAAAGCAAAAGGCTGCCTGATTCCTGTGTTTGAGCATTCATTGGTAAACCGGGCTGAGACCATCAATTTGCTCCAAGATATAATCACCCCCTGGAGCCACGCATGCCACTACCTCACTACGTCTTCTTGGGTGGCTGTCATCTACTCGAAGCGGGCGAATTAACTAGAATATACATCATTATTAATGTTTATTATTAATTAGAATGATTATATCATGACAAGGTTGGTCATATTGTTTGGTTCTTTCGGTAAAGTCACGTAGGTAAAAAATAAAAATATCTATTAAAAAAAATGAAATAAAAAATAAATAAAAGTAAATTAAATCACGACGTTTCGATTGCAACACAAGCAATCCTCATCAGGTGTGAAAATCACAGCTGTGAAAATGTATTTTCACAGCTGTGATTTTCTATTTTTTTAATTAGCATTTTATACTCACGTGACTTTACCGAAAGAACCAAAGAGTATGGATCCTTGCAGTCACAAAAACTTCAAATCTAGAATGAAGGTTGGTCATGTGTACATTTTTGTCCACAATTACCGCACAAATGTGTGGAGTAATTTAAATAAACCCTAATTGCAATAGGTTTGAGATCTAACGAGTTTATGAATTAAATATAAAGTGTAGCAAAAGGGCATACATACCTGTCAACCCCTTATCAGTGCCCTACCTTATTACAGACAAATTCAGACCGTATTGGTCGTGCCCTGATAAATCTCAACGTTCATCCTACAGTCCAACCACAAGGGAGAACACAAACAAATAGACAAAAAAACATTGTTTTGCCCGTATTGAAACAGCTATACGCCGTATCGACCTGTACAACATTACGGGGTAAACCATATCGCTTGACAGGTAGGTTAGGTGATGGCAAGTTTGTCCATGTGTGAATTTTTGTCCACATTTACCGCACAAATGTGGTGGAGTAATTGCAATACACCCAAACTGCAACAGGTTCAAGACCTAGACGATGACACTAAATCTAAAAAAGTGTAGCAAAAAGGAGCGTGTTTAACGTAAGCGTTGCTTGTGCATGTTGTGATATTTAATATTAGCATCCACAACTCCCTGCCTTTGTCCATTGGGAAATTAAATGACACCCTTCCCCGTACGGATAAAAAAAAAGCCGGCAGTTAAGGAACCGTGGCAAACTAATGCGGTGAAAAACGAAAAAAAACCGTGAGTCCTGTCACCTAGCATTGCAGGGTACTTCTAAAACAAATGAGAACACTTCTGAAAATTTGCAACAATACCACGAGAAATCTGCCGCCGGGCTCTGGAGACCAGCTGGAGACGATTGCAGGGCTGTTGTTGACAATGATGGCGAACAAGTGGAGATTCGTTGAGTTGTTGAAACTATTAACATACAATTTTTTATCATGTTATAGTGTATTATCTGTTCTTTTTCAATTAAAAACGATCGTTCCATATATGTCTTACATTTTTTTGAAGCACCCTGTATAATAAATTCAGTATCGGTACAGTGATATTTTTGTGGGCAACTTTTTATACTGCATGTGTTTGCTTACATGGAGCAAAATGATACCGGACGTTGAACTTGTCAAATGCGAGATTCAATTGACAGTAAACTCGTGGCCTTAGGTCGTGTCTGTGCGCTAGCTGGGTGAAATGGCCAACCTCTTTTGGGATGAATCACGCCGTAGCTTCATGTCGCTAGAGGGGTATAATAATAAGATCAAGAGGTCAACGAATTCAATGTGTATTATTGGTTCTTTCGGTAAAGTCACGTAGAATGGAAATAATACAATAATAAAGATATAAAACAATAAAAATTCTCACGACGTTTCGACTGCAACACAAGCAATCATCATCAGGTGTGAAATCCACAGAAAGATAATTTTAAAAAAAATTGTATTGCTGTGGATGATTGCTTGTGTTGCAGTTGAAACATCGTGAGCATTTGTATTATAGTAGGTTTTTACCCTTTTAACTGGTACAAAACTGACACCTTTATAGGTGTCAGTTTTGTACCAGTTAAAAGGGTAAAAACCTACTATTATATTTTGCCACTGGTAAAAGAGATCTCATAGCATTTGTATTGTTTCATCTTTTTATTATTTTATTATTTCCCTTCTACGTGACTTTACCGAAAGAACCAAGAATATGAATCCCTGCAGTCACGAAAGCTTTAAATCAGAATTCAATGTGGTTGAGACCACGCCCAGCTATTCCTTCCTTCCTTCTGCCAAGTTCCTGAGCTGTTACAGTCGACCACAATTGCCACTGAGGATCACTCTTTGAGAATCATCATTACTACCATCATCTGGGTACCAATCCATTACCTGTCTGGGTAAACTTGCACACAACAATGTTTGCAGTAATAAATGTCGTCTCCATCGACCAGGCATTCCTGGCGAATGAGACTTTGAAAATAATGATTGGCTCTCACCTGCTTCAGTTTAGGACACAGTCCGGTACTTCATATCACATTTCTCTTCCCTGAACCAAATCCCTGAACCTCCTTTTCCCTGAACGAAGTACTTAATATTTTTATTCTTGGTTCTTTCGGTAAAGTAAAGTAGAAGGGAAATAATAAAAATAAAACAATACAATTCTCACGACGTTTCTATTGCAACACAAGCAATCGTCATCAGGTGTGAAAACCATGGCAAGAAAATTTGAAAGAACCAAGAAGATGAATCCCTGCAGTCACGAAAACTTTAAATCGAAATTTACTTCATATTTATGAACATTAAAGGGTTTTGGAAAAGTCAATTACAAATCTTTGTAATCACTTTGAAAAATACACGTCTCATTGAAGACGAAATTTCTAAAAAGTTAAAATGTTAGTGGAGTTTGTTAATAAATTACTTCAGGACACAGTCAATGAAACAAATGTGGGATATTTCATTACTTATGTGTAACATGAACGGCCTTTTTGTCTTCTTGGTTCTTTCCCCTCGCTTCTGAATTACAGCCTCCCCAAACCATTCGGGTAATGGGGTGGTTGTTTGACCATACTTCACCACGCTAGTCAATGCTGGGTTGCTTTAACCAAATGCTCGTGTAACTACCAGATGTCCATCGGAGAGGCCCTCTCTGTTAGATATGAACATTGGTTCAAGCCAGCTTGACTGCTTATGAGACGCTGAATGTCAAAACCGGTCCAGAATTTGTTTCTGAAAAAAAGTTAAGAATAGGTTTTACCCTATTTACCCTTTCGGGCAACAACAAAAACCCACAATATTGCCAGAAAGGGTAAAACCTATTTTTATTCTTATTTTTCACACTTTGATACTGGCAAAAAGGTCCCAATTTGTTTCTGTTGACCCAAATAGGCGAAAATAATGTCCCCCCCCCCCATCACCCGCCAGAAGACCAGCTCGTGCGAAGGAGACGTAGTCGAAACGTCGTACTCGAATTGTAAACGCTGTAGGTTTGCTCTCCAACGCACCGCTGTGCTGAAATAGTCACGAATTGTCACGTTCTGTTGACGCGAAAAACCTCGCTAATTGGCGGCGTCGGGTGGTGGCGGGTTAAACGACACATTTATATATTAACGCGATCTGTCCCCTAAAAAAACAACACATTTAGTAAGTAGACGGTGGCCCGCTCATCTATTTTTAAATCCTTTATATTAAGTTCGCTTGCTTGCTTACGTGTTTGCGCGCTTGCTTATGACCGTGCAAATCTTTCGGTCGTTTTTAAACCCACTTCCCGTGATCCAATCGAGCTGACATTTTGCACACAGACTCGTTGTGCGAGACAATTAATGTTCGTGAAAATTTTTTTCCTAAATTTTACACTGTTTAGGGAAAACAAATTAAATATTTAATTACCAATTGTTTAATACTGGCAGACAATCATCTGACCCATAGGTGGCAGCCATCTCAAGCCAGAGGACGAGAGGACTCTAGCCGCCACGCATATAAAGGATTTAAAAACTTTGTTTTTAAATCCTTTATATTAAGTTCACTTGCTTGCTTGCTTGCGCGCTTACGACCGTGCAAATCTTTCGGTCGTTTTTTAACCCACTTCCCGTGATCCAATCGAGCTGACATTTTGCACACAGACTCGTTGTGCGTGACAATTTATTTTCGTGAAACTTTTTTTCTCCAAAATTTCCCACTTGTTAGGAATTTTTTTTTAATATTTAATTTAAAATACCAATGTGATAAAAATGAAACTCTTACTCAAGAAAAACAGAAATGAATAATAAAATAAAACCGATGCCACGCATATGAAGGATTTATAGTGAAAAACTTTGTTTTTACGGGTTAAACTTATTATTTCGCTGCACTGCCCTCTGCTGCCCATCACCTGCAAAGCCCTTCGCTTGAGAATGCGGCCGACGGAGCAAATCACCGCGGTCCCTAAAGTCTCCCACCCGCCTCCATTCATCCTCCTGCTCGCGTCGCCGTCCGTCGCTAAGGACCCGGACCCCGAGACTCTGAGTCTCTGGGACTCTGAGACTCTGAGTCCACGAGACTCTGGGACTCTGGGACTCTGAGACCTCTGAGACTCCGAGTCCACGAGACTCTGGGACTCTGGGACTCTGGGACCCTGAGACTCCGAGTCCACGAGACTCTGGGACTCTGGGACCCTGAGACTCCGAGTCCATGAGACTCTGGGACTCTGGGACTCTGAGACTCTGGGACTCTGGGACCCTGAGACTCCGAGTCCATGAGACTCTGGGACTCTGGGACTCTGAGACTCTGGGACTCTGGGACCCTGAGACTCTGGGACTCTGGGACTCTGAGACTGCAGGACCCCGAGACTGCGGGGACCCAGAGACTATCGGAGACCCAAGGCTGCGGGACCCCTGGTACCCCGATGATCCCTGACTGCGGGACGGACTGACCGACGAGCGACACATACGGACGGACGATCAGTCAGACGGACTGACTGACGAACAGACTGACTCACTAACAGACTGACTCACTAACAGACTGACTGACTAACAAACAGACAGACTGACTGACTAACAGACTGACTGACTAACAACAGACGGACAGGAGGACAGACTGACTTGACAGACTGACTGACAGACTGACTCACTAACAAACAGACTGGCGAACAGACTGACTTGACAGACTGACTTGACAGACTGACTAACAACAGACTAACTGACTGACGAACAGACTGACTCACTAACAGACTGACTCACTAACAGACTGACTGACTAACAAACAGACAGACTGACTGACTAACAGACTGACTGACTAACAACAGACGGACAGGAGGACAGACTGACTTGACAGACTGACTGACAGACTGACTCACTAACAAACAGACTGGCGAGCAGACTGACTGACAGACTGACTCACTAACAGACTGACAGACGAACAGACTGACAGACTGACTAACAGACTGACTGACAGACTGACTCACTAACAGACTGACTGAACAGACTGACTAACAACAGACTGACTGACAGACTGACTCACTAATAAACAGACTGGCGAACAGACTGACTGACATACTGACTGACAGACTGACTCACTAATAGACTGACTGACAGACGAACAGACTGACAGACAGACTGACTCACTAACAGACTGACTCACTAACAGACTGACAGACTGACAGACTAACAGACTGACTGACAGACTGACTCACTAACAGACTGACTGAACAGACTGACTAACAACAGACTGACTGACAGACGAACAGACTGACTAATAGACTGACTGACTAACAACAGACTGACTCACTAACAACTGACTGACGCATGAACTCTTGTGAGCTGCAGGTACAATCCCATATTCGCCGACACACATTTCGGCAGGTAGATTTTTTAAAGTTATCTATGAATATCATTCAAACACGATGTATATACACGCTTGTTAAGTCACTGAGCCTGAAGAGTATGTTGTGTATGTTCGAGCTCGTTTGCAGGCTGATGAAGTGTACCCCTGTATGTGATGCTACTCACTCCTGCGGTATATGGGGGGAGGAGCGGTGGCGCAGTGGTTAGCGCAATGCGCGTATTGACCACCCATGACCGACACGAAGTAGGTCTCTTCATCCAGCAGTGGATTGACATAGAGGCTGTGCATTGTACAACTCCGCAAAGAGTGTTACACGCTCGCCTCTGACGGGCATCTGTGTATTCGCAAGACAAGCGTACTGCAGCAACGTCCGTGCATTTGTTCAACGCAGGCCTTGTGCTGTGAACGAGGGCACGTGCCCGAAACGTCGCCTGTTAAATACAACTGTCTATATTTTAAGACGGTGTTGCAGACGAGTGCGTTGGGTTTTCGGCGTTGATTTGCGGTGCCAATGTTCCCACACCGAGGTGCCAGTGTCCACCATTGGTATCGGTGTCTCGTTAGGAATCTGACACTGGTGAACTGAGATCTTCGGCTAAGGCTGCTGCTGCTGCTGCCACCTTGATGCCCTTTATGAGCCACGGGTTCACTGGAAGTGATCATCGCTGCCAGTCGCATCCCTGTCAACCCCTTATGAGTGCTCTCTACCTGATATAATGCAGACCAATGCGGACCTTATGGGTCATCCCATGCCCTTAAAATTCTCAACTTTCATCCTACAAAGAAGTCTCATCACAAGGGAGAAGCACAAACAAATAGACATTTCGTTTGCCCGTATTGAAACGGCTGTACGACGTATGGACCTGAAAACTCAATTTCCCTGGACAAGAATACGGGGTCAAACCGCGTGGGTTGACACGGTGCGTGTCTCTGTCACTTTTCTGTGCTGTATGTTTTTTATTGCAGCACCGTAACGACAAGAGGAGGCCCGGCACACATCAACGACAGCTCTGTGGCGCCCCCTGACTCACCACGCGTGGAACAGAGAGGTTTGTCATCCTGCACTGTAAGCCCCCCCCCCCCCATAGGTCACATGAACTGATTATTATTACAATTGTAAATTTTCGGGGGGATGGATGGAGGGAGGGAGGGGGGGATAATTGCCATGTATATTCCAATTTCAAATTTGGGACCCAGACTCCAGCACACAATGGCCTAACTCTTACTTTTTGATTAATGCAACCACCGCAGTATTAACCGGGGTGGCCGCTGGAAATTAAAACCGTGAGCATCTGCAACGAGCGGCAAACGGCGATACCACAAGGCCACCTGATAGCACTCACTGGCCCTTAATTTCATGATCAGAGCTGGGATGTCAGATGATTTACGTCTGTGATTATGCTACCGATTATATTATCGGTTATATTGCTCGACTCTTGGGTAATGCGAAAATAATTTGGGGGAGGCAGGGGGGTGGGGGTGAGTATCACCTCTCTTTCCGATGGGAGATAATCGGCGGGGCATGGTCGATAACATCGACTTCATCAACTCTAGTTTTCCAGCTCTAATCATTATCAAAGCTGCCTGTTATTGTCTATCCAATGCTGGATGAAGGTGTCCCCCCCCATACTGTTATCGTTTATTGTTCCGTGATGCCGCATTCCTCATTGCGGCCACGCTTACTGATCTAAAAACCCACCATCTCCGTGGTCGTTGTACTCGTGGGTGCGTTCCTCTCCTTCAGCTACTATTTTGTCACCAGTCTTGTTGGTTGGGCATCAAGTCCCTTCAAGTACCGTGTTTTGCGCAAGCCCATTGACTTACTTACTGTGCTGTATAATGTGCTCATCGCTCGTTAGACTGGCATGGCTTAGCAGATATGCTGCCAAGTGTTTTCTAAAAGGCGATGCTTTGGATGTGCGATTCTCACGCTGGTTGTGGTTGAAGCTGATAAATGCATACATCCGAGCAGCTGAATGCTGCGAGCTGTGTAGTACCTGCACCACCGTTTCGCTAAATCACACCAATCGGCACGTCTGTCCTTCTACTCAATTACAGCTTGTCCTGCATGCTCCGTGAAATTTCTGTAGCAACCTTTCATGCCACAGTGCATCCCTAAAAGCATTGCCAAGGAATTGTAATCTGCTACCCGTTAGATTGGATTGGCTTGCCCCTAGATAGTTATTAAATTCATTCACTGCACACAGTGGTATAGGCATACTTTGTTGCGCATGAGAGCATTAATTTTATTGGCCATACTTTTTAGATTCCCTGCAGACACGATAGTGTGGATCTCCTCATTAAAGTATATACACTGTGCTGTGTAGGTGTGCATATAATACATAATTCATTAATTGCCCTTAAGCTGTAGGCTCTTTGCAGCATAGGTTGATTGATGATCGAGCACTCGCTGATTCACTGCAGTCAACTCACTCCCTGGCAGTCAGTCACCTCATTGTCACACTTCAAAATCTGCCACTGGTCGCTGTTCTCACAAACGTCTCATCCATACCACGTTCAACCCACTAACACTGCAGGTCACAACACTTCTCTTTTTTGCGATATCCGTCGCACTGATCGGCTTTGGAATGCCCTCCCACCATATCTTTACCCGAGTTCTTCAAACCGTGCTCCAGGAAACGTATTTTACTCGTAGCTATTCTACCTTCAGCGGTGATACTTTGTTACCGGCCACTCGGTGTTTTGAGCTTCAGGGTCTGTGCTCAGCAAACCTGAAAACATATTCTGCTCAGATTCATGACTCCCTCTCTTATCTTCACCTTTGCCAAATAAAGCCTTTGTGTAGCATGCAGAATGCAGTTTTTTTGCACGATATTTTGCTTATTGTTGCCTGTCATCAGCTATGGACCATTTAGAAAATATATATAAATAAAAACATGATTGCATCTTAAGTGTCAAAGCTCTACAGATTAATGTGCCAGTCTCCGTGGTTGAAATTACACTGCACATAATGTTTGATGTATTTTGTGATGGACAGTTAATTAAGCGTTGGGGTTTTTTTTCTCCATTATTTTTTTTGAGACTGAAAACGGTGTCCTCACAAAGGCAAGCACGGAATTCTCCGCACATTTGATGCTCACAAATCCATAAATCTCTGGGGAATGTAAGCTATGTGACGCCAGGTGTGGCTGTTCTTCCAAAATCCTTTCTCAGCTCGATGTCATTGACAGATTAAAAGCGATTATCAGCAAGAAGTGAAAGCGTGAGTTGGGGATTTTAAACGTCTCATCTGTCCACCTTTAAGCTTTCACACTGCCAAAATCAATAGGCTGTATTGATATTTTAGAAATGTATACCCACTATCCAGTGCAGAGGGAATACTTGAGATGAGATTTTAAGATGGGTAGAATCCCATTATAAATTCAGTTTATCATCGATCTTTCAAGAGTAGTGTATTTTGTTTTGAGAACACGTCTGTTCGTGTATTCAGAAAAATATGCCTCTCTGGCATGCTCAACAGTTTCATAGTTTTTATTTTTTTGCATGAACACCATTGCAAGACGTTTGGCTTAGTATACATGTAAAGAACATTGCAACTTTAACCAGAAAACGTTATTAAATACAATACTGTTGTTATAGAAAAAAATATACTTCATTTTCTGTTCCTGGCTTTAACACAGCGGATGGTAATAATTTTTTTCCTAACTGACATACATTAGTAAAACTATTTTATTTCACCGCCAAGTTACAAAATTCTGAATATGTGCATTCTGTTTCTGTCTCCAATAATGTGTGTTGAGTGCAGAGTTGAACGGCATTTTGGACAATTGACTACCTCCCTCGCCAATGCAGGTTACTTTAGAGACAACTTGACCACGGTCACTGCTAAGAGTGCCTGCCAAAAAGAATGTTCAGCTATATACACACCGTGGCGCTTTTGCTTATGCAGTAGTTTTTAGTATCCAAGTATCCTGCCATCATTAGCAAGGTTGTTTTCCATCAACATTACTTTAATGTTGTAAATATTGTAGCAGTTTGTGAAGATGATTTATCAGCTTGCAGCTGGAATGGTCGATTTCGTTCACATCAAGTACAATTTAATATATTGTCAAACACTAAGGTGAACTCCCCTCGCTTTAGCTGCTCCAGTTATAATCCCATCATCACAAACATCTTAAAATGACTGCCATGGCTTCCATGAACTTAAGCCCATGAGCATCGCCCATTGTGTCGCCGCTGTAGACATCATCTCAATACCAAGTAGATAACAGCAGCGGCAAGGATCCCCGTCGACCATGAACGTGCCAATGCTTCTCAACGGCGTGCTTCTGCCGGTGCTGGCGGCCGTGCTCTGGCAATACGTGCGCGTGCACGAGCGCGCCAGCCAGGCGGAGGAAGAGCTGCGAGCCGCTCGCGCCAGCCCGCTGCTGTCGCCCGCCGACTACACCGCCGCGCTGCACGAGCTGCACGCCCTCGGCACCGCTGCCGTCTGCACCGGCAAGGTTCACACCGACCGCCTATGCCGCTTCCAGCGCCTCTGCTATTGGTCGGACGCCGACGAGTTCGTGTTTTTCCACGGGCCCGGCTCGGTGTCGCTGCCCAGCCTCGGCGCACGCCGATTCCAGCCGGCGCTCATGGATTTGTCGTCCGTCGACGATCACAACACGCAGTACTTCAATTTCGTCGACATGCCCGTGTCAGCCCTGGGCGACTTGCCCCAGCCCGTCTTCCTGTCCGACCCGGCGTTGATCTTCAACCGTTTCAACCCAGGCAACATCATGCACGTTCTTCACGACGATCTGCTCCCAGCTTTTTACACCTTGCGGCAATTTGGCGAGCTAGGCAATGATGCCAGGCTGGTCTTTTCTGAAGGCTGGTCGGAGGGTGCCCACTTCGACCTGTACATGTTGCTCACAGACCGTCGCCCGCTGCTCAGAGAAGACCTTGCCAGGCTAGGTCCATTAGTTTGCTTTCCGCGTGCGTACGTGGGTGTCAGTAAGCTGGTGACTTGGTACCAGTATGGCTTCACACAACCGCAGGGGCCTAAGCCCAATCTCCTGGTATCGGGAAATGAGGTCCGGCACTTTGCTGACTTCATCCGAGAGAGGCTGAACGTGTCCGTGCCAGAGTTCAACTTCAGTGAACAAAACAGCGCAAATTCAGGCTCTCAGGACAGTGACTGTGACAAAAATTCCAAGACTGAGTGCACCATTGCGTCCGGTGAGAAACCAGCAGAGACGAGTCCCAGCTCTCTCGGTTCTACCGCTGACCATGGGCAAAGGAGTAAAAGTGCAGAAAACAACCCTGCCGGCAATGCCGTGACCGGCCACTCGGTGGTTCTGTTCCGGCGGACACTGAACCGGCTGATCCTGAATGAAGCAGAGCTGATCGTGGCCCTGGCACAGGAGTTTTCCACGCGTGTGCTTGTCGTGTCTGAGGAGTCCCACTCCTTCCCCGAGCTGGTGCGAATTCTGAGTGGCGCGTCCGCCCTCGTGGGCGTCCACGGCTCCCACCTCGCCCTCGCCGCTTTCTTGCCGCAGGGAGCAGCGCTCGTCGAGGTTTTCCCGTACGGCGTGAATCCGACGCACTACACGCCGTACCGCACGCTCTGCGGCCTGCCGGGAATGGGACTGGTGTACGCGGCGTGGAGAAACGAGCGGCGCGCCGACTCGGTGGCGCACCCGCAGCGGTCGTGGGATGAGGGTGGCATCGCCCACCTGCCCCCGGCCGAGCAGGAGCGCATCGAACGCAGTGCCGAGGTGCCCCCTCACCTCTGCTGCCGCAATCCCGAGTGGCTCTACCGCATCTACCAAGTGAGTGCTTCATTGTCCAGAGCTGTTCTGTGGCTCTCTATGTGGCCACGGAAAATGTCAATTTTCTCTCGTGTCATTTGTGGGGGTGTTTGAATATAACATTTCCAATCAGTCTTGGGAACGAAAAATTGCAGTGAATGGGGCATGACCTTCTTACTGTGCAATATGTTGTCTTCTGCGTGTTGCCACTAGATGGCAGACCTGCCATTGATTAAAGATGGTAGTGCCCTTGCATAAGTGCACAAAAGAAGAAAACCGGACTGTTATTTATTTTTTGGCCTCTGAGAATCAAGCTGCAAAGTGGTGACAACTGTATGATTTGTGGCGATGTTTTTAAATTGGCAGAAGGGCTGCATTGAGGCAAACATGTATTGCCTGTGCATAGGAATTAGGTCAATATGACCCAACTAGAGCAAATCCAGTTTTGCTTCTGGTCTCCCATTAACATTTTGGAACCCAACAAACGCATTCTTTGAATACATTTTACTTTTCATTGATTATTGAATGAGGCATGCATCATTCATGCTCGCCTGTCACTAAAGTCATTCTCTCCTTGTGATGTTGGCTAAAGATGAAGCATCAACTGGCCTACAGCTTAAGTTGCCATCACAAATACAGCTGGCATTCTAAATTTAGCCATTCCACCCATTTGTCAACGTTTCCACACTTCATAACGTTGTCAACGTATTTCAATATCAGCGTCTACATTTGTGCAATTTACAGCTCAGAAATCACCAAACAATAAGATATAATTTCTTACCTAACAATTTATACGGTTCTTTTATGCTCCCACATCTATGCTCACCTCCCTTCACAAACCACACTGACGAGTGTGGTGAAGTATGGTCATAAAAAAAACCAACACCTGCATGGCAAGAGGAAGCTCTCATCTAGCAGTGGAATGACAAAATGGCCGTACATATACACGAACACCTTAAAATGTTAACACTACGCACTTGCCTGTCTTTTAACAAACACGTTTTTAACGTGCGACATGTGTGGAGAGTCGGGTTATTTCCTCGTGTGCTTACCAGTCACCACCTCCTCGGTTGAACGACCCTAACTAAAACCGGCATCCCGTCGTCCCGTCCAGGACACACGTGTCAACATCCCGTCCTTCCTGGCGACGGTACGAGCGGCGCTGGGTGACCGTCCTCCCTCCCCGAGCGATGCCCCCGCGGTTCCCGTTATGTTCCCGGGCCGCGTGAGGGCCGCTCGCTGCGAGGCTGTGAACCGGCAAGACGGCGGCTCCCAGGGGACAGCCACGAGCTCCGCAGCTGGCCTCCTCGTGTCGTGGGAACCACCGTGGAATCTGCCCTTTCTCAAAGTGCCCTCGGTATTTCCCCTTTCTCAGAGTTTTTTTTTCCCTTCTTCTCCTCCACGATATTTTAAGACCACCGTTGCTTTTCGATTTAAAGCTTTCGTGACTGCAGGGATTCATCTTCTTGGTTCTTTCGGTAAAGTCACGTAGAAGGGAAATAATAAAATAATAAAAATAAAACATAATAAAATAATTCTCACGACGTTTCGGCCACAACGCAAGCAGCCGTCCTCAGGTGAAGACTGCTTGCGTTGTGGCCGTAACGTCGTGAGAATTATTTTATTATGTTTTATTTGTATTATTTTATTATTTCCCTTCTACGTGACTTTACCGAAAGAACCAAGAAGATGAACCACTGTTGCTGTTGTGCATCGGTTGGATCCAGAGATCACCAGATGTGTTCGATCCCACGGTACGGCAGTTTAAACGATGGGCAGGGGTTTTATTTATTTTTGTACGATCTTAAAGGGGCATTTTCACGGGTTGACTGGATTCATGAGAATGAACATTACGGATGGATATTAGGTTGTGTTACTTGCCCATTGCTAGAACAACAGGCAACTTCACGAAATATCCCCCCCCCCCACCTGTCCACTCGGCAGTATGTATGTGTACGGCACAGTCGAACGACAGGTCGCATTCTAGATTTGAAGTTTTCGTGACTGCAAGGATCCATACTCTTTGGTTCTTTCGGTGAAGTCACGTAGGTGAAGAATATTAAATAAATCACGACGTTTCGATTGCAACACAAGCAATCATCATCAGGTGTGACAGGTCACATGTGGTGGGGTAAAGTGTGGGTACTCCCACCTCTTGAACATATCTAGCCAGCGTGGAAGAGTAGGCCAAATACTGTCTATATCATATTTCTATAGTTCACTGGAGGCCGTTATACCAGCAATAGTGTGAATGAGACAATTCAGTCCTGCACCTTTACCTTTTTATTGCTGTCATTGTAGGTGGCAGGTGTAGCAAAATACATTGTCGTACTGCACTACTATGCTCCTATGTCTATGCTGCCTGCCGACACCATCCCACATTGACGATTGTGGTGAAGGATGGCCCAGTAATAATGCAAATAAAGCGTACACTAAAGGATAACATCATTAATCAATAAGAATGGCTTTTATTCTGAACTACAATTCTGGTGCCCACAACGGAGCACAGCCTTTAACGAGCCGTGCGTACACGAGGGTCAACCGATCCCAGCATTATCCGGGCTCAAGATTTCAAATCTAAAACTAAATGTAACTTTGTACTCATAAGGTAAGGTCCACTGAACTATCTAGCTTCTTTTTCAGAAGTGACCTGGACCACAAATGGATGGCTCAACAAAGTGGCGTATCGCGTGGAAATTTCAAGCAGCCAAATACTTCAGACGCACGTTTTTAAATGGGGAGGAAAAAACCGGAGGGCCCGGCAGAAAAATCCACACGACCACAGGGAGAACATGCAAACTCCAAATATACATGCATCAGGGTCGGGATCGAACCTACGGCCTCCTGCACACCAGGCGAGGTTGTTAACATCTCGCCACCTGACGCGATCGGGGCACATGCTGGGCGATGTGGTCTTCGGTTTATCATCTACATGGCCTTTGTGTACTCTCTGCCTCTGACTCCATCCCACCCCACACCCCACCCCACCCCTCTGTTATTTCTGCCGCTCCCACACTCGCCGAACCCCGTAGCACGAGGTGCGTTACGAGGTGTGGATCCAGGAGCTGGGCGAGAACACGTACACGCCCTACATCCTGCCCGTCCTCAACCACACGTTCCGTGAGCACGTTCGCCCGCACGCCACCTACCATGTGTGGGTCCGGTGCCTGCTCGGGGAGGCCCTGCAGGGACCATTCGCGGAGGCCCTCGTCTGCAACGCCTGAGCAACGATGCAAGTTTCGATTTAAAGCTTTCGTGACTGCAGGGATTCATCTTCTTGGTTCTTTCGGTAAAGTCACGTAGAAGGAAAATAATAAAATAATAAAAATAAAACACAATAAAATAATTCTCACGACGTTTCGGCCGCAACGCAGACCTGTTCTCCGCCTGAAGACGGCTGCTTGCGTTGTGGCCGAAACGTCGTGAGAATTATTTTAAAATGTTTTATTTTTATTATTTTATTATTTTTCTTCTACGTGACTTTACCGAAAGAACCAAGAAAACGACGCAAGTTTTTCGCGCGGGCGGGCATCGCACGTCGGCGAGGGCTCGCGCGGGAGTGACGCGCGTCCGTGGGCGTTTGCGTCCGTGTGCATATATACCACCCGTGAAAACCGTCGCGTGGAAATAAAAATTCGTAAACAGCTCTTCTGCTATAATCGCACGTGCGCAGTACGGCGCCTTTCCGCCTTTCTAAATGGGTACACCGCAGTTGATTGGCAGGTTGTGTGTGGTATACTCCCAGCTGTATCAAAAACGTCTGGCCAGTGTGGATGAGGAGGCCAAAACATCCTCTGGGGGAGCTCCCCAGAGCTCCCTTTAAGCCAAGTCCGTTCTGCTGGCAGTGGCGTAAGGAAGCAATTCCCAGGCTGTATCTTTTTGTCAATTCACTTTTAGATGGCGACCTCCCCACACCATGCTGGGTCATGGGGGTTATTTGATCTTACTTCACTTCACAAGTCAGTGTGGGTTGGTGAAAGTGGGGAACATAGAATCTGAGAGCATATTACAGTACAACAGAGCCCATGACGCAGCCCCGCGGTATCTGCAACACCTGTTTTATGCATGCTTGCCTTCCATCCATTTATTATCCAAACTCATTACTGCATAGCGCATCCAGGATAAATAAACATTCTGATTCTGAATACATTAAATATTGTTATTATTTATAAAAGTTGTAGTTTTCACCCATGAAGTATGGGGCGCCACGGTGGTGAGATGTTAACTCTCTTGCCTGGTATGCAGGAGATCGTAGGTTCAATCCCGACCCTGACGACTGGATATTTGGAGTTTGCATGCTCTCCCCGTGGTCACGTGCAATTTTCTCCGGGTCTTTCAGTTTTTTCCCTGCACATTTAGAAACGTGCGCTTTGAGCATTTGGCTGCTATACATGTCCACATGATGAGCCACTTCGTTGACCTATCATTTGTGGCCAGGTTTCTACTGAAAAATAGCTATATAGCTCAGTGGTCCTTACATTTCGATTTAAAGCTTTCGTGACTGCAGGGATTCATATTCTTGGTTCTTTCGGTAAAGTCACGTAGAAGGGAAATAATAAAATAATATAAATATAAAACAATAAAAAAATAAAAATTCTCACGACGTTTCGACTGCAACACAAGCAATCCAAAGCATTAAAATCTTGCTGTGGATTTCACACCTGATGATGATTGCTTGTGTTGCAGTCGAAACGTCGTGAGAATTTTTTTATTGTTTTATATTTATATTATTTTATTATTTCCCTTCTACGTGACTTTACCGAAAGAACCAAGAATATGGTCCTTACATGTTAAAATAAACAAATAACATGTATTTATTTATTTTCCTGCGTTGATTGTCTTTTTTTGCATTTCATTGCACGTTGCATTATTGTTTTGCGGTAGAGCTATATAAGAAGGAATTGCTATTAAAGGCACAGATAGATCCTTAAAATGCATGGCTTCTCCCACTCCGCTCTCAGTGCACGTTAAACCCATTAACAGTGGCCAAGACACATTGACCCCACATTAGTGGAAATCATTAAAGCCCTAAGTATTGACCCCAGCTTGCTTCTACAAGGCTGTCAAAGTGCACCGAGAGCTCCGCTGTTATTGGAACCCTTTCGTTTTTTTTACATTTTATTATTTATACAACTGTCACTCTTGGATGTGTAATTGCAACAAAAAGGGATGAGGTCACGGTAAAAATTAGCGACACTGGCTTATGGCACATGTGTTCAGATCAAGATGGCACATACCACTTTAAGCATTGTGTAAATAAATATTTGGGAAGCAGTCGTGCTGCAATAGCTTACTCATTTGACTATGCAGCATCGAGGTTAACGACACTTGGGAGTCTTACGAACACATCAATTCTCGCACAAGAATGCATCCTAACTTACCCACCGAAACCCATGCATTTTAGTGGAATTCAGAGTGGACCTTTACCTCTTAATAACGCGAGCCTTGTGCTGTATTGCTACCGTTGTGGGTTTTTGAAGCAATAAATGGCAGAGGGCAAAATTACTAAATTTATCAGGAGTGGAAAAGTTGTAATATATTCCAACCCAGCTCAATATTGTTTGAGAAGACGAAACAATTTAATGCCTCCGAGGCAAAGCCAGGTTTGAGATATAGCCAGTCCTGGCCATCAGCCTCCAACACCAATCCGACTCCACTGCTGATGAATTTAACAGTTGGCCTCTAGCGAATAAGCTGAGGCAAATAAGATACTGCCTTCAGCCTCGTGACTACCCCCAACATTAAATCATGTAATCTATCAGTATGGAAAGCCCTCTGGGGCCGGAGGTGTTAATATTTGAAATGCAGACGCACCTATGTGTGTTCCAACTGTGTGTTTTGTGAAGGTTTTGTGGTTGAAGTTGTATTTTTGCACCTGTGCAATAGACTTGTATGGCAAAGCATACGATGGCATATGAACAAAAGTGATTTGTTGAAAACAAATTGACTTCCTTATTAATATGGTTATTTGCAGTAGCTCGCTTGTGCACGTGTGCCCGTACAAAAGAATATGTCGCTTGAAAAATGTGTTTCGCTGAGAGCTGGCATTGAAAAATGAGAACAAAACAAACTCCCACTGTGCGACTAATGGAAGGGGGGGGGGAACGCACACAAAAAAAAACACATGAAAAGGAAAATACATTATAAAACCAGCGTATCAAGCGGCCAAGCGTTATTTAGCAAACACGTGCTGAGGACGCGTGCGTGGAGGTCCTCCGCGTGGGGACACCGAACCTAACGTGGTTCCAATGCTGCAGGCTGCAGCGAGCTCGCCGTCTGCCGCTGCCCGTGATTGATTGGACACAGATGACCTTAATCCAGAGCTGCAGTGCAGATAAACCGCATCTGTCGACCAGATTAGGTTACGTCGCGCGAAAGCGCCACCGGCACCAATGTTCGGAGGCGGAAAAATTACGTCCGACGACTTTGCTGATCGGCTCACTGGCCATGCTTTAGATAAAACGTACGAGGTTTATATGCTTGAGCAGTATGATGTGAATGCAGCGGTGGTTGTAAAATGATCTTCTTTGTATTGGCCGCGCTGCGGCGGTCGGATGTTTTAACGAGGTACGGAGCGGTCTGTGAGTTTCGAGTCGGAAGCCCGTCGCCCTGATGTTTCAGTTCTCCCCGTGCCAGACGCTGTTTCATCTCGCCAGACCCGAGAATAATTCTCGCACTACTTTCAGTTGTGCGGCTTGTGATCCACACTACTCAGGCATCTTGCTCGCTTACGGTTCTTTGGTAAAACTTAAAAGGCATCTCCCGACCGAAGTCCATCTTTGGAAAACGATCACTGCGTGTGCGTGCCACAGACCAAAAAAAATGCTTCGACAGCGCTGTCATTACACTGTACTGTATTATGTCCTGTTCACTTGAGCCACATTAACGAGGCGTTAAGAGGAATTATAGGACAGCCAGCATTGTTTTCGCCAAACCTAAATCATGCCTCATCACTAGCACATCAGCTTCAATGGTAAACATAAGCCAAAAACGAAGATTTCTGTCGTTCATGTAAAAGTAATAATTGTTTCAACGTTTCATAAATATTCTAAATATTTTAGGTGGAACGTGTTTATTTTCCTTCTCATGGAAGCCCCCACACGGTAGCCCTGCAGGTGGTGTGGTTTTATGGCGGGGCGGGTGGAATGGTGAATGTCACCGCAACAATTTTTGATCTGAAAATGCAATCCCTGGTGAGAATGGGATGCTGGATCATCAACGATTGACCCTGGAGCTGCTACTGCTGCTGCTTCCCGTCACGTTTCGTCAAACGTTTCGCGAGATGCTGAACGAACAAAACGCTCGTGTCCATTCGCACTAGCTCAGTTGCGTGTCTTTTGTCCGATGTGCGCAGCGTGTGCACCGCGCACGTGCGCATAAGTGCCGTGGGAGCAGTGCCCAGTGCACGTTGGTCGCCAAGTGTCCACGTCCGACCGTGCGCGCGAAGAAAGCGCCGCAGATCAATCCTCGATGCTTCACGAGCCTCCGTTTTGGTTTGCTGTAATTAATGTCCCCTAGTGTGCGTTAATGATGTTTGTTTCTATATTTTTTTATTGTGAATGTGTAGTTAAGATTAATAAAGTGGTTATGCTAATGCTTTGGAAGTTTGAAGAATGGTTTTGTGAAACTGAAACTTTGCGGAACGTATTACTGCATTTCTTTTTTTACGCTTTACTTTAAACGCTGTGATGCCAATGTTGTATGTTGAACTTCTTTCACACCGTACGTAGCCAACCGTGCTAATCGGAGATGCGTGCTAATGTTATGGTCTACTCTCTCAACCCACAATAGCAGTCGTACTTAATAAGATGTGCTGTATTGTCCAAGTTGTTAAAACTTCATACCAGTGCTTGGCAGGATGTGGAATTTACGAAAGTTTTACGGTAAGTTCATCCCATTTGACTGGACAGCAGATGGGTGGGTACCTCTAATTGTGCGAGAAGCAGCCACACTTTTACGATAAAAGCATCACGTTCCTTGCTTTATATTAGTGTGTAATAGTGGGAACAAAGACGGGTCTCAGAATAGTTCCTATATTATCAAAAAACTAAATTCAAAAGTTTTGTCTGCACACTTCCATTGGGTGCACTACTTAGATTCGGAGAGATAAGCAGTATTTTCGCTTGCATCGTTAATATTGACTCGCATCGTGTGCAATTACCCTTAACAAATGGTACTTGATGGAGTAGCCTTGTCCCGGATTGTTAGTGTGATTATGCCACGCCAAACGAAGGGCACTTGAGTGATTCACGGCATGTGCATGTTTTATATAATAGCCGTCGGAATGCTTACACTTCCTTGACGCACCGTTGACTTCGGCGCCCTTATATGGTATCGGGGTTTGCGTGTGCGACCGAGCACCGGGCATCCTGCACACGCCAACCACAGGTCATGAACTTTGCCGTGATTTTCTTACGTGCGTTTTCGTGGGACGTGGAGGAAGGGGCGGAGGAAGGTGGGGGGGGCTCTTCCTTCGATAAACGTGGATAGAGTTCAGAGTGAGACAATACAGTCATTCTGGGGGCGACCGGTCACAAGTTTGTAGCATTGTTCAAATAGCTACAGGAGAACTATCATCAGTGGCTCTATTACCCACCAATTATTCCCTTTTAGCCCCCCCGTTACGTTCCATGGCTACCACATTCAGATAAGCCCCTCCCCCTTAACTTGTATTTAAGAGCTTGTCTCTTGGATTTTTCCTCACTTGATACAGTAAATCTAGCTGTGACGGTCCCACCTGATGACGGAGACTTGTGTTGCCTCCGAAACGTCGTGATTTATTATTTTATTTCTATTATTATTTTAATAGTTTGTATTATTATTTATTTTATTTTTTACCTGCGTGACTTTACGAAAGCTTCAAATCTAGAATTATTACCCACGACTCCACGGCAGCTAGAAGGTCCACGAAAAACTCCTGTCATCTGCGGCCCTATTCCTATTATGCGTGGGGTTACCCGTGAATTTGTACCTTGCGCACGGATAAGAGGAACAAACTCGCTGATAACCCCACGGATATTAGGACCCGTGATATTTTGAACCCCAATATCGCGGAGTTCTGTATCCGAAGACTCGTCAAACCTTGTTGAACTGGAGGTAGTTATTGAGAGCAAATACATTGGGACATTGTTGGCGTCACACAGTGGCCGATTGCCCGGCTTGCCCACCTGAATGTGAAATTGTAGTTGATGATGTGGAGAGGGGGGGAGGCAATGAGGGTGCCCCCCTTGAAACCTCAATTAACACCTCTCCCATTAGGTGAAAAGGGGAAGACCTCACACTTGTGAAAAGTGGCAACCTTTTCTGTCACAGACTTGAGAAAGATTCATACTCTTAGTTCTTTCGGTAAAGTCACGTAGGTAAAAAATGAAATTAAAATGTTTTATTTGTTATTGTTTTATTTTTATTAATCGAAGAGTGAACATTCGCCTGCAGTTGGGAGCCATTGCATTGACCATGAAGAGAGGTAATGGGCCGTCCAGAAATTACGTCACGCACCTAGGGGGGGGGGGGTCAGACATTTGTGACGATGTGTGACGAAGGGGGGGGGGGGGGGGTGAGAAATGTGACGTCACATCAAAATGCGCAACTTTAAAAAAATATAGACAACACGTTCTAATTAATTAAATAGACTTTTTAAATAAATGTTTCTCCTACAACATCAGAGTGCAGCGCCACATTAAATACGCACTACAATGACAATAGTTTAAAGCGATTTGAAGCGTGTTTTATTTTGGAGGGGGGGGGGGGGCAGAGCTTTGTGACGTCATATTTGAGGGGGGGGTCTGACTTTTTGTGACGCCGTGTGACGAGGGGGGGGGGTCAAAAATCGTCCAAAATCGCGTGTCGTCATTTATGGACGGCCCCTAAGTGATGGGTCTAGGCAGGACACGTGGTCGAGACTAGCGACTGAGTGGCGGCCAAACGTTAATAAAGCACAGCCAAGAGGCTGTAACACCGCAGAGATGCACGTATGTCTGTTGAACCTCTTTCGCACCGTACGTAGCCAAAAACCGTGCTAATCGGAGGTCAGCGGAGATGGAGCGATGAAATCGGCCGTCGACGTGCAAGCGACACCGTGCGAGGCGACGGCTGCTGGGCGCAGTCCGCAACGAGCAGTGCCGTAGGTCACGGATGCTGACCATGACATTCAGTCTCTTCACTGGATGCAGTAAAAGTATACACGTGGCACGTGCTGCGGATTGCCGCACATTTTCACCGTCGCGTGATGACGCCGTTGCTACGTCATACACGATGTACCGGAGCACGTGACCGTGACGTGCATTGCTCCTGAGTACAATCGCTTAAATGTCAAAAATGTCTATTTGTTTTAATTTGCATTGTTCTTTTTGCAGTGCATTTCTATACACCAGGAAACAAAAGCACACTGTACCCCTACCCCCCCTCCCCCCCGCAGGAAGAAATGTATTTCTGGCATTACAGTACACCGTCGTTTGATTGTTTCCTGTCCAACAATCGAAACTTCATGTCCGTAATGTTGATTTGAAGCTTTCGTGACTGCAGGAATCCATACTCGTTGGTTCTTTCGGTAAAGTCACGTAGACTTTACCGAAAGACCCAAATCATATACCCAGCCTATCTGCCACAGAGTAATATTCATCACACGATAGTCCAACTTGTATGTAGCCGAATCAAATGTTATCGTTGCGTGTGTGCACACGAATAGTAGTAGTTGGTGACCGGACGGAGACGATCAACTCACTCCACGTGAGATAACCCCGTGTGAATCATGGGTGCCACCACTTGGATTCTAACCTGGGATTTCGGCAATGTCAGCCCCCAGAGTTCTGAGCTACCTGGTCACATAGTTCTATTTTTAGAAACGGAGAAACATAAATAGCTTCTTTTTTTTTAAGAAATCAACATTATCAGCAGTAGTAGTAGCAACAGAGATAGTATGTTCACAACAACAGCCTTTGCCCCGTGGCCTCGTACGTAAGCAGCCGTGCAATAAATACCATACGCGATAATACGTGTTCAAATAAATACACGTCGGGGAGAGGGATGGATGGATGGGGGGTGTGTTCTGGATTATTCATTAAGCCAAGCTCACGTTGGCTTTTGGCCTATTACTCCGGCACGGAATTAAGACTTCTCCTTTGCTCGCTACAACGAGTCAACAAATAGACTTAAGATAACAGTGTCACAGTGCAGTACGTGCTTATGTACAGGGTGAGCCATTCGCCTATATATTTATACCCCCATTGATTTTAATAACCCACGTTTCTCATGACCTTAGACTTTACACATCATTGAATGCCGTAAGTAAATTAAACCGACAGTGATGGGACAAAGTGTACCATGAAAGTGATCAAACCCTTTAATGAGTATTGAGATTGGTGGGAGATATATGTAGAGGCTTTGAAATACTATAATGTTTATTATGAATTATTATGAAATACTATAATGTTGATGTCTCTCATTTAACCCGAAATATGTATGAGGTATCCATAAATTAATCATTGAACATTCTCACGAATTCCATTTGCCAGGGTTGGAGCCAAACAAATCTCGACAGAAAGCATAATATTACATTATTACGACTACTATACGATAAGAATAGTCATTTACAGCCCGCTTTGTATTGGTGTTGGGAGTTGTTTAACCATACTTCACCATACTCGGCTCGACCGGTCGGTGAAGGGGGAGAGGCAGGATCGATTTAGATATCTCTAACAGCTGATATTAATACTCTTTGGTTCTTTCGGTAAAGTCACGTAGTTAGAAATCAAATAAAACAAATCACGACGTTTCGATCGCAAGACAAGCAGTCGTCATTATTGATACCTACGTGACTTTACCCAAAGAATCAAAGAGAATGGATTCCTGCAGTCACGAAAGCTTCAAATCAATCTGATATTAAGTTGTCAGTAGCGGCTGCAAATTGAACTCGGGTCCTCAGGTTCATGCTACAGTGTGCTAACCAATGTGCCACCGCTCCAACCCCAGGTCCCTGCATAAGTTACACGCAGTATAAACGCAATACAATAATTGAGTACAGTGACTCCTCGACTTACGTGCATTTGACTTACGAACTTTCAGAGATACGAACAAACCTGTCCGTATGTCCAAGTGGCTGTTCGGACGGATAGTCGTAAATTCAACCGCTGCGCAATAGATGGCGGTGGTGGCATCTACATCTGCAGAACGTGAAGAACCAGTGGCATCTACAGGAGATTATACAACCTTTGAAGCCATTACCCGTGTTTAGTGTGCATGCCGTACAAGATGTTTGGAATCGACAGGAGTAAAGTTGGACTTACGAACAAACCTCTGGAACCTAACTCTTTCGTAAGTAAAGGAGTTCCTATATTTAGAAACAAATTGGCAAGTTTTGAAACGATATGTTGTGGCATAACACACATCATACGCATCAGTGAGTTTCAATCTAACATCAGTATTTTCCAAAAACATAACCCCAGGTGGTATCTACTGCCTATGGAGATGCAAAATCAATTCAGTACAAATGCCACATACATGATAAGCCACTTATAGATTATCATAATAGGCCATGATAAATCCACTGCTGAATGAAGGCCTCCCCAAACACTGCATCTCATGAGACTGCAATGCAACAATTTACTCATCATCCGCACGAGGGCCGATGTCATCGCTCCATCTGCTCAATGGACCTCAAATAGTCTGATGTATGTTGAACTTTTAACGTTGAGTCTCTATGGGTATATCCGTGTCTCTTTGGGTTTATGTATGTTGAACGTCTTTCGAAGGTGCCGGGAGAAGGACAACAAACTAAACACAAAACGCAGTTCTAAAGAAATTCTTAAATCTCGATTTAAAAGCGCTCTAGCTCCAGTGGCTCCCTAACATCGGAAGGAAGAGCGTTCCAGACGGACGCAGAAGCGCATCTGGAAGCGCGCGATGCAGTGACCGCCTTTGTTCGATGGGTTAGTCATGTTTTGACCTTCAGAGCATCATCACCTCCAGCTACTGTATCAATCCTGCACATTTATGGATAACCCCATGAAAAAACAACAGTAGGAGCTGGCTGCATCGAGAAAACGGCTATTTCAATCCCAGCGCCTCTGCAAGCCTCCCAATCAATCTCAACACCGTCCGTACACTTGGGATATTTAACACAACATCGTTCTACCAACACACGGAGCTCACGGCGTCGCTTGCACAATAGCCCATTCAATCGGCGCTGTTGGGAAGAAAGTCAGCGGCCATAATAAACCAATGGGGGTATCTATGTACGGATCACCCGTATTGTTTGTTGATTTTCGTTTCCGCTTCACGCTTCCTCCTCCTCCCTCCTCCTCCTCCTCGAAGACTTACAAAACGAGCGCCTGCCCAACAATCCGCCCTTCCCCTCTGTGTGTCGCAACGTTGCCCTCGCGTGTGCGGCTAAGTTTAAGTACAGCGAGAGCGGAGCGCAGGGACAAACCACAGCCCCCCGAGGTGGTTCATCGTCGGGGGTTTACAAACACAACATCATCTGCGTGACGTCAAGGCCCCCCGCCGAGATGAGTTCTGCCCGAGGATCCGTTTGCCTGTCAAACGCACACGCTGACACAGCAAGACAAAGACACAGAATCACCTCCCCCCCCCTCTCCCCTATAGTCTTAACAAACTGTTTGGGGCAAGTGCTGTCAGCGAGTCGCACACATCGGAGTCAGCATATTTGTTTGTGCTGTTGGAATCCGATGAGCTATGAAGCTCTTTTTCACAGATGTCCTTGAAGGCAGGCACGGCACACAAGGGGGTGGTCAGCGCCACGCCCAGCCGTCTTTGTCTCCCTCGTGGCTATGTTTACACATTACACCAGATACTCATTCGAGGCTGAGTTGACCTAGGGGAGGCCCACCACCGGTGCAAATAATCGTCACTGGTGTTGATGGCCGTGAGCCAGAATGGAACTTGAGTGACCGGGTTCGTAGCACAGCACAACCCAGATCTTTATCTTAAACTTATTTTGATATATGCCCATTGCAACCCTTTTTTCATTCCACTGCTGGACGAGGATTAACCCCAACGCCGTATCGTTTATGAGCGGTTTTGTGACCACCGTGGGTTTGGTGAAATTGGAGAACTGCGTAGACACAGGAGTAGAGAAGGTTTAGCACAAACATCGAATTTGCTCTACTGCCCTTTGCTTCCCAGCACATAGACCCACAAGCCCTATGACTGTGACTACTTGGCCTGTGACTTCTTCTTCGTGCATGTTTTTTTTTTCTTTTAAGGTAATGCAATTGCCGAGTGTGTTCAGTGTTTTATGTTTGTGTATAGTGAACACCCATCCAAGCACTCATCCAAGACGAAAACCTGCTTAGCTTGAGATATGTGACGAGATCAGTTTGAATTCTGGATGATTTGGTCAAAGGCTGATGCAGTATACAGAACCCAAATAATTGCCGTAACGTTATTACGATACGGTATGTACGTTCTTTTACTGTCATTTAGTTGTGCATAGATGTAAATAGTATATAATGGAAGAGGGATGTTGACTTTACAACAGCTTTGGGATCTAGCAGAAGGAAGGAAGTGACGGCTGGGTGTGGTGGCATCAGCGGCATCGGCCTTGATGACCTCTTGACCTTGAAATACGTTTCCTCAAGCCATTTTTCAATACTGCTGGATGAAAGCCTCCTCATACTGGACACCTGTGAAAAAGAGCTTCACATCTCATCAGATTCTTCCAGGCTAAATTACGATTCTAATACTGTGGGTCATGTTTTTATATATATATATAACTCAAGTTCAGATGTGACTTACCACTGATGTTAAGCAAGTCCAGAATCTAATTTGGTTATCCAGGTGTATAATGCAGTGCGCTATCCACTGCGTCACAGCTCTCCCAGCAGTAATTTAATATTGGAAATTCATTTTCTTAAGGCCTAACGCCCCAGGGACAGTGTGTCTTATAATAGCATTTGATGATATCTAATTACAGAACGTCATGTGCATTATATTTCAACAATGCAGCCTTTAATTAAAGAAGCAATTTGCATGTCATTTCGTGAAATAGTATATGATGATTTCACTTGTGAATTTGCATTTATTTTGCCCCTTCTACAAGTAGACTGCAGGATGTATTTCTATATTTAATCATGACTTGACAGGTATGAGGAAATGAGCCAGTGCATGAATTTGGCATGGTAGGTCCAATCATAGCACGATGTATTGTGTTAACTGTGCACTGTACTCGGGATGAGTTTGAGATTAAGCATGTCAGATTTTGTTATTGTTAAAGACAATTTAATATCATCCAGGTTTTGGATCTTTTCCTTTAATAACAATTTAACATGTCGTCACACGAACAAAATTATAATCAACAGATTCCACATGGCACCATATTTCTTGGCAACATTTGGGGCATATTTCCTGTGATGTCATATTTCCAAATCAAAATGTGTATGATCCTAAATGTCATATCTCGGCCTGATTTTCAGATTTTTCTGATATATCCTCGAATCGGGCACACATCCCTACTGTGTGTGGAGAGGGGGAGTGGTTGCACAGTAGTTAGCTTACCGCACTACGAACTGAGCCAACTGATTTTAACTCCAGGCCACAGATAACATCAGTGGCGAGTTCTACTGGCACCAGTCCTGGGGCAATCCCATTCACGAATAGCGTGAAGGCTGGCCAAGCAACCTTCATGCAGCAGTGTCCTGACAAAAGGGCTGTACATGTACCTGCATATGTATGTTGCTTGCGGTGTGATGTATATTGTGTGACAGAAAGGTCAGTCCTGAACGTTGCGCTCAGGCTACCGTGGATTGGGAGACCTCATTGCATTATTTTCCATCATGTGATCCAACACGCTGTGTAGTTTGTTTCAGCAGGTGAAAGTCCATTGCGATGCATTGTGTGTTGTTATTTTAGTTATATGCTGTATGTGTTTTCGTGTTCTTGCAGGTTTTCATGACTAAATTGCAATACTATTTATAACTTCTGGCAGGATTGTTTCCCTTGCAAAATAAATAATGGTGGTATCTCGATAAAAGGTATTTCTTTTGTGATACTGCATTGGCAGTGGTGCATAAGCACAATAAAAATAAATCAACACATTCAAAATGAATGCTGCAAATGTGTTTATTTTTTGTATCTCAATAAAAATTACTTTGCGAGGTTTTTGGATAATTTGTTTAAAAATAATTACGGCTACATTTAAATATTTTAATTACAAAAATAACAGACAATACAATTTTATTTCAGAACTCCACTCACATTAGAAAGGTTCGTTCTATTCACGCTGTAAAGAGTGTGAGGAAACTATTCTCATAGAATGTCCATAATCCATTGTTAAGGGTATGTAACCTTATAGTCCAACCTTTGTTGATTGATACACCATTCCTATAAATTCACAGTACGTAATCCAAGGTCTCATTGCAAAAAAAAACAGAACGGAATATTACGTAACCAGGTTCTCACTTGGTCAAAGTGTACAAAAAGTGAGTCAAATAGTGTCCGACGTGAGATCGCAGTTTCCTTAATTATAACGAATACAGGTAGTCCTCTACTTACGATGGGCATGCGTTACAACGACCCCATCGTAAGTCTAAAATATCGTAAGTCGAAGATGGCCTAGCCTACCCAGGAGTCTTAAAGAATGGTGATAATTTAGCAAAACAGAGCAATTTACAATACCGTACTGTATAAACGATATACTGTATGTATTTATCAATTACAATACTGTATTGCACAGTCAAATGTAAAGTAAAAAAACAGGGTCATTTTTTCGCCTACCTATATGAACTGAAATTTAATAGAAAGTTTTTTTTCAGGAAACAATCCTATCTGCTATAAAAAAAAAACTTTTAACATGCATTGAACGTATCGTAACATATCATATTGTACTATACTCACCAAGATTCTGTCCGTCGTCTGCATACTTGAACGATGTTAGGTTGTTGATGGCAATTTTTTCGTATCGCCATCGTAAGATCGAAATATCGTCGTAACTCGGGGACTACCTGTGCAAACGCTCACGTGACATTCTGGAGAGACCGCCAGAGTACAGCCGTAACGTCACTGCAGTGAATATTAAGGCACATTGCCATGGTTGCTCTTCAAGATCTCGAACGAAGCTTCATACTTAGGGAAAGGGTCCCCTTCCTCTAACTTGTGGTTGATTGCAAAAAAATCAGTGCAAACTAAGCACATTTTCCACTTGAGATATTTTATGAAACTGGCTACTGAACCACCACCTGGTTAAATTAAATGACATCACATTATACAGGAGCAATCCTGCAGTGTGACCTTGTTTCAAGGGGGGCATACAAAAACAACTCACTGGGGGGGGGGGGGGGGCACAATACAGTCGCTCTGAGACAAACTTCAAACATATGTTAAGCGCAGAACAGGATGAGTAATGATATGAGCTGCTTTTGTCTATCGTGTACTGCGGCTCCAGCTCTCACCGGATTGGAAGAAAAACAGCCACTGGTGTTACATTTTCCACCAACAAAATTTGATTTTCAAACACAAAATTCAGTCCATGCCTCCAGCGCTTTGGAGGTGAGGGGGGTTTTGGGTCACATCGTTTTCAGAAAATGTCCAACTCGCTAAACTGTGAAGTGACCAGCCGATGGCAGTACAGCAAGTGGGTTAATCAACCTGCGTGTGCAGAGCTTTGATGAGTGTTAAGCCCTCATTTGCGCGATGGGCTTTCTCCTTGTGGCCAAGTGTCCTCCCATAATGGGATTGGCCAAACACATCCCAATGACTGACCTTCATGAAAAAGTATTGGCCCTCAGTGAGGCTTTCCTAGATGAATGAATTACATTTTTCTTAATATGCATTATCCACTCTGATTATGAGAGTCATGAAGTCAAAGCCGGCGGAAGAAATTTAATCCTTGGTCCAGAAAGCCTCTAGACTCGCTAATCCCATCGTTGTTATTTAATGAGACGAAAACACCTCTATTTGTGACCCCTACAACTATTAGAGCACCACCCTGTGTCAAAGGACTACCTCTGAAGTAATTTTGTCAGATGTATTTTTCAACAGTAGGGGAACAATACGCTGCTGAGATAAATGTACTATTTGGTAGTAACGCACTGGCAGTGGTGCACAAGCAAAAATAACCAAAACTCAACACATGCGTCGAACACTGCTTTAAAGGAAACAGGTGATGGTTAAAGCAGCTATACTCCATAGTAAATAAAAATGAGCATTTAAAACAACCAAATTAAAATGTTTAATTATTAGAAATGTAATGAGCTAAATAAAGCACACACCCCAAATTTAACATGATTCATTTATTGTATTTTTATGTATTGTATAACAGTGATTAATTTTGTACCTTGTTTAAATGAATTGCAGGAATGCAGAATGAGTTAATATTGTTTTTCAGTTGTATATTTTTTTTTTACTAAATTACACTAATTAAATATGAATGGTCTTTCATTTAAACGAATTACAGTATTTGTTATTATTAATCGCATCAACCGTCGCCAGTTTAAATGAACACCAGTTATGTTGCCTAAATCCATCATCATCAATCATCATAGTCCAATGTGCCCAGAGCAGTGATTTCACTTGCTCATACCACCCGATGTGTCAAACATCACGTTGGTTGTCCCAATTAAATTATGCAGCCAAATAACCACACTCTTTGACATGAGTGGGATATCAAACATTGATCTGTTATTCGCCCTATAGCCCTGTCGTTACCTTGGTACGACTGAACAACAGAAATCAACATGAACGGTGCCAATTCCTGCTCCGGCCCATCATCAGCATCAGCAATTCCAGCCGCGACCAAATCCACTGCTGGATGGAGGAGGTCTCATCGAATTTCCTCGGGCTACGAATTTCAACATCAACAAAAATGTTTCTCGTTGTCAACAGTGGAATTGGCAGCATGGGGCCCGACTCTTAGGTTTTTTCGGTAAAGTCACGTAGGTAAAAAAAATACTAAATAATAAAAAGAATGGAAATAATAATAGAAATAAATTAATAAAAAGAATATTAGAAATAAAATAATAAAAATATTATTTTATATCTATTATTATTGCTGTTTTTTTATTTTTTTCCTTCGCGACTTTACCGAAAAATATAATAAAAAGAATATTTCATTTCTTTAATTATTTCTATTATTTTATTATTTATTTTTCATTTTTTTACCTACGTGACTTTACCGAAAAAACCCTAAGAGTATGAAATCCTTGCAGTCACGAAAGGCTTCAAATCTAGCATGGGGGGGGGGGGGGGGGGGGAACACCCCGCCACTCAAGGGGCTTGCTGACTGGATCCGGTTCCCGCCTCTTACGTTTAAACTCCCAGCGATCCGGATCCCGGGCTCTTAACGTTGAGCGGCGAAGTGGCGTTCGCAGCGTCGTTCTCGTCGTCTCCTCATCGCCCTCGTCGCAATGCGGACACGGCCAGGTCAGTGGAGACGTCTCCATCGCGCCGCCACAAACACTGCCACCGTCACGACGAACGTCAAACCACAAATATCAATCATCACCACCCCGCCAACCCCGCGGTCCTCCGCCTGGTCGCGATACCGAGGCGCACGTCTCAACATCGGCGGGGCCCGCCAGGAAAGTGCGTAGGCTTACGAGGAGAGCGTGGAGCGCGCTAGGCCGCAGCGGTAAAACTTGATAAAATGTTTTTAAACCGCAGAATATTGCGGCTGGTAATAGCGGCGAATGTTGCCCGGACGCTTCTTATGATTCTCCCGTGTGTTTGTTCGAATGAAATTAGCAATATCCAGGGGTTTTCGGCGAGAGACGACTTGACACAAGGAGTTGTGTGTGTATTCTTGGGCTGTAGTGATGATGGATAGCGCCCGATGCGCTTTCTCTGCGTGATAGAAGCCAATGCAGTATTTTGATGGCAGTGCCGATAACAGCAGCAAAAATCGAGTAGACAACTACACCAACAACAAAACACACCGGCCGGACTATAATACACGCGTTCAATGTGCCATGGACTGTGGTTGCTACTGTTAAGATTTCTTTGTTTTTCTATAGCGTTCTGCTCCGCGTTATGTAATGTCTGTGTACCCAATGGAAAGCTTCCTTGAAACTCAAGGCTATTTCACAGATGCCTGCTACATTAGAGGATGTGTGGCTGCGATCTTTTTGTCCTCCTGTGTAATGAGCGGTGTGGAGTAGCCCCACCAGGAACAATACGATTGATAGATTGAAGAATCCGTTCTTGTATGCCATCTCCTCTCCTAACCAGCCTCGCAACACAAGCTTCCAGGCTCAAAACATTCCTATCTTTTAAGATCTGACGACTTCGGGGCAAACCTCTTCAGAGGTGGAGGATTGGGTATTAGGATTCGGGCATATTCAGCGTTCAAGGTAGTTGTAATTTCTCGTTGTAACTTCATCGTGACAACTGTCAAGCAAAAGCAAATCTGGTGTCCTCTCAGCCAATGTCAACCGGGCCAGCAGTGGCTGCCAAAAGTGACATTTTGAGGCCTGGGGATGGCCCTGTGTGTGCAGCAGGTTACAGTACAGTACATATAGAGTGGCAAAGTCATGGATTATTGTTCTGACTTATTCCACTAAGTAGTCTCTCACCTTCTTCTTGGTTCTTTCGGTAAAGTCACGTAGAAGGGAAATAATAAATAATAAAACATAATAAAATAATTCTCACAACGTTTCGGCCACAACGCAAGCAGCCGTCCTCAGGTGAAGAACAGGTCTGTCGGAAAGACAGCGTCTGAATGAAACACCCCAGGCTTGGAGCGTATATTTAAGCTGCCAATGAATTAAGAACACTCGCCAAGCAATTGATATGCGAGTAAGATAGCCCTTGTAATTTAATTGTACATATTGAAATATGATCATAATAAACTGTATTTAGGCAGGAAAAAAGACTAGACTTTTTTTCCAGGCGGGATGCCCTATTGGAATATTTGTTGAATCCCATAAATAAGTACTGTATTTTTCCACCAGCTCCAGAGAGAATTGTCAGGTGAGTATTATGCCCTAGCGCATTTATAAAACTACTTTTATGATGCCGTGCGTGCAACTTTCCACAATTAGAAATTGGCTTCTTACTATTTCGAGTAATTGTTCCATTCACTCGTTTTACGTTTACGATTTCCATTGCCATCCACCAAGGTAACAAACATCACAACCACCACCTGTTTGTGCACAGCTTACCAAGGTGACCTGTGATGCATGTGTATTTTCTTGGCCACGTGCTACTATAATGGCTAGTTCGCTCCTCCAGTCTGCGGCTGTTTGATAACGTGGCTTGAGTTTGTGATCAGTGCCCATATTATATATATGGCATGTTTGCAAAGGTTCGACAGTTAGATTTTCACATACTAGACTCACCAAGGTGTCTTCTTTTCATAAGAAAATTAAGAACGCTAAACCTGTCAAATTAACAACCACAGACTTAAGTGTCTATAATAACTGATGACAAAGCACGACCATCATGTGTTGGCATCGTTACTCAAGTTTCATATCTAAATATTGTAGTTGTAAATTGTATAACTGCGCTATTGTAACAATGTTATGTGATATCACATTACAAAGGGTATTGTGAGGCTTATTCTGCTGTCCTTTGGATAAATAAAATACATTATTAAGCCATTCAGAAACTGTTCCTATAAGCTCTCAACTGACATGCCTCTGGCAGTCCATAATTCGTGGTATGTGTTGGTGGTGAACATGTATTTTTTTTGACTGACGTTAGCTCCCCTTTCTGCCTCAATCCTGAAAGCGGCTAAATTGCCTCATTACTTCCACTAAGAGGCTGTATCTGATTAGGGTTGGAGATAGGGCTGACTATCTGCTAACCCACTTCAGCCTCTTATTAGAGTAATCAGGTTGTTTAGCCTTCTGTAATCAAATGAGTTGGATATTATAATGGTAATACTATTTGTCAATCCCCGTGGCGTGTTGGACACGGTAGCTAACTGACCACCTTGTCTGTTATGTGTGGATTGGTGAATTCGGGGCGGGGGGGGCATTAGTGGAATATAACAATAGTTTTAACTTTCGATTTAAAGCTTTCGTGACTGCAGGGATTCATCTTCTTGATTATTTCGGTAAAGTCACGTAGAATGGAGATAATAAAATAATAAAAATAAAACATAATAAAATAATTCTCACGACGTTTCGGCCACAACCCAGCTTAAATATACGCTGCCAAGCCTGGTGGTGTTCATTCAGACGCTGTCTTTCTGACAGACCTGTTCTTCACCTGAGGGGACGGCTGCTTGCGTTGTGGCCGAAACGTCGTGAGAATTATTTTATTATGTTTTATTTTTATTATTTTATTATCTCCATTCTACGTGACTTTACCGAAAGAACCAAGAAGATGAATAGTTTGAACTGTTTTGTCCTCTGGTTCACAACATAACGCAGCAGCAGCCGATCTTACCCATGTATGGCCACCCACGGGCTCCATAGGCACTCAAACGTGCTTTTCTCATGAGATATGATATTTGATACATTATGGGTTAAATTGCCATAGACAAAACACCATAATATTATAAAATATTTATAGGAATATAAAACATAATGTATATTCATATGTATGTCTTAGTAGAACAATATGACATTAAAAGTCACTAAATATTTATAAGCTCGTCTGTGATTATGCATTGCATGCATTTAAGCACTTTCTGCGCAATTCACCAAGGCGTTGTTGAGTTCTTCTAAATGAATTCACAAGACAGGAAACAGCTATTTCTACAACAAGTAATTTGTTCCTGATAAATAAACATATGTTGAGCGTAACATAACATCTATGTGAAAGCTACAAGCAATGAACACATTCTCAAACTGTCAGCAAATTTACCGAATCTAATGCAGAAGATACATTTTGGGTAGGTTTAAGGATGCTGGAAAATACTGTACTTTATCCAAAATTATTTTACTATGAAGATTGTGATTGGCATTTGCGCTCAGCCGGAATGGCTATGCAAACATAATCCTACATTGTCCACCCACAGTCAGCCACTCCACCGTTCCAACAACCATCCATCACAATTTGCTATTTCATTTTTATACCACCGTGCGTTTTCTCTCACCCCGCTTTCATCCACTTCACATATTGATGCGTATCTTATAAGCGTCCCTGCCAGCACGACAAAGCTACAGATCGGTGCAGATTAAACAGCCAGGTCTGCCCTACCTTGTTACGTATCGCTTTAGTCATGCATAGTTGTTGTTTTGAATTCCATCTTTTATTTACTCGGTGCAGCCAAGTAGTTTTAACAGAATGATGCCTGGTACTCAGTTGTGACTGAATGCATGATGCATCCAGTACATATATTGTTTCTCATTTAGTAGCACGGTTGGTACTTGTTGAATATTTTAAATACTGTAAATGTGATCATGCATTATTTTGTACTTTTTTCACAGGTAATGACAACAATGGACTCGGTTTTTTAAGGACATTACTTTTAAGTGAAGATGGAAAATTACAACACACCATGTTGAAGGATGTTGTTATCACTTAAGAAGGAAGACATTGTTGATATACATAGAAAAAACACATTCTATCATCCGGCACTTACTAGTTTCATTTTAGTGACAGGACATCTAGCAGCTGCTTTGTTAATTGAATGAGATCGTGATGGTTCAAGTCGAAAGTATTTGGTGCTTCTCAACTGATTTACCAAAGTTCCAAGCAAGATGTCCTTCACGTACGTCATTCTTCAAAACAGCCTTGGGCTTCTCCAGGGAAGGTTAATACATCATTAGTGTGCCTCGTTGAAGTTACGCACATCTTGCCCACGCAAAAAACCTTTAAAGCGCCTCGCGTCTAAAATATGTCTTTTTGCTTCACAGAGCATTTTAAATGACTTGCTAATTGTTACATAGTTATCACCCAGTAGGTCAGTTTATCCTCAGGGCTATTTGTTCCAGTGTTCTTATATTGAGCAACGCGATAAAAAAAACACAATTTCATTGCATTTTTTGAACACTACGAGACCGAGCACAGCCTTTGTGAGTTCCAAAGTGCGCGAGAGCCTACCTCGTCGTAAACTGGAAGTGATTGCAACGCTGCACGCGATGGAGGCGGGCAAGATAGCCGGGTTGTACGACCTGGAGAAGACGCTGGGACGCGGGCACTTTGCCGTCGTGAAGTTGGCACGCCACGTTTTCACGGGCGAGAAGGTGGCCGTGAAGGTCATCGACAAGAGCAAGTTGGACCCCATGGCCACCAGCCACCTCTTCCAGGTGAGTCTACAGCACTCCACGCAACGTGTCACAAGCCTTGTGATCGAGCCCTTTCTTTGGAGGCCAAGTTGGTGGATCTTGATGCAGACATTATTCTGTGTGTATAACATCCACTTTTAAAGTGCCTTCTCCCAACTACGCTAATCTCCTCAGCTCGCCGATGTGTTTTCGGGTTGTACCGGCATGATATTCAACATTTTTCTCCCAAGTGCTGAGGAGAGCCTGTGGAGGAACCTCAAAGGAAGCTCCCGGGCACGTTGAGCTGAAACGCATCAGAGAGCTATACAGCACAGCTGTGAAACCCTACGGCAGCAGTATCTCAGCCTCTGATCTCTATCCTCTTGAGGAAAGACCATTTCCCCAAAACTTTAGGCTGTTATGGATTTTTCTGTTAGAAGGCAATGTTTAATGATGAATGTCCCCAGTTATTTTTAATTGTGCTTCACCCACCTGCAACACTACATTGTGGCAATTGGATTGCAGTATAGAAAGCAGGTGTTGAACTTATTTATATGGTTAATTGAGTATTGTCCCATTTACACTGTGTCTGTTTTCTATGGGTATTCCAGATTCAAGCCAGAATGCAATATTTCAAGTGAATTAACCAAACATCATATTACAGGCCTTCTCCAAAAAACACCCACCCAGAAAACATTTGAATACTCTGAAGTTTTCTTGAATGAGCAGACTGTTATTACTGTTATCATAACCATACCCTTTGTAGGCATAAAGGTACTTTAGGTATGCATAATTGTAGGTGTCTGTATTACACCTCTGGCATGGAAACTCCGCCATCTGCTCATGACTTATGTTGCCAAAACTCACGGTCGTGTTTTGTGCCTTTGTCCCACACTAAACATTGTAATATTCTATCATCGTTACACCAAAGGAACAGTGCGTGCCTCTGATTTAGACTTCACTCCACGTGTGCTTAAGCTGATGACCACGTCACCCAATTCACCAAATCTCATAAGCTCAACAGGTTGGAGTCGGCAGAGGTAAATGCAGCAAAATCCATTTGGTAGTGTACTACATTCCAATGTCTACGCGTCCTGCCTTCATAAACACATATTGGCCATCGTGGTGAAGTATGGTCATATATCCCACATGACTGACATGGACTGGCGTGGGGGAGGCTGTTATCCAGCAATGGATTAATAAAAAGGCTGCTTTTATATATATGCTTAAGGGTATAGTAAAACATTTAATGTGATAAGTGGATTGGGTAGTCGCTTTGGGCTTAGGAGTATTCAGACATGTACATCTTTTCATATTTCTGTCACTATGGGCAGATGGAGCTTGTATTTCAGATGTCTATGAAAATTGTAGTCGTACATTTACAATATAGCAAACTGACGACATTCAGTACATTTGGAAATAATTTCTAAAAATTAAGTCCGCTTGTCAATGAAAGGAATTTGCAAAACAAGAACATCTGGTTGAGGTTGATTAGGACACCCATTGACTGCGGGCAACCTAACGAGTTTGGTGGGCTAATGGTCGTGGTGATGATTTGATACATGGCCACAGATGGTGCGTGAATCTCATTCGTATTGACGTGTACGTTAAAGTTTTGTTCCGACACCCACCCGCGTTGGCACATGGAACACATTGTCCCCTCCGACCCATACCCCTCTGTTTGAAAGCACAACATGTGCCAGAAAATTATGAAATGTGTTGCTGCAAAAATGTGAAGCTGAAATAATTCGGAACACAAGGATAATATGTGAAATGCAGTGGAAGTACTTTAATTACCTCTAGATGAGTAATGGTGATGCTTTTTTTTCTCTCCCAAATGTGACTGATTTTATAACAATGGGCCTGCCTAGTTTGGATACTTACAATAACATCCTTTGGAATTTTTTTTTATAACCATAAGAGGCATGCAGGGTGTGGAGTGGTGACAGTGATTAGCACACTGTACTCTGACCCATGTTTGATTCCCATCCACGGCTAACAGCAGTGCAAATGAAATCGGAAACCGGTCTTACACCAATCTGAATTAACCAGTGTGGTGAAGTTATGATTAAACAACACCGATGACCCACACGGCAAGGGGTTTTCTTCAATTGAGAATTAGTAAAACGCTGAAAATTATTATAATAAAAGATATGCACAACCCTGTAGTTTTGTTAATTATATTATATACATGTATTATATGTCAAAATTTAGGCTGCCGTATTTAGCATTTGTTTGGCACATCGTACCAAAGTCACTTTTAAGGAAGTTTCTAAATGTAATTAAAAGTTGGTTCACACTGCCAAAATACACACTTCCACACACCAAAACAATATGATTGACTACTGCACTTGTTTGTGTGTGTGTCTGCATATTTATTTATTTGCTTAAAACTCTAATTTCATTCATTAAGGTCATGAAACTCTGCTTTTATTTTAACATGAATTATCCCAGCTCTTGACAGACATCAGATTTCAGTAGTGGTTAGAATCCATGGCATTAACTGAGGGGCACCTCCTGCAAAGTAAACATTATGGATCATTTAATGTTGTGCAAACAGCTAACAATTACATGTCTTTTTAAGACCCGTAATTGGAACATTTTCGGAGATTCATAATTCTAGGGTTAGGCCTACATAATGATCCGACTAAATTGGTGTTGGAAGACCGTCCGTCCTGAATTGTTTATTAAACGCTACAATAATTACCAGCCTTGCTTGCTGAGAAAAAAATGGTCTGGGCTGGCACTTGATGCATTTGCCAAGCTGCCAGGAGATGATATTTGGCCAATAATTTAAAAGACATAATGAATACAATTTAGGATTCTTCTTCTAACGCTAATCTGAGCTGCGTCTATTTGACAATTCCAATGGTTCACAAATACATTTGATCACCTTGTATATTTTTGGTGAATTAGTTCGTGGACCGTGGCTCTATGGGTCCACGATTCCAACAGGGTGGTAAAAGGGTGCAGTTTGCGCAATACGGTCAAGTCGATTCTACGCGGCATCGTCTGTCTGGACAAAATCCCAGTGGCATTTCGCATGGAGCTCCTTGATGCATTTTTCAGTTGTACAGTGTGGCTGGAATTGGAATAATGGATGTGGAATTGAAATAGCGGTGGAATACTGTAGTCGTGTTTTCAGCGGAATTATGTAAGGATGCCTGCGGAGTTTTGGCACCAAAGAACCACATCCTAATCGCTGTAATAAATAAATGACTTGGACTGAAGTTGCAGGGTGGCTTGGGGATGACCATGTCAAAGTACTGAGCCCTCCACTGCCGAGAGCCTGGGTTTGAATCCAGTTGGCCACCCATGATTTAAAGCTAGGTTCTTGGGTATGGCAAACCGATTGTCGATTGTCTCAACGTGGTCACTTTTGACGGCACCAAAAAATATCATAATTTCACCTCCTAACATGATTCCCATAGAATGTGGAATATATTTAAAAGATAACATTGGTAGAAGAAATGGAGATGGAATGAGCCAGAATTACCTTTTTTCTGTAGCTTATTAGCCCCCCACCCCCATGCTGTATTCATAAGGGATCCCCAGAACATTCTTAATGGTGGCTCGTTTTGGTGATAAATGTTCACTGTGCCTCGTGCCACCCTCCAAGTTGGCCGGTGCGAGCCACAGTCCTTATTTGGCTGCTTTGAAAGCCATTGGAATCTTTTTTTTAAGTCAACATATTGGAGGGGATCGGTGTGAGCTTCGTGCACTTGACGTATGTGCACCGACTTGTCCGGTTTTACCTGATATCCTCTCGCGATAACAATTGTTGTATTCGGCATCGATGCTTGTGGAATGCACAGCCATATTTGAAATTACATATTTCATGAGCAGAGTTGGGAGATGCCGTAAAAGCTTTCGGTTTAAATTGAGCTAACTGGTGCATTACAATTTCAATGTTTATTTCACTTCCATTTTACTGATTGCTATACTATTTTTAAATCTACAGAAATGGCCATTAAGTGCTTTTTCAGTAAAATATCGTAATTTGCTCGTGTGTTTGCACTACGCTTTTTTTATATTAAGAAATTCTATTGGAATATATTTATTTCATAAAATATAATTCATAAAAGGTTTCTGTGCCTTTTTACCGAGTCCAATTGTATATTCCAAAGCCAAAAATGAGTAAATGTATAAATAAATATTGCAGTGGTACATGGAAAAAAGAATCTGCAAATTTGTATATATGGATGTTATTTATCTTATGCATCACGTGGTGCAGTGTACACAAGACACCCCTATGAAAGCTTAAGGTCAACAGTGCTTTGCTATAAAGATCCTTGACCCAACAGTAACCGCATTTTTAATGGCTATTTTAAAAACATCTGTCTCTTCAAGGGTACTTTAGTGTGTGATGTTGAGTCATAGAGAAACCTCCATTCTTTAGATTTGTTTTTTAGAATAGGCAGATCCGATGTTGTTTTTTTAACATCTAAGGATCATGCATTTAAAAGCCTCTGACAAAACCACTTGGAATGTGCCCGATCTTGTCAGGTCTCGGACGCTTTTGGCAGCTTTGAGCCTGGATAGTGCTTGGATGTGTGACCACCATGTACATACAGGTGTTTGTGGGGACTTCGAAGATACGCGGTGGGCAGTAGAGGAAAGTTTAACACATTCACTGTTGTAGTGTATTTCTCTACTTCAGTATATACGTGCCCCACCTTCACAACCTGCACTGACCATCATGGTGAGGTATGGTCAATAGCCCTCATAAATTGCACAGGGCATGGGGGTGGCCCTCATTCAGCAGTAGATAAAAGAAGGGTTGTAGACAGTCCAGTTAATTGTTTACATAATGGCATGTGTCCCCTTAATATTTTTTAATATATGCCGCATAAATAAGGGATAAAGTACAGTGTGCCGCTGTTACACTCCCAAGCTAGCTTGTGTTATCCACTGCCATACATCTGGTGTGGCTAATAAATAAATAATGCGTACATTTTCCATGCTCTTTACGCTAAATGCAAAGATCAAAAGACACGGGCATTACAGATAAACTTCCTCGTTTTAAATAAGAAAAGCGCATTTAGATATGCCACGGAAAAATTAACTTAACCTAATATTTACATTCATGCTCGGTTGTATTTTGATGAATGTGTGTAATTGATAAAGGGCTGGTATTTGTTTCTCCTCTTAAGAAGTTGATGTTTGATGAAAAGGGTTAGGGCAACTTGCAGATCAAGTAATTTATCATCATTTGTGTAAAAACATGGAACTGTTTGTAAGTTAACATTTGATGCTCATGCGGTACTTCTCACCAATTTGTATCTGGCTTTGACACACACTCTTTGGGCCATTAAATCGCACAAATAGTAGCAGCTGAATAAATGAATGAGCTGTGCATATGTACCGGTCGCGGTTGCTTTAGATGCAAACTATTAGCAACTGGGACCTCAGCCTCGTGCCAGCTGTGGTTGCCATTTAGGAAGCAAGGCAAATCTCATTAGCTCACTCAACAAAGAGAGTAGAGGTATGCCTGTCATGCCAATTGCAAAGCTCTGTGGATCTTTTTAAGGTTGTCACCGCACAAATGTCCTCTTGCTGTCGCGTGCTTTAACGTGATTAATAGTGAAGATAATTGTGTCGATGCGATTGGTTGCTTGAGCTGGCTATGATTTTTTTGGGTTCTAGGGGTTTTTGACATGAAGTTAAAGTCCAGATACGTCGGCTCTCTGGTAGTGTGTGCTTTAAAAACATTACTTGCGACACACTATGCTGGTGTGATGCTGTATTGAGAACATTGTCGTCATTCCTTTAAGGTTTAGGCTCTTGTGTGAGTTGGTGATCTATCAATTTGACACCCACTATCTCCCAGGTGGTAAGAATTACAAGAGCAAAGGTTGACAGATCAGCACCTGGGGCTCCCTTATATGCACTAGTAACGATTAAGCCACACTCTTTTTAGAAGAATAATGCCCTTTATTTATGTAGGAAAGGCTCACCAAGACTCAAACGCCATTTCAGGAGGCTCCTACGTTGGGATTTTTGACCAATCCAATAATGGTTGATTAACATGTGGGAAGAAACTAGCACACAGAGAAAATCCAACAAACAAGGGGATAACACTCCAAGGCTTCACACTCATTTATTCTTTAACCTTTTGATTTCGTGCCATCTCCTGGCCACATTGCAGCCTAAACCATGGTCAACCCTGTTTAACATCGGAGATTCCACGAGATTGGGTACATTTGTGGTGATTTAACTGTTGTTGTTGCAAAAAGTTGCGTTTGTTTGCAGATCGGTTGCTTAAGCGGCCGTCCTGGGCGTCACCGACTCGCCTGACCCCCCGCACTTGCGTGCTTATTTGAGCAGGAGGTGCGGTGCATGAAGCTGGTGCAGCATCCCAATGTGGTGCGACTCTACGAGGTCATCGACACTCAGACGAAGCTCTACCTCATCCTGGAGCTGGCCGACGGCGGGGACCTCTACGACTACATCATGCGGCACGAAGGCGGCCTGCAGGAAGAGCTTGCCAAGACGTACTTTGCCCAGGTACGCGCCCCGTTTTCAGCGCCCCAATACCCCGTGAACATTTGCCGTCGCTTCACTGACGCTCGCGGCTGGGAATGTGCACGTTGCCGACGGGTCGTGCGACAAGGTGCAAAAAATAATTGAGCACTGACCTACATACACCGCAGAGCTTGTTGTGATACCCCCAGCTGCGCACATTATTTCCCCATCTGGCTAAAAGCTTTGGTCCCTGTTTATGCATTTCCTCCCATATTCTCATTCATTCTCATTCATTTCATGATTTTATTATTTTCACTTTTCATTCATATTTCTCATTCCTATTGCCAAGATTCCGTCGGGGAACTGGAGTCTCTCTGCGTACCTACTTGAAAATGCCTGGCAAATGGATTGAAAGACTTGTGTAGAGTCTTGCTCTGTGTAGCATCGAGGAGCTTACTCAAGGTTCTGCATGACATGTTAAGTTACGTGCTACGGAGTTATCTTGCAAACATTCATTTTATTTGAAGATACAATGAGGCCAGCTCAATAAATAGTGCTCCACAATTGTGTTGCGCACTGCACATGAGTGTATCAAATTTACAATAGATAGGCTTAACACACCTCATTGGAGGAAGAATGTACTTCTGCAGTGAAATCAGCACTTTGTGTAGGATACACTCACTCTTTCACCGCTCTAACAAGTGTGAATGCAACAGATGATCCATTAAAATGTATTGTAATGCTTATGAAGCAAACATCAAAATGTGCATGTAAAATCAATTATTTCCATTTCACATTTTTGTATGTGCTTTGTTCATGGCAACACTGTAGCCATTATGGATTCTACATATACCCCATGGTGAAAAAAAAGATGTATTTGTAAATCTAAGCATGGTGATACAATACGATCTAGATTTTTATAGCATCTATGTATGTTGAACTTCGCACCGTATATAGCCAACCGTGCTAATATAAATACAACCACATCTCAAGACTCCGCAAAAAGAGCGGGCATATATTGATTTCATATAGACAGTCAATCCTATGCAGTGGAAAAAAGGGTAAGGGCCTTGAGCTTGGACTTGAAATGCTGAATAGGATCAGGGAGATGACGGCATGGATAGAATATGGAAGGAAGTTCCAGAGCATGCGGATCAGTAGAAGAGAATGAGTGACCTCAAGGAGTGACTGGGGCTTTGACAGAATGCTTTTGTTGCTGCAGTTAAAGAGAGTGTGGAAGGGAGTAGAGTGAGATGAGCGGGTAGAGGTAACCACAGGTGATTCCATGGAGAACCTTGAATACTGCAAGCACAGTAAAACCTCGTTATTTTGGTATTTGATCATTCGTGATTGGGGATATTCGGCACGGCTGCGCTTTGGGCATGTATATACAGCATTAGTAATTTGCCATGAGCTGAATTGCCGTGCCGAATGGTCCAATTTTTCAGCATGCACGTGGAGCGACGACCAAAACAATGGCTCAGTCTAGAGGCGGCGCGCGTGGTTGGCGTTAGCGCAGACCGGTCGCTTTGGACTTTACCTTGTTTATGCACTATGCAAGCCACCTCTCTCAGAAATGTTGTCTACACCTACATCGAGAAGTAATAGAAAGGGACTGCAGTATAAATCCCTTAGTCTGCGAGACAAATCCAAACTTTCGGATAGAATTGATGCAGGTGTGTCGATGTGTATGGTGTGATGGTGTGTGAAGAGTTTGGAAAACAAATTTTGATATATATTTTTTTATATTGTGGCAGGAAGCACTGGGGGAGTACCATTGTACATAATGCATCTAGGCCAGGGCTCCATATGTATCGATTTAACAAGGGTTTACTGAGATTGGATTGCGACGACGTGGTCTATGGCTTTCTGGTGTGAAACCTGTAAAGCGGCATCTCGACGCTTCACGAACCCACGGAGAGAAAAAAATCGCTAAAACATAATTCCGGCTGTGTACGTGTGTGTGTGTGTTAGGTGGTCCACGCCATTTCGTACTGCCACCGCCTGCACGTGGTGCACCGGGACCTGAAGCCGGAAAACGTGGTGTTCTTCGAGAAGCAGGGCCTCGTCAAGCTCACCGACTTCGGGTTCAGCAACCTCTTCCAGCCAGGCACCAAGCTGGCGACAAGCTGCGGTTCGCTCGCCTACTCGGCACCCGAGATCCTGCTGGGCGACGAGTACGACGCGCCCGCCGTGGGTACGTTCCTCGTTGTACAGCGCGTCGCTTTGTGTTCGGCAGAGGGCTCGTGATCTTTCAGCTTCAGGGTAAAATGAATGGCACTTGCCAGAATAATGTTGCGCATTTTTTTTCTGGAGTGTTTACTTCATGCTTAACATTAACAGTACTGCGTAGTCATTGGCAGTGGCGCTGTATAGCTCTCTGATTTGTACCGTTTGGCATGATGTCTGACGTTTCATTTCACATGCTGGAAGCTTCTTCAAGAACTCAATTGAGAGGCTCTCTTTTTCTTCGTTGATTATTTACTAAACGTTGATGTTGATATCACTGTCATCACCGTCAGCCATGTATGTATTTTGACCTTCTTTCGCACCGTACATAGCCAACCGTGCTGATTGGAGATGTTCTATCTGCTGCTGGATAAGGGCCTCCACATGTTGTTGGCACTCCGAACAGTCTCGGAATGCCACAATCCATGTCACTCCTGCATGTGAGCGAATTGCATCTCCTCGGTGGGATCTGGAGACTCAATGTATCGCTCATTGAACTGTGTTTTTATAGACTGGTATTGATGCTTGCTGAAATGCAGCATTGTAGAGCCTTTTTTCTTTAACAAGTCTGTATTGAAAGTAAACTTAATTGTGTTTTGTGTTAAAAAGGCCGACGCATCCAGTCGGATGAATTAGCTTACCACTGCCAAGATAGGTACCCCATTAATTGCTGGCACAAGCGTTCTTTTTTATAAATCACAATTTGTGAAATATTTAGTAATGTCATTGAATCTGTTTATCGATGACAACTAAGAATCATCACTGTCTGCGGCGGGGGGGGGGGGGGAAGTATCGGTCTCGTTGTCGTGTGTGTACATTTTGGCCAAATAGGACTGCAGAGACGAACACTTAGGACTATAAGAATGAACTGTTGATGTGGATGTTGGGTGTTTTGAATCAACCGTAAATGTTTGTTTACTAGACGAATCCTTGTGGAAAGTACTAGAGCTGTCCACTTAGTCTTGTTATGGACGCGTGGTACCTAAAATGCTCGGCAGCTGTGGGGTTTTTTTTCACGAAATGCATGATTAAATGTCGTGTCTGTTTACCATACACAATTACGCACGCAAGCGCATTCCCATGGACCTGCATAATTGCGTACGCACACGTAAGCAGGCAATTGCGACCGCCCTGGGGTGGTGTGCGTGCACGCGCGCGTGCGTGTATGTTGTGGGGAGCGGTAGTGTAGCGGTTAGCGCGCTGCACTCCAAACCCGGCAACCCGAGTTTGATTCCCGCTCACAGCCGACACCAGGTGACGATTATCTGAACCGGCCTCAAATGAGTACCTGGTGCGATTTATATAAACATCGCTGCTGGGGAGACAAAGGGGGTCGTGCGTGGTGCTGGCCACCCACCCCCTCGGGTGCCGGCCTTCGTAGGTGCTCGTTAACAGCACTTCCCCCCCCCAACAGTCTGTTAAGGCTAGATGGGAGAGCTTTGTCTTTGTGTGTTGGAGCAAGCACATGCATGCAACAGGAGACATGGTGGCATGCACGTTCGCACGGCTTGGTGCTCATCCCCGCAGGGGCACGTCTCGACACGCTGTGGGGCCCTGCGTGCGTGTTTCTGCCCCGGCTGTTTACACCACTTTTTCCCGCAGGGTGGAAAACATAAAAAAAGAGAACGAATTATTATTGCATGCTTGGAGATAATTTTCTACGTAACTAAGCCACTTGTTAAGTAACAGCTCAATGGAGCTGTTACTTAAATAGTCCAGCTCTTACTCTAGGAGAATTGCAATATCTGTAGGTGTGATCCGTTGTTTCCTGTATTGCCTTGTAAATGGAACAACGAAACGGTCATACGCGTGGAGTCTGTGATGCTTTCCCAACATGTGTTTGTCCTCGGTATAATTTATTGTGTAAAAAAGAAAATAGTTGAATGCATCGTGTTGACTTGAGAAAATGAAGTGGGCTTGGGAAGAACACGTCGCTTGTGATGATGGCCAATGGTCAATAGTAATGACAGTGGCAGCTGACACAAGGAACTCATCCAAGAGGGTGTCAACCAAGGACATGGAGCGATGACATTAACACAGGTCCTCGGTGGATTGCACGGTTGGCTACGTACAATGCGAAATAAATTTAACAAACATACATGAGACATGGTGGTGGCTTGGGGAGCCCTTTGTCCAGCAGTGAATTCACCATGACTCACGATGATGTACATTTAATGTTTTGTAAATGTGATTAAAACCCAGCAAACGGTGAGCTACCGTTGAAAATGAAATGGCATGGTCCTCCAAAATCCTTCCAAGTCTACTTTACAACAATCTGTCTCAAATGGTCGAATGTGTTCACACTGGTCAATTCGTCTTCACACTGACCACTGCTGTCTGAATTTTGCATGTCCAGTCGTGGCTTATTGGATTCGGTGCAAGTTGTGAAACTCAAGTAGCCGTTAAATGGCATATCGTAATTATTCCGTTGGGCATACAGAAACATACCCGCAGTCATTGATTGATGATGATCAGTCAGGCATCAGGAATGTTGGGAGGGTGCGTCTTGGTGGCCCAAGCAAGTTTGTGCGCGTGCCGCGTCCGTCTGCCCGTCCCTTCCTTCCGCACATCTGTGACACAGCCACTTCCAAGCCGGCAAGGCCCAGCTGATGTAGACCACCTTCATGGCCCTTTTGTCAATTGACTACTTGTTAAGGGCTTCACCACACTGTTGTGCAGGTCCTTTGGGGTTATTTGAGTAGACTTCACGACGTTGGTCAGGTTGGTAAAGTCTGGGAGCCGTAGAAGTTTCGTATGACATACTCTTTTGTTCTTTCCGGTAAAGTCACGTAGATAGAAAATGAATAGATCGCGACGTTTCGACCGCAACACAAGCGACCGTCTTCAGGTGATAGAGAGAGAGAGAAAGCTACTGAAACAAGGTCTTATGTAGGCCTGAGATAGGTGCAGCCTCGGGGTAAGAGGGCGGGGCTAGAGATGGTCTCCTGGAGGCTGTGGAAGTGGCTATTGTATTGTGAGAGATTAGCATGTCAATGTACGGGCATAGTCTGCCGCAGCATCAGTGACTTGCCTAGTATGTCGCAGCATCGGTGACTGGTATGATGACTATAGTATGACAATTGATTTTGCTGCACTGTGCTTAGCTGCCCACAGTGTAGTCCTGCAGCACTGTTTGTGCATGGTGGTCACCCATTCAAACACAATCCAATCCTATTCGTTTTTGAGATCTGATGGGATTGGATGTAGAATTTGGTCATTAGCCAAAAAAAAGAAAGGAAAGGACAGTTGCTTACCTTGTTTTGTGAACTTATTTCATATCCATAGTTTTGTTTGCAAATTGTGTCGAATAACAAAACTACAGCAGTCATTGTTTTTTAAAAGAGTGTTATCTAAGATCTCTCATACCAAGACTGATGCTGATAACCCAGCCAGTTTAAAACAATGACTCGTGATAATGATACAAAACAAAAACAACAGACAATACAGTGCGAATATCACTCGGAGAAAAAAGAAAAACACGATCTATAAATTTAAATTGGGCCTAATGATCAAGTATTTTAGTGTTATCGTTGATATTGTCTGACTAAGCAAGTGGGATACTGAACAATAACTCAATGTGGGGGAGAATGTTATGTAAATGTACGGTGTGCTTTAGTACATCCCCACAGCCAGTGTCCCCATTCTTCTTTGGCCCCTTTACCGGCTCGGACGTTAATTTTCTTATCGTTGTGTTGCAGAAAAGATGAATGATGGAGGCCAGTTAATCGGCCTGCATATGAGTATAGTGCATAATTTCTCACGAGGAAAATATTTGAAGCACACCCCCCCCCACTGATAAGGCCTTGAGGTATTCCATTGGGTTTTCTTGTCAGAGCGCTAAGAGTGGGCCCCACTAATTTTATCCCCCAGCGTTTGTGCCTAATGGAGTGCTTTTACATAGTTTTTTTTCCAAAGATGTTTACGGCTGTCGTAGAGTGCATGGCTCCCAGCCAGATTTTGAATTCGCGGTTCATCAGTGGACTCTTTCTGGAGTGCGAAAATATGGCGCCACCTCACAACGAGCAGCTGAGAAGAAGTTGTCATACAACAAGTTCCACAAAGCGTTTTTAATCATCAGCTTTCCGCCAACGCTTCGGTACGTCTACCCAGCAATTCACAGCGGCAGGCGTCGAACCATCAACTTGGTGCGAATGTGCTCGGCCGCGTTCGCAATCAAACGCGACGCTGGATGCCGGCGTAAAGTGTAATTTTGTTGCTGTGTTTGTGTGCGGTGTAGACATTTGGAGCCTCGGCGTGATCCTGTACATGCTGGTGTGTGGACACCCGCCATTCCAGGAAGCTAACGACAGCGAGACGCTCACCATGATCATGGACTGCAAGTACACGGTCCCCGCGCACATCTCCCGCGAGTGCAAGGAGTGAGTAGTGATCGGTGCTTGTTTATTTTTACCTTGTGCCTTCACACCCGTGGCACACAATTGGGCTGTGATTGGCAATGATGAAATAAATAAAAAAGTGTTAACACACACCCAATCGCACAAATTTCAGCGTGCACAACTCCGTCTCGACCAAACACAGGTGCACACAATTGCACAATGGGCCACATCCACACACGCGCTGCCCTGGAATGTACACATTGGACCCAGCTATGTGGATGCAGCAATGGGTACAGTGTGTTTGTCTCGGCGTAGTGCCTTGAGAACTCAACCCTTTTTAATGCATAGAGAGAGGTTTTGCCGAACGTATATTGCCATGTAGTTGCTGTGTAATGTAATTTTTATGTAACTGTCGTATCCCGTATAAAATATGCATCAAGCTGTGCTGTCCTAATGGCTCTGGGTCGTCACATGAGCCCGGCTGTAATGCAGTTTTTGCTTCTGAGCAATGAAAGCTGTCAAAGTATTTTTGAAGGACAGGTGAATCGGTTATCAAAGCAGCCAGCCAGACCAGTATATCAATAAGCAAACTCGCAGGCAGGAATGATTATTACATTCGGGATGACGGTGTGCGATTGATAGAAATGGGTGAGAAGGGATGTATCAATACTTGAAGACATTTACATAAATGCATGAACCTAATATAACTTGGTGAGAACCCATTTAGGTAGAGTATTTCTCGTAGGGCTCGTGAGTGCTGGTAGTTTTAGAGATATTTATATTTAAAACCTTTACAGAAATATATAATCTGACATCAATCTAACAAACTAAAAATTGGTCAACACCTCTTGTCTGGCAAATAATTCCGATATACGAGGTACACAGTTGAATTCCCATCACGTGTATCATGCACAGCTATACTGGTGCCACATACAGATGGAGCGTCGCCTAACTCGTGGCACAAACTGCCCCTTTGTGGTTCAGTGATTCATCATGGTTTGGTGGTCATAATTCTATTTAAAACTTATAATAATGTATTCCTTTGTCTTCTCTTTACTGTCTCGATCGCCTAATTTTTCCATTTACTCTGCCTCATTTGCCCCATTATCCTAAATATAACGTTCATAAACCATTGGCATAATATCTAAATAATGGTTTCTTCACAGACACAATTTGATGCGTGTATCGTCAGAGTAATCTCCAAGTCTTCACACGCCTACTACACACTCTGGTTTTGATCATTTAACTCGGTGCATTTGACCACGTGCCTACACATATAAGGTGCGCGCTGCCGTACTGAGACTGCGTGCCGTCGTTGTCGTGTTTTCCCTCTGTGATGCACGCGTCTCGGTCAGCCTGATCGCTCGCATGCTGCAGCGCGACCCACGCCGCCGCGCCTCGCTGCAGGAGATGGAAGGCCACCCATGGCTGTGCGGCGTGGACCCCTCCCCCGCCGCCAAGTGCAGCACCCCGCTCATTTCCTACAAGAGCCTGTCGGAGGACGAACACAACGGCATCGTGCAGCGCATGGTGCTGGGCAGCATCGCCGAACGTGACGCCATCGTAGAGTACGTGGCCTCAGCACTGCGAGTGACGAGCGGATGAAGCTCTCCGCTTGACGTATCTTCGGGGGTTGTACTGCGTGCTGTTCGGCACAATGTCCGGCATTTCGCTCCACGTGCCAGGAGCTTCGCCGTGGATAAAAAAACGCCAGACGTCATGCCAATACGCCCCGTGGTACAACCAGGAAACACGTGATCAGAGAACTAGGCAGCAGAAATGTAAACTTTCATTCGTAGTACAATGCGTGCAAATGCATTGACTCTCGTTTTCTGCCTTCCTCGCTTCCCCAACTGCTTGGGGGTGGAGTAATGTGTGAAGCCCTTCATCCAACAGCGGATTGACGAAAGGCCCTGAAAAGTATTATCCTCATCACCAATGCATAGGCTTTCACAGTTGTGCAGTGTGGCTCTCTGAGGTGTTTTGCACCATGTGCTGGGAGTTTCTGCAGTTCCTGAAGTAGCTGCAAGCACGTGGAACAAAACGTCGGACATAATGCTGAACAACACGCAGTGCAGTGCGAAAATGCATCGGGGCAATGTTATGATTGCAACCCATAATTTGTGCTCTTTTTGTCCGGAGATTCAAATGTTTATGGTTTTATCGAGTAAAATGGACTTCCTGAAACTCGGCATCAATTTTGGCCAAGCATTTTTTTGCTTTGCTTGCAAATTCTGCATCAGTTTTTCCGTGTTATGACCACAGCATTTTCAGTTATGGAAAGCGTGGGCAGGTTTCTTTCACACCGCAGTTTGTAATCACAAAAATAACTCGTGCTATATTAAGTACCACAGTTTGTGCCTCGGACCAATTCGCCCAGAATACTCCTGATCTCATCAGATCTCAGAAACTATGCAGGATTGAGCCTGGATAGTGCTTAGATGAATGACCACAATGCACGCCTAGTTGTCATAGGCGACCGGTAGGGTGTGCTGTGTTCAGAGTAGCAAAAACAGCGCGGCTAAATTATTTGTTGTATTGTGCTTCCATGCTATGCCCACCACTTTCATAAATCTGTACTGGTCAGCATGGTGAAGTCTAGTCAACTATCCTCCACGATCTCCACAGTGTGGGGAGGGCCCACACTCAAGGGGGGGGGGGGGCTGTTCATGTGTACGTGTGTGTGTGTACGCCTGCAGTGTATGTTCATGTTTTGTTCTCATATTCTCGTTCATTATTGCACATCGTCATTTTGCAGGGCACTGGAGGCAGACCGATACAATCACATAACGGCCACGTATTTCCTGCTCGCTGAACGCATCCTCAAAGACAAGCTGGACAAGCAGATGCAGAGCCCTCGCTCAGGAAGCCCTAGCGCTGCCACCAAAGCGCACTTCAGGTATGTAGTACTCTTTCTCTTCCTGTCCATGGCAACACGAGTGGTATTTACTGCGAATATTTGTCGATAATGTGGGTTAGGACAAAAGTCGTTCGCAACTGGTGACTTGTTGCGTCTCCTTTCGCAAACATTCTTAAAATTGCTCGGGCCAATTTGGGGTCCGGCATGTCAACCAGCAGCAAACGACCGCACCTGAGAAGCACAATTTTATTTGTGGGTAATTTGGAATTTGGACTTTGCCCAGACATGGCCAAATATGTACATGCTGTGCAAACCAGCACACCCTTAGTTTAGCACATCATGAAAGCTTTCAGGCTTTGAGCAAATCTCGTTTTATGCTAAAACGAGCCACCATATGTTGAAGCAAGGGAATAAATATTTTAAAAGCATTGGGTGGATTAGTTGGATTTAAAATTCCCATGTGAGTGAGAATCCAGTGCTGATATCTCTGCATTCCTTTGTTCGTTTTCAGCGCCAGCAAGAAAAAAATATAATTTTCTCATCCACTACTGTTTGGCTCGTAAATAGTTTTGGGTAGTAACTGCAGTATCATTTGTCTTAATGGCAATGCTTTGCTGATATTCATTTTTCAATCGCAACGTGCGAACATCACGACTGAAAATAAATGCTTCTGCTCATCATCATCGTCAGCCATGGTCAGTCCACTGCTGGATGAAGGCCTCCCCAAGCCCGCCACCTCTCACGATCCTGCAATGTAATAATATACCTAGCACCTGCACACAAACTGATTTCATCACTCCATCTCCCCGGTGGACGTGCCTCTGCAACGCGTTTCATACCTTCGCTGCCGCTCCAATATTCTTCTTGACTTTCGTCCATCATCCCGTCCAGCAATGTGTCCTGCCCAGTCTCAGTTTTCTTAATCGTGGGAATGATGTCATGAACCCGCCCATGTTCTCTCATCCACGTGTTCCTCCGTCTGTCTCTCGGTGTGAAATTCCAAGCATCTGTCCGCGCTTCTTGGGCACTTTTCAGTTTTTTTTGTTCCGTTTTTCTTGTTGCCAATGACCATATGTCAGAGCAGGTTCTGCTCGTCCCATGTAAAAGTTCTGCCTAAATCGATCATTGTTTTATCCCCCGGTTGCTCAGACAATCGTGGCCGGCGCGGATCAACATCTCCCAGGAGATCACCGACCTGTCTGGGCCCGGGACATCGGCCGGCTCCCAGGGCTCTCCCGCCGATGGGTCGTCCCAGCCATCCATGGGAACCTTGACGCCGGCACGGGCGGCCCCATCTCCTGGTGGCACCGGCGGGGGGGGGCGCAAGTCCGTGGTGTTCACCGTCGGAGAGGGCGAAGAGGAGGACGAGGAGGAGGAGAAGATGGAGGCGAAGAGGAAACAGCAGCAGGCCGTGCAGGTGGGTGTTTTATCGGAGGAAGGGATTTTTGCGGTGACCTCCGAGCAAGTGAGCCCGCACGGTCGCTGCGCAGGTATCACAGCGATACACTCTGCTGCTCCTGATATGGTCCTCTGGCTTGACTACCTGAATGTGACACCATTGGAACCTCCTTTGCCAGTAAAAAAACATGATAATTGGTACCAATGGTGTAAATGCTTACCCCGAGCTCTCATACTCTGATGGTGCATTGTCTTTGAGTTGTGCGCCTTTTGGCTTCATCTGGTCAAACACCATGTGAGATTATGCTCTAAGGAAAGCTGTCTCGGGTGTGGACCAATCAATTTCAAGGACAGTGCATACATTATCAGAGTTATGTTTTTTGTTTGCATTATGACTGCAGGAATTGTGGTCTATGCAAACATGACTCCTTGTAAAAAAGGTGTCTGTTTGTTGCCAGATAAAAGGGTAAAAAACCAATTACCTGAATGTGAATTATTGTTGTTGCTCTGCGTCTACATCGGCAGCCATACAAAAGAAAAAGCTGCTGCACATGTTGTTTGCAGCTGTTGGGTCGTATACGTGAAGCGTTGCGAAAGCGTGTACCGCTTGATGTACGGGTGGACATTGCAGATCCTGTATCATTGGCTATAAGAGTGAGTTTCTTTGTGCTGGTGACAGTTTGCATCCCCAAATTGAAGTTTACCGATTTGCTAATTCATTTTCACGAGTTTTTTTTTTCTTTCAGTAAATTGGTATACCGAGTGTGTTGAATTTGCCCAAAGTGAAACTCGTGTTATCAACTCCAGAGTCAATGACTGATAGGAATTTGAACTTGCATCCTTCTGGTGGCAAGCCATCCACTGGTATGACCTCACCAGATATTATACATTTAATTAATTTCTGATTATTAACAGCCCTTTGTCAATCCCCTGCGAGGTGTAGGTATCCTCCCCATGTCTTATTGGTCACGCGTCACCACGCTGGTCAATGTAGGATGGTTGAAGTGGAGCAGTTTGAGCAGTTCAGATATCACTGGCAAACTGATGTTCGTCAAAGCCTGAAAACAAATTTTCATTGCCGGGATCATCGCGCAGTGCACTCACCACTGCGCCACGATTACCGTGTAAATTTTATCAACGACACTGAATGGTTTTTTTCCTGTCTAGATTCTCCTTTGCTTATCACAACTCGGTGGAACAACTTCTTGGTTCTTTCAGTAAAGTCACGTAGAAGGGAAATAATAGAATAATAAAATTAAAACATAATAAAATACAATTTTCACGACGTTTCGGCCACAACGCAAGCAGCCGTCCTCAGGTGAAGAGCATGCCTGTCGGAAAGACAGCTTCTGAATGATTAATTTTCAACCTTAAGAGATTGCCATCACAGCGCACTGCAAACAAGTTAGCCATTTCGTTAAGACCACTGCTCCGTTGTGCACCAGTGTAAGCAGTGCATTTTCATTCAGCCTCGTGGCTTTTTTGTGAAGTGTTTTGCGAGATGGTCTTGTACACCGACCCTTTAATTGTACTCTCGCTCATTCTGTAAAGAAAATGCAGTGTTTTTAATTAAATAGGACGCACCGTACCGACCTGCGTGACAGGTGTAGGGTGATTGATTTGGAGTGGCATGTTCAGTACAAGAGTCGTACGGAGGTCAACTAACCTAAGCACAGTGGAGTGAGTGGGAAAGGACCATTGATTTTTTTCTGAACACAATGATTGGCAATTCCAAAGCATTTATGCTCTAATGATATATATGTAACCTTGTAATGACAATATTGAAGTGAGCGGAGCTTCTAATGTATTATGAACCACTTTCTCTTATAATTAAGTGGGTCTAAATTATGTAATTGAAACAATTCCTCCAGCTTACACATGAAAGGCTATGTAATTAAAACAAACACCTTGTTTTTTTCAACATCTCGCAACAGCATTGATAAATACCATGTTTGTTTCTCTAATAACAGACGAAATCAAAATGATGGCAAATTCTGGAGGAGAATCAAATAAGATCAACGTATTAAATAGAGAAATGGAACCCTCGATGCAATATGAATACAAGTGCAAAGTGAAACGCAACGCAATACTGTTTTGCCCTAAAACCTATTAACTCTCCATCCAAAACATGTGAGTAATGACCAGGCGTTTAACGGGATTACTCCGTGAACCCATGTAACAAAGTTATCAAAACGCCTACATCATTAGACCACCTTTGCCAGTACCAAAATATAATAATAGGGTTTTTCCCCTTTTTTCAAAGAAAGCCGTCTCTGGTGTGGAGCAATCAGTTTCAAGGACAATGCATATATTATCAGAGTGTGTTTTTTGTTTGCATTTTGACCGTATTGTGGTTAATGCACACATGATTCCTTGTAAAAAGGTTTCAGTTTTGTTGCCAGAAAAAAGGGGAAAACCCCTATTGTCAAAACGCTTGAAGAAAAATGGGTCCTGACCCCATGTGACCGTTTTAATCTCCTCTCACATTATAGAGCCCAAGTGCTCCCAAACACCACGGTGGCGAGATGTTAAATACCTCGCCTGGTATACAGGAGGTCGTGGGTTCAATCCCGATTGATGCTTCTACATATGGAGTTTGCCTTTTCTCCCTGAGGTCGTGTGGATTTTTCTCTGGGCCCTACAGTTTTTCCCCTCTACATTAAGAAACATGCATTTAGAGTGTGTTTGGCTGCAGTACATTTCCCTGCGATAAGCCACTTCATTCATCTATAATTTGTAGCCAGTTCGCTTCTGAAAAAGAGCTGTATAGCTCAGTGGGACATACCTGGTAAAATAAAAAGTTTAGTTAGATGTGCTGCGTCTTTTGCCAAGCCACATGTCCTGTGATCTTTCCAGTGGCATACTAAATTGTAATAACATTTTCCCGTAATTGGAGAGGTTCTCATCTTGATTTTAATAAGAGTCCAATTGATTCAAGGCATTTCTTGTTTCTTGGAGGGCCTTAATAAAGTTTATTATCGTAGACCAGGAATGCAAAGCTTGCATAGTGGGCAAGAGTGGCTTTGATGGCTTCTGAATGGTCTTTTTTAATTGAGAGCCTGGCATCAGTTCACTCCCACGTCCTGGGGGCACATTAGACAGATTGTGTACATTAATACCTGTTTTGATATACACTGAGGTGCATATTTGCTCGTGACTGCGTAATCCTCTGAAACATAACTCTCAATTATGTTCTTGCTTCAATGAATGGACTTAACGTCATATTTTAAGTCCCATTTTTGTTTAGCATTCCGCAAAGGATATCGCACAAATGTTGAGTAAGCCTATTTGGCGAGGATAAACCATTTGGTTAATTCATGTTCCCAGTATTTTTTTATTTTTTTTTAAATTGGACACCTGGAAGTTTGTTTGACCTCTCAGATGCCTCTTCTTGGTTCTTTCGGTAAAGTCACGTAGAAGGGAAGTAATAAAATAATACAAATAAAACATAATACGTTATTTTACCGAAAGAACCAAGAAGATGAATCCCTGCAGTCACGAAAGCTTTAAATCGAAATCTCTCAGATGTCGTTTTCCTCACGTATGTATGTACGTTGAACTTCTTTCGCACTGCACATAGCCAACTGTGCTCATCGTTTGTGTTCCCTTCGATGATTGTGCATGCCCAGGTGGTGCTGCGTCGGCGCCCGTCGCTCATGTCCCGCATCACGTCACGCAAGAGCGCCCCGCTCCTCAACCAGATCTGCGAGGAGGCGGAGGGGGGCGAGGGCTGCGAGTCCGAGGATGAGCTCAGCGTCGGCGCAGCGCTCGCTCCGCAGCTCAACCGCCTGCGCATGAGCCTCGCCTCGCCGGGCACTGCGCACAAGCGCTACCCGCGTGGCCGGCGCACGGCCGGAACCGGCCGGCCCTCACCGCCCCACAGCCAGTCGCCCGACAGCCACGCCGCCCGGCCTCAGCCCGTGCACCAGCAGGGCTGCAGCAGCTCCGAGACGAGCGACGACGACAACAACAACGGCGGCGGCAGCGGCCTGACGGGGCAGGGCCAGCACGAAGACGGGCCGCCGGGCGGGAGCGGCGGCGGCGGCGGAGGAGGAGGAGGCGACAGGGGCGGCGGAGGCGCCGGAGAGAGGCCGAGTCACGGGGGAGGCGGGGGCGGAAGCAATCAAGGCGGCGAGGGTGGCGGCGCTCAGCCGGGGGGCGGCGGCGCCAAAGGCGGACAAAGCGGTAGCGGGGCCGGCGGCGGCGGTGGCTCCGCCCCCCGGGTGGCATCCTGCACGGGCGTACAGGAGGTGTGCGTGTCGGACAGGAGCGGCTGGCGTTGGCGGCGAGGCCTCAGACTGCGCTCGACCCGCTCGCAGCAGTAAGCAGAAAAGGGGCAGCCACGGCACGGGAGGAGTGTCCCTGCCCCCGGGTGCGCTGTGCAGCCGCTCCGTGTCGCGGACCTCCCTGGAGACCGTGCACGAGGGTGGGGAGGTGACGGAGGCTCTAGCGCAAGATAATTGGCCGACGCTATATGACCACGTACAGGAACAGGCCGAGCGCTCTGGAATTACGGACATCAATATGAATCCAACTGCTGCCATTTTCGAAAGGGCTGACCCGTCTTCAATGGACTGTGACAAATCGGGACCGGTAATCGATGCTGCTTCGCACGATGACATTTCATATGGAAACCTCGGCATTGCCAACAGCAGCCCTTCCAATCGCATCAAATTACAAACTTCTCTCACAGACATCATGGAAACGGAGTCTTGTGGGCGTCCAGCTGGCGATGATATTTCTGTCTGCAGTGCTTCGGACACCGCACCAAGCAAGGAGGCGCAGTCTAGCACCATCGTTACCGACATGTCAGCGCCGTCTAGGCAAGAACCTAGCTGCCCTACTGAAAATTCCGGCGGTAAAGGCGGCGTCCCATCGGGCGGTAGTAGAACATCCACAAAAGCAAAGGAATCGTTGGGTTCCCCCAACATTGGCAAACGAAGGGAGAGGTCGTCCAGCGTCACGGTGTGCGTCACCGAGGACGGTTACAGAGAAGATGCCGAGGGCGCGGTCGCCACGGACGCCAACGCGAACCGGAAGTTGGGCTCGGACGCTGGGCAGGACAGGAGGCGCCAGCTCCTGGTGCGGAACGGGGCGCTGTCGTCGTCGTGCGCCGGATGGCGGGCCGTGGCGCCCTTGCCGGCGAGCCACTTGAGACGCTGCAGCAGCGAGAGCTCGCTGCTGTCCGGAGACTGCTGCCTGCTGCTGCGCGGCGGGGGGCTCACGGGTGCCGGGATGACGACGTCGTCGGTGGCGACCGGAGCCAGGTTGAGCCTGGCGGCCGAGCTCCGAGAGAGCCTCAAGAGAGGCCTCGCGCTTGGCGGGCGCTCCGCCGTCGGGGGGTCCGCCGGCCGGTCCGGGGAGGGCGTCTTTCTCGCCGCGCTCAGCCACGTCACCTGCTGTCAGGTCGTTTGACGCGGCCCCGCCGACCATACGCTCGCGGCCCTCGCTTGTTCGGACCGAGTGACCGGGAGAGCGTGGGTTGAACCACAGCGGGCTCTGTGGAGACCGTGGGCTTAGAGGGAAGGGCACTCGATTTATATAAACGCCGAGTTACGGAGAGGAAGCCTTGAACGCACAGAGTTTTAGAGTTGACCTGGTTTGATACAAAGTCGCTTGTCGTGTGCAGGAGATGTTTTCCCCTCGCTTCGGCTGCATGTGGATGAACACTGGAAGATTCCTTCAGGAAAGGTCAAAGGATGCAGTTTCTGGCCAATAGTGAGCAGGAGGAAACCCACAACTGTAAAACTTTGAAACTACCATCATACATTTTCAGCACTACAGGTGTCGTAAGTCACAGTGAAAAATGGATACAAATAAGTTATATTTTAGGAAAAAAATATTTATAGTTGAGAACCCGACTGACCATTTCCACTGTTTCCTGTACCAGTGTTAAACACAAAAATCATTTCTGCTTACAGCCACAATGTATTTATGACTGTCACTTTGCGACTGCAACAGTTACTATATACCTGTAAACTTCTCGCAAATGGGTTCAAATGCCTTTTAAGCAGACTACGTATAAGCATTGTGCTTTGACGCTAGCTATTTACTCGCACATTTAAAGTGAATATTCGAGGACCTCGTATCTACGGATGCTCAAGTTAAATAGCAGCGTCAGAATTTCCTGCATGATGTGAGCTCGAGGAGACTGATTATGCGTTGAAAGTATTTACACATTTATTTGTTTGGAAAAGACTGGTATCTAAAGGCATTAGGTCAGAATGTTAGGTGCGCACCTGATAAATTGACAGTGCTTAAATATGCAATGTTTATTTTTATTTTACACGTAGCCAGCTCTTTTTTTTGGGGGGTAATTTTTGTTACTTTAGGGTGATTTTTTTTCTCCCAAGCATACATTTAAGGAATTTCATTTGTATTAAAGCATTATGTTTGCACAAAGCATGCTAAAATTAATGTACGTTTTCGCAAGCTTCTTTGGTTTTGTATTAAGTTGTAAACTTTTATTATTCCCATGTTTTAAAGCACACCGATGTTAAAACGGCTCGTACACACACACATGTCCTGTAATTGAGTTTTTGTCACCATTGGACTGGGAAATTCTCCTGTCGTACATCACAGCCGTCCTCAAACCTTGACAAGCGTCATGATCCAAACATAGAATAAAAAATAAAGCTTCTTATAGCATTATCTCGATAGTGCCCAAGCCTAGCCTGCCAGGGTTTTTTCTCTTTTTAGAGCAGTTGGCCAATTTTCCGACAGTCGGTAAATCAGTGCACAGGGGAGGGGTTATGTTGGTGGCAGCGCTGCCGGTTGATGGATGGCAGAGCGTAGAGATTTAAAACACGGCTCTGCCAAGCCGGGGCCACTCGCTTACCTCATCAGGGGGATCGTTGTCGGCACTTATTAATAATAACAACACGATAAGCGTTTTTACTTTCTCAGAAACGGCTACGCTGCCATCTATCGACAGTGTCATTTTTCCTGTGTGTGCTTCTGTCGGTCCGCCGTTGTAGAGCTTATGTATTTAATCGTCTATAATATATATGTAGACCGCATATAATCTCTTTTGTGGGAGAAAGGACATTGACATGAAACTCGGCCAAAAGGTTGACTTGTGTGTTGTTATTTTTTTGGGGGGTTCTCACGTTTGTAAACTCACGTTGACATATAGGGGTGAGTATTTTGTTATTATTGTTTTAACTTTTTAGATAGCTTCAACTTTGCGAAAATTCTCTTCACAAGAGGGACATGTTCCTCGTTTCCCAGCATTGCAGCCATTGCGTACCTGCACAGGTCGGCGAGAGAGCAAACTCTGCCCGATGGATTGCATCGTCGTATTTTACTCGACGACATAGTTCCAGAGAATGCCATCGTTTTCACGACCTACGCGGCAAAAGTATGCCGCCACTGGTGCACGCACGCAATGTGCACGCGTTCTCGCTGGCCAACCACGCGCCGTCATGAAAAATCCTTCCTTGGCATTGGTTCTGCTGCTAGAATTTGGCACTGGACGATGACTTAGATAATGATAATGCTAAAAATTACCTCCGACCAAATCGCCCCGGCATGCACCCGATCTCTTCAGGTTAACGGAAACTTAACGGGACCGAGTGCTCGAATGGGCCGACGCTCATGAATGACGGGCGTTCAGGGGGGGTGGCTGTGTGCTTGACAGCAGAGGGCAATGCAGCAAAGTTCATTGTGCGTTATGCTCCCATGTCTCTGTGCTCCCAGCTTCCACCGGGCCAGATTGACCACCTGGCGTGGTGGGGAGGCCATCATCCAGCAGTGGATTGCTAAAGGGCTGTACATTGACAAATACAAACCCAACAATGACCCCCGATTCCTCGATTGTAACTCAAACTCTCGGCTCAACCTTGGCCCAAATCATGCAGTCGGTCATAATTCCTAATCTCGATCATACTTGCTGTACAAAATGTTACAGAACGTGAATTGCACCAGCCGATGCCTCGGGCGGTGAGTTTTTGGTACATGGCCTCCAAAAGTTATTCCTGTTTTGTGGGCTCTTGCACTGAGGGTCGTCCCGTTCGCCAAAGTACAAGCGACGCAGCTGCAGTGGCTGCTCTTTTCGACACGTGTGATTGTAGTGCCATTGCGCTGTTAGGAGATCTCCATTGCAGCCTCTGCACCAACACATCTCGCCAATTGCTGGATTTTTCATTCTGAAGCTTTGCATTTTGCAGTGCAGTGTTCTTGCCAGATAAGTGGTCGCATCAAAGCCATAACTCAGCGATGTACATATAATTAACAAAGCATGCTGGTAAACAGTCTGCATTATTCATAAAATAAGACTTTTTTATTTTTAATAATGCGCCTGGTGCAGCTGTGACATGCGAGAGCGATCGTACCTCCTGTTTGTTTGTTGAGTATTATTTGTAGTCTGATGATATGAATTCAAGTTGATGATAGTGTACATATTTTAGGGCTTCTCAGGGATTGAGGGCCATGTTGTCAGATACGAAATTCAGGACGGTGGTTTTAAAGAATATTGTTTTTTTGTGGGTTTTTTGTTGTTGCTGTGCATGGTAAAGATGAGAAAAGTTGCTCTTTAGATTTCTGTTCACCATTTTTAATGTTTGCTCTGAACACGATGTTCATTAGACTCAGCCCTTTGACCACAAACAGGGTTTTGTAATTCAAATTTTTACCTCACTTTAACTCTGTAAGGTCACCCCATATGAAAACGTGTATTATCAAAAGCGCTGCCTATTTTCGAGAAACATTTTTTGTTGTTTTTTTAAGTCCCGATCCCGTTTTATCTTGAAGACAATGTGGAAATGCCCTTATATCTGGGAGTTGCCATTGAAAGCGTATAAGCTCCAGACTAATGAGCGCAGACCTCATTCCAAACGCTAAAAAGTGGCCTGTGACATCCCTCGGTAGGGCCATGCAGCAGTGAGTGAGGGGCTGCGGGGCAGTGCCACTTGTTTTAGAATCTTGCTTAGCATACAAAATCGAACTGCATGCGATTGGACAACGGATACAGGCTTGATACACAATGCACGGCTCTCCAACTGCATGTTGCTGCTGTATAGGCGACGCGTGTTAAAAACGTGGAATTCATTTTGCATACAACTGCGTGTTTGTTAAGGTTATCTATCTAGGATCACTTTATTGCAAGGTGTTTGTTTGTTTCGTGTTTCCCGATATTCTATATCTATCGTATGCACAACCCACGATAATTTAACCCAACGTTATTGTTGTAAGTACTGAATAATAATAATGAATTGATCATCGTGAGCCCCCGCGTTTTAAATAAAAGCACATCTCAACGGAGTCTGGTTTTCTACATCGGTGGGACATTATACCATTGTCGACTGACATCAGTTTTAAATTCATTGGGCAGGTCTGTGACAATTTCCTATCAATGAATTGAGCTGCGCCTTGAGCAGGCACACAAAGCATTCATCCGTGATAACATGGAACATGTGGGTATATGTGGCCAACTACTTTTGGAGACATACTAGTGGCCGATCATGACGCCACAGCAGATTCGTGATAGCTAGGATCGATGTCCTTATGTTCTGTGGCTGTAGGTTGCATGAGTGGACAGGTCAACTCTCATGTAGTTATGTTTATAAAGGAGCTCAATTGAGGTTTGATTCTAGCTGCTGACATGCAGCTGCTTAGTAAGCCCGTGTGAGAGGTTTTAGGTGGAATTAACATGCCATGAATAACCGGTGGAGAATTCGTAACAATCATTGTTCTTCGTCATAACCAGGTTATATATTTAAATACTCTTCATGCGAGCACTCCACGACACAGCAGTCACAGATATTTGCTTTGAATCGGTGATAATTTGACGTTCTGGCTAGTGATATTTGACTTCCTTTGTTTTTGTACATGTTATCTAAAATGACAAACACCAAATGGCTGGCCAGGTGGACAGTCTTAATTAAGCACAAAAAATAAACGATCCATACATCCGTGAATGACTTTCTAGATTTTCGCAAATCATCCATGTGGCGCTCGAGTACATTAAACAAAACTGCATCTCTCCACGCTCATTCAATGTGTTGGTCCATTAACTGGCCTGGCATGATTACAGCTTCCGTTTAGGTTTCACTTCAGGACTGATCGGCTGCAGCTGGATGTGTCTTCGGCTGGGCTGGAAACACGTGGCGTGTGGACTTGGGATTGTGGGTATCACCGTGGATATGTTGGGCCTAAGAATATGGAGGATTCCTTCATCTTAAGCGTGGAGGAGTTTTTTTTTCCAAGTGGGGCGTTAGTAGCCTTTGAGCAACAGCACTTGGGACAACAGTAATCCAATCTGAGAGGTGGGGGGGCTTCCCATTGCTAAGCTGATCAAGTCAAGATGATCGGCAAAGTGCTGCAAAGCATCGCGGTGTCTAAACGTGCCAGTGTGAAATATGGTTTATCCTTTGTGGTGCTCGCTAGGTTTTGACCAACGGTGCGATTCGTGAACGAAGCAAATTTCGGCTGGAACCCGACTGTGAATTCACGAATTTAACCCCGAGTGTCCAATTTATTATTATTTTATTTGGAACTTGTATATTTTTGTCATGTTGTCTTACATTGTATACTTCATTTTGTTCACCCACCTATTAAAAAAAATGTGCCCTCTGTTTCACAGAGAGCGGTTGAATGTGTGGCAGCCGACCGGTGCTCCAGCGTGCACGCGTGCTGCCGGTTTCTATATTCGCGAATATTGCAACTTGTAAACACGCCCTTTGACATTGTACATACGCGAGTTTTTTTTATATCTATAACAAAGCAAGCTTCTGGCTATATATGGGGGTTGGCGAGAGAGTGTGTGCGTGTGCCTACACGTGTGTAGGTACAAGCGATGGCTTGCAAATGTGAATTTGAGCCGTCTGGCCGCTGTGTATATATGATTGATTGCATGGCATGGTGAAGACGCTTTGCTATTTAAGTTTTTATATTAACAAGCAGATGTATTGTATTACTAACTATACGTCCTTGCATATATTGTAAACTATTTCTGTAAGCTGTCGGTCTGGACCAAAATGTTTGCAGTTATGTTTGTGTCCAGTATTCCTTTCTGCAGTTTCTGTCGGTAGTCTGTATGGGCATTATATTAAACTTGCCATGATCATGCCATGCTCTGTTTATTTGACTGAGTTCATTCCATGGTTGCTTCGGAGGTAATGATGTGTGATGTCAACTATGGGACAAATTACTTATGAAAGTGATGAAAGTGAAAATAATAATTTGGAATTGAGGCGTCCTTAAATATGAATCTCAGAGACCCATGCAGGAAACTAAGTGAGAATTAAACGGGACGAGATGGGAAACTCACGAACATTTTTTTTATTTTGCCAGGTACAGCCCACTGAGCTGTACAGCTATTTTTCAGCAGCGTCCTGGCCACAGAATAAGCTCAACGAAGTGGCTTGTCATCACGTGAAAATGTATCAGCCAAATACTCAACGCACGTTGATTCTAAATGTTGAGGGGGAAAACCGGAGGATGCAGAGAAGAATCCACGCGACCACGGGGAGAACATGCAAACTTCAAATATACAGCAGCAGGCGTTGGAGCCTGGATCGAAGCCACGACCTCCTGTAAACTAGGCGAGGTAGTTAACATCTCGCCACCGTGACGCCCAAACGATAGAGAGGCCGTGTTAAACAGGTGGTGGGGTTTACACCACCACCGAGCTCTCACACTGATTGTGCATTGTCCTTGAGTTGTGAGCCTTTTGGTGTCATCTGGTCTAACACCACGTGAGACTAGGCTCTAAAGAAAGCTGTCTCGGGTGTGGACCAATCAATTTCAAGGGCAGTGCATAGATTATCAGAGTTATTTTTTTTGTTTGCATTCCGACTGCAGATATTGTGGTCAATGTAAACATGACTCCTCGTAAAAAAAAAGGTGTCAGTTTTGTTGCCAGATAAAAGGGTAAAAAAAAACAATTATCAGGTTGTGGGGTCTTCAGCCTGGGCTTAGACGTCTCTCTCCATCGACCTCCAAAGGGCCGGGAATTCCAGAGACTGGGCTCCGTGCAGTCTCAAAATCCCGGTTCTCTCACCCCAGCTTCGCAAGCCTTGAGCGAGCTCGGCCGAGTAGGGGGCCCCAGCGGTGGAGGAGTGTGTGGCCCAATCAACTCGTGGTGTGTGAGGTGGAGTGTAGCAAACTCATTTAGAGCCTCGAGCGCAAGGCGGGGGAGGGAGAGAATATCCTTCAACGTGGGGTTTGAGCTGGAAGCCAAACGCATGAGACGCGAGCACGGGTGGGACGTGGTCCCGAAGAGGAGTGCGAGTGAGCAGCCCCTGGTGGTCACATTATGGACGCACTGCAAGTCGACTCGAGGGAGTCGTTCGGAGCTCCGGAAAGCAAATCCATCGTTCTTTTGCGAAGGGAGCGTATTTATTTCCACAATGCAGTGTAACAAAATGCTGAAATGTTCACTTCCAGCTGTACCTTTGTACAGATAATAACCACACGGAATGCCGAATAGTTTCCCCAACATTGAATCGTACGGTTTGTTTCGACTGTTGCAGCTGTGTCCAGAGTTTAGATGGACGAGACCATGAGCGGATCTCATAATCTCCGCAGCATAAGCAGCTTGAGTGTTAACAGTGCTCGGGGTGAGCGTCTACCGTTCACGACACCACGATAAGCTGTGGGGGCAGCAGAGGGCAGCAGTCAGTCAAATTCAATGGTTCTTTAACTTCTTTATTGTACTAAATTCCCAGCCTCTGGCCCTTGCCTTGACCAAACCTTCATTGGCCATAATAAAGGTGTTTGGGTCAGATCGCGTTATTTATAAATGTGTCGTAAACCCTCCACCACCCGACACGGCCAAACAGTAAAAAAAAATGTGTCACGTTTTCAAAGGACAAATTAATTGACTTCTTTAGTCCACCGGTGTGCTGAAGAGAGAATCAACAGCATTTAATATTTGAGTAGTCCGACGTTTCGCTGATAATTACAATCAGCTTCATCGGGCAAGAATGGTGAAGCTCTCCTGTTGCTTCCGTCATCATTTAATTCATTTGAATCTGGTGCAGTGATTCGAGGCAAGGAGGGGGAGGGTATTGTAATTGTATAGATTGGTAATCATTCAATTGTTATTCATTGGTATTTGTTTCCCTTATAAGGAGTTATAATTGTATGTATTTGATAATACGCTTCCAGGCCGCACGAAGCCTGTAGCTGCTTCATTGGCCATACTCTTTGGTTCTTTCGGCAAAGTCACGTAGGTATAATATAAAATGAGATGTGGTAAAACAAAAAACCCACCATCCATGTGGTGTGGAGGGAGGCTCTCGTCCAACAGTGGATTTGGCAAAGGGCTGTACGCACAGATTCACGAAGACTATTAAGTTTGCAGTTTACGAGTTATGATTTTCACCGGAATGCTCACTCAATACGGTACTTTGTCGTACCACTCTCGACAATCGGACAGCGTTCGATCAACAAACCACGCATCCCACTTCAAATAAGCATTGCTAACCCATTCACGCTTCTCGTGCCCAGTCCAATATCCACGTGAAATATAGTCGGTGCACAATGCATACCGCAATGAGTGTGACGAAACTTCACCTTTGAGAGCTCTCGTACCTGTAACACAAACCCTCGGCGTGCGGTGCCGTGTGCATGCGTGTATACAAGTCAATAATGACCAAGGTTGAGGCTGGAACGCGTCGGATCTTGGAAGCCATAGATTTTCTTCAACGCGTGTGGCTGACGTCACCACGAGCCACACGTACTGCAGATGGTGCTGCATTCGCAAATGTTGAGCCCTGTGCTTGAGATATTGGGCGTCCACGGTAGCGAGACGATAACTACCTCGTCCGGTAGACAGGATGGCCGTGGGTTCGATCCCGACCCTGACGCCTGCTGTATATTTGGAGTTCGCGTGTTCTCCCGTGGTCGCGTGGATTTATACGGGTGTGGATTTCCCTCCGTATTTAGAAACATGCGCTTAGAGCATTCGGCTGCTATACATTTCCACGTGATAAGCCACTTCGTTGAGCTATCATTTGTGGACCAGATCGCTTCTGAAAAATAACTATATATAGCTCAAATAAAATAATAAAAATAAAAGTTAAATCAATATTCGTGTAAATCCCAGTTCGACTTCTTTAGCCATTTCACGTAATACTAATTCCAACTATTCGCTCACTCTTGAGACAGAGACTACGATCCCGAAGGCGCGAGGAGGAACCACAGACGGGCGTGAAGGCGGCAGCAGAAGCCACGTGGTGAGTCGGCGACAAATTCCCCAGCACCAAGCTCTGCGGTCCTCGACATATGAACGTGTGATCGGCCCATTGATGTGTGTGCTTACTTATGCCGCGGGGAAGCAAATTTTTTTCTCCGGGGTGGTCCAGATGTCTTGTGACCTCCATTAAATAATTATCAAACAAAAATGTTATATCTGTTTTTTTTAAACTAAGGTGTATTTAAAACAGAAATTAATATGCACAGGAAAAAAAGTGTTAATGGGTCAACTAATTGGGGGTCACGAGACATCTGGACCACGCTGTACTAACATGTTATTAAACTTGAGAGAAACTGAACACCAAAACTGGTTGCACTAATTGCCGTTCGCACCATCAACAGATTGTTAAGGCAGCAGCTGTCCTGGAGCATCTGTAATTCTTACTCAAGACATTAAGACATTTTTTTTTGGTTAGTTTCTTAAAAATCAACCCGCTTAAGACAGTGAGTGCTCCCCTCCTTCCAGTATTTTGAGATATTATTCTTTCCCCTGATGTACCCTGGGGTTTTGACAGCTCTAATTGTTACACCCGCTAATTTCAAACTCTGTATTATGAAACGCCGAATTAAATACCTAATTGGGCATTGTTATTTAAGGTTCATGTCACCTAGATCAACGAGAGTTAATCGGTGGCGTCGTTGTACATTCCGCCCTCCGTCCAGATTCTCGGAAACCGAAATCATGACAAGTGTTCTCAGACAACACAAAGATCCCCCGTGTAGCCTTAACAGACTGTAGGGGCAAGTGCTGTTAGCGAGCACCTATGAAGGCCGCAACGGTACACGAGGGGGTGGGTGACCAGCACCACGCCCGACCGCCTTTGTCTCCCCAGTGGCGATGTTTACACACCGCACCAGGTACTCATTTGAGGCTGAGTTGACCTAGGGGAGGCCCAGGACCGGTTCAGATAATCGTCACTGGTGTTGGCCGTGAGCGGGAATCGAACCCGGGTTGCCAGGTTCGTAGCGCAGCGTGCTAACCGCTACACTACCGCTCCCCACACACACAGACACACACACAGACACACACATAGACACACAGACACACACAGACACACACGCGAGGTATACTTGTACGTTATTTCATTGAGGGGAGCGGTGGCACAGCGGTCAGCGCACTGCGCAATGAACCTGACAACCCCCTTCCCCTATTCACCAACCTGCACTGACCAGTTCTGGTGAAGTATGGTCAACCAAAACGCCACGGCCGACGTGACGTGGGGAGGTTTTCATTGAGCAGTTGAGTGCATTGACAGACGCAAAGGATTGTTCGCAGAGACTCGAAATGCAATGAGCAAGCAATGCCGTCCCTAGGCAGAAAGTGGAAAGAGAGGAGCGCGTGGATTTGGAGGACACACGCGGAGTCCTCGTTAAATACAACTCATGCTGTTAATTAAAATGCACGTGGGCAGGACACGTCGCTACAAGGGATGGTTGCAGATGGTCATTGTACATCGAGTTGTGGCGATCTCTGCCTAACGCTTGACACTCTGTGCGCTTTAAATTTCGATTTAAAGCTTTCGTGACTGCAGGGATTCATCTTCTTGGTTCTTTCGGTAAAGTCACGTAGAATGGAAATAATAACATAATAAAAAGAAAACATAAATATTTTTATTTTTATTATTATGTTATTATTTCCATTTTACGTGACTTTACCGAAAGAACCAAGAAGATGACTCTGTGCGCTGTGTGTGTAACACTGGGCAGGCTACGTGGATTTTCATGCAATTTTAAATTTTTTTTGTTTTTAATAAAAGCGATTTACACCAAATGTGATATATAGATGAAATTATTTTATTAATAAATTCAATACAATCTTAATTTTTTTACCTTTTACATTCAATCATTTGCTTTTATCAACCCGTAATATGACGGGCAATTGCACGAGTAAATACATGACGACGGAGTGTCAGCCACGGGATGGAACCGCGCCCCCGAGAGAGAGGACACCCACCCACGACTGCAGAGATGACATCGTGTCGCGTGCAGGAGGTTGCGTGCGCCGTTGCAGCGCGCACGATCGTGAGAGGTGCTCTCGGCTTGGGGACGCTTTCATCTAGCAGTGAATTGAGCAAAGCTGACTATGAAACATCCAGCTTCATTAGCCCAACGATTAATGCGCTGCGTTGATTCGTTCATTTGATTTTCGCTCTTGAATTGTACGGACGCACACAAAACGCACGTTGCATTGATGTCCGAACAACTGTTATGCCGATGTTGGCTCTTGTTGACAAACACGATTCAATTAAGGGCGCACGTGGTAGACTTGACACGGACAAACAGAATAGATGCTCATCATGGCTCATTCACTGGGGATGAAAGCCATGCAAATCAATATCCTCTAAGTTATATTACATGAATAATCTCTTAACGTAGGACCTAGGTTAGCGGCCCAAATAAAACTTTCATACGCATGAAAATGAATACTTCAAAGGGCATGCCTTTCATCAGCATCATCGTTATCTGCATAAGCAACAGCAGCTGAATAACGTTTGTTTTTTTGGCGAATTTGCCACATTTGTGTCCGCACTGCGCCATCGGCGTCATGTCAAAGTCGTCACTCGTATAAGCAGCGCGACCCCGTTGTGTTCGAGAACGGCCCGCAGAAGCGAACGTCACAGAGCTACCACTGAGAGAGACACCCACACAGTACGAGGCAGCAATGTCCCACCCACGCTTGCCACAGAGAGTAAGATTACGAAGCCTTACGGACGGACAAACTGATATTTGTACTTGCAAACACCAAACAATAAATAATATGATCGGGTTTTTTTGTTGTTGTGTGGTAATTGATAAGCCCAAATACTCAAGCACGTAATAACACGGATTAATTAGATGCGGCCGAATGGATTGAACAGTACTATTACAGATGTTCAGATGACTGTCGTTTGTAATGTATGGACCAACAGCAGTTAATGAGAATGGATATTTAAAACCAAACAATGCATCATTAAGATACGTGAAATTCCAAGAGTTCAACACACCCGTGTGTGGATGTACTTTCCAACACAACATTGTGCTGAACTAGTAACGAATTGGCATGTTTTGTTTACATTTCAAACCTTGCTAATTGACTGTGTCGGGTGGTGACGGGGTTATCGACACATTTATATTTCACGCGATCAAACCCAAAAACCTCTATTATGAGAATATTGGTCGCGAAAGCCGACTACTACGTGTTAAACAATGCGTGGAATTCATATTCTTGGTTCTTTCGGTAAAGTCACGTAGAAGGGATATAATAAAAATAAAACAATAAAATTCTCACGACGTTTCGATTGCAGCACAAGCAATCATCATGAGGTGTGAAAACCACAGGAAGAATTTTTTTACGGAAAGAACCAAGAATATGAATCCCTGCAGTCACGAAAGCTTTAAATCGAAATGCGTGGAATGTTTGTTAAAGTAAAATCCTTAATGTTGGTCATGTTTCTGGGTAGACAACATTTCGCTAGGTGTTCTGAGATCAAAGGCTCCGGCCACGATGGCATCTGTGGTTGGCACCACTTCAGTAATCCTCATCTTCAATTCGTGATGCGATTTCCAAAATGTGTGGGTTATCATTTAATGTCCATTGACCCTGCAAATTAACATATTGCACTAAGCATATTGCTGTCTCAACGATGGCAGCATCGGTTGTGATTGAATGCGTAGGCGATGCAAGCGTAAACATTTAGCTCGATTTTCAACGTTCCAACTTTCCTGAACAAAAACAATCAACCGGCATATTTACCCACGTGACGGCTTGATTTGATTGGCTATGTCAGCTTGCGGAGGGTTATAGTTACAGAATTGACATAACCCCCCCTACATTATTATCAATCATAATGGCAACAATTTCTTCTCTGGCAAATACACGTCAAGCCATCGTTGGTTCTTTACACGAACTTACGAGACCGGAAAGCAAGCATTAGCCTTCACAACAAATGCATTAAACAAAACATAAAACAGCTCCTGAGGCTACAAGTAGGTAGTAAATGAATAAGAACATGAATGACATTCTTTCGGGCTTGAGCAAACTGGCGTGACCCTCCATCGCAGCAAAATGACCGTGCGCTGAGATTGACGAGAGATTATCTCTCCCTCTGCTCCATTGCATTCTCGGAAATTCCAGTCCACGCTTAATGTGCGTTGTGTTTTGGGGGGTTTTATTTATTTTATTTTTACGCAAAGAAAACTACTTCAACCCGAATGAGCTCTGGGCACGTTTTTTTAAAAAATCCTTTATATTAAGTTCACTTGCTTGCGCGCTTACGACCGTGCAAATCTTTCGGTCGTTTTTTAACCCACTTCCCGTGATCCAATCGAGCTGACATTTTGCACACAGACTCGTTGTGCGTGACAATTTATTTTCGTGATTTTTTTTTCCCATAACTTTACACTTTTTAGGATTTATTTATTTATTTAATTACCAATTGCTTAATGGTGGCAGGCAATCATCTGACCCATAGGTGGCAGCCATCTCAAGCCAGAGGACGAGAGGACTCTAGCCGCCACGCATATAAAGGATTTATAGTGAAAAACTTTGTTTTTACGGGTTAATTTTTTTTCAGTCATCAGCTGATGCCGATTCTCGTTCGCTGCCCCGAGGCGCGCCTCGCTAACGAGAGTCCCATCTCCGTCCGCTGCTGGCATGAACCAGACTTCAGGGTCATCACCCACGCTCGCATAAACCGATCGTAAAGATCTCCGGGAGCGAGACGAATTAACGGTGGTCCATCGAGCGCACGCCCTGCGGTTTATAAAAACCCGAGGTTTAAACAATTACGGACGCATGGGAGCTTTGGCTGTGCCCTCGCGTGTTCGAACCTCCACCACGGGTGTGCCTGCAGCTGACCGTGTCAGCGTCGCGGGTGGCACCGATTAGCGCGGTTGGCTACATACGGTGCGAAAGAAGTTCAACACACACATCCATCCATCTCAAGCCGCACCACTCGTGGCTCCTCCTGCCGGCCGTGTCATCCTCGGGCTCCACTGCCGCCCATGCTCGGCGTCAGACGCGGGCGATTCGAGGTGTCGGGACCCATGGAAGACTCCCTGTACGAGAACGATGGCCAGGCGGCTCAGCCGAGCCGCTTCAGAGTGAGCCGCCTCTCCTCGCTGGGAGGAGGAGGAGGAGACGACACTGACGACGCCGGGGAGGGTCGCGCCCGAGGCGACCTGGAGCTGACGGGCTACGACACCGTGAGCGACACCTACTACCAGAAGACGTGGGGGCACGACACGCTGGACGCGGTGCCACGCATCGACTTCTACTGCAATACGGTGGTGCCGGGGGAGAGGGCCCAGAAAGTGCGGCCCTCTTTGGCCGAGCTGCACGGAGCTCCCGTGAAGGTGCGCGTACGTCCGTCAGTCCCGGGGGGGCGGGGGTGCCCCCCTCTTCCACAAGGATCGCTCATGGGGCGTGCGGGGACGACCTGATGTCCCGTCGTTGAGTCGTTCCTCATCTGACATTTTTCCACCATCCGTATTCTTGTTATTCTTCTTCCCCCCTCTCCCCTCTCCTCTTTCTCTCTTCTCCTATCTCCACTCCATCTTTGTCGTGCTGTCTCGTGATTTTTACCCCGAGATCACAGCTGCTGGGGTGCCACGGTGTTAATGACCTCGCCTGGTGTACAGGAGGTTTGTGGGTTCGATCCCGACCCTGACCCCCGCTGTATATTTGTGGTTTGCTGAGTCTTGCTCCCGGTGGTCGCGTGGATTTTTCTCGGGGTCCTTCCGGCTTTTCCCTCCACATTTAGAATCAACATCACGCGTTTAGAGTATTTGGATGCTGTACATTTCAACATGATAAGCCACTTCGTCGAGCCATCATCTGTGTCCAGGTTGCTTCTGAGAAAGAGCTACATAGCTCAGTGGGCCTTACCTGGTAAATTGTAACAAATATTTTTAAGTTTTTTACGGCTCACTGCATTAGTTGGGCGTGTTGTTGAAAATATACAAATGTAATTCGGTAAAATATATAAAAAAATGTGCCTTGCCCCCCAGGTCTCCGATGTAACGATGATTTATCGTGAATATACAGGACGATCCTACTGCGAATGTTCAGGCGGCAGTGTTGTCTGTGGTGTCTGTGTGTCTGTCTGTCTGTGTGTCTGTGTGTAGCTGCTGCGGAAACTCCCCGCGCCAGATCCGAGTAAAATGCGCACCCTGCCACGGCACTGGTGTGCGCTTTGGAACTCCAAACCCACGCTGACAAAACTCCCAAAGTGCCACTTCTACATTCAATTCCAGGCGCACGTCTTTTAAACCAAACTGTGCAAAATTTACGCGTCGGTTTTTCACGACCAACAACCATCACGATGCATAAATTATTATTTTTTTCCGCGTTCGCTCGACATCTGATAGATGATGAGAGATGAATGGCTACCCACCCACACTCACCGTAGCCATCCCTCGCCGTCTCGCGATGCCACGAAGCATCGCGAGACACACTCTCTTACCCGCGAGCTCATCTCATCGCTGCCTCTCCTCTGTGGTCGTCCTCTCGCCTGCGCGTTCTCTCCTTTGGCTGCCATTACATCCACCGGTCTTGCCCACTGGCAGTTGAGATTCTCACAGTGTGTCCTACCCAAGCCCTCGTACCTCCAGTAAGAGTCATTTTGATCCGTGATTTCCATTTATGTATCTGACCCATGTGTTTGGCCGTCTGTGAAAAAGAGCAGTAGAGCTCATCGGATCCCTTCAATATAACCACGTGCTCTGATTGATTCTTTTTTTGTCTGATTCTCGTGCACCCTTTAGCTCTTGTTCAGTTTTCTTTGTTCAATGGGAGGGGGGAGGTGTACGCATGTACCGTGCTTGTCCTATGCGCATCGCATACTCGCCCCCGCCCATAGGAACGTGGACTTTCCACTCCTGGCCCAGGGCTGTCAACGGGAGATGTGCGATGCCTCGCTGTTTGACTGCTGTGCCGAATACACACGTGGCTGACACAGCCACGTGGGTTTGAACCCTGGAATGAGCGGCTGAGATGGCCCGGGGTGCATTGCCAACTCAAGTGGCAACGTGGGTCTCAAGAGAGAGGGGGTCATGCCCCCCCTGCCCCCCCCTGCCCCCCCCCTGCCCCCCCCCCCACAGTTGCCGCCGTCACCGCTGGAGTCCCCCGAGGAGGGATCCGCTGGGGGAGAGAAGGGAGCCGCTGGGGGAGAGGATGGGGACGCCGATGAAACGGCACCGGATCCCGAGCTCATTCGCTTCGGCTGGGTCAAGGGCGTCATGGTGAGGCTCCCACGTTGTTGGGATTTACGACCAGCAACACAAACACCACCACCACAACCACCACCACAAACGCCACCACCACAAACACCACCACCACAACCAACACAAACACCAAAAGCATCACTACAACCACAAACGCCACCACTACAACCACCACAAACGCCACCACCACAACCACCAGCACAACCACCAACACAACCACAAGCACCACCACCAACACAACCAGAAACACCAAAACCACCACTACAACCACAAACGCCACCACCAAAACCATCAACAGCACAACAACCACCAAAAAAGACACAGATCCCCCGTATGGCCTTAACAGACTGTAGGGGCAAGTGCTGTTAGCGAGCAGCACCTGTGAAGGCCGGGACGGCACACGAGGGGGTGGGTGGCCAGCACCACGCCCCGGCCGCGTTTGTCTCCCCGGTGGCGATGTTTACACACCGCACAAGGTGCTCATTTAAGGCTGAGTCGACCTAGCAGAGGCCCATGACCGGTTGAGATAGTCGTCACCGGTGTTGGCTGTGAGCGTTGTTCAATGTCCCAGCCCCAAGGCTGACAAGCATCAGCGGCGAGTGATAGATGTGAACCATTCCTGTGCTTCCCGGAGCCCATAATTACTACACGGCGCGGTGCGTAAACACGAGTGCCGGGGAGACAAAGGCGGACGGGTATGTACCCGGCCACGCGACAATAATCGGCCTTTACGAGGTGATCATCATCAGCACTTGCCCCCGCCAGCCTGTGTCGGCAACATGCATTGTCTTGCGCAGCAGCGGGCTAACGAAGCGTCATCGCCACGTGCGCTTGCAGATCCGATGCATGCTCAACATCTGGGGAGTCATTCTCTATCTCCGGCTGCCCTGGATCACGGCGCAGGCCGGCATCGGTAAGGCATCTCACGACGCACGGGACACAACGACAGATATGCCCCCCTCCCCACCCCCCACATGGCCTTTAACGCAGACTGCTTGGGGGAGAATTGCTGTGAGCAATCACCTCGTCAAGCGGTGTTTTTAAATCCTTCATATTAAGTTCACTTGCTTGCTTGCTTGCGCGCTTACGACCGTGCAAATATTTCGGTCGTTTTTTAACCCACTTCCCGTGATCCAATTGAGCTGACATTTTGCACACAGACTCGTTGTGCGTGACAATTTATTTTCGTGAAAATATTTTTCCAAAATTTTACACTTTTTAGGATTTTTTTTTTATATTTAATTACCAATTGCTTAATGGTGGCAGGCAATCATCTGACCCATAGGTGGCAGCCATCTCAAGCCAGAGGACGAGAGGACTCTAGCCGTCACGCATATAAAGGATTTATAGTGAAAAACTTTGTTTTTACGGGTTAATTTTTGTTGTTGTTGTTGTTTCTGGAACTTGATCTAAGAGCTTCTCGGCTCACGGGGTGATTCCAAATAACTTGAACTGAAGTGACTGAACAACGTAACCACGGCGCCCGTGCCAGGCTATGTGCACGTTAAGGCCAGAGACACGCGCACGCACGCCCTGATAGAGTTGATCTGTAAGAGCTCGCCTCATCGCCTGCACCGTGTGAACTGATTTGGATTCACGTGTCGGATGATCCTAGTAGCACAAGTAGCTACATATGTATTAGCTACACATGTTACGGGCCCCGCACTTTCAAGTTATCAATTCAGATTCAGTGATTCTGCACTTGCTCTATTACTATAGTACTATACCGCCTTCAACTTTTACGAACGACTGGGTGTTTAACGTTAGCGATCTATCGTATTATCTGACTGTATCGCAAATAAAAAAAAACAATTACTTTACTATGCAAGTACAAAAATTGTGTTTTGATATTTACGTGTTTTTTTTTTAGGGCCCCATTATAACAGATGCTACAGGCCCCGCATTAGCTTAATGCGGCACTGCTTCTCGGGTTAGACAAGGCAGTTAAGCCGGAATATATTTAGCAAGACACGTCGTGGAATTTCCTCGATGCCTTTGATCGAATACATTATTAAGCAGTTACGCGTTTAGTTCGTGGCACGTGTTATGAGACTACATGAGAAGACGAGCCGGTTGCGAATTGGCCAGGAGGTGAAAGTACAGCAATGGATTGTGGAATCTATCTGTGTGGTACTTTTGAGTGTTATCCACTCGCATGCATAGAGCTTTGTCCAGACACTCCCTCGTCTGGTATGCAGGAGGTCATGGGTTCGATCCCGACCTTGACGCCTGCTGTGTATTTGGAGTTTGCGTGTCTCTCTCTCTCCACGTGGTCGCGTGGATTTTCTCCGGGTCTTCCTGTTTTTCCCTCCACATTTAGAAACACGAGTATTCGACTGCTACAAATGTCCACGTAATAATCCACTTCGTTGAGCTATCATTTGTGGCCTGGTTGCTTCTGAAAAAAAAAGCCAAAAATCTCAGTGGGCCCTTACCTGGTGAAATAAAAAAAAGTCTAAAATAAATGTTTGTCAAAAAACATACCAATGCAGGATCCGATTGCAAAACGTGTCTTTAAGACTCGCTGACGCTTAAGACTCTCTGTCAGGAGTCATAGAACTGTGAGGCTTCCTTAATTAAGGGCATTTATTATTGTTATAAATACAGGGGGTGAGATCACGAGTGTAAAGCAACAACAACCTGACATTTTCTAAAGTACCTGTGAGTGTTTATACGCCCGTTACACGCAGCACGTCAACAACCTTCACGTATGCGTGCACGTGGTGAGAGCGGTGGTGTAGTGACGATTATCTGAACCGGTCCTGGGCCTCCCCTAGGTCGACTCAGCCTCAAATGAGTACTTGGTGCGATGTGTAAAATCGTCACTTGGGAGACAAAGGCGGCCGGGCGTGGTGTTGGTCACCCACCCCACTAGTGTGCCGTGCCGGCCTTCATAGGTGCTGCTGCTCGCTAACAGCACTTGCCCCAACAGTCTGTCGAGGCTACACGGGGGACATTTGCCTTTGTGTGTCTGGCGCGCGTGTTTAGCGCTCACGTGGCTCATCATCCTCATGTCCGTGACCGTGACGAGCATCACGGGACTCTCCATCTCCGCCATCTCCACCAATGGGAAGGTCAAGTCGGGTGAGACACGTGCCCACAACCATCGTCGTCGTTCTTGTTGTCGTCATAATAGACATCGTCATCATCTACATCGTCATCGTCTGCATCGTCATCATTCGTCATCATCGACATCGTCATCATCGTCATAATAGACATCGTCATCATCATCGACATCGTCATCATCTATATCGTCGACATCGTCATCATCATCGACATCGTCATCATCATCGACATCGTCATCATCTACATCGTCGACATCGTCATCATCTACATCGTCATCGTCTACATCGTCATCATCGTCATAATAGACATCGTCATCATCATCGACATCGTCATCATCTACATCGTCGACATCGTCATCGTCTACATCGTCATCATCGTCATAATAGACATCGTCATCATCATCGACATCGTCATCATCTACATCGTCATCATCGACATCGTCATCATCGTCGACATCGTCATCATCGACATCGTCATCATCGACATCCTCTTCTCGCTCCTCTTTTCTCTCCCGTCAGCTCGAGATGTTTCCCGCACCTCCGATTAGCACGCGCGCGTGCGTGTGCGTGTGAGTGTGTGTGTGCGTGTGTGTATGTGTATGTATGTGCGTGTGTGCGCGTGTGCGCGCGTTTGTGTGTGTGTGAGTGTGTGCGCGTGTGTGTACGCGCGTGTGCGTGCGTGTGTGTATGTGTGTGTGCGCGTGTGTGTGTGTGTGTGTACGTGCGTGTGTGTGCGCGTGTGCGTGTGTGCGTGTGTGTGCGTGTCTGTATGTGTATGTATGTGCGTGTGTGCGCGTGTGCGCGCGTTTGTGTGTGTGTGTGCGCGTGTGTATGTGTGTGTATGTATGTGCGTGTGTGCGTGTGTGTATATGTGTGTATGTGTGTGCGCGTGTGTATGTATGCGTGTGTGCAGGCGGCACCTACTTCCTCATCTCGCGCAGCCTGGGCCCCGAGCTGGGCGGCTCCATTGGCCTCATCTTCGCCTTCGCCAACGCCGTGGCCGTGGCCATGCACACCGTGGGATTCGCCGAGACGGTGCGCGACCTCCTCATCGTGAGTGCGGCAGCACCTCACCTCGTCACAAACTCACCTCGTCACAAACTCAACTCACCTCGTCACAAACTCACCTCGTCACAAACTCAACTCACCTCGTCGCAAACTCACCTCGTCACAAACTCACCTCGTCGCAAACTCACCTCGTCACAAACTCAACCCAGACTTTAGATTTGAAGCTTTCGTGACTGCAAGGATTCATACTCTTAGGTTCTTTCGGTAAAGTCACGTAGGTAAAATATAAAATAAAAATATAAATAATAATTATTTAATTTCTATTATTATTTCTATTATTTTTATTAATTACCTATGTGACTTTACCGAAAAAACCTAAGAGTATCAACTCAGACTCAACGCTGCCTCTTAACCTCCTTCCGTTCCTCTCCTCAAACCTCAACCACTTCCCCATGGCCCCACCTCTTTCCTCACCCCTCCACTCCTCACCCCTCCACTCCTCACCCCTCCACTCCTCACCCCTCCACTCCTCACCCCTCCACTACTCACCCCTCCACTCCTCACCCCTCCACTCCTCACCCCTCCACTCCTCACCCCTCCACTCCTCACCCGGCCCTTTCATGATCGCCAAGCACATCCACGATCGCGGTCACCACTCAATCTTCGCATGCCCCCACCTGCCATCTGCAATGTTCCGTCAACGCGTTTTAAAACTACGTCAAGCGCCTCCAGTCAAGGTGCTCCATGACTATAAAATGAGATTATATTTTTCATAAATTGTAAATGTTGTGGATTTATTCTCCAATGCGCCGGTGGGCTGAAGTAGTCACGAATTGGCTGTGTCGGGTGGTGGAGGGTTACGACACAACATTTACACTTACGCAATCTATACTCTTAGTTCTTCTTTAAAGTCACGTAGGTAAAAAATGAAATTTAAATTAATAAACAATAATTTCATTTTTTACCTACGTGACTTTACCGAAAGAACTAAGAGTATGAATCCTTGCAGTCACGAAAGCTTAAAATCTAGAATTACGCAATCTAATCCAATAATATTGGTCGCGAACGCCTGCTACGTGTTAAACTTAGATGATATTATTATTTTATTTATTAATCATTCATCATCACGAGCAGCTGTTCCTTGTTGCACCCGAGGCTCTGTCGGCAGGAGGGTTCAGCAAGTTGTCAACATCCAGGGCCAGTGCGTTGAACTTCTTTCGCACCTCACCTCGTCACAAACTCACCTCGTCACAAACTCAACTCACCTCGTCACAAACTCACCTCGTCACAAACTCAACTCACCTCGTCGCAAACTCACCTCGTCACAAACTCACCTCGTCGCAAACTCACCTCGTCACAAACTCAACCCAGACTTTAGATTTGAAGCTTTCGTGACTGCAAGGATTCATACTCTTAGGTTCTTTCGGTAAAGTCACGTAGGTAAAATATAAAATAAAAATATAAATAATAATTATTTAATTTCTATTATTATTTCTATTATTTTTATTAATTACCTATGTGACTTTACCGAAAAAACCTAAGAGTATCAACTCAGACTCAACGCTGCCTCTTAACCTCCTTTCGTTCCTCTCCTCAAGCCTCAACCTCTTCTCCATGGCCCCACCTCTTTCCTCACCCCTCCACTCCTCACCCCTCCACTCCTCACCCCTCCACTCCTCACCCCTCCACTCCTCACCCCTCCACTCCTCACCCCTCCACTCCTCACCCCTCCACTCCTCACCCCTCCACTCCTCACCCCTCCACTCCTCACCCGGCCCTTTCATGATCGCCAAGCACATCCACGATCGCGGTCACCACTCAATCTTCGCATGCCCCCACCTGCCATCTGCAATGTTCCGTCAACGCGTTTTAAAACTACGTCAAGCGCCTCCAGTCAAGGTGCTCCATGACTATAAAATGAGATTATATTTTTCATAAATTGTAAATGTTGTGGATTTATTCTCCAACGCGCCGGTGGGCTGAAGTAGTCACGAATTGGCTGTGTCGGGTGGTGGAGGGTTACGACACAACATTTACACTTACGCAATCTATACTCTTAGTTCTTCTTTAAAGTCACGTAGGTAAAAAATGAAATTTAAATTAATAAACAATAATTTCATTTTTTACCTACGTGACTTTACCGAAAGAACTAAGAGTATGAATCCTTGCAGTCACGAAAGCTTAAAATCTAGAATTACGCAATCTAATCCAATAATATTGGTCGCGAACGCCTGCTACGTGTTAAACTTAGATGATATTATTATTTTATTTATTAATCATTCATCATCACGAGCAGCTGTTCCTTGTTGCACCCGAGGCTCTGTCGGCAGGAGGGTTCAGCAAGTTGTCAACATCCAGGGCCAGTGCGTTGAACTTCTTTCGCACCGCACGTAGCCCACCATGTTCGTCGGTGAGCCATGGGGTCACCGGCCGGGGTCACGGTAAACGCCGAGTGGATGTCTCACGCAGGAGACGGGCAGCACCATCGTGGACCCGACCAACGACATCCGCATCATCGGCGTCATCACCGTCACCATCCTGCTGGGCATCTCGCTCGCCGGCATGGAGTGGGAGGCCAAGGTGACGAGTGTTTGAAGCATCTCCTCCTATCACTGGCATCCACCTCCTCCTCCTCTTCACCATCAGCATCATCATCACCGTCGTCGTCATCACTTCCTTATCGAGTATTGTGCTCATAGGTACCAGTCGATTTGTGATGGATCACGTCTCATTCGAGGTGCGACCGGAGGTGGGGGGGGGGGGTTCATTTCTCGCCGAAGATTTTTTGCGGGTCGCCGGTAAAATGCTGCGTTGGGTGGCACGTGACGAGCGGTGTCGCCACAGCCACATCAGGACGGATACTCCATGTGGCAGAGGTGGGACAAAGTCATTGTTATGCAAGTCCAAGTCGAGTCTCAAGTCATCAAATTCATGACTCGAGTCTGACTCGAGTCCAAGTCACATGACTCGAGTCCACACCTCAGAGGTGGGACAAAGTCATTGTTATGCAAGTCCAAGTCGAGTCTCAAGTCATCAAATTCATGACTCGAGTCTGACTCGAGTCCAAGTCACATGACTCGAGTCCACACCTCTGCCATGTGGTGTGTCGGGTGCATAAATATATATTTTGGGCGGGGGGAAGAGATGGTGAACCCGCTAACACTTGCGCCTCTCGTCTCTGCAGGCCCAGGTGGTGTTCTTCATCGTGATCATGATTTCCTTCGCAAACTACCTGGTGGGCACCGTCATTCCCTCCACCAAGGAGAAGCAGTCCAAGGGGTTCTACAACTACAGATGTAATTTGTAACCTTCAGCACACACGCTCTCACACGCGCGCGCGCGCCACTCAATGAATCACAATAAAAGGCAACATTGCACGACAGGGCCGATGTCAAATGGTCAAATTACCGGTGGCTCAATCACGCAGCGTTAGTACTGGTTAGGAGTGTAATGATTCGCCTAATAACTGTGTATTAGAAATTAATGTTTGGTATTTGTCGTATCCAGTGGGTTAATGTCAGCCGTGTAGTCACTCGAGGTGCTACCATTCTCCACAACGTTGGCAAACTAACGAATTCCTGCATTCATGAGCGACCCCGACTCGCTGCAGTGAATCACATCGTTCCATAGTTTTTTTTCTCTCTCTCTCTCCAAATTATTAACCAATATCTTCCCAGCTCCTTATCGCAAGCCAGATGTTTCGTGTGAGCGAGCGGGTTACCGCATTGTCCAAAACAAATACAAATTGATTAGACCCATCGGTGAACACGAAGGCCACGTGGCAACTGGGCCCTCTCGTAAATCAGTGACGCCGCCGCGAGCTCCGAGACCTCGGTGAGTCCGTGGACTCGGCAACTTCGCGACCAAAAACAAATGCAATTGGAGTTTTATTTTTGTCGAGATTCTCTGTATTTGTGACAACCACCGTCCCGTTTAGCCAGTTGGTCGCCCCGTTATCCGTGGCGGTGCGTGAGCGGCAGCATCAGCATCAGCAGCAGCATCAGCAGCAACAGCAGCATCAGCAGCATCAGCAGCAGCATCAGCAGCGACAACAAAAGCACGCAACGACATCCTACGTCAACAGTTCTCCTGCTGCGTTTGTCTCACCTGATGACGGTTGCTTGTGTTGCGATCGAAACGTCGTGATCTATAAATTTTCTACCTACGTGACTTTACCGAAAGAACCAAAGAGAATATGGATTTCCAGGGGAACATCTTCAGGTCAGAGAGAGAAAACGTTCTCCCATCTTCAGGTGAGAGAGAGAGAAAGTTTTCTCTCTCTCTCACCTGATGACGGTTGCTTATGTTGCGATCGAAACGTCATGATCTATTTATTTTCTACCTACGTCACTTTACCGAAAGAACCAAAGAGCACGACATCCGACGCTTTTTGCGCTGCGTGTCTCACGCCACCACCGCGGTTCGCCTTCTGCCCCTTCCGCAGCCGACATCTTTGCGCAGAACATTGGGCCTGCCTGGAGGGGCGAGCAGGGCACCTTCTTCGGCATGTTCTCCATCTTCTTCCCCTCGGCCACGGGGATCCTGGCGGGGGCAAACATCTCCGGCGACCTCAGGGTGAGATCCGTCTCGGCGGGACTCCGGCGTGCCGCACTCGATACACGCGCACGGACGAACGCATGGACGCGCAAATGTACGGATGCACGGATACATGAACGCGCAGATGCACACAAGAACGCATGGAAGTGTGAACGCACAAATGTACGGACGCATGAACGCGCAGATGCACACAAGAATGCATGGAAGTGTGAACGCACAAATGTACGGACGCACGGATGTATGAACGCGCAGATGCACACACGAACGCATGAAAGCGTGAACGCACAAATGTACGGTTGCACTGATGCATGAACGCGCAGATGCACACATGAACGCATGGAAGTGTGAACGCACAAATGTACGGACGCACGGATGCACCGACGCAGTGTCAGTTTTGTTATCGAAATTAGGGGCAACAAAATTTGGCAATTAAGGGGGGGGGGGCGGGCTTTTATTTTTCTTCGTCAACGATGGCTGTGACGACGACTTACGACTGCTAACCGTCGAAGAACAACTCGCTGTGACGGGATGACGTTTTACTGCAGTATTCTGACTGGAGATGCAAACTGAGAAAACTTAGTTACGTCGCGAGAGACACAGAAAAGAACACATTCCTGCGGAGGGAGCTGGTAGGAACGTTGGGTTGCTCGGTCAATGGCCAGGGTCAACGGCGGCGTGGTGTATTCTGCAAATATGGCCGACTGTGAGGGCGGGCACAAGCCGGCGTGAGTAGGTTAAACGTTTAAGGGCACCACCGGGTGACCAGCCCCTTCCCACCCAGCCCCACCCCACCCAGCCCCACCCCTCCCACCCCCACCCCCACCCAGCCCCTCCCCACTCAGCCCCTCCCCAACCAGCCCCACCCCTCCCATTTTTGGATGCACGACGGACGGACGGACACAATAATCCCCTGTGGGCTGGTGGAACCAGGAGGTTCCTACCAGTATAAGCCGAGTTCAATGATTGGCCGACGTAGTAATAGTGATGATAATATTGGGGTGGGGGAATTGCACGCCACTCTCACACCAAGATTGTATGACCAAAGGGATTTGAATCGAATGTTTCACTGCTGGAGTCAACGAGTCGAGGGGATAATAAAGGCTTTTTTTGGGTTAGATCGCGTAAGTATAGATGTATCGTCGCCCTCCAACACCCGACACAGCCAATTAGTACCGGATTTCTCACGTAAACAAAACGCCAATTAGCTACTACTTCAGCCCACCGGTGTGTTGGAGAGTAAATCCACAACATTCACAATTTGAGTTGTCCCGTGACGTTTCGCTGGTAATTACATCCAGCATCATCGGGCGATTTGCCAGAATAGTGAAGCAAGCCACGTGCTTCCAGTCTCAAATAGAGATGCAGGGTGACGTCATGACTGAACCCATCAGGTGCAGAGATCAGAGGCGGAGGAGGGGGGGGTATTGTAATTATATAATAGATTAACAATCAGTTCATTAGTATGTGTTTACTCTATAAGGAATTGTAATTGTAAGATGCATTGCTTCATAATACACTTCCAGGCCACACCCCATCAAGTGCAGAGCTCAGAGGCAGAGGAGGGGGTGGGTTTTGTAATCATATAATAGATTTTCAATCAGTTCATTAGTATGTGTTTTCTCTATAAGGAATTGTAATTGTAAGATGTATTGCTTCATAATACGCTTCCAGGCCGCACTAAGCCTGTAGCTGTCAGAGCGGTTAAAATTATTGATATTTCTCTGTTTCAATGGATTCTCGAATTAGTCTTGGCCAGTAGTAATTGGTTTCACACGACACTTTCAAGTTATCAAAATCAATTGAGTGTCCTTGTTGGCAAGCATGTTCTGCAACTGCCGACAGTTGTGTTTGATTTAATATAAATTATCACGTGTGGTGGTGATGTCGATGATGATGATATCACCTACTTACGTGAGCATATCATCACGTGTGGCCAAGGTCACCTCTGAAAAATTAACCCGTAAAAACAAAGTTTTTCACTATAAATCCTTTATATGCGTGGCATCGGGGCGGATAGAGTCCTCTCGTCCTCTGGCTTGAGATGGCTGCCACCTATGGGTCAGATGATTGTCTGGCAGCATTAAACAATTGGTAATTAAATATTTACATTTTTTACCCTAAACAGTGTAAAATTTTGGAAAAAAATTTTCACGAAAATGCATTGTCACGCACAACGAGTCTGTGTGCAAAATGTGAGCTCGATTGGATCACGGGAAGTGGGTTAAAAAACGACCGAAAGATTTGCACGGTCCTAAGCAAGCAAGCGAACTTAATATAAAGGATTTAAAAAAGAGCTCATAGTGGGGCTTTACCTGGTTAGTAGAGTTGTTTAGTTTAGTAACTCAATTAAATTCACAGACGAAGACCCGAGGACAGTCCCGGATTGGCGTTGACTCGACTAAGTCTCCGACTGAAATAAATATTTCTAATTATTACTCCACATTCGCCTCTGAATTAGAATTTAGACTGTTCTGCTGCTTGAAGTTGTGGCCGTGGTTGTAATTGGCAACTGGTGTTACTCTGGTGTTACTCCATTCTTGTCAACCCATACGCTTTACCCGTATTCTTGCACAGGGAAATTGAGTTGTTAGGTCTACACGGCGTACTGCAGTTTCAATGCGGGCAAGAAAGGGCACGGGGTGACCAATAATGTCTGAATTTGTCTGCAATACTGTAGGCACTGGTCAGGGTTTTACAGGTGTGTGATCGCTAACGGCACTTCACCCTAACAATCTGTATGGCTACAGAAGGTTGGGGGAGGGGGTCATCGGCGTTGACAGGTATTCATATTCTTGGTTCTTTCGGTAAAGTCACGTAGAAGGGAAATAATAAAATAATATAAATATAAAACAATACAATTTCTCACGACGTTTCGACTGCAACACAAGCAATCATCATCAGGTGTGAAATCCACAGCAATAATTTTTTTTTTTTCTTGCTGTGTTTTTTATATTTATATTATTTTATTATTTCCCTTCTACGTGACTTTACCGAAAGAACCAAGAATATGAATCACTGCAGTCACGAAAGCTTTAAATCAAAAGTTGACAGGTATGTTACATTGAACCCCGATTGTGGATTTTCAGGAGCCCAACATCGCCATCCCTAAGGGGACCATGCTGTCCATCTTCTGGACGACCGTCTCCTACCTGGTCATATCCGCAACCATCGGTGAGATGCGCACACGCACACACACACACACGCGCGTGCACACACACACACAGGCGTACACCGGCGTCATTGTTCCACAGCAAGGTTAGTGTAAAAATGGAATGTGCTGGCAGGCACATTACTTCTTATGTTACGACGTCACGATGGGGCATCTGTACACGTGGCCGCTAATGCGCGTACCCCTCGTCTCCAGGTGTCTCATCTCGTTCACGTCACTGTCTTCTTCCCCACAAGCTGTTGACCGCCACGTCAACTCTCATCACCTGCAAATCCGAGTCACTTTGGCACCATTGGCTTCCCCACAACGTGGCACTAATTGTTTGTGTTTAGTTCGTTGCGTTTAGTTTGTTGTCCATCCCCCGCACCTCCGATTAGCACGGTTGGCTACGTACGGTGCGAAAGAAGTTCAACACACGTACGTGCAGGGTCGCCGCAGTGGCGAGATGTTAACTACCTCGCCTTGTATACAGGAGGTCGTGGGTTTTGAATAAGTATAACCCGTAAAAACAAAGTTTTTCACTATAAATCCTTTATATGCGTGGCAGCGAACTTAATATAAAGGATTTAAAAATATATTCGCCTGTGGAGGACGCGGGGATCGATCCCGCGACCTTTGGCATGGGAAGCGAGGGCGCTACCAACTGCGCTACTCCGCCACGGCTGTGGAGGGGTTACGCTCTTGGCTCTTACACTCTGACGTTCAGCCAAAGCCATGAATTAGTTCTATTTGAATATATGTAAAATAATTTTTTTTGCCTAAAAAGTGTAAAATTTTGGGAATTTGTTTTCACGAACAATAATTGTCTGGCACAACGAGTCTGTGTGGAAAATGTCAGCTCGATTGGATCACGGGAAGTGGGTTAAAAAACGACCGAAAGATTTGCACGGTCCTAAGCAAGCAAGCAAGCACGCGAACTTAATATAAAGGATTTAAAAAGAGCCGTACAGCTCAGTAGGCCATACTGCTTCCTCGTGTATTTCGCTTATCACATCGCTCTCAAAATTATTGGTGTTTTTTTATTTTCGTTGATGTATCTATTTATAATCTCTTATTCTTTTAATGTATTTATTTTTTCTTGTTGTGTAAAGCGTTCCGAGGCAATCTTCTTGTGTAAAGGCGCTAGGAAAAAAAAATGAACGCAGGTAGATTTACGTCCCGTTGAGCCATAAATTAATCGGACTCTTGCGCTCAAACCCCTAGGTCGACTCCGCCTAAAATGACTACCTTGTGCGCTGCGTAAACATCGCCCACTGGGGAGACAAAGGCGGCCGGGTGGACGTGGTAGGCTGGCCTTCATGGGTGCTGCTCGCTAACAGTCTGTAAAGGCTACATATAGTGAATGCATCTGCGATCGCTGGGCACTGCTCACTGTTCTGGCCGGGGGGACGGGTGCGCTGTTTGATGTCCAGAAGGACGTGCACCTCGTGGAAGTTGAGCCGTAACTGGCTCAGCAGTGTGACCATGCAACACCAGGGACACGCGGGCACACAGAGAGATAGAGAGACGGGGAGAGACGCGCCAACTGCACAGAGGAAACGACCGTCACTTTGTGTGGTTCTAGATTTGAAGCTCTCGTGACTGCACCTGATGACGGAGACTTGTGTTGCCTCCGAAACGTCGTGATTTATTATTTTATTTTATTTCCATTATTAACTTTTCATTTTATTATTTTTTCACCTACGTGACTTTACCGAAAAAACCTAAGAGTTCTTTGCGTGGTCTCTTTTTTCTTTCGCCCCTCGCGCAGCGTCGTGCGTGATCCGCGACGCGTCGGGCAATGTGAACGACACGCTGCCGGAGGGGGTGCCCCCGGTGCCCTGCGTGGGTCTCGGCTGCGACCACGGCTGGAACTTCACGGAGTGCACCCTCGCGCAGAGCTGCCCCTACGGACTCATCAACAACTACCAGGTGCGGGGTGGGGGGGGGGGGGCCCTGACCGGCGGCCAGGTGCAGCCTGGGGCACACTCACTCTCCCACCTGCGTCTTCGCCGTTTGTATCCCATCCCGTTGGCCTTGATTGATTTGTAGTACAAAAATTTAAGGTAAAGATGCATCGCTGCAATTCCCTGCACGCGCGCGTGTGCATGTGCGCTCGTCGGGAGCGGTAGTGTAGCGGGTTCGCGCGCTGCGCTACGAACCCGGCTACCCAGAGTTCAATTCTCCGCTCACGTGACCCTTATGTGAACCAGACCCGGGCCTCCCCTAGGTCGACTCGGCCTCAAATGAGCACCTGGTGCGATGCGTCATCATCAACTACTAGGGTAGAGACAAAGGCGGCCGGGCGAGGTTCTGGCCACGCAGCCCCCTTCGTGTGCCGTGCCGGCCTTCATAGGTGCTGCTCGCCGCTAACAGCACCTGCCCCAACAGTCTGTCACGGGGATCTTTGTTTGTGCGCGTGCGTGTGGATCCCGTGCGCGCCCCACAGACCATGGGCCTGGTGTCGGGGATCGCGCCGCTCATCACAGCCGGGATATTCGGGGCGACGCTCTCGTCCGCGCTGGCCTGCCTCGTCAGCGCTCCCAAAGTGTTCCAGGCAAGAGCAACGGGAAATGGGCGGTCGGCAGCCAACGCGCACCTTTCGATGCCCCGTGTTCCATCGGCGCATCCGAGGCGAGCCAGGGCCACGCGCGAGGCCAAGCCAACGCGCGGGTCTGGAGGCGCGGGTCGTTTTTAAATCCTTTATATTAAGTTCGCTTGCTTGCTTACGACCGTGCAAATTTTTCGGTCGTTTTTTAACCCACTTCCCGTGATCCAATCGAGCTGACATTTTATACACAGACTCATTGTGCGTGACAATTAATGTTCGTGAATTTTTTTTTCCTAAATTTTACACTTTTTAGGACAAAAATATTATATTTCATTACCAATTGCTTAATGGTGCAATGCAATCATCTGACCCATAGGTGGCAGCCATCTCAAGCCAGAGGACGAGAGGACTCTAGCTGCCACGCATATAAAGGATTTATAGTGAAAAACGTTGTTTTTACGGGTTATACTTATTTCTCCTGCTGCAGAAGCTGAGCCCGTGCCGTTGGTTCATAGTTGGCAATGTCACCCCCCCCACCCTCCCCTCACTTGCAGTGCCTGTGCAAGGATCAACTCTACCCGGGCATTGGGATGTTTGGCCGTGGCTATGGCAAGAACAACGAGCCCATCCCAGGCTACATCCTCACCTTCATCATCGCCGTCGGCTTCATCCTCATCGGTGAATCCTCCTCTCCGCAGACACCGTGCGCGTTAATTTCGAAGGCTCGTCAAATGGCGTCGAAAGGGTTCAAGCATTAGCACTGTCCGTCTGTCTGTCTGGTGGCAGTGCCGGACTAAGCTAGTGCGGGGCCTGTAGCATATGTTATGAAGGGGCCCTAAATAAACAAATAAAAACACAGAAATATTAAAACACGTAAATGTTTTACTTGCATAGTAAAGTAATTGTATTGTTTCATTTGCTATACAGCCAAATAAGTCGTTCATAAAAGTTGAAGGCGGTATAGTACTATAGTAATAGAGCAAGTGCAGAATCACTGAACCGAAATTGATAGCTTGAAAGCATTTAGCGCGGGGCCCTTTGAAGTGCGGGTCCCGTAGCATGTGTAGCTACTTTGGCTACTTTGATAATCTGGCAATGTCTGGTGGGTAACTTATGGGATCATGATAACTCTGGTAAAGATGATCCAATACAAATTAATTTCACCATGATGCTCTGTTGCTAATAGGGACTCACCTTACAGAAAACTGGTCAAATAGATCAAAAAAAAAAACCTGCGGACACAAACGAGCGCTGAGAGGAATATTTGCAAATGTGCAAATGGTCGGAGGCAATGAGATTAGGTTTGTGTCGCGTCACCATCTGTGACGGAGCCCTGAACAATCCCACCTCCAGTGTGCAATGACACATGTTGATGATCGAGTCATGGTGGCAATACCCCGGGTGCACGGCACAGGTGTCCCTCGCTCTACGCGGGTTCGTTCGGTTTGTGTGATTTCGCTTACTCTATTCGGCTCACATATGTCTACCCAAATGTTGCTCTACGTGGTTTTAACTCACTCTACATGCGGTCAGACGTGGGAGAACATTGCGTGTGTGCTGTGTGTGCGTGCTGTGCGTGCTGTGTGTGCTGTGTGTGTGTGCGTGCTGTGTGTGCTGTGTGTGTGTGCTGTGTGTATGCTGTGTGTGTGCTGTGTGTGCTGTGTGTGCGTGCTGTTTGTGTGTGCTGTGTGTGCTGTGTGTGCGTGCTGTGTTTCGCTTTGTGCACCCTTTTCTTAGAACGCATCTGCTACCGCATACTGCAATGAAAACCTGTATTCATGAGGTTATCAGGACTGTTGATGTATGCATGTATGTTGAACTTCTTTCGCACCGTACGTAGCCAACAGTGGAAATCTGAGGTGCGGGGGAAGGACAACAAACTAAATACAAACAGCAGTTCTAAAGAAATTAGTTTTTAATCGAGATTTAAAAGTGCCATAGCTCCAGTTGCTTCCTACTATCGGAAGAGCGTTCCAGACGGCCGCAGAAGGGCATTTGAAAGCGTGCGACGCGGCGACCCGTCTTTGTTCGATGGGGCCAGCCAAAAGCCGCCGTTGCTACTGCTGCTGTTGCTGCTGCTGCTGCTGTTGTTGTTGCTGCTGCTGCTGTTGCTGCTGCTGTTGCTGCTGTTGCTGCTGCTGTTGCTGCTGCTGATGCTGCTGCTGCTTTTGCTGCTGCTGCTGCTGTTTCTGCTGCTGCTGCTGTTGCTGCTGCTGCTGATGCTGCTACTGCTGTTGCTGCTGCTGCTGCTGTTGCTGCTGCTGTTGCTGCTGCTGCTGTTGCTGCTGCTGCTGTTGCTGCTGCGAGAATGGCCGGAGCACGCGTGACGTTGTGTCCCGTCTCACCCTGTTCGCTGCCCGCCGGGGGGTGTCCCATACAGCCGAGCTAAACACGATCGCCCCCATCATCTCCAACTTCTTCCTGGCCTCATACGCACTCATCAACTTCTCCTGCTTCCACGCCTCCATCACCAACTCTCCCGGTGAGATGCGCAACGCAACACAAAGGTGCCGCGGGGGTCACTTGCGACGAGTGCTTGTTGCGTGCCGTGAGCGTGAGTGATTTCTGTCGTCAGGCTGGCGCCCGTCGTTCCGCTACTACAGCAAGTGGGCATCGCTGTTCGGCGCCATCATCTCCATCGTCATCATGTTCCTGCTCACCTGGTGGGCCGCGCTCATCGTCGTGGGGATTGTCATCTTCCTCCTGGCCTACGTCATCTACAAGAAGCCAGGTGAGCGGGACCGTGGCGGCGCGGGCAATCTGCGCGCGTTTGTGTGTGTGCGTGCGTAGCGGGGCCAACTGTAGGAGGCACAGGTGGTGCATCGGCCAGTAGTCATCTCAGTCAGTCGACCCATGGCACCTGGGTCTGCCCCGTGGCCTCCTGCCGGCGGGGGCGTTCGACACTTCACGTGGCCTCAACGTGCACATAGCCTGACACAAGCCACTAAGTGGCGGTGACTGAGACTATCAATGCTTCGTTTCATCACAGCCGCCTATTTATTCAGAGGTGCCTGCCTGATTTGCGGGATCTCAGCAGCGTCGGCTCATTGCTCTGACCTCTGAACCCAAACCCAGCCACCTCTCAAATACTCCCAGTTGTGTTTTCATTCCCCAGCCTTGTGGTTCTATAGACCAAGACAGAATCATCGAAACATCCCCAAACGAAATATTCGCAGAGTTAAAAATGAGAGAACTCACCGTACGAATGAGGAATTTAAATGAACGAAGTAAGAAGATGATTCAAACATCACTCCTTTTTTTGATGGAATCGGTGCTGTGGTGATGCGCTTGACTTGTGTTATAAGCGGTATGTTTCCATCGGGGTTAGCTGATGTGCAGTTTCCCACCGCCGCTGTCTCCTCCCGGCAGCCGTGAACTGGGGCTCGTCGGTCCAGGCCAGATCCTACAACATGGCGCTGTCTTACACGGTGGGCCTCAACCAGGTGGAGGAACACATCAAGAACTACCGGTACGCTGTTCGGGGGGTGTTCGTGCTGGGGTTGGGTTAGAACAGCCGTGGTGGGAAACACTGAGCGTCCAAATCACCATCGTCTTATCTTCTCTTATCATCTATAGATTCATATAGAGCCATCATCCTCATCATCAGTCCCTTAACCATGCGGGTCATGGTGGAGCCATCAATTACTTTGGCAATCGACCCTCTCCTCGTCTCGTGGTCTCTCGCGAACTGCACAACGTCTGCCTTTGATCTCAAGACAACAACAACAACAGCAAAAATAATGCCGCTTGGGAAATAATTTCTGCGGCCAAATCAACCCGCACCGGCCAACGTGGTGCAGTACGGTGGAATCATCCCCCGCAACCCCCTTGCATTGCGAAGGGACAACCCTTGATGCCACGTGCGTGTCGCCACCTACCAGGCCTGAAGCCACCGCACGCCACTGGGCCTCTACGCCTAACCAGCAGCAGCAGCAACAGCAGCAGATAGAGACTGGCTGACGCACGATTCTCTGCCCTTGCCGCAGGCCGCAGTGTCTGGTGCTGACCGGGCCCCCCAACTCGCGGCCGGCCCTCGTGGACTTCGTCGGGACCTTCACGAAGAAGCACAGCCTCATGCTGTGCGGGAACGTGGTGTCGGTGAGCGCGCGCGGAGCCGTCAGCTGTGCGAGCATTTAAATAAGCAATCGAGCAACTGCGCAGACAAAGGCAGGTATTATAGGCTGCTTTGCAGGGCTACCGTGGCGGCCAGCGGAGGGCAGTAGCAGCGAAATAAATCGCTAGAGAGCGGTGTCATTGCAAGGCCCCGCGGGTCACTGGCGACCCATGGTGGCCTTTGCTGCGACCCCCTGAGAATGCACAAATGTCATCTTCTTGGTTCTTTTGGTAAAGTCACGTAGAAGGGAAATAATAAAATAATAAAAATAAAACTTAATCAAACGCTGTCTTCTCGACAGACCTGTTCTTCACCTGAGGACGGCTGCTTGCGTTGTGGCCAAAACGTCGTGACAATTATATTATTATGTTTTATTTTTATTATTTTATTATTTCCCTTCTACGTGACTTTACCGAAAGAACCAAGAAGATGAATCCCTGCAGTCACGAAAGCTTTAAATCGAAATGCACAAATGGTGAAAACAGCCCCCCTGCCATTATCGAGCTGCTGCTGTCAAACCCCCAATGGTTTCAAATTGACGTGGCAGCCCTTGCACACTGACGATGTTTGATCGGCGAAAGTGACCCTCTGAAAATGAGTGAAGAACGCCGCGTTATGGAGTACAGCACTGAACTGTGTGGGCAACGTGTGCAGTACTATCTAAGGTGCCACGGTGGCTAGGAGATGTTAACCACCTCGCCTGATATACAGGAGGTCGTGGGTTCGATCCCGATCCAGATCCCTTGACGCTTGTTGTATATTTGGAGTTTGCGTCTCTCTCTCTCTCTCTCCTGGTGGTCACGTGGATTTTTATCCGGATCCTACGGTTTTTCCCTCCGCATTTAGAATCAACATCACACGTTCAGAGTATTTGGCTGCTATAAATGTCCACGTGGTAAGCAACTTCGTTGAGCCGTCATTTGTGGCCAGGTCGCGTCTGAGAAAGAACTACATAGCTCGGTGGGCCTTAGCTGGTAAAGTAAAAATAATAAAAATTGTTATATATTCTCCCGCCTTCGCGAAACTACACCGACCAGCACGGTGAAGCACGGTAAAATAAAACCCCATGAGCCCCCTGGTGGTGTGGGGGAGGCCCTCATCCAGCAGTGGAGTGACAAAAAGGCCCCCCCCCCCCCCCCCCGTGTGCCGCGTGCACACGTACAGCTCCCGAGGTGACTCGGCAGCGGGAGAGCGAGTGGATCAGTAGCACGGCCCGGATCCACGTCCCCACACTCCGCTACAAAGACAAAGATCCCCTGTGTAGCCTTAACAGACTGTCGGGCCAAGTGCTGTTAGCGAGTAGCACCTATCAAGGCCGGAACGGCACACGAGGGGGGTGGGTGACCAGCACCACGCCCGGCCGCCTTCGTCTCCCCAGTGGTGACGTTTTACACATCGCACCAGGTACTCATTTGAGGCTGAGTGGGCCTCGGCAAGACCCAGGACCGGTTCAGATAATCGTCACCGGTGTTGGTGGCCGCGAGCAGTAATCGAACTCGGGGGGGTCGGCCCGGTTCGTAGCGAACCGCGCCTCCGATCGGCATGGTCGGCTGTGTACGGTGCGAAGAGAAGCTCGACGCACGCACGTACATAACCGCTCGACACACGCACGTACATAACCGCTCGACACACGCACGTACATAACCCCGCTGCTCCGCCGCTGACCCCCACAGAGCCCCGGCGGCCTAAAGCAGAAGGAGGCGAGCGTGGAGGGCCAGGTGCGGTGGATGGCCAAGCGCAAGATGCACGCCTTCTACCACACCGTGGCCGCCAGCAACCTGCGCACCGGCACCCAGATGATGCTGCAGGTACGAGCGACTGCACCCCACCGGGCGGGCGCTCTAAACCCCGAGGGCTCACTTCATCGTTGTCCGTGATCTGTCCACTGCCGGACGAAGGCGTCTCCCCCGCAAGCCGTCGACGTCTCCCACGGTGGCGCGACGCAACGGTCCATCGAGTTTCCTGCGCCGATTTTGTCGATCCCCCCTCCGTACCGCATCGCGCTGCGCTTTCAGGTGCGCTTCTGTGGCTGTCTGGAACGCTCTTCCTTCCGATATTAGGGAGCCACTGGGATCTATTTACTTTTAAATCATCATCGAGATTGAAAACTTTTTGTGTTTAGTTTGTTGTCCTTCCCCTGCACCTCCGATTAGCACGGTTGGCTACGTATGGTGCTCCACACAAAAAGCAGTTCTCAATAAATGAGTTTTCAATATAGATGATTTAAGAGTGCATAGCGCCAGTGGTTTCCTAATATCGAACGGAAGAGCGTTCCAGACGGCCGCAGAAGCACGCCATGCAGTGACCGTCTTTGTTCGATGGCTAGCCAAAGGCTGCTGCGAGGATGTCCGGAGTTTGGGTGATGATTTATGCTCCTTGATGAAATCAGCAAGTTGCTGTGGTTCATTTGTGGCGAGCAGTTTGTGTGTGACGAGTGCGACCTTATGTAATGTGTTCGTTCGGAAAGCCAGAAGCCTCTCGCGTCTCGCTTGCGTTCTCACTTCTAGTGGCTATGATACCAAGATGGGGGGAGTGCGGGGAAGAGTGGCGATGATGATGATGTCTTACAAAGTCATGGATTTCGTAGACGTCAAAATGTTGGCGATTGTGACGGAATCTCGCTCAATTTGAGACCAGGCCAAAGGTGTTGCAGTGAGATGGTCGGCGGAGTTCGACTTCTGTAGTTTGCAGGGGGCAGAGGTTCGCTTTGTCCCTCATCATTAGGAATCGCAGGTGCAACAAGGAAATTAATTTCTAATCTTATTTGTAGACTACTAAAAATAAATTAATAAATGTGTCCAGTTTGGGTGGGCCGTTGCCCCCTCCCCCGTGCCCCCCCCCCCCCCCCCCCCCACAAACTCCGCACCATGAGTGAAATATCCTCGTGGCTGGCGCGGCAGGCCGCCGGACTTGGAAAGTTCAAGCCGGACGTCCTGGTGATGGGCTTCAAGAAGAACTGGAGCTCCAAGCACCCTCAGCAGATGGAGGATTACATCAACATAGTCCAGTAGGTGCCGCGGACACGCAACGCCCCGTGCGCGTTTGTCACCGCTCGGAGAGAGGGGATCGGGTCCACGCTTTCCCGTCAACGCGAGCCTCACCACCCACAGCGGCTCTTCCCCCCCCCCCTGTCCATCCCCTCTCCCTGTGTTCCGCAGTGACGCCTTCGACTTAAACTTCGGGGTTTGCATCCTGAGGGTGAAGGAGGGACTGGACGTGTCCCAATCCGCGCAGGCGCGAGGTGAGACCCACTAAAGCCTCTTGTCGACGGCTCCACGTTCTCCCTTCCTGCCTCTCCTTCTCGACGCACCCCAGCGGTCTGCCCCCCCGCCGCGACGGTGCAACTCGGCCACCCCCCCCCCCTCCACTGCGTGCGCGTGTCCTGCCGGCATTGAGGGCCGGCGTAAAGTTGACGCCCCCAGCGCCTTTCAAGGTGCTTAGCGCCGACTCCTCGGCCTGTTTGGGTGGGGAGAACCTCTGCGGCTCTTGCCAAGCCCGTGTTTGTGCTCGCCGACTCGTTTTTCACGGTTAGAGCCACAACGTACAGCTGTGGCCCTAACCTTGTCCGTTGACATTTAAGGGCAGAGTTAGAGATATCATAACACCTTCGGTTCCACCCACTCCCCCCCCCCTGGTGAATCGGGCAACCGGGACTCTTCTGCAGAAGCCATTCGGAGGGATGGAGGGATTCTTTGTCCTCTGTGCGTGCGTGCAGTCAACCCGGCGTTTAACGGGACGGAAAACGGACACTCGCACACCAACGGGGACGGCAGCGGCGCAGGTGGCGTGGCTCGCACTCACGGGACTCACGGCCCCCCAGAAGGCACCGTCGTCGTTGTGGTCGCACGCTCTTCAGTCAATGCACACGCTGCGCTCGGTACTTCAGCCGTGCTTCGCCGGCCAGTGCACGGCTCGGGGAAGAGGGCGCCTCGGGACCGCTTGAGATGTCGCTCGACGCTCATGTGGCCGAAAAGAGAAAAAAAAGTAGCCGTATTTGTTCAGAAATAATAATAATAATTCGGCAATAACGATCGTGATTGTTGCCGATGATGTTGATGACGATGCTTTTATATTTGGATTTATACAACCTCCAGGAAGAAGCAATGAATTGTCAAAATTCACGGTCAAGATTGATTCGATGTTATTTATAATTTCGCATCGCAGTGGAGGGGTGACATGGACCCCATTGGATACAGCATATACACATCTAAAAACACGTGCAACTATAACCATGTTTCATGAGCTTCAGAATCGATATTAGTGAATCAATGCATCATTTTACGAAAAACATAACGATGATGATCATGACGATGTTTGGGTGTCGTAGGAATTCACATTGCAATTAATGCACAGCGAGTGAGGCTCATTAGAACTGTGGTGTCCACATTAGAACTGTGGCGTCCACAGTTCTAATCAACTTTCGATCCCTTTCCACAAATGTCACCTTATCGCCGCTCAGCAATAACTTGCGGAGACCTTCATCCAGCAGTGAATTGATCATGGCCGATCACAATCAGGATGATGAGCGCTCACCCGGTCGTGAACCCAACCACGAGCTCTGAACAGCAAGGCACCGAGATCTCGCGACCAAATCGGGGCAGCCGGGTGATCCACCATCAACGTGAGCAAGATGATGGGTGCTGCAGTGGCTAGGAGATGTTAACTACCTCGCCTGGTGTACAGGAGATCGTGGGTTCGATTCCGATCCTGAAGCCTGTTGTATATTTGGAGTTTGCGTGTCTATCTCTCCGTGGTCGCGTGGATTTTTCTCTGGGTCCTCCGGTTTCTTTTTCCTCCACGTGTATAAACGGGCGTTTGAGAGTATCTGGCTGCCTTAAATTTCCACGCGATAAGCCACTTTGGCGAGCTATCATTTGTGGCCAGGTCGCTTCTGAAAAAAAGAGCTACATAGCTCAGTGGGCATTACCTGGTGATGTAAAAAAAGAATTTCAACCGAGAAAAGTTTAACCCTCTTTGCAGTCTGCACGCCGCCCCCCATTAACGCCTCCCGTCGCTCTGTCCATGGGAACAGCCGACCCAGAGGCCGCAATCACAGACGCCCAAACGCCCAGCAGCTTCCAGGGCTCCCAGGGGAAGAAGTACGTCGACATCTACTGGCTCTTCGACGACGGAGGTACCGGCGCAGCGCGATCCGCAGCATCCCCGCGAGAGAGACGCGTGGAGGGGGGAGGCTGATGTGAACCAAATGCAAGCGGCGACACAAATGATGTTTCACCGAGATAGCTTCATCAAGCTCGTTTCACCAATACGAAACGTCGTACTCAGATTGTAAATGGTGTGGCTTTGCTCTCCGACACACCGGTGTGCTGTACTAGTAACGAACTGGCACAATCTGTTTACGTGACAAACCTTACTAATTGGCTGTGTCGGGTGGTGGCGGGTTTAACGACACATTTATATATTTACCTGATCTAACCCCAAAAAAACCCTGTATTATGGATCTATAGAGCTGTGTTTAGCGGGATGTCCTTCTGCCAGCAGTTGCAAAGGCTGCGCCTTCACCCAATAAAGTCGGTGAACTGATCGGTGCTGGATCACCCTGCAACAACGATTGCCGGTGGCATAGGTGGCGCCGGACAGTTTGACCGTGTGCTCTGCTCGACGGGCTGCAGGACTGTCCCTCCTCATCCCGTACCTGCTGACGAGGAAGAAGAGGTGGCGGAACTGCAAGCTGCGGGTCTTCATCGGAGGCCAGATCAACCGCGTGGAGGAGGAGCGCCGCGTGTGGGTTCCCGGCGGCCGCACCACGACCGGACCCTCAATTTCCTTCGCTCGGTTTGACCTCGAGTGGGAGTCTCTTACGTCGCGCAAGCTCGAGCACCGGTCCTTGCCTGCTCCTTCCGCTGGGCTATGTGGAGACGCTGACCAAATCCACCGGAATGTATCCAACCTCGCCAATCCTCACAGGGCGGGAGGCGAACGCTGCTGTGGTCGGGTCACGGTGCATGCGGCAGAGGTGGCGTGGGCCGCCGGGCGGCTACGGGGGATATCGGCAGATTTGGAGCGCATGAAAAAAATCCCAATTTGCTGCGCTGACTTTCGATGCTCTGACACCTGTGCTCCCCGCCTTGGCCAACCGCACTGAGCAGTGTGGTGAAGTATGGTCAAACAACCACCGCCCCCCCCCCCGCCCCATGACGCTACAGTATGCAAAGGCCTTTATCCAATAGTTTAGTTTTTTGTGTTATGTCCCACACTTCCGATTAGTACTGGTGGTTATGCACGGTACGAAAGAAGTTCAACATACAACAAAAATATATAAAAAATGGGCAATTTTTCTCAACCATAATTACAGTATTTTGAGCTAGTGATGCTCATTTTCTCTGTGTTGTTGGTGCGTCTCTCCCCATGTCTCTCTCTCTCTGTGCCCGCGTGTCCCTGTTGTAGCATGGTCCAACTGCTGAACCAGTTCCGGCTCAACTTCCACGAGGTGAACGTCCTTCTCGACATCAACCAGCGACCCCGGCCAGAACAGTGAGCAGCGCCCAGCGATCGCAGATGCATTCACCACAAAGAGAAAGATCCCCCGATGTAGCCTTTACAGACGCGTTAGCGAGCACCTATAAAGGCCGGCATGGCACACGAGGGGGTGGGTGATCAGCACCACGCCCGGCCGCTTTTGTCTCCCCAGTGGCGATGTTTACACACCGCACCAGGTACTCATTTGTGAGACTGAGTCGACCTAGGGGAAGCCCAGGACCGGTTCAGATAATCATCGCTGGCGTTGGTGGCTGTGAGCGGGAATCAAACACGGCTCGCTGTGTCCGTAGCGCAGTACACTAACCACGACACTACCGCTCCCCACACACACCTCCGATTGAGCACGGTTGGCTATGTACGGTACGAAAGAAGTTCAACATACATACACGCAAACAGCATGTTGCCAGATCACACAAAGGGAAAAACTGTGAGACCCCCCAATGAGCAAAACGCTCGAGATATTGACAACATCGGCACGTATATTGTTCAAAATCTACATTGACAGACTGGGTATATCAGTATAAAATAATTATAATTATTTGGCCAATGCAGTGATGTCGCGAAGGGGGCCTCCTGTCCAATCCCCCCACCGCCCCCCCCCCCGCCTCTTCATAGTGCATCACCTGGGCCCATCTGGCCCATGGGCCCAGGTGCAGTTGCACCGCCTGCACACTCGATGGCTGTGCCACCGAGGCAATCGGTCACCCAAAAATGTTGGAACTATCCAGATGGGTCGAAAAAACTATGAAGGTCGTCGTTCTAACCGTACACCCTCACTTTTGCTTTTTAAGTTGACCGTTACGTTTTCTTTCCCTGAATTTCACTTCGGTATTTGTATGGTGATGATGATGGTGACTACTGATGACAAATGACGATAAAGACTTACTCATGATGACTGATGATCGGATGAATGAACGGATGACGACGATGACACTCGTGCCGCACAGTCAGAAACGCTTCGAGGACACCGTAGCCCCGTATCGGCTCAACGATGGCTTCCTGGATGAGCTGGCCTTGGAGGAGATGAGGAAGAACTGCCCCTGGAAGATTTCTGACGAGGAGATCCAGCGACACCGCACCAAGGTCCGCTCGGCATCCTCCATCCATGACCTCTGACCCCGAGAGTAAATCCCCTAATCCCGAATCCCTCATCTCCAGCACGTTGGCAATGTTGGTTGCGAACTTGACTCCCAATAGGAAGGTAAGGAGGTCAAATCCTGGCTGGAGGTCAACTCGGCCTATCATCCTGTCATCTCTCCGTGATCAATAAAATATTACTGTTTTTTTTAGCTATAACTCATCCACCAATCATTTTCCATTAACGTTGAACACTTACCGCTCTGATCTGCCATGAACCCTCGAGAACGAGCCGGCTGGAGCAGGGCTTTGTTTAGGCCGGGTCTCTCCGGCTCAGCAATCCAAGAAAATATTTCTGCGCCCAGCACACTGCATCCAGTATATCCCTCGCTACGGCCGTGGCAACTACTACTACTCGTCACGTGCCGACTCCAGTCTACCAGCAAACATTTACTACATTACCCAAGAATGTCAGTTAAACGCCCGTGACGTCACTCCCCGTCGACCCCCCCCCCCTCATTAATAATCGTGAATAGGTGGGCCCCCCCCTCATTAATAATCATGTATGGGTGACGTCACTCCGCATGGATCCCCCCCCCCCGTCATTAATATTCATGTACGGGTAACGTCACTCCACATGGGGGGCGAGGCGCCTCCCCCCCCGCCCCCCTCCTCAGCGTCAACTTACAACCCTCACGACAAAGGCAGAACCCTCACGTCACGTGATCTCCGTAACGCTGTTGAGACATCAAAGTAAAAAGGACGTCATGATGAACAGTTAATTATAACCTTAAAATTAAATAAGTCTGTGTCACCGCGGCCTTACAAAATGCACACGAATGGATGCAATGCATAGGACGTCGCGGTCTGCTTTTAGCTTGAATGTTTCAGATTTACTGCAATACACCCGTCCTCGGAAGGGCTATAGGCTCGTGAACAATATTCAGTGAGAAATTAAGCTCCGAGTGGAAGAAGCAGAAGTAAAAAAACAAGAAAACCCCCAAAAAATTCCGTGATCACATCAGTGAACTGATTTACGAATAACTTCCTTGTGTGTGTGGGGGTCGTAGCAGCATCCAGGGTTTTCGATGGTTTGAACTTAAATCACAGTCCTGGGGCCAGGCATCATCAGTGTGTTGGTGTGTGTGTGCACGTGTAGCGGTTAGCGCGCTGCACTACAAACCTGGCTACCTGAGTTCGTTTACCGCCCACGGCCAACACCAATGACCTGAACAGGTCCTGGGCCTCACCTAGGTCGACTCGGCCTCAAATGAGTACCTGGTGCGGTATGTAAACGTCACCACTAGGGAGACAAATGCGGTCGGGCGTGGTGCTGGCCACCCACCCAGGTGCTTGCGTGACAGCACTTGCCCCAACAGGCTGTTGAGGCTATCCGAGGGGGGGGGATCTTTGTCTTTGCACGCGTGTGTGTGTTTGTTGACAGACGTCTCGCCAGATCCGGCTCAATGAGATTCTGCTGGATTACTCCCGGGACTCTGCGCTCGTCGTCGTGTGAGTGGCCACCACGATGTCTGGGTCTCTCTCTCTCTCTCTCCGCACCCCCCCCCCCCACACCTCAACCCCACTTGACCACTCAGTAGGGAGCCATAAACTCACGGCAGGTCGCTTTCCTATGCCATGGGACATATTTTTTTTTTGGAGATGGAGAAACGCGCGCGGCCTCTTGACCCAGCTGAGAGAAGCGATTGTGGGGCATCCTCGCCACGATGAAGAAATCAGTTTCATTTCAGTTTCATTTATTAGGTGTAGCCCTGTGAGCCATTCGGCTCTTGAATCGGGTGCAACCGCAACAAACAAAAACATGAACAAGAAAACATCTTAAGTGACTATGCGCAAACAGAAAAATCACGTGCCGAGGTGGAACGGGCGCGTGTCACAACAACCGCCATTCGCCACTAAGTGGCGGTGACGTCACCACGACGCTTGTGCCAGGCTATGTGCACGTTGAGGCCACGTGAAGTGTCACAAAGCACCTTGGGAGAGGGCCCACTGGTCGCACCTAATACGGATTACGACTGTGAAAGCGGCAGGCGGCAGAGCAAGAATATAAGACGAATGTCGCAACCAGTCCTGGGGGCCCTCCCCTAGGTAGACTCGACCTTGAAACGACGACCTGGTGCCTGGCGCGGTGTGCACTCTCCTGGGTGGCCCAGATGTCTTGTGATCCCCGTTTAATCCTCATTAATTTAACAAAAATTTGCACACCGATTTGGTGCGAAAACAGAAATTAGTTAAGCAAAGGGAAAAAAATGTTCCGGCTTCATTAATTAATAGATGCATGCGCTTAGATAAGTTTGTTTTACTGATATACATTTACACGTGATAAGCCAATTCGTTGGGCTTAACATGTAGCAAAGTCCCTTCTGAAAAATAAGCTAATAGCTCAGTGGGCCTTATCTGGTTAGATAAAAAAAGTTTCTTTTTCAAATGTTACTTTTCAGCGATTTGCTTACCTAACCGATACTTTGCACTCCTATCGCGTTGTTGTACTGTTTGTTGTTCTAACGTTCTGACCCCGTGCCCCCACTGGACATCTGTGAAAAAGAACTTCATAGCTCATCGAATTTCTCCTCCAGTACAAATGTTCTGATTCTGATTTTGGGGGGTTGGGGGGGCTCACGTCTGGACCACCCTGCAACACGCTTGCCGCAGACAATCTGTTACCAAGGCTCATATATACAGAGGTGGGGGGGGAGTTTTGTCCGTGTCTTTTGCCGGGGCCCACATCTGGACCACTCTGTAACAAATTGATCACGGGCAACCTGTTTTTGAAGCCTTCTGTAAAACAGGGAGAAAGTTTCGTCCGTGTCTTTGGCCGGGGGAGCTCGCATCTTCACCTCCCTGTAAAGCGATTGGGTGGGGGGCTTATTTTTCCTTGTCGTTTGTGTCTCTCTTGCGCTGTGAGCAGCAGCATGCCAGTGGGGCGCAAGGATTCGTGTCCCAGCGCGCTCTACATGGCGTGGCTCGACGCTCTCTCCCAGGACCTGCGAGCGCCCGTGCTGCTCGTGCGCGGCAACCAATCAAACGTGCTGACATTCTACTGCCAGTGAGGGCCCAACGTGCTGACATTCTACTGCCAGTGAGGGCCCGACAACCAATCCAACGTGCTGACATTCTACTGCCAGTGAGGGCCCAACAACCAACCCAACGTACTGACATTCTACTGCCACTGAGGGCCCAACAACCAACCCAACGTACTGACATTCTACTGCCACTGAGGGCCCAACAACCAACCCAACGTACTGACATTCTACTGCCACTGAGGGCCCAACAACCAACTCAACGTGATGACATTCTACTGCCAGTGAGGGCCCAACAACCAACTCAACGTACTGACATTCTACTGCCACTGAGGGCCCAACAACCAACCCAACGTACTGACATTCTACTGCCACTGAGGGCCCAACAACCAACCCAAAGTACTGACATTCTACTGCCACTGAGGGCCCAACAACCAACCCAACGCGCTGACATTCTACTGCCAGTGAGGGCCCAACAACCAACTGAACGTGATGACATTCTACTGCCAGTGAGGGCCCAACAACCAACCCAACGTACTGACATTCTACTGCCAGTGAGGGCCCCACAACCAACCCAACGTGCTGACATTCTACTGCCAGTGAGGGCCCAACAACCAACTCAACGTGATGACATTCTACTGCCAGTGAGGGCCCAACAACCAACCCAACGTGCTGACATTCTACTGCCAGTGAGGGCCCGGCAACCAACCCAACGTGCTGACATTCTACTGCCAGTGAGGGCCCAAAAACCAACTCAACGCACTGACATTCTACTGCCAGTGAGGGCCCAACAACCAACCCAACGTACTGACATTCTACTGCCACTGAGGGCCCAACAACCAACCCAACGTACTGACATTCTACTGCCACTGAGGGCCCAACAACCAACCCAACGTACTGACATTCTACTGCCACTGAGGGCCCAACAACCAACTCAACGTGATGACATTCTACTGCCAGTGAGGGCCCAACAACCAACTCAACGTACTGACATTCTACTGCCACTGAGGGCCCAACAACCAACCCAACGTACTGACATTCTACTGCCACTGAGGGCCCAACAACCAACCCAACGTACTGACATTCTACTGCCACTGAGGGCCCAACAACCAACCCAACGCGCTGACATTCTACTGCCAGTGAGGGCCCAACAACCAACTGAACGTGATGACATTCTACTGCCAGTGAGGGCCCAACAACCAACCCAACGTGCTGACATTCTACTGCCAGCGAGGGCCCAACAACCAACCCAACGTACTGACATTCTACTGCCAGTGAGGGCCCCACAACCAACCCAACGTGCTGACATTCTACTGCCAGTGAGGGCCCAACAACCAACCCAACGTGCTGACATTCTACTGCCACTGAGGGCCCAACAACCAACTCAACGTGATGACATTCTACTGCCAGTGAGGGCCCAACAACCAACTCAACGTACTGACATTCTACTGCCACTGAGGGCCCAACAACCAACCCAACGTACTGACATTCTACTGCCACTGAGGGCCCAACAACCAACCCAACGTACTGACATTCTACTGCCACTGAGGGCCCAACAACCAACCCAACGCGCTGACATTCTACTGCCAGTGAGGGCCCAACAACCAACTGAACGTGATGACATTCTACTGCCAGTGAGGGCCCAACAACCAACCCAACGTACTGACATTCTACTGCCAGTGAGGGCCCCACAACCAACCCAACGTGCTGACATTCTACTGCCAGTGAGGGCCCAACAACCAACTCAACGTGCTGACATTCTACTGCCAGTGAGGGCCCAACAACCAACCCAACGTGCTGACATTCTACTGCCAGTGAGGGCCCGGCAACCAACCCAACGTGCTGACATTCTACTGCCAGTGAGGGCCCAAAAACCAACTCAACGCACTGACATTCTACTGCCAGTGAGGGCCCAACAACCAACCCAACGTGCTGACATTCTACTGCCAGCGAGGGCCCAACAACCAACCCAACGTGCTGACATTTTACTGCCAGTGAGGGCCCCACAACCAACCCAACGTGATGACATTCTACTGCCAGTGAGGGCCCCACAACCAACCCAACGTGATGACATTCTACTGCCAGTGAGGGCCCAACAACCAACTCAACGTGCTGACATTCTACTGCCAGTGAGGGCCCAACAACCAACTCAACGTGATGACATTCTACTGCCAGTGAGGGCCCGGCAACCAACCCAACGTGCTGACATTCTACTGCCAGTGAGGACCCCACAACCAACCCAACGCGCTGACATTCTACTGCCAGTGAGGGACCGCTGGAGTATGAATTATCGATAGAGGGGCGACGGGAATCGGATATAGGAATGCAAATTATCCTGCGTGCACACGCACGTACTTTAGCATGGTTGGCTGCGATCGGTGCGAAATAAGTTCAGCATACATACTCACAAAATTTAGTTACGTAAAAATAACTGACGTCAAAATAACCATTGCCTTTTTGAATGAGCTCACACAGAATCGAGGCTATGAATGACAGAATAATCGAGGGGTTTAATCATCAAGCAAATCATTGATCGAGTAAATCCAAATTGGCGAAGATCGCGTTACGTGAACTGCCGACCTTTTGTGGTTGGCCGATATCTGCATGATCGGCGATTCATCCCGCACCCCAAAAAAATAACTCAAATCAGCAGCAGCCCCGACCGCAATTGGGAGTTTATTCCAGCGTGAAGTATGGATAAACGATCTGCACCAGTGCAGGAAAGCTCTTGTCGAGCAGTAGAGTTGCACAGATGGTGTGTGGGCACAACGCATTGTGGTATGAACCTGGCTTACCTGAGTTTGATATCTGGTCTAACATCAGCGGCGAGAGATATCTGAACCAATCCTAGATGCACCTCCCTCCTCCTTCTTTGCCAACCTGCACTGACCATTGTGGTGAAGTATGGTAAATAAAACCACGTGCGTGACAGGATTGGGAGGCCTTCATCCATCAGCAGATTAACAAACGATTGTAAATTATAGCTGTGTATTTTCCGGTTGTGCCTCGCGTCGTCCAGCACAATGTTCCATTGCACGCGCTGGGAGCCTCTTCAACATCAGAATTTTTTTTAAATATTATGGGTAGTTAATATTCTGGATTCCAAAATTAAGTAGTTATTGTTTTCCCCATCACAGCAGTGTCTTTCAGAGCAGTGGGATTTTTCAGTACAGCGCCAATGCCAATCCAGTCCTGCCGAGATGACCACACGTGTATCGTCGTCGCAAGAAGGTCCCCCACATCTCGTCGCACGCACCACCACACGGGGGCTTTGTTCACGGAGAGCTTTAAAATGATGGCGCAGACAAAGAGAGACATTTAAAGGTGTATGCTTAGTTTGTTTTAGGCTTCAACTCTGCGTAGAAAATATAAAACAGATGGGCTAGCGGAACACGTGTCTTGGGGAAATGTGCCAATGCAAGCTGTTGGAAAAACACGCTGCACCGTTTAGCAAGGCACAGCGTTGCTTTTAGATTGCCAGTACTGGTAGGTTTATGCTTTACAGCATTGAAGGCAAGCGCAGATGGACAAAATCCCCCCCCCCCCACACAACTCGACAAGTCAACTTTGGTGCCAACGTTGGCATGAGGTTGGAACCACTGAGCCAATGTTGGCCCAACGTAATTTCCAAATTTGAAAAAGCCAGCCAAGATCCCCGCACGAGACATCAGTTGTATTCAATAAATCACGGCACTGAATTAATGTGGGGTTGGTTCATACACAACGGAACGGTTCAACGTTTCGAGAACAAGTTACTTTATATGACTTCACCAAGCTTAACGTCACATGATTTATGCAAAAAAATTGTAATGGAGGGGGGGGGGGATGTGTTTTGCCTCGTTGAAATGTTTTAGAATTACGTAAAAGTTTGTCATGTTACCGTTGCTTTAAAGGACCACCCCATTGCAAACCCGCTGTGTCCACATACAAGCGAGTGATCCACCTGCCCTTATTTTGTGCGTCGTTGTTTTCTCGGCAGAATAAAATGTGATGAAAACCGCTGCATCATGTTGCTTGTGAGAAATGCATAAAAAAACACGAAAAATAAAACGCAGCGAAGCTGGAACGTGTCTGGGTGATCTTGCCTCGTGTGTATGTTGCACTTATTTCGGGATGATAAGAGCCAACCGCGCTAAAAGCTGCAGAGGGGGAAGGACAAACGAAGCACAAAACGCAGTTCTAAATAAATTTTCAATCTAGGCGATTTAAAAGTGCATAGATCCAGTGGCTTCCTAATATCGAAAGAGCGTTCCAGACGGCCGCAGAAGGGCATGCTGAAAGTGCGCGATGCAGTGACCGTCTTTGTTCAAAAGGTTAGCCAAAAGCCGCTGCGAGGATGACCAGATTTTGCCCGATGGGTTTATGCTTTGTGAGTTGAAACCTGGAGAGACACGTGTGGTTAGTGCGAGTGCTACAACCTCTGCGATGAACGACATTATTCCCAGGTTCATCTTCACAGCCGTGATCTATCCACTGCTTAACGATCATCATCATCTCTCATGTCTCACGATGGAAAAAAAACAATCTGTTCAGCTCCTGCACGTAGGACGTTGTCTAAGACCACCTCTTCCAGTAATTGTGCTGCTAAAACCAACGGAAGCGAGATGTCGACTACTTCGCCTGGTATACAGGTCGTCGGTTCAATCCCGATGCCTGTTGTATATTTGGAGTTTGCTTGTTTCTCTCCCCGTGGTCGCATGGATTGATAACCGGATCCTTTGGTTTTTCCCTCCACATTTATAATCATGCGTTTAAATGTACATATGCTCCACCACTTCGTTGAGCTATTGTGTTTCCAGGTCGCTTCTGAAAAAGAGCTATATAGCTCAGTACGCCTTGCCTGGTAAAACACATTCCTGCGGAGGGAGCTGGTAGGAACGTCGGGTTGCTCGGTCAATGGCCAGGGTCAACGGCGGCGTGGTGTATTCCACAAATATGGCCGACTGAGGGCGGGCACAAGCCGGCGTGAGTAGGTTAAACGTTGAGTTTTATAAGGGCACCACGGGGTGGCCAGCCCCTCCCCACCCAGCCCCACCCCTCCCACCCCCCACCCAGCCCCACCCTCCCCACCCAGCCCCTTCCTCCCCACCCAGCCCCACCCCTCCCATTTTTGGATGCACGACGGACGGACACAATAATCCCGTGGGCAGGTGTAACCAGGAGGTTCCTACCAGTATAAGTCAATAACTTGACTGTGTATGATCTCTAATCCACGTGTACCCCCCCCCCCCCTTCCTGTGGCTCAGGAGTAAACTCGAGGCACCTCGCCATGCTTGTCGGCGCACTCGTCCGCCATTCCCAGGCATGGACAAGTGCATCAATCAAAATCGATCCTTGGGACTCCCGATACGCGTATCGAATGGTCCGTGTGAACATTGATTTGTACACGTTGCGAACGGCCCAGGTAAAGCCTGCAGCAGCCAACGAGAAGCACACGAACGTTCGTCCCGATGGCAAAACAAAATAATCTGCGAATCGAATCGAGGAAGGCAGACCGTCACACTCGCCGACACCGACGAGATTATTGTTCCCATTCCATGGACATTCGGTTGAGCCGTAACCATCGTGCCATGGAATAAATTGACAATTCAAGATTCGGTGAGCAATGTAAAGAAAGAACAGTCTCACACACCATTTTACATTCCCTGCCAAGGATAACCCATGTCAAACTGAAGCTTTTAATTCTTGAGAGATGGATTAACACCGAATTAAGTGGGAAAAAACCGAAGCTAATGTAATTTGTGTGTGTGTGCGTGCATTCATTGGCGACGGGACTGGTGAGACCATAAACTCACGACACTTGAGAGGCCGGTTTCAATCCACGTGCAAGCTGCCCGACTTTGACCCCAGAGCCTCGGCAATGCTGGCTCGGTAATCCGAGGGCAGAATTAAATCAGTGGCACAACAACAAAACACCCCCCCCCCCCCCCCACCATGTAACATACATGGGTCTGTTGAGGCAAGTGCTGTTAACGATGACCTTAGTGACCCTACACGGCGCCTAAACGGCACACGGCATAAACCACGAACAGAGCCGCCACGGTCTCTCCAGTCGTCTTCGCACCTGTGCCAACCTATGAGGATGCTCAAGTTCACATCGGAAATATAACCGACTTAAGCTTAACACGCAGGCTTTCGCGACCAATATCATCCATAGTACAGGTGTGGTTAGATCACGAAAATGTTGTTAAACTCACCACCACCAGACACAACCAACTAGTAAGGTTTGTCACGTAAACAGAACGTGTCAATTCGTCACTAGTACAGCATCACCGGTGTGTTGGAGAGCCAAGCCAAAACATTTACAGAGTACGACGTTTCGCCAGTAATTACAACTAGCTTCATCAGGCGATGGCCAGATTTGTGGAGAAGTCCTCCCGTTTCCTCCAAACCCAAAACACCTGTTGTATGGATGAATTGAGCGAGCATCATAATGCAGTCCCGTCGCCAAGGACAATGACCTCTCTTGCATCGGGAGTCAGTAATCCCTTGGTCATCTTACGGTGGTGGTAGCGTTTCATTCCTGTTGAGCTCCCTTGTGACGAGCAAGGGCTCCGTTTGAGCGACACCTTTCCGCATGGATTACATGCACAGTGGGGTGAGGGTAACTCCTGAGATTAAGATGCCACTGGTCGACACTGTAACCACTTTTAACCTGCGTCTCCTTTAGCTATGGCCGGGAATTGAACCCCGAGTAGCTGGGTTTGAAGGAGTGTGCACAACACTGAGCCATGCAACAAGCAGTACCGGCTGGCTACGTACGGTGCGAAAGAAGTTAAAACACTCAATTCGCAAACCTAAACAGAGAATTTTCCTAAGTTCATTAATATGTAACAATACGAATTCATTTACGCGAAAACGGTATTTTTGTTGTTGCAGAATTGAAAAAGGATTAGCATAACCTTTTTACCCCCCACACCAAAATTGTATACCTGGAAACATTGTTAAACACCATAAATGCCGTGTTTTTAATGCCGCACTTTTAATTCCCGAGGGAACAAACTAGTCTTGTTTTTGACAACAAAAAAATAGTAGCCTTTACAAAAGCAGTGACATCAAGATGCAATTGAGCAGGTCACTTTGCCGACAGCAGCTCATGCGGCCGCTGGACACGAGATCAACAGGGCAGATAACGAGGTCATTCGGCTCGCAAACGGCCCCCTGGTCGAGAACCGGTACGGCTTGGTCACAGCCACAGTCGGGAAGAGTTCATACCAGAACACAGCCCTGCCCTGCATGTCATGTGACGTTTCTATACGACGTCGTTTAACGGACACACACATCCAATCGCAACAAACATATTCCGTCATCAGCCATGATGTATCCACTGCTGGATTTAGGTCTCCCATCTCTCTCGGTCTTGCGATGCAACGAGCTCACAGTTTTAATTCATGGATGCCCTCTCTGGTACAATAGGCTCTGCCCTTTGGCTGCCACTGCTAAGCACGTCGTGATCTATTATTTTTCTAACTACGTGACTTTACCGAAAGAGCCAAAGAGTATGGATTCCTGCAGTCACGAAAGTGTCAAATCAAGATTGACATTGCCAAGTTTCAACCAGCCGGTTATCATCCGTTGATGCAATGTTCTGCCCAAGTCCACTTACTATTTTAAGTCAACGATGTCTGTAAACAGGTCCATGTTGTGATCGACGTTGCTAGGAACTGCGCAACAAAAAGAGCACGTACGTCTCTGTGTATCGTTGTACACTTCTCAGCTTGTTGCTTTCTCTTTGCATGCCCATGAGGGAGGGTTGAACACAACTTTGGAGAAGTGGAGTTCTTGGCATCTTCAGAAACAGTCTCCCATAGCACATCGCACAGCGTCGTCCAGGTAACATTATGGCTCTCAAGCCTCTACAAGTTGATGATCCCAACATGTGTTACAAATGTGTCACTTCTGAAGACAGCCGATACACATGAACAGATGGACCATGCGCGTGAACACAATGACTGCTTGCATATACAAGTACGAGATTAATGCATCTAGATAAAAATCTGAGTCTTGTATTTACTGCCTTGATCTGCAAACAGAACACACATTTTCAAGGCAAACATCGATGCTCAAATCAATGTTGATTAAAGTTCAGTTTTACACAAACTTTTTGGTATTTCATGGCTTGCATACTTTAGCAAGCATATAATTTAATCACCATCGCCAGTGTTTATACAACGCAGACATCTTTGGCATGGAGATATTTCACAGCACTGAAACAGTGGAATCAAGCTGTGCATTAAAAAATATGCGGCCCTTTTGACAATCCACTGCTGGATTGACCAAGCAGCATGAGTCATGGAGGTTGTTTGACCATGCTTCATATTACTGTTTCATTGCTTTTATGGCTTTATTTTAGTGATTTTTGAAAAGTTTTTCGGTTTGGCCATGTCTGTTTGTTGTAGTACAGAGTTGGACTGATGACCTTAATCTAAGTTGTCTTGTGGTTGTTGTTGTTGTTTGACTTGCATCCCACTGAGATTTTTGTACACAGCGTTGGTGTATGGTGCTTTTTATGCAATATTTTGCTGTCTTTTCTTGGATTTTCTGTTTGCACATAGTCACTTTAAGATATCACTCTTAGCCATTTATGTTAACCGTGGCCAGGAATCAAACTCAAGTCGCCAGGTTCACAGCGCAGTGTGCCAACCACTGTACCACTCCCAACAATCTGTATTACCATGATAAAAACATGTTAATAAAAGTAATGTATGCCATCTAAACATAACCAATGTACACTAAGCGGGGGATATTTGATATTGCCAGCTGAAACAAACTAAATCCGGTGGAAAAACAAAATGAAAAATAAAAGAACGGCCAAACTTGTATTCCCCTTCATGCCATATTAATGCCAGAATTGCCTCCTACAGGTTTCAAATTGAGGATAACCCCACCCCCCGCAAGGAACTAAACCATGAAAAACTTGACAGCCAAGGTCACCATGACTTTGCAGCAACCAAGGAGCACTCACGTTTACGGGTGTTGGCGAGTTCCGCGTGTGCGGTGCACATGACGATATTTTTCAGCTCGTTTACGCAATTATCAATTAAGGCTAGGGAAGCGCGCCTGCGACAAATTGAGCTGCACCGTCAGGCACCAATGCTCAACCTTTGCCTTGGGGACGTTAAAAGCCAACAAAAGCTTGAAGCACCCTATCCAGATAACATCGGGCTCATTGCAAAACTGTTTACGACGTACACATTTTCCATAGCCCCAAGGCACTGACATGCCACAACAATTGCTCGTGACCTTTATACATCACCATTTAACATACGCCGAGAACACATGTACAGAACGAACAAGCCGGTGTTTATTTTAATGAAACACAGGAGGGGCGTGTATTGTATAGTACAAAAGCACAACTTGATGCCGAACACAGATGTCACACACGCGCACGCTGCCCCTATTAAACATTTACACGCTGCGCTCCCCCCACTTTATAAACGATGGCAATCGAGTCATGAATTGTGCTGTGTCCCTATCCATTGCAAAAACACATGGCAAGGTCAATTAGGATCTGCGGATGTTTTCATGCCTGGCTGCCACAGAACGTGCCAAACGGAAAATATTTTATATATATCATATAAATAAACGCCTGTGTATTTGAACTCTGCATGTTCTCCACCGTGGTCGCGTGGATTTTCCTCCGGGTCCTCGGGTTTTTCCCTCCTCCACATTTAGAAACATGCTTTTAGAGTATTTGGCTGCGATAACTTTCCACATGATGATAAGCCACTTCGTCACTTCTGAAAAATAACTTTATAGCTCAGTGGGCCTTATCCGGTATAATAAAAAAATAAGTTTAATCCAGATTGGCATATTGTACATAGTGACCAATCTGAACGGGCCGCATCCGATCAAAACAACAGGCCCTGTGCCGAGTTAAAATTAAAACAATATTCACAATTTATGGAAACTGATCACAAGAAGATTAGTGGCCCTAAATGGATAACGCGGGTAGGTTGTCTTGATTGGGCCCCACCTGAATGGATCGTGTGTGGATGGAATGAAATGTCCAGGTTGGGTGGCAAACACGAAGCCAAGGGCTGGGTCAGCACTCGGCTGAAGTCAGAATGTGCCCACCGCCACCCAGCACGCGCCAGGCCCTCCCTCCTCTGCGAGTGAACGCCATCACTTCCTCTTATACCTGCCAGAGAGAAATCCAGCACACGTTCACGCAACGCGGCAAACACACCCTATCGATGCTGGACTTGGTAGGGTCAGAATAAGGGGTCTGCCGGAGAGACTTTGAATTTTAAAATATGCAGCCCGACCGCTGTTCAAGCGCAAAAGCAACCGTGTGCAGCAGGACACGGTGGTCAATCCGTACGCCACCCCACACCCCAAGGGCACGGGGATCACCGATCGCGCTCCCCTACAGCTGCTGGTACGTATGTATAACCTTTTTCGCGCTGTACGTAGGCAACTGCTCTAATCGGAGGTGTCGGGTGGGAAGGACAAACTAAACGCAAAAAAGCAGTTATAAAGAAATGAGTTTTCAAGAGATTTAAAAGAGCATAGCTCCAGTGGCTTCATAATATTCGAAGGGAGAGTGTTCCAGACGGCCGCAGAAACGCATCTGAAAGCGCGCAATGCAGTCTTTGGTAAGCACGCACTCTCGTTTAAGCACATGAATTTGCTATAAAATTGTAAGTAAATATGTTAATGGTTATAAAGTTAGTGTTCAGCTAATAGTTATGAAGTGTTAAAAACATGTAAGTGTTGATTGAGTGTAATTTTAATTTAATATGATCATTTACTGTAAAAAAAAATATTTGCAGTCTGCCAGAAAAACTCCCATCATTGGAAAGGGTCTCTCCACCCCCAATTCGTATTGAGCCCTCGTACAAGCAGGTTGTTGTCTCCATGTTCTTCAGTTTCCTCCCAGACGAAGCCACCCGTTAATGTAACTGGCCAAACATCTCAGCGAGTCTTAAAGACGGGGACACTTACCGTCCTTTGGACTTGAACTTTCCGCCCTTCCTGCGGGTGTCCATCCCGAGCTTCTTGCGCTCGTCAAACGTCGGCCTTCAATGTGACGCGGCAGAATATGCAGAGACGTTAGCTTCATTCAATATTACTTTGGTTCTTTCATTCAATACGACAAAGCAGGAGTTTCAACGGCCGCGCCACTGACCTCCAAACGGTAGCAAACATAGGAAAGTGGCAGGTGATTTAGTCTCAGGGCCACGTGATTAGTGTTAACGGTCACGCAGACGACAAACAATCGACAAATCAAAACGTAATCCCTGCAGCGTGGGTTTGTTTAAAGAGGGGGAGGGGGGCATGCAAAAACACAGGGTGGCGGCACGGCACAGTATATATTCAAAAAGATACAAGTTTAAACAAACGTTCAATGGGCAAACAGCTTTTGTCCATCCTTGACTGATTTGAAGCAGATGTGTGTACGGAATATATTGATAAAGCTATGGGTGTGTGTTTGCCGAATAATAAAATGTCAAAAGTGATTTCCTGTCCAAAAGCGCATTGAAACGGTGCTCATCTTCATTTTACAGCCCTGAGCCAGTGGTGAAATTTCCACATTCCTGTGGCAGGGGACGAGTCCATCCACAGGACAACCGCTGTCGACTTCCACGCAAACAATGGTAACCCATTTCATCGAACCAATAACATCATGGAGTCAACCTTCAACCGGGAAGTTGAACTCGCAAACCTTTGAATTGCGAGTCAGATCAGAATCAGAATAATTCTTTATATTGGAGGAATCCCATGAGCAACGACGCTCTCTTTCACAGATGTCCAGTAGATGTCCAGCATACGCGAGTGCCGTGTGAAACGGTCGCTCACCCGGCGCGGTACTGCTTGAGGGCCTTGCGGCTCGTGTTGGTCAGCTCCCGGTCAAACGTGGCGATCTTGGTGGGGCGTGTGTCTTCTGTTCACCATTCAAAAATTAAACAACGCCGGGGAGGGGGAGGAGAGGAACGAAGTGGATGGGAGGAGGTGGGGGGGGGGCGGAGGGGAAAGTGGATAAGATGAGAAAAGGAGTCATTAAGTTGCTTGCATCCTGAAATTTCGCACGCGACATCTTGTGACATGCGATTCCAGAACATGTGGCTAAAACGACGAAACGTACTACATATCGGACACACAATGCTCATCGTGTTATTTCGAAAAAAAAAAAACCTACGCATTGTTGGGAGCCAATGGCTAATTGGTTTCTTGCGTATGGACATTTTAATAAGCCGCAAAATACAACCACCACTCCACGCAGCTCTGACGTCCGTCCATAAACCAGAAACACGAGCCTCTTTAGGAAAGTGCACCCCCTGCTGTTCCCATCTTGCCTAGCATCACAACTTCACTAAACAATGAGTGAGGAAATTAACTATGGTTAATATGCAAATTGCACTCCACGGCGTCAGTCTACCTCGATCTGCCCGAACATGAAAACCAATTGAATCATGGACACTACTTTTATTACAAGTCAAATCAATGTGCTGCGGTTGCTTTGAGCTCTCCAGATGAATACAACCCGGCCTAGCGACACGAACACTGTTACACGTTACAACTCTGCTCCGTCAATCCACTGCTGGATGACCATACTTCACCACGCCAGTCTGTGCGGGTTTAGTGACGATGGGAAGTATGGATGATGCGTGAAGTACAGCACAACAGTGGGTTTTCCCGCGCTGCCCTCTGCTGCCCACCACAGCCCCAGACAAACTTCCCCCACCCCCAATCCCGCAGTCTAAAGCCTATAACACCTGGCGCCCGGCACGGTGAGCTTCTCATGCGAGCACCATCAAGGCTCAACCTTTATAACGGCGATCTATTTCATAACAGCCATCCCATTAGTCGCTGCGTAGGCTAATAATCCATGGACCAAAATAGAATCACAGAATTGGAATAAATAATTATACTGGAGGAATCCGATGAGCTATAAAGCTCTTTGTCACAGATGTCCAGTAGGGGGCGGGTAAGAACGTTACAACAACAAAAATACAACACGAGTAGTGCAAAGAACAACAAAGGTAAACAAATCACCCAAACACAAACAACACTAAACCATCCCCCGATCCTACCAGGCAAACCCCACCGAGGCACAAACTTATGTTTCAAGCGACCTGCCCACAAATGACAGCTCAACAAAAAGTGGCCCATCATTTGGACATTTATAGCAGCAAAATTATCTCAATGCATGTTTCTAAATAAGTCGAGAACATCCGGAGGACATGGAGACATGCAAACTCCAAATATACAGCAGGTGTCAGGGTCGGGATCTAAAGTAGGACTGGGGAGCGAGCGGGCACGAGAAAGGTGACCCAACTTGCTCCGAAACCACTCTGGGTACTCACTCCTCCACCGAGGTCAGCGTGCAACCCAAGGCACGGATTCACCAATCGATAAAAAAACCACATTCAAGCTAACGCAACGGTACACCTATAAAGTTGCACGTGTGAAAAATCCACAAATGCAAATGATATGTTCGATGTGGCGTTGTATTTACACCGATAGAGTCAACGAAACCATCCGAATGGTAAAGCGCTTCAACCTTCACCCAATGTTCGATGTCCGGAAACCAGTGCTGTTCAACGACTACTTTCTCGATTTAAAAAAGTTGGTCCCAAAACGCTAGCATCTGGGTCTGGCTGTATGTGTGCGTCTGCGCGTAGAACTTCTTTTGCACCGTTACGTAGCCAACCTTGCTGATCGGAGGTGCGGGGGGGGGGGGAAGGACAACAAACTAAACACGATTAAGCAGTTGTAAAGAAATTCGTTTTCAATCTGGAAGTGGCTGCTGTCCCCCCTTGCCCTGCCCTTCCCGTCTTTCCGCTGCCCTGCGTGAGCTGAACGCGCGGTACCTTTGGGACGGGGCAGGTCTTCCGGCATGACGCGAGCCCTCTTGGGCTTGCGGCTGCGCTTCATCGTGCGCTCAGCGTACATCTGCGCCTTGACGATCTCAAACTGGGCCCGGTCCTCTGGCTGCTCACGGCGGCCAATGCACACACACACGCGCACACGCACACGCGCAAAGACAAACCTTTAACAGACTGTTGGGCCAAGTGCTGTTTGCGAGCACCTATGAAGGCCGGCACAGCACACAAGGGGGTGGGTGGCCAGCACCACGCCCGGCCGCCTTTGTCTCCCTAGTGGCGATGTTTACACACCACTGCACAAAGTGCTCATTCGAGGCTGAGTCGACCTGGGGGAGGCCCAGGACCGGTTCAGATAATCGTCACCGGGTATTGGCCGTGAGCGGGAATCGAACTCGGTTTACCGGGTTCGTAGCGCAGCGTAGTGCTAACCGCCACACTACCGCTCCCCACCACACACACACATCGGCAGACGTCGTCAATCGTCGGCACGGTCAGCATAACCAACGCAACTCACAGAAATAAAACCGGCAACTTGCGAAAAGTGCCCCAAAACGACATTATCAATCCCCCCGCAAGGTCACCGCAGTAGACTCTGGATATAAGGACTCACTTTTTCTTGGGAGCAAGGCCAGCTGTGCTTCTTATCTGAAGTGTGCTTGTATCAGAAGTTGCCCTTTGCCTTCTCACCCTCCATCAGTGTACGGGAAACATGTGTTGCTAAAATCATAACTCTTAGTTCTACAAGGCGTGCTTATATCCAGCAAATCTATTATACCCCCTAAAGGAAATACGCTACACGCACTAATATAATAGACAGAAAGAATTGCGCATCGCTAAGCAATGTCACTGCCTGAGGCCATGCCGTCACCGTAACATTATTTAAAAAATTTACGAAAATGCTCCAAACAGACGTCGGCAGGACAACATTAGCTGCTTGCGCGTTCTAGCAGACTGGCTTTGGCAGCGGGCGAAAACACCCTGGGGTACCGCCCTCAGGGGTTGAGACAACCCTAGTCAGGATGAGCAAATCTGAGGCCGGAATTTTCTGCTTCTGCAGCTCCCAGGGGGGCACCTTGTACTAAAAATGATGGTGGCCACGGCCACACGCGGCACGACCGACCGACCCAATTTGTAAATTTTCACGTTCTTTTTCGATTTAAAGCTTTCGTGACTGCAGGGATTCATCTTCTTGGTTCTTTCGGTAAAGTCACGTAGAAGGGAAATAATAAAATAATAAAAATAAAACATAATAAAATAATTCTCACGACGTTTCGGCCACAACGCAAGCAGCCGTCCTCAGGTGAAGAACAGGTCTGTTGGGAAGAGAGCGTCTGGTGAATTTGCATATCAAGAGGAATTCCTCTTGATATGCAAATTCTTTTGTCAAGGCTCTCTTCCCCCTCCAACCCAGCTTAAATATACGCTCCAAGCCTGGGGTGTTTCATTCAGACGCTGTCTTCCCGACAGACCTGTTCTTCACCCGAGGACGGCTGCTTGCGTTGTGGCCGAAACGTCGTGAGAATTATCTTATTATGTTTTATTTTAATTATTTTATTATTTCCCTTCTACGTGACTTTACCGAAAGAACTAAGAAGATTTCACGTTCTTATTTGTGGATGCAAGGAGACACCATGCGGCGTCGTCGTCGTAGCGACGGGGGGCAACGGGCCTCACCGTCTGCTGCTTCTTGCGCAGCTCCTTCACGTGCTCCTGCCGTTTCTTCTTGCCCATCAGGGCCGTGTCGTATTGCTGCAGCGCCTTCCTGGCTAGTGATGGGAGAAGAAAAGAAATAGATTGCAAGGGCTGTTCGCGAGAATCTAAAAAGGCCAAAATGGACCGCACAAGGTACTACTTTAAGGTACAGGACCAGTTCTGATGTCACTCTTCACTGGTGTTAGCCGTGACCGGCAACTAAACCCCAGATCACCGGGGTCGTAGCGCAGTCCGCTAAACACTACGCCACTGATGCGAGTGTGCGTCATTGTAATGCATTCATGGCTACACAAAAAGACAAAGATCCCCGGTATAGTTAGCGACACAGTTGAGACAACTGCTGTTGGCTAGCATCCATGAACGAGGCGGTGCTTGTGGCCAGGACTATGCCCGGCAACCATCGCCTCCCCAGCACCGATGTTAACGTAACACATCAGGCACTGGTTAAATACACACGCGCGTGCCCAACTCTAAGATGACCCGCCAAACGAATTGATTAAAGATCAAGAGGTGAAGCGGCACATGCCGCTCATTATTTAAATTCACTGTCCTCAATTCAAACAGGTGGAAGCGCACTGCGTGGTGGAGCCTGTGCGCTAGTGGTAAGCATGCAGCTCGTGTTCCAACCAGCGGTGGCTCTGACGTGCACTCACCCTTCTCCTGCATGCGCTCCTTCTTGGTCTGGAACCAGGTCCTCGCCGCCTCGTCCTGCACCGTTCCGTCCAGCTGCTTTTGCGCCTTACTGAGCTGCGCCGCAACACCAATCATCGTAACAATAATAACACTGGTCAACACACTTTTTCTGGCATAAGGTATTCCAACGGTTTTAATGTAATTTTGGGGTGCTGATTCCAAATCTGACATCAGTTTTTGTCTATCGCATTAGGTTTTTGAGATATCAAATATTGCATTTTCAATAAAAACTGCAGAAGAAAAATATTAAATAAATGTGGATATCTACATAAATTTATATTATAAACACACTATCCTAAAAATACCGCACCATATTTTAACACTAAAGCAGTCACTGACTCGCAACAACTTGCAATCATAAGTGAGAGTTAATTTCGGGTAAAATCAATTAAAATGGGGTATGCCGATAGCATAAAAATGAGATGTGATAGAGCAAATCTGAGATCAGATTTGGAATCAGCACCCTGAAATTATACTAAAACAGCTGCAAAAGTCCAGGCCAGAAAAAAAAATGTTGTTGACCAGTGTAATCAATCTGCTTCTTCTTTGTATGGCTGGTGTTGATCTCGGACAACAACGATAATTTTCACATCGATGTGGTCGAGCCAGATAATTGCGTCAAAGAGTCGCAGAGTGGTGCATCGTTGTGATGATGCCTCCGTTGTATATGTGAATCGGGACATTGAGTCGTGAAATGTTCCATGGTTCTAGTCTGGGTGACCCAGTCACACACGCTGGAGAGAGTAATGATTTATTTTACATTTGTGCAAGTATCCACGTTCGTGACGATGCGATTTAGGGTTGCCCATAGGCTTCCTGGACAATGTTGATCATTATAATAATTCACAGCCAGGAAGCTGCCGAGGTGTACGAATTGGCACAAAATCACATCAAGAAAAGAAATCTAAGAGGCGCAAGTTGTGTTACGTCCGTGAGGTTTTGCAACAAAATCGACAAGCACAGGGTTCCCATTCAATTCCCCGATTAACAAGGTTGGCTACGTACGGTACGAAAGAAGCTCAACACGCAGACGTTGTAACAAGATTCCATACCTGGTTCTCGGAGGCGCAGAGCTCTTTGTCTTCTCGCTCCAGGCGTAGCACTGCGTAGATGTCCTTCTCCATGTTCTCAATCTTAACTCGGAACTTCTCCACCACCTCTGCAGGGACAGACGCACATTGTTGGGGCGATGCAGCAGCAGCGGCGGCAGACAACCTGCCACGCTCTGGAACTCCCTCCCCCCCAAGGCACCTGGACCTGGTTCCTCTCTTTACTTCCAAGTCCCCCCCCCTCTCAACTCATTCCTCTCTTCAACACTGTGCCCTTCGGATCCCCTTAATCGCTTCCTTTCCCTCCTTCCGTGGGTTGGAGGGTGAGTGGGTGGGTGAGCAAGTGGGTGGGCGAGGAGAGAGAGGTTAATCGAGCGAGATGCTTCCTTTCTCTCCTTCCCTTGCCCACCCCCCCTCCCATTCCTCGTTTTTATATTTATACTCAGAGACGTATTTCTTATGGGTGCATTACTAATGTTCGTTGTTGTTGTTTTTGTTCGCAGCTAGACCGATGAATCGATAACACTTAAAACAAATAACCCTCGTCAGCTGATCGAATATTCTACGGAAAAAAACCTCAATTTTATTAGTCACTAAACTAAGTCAGAAAAAACATATTTCGGGTACTTTGCCAGAAAATGTATAAGATCCGTTGATCAAAATATATTAGGCCGCAGTTGTTACTATTTTATCAGCATACGATCTAAGATAATCAAACTCGTATGGCAATAATAGCTGGGCAAACCACACCACCAAAGCCTTGACCACTTAAGCTGAAATGACCAAACTTTCATGAAACAATAACAAATAACAATCGGAATGTGCAGCCCTCCGTCGATCCACTGCTGGATACAAAGGCCTCCTGGGTTCCAGCAGTGAGTGGATAATTGAGGACGTTCATAGCCATCGAATTTTGGCTGGCCATCGAACAAAGACGGTGACCGCATTGCACGCTTTCAGATGTGCATCTGCGGCCGTCTGGAACGCTCTTCATTCCGATATTAGGAAGCCACTGGAGCTATAACACTTTTAAATCACCGAGATTGAAAACTAATTTCTTCAGAACTGCATTTTGTGTGTGTTAGTTTCTTATCTTTTCCCGCACCTCCGATTAGCTATGTACGGTGCGAAAGAAGTTCAACGTACATAAAAAGCCACAATGCAGGGGGACAGCGTTGGAGGTTGCGGAGGGGGGGGGGTCAGGGCGGCGCACCTGGGGGCAAAACGCGGCTCTTGACGGTGGACCTGGCCTGCTTGACAATGTCCTTGAGGACCCGGCGCTCCGTCTCGCCGACGAGTGAGATGGAGCGGCCGGCGCGACCGGCGCGCGCTGTGCGCCCGACGCGGTGCACGTAGTGCTTGATGGTGCTCGGCATCGTGAAGTTGATGACCTGCGAGAGGGTGGGGGTTCGCAACGTCGGGCAGGCTTATTGCGCGTCGTGCCAGCCCGTTTTCTTTGGGATGTACCCGCTCACTCGGTAAACGGCGATGCATCCCAATCATTAATATCATCAACAAAACGATCGATTCCTGAATGGAATTGGGGACCTTGAAGCGTAATACTGCTCGGAGGGTGACACATTACACACCTCACATTCCTGGTGACACAACACACATTCCTGGTGACAGAGGCTCAAGAATACCTACACAGCTCCGGGAAAGGTTTCACGATTTACACCCCTCTGTCAATTTCCTGCTTCATTGGTATCCAAGCCCTTTGTCTATCCACTGATGGATGATGGCCTCCCTTACACAATGTCAGTCATGGGGGAAGTTATTTGACTGTACTTCACCATGCTAGGTCAGTGTGAGTAGGCCAGTAGGAGGGAGAAGGGGGGGGGGGAGACCCCAGGGCCGGTTCTTGAAATAGCTCGCCACTAATGTTAACCGTGACCAGGAAACAAAACTCATGTGGCAGGGCTTGCACCGCAGTGCACTAATAACTGCGCCACTGCTCCATGCACGCAGTTAGATTTGTCATGCACAATCATGATCTGATGTGCAAGACGAATCTGATATTGTGTGCATGGATCGCATGCAAACATCCGCGACGAAGAATTTCCAAATCCGGCGTCGTAGTCGAGACACGGATCGACGTTCCTCTCCGCCAACCGAACGATAATGCGGCACCTTCTTTCCCCAGCCACGAAGCGGTAAAGGAGGCACGGCAGGTAACGCGGCTCAGGCGCAAAATCATTTCTCAACTGCAAGCTGGCAACTTGCCAGCGTGCCTGAAGAAACAAAATGGGTTTCAGCGGTTTTTATTTTATTGCCCGCTGGGTTGCACGGATCAGAAACATGGGACTTTCGGGAGGGGAAAATTGAACAAGCGCTGAAAATTGCGTCAAGCAGCGCGGAGGAGGTTGTGGCCGCTTGTAATTACGCTGAAGGGAAGAGGAGATATACTTGGATCAGAGCGCATGCATGTCAGAGACATCAAATTGACTGTTAAGAAAAGTGGGCTTGGGCAGGTAATATCTCATAACAGTGGCGGTCGAATAAAATAAAGAGGTTACACGCTGGAGAAATTGTCTGCTGCGGAGATGAAGTATAGTAGGCCCTAGATGATTTTTTTACATCACAAGAAATGAAAGACGGCAACAACTTGTGAGAAGCCTTCTTGCCGTCGTTGAGAGATCAAGGCCAATGACGATGGTGATCTATGCCAGCGAAAAGAGCCAAGTCAATGAAACGAGGCCCTATGGCTACAAGGTGCCGCCGTTCATCGCCGAGCGGGATCGCCGAGCGTGCAAGATTTACACCGAGGACTACGTACGGTTTTGACACCCTCGATGTCCAGACCTCGTGCCGCCACGTCCGTTGCCACCAGAATGTCAATCTGATCATCCTTAAACCTCCTGCGCAGAGCAACAGTAACGACAGACATTCCACTTTCATCTTGAACAATGATAAGACATCGCACCCTACTAGAAGAGAAACAACATTTTGCAGGCCAGTGCTGAGAGGGGAGGGTGGGGAGGGGCTGAGTGGGGAAGGGAGGGACTGGGTGGGGAGGGTGGGGCTGGGTGGGGGGTGAGAGAGGTTGGGCTGGGTGGGGAGGGGCTGGTCACCCCGTGGTGCCATTATAAAACTCAACGTTTAACCTATTCACGCCGGCTTGTGCCCGCCCTCAGTTGGCCATATTTGCGGAATACACCACGCCGCCGTTGACCCTGGCCATTGAGCGAGCAACCCAACGTTCCTACCAGCTCCCTCCGCAGGAATGTGTTTCAGAAGCGACCAGTCCACAAAAGATAGCCCAACGAAGCAGCTTATCATGTGGAAATGCATAGCAGGCAAATACTTTAAACGCACGTTTCTAAACACCTTGAGCAGCATCGGGATAAGCCACCACTGGGAGTCCCCTTGGCTAGGCCGTAGCATGGCAATGAAATGGTCTAGATGAGATGGCAAGGCACTTTGAATTTAAGTGCCCTATAAATTCAAATTCTTATCCTTAGTACTGATAACTTATAATGGTGGTGGTGAGAGGCACGAGATGGGATTGTGGAGCTAAAAGACCTGGGGGTAAATTATAAATGAGATAAACTGCAATTACAAATAACAAGAAATAGAGATTGCAATTCATTACGAACTACACAATTACATCTGTAATCGACCCCAGGTCTTGAAGCCAAGACTGAACCTGTCTGTCAACCCAGTCGGCGTAAAATTGTGCCATTTCATAAAAAAAAAACGAAGGTTAAACCCGCACAATGTACATGTCGAACTCTGCACGGAGTCTATTTCAAATAAATGTTTACGCTGTGCGTAATGAGCTCACTTGAACTCTGTAAACCGCAAGAAAAGTTGCATTCACCGGAACAGCAACAAAACCCAATTCTTTAAATCGAATCGGAACCCTCCCCGATTCCAGACAATTCATCGGACCGCAAGGGGAACGTAATCGTTGCACATCCATTGCTCAATTGCGAGACATTTCTATCGTGTTTGTGTTTTTGAAAAAGGACAGGGGGTGCAGCGATGCTGCAGTGGGTAGCGCGCCGTGCGACCCGAGTACGATTCCTGCTCACGGCCAACACCAGTACCGAAATTCTGAACCGATCCTGGTCCTCCTCTAGGTCAACTCGGCCTTAAATGAGTACATGGTACTGTGTATAAACATCAGCATTGGGGAGACAAAATGCGTGCTGCTGACCACCGAACCCTCTCGTGTGCCGTACTGGCCTTAACAGGTGCCCGCTAACAGCACCCGTACCCGAACAGTCTGTTAAGGGCTATTCGGGGGTCGTCGTGAGCACGCCCGCGCACGCATCGTGTACGCGCGTTCGCACCGCAAGGCCTCCAGTCGCTGTGTCTGGGACAGGTTTCCGTGGAGCTCGCCCACGCGCAGCCCCAGCAGCCCCAGCAGGATGTGCAGGCGGTGCGCCTGCTTCTTGGTCTGCGTGAACACCATCACGTGGTCCTGGAAGGTGCGAGTCAGCAGCGCTGCAAGCGGACAACACCCAACACACACAACACCAGCCACCGCTGTGATCACCCCTCCCATCCATTTTAATTTACAATTAGTCGATGGAATCTAACCGAGGACCGGTAGTCGTTGTCTCGCTCCATCAGATATAACCCAGCTCTACAGTCACGACGTTCCAAATGTTGAGTTACACGCACAAGACCACAGAGCCCACCGCGTGGCTCCAGGCCGGGCGGCAGCAACGGACCGAGCCGTCGGCGGCGCCTGTAAATCAGCGAGCATTGAGTGGCACCTGACACGATGCCCTCGCGGTCTCCCTCCCGGTTGGGGCGGATTCGCACAAACTCCTGCCGCAGGTACGGGGCCACGTCCGTGTTGCTGTTCACGAAGATCTTCACCGGGTGCTTCAGCGACACCGCCGCAAGGTCCTGCACCTGGCTCGCCGAGACGCCGGGTCGGAGAGAGAGAGAGACAAACGACGCAGATCGTCAAAAAAGTTGTCGTTACGGTGGGCCGGGCGGCCGAGGGACGAGTACCGACGCCGTGTGGCACCGCCGAGGTGGCACGGCGGAGTTGCCAGGTCGTAGAGTTGCAAACTTCAAGTGTATCTTGTTCAGCCGTGTGAAAACTCCACAGACCAAGGATAGCTTCATTTGAAAAGAGTGACCTGCGACCATTAGTCTGTCAGTAGGGGGCGGCGATTGCTGTAGAATCCCAATCGAGTCATTTGCAAAGTAATTTTGACCCCGACGCCGGCATGCGATCGCCCGTTCTACGAGAACGACGCCGATCGTGAAGATGCCGCGACGGTGGCCGGCCGGGTGGCCGAGGTGAGTCAGGGCAGCAATGGAGTCGGCACTGCCGAGACCCTGGATGTGGATCCAGGTGCGATCCGTGCAGCGGTAGTGTAGCGTTAGTGTAGCGGTAGTGCAGCGGTTAGCGCGCTGCGCTACGAACTCAGCGACCCGAGCTGGATTCCTGCTCACGGCCAACACCGGTGAGGATTATCTGAAACGGTCCTGGGCCTCCCCTAAGTCGACTCAGCCTCAAATGAGTACCCAATGCGATGTGAAACATTGCCACTAGGGAGACAAAGGCGGTCGGGCGCGGTGCTGGCCACCCGCCGCCCTGTCGTGTGCTGTGCCAGCTTTCATAGGTGTTCGCTAACAGCACTTGCCCCAACAGCCCTATGAAGGCTATACGGGTATCTTTGTGTTTTATCCGTGATTAAACCGGGTTGTGAATTGTAACCGGTCGATGAAGTCTCAACCTGGCCGCCAACGGTTGAACGCAAAAATGAGAGCATTTTGCTTAATGTCGGATATTCCGGTATTCTCAGGTTGATTGCAAGGCAATTGCCACTCTTTGCAAAGCAATTCTAATTACAATTAAGGCAGCATTAAGCCAGCAAATTATAATTACAATGTGGTTGCAATTCATTATGTATTACACAATTACAATTGCAACCATCCCCAAAACTAATGCAGGCTATTAAAAAAATGGTGCACCACCTGGTGTGGCATAAGATGGGATTTCAGAGGCACTTTTCTGACACCATGTTCTAAAAGTTGTTCTCGGACAAGGCGTAATGTTACACTGCTTCAACGTGAATATTCAGAAAAAATATAACTTTCATCATCTCAACACATGGCACCGATTGAGCACTTGGAATAAAAATTTGGGGACGAAAAGACCCCACATTAAAAAAAATAAACCCCTGCAATAATACCACCGACCCCACACATAGACCCATTTACTTGCAACAACAACAAAAGCAGCACCACCTGCTCCCCACCTGATCGGTCATTGTCGCAGAGAAGAGCATCGTCTGCCGCTGGTGCGAACACTGCCGGATGATCTCCTTCATCTGCTCTTCGAAGTACTCGTCCAGCATCCTGCGCAAAGGGGGCGAGAACATCTCGCGATTACACCGGGGTGTGGGCTGGACACGCAAAACGGTGTCCATGACTGCAATCCCCAACGACGCGAAGGCCGTGGCACTGCAAAACTGGGGCCAATTGCAACTGTGTGTAATTTAAGCGACAATACCGGTCAGCCTCGTCCAGGATGAGAATCTCGATGCTGCTCAGATCAAAGGATGGGCAGTTTTGCAGATGGTCAATGAGTCGGCCCGGTGTAGCGATGAGGATGTCGGGGCCTGCACGCAGCGCCGCCTCCTGCGTCTTGATGTCCAGGCCGCCTGCGTGCAGTGCAGGGGGGGGGGGATTGATCGCAAATTCGCACGAGTCACACGTGGCCATCGCAACAACAGCTGCCCCCGCCGACGGCACCGGGGAAAAGAGAGCAGAGTCACGGGGACGAGAAAACCGCGAACAAGAGAACCACACGTACACACACACAAAAAAACTGCTGGGGCAAGTGCTGTTAGCGAGCACCTAAGAAGGCCGGAACGGTACACGAGGGAGTGGTTGGCCAGCACCACGCCCGGCCGCCTTTGTCTCCCCAGTGGCGATGTTTACACTGCACAAGGTACTCATTTGAGGCCAAGTCGCCCTAGGAATGGTTCAGATAATTCGTCACCGATGTTTTCCGTGAGTGGGAATTGAATTTGGGTCGCCAGGTTTGTAGCACAGTGCGCTAACCGCTCCACTGCCCACACACACAGTCAGCCTCATGCACGCACGAGATGCATGCATACACACCTTCTCGGTCTCATTCACAGAAGACGACGCACGTACCGGTATACACACACACATTAGGGCAGTGGTGGGAAACTTATTTCCCAGGACTTCACTTCACACAGCATGCGGGCACACAGCTACCACTTCTAAAGGATGCCCATACATTACATTTTTCTGCCAGTGTAAGAATCACAGCCACACTAATCAGCTCCTGGGGGGGGGGGGGTGGGGGGGCTATATTCAACCTGGCAACACCGTTACAACTTTTAGCGTGTTTAGCCACTGAGGTCGCTGCAAGCTCATGCTTACACTCAGGTCGACACGCACATTATTTTTTTTGCATTATTATCGGAAAACGCTAAGGTGCGCGTGTTGATCTGTCGTACTCCAAAGGTGTTGTAAAGTCCTGCTCGAGCCCTCACACAAGGAAAATGTTCCACACCCCTGGGCTAAAGGTTTTTAAATAAAGTATATTGCCATGGTGTAATTGTCAGCAGCACACTGCACTTGCAATCCAGAGGTCGCCAGTTCAATCCGATCTCCCAGCATGGCAGTAGAAGCCAGTAGCATTGTCCACAGCCCTTCTAATGTCATCATCTTTGTCGCTTCTCAACGTATGCATGTTAAACCTTTGTGGCACCGTACGTAGTCAACCTTGCTAATCAGAGGTGCAGGCGAAGGGCAACCAACTAAACAAGGAAAATCAGTTCTAAAAGAAATGAGTTTTCAATCCAGATTTAAAAGTGCATAGCTCCAGTGGCTTCCTAATATCGAAAGGAAGAACGTTACAGACTGCCGTAGAAGCGCATCGGAAAGCGATCGATGCAGCGACCGTCTTTGTTCCATGGTTATAGCCATCAACACACTTCCAAAGCACGCGCGCTAATAATGCGCGGGCCACCACAAAGTTATTTGAAAGGTCACAATCGGTGCTCGGAAAGGAAGGAAGAGTTTCCTGGCCCCCCGTCGTGTGAGGTCACGCACCCACGGCGAGCGAGGTCTGCACAGTTGCAGAACTGCGAGAGCTGGCGCGTGACCGAGTGCACCTGGATGCCGAGCTCCCTGGTCGGCACCAGCACGAGCACTCGCGTCACGGGGGCCTGCCGCGGCTTGTACACGAGCCGCTCCAGCACCGGCAACATGAACGCCGCCGTCTTGCCTGCGCGCGGTCCGTGTTGGGCAGGGGAGGCAGGAGAGAAAGCGAGCGAATTGGCGGAGGCATTATACACGTACCTGTGCGTGCGTATGTGTGGATGGGTGTTTAAGCGGGCGTTCGACACTTCACGTGGCCTCAAGGTGCACATGGCCTGGCACAAGCGTCGTGGTGATGTCACCGCCACTTAGTGGCGAATAGCGGTTGTTGTTGTTGTGTAAGCAGTATCCGAGAATGCAGACATGTTCCAAACACACATATTCATGTCAAAAATATCAGGCCAATAATATAATGTACGTTGAACTACTTTTGCACGGTAGGTAGCCAAGCATGCTAAATAGGTGGTGGGGGGGAAGGACAACAAACTAAAACGAATTATTTTTATTATAATAATGACCAACGGCCGCTTTGTCAATTGACTGCACGATGACGGCCTTCCCGCGCCATGTGGGTCATGGGCGTTATTTGACCGTACTTCACCACGATGAGCCGTGCAGTTTGGCGAAGATGGAGGAGCACTGATGTTCGGAGAACAGTACAACGCAACAATAGATCAGGCTACACTGTCCTCTGCCGACAACAATGACGCATCCCAAAAACACGCTCAACAAAACAACAATTAGAATGTTCGCAACGCTCGATTTCCCCAGGGTGCGAGACAGCTCGCCCGCGCGTACCGGTGCCTGTTGCAGCGCAGGCACAGATGTCTTTGCCCAGGAGCCCCACGGGGATACAGGACTTCTGGATGGGTGTCGGCTGCAGGAACCCCATGCTGGATATCGCCTACGACACGCACACACACGCACAGAGGTGCGAGACAAACGCAGTTGAACGTGGGCGTTTTGTAGGGAGAGGTGGTGCAGTGGTTCCCACTCTGCTCTCCAGAGCCCGTGACCCCAAGTTCGACTGCCAAACATGGCCAGCATCAATACCGAGTCAGATCAAAAACGTATCCTGGGCTTTCTCCACGTCGACTCGGCCTGCATTGAAAAACTAGCGTAGTGTGTAAAATCTCAGCACCGGGGAGACAAAGGTGGTCGAGTGTGGTGCATGTGACATGCCGGCCTTAATAGGTGATCGCTAGCAGCAATGCGCCAATAGTCTGTATGGCTAGACAAGGAACTTGATTTTTGTCTTGACACGTGAAATTGACAATTATACACCCATAAGGATTAATTAAACACCGGCAACAAAGACAAAACAGCATGCCTGTAGCCCCATGTGTGTTGTCACGGCTCAGCGTGCGGAGGTGCCTCTGACATAAAACAAATATTGTACGCGTGGATGTGAGATTGAAATGCAGCAGCGTGCAAGTGACAAGCACCTTAAGAAGAGGCCGAGAGAGGTTCATGTCCGGGAAGGTGATGTTTTTATCAACGAAAGGCGCATCTTCGAAGAAAGGCTTCTCTTCCTGCCAGGGCGCAACAAGGAAAAAAAAATCAGCTCAACCCAAGCGCGCAGATTGCATGACGTGAACCACATTGGAGCGCGTCTCTTCGTCGCTGTCATTCCCTTTTGTGCACAGTGAGGGTGCGAGACTGAAACGTAAAACTAGGTCAGATGGCAAACTACCAAACGGAAGGGGTCCGTGTGCGGTTAATAAAATTGCATTCGTACAAACTCGGTGTGCGTTTATGTAAGTTTGCGTCATTATGGCTGTCACGCTGACCTGAAGAGATCCAGAACTCGGGTTAAAGGTTTGCTTGTTATGTACGTCACGTAAAACAACCGATTAAAAAAACGTTCAGTTTTTTATTTCATAATTTGTAGAGAATATATTAATAAAAATGTAGTCAACTCAATTATCTGGGGTAATAGTGGGATGGGTGCACCAGATAATACACGAATAATGCTAAACACATGTAAATTAGGATAAGAAAACGAATTTAGTGTTTTCCTTAAGATGTAGAATTTGTCATTGTTTTTGTTTCTTAACTCGTTTACTTGCCAACGTGAGCATAGTTTATCCACAATGTAGATAATCCATCCAAAAATAACCGAGTTACCTGTAGTGTGTGATCACATTATATACGCTGTAATTAAGTGCAATGCACGCACAACGTGCTATGGATATACTTACGCCTTTAAGCTTCTTTTTCTTTTTCACCTTTTCCTTTAAAACGTCTAAAAGAGTAAACACGAGAGCAATTAAGGTATTTCAACATCGGTTTTTCTCATCACAGTATTCAAGAATGAGCCTCTCCCAGCCACCTATCAGCCAAGCTGCTTGGGCAGTCTCGCAAATCACTACACATGAACCACCAACCGACATTAGAATTCAGTAACTCGCTCCCATCATCTGATTCACAGTGGATATTATAGATCCCCTTATGTCATTTGCAAGCGTAAGTCATTGCGTGCTGCTGGCATCATGGTCCAAATTTGTCAATTTCGAAATTTATCTACACATTACTCAATTGGAATTATAACCATTTAGATTGAACTTCTTTTGCACCATACTCAGCCAATTGTACGAATGCCCCAGGTCGCTTTTGCAACGTAGACTATTCTGGTCTCTTGAATTCTCACGTGGTTCAACAAAATAAACTTGCTCAAAGAACGTGTTAACCGTTACGTATTACAACTTTGCTCGTGCTGTTAGTTGCTGGCCACGCAACATTTTGGCCCTCTGCTCAGCAATGATGTAAAAAATAATCCTAAGCCGGCGAGTCTTATTTTTTTTAAAACACCCACCGGATTTCTGAACGTCATCGTCCGATGAGGATCCCGTCGCTTCATTGTCACTCTCATCGTCACCCTCTTCGCTGCTTTCTGCTTCATTCTCTCCGTTCTCCACATCCTTTGCTCCATCCTCTTTGCCTTCATCTTCATCTTCCTTCCCTTTGTCGTCGTTTTCGGAGGTATCCTGAAGACAATCATACATTAAGATTTTTTCACCCAGTATTATTACTTCAACGTAAAAAAAATCCAATTACAGAGCGCAGTAATTTACCTTTGCCATAACATTGCAAGATGATCATGTTAAATCAATTGTAATAACACTGCAAATTAAAATTGCAAATATAAAAAAACAATCAGTCCATTAAAGAACATCACATTTGAGTAGACTTCGTTGCTATTGTGAATACCATTTAATGAGCTTACCGCTTTCTTTCTCTTGCGCCTCACTTCCGCAATCTTCTCATCCAGCGTGGTTGCATGACGCTGTAACAGACACGCATATCACAAAACAATCCAAATATATTCAGGAAAAACTGATAAAACAATTTTCACGACAATAAAGACGACTACTGACGTAGCATCAGAAGTAGTTCTGTAACGTCATTGTTAGCAGCCCATTCTCTTGACAAAATGCTGGTGTGCTACAAGCTGCCAACATTCCCAATGGAAATTTGTTGCAGTACAACTGAAATTATTCGTAAAATAAACATCAAGAGACTCGTTGCAATCGACAAACGAAAAAAAAAAAGAAAAATGTGAGGAAATGTTTTTTTATTCAACTGTATAGTGTTTTTCTTAAAGAAAATTTTTACAGTGTATATTCTTTGCTGTAACATAGAATCAGAAACACGGTAATTTATAAATAAAATTAAACCAAAGCTAAAAGGTATGGAAATAAACATTGATAATTGCATGCTTGGTTGGAATCACACCTCGAGACAAGATGAGGAACTGATTAAAGAGCAAATATGAATCACACATCACATTGACTTGTGGGATTGAGCATAAAAGGCCACACACAACGCGAGAAGAGATGACTGCTGGTGGTCGAGACTCGTAAAAACGACGCCTGATACGACCAGCGTGGAGGTGGAGGAATGAACTTAACTCGAGTGCAGTTTCTGAATGGATCGTTGCCTTCAAGACCGTGAGAGATGGCACCCGGCTTTGGAGGAATTCACTCAGCAGTGCGAAAGGGCATGGTGGATGATATTGCACATCGCTACCGCTTGCATTCACTCACAACGTAACACCCGAGGCTGTGAAAAATGCTCACCTTCTTTACTCTTTGGTTTTTTCGGTAAAGTCATGTAGGTGAAAACAAAATAAAATAGAAATAAAACTAAATTGATTTAATAGTTGTTTTAATTTATTCAATCAATTTAGTCGTTTTATTTTTATTTCATTTTCACCTACGTGACTTTACCGAAACAACCAAAGAGTATGGATCCTTGCAGTCATGAAAACTTAAAATCTAGAACTCACCTTCTTCTTGGCCATCAGCATGATGTCCCGCTCCCAGTCAATGGCGATCTCCCCGTCGCGCTCCATGAACGCGAAGTCATCGCTGAAGTCGGCACAGCGGCCACGCACCACCGGCTGGGCCTTCTTCTTTTTCTTCTTCACGACGGTCCCATCCTGGCCGGGCGAAGAAGGTGACAGGGCATGACAAGACAGCATTGCAGCATTCGATGCGCGCTTGCAAAAAAAGACAAGGGAGGTGCTTCACGCGGTCATGCAAAAACGACGTGATGTGTGATGCAGGTGGCGCATGCTCGCCATCCCATCACTTTGGAGGCTGCGGATTCGATTTTGTTTTTATTTTGATTTTGCTTCATTGCGGTTGCTGAGCACAGGCCCCAAAGGGGCAGAATGCCAGAGGAATTTAAGTTGCGCAATAAGTTGAAGAGTTAATGCATTCCTTGAATTAAGCAAGGTACTATGATAAGAATTTGGGGAAATAGATTGTAGAAAAACCCCAAAACGAGTAATTAGAACATTTATTTGCTGTATATCACTGAGATTCGTGAAACTCCGAAACCTGCAGGGCTGCGAATTGGCCGCGAGATGGCTGTGAAGCAAAACGGATTCGTGAATTCGTCTGTGCAGTTCTTTGAGCGCTCGTTACATTCCAGGCCACGGCTGTCGAGTGATAATTATATCCGAGCCGATCCTACACCCCTCAAACCGGCAATGACCAGCGTGGTGAAGTATGGACCCCTTTGATCGGCGTGGTGTGGAGAGGCCTACGTAAGGCCAGTAGCGACGATATAACGCAGAGTAATACTGGTAGGAACCTCCTGGTTACACAAGCCCACAGGGGATTATTGTGTCCGTCGTGCAGGGAGGGGCTGGGTGGGAGGGGTGGGGCTGGGTAGGGGAGGGGTGGGGCTGGGTGGGGAGGGGTGGGGCTGGGTGGGGAGGGGTGGGGCTGGGTGGGGAGGGGTGGGGCTGGGTGGGGAGGGGTGGGGCTGGTCACCCCGTGGTGCCCTTATAAAACTCAACGTTTAACCTACTCACGCCGGCTTGTGCCCGCCCTCACAGTCGGGCATATTTGCGGAATACACCACGCCGCCGTTGACCCTGCAGGCCATTGACCGAGCAACCCAACGTTCCTACCAGCTCCCTCCGCAGGACAATGCGTTTAAGATGACAAATTACGTCCGACACTCAAACGACGATGCAACGAATCATCTCGTGACGGACTCCCAACTTTACTTTGCCCTATATCCTCAACTAACGCAGCATCAATTATCGGTCGCTTACCTGAACATTATTTTTGATTACCATGATGCATATTACTGATCCGCTCAAACGAGACCATTTTCATTCTAGATTTGACCATTTTCAATAAGTGAACATTGCCAGCTTTAACACTAATCATGTGGACACGTGTCCACGTTTCAGAGGCCTTGCAGTAGCAAGCAGTAGGTCATGAAGAAGCCAAGCACTTGTGTGTATGTTATATGTAGTGTAGCTAACACCAGTGACGATTATCTGAACCGGTCCTGGGCCTCCCCTAGGTCGACTCAGCCTCAAAAGAGTACCTGGTGCGGTGTGTAAACATCGCCACTGGAGAGACAAAGGCGGTCGGGCGTGGTGCTGGCCACCCACCCCCTCGTGTGCCGTTCCGGCCTTCATAGGTGCTACTCGCTAACAGCACTTGCCCCTACAGTATGTCAAGGCTACACGGGGGATCTTTATATGTACGTTTGTGCAGTGTGTGTGTGTGTGTTGATAAGGTAACAATATGCGGTTGTATTTAGGCGCTATGCAAAGTGAAACTCCGTTAGTTTTTTTCTCCAACAGGATCGGCATACACACGAGAACGCTGGGAGAAATCCACTCAATTGCGCCGTCCGTAGGCCCACGCCAACCCAGTCGTGGTCTATCCACTGCTAGACGTTACCGCATTAAAACTAAGTAACTCGTACAGTATAACAAACACACTAACTCAACTAATGGCTATTAGACGTTAACTACCTCGCCTGGTAGTACAGGAGGTCGTGGGTATCTATCTCGACCCTGATGCAAGTATATTTGAAGCTTGTATTTTTTTTCTCTCTCTCTGTCTCTCTCCGCGGTCGTGTGGATTATTCTCCGGGTCGCCCGGTTTTAGTTCCCCCTCCACATTTAGACTGAACATCACGGGGTGTTTTAGAGTATTTGGCGCTGCTTTATATACCCACACAACGATAAGACCACCTCCGTTGAGCGCTACCACTTGCGATAGCCGAAACATAATCTACGGTAGCTCAGCGGCGCTTTAGCTGATAAAATGATTGTTTTAAATAGTTTAGTTTTAGTGTAACACCAGCTAGACAAACCACCACCGCCACCGCCGCCACCACCGCCACGTGTTTAAACTCCCCACCACGTGCATCCACCACGGGCCTTGCCGAGCCGCGAGCTCTCCCGCCGCCCGCCGCAGGTTGGAGATGACCGCAGTCTGCCTGCCCCCCTCGTCACACGCACCTCGTCGTCGCCAGAGTCGCTCTCCTCCGAGGCGACTCTCACTTCGTCATCGTCCTCGATCGTCGCGACGAGGTCCAAGTCGGCCATGGCCACCGCTTCTTCGCGTTCGCGTTGGGGGCACACCACGTGGCCTCGAAATCCATACAGCACATAGGCGGGTCGCGGAACCACCTCCCCCCCAGCCCCCAGCCCCCACCCCCCACTACCCCCCAGCCCCCACCCACCACTAGCCCCCACCCACCACTAGCCCCCACCCACCACTAGCCCCCACCCACCACTAGCCCCCACCCACCACTAGCCCCCACCCACCACTAGCCCCCACCCACCACTAGCCCCCACCCCCCCACTACCCCCCAGCCCCCACCCCCCACTACCCCCCAGCCCCCACCCCCCACTACCCCCCAGCCCCCACCCCCCACTACCCCCCAGCCCCCACCCCCCACTACCCCCCACCACTACCCCCCAGCCCCCACCCACCACTACCCCCCACCACTACCCCCCAGCCCCCACCCCCCACTACCCCCCAGCCCCCACCCCCCACTACCCCCCAGCCCCCACCCCCCACTACCCCCCAGCCCCCACCCCCCACTACCCCCCAGCCCCCACCCCCCACTACCCCCCAGCCCCCACCCCCCAATACCCCCCACCACTACCCCCCAGCCCCCACCCACCACTACCCCCCACCACTACCCCCAGCCCCCACCCACCACGACCCCCCAGCCCCCACCCCCCACTACCCCCCAGCCCCCACCCACCACTAGCCCCTTGCCCCCACCCACCACTACCCCCCCACCCCCCACTACCCCCCACCCCCCACTACCCCCCCTCCCCCCACCACCCCCCCTCCCCCCACCGTGATTTGCTCAGCGCCGCGCCTCTAATTGGTTGGCGCCCGTCACGTGACCGATAAAGGTGACCAATCGGTTGAGGCGCGTGGCGAGCGAGCGAGAGCGCGCCGCGCTTGTCCGTTGTGGCAAATGTAATCGGTGTGCAGACGGGTAAAAGTTCCCCCCTCCCCGCCCACTCTCACTGGAAACGCTGCGCTGCAAGGGGAGGGGTGGTGGTGGCTTTTTTTGGTTCCGCGTAAATTAGTTCCGTCAACATCACGTTTGAGCCATCAGTCAGGGTGGGGAGTTGTTTTGGAGGGTTGGATCGCGTAAATGGTTATCGCTAAAATAGTTATCGTTAAAATAAAAGCCAAATGCAGAAAACCTGCCACTTGTGGACGCATGCGCTGTGGACCAGGCCTCCACTTTTATCGCGAGAAATCTACTTTAGATCAACACACCGGCGCACGAGATCGCATTGCCACATATCATCCACTTGCTTGACTACCCGGCTTCGCCCGGGACTTGGATTCACCACGCCCGGCCGCCTTTGTCTCCCCAGTGGCGATGTTCACACACCACACCAGTTACTCGTTTGAGGCCGAGTCGACCTAGGGGAGGCCCAGGACCGGTTCAAATAATCGTCACCGGTGGTGGCCGTGAGCGGGAATCAAACTCGGGTCGCCGGGTTCGTAAACGTTGAGTTTTATAAGGGCACCACGGGGTGACCAGCCCCTCCCCACCCAGCCCCACCCCTCCCACCCCCCACCCAGCCCCTCCCCACCCAGCCCCTCCCCACCCTCCCCACCCAGCCCCTCCCCACCCAGCCCCACCCCTCCCACCCCCACCCAGCCCCTCCCCACCCAGCCCCACCCCTCCCACCCCCCACCCAGCCCCACCCCACCCAGCCCCACCCCTCTCACCTCCCACCCAGCCCCTCCCCACCCAGCCCCACCCCTTCCACCCCCACCCAGCCCCACCCCACCCAGCCCCACTCCTCTCACCTCCCACCCAGCCCCTCCCCACTCCACCCAGCCCCTCCCCACCCTCCCCTCTCCACCCAGCCCCACCGCTCCCATTTTTGGATGCACGACGGACGGACACAATAATCCCCTGTGGGCTGGTGTAACCAGGTTCCTACCAGTATAAAGCAGCAATGCTGCGCGAAGAACGCATTAGACCTGCAACACATTTGTTGTATTTCACTTTACCCGCGATCAGCACACGGGTCACACGGCAGATGTGACGTTACAGCTCACTGGCCTTGCAAAGTATATACATTATTGCGCCTCCCCCCCCCCCCCCCCCAAAAAAATACAAAAGTCGATTTTTATAATTTTTGCATGGTGTACAGTCTGGAAAGTACCCACATGGCAAGTTTCAAGTGTGTTGCATGTCAGGAAGTACGCTAAACATTTAGGGTTAGATTGCGTAAATATAAATGTGTCGTCAAACCCGTCACCACAACCCGACACGGTCAGCGAGCAAGGGTTTGTCACGCCAACAAAACATTGCCAATTAGTTACGACTCCAGTGCACACCGGTTTTTGTGTGTTGGAGAGTAAACCCACAACGTTTACAATTCGTGTACGACGTTTCGCTGCTGATTACAGCCAGCTTCATCAGGCCAAACTGTGTATTTTCCCGTTCCAATTTGACCCATGGGTTGTATGTTGGTCTCAATGTAAGTTGCTTCGCAAACAGCCCCACATATTTTATTGGCGCAAACGTCTTGTCGGGGGTTTTGAGTGCACGGCTCAAGGATCGCTTTCAGTTGAAATACCTTCACTCAAAAATGGGAAATGAAACCGAAAATGTTTTTTTTTTATCTCCGCACAACTTTAGCTTGTGAGTAACACACAGTGTTTACTATACCCCGTGTCGGACAGGCACAAAGTTCCAAGTTCATTTATAAAAACTGTTAACCATTTACTTTGAAAGGACACAAATTAATACTTCCATGCATGCGCTCACCTGCAGTTGCGAATTTTGAACGGCTGTGTTGTCAGCGAAGAACAGGACAGAAAAAATTAACCCGTAAAAACAAAGTTTTTCACTATAAATCATTTATATGCGTGGCATCGGTTTTATTTTATTATTCATTTCTGTTTTTCTTGAGTAAGAGTTTCATTTTTATCACATTGGTATTTTAAATTAAATATAAGGAAAGTCGTTATAAGGTTTTCAGTCTTTGTATGATTGACAATAAATTACAGTACGTGTTCAATGGGCCACAACCCAGCCCACATTGGTCTTTGAAACGGGCGGTTAGAGTCCTCTCGTCCTCTGGCTTGAGATGGCTGCCACCTATGGGTCAGATGATTGCCTGCCACCATTAAGCAATTGGTAATTAAATATTTAAAAAAAATTCCTAAAAAGTGTAAAATTTGGAGAAAAAAAATTCACGAAAATAAATTGTCACGCACAACGAGTCTGTGTGCAAAATGTCAGCTCAATTGGATCACGGGAAGTGGGTTAAAAAACGACCGAAAGATTTGCACGGTCGTAAGCGCGCAAGCAAGCAAGTGAACTTAATATAAAGGATTTAAAAATGCATTGCATCCATAGTTGTACTGTATATCCTCCCACGTCTATGCTCCCCACCATCACCAACCCACACTGACCGGTATGATGAAATATGGTCAAATAACCCCCGTGACCTCTAAGACATGGTGTGGCCTTCATCCAGCAGTGGATTAACAGAGGGTTAGTAGGCATTTTGGCGTCATCTGGTCCAACACCAATGGAGACTAGGCTCTAAGAAAAGCTGTGTGGACTAATCAACTTCAAGGACAGTGCATATCATTATCAGAGTTGTTTCTTTTTGTTTGCATTTTGACTGCTTGTGTTGTGGTTATTGCAAACATGATGCCTTGTATAAAGGTGTCAGTTTTTTGTACCAGTTGAAAGGGTAAAAACCTATTACTATAACAGAGGGTTGTTACGTGTACATGTGCTGTATACTCTTGTTACGTGGACATTTCATCTTGTGCGATTATGATTAATACATTTCCAAAATCATTACTTGGTTTAAAAAGATTCGATACTGATATGGAAGTGATGCCATGTCTACTTAAACAAGATAATTATTTTGCACAGGTTCTTTTCGAGTGGGTTTGCAAACTGAATTTGCTTTGGAGAAGTGACCTTGGTGCAGCGTACTGAAAGAGGAACCAGTGATCTCGTATTGTCGAGATATGATTGGAACAGGCTTAAGGCAACTTGGACTGCCTTGCTTGCATCCATTGTGACCAAGACATCAACAATACACATTTGTAGGCACTGGTAAGAGGTGACAGTAAGCTACGTGCGATCGTTCCGATAGCTATCACACATTAATGCACTGATTGTAACGATACAGTACATAAGTTATACGCATATCATTTTACACAATTAGAATCAATGCATTAGTATTCATGGTTTTCTTTAACGTCAATATTTATTCTTTATGTCAGCGGCCATACAACTTTACGACAGACATCAGTGTACTTTTACAAATGCAGCTATTAGGATGGATGTTGTCTTCTCGTCTATACGTTGTGCTTTCAATTCTATACACATTCCTGTAAAGGTAATGACGGGTCTAAAGGTGTATAACATGCAGTGAACACATTGGGTGTTTCCCTAATAACCCTGAATAGGTTGTATTTTTTTACTTTTCTATAAGCGTCTGTAAAATTTTGTACAAAAATCCCCAACCGTGTCACCTCAAGGTCACGGGGAAGAAGAAACTGGAGTCTGCTCCTTATCTGTAGCCCCAAAAAAGTCAAAGCAAAACTATTTTCAAAACAGCACAGTTTGAAAAAAGAGGTAAAATAAAAAGCAAAGCCAGGCATTTAAAAATTCACACCGTGTCCCTGCGCAAAGTGCACACGTGTGCAAACCACTACCCACACAGACGACCATAGTCTCAGTTTTGCCAATTGTACAAATACAATGAGGGCTGAGTACACGTTACATTTGAACACATAGGCTTTCGCGACCAATATCATCCATAATAGAGGTTTTTGAGTTCGATCGCATCTATATATAAATGTGTCGTTAAACCCGCCACCACCCGACACAGCCAGCTAGTAAGGGTTGTCACGTAAACAGAACGTGCCAATTCGTCACTAGTACAGCACTAGTGTATAGTGTATAGTAGTGTAGTGTATAGTAGTGTAGTGTATAGTAGTGTAGTGTATAGTGTAGTGTATAGTGTAGTGTATAGTGTTGTAGTGTATAGTAGTGTAGTGTATAGTAGTGTAGTGTATAGTAGTGTAGTAGTATAGTGTATAGTAGTATAGTGTATAGTAGTGTAGTGTATAGTAGTGTAGTGTATAGTGTAGTGTATAGTGTAGTGTATAGTTTAGTATACTATTACAGCACACCGGTGTGTTGGAGTGCCAAGCCACAACATTTACTCAGTTTGTAAATGTTGTGGCTTGGCTCTTCATGTTCTGTTTACGTGTAAGGTGGTGGCGAGTTTTAACGACACATTTATATATTTACGCGATCTAACCCAAACACCTCTATTATACACAATCTTGATTTGAAACTTTCGTGACTGCAGGAATCCATACTCTTTGGTTCTTTCGGTAAAGTCACGTAGGTATAAAATAAAGTAAATCACGACGTTTTGGGCGCAACACAAGCGTCCGTCGTCAGGTGGGAAAGCATGATGCTCTATTATACACGTGACATGTTTTATTTACAATCTTAAGCCTCAAGACTTCACAACAATGAACATACAATTTAAGCAGAGACCTTAATACTATCTTCTTGGTTCTTTCGGTAAAGTCACGTAGAAGGGAAGTAACAAAATAATAAAAAATAATAAAAATAAAACATAATAAAATTATTCTCACGACGTTTCGGCCACAACGCAAGCAGCCGTCCTCAGGTGAAAACCAGGTCCGTCGAGGCGACAGAGTCTGAATGAAACAGCATTCATTATTATGTTTTATTTTTATTATTTTTTATTATTTTGTTACTTCCCTTCTACGTGACTTTACCGAAAGAACCAAGAAGATGAATCCCTGCAGTCACGAAAGCTTTAAATCAAAACCGTAATACTATGTCAATGCAAGTACAACTGTGCTTTCTGGAGGTGTGTATATAAACCTGCCTACTGCAAGTGATCAGCTAAATATGACGATAAATAAGAGGTTAAATTAAAGGATAGTTATCATTAACGTATTCTGGATTTAAAAAAATATGCAAAAGAAAAGGAAGACCTCAATGTTCCGACAAATACAGTGTACAAGTGCTGTACTGTTTTGGAATTAAAGTGGGTTTGGTGGTGATGGTGGTGAGGGTTTGTGGTTGGGTTATGGAAATCCATCTGGAGTGCAGTCCACCAAAGTGTCAACAGCTAAACGTGAACAGGATATATATTTTGTGAAGGTGGAACACACAATGCATGTTGCAGGTCTCCTGTATCTGGTATCAGACTGGAGCTGTGTGGAAATCGACAACAATAACAAACGCACGAGAGATCGCTGACGTGATACTTTGCATAACTTCCTTGTAAACGTGAATTTTTTGGTTTGTTAGAGTGGAGAGACCCTATCTCTCTTTCCTCGAAAAATGGAATTCCGTGTGGGCTTTACAAAACCACAGCACGTAAGGTCACACAGAGCACGCTGCACATATAAACTTTCACAATCACTGGAAGGACGTAATAAACCATTTTGATACACATTAGGGTGGATAGAATAATACATAGTGTTATATTAAAATGTATAAGGTATAGGTTTATAGCAATACAGTATGTAATTTAATGTTGGGTTTGCCTATGGCAGTATATAGTACGGTATAGACGCGTGTGATGTAAGAGAATAAAGTTTAGATGGAAGCATATTATATAATTTTTTACAACGTAGAAATTTTTTTATGTATTACTTACTGTTAGTAACTCAGCTTATTGTAGAGTATAGTAAGTATACTGATGATGCTATGTAGTTTATACTTTAGTTTGTTATGCAGTTTATACTTTAGTTTTTTACGTGGTTGTTTAGTAACTGCAGCTACATACTATTAACATTCCTTTCCTTTGTTAATGCTACCCCCCTCCCCCCCCTTTGATGCTGCTAATCCTGCATAATGCACGGGCATAGTATTGATTTGGAACCCCCCCCGCCCACCTCCTACGCATTTTCCATATGCTGAATTCCTCTTGATATGCAAATTATTTTGTTTAGGCGCTCTTCTTCCCACCTCCCCCCCTCTAACCCAGCTTAAATATACGCTCCAAGCTTGGTGGTGTTTCATTCTTCGCCTGAGGACGGCTGCTTGCGTTGTGGCTGAAACGTCGTGAGAATTGTTTTATTATGTTTTTTATTTTATTACTTCCCTTCTACGTGACTTTACCGAAAGAACCAAGAAGATTTCACTCACACGTACAGGAAGATGCTCTCAGGCTGAAACACACATATACCGTACACAAGAATTACACGTGTGTTGGACACAGGAAAGATATTTGTTGGACACAGAGGCACAAGGGGACATAATTCACTGGTCGTGGAGACGCAGAGGAGACGTTGTGCTCTCGGTCCACATGCAGCATCCGCATTTTGAGACACACACACAGACCAGGGGGGTAGACAACCTTTGTACAGGTGACACGGACAGACAGGACAATCTATAGCGAAGTTTAACATGTGGCAGGCTTTCGCGACCAATATTATTCATAATCAACGTTTTTGGGTTAGATCGTGTTATTTACAAATGTGTCGTAACCCTCCACCACCCGACACGGCCAATCAGCAAAAAAAGTGTCACGTTGACAAAAGACAAATAGTTCACTGCTTTAGCCCACCCGGTGTGTTGAAGCATGAAACCACAACAATTAATTTTTTTGAGTAGTACGACGTTTTGCTGGTAATTGCATCCAGCCTCATCTGGCAATTCGCCAGAATGGCGAGGCTCTGCTCTTGCTCCCGGTCTTAAATAGAGCAGCAGCAGCAGTGAACTATTTGTCTTTTGTCAACGTGACACTTTTTTTGCTGATTGGCCGTGTCGGGTGGTGGAGGGTTACGACACATTTATAAATAACGCGATCTAACCCAAAAACGTTGATTATGAATCTATAGCGGAGACAACAAGAAGCGCCAATTCGCCACCAAGTGGCGGTGACTTTGCCAGGGCAATTGTGCCAGGCTAGGTGCACTCTGAGGCCACGTGAAGTTGTCGAAGGTTCGCTGGCAGGAGGTCACGGTGCGATGGGTTGACTGAGGTGACTGGCAGAGGGCACATGAAGTACACACACAAGGCACAGCTGGACTGGACAGAGGTTACACAACCGTGCTGTAGAGACACACACACAGATGGCCCAGTATAATTCACTGGCCTGGACTTTTGCAGCTGTTTTAGACTAATTTCAGGGTGCTGATTCCAAATCTGATCTCAGATTTGCTCTATCACATCTCATTTTTATGCTATCGGCATACCCCATTTTCATTGATTTTACCCGAAATTAACTCTGTCACTTATGATTGCAAGTTGTTGCGAGTCAGTGACTGCTTTAGTGTTAAAATATGGTGCTGTATTTTTTGGATAGTGTGTTTATAATATCATTTAATGTAGATATCCACATTTATTTAATATTTTTCTTCTACAGTTTTTATTGAAAATGCGATATTTGATATCTCAAAAACCTGATGTGATAGACAAAAACTGATGTCAGATTTGGAATCAGCACCCCAAAATTACATTAGAACCGTTGGAATACCTTATGCCAGAAAAAGTGTGTTGACCAGTATAATCTTCCACGTAGAATTTAACAACCACTCACAACGTAAGCGAAATTACACGTTTTAAAAACTAAAACTAAGAGCAGAGGTTAATGAATAACAATGGGAAAAAGTGAAACTGTGAGCCAGGAGAGTTTACAGGTGATGTGTGTGTGTCTGAGTGGGGAGCGGTGGTGTAGCGGTTAGCACTGCGAAACGTGGGCTACCAAACGAGCAGCGAAGGTTTATCTGAGCCGGGTCCTGGGCATCTCCCCTAGGTCGACTCGGCCTTAAATTAGTACCTAGTGCGGTGTGCCAACATCGTCACGAGGGATACAAATGGTGATTATTGTCCACCCTTGGCACCGACGTTTCGACCTCCATGGGTGTTCACTAATAGCACTTGTCCATAGTCTCAGCAAAGGCTATGCGGGGGAGCTTTGTCTTTGTGTCACCCGTTTTGCTTATCCATAATTTGTAGCAATGTATCCTGCCCAAGCTTACTTTTATTTGTTTAAAAATAAATACCGTGTGTCAATACGCATGTCTTCTCTTATCCATACATGAACACTTTAATGATAATACTTCCAAGCATGCGTTGTCATGCTTTGCGCAGTTTCCTGCTTTTGTTCCATTTTTTTCTGTTTTCAATCCAAAGTCATGGAAGGTAATATGCACGATAAAAAAAACTTTCCTCTAAAAAGAGAGAGAGAGCGAGAGGGGTGGTGATGGTTGTGGTGGTGGTGATGGTGATGATGATGGTGGTCGTGATGGTGGTGGTGATGGTGGTCGTGGTGGTGATGGTGGTCGTGGTTTTGATGGTGGTGGTGATGGTAGTGGTGATGATGATGATGATGGTGGTGATGGTAGTGGTGGTGGTGATGGTGGTTGTGGTGGTGGTGATGGTGGTGGGGAACAGAGAGAGAGAGAGAGTAGGGCGAGGAAGGTAGAGAGATAGGGAAGGGGTAAGGAGAGGGAGCAGAGCATGCTTCTTCGTGTTGATGTTTGTGTCTACGAAGAAAGTAGCACAGATTGATTTGGTTGCACAATGGTAAAACACGTAAAATCTTTCATTTAATAAGTAATATGTGGCACATTAGGAATGGATCACTCTTTTAATTATATCCTTGTGCAGCAAGGGAGTAAAGTGTGGTTCTGTGAAGGTCCCCTGATGTGCTGTGCAGTGCATCAATGCATGTGTGTACAGCAGCATGTTATGACTGAGTCGGGTCTGTAGGTGGCTGGCAGGGTTATTAAATGACCGCACGTGTAAACCAGCCACGTGGTTCATGGCGTCTCGGAAGAAGTGCTGCGTCTAACACGTGCTGTTGCATTTTACAGGTAAAGGACCCTAAGGTTGTTTTTGATCGTTATATAAATGCTCTAGACTTGTTCTAGACTTTAAGCTTGGCTTTGAATTGTTCGTTTGTGATATATGCAATTAGAGGCGTTTTAGCACTGTGCACTGTAATTAGTTACTGTCATTGTAATTCTCTAACTCTAAAACTGTTTAGTCTATAACCATGCCCATGTACCCAGAGTATGACTACTTGCAATGCTATTGAGAATAGAACACATGTAAAGTAGTAAGCTGTACAATGGTGAGATACAGTACGTATACTGTACACATACAGTACATATAATGGGTGTAATATACCGATATAAGTGGATGGTATAGATAGACATACAGCTTAGGATTAAAGTAATAGTCGAATAGTGATGTGCAAATGTGATTGTCAAAGACAAGGATGGTTTATAAGTAGTAGAATTGGGTTTAAGAGGCAGGGTTAATGAATAACCGCACGTGTAATCCAGCCACATGGTTAATGGTGTCTCGGAAGATTTGCTGCGTGTAACACACGTGCTGTTGCATTTTACAGAGTGACGGTGCGGTTTCTTCACAAGATGAATATTAACCACAATAAATAAATGTGCTTGCCCTCGATTTGGAGCACCTGCCCACGTCCTTAATTTCGAGTGTGCAACAAATATTTAAAAATACTTTTCTTTTTTAAACACGCTTTAATGAAATGTACCGTACTAGTAGTATAATGGCAGGACTCCACGACTACAAGAAATGGTCCCGAGGCTTGCCATAACGTAATGGACCGTTGTGATTCACAGCCAACGTTAGTTGAGCGTGGGCAATTAGAGCCAAGGCGAAACCTAACATGTAAAAAATATTGTTTTACATTTCTTTGATAGAATATAGTATTGTCATCAGTATGACATAAGTATACAACGTTTGCAGTCGATACCACATTTGGAAGTGGCTTAAAATAGAGTTACAAGATTTGAGGATACGACAACAACAGAGTGAGTTAATAGAAAGCGTGTAAAAAGATTGTTTAAAAAATATTTTAATGCTAGAATATAGTATTGTCATCAGTAAGACATAAGTATACGAAGTTTGCAGTCAATACCACATTGGGAAGTGGGTTAAAACTAAGTTACAATATTTGAGGATACAACAACGACAACAACAGACAGAGTGAGTTAAATAAAAGCGTGTAAATAAAAAAACGAAACTATAAACGAAGCAAAGTGCCGACTAAAACCGAGCATCATCTTGTTTTCTCTGATCGTAAAAAAAATAGAGGGGTGAGGGGGTGAGAGGGAGAAAGCGAGAGAAAGAAAGGAGGAGGAGGAAGAGGGGGAGGAGGGGGGAGAGGAGGAGGAGGGAGAGGGAGAGGAGGGGGAGGGAGAGGGGGAGGAGGGGGGGAAGAGGGAGGGGGTGGGAGAGGAGGAGGAGGGAGGGAGGCTCCTCCCAGCCACCCTCTCCACTGCGAGCCCGTGACGTCGTGGGAGCTTTAAATGCCCTCGCCACCGCCTCCGTGACGTCCAGACGAGGCAAAGACACCACCGGCCTTTACGTCGCACAAAGAGGAGGAGGAGGAGAAGAACGAAAGAACCATTATCGTCACATCCTCGTCTATTTGTTGTGTCCCACATCATCATCATCATCGTCGTCGTCGTCGTCACCAACCACGACCATCACCAAATCCAACGACCTCGCGCCGGTGTTGTCGTCTCGTGTTGTCATCCTCTCGGCTGCCTGCTGCTCTGCCCCCCCCCCCCCCCCACACACACAGCTACACACACATACACACACACACACAGCCACACACACACACAGCCACACACCACCTCATCTCTCGTCGTCACTGCCACTTGGAGAAGCAAGCGAGCGAGGGAGGGAGGAAGAGACGTGGAGTGGGGGGGGAGTCACAACAAGCCAGGCCGGGAGGCAGCAGCAGCAGCAAGAGGAGGGAGGGAGGCTCGGGCTGACAGCACTGTAAGTGGCCCCCTCGGGCACACACACACACGTACAGACACACACTGACACACATACACACACACGTACAGACACACACTGACAACACACACATACACACACGTACAGACACGTACAGACACACACTGACACACATACACACACACGTACAGACACACACTGACAACACACACATACACACACACGTACAGACACGTACAGACACACACTGACAACACACACAGAGACACACGTAGACACACACAGACACACACACTGACAACACACACTGACAACACACACACACAGAGACACACGTACAGACACACACACAGAGACACACACACACAGAGACACACACACACACAAAGACACACTGACACACGTACACACACTGACACACGTACACACTGACACACGCACAGAGACAAACAGAGACACACACACAAAGACACACACACACAAAGACACACTGACACACAAAGACACACTGACACATGTACAGAGACACACACACAAAGACACACTGACACACGTGCAGAGACACACACAAAGACACACGCACACAGGCACACACACACATTCACAAAGACACACAAACATACACCGGCACAAAGAAAAAACACGCAAAAACATACACTGGCACACATATACACACACACAAAGACACACTGACACACAAATACACACGGACACACATACACGCGCAGACACATACACACAAACATATACTGACACAAAGACACACACGCATTCACAAAGACATAAACATACACTGGCACACATACACACGCACAGACGCATACACACAGACACACTGACACACACATACATACAAAGACACAGTCACACACAAATACACACTGATACACACGCATACACAAAGACACATACATACAAACACACACAGACGCAGACACACTGACACACAAAGACACATACATACAAACACACAGACGCAGACACAAAGACACATGCATACATACAAACACACAGCCGCATACACAAAGACACACACAAACAAACTGACACATAGAGAGACACGCATACACACAAAGACACACTCACACACATACACAACGACGCATACACACAAACAACAAAGACAAAGATACACTGACACACACAAAGACGCATACACACAAACACAGACATTCATACACACATAGAAATAGACACGTACACAGACAAGCATACACTGACAAAGACACACATACAAAGACACATACTGTGACATACATAGAGTACAAAGACATACACAAAGACACAGACACAAATATTTGTAAAACACACACACACAAAGACGACGTGTACTAACTAGCACAGTACACACAAAGACAAAGGACAGGCACACAAACACCAAGACATCAACAGAGACGCTGCAATCTCACAGTTACCACAGACGCACATTTTTTGTTAACAATAACAACAACATACACGGATGATGGTGAAAGTGCTGTTGGCGAGCACCTATTAAGGGCCTTGCCCACAGCGACACACGACCCCGAACACCGCCTTTGTCTCCCCGTGGCTAATGTCTCTACGTCGAGGATGAGTGTGTGTAAGTCGAGGCTGAGTGTGTGTAACTCGAGGCTGAGTGTGTGTAAGTCGAGGTTGAGTGTGTGTAAGTCGAGGCTGAGTGTGTGTAAGTCGAGGCTGAGTGTGTGTAAGTTGAGGCTGAGTATGTGTAAGTCGAGGCTGAGTGTGTGTAAGTCGAGGCTGAGTGTGTGTGAGTCGAGGCTGAGTGTGTGTAAGTCGAGGCTGAGTGTGTGTAAGTCGAGGGTGAGTTTGTGTAAGTCGAGGCTGAGTGTGTGTAAGTCGAGGCTGAGTGTGTGTAAGTCGAGGGTGAGTTTGTGTAAGTCGAGGCTGAGTGTGTGTAAGTCGAGGCTGAGTGTGTGTAAGTCGAGGCTGAGTGTGTGTAAGTCGAGGTTGAGTCTGTTCGCTCGCCACCGACGTTCGCTCTCCTTGGACCGTGGAATCCAACTCAGGCTGGGCCGGGTTCCTTGTAGCGCAGCACCACCGTCGATTTACCACCAGCGCACATGAACGTAGTATACGCGATATGATAATTGTTTACACCACGAATACTATGCCCCTCGACAGCCTTAACAGACTGTTGGGGCAAGTGGGTTGGGGGTGGATGGTGGCCAGCAACACACCCTTTGTCTCCCCACCCCCCCCAAGTTGGCGATGTTTACACCACTGCCACTAGGTACTCATTTGAGGCTGAGTCGAGCTAGGGGAGGCCCGGGACCGGTTTGGATAATAGTCGGCGGTGTCGACCGTGAGCTGGGATCGAACTGGGGGTGACGGGTTCGTAGCGCAGCGCGCTAACCACTGCGCCACCGCTCCTCAATTGTACACTAAACATGCACTACCTTTAACAGAGTCTTAACTGCTTCGACCACACACAAAGACACGTCTTACGAGAACATGCTATACACATGCATGCAAACATTACAATACAACATTATACACGGGTACACACACACGGTAATACCCATCCATGTATTGCAGACAAACATACACCGAGATTAATTCACGTCCGGTTAGTACATCCTTTGTTTTGACACAAGTAACCCGTACACGTGCCACCACATGTTTCTGTTGTGTATTCGTGTCCGTGTTTGTCCACGTGTGTCAAGCGAGTGTGTGCCGGTGTGTGGTTAGCATGGCACCTCTGCCAATGCTGCCGCTATGTTTCAAATATCTACGCTTGGTGTAGCACTGAATAATACTGTACCGGATTCAATGTCAGATGCAAAGCAATATGTATGCCAAACATGCACACGCGTGCAGCATATACAAGAATCGCACCTCCGGTTAGCACGGTTGGTTATGTACGGTGCGAAAGAAGTTCAACATACATACACAACAACATGACGACACATACCGTACACGAGGACCCAAACAATACACAAATGCCGATGACAGCACAGCTGCTTAAGCACGGAAATAGACACAACACGTGCCATACACACACACACATACGGGGAAGAACACATACTCATACCTGTCAACCCCTTATCACAGACCAATTCAGACCGTATTGGGTCACCCCGTGCCTCTTATAAATCTCAACGTTCATCCAACAAAATCCCATCACAAGAAAGAGAAACGCAAACAAATATACAACACATTGTTTTTGCCCGCATTGAAACGGCTGCATGTCCCTGTAACACGAATACGGGGTGAACCCGTACGGGTGGTTGACACGGCACGTGCACACACGCCAACAGTATACACTGCCGACACGCAGAAGTGACGCGTACTTGACGTCACAGTCTCACCCAACACGTGCACTTGTTGTTGTTGTACACGCGCGAGGAGGCACGTGGGTCCCACCCCACGTGGGTCCACCCCAGTCAACATCGTGTGCCAACGTCGAGCCAACGTTGGCACACGGTTGGACCAACGTTTTTCATGTTTGCAGGGGACACACACGCGCACACACACATACAACATACGTCCACATACAAACATTCACATGGTAACATGCGCACGCATAGGTGCCATTGTGTAAATTACACAGTGGCAGACACACGCACTGGCATGCACACACCGGTAAAGTGACATGACGACGTTACAGCTGTAGAAACTGACGCAACACACACACACGAGGAAGCAGGCGTGTTCATTGTTACACACACACACTTCTGCACGTGAACACCTTGACACATTGAAACACGCGGACACACATACACGGCCACCTACACAAAACACACACACACTGAAAACAGCTCTCCTATACAACAACGCTGCCGCATACACCGACTCGCATGTATGCCACTCACCGTCGACACATACACACGAGCACAAAGACCCATTGCCACACACAATGCAGACTAAGCGCAGCTACTTACACACGTACATGTGCACACACAGCACCCAGATATACGAACAAGGAAACGGCCACGTAGATTCATAGTGTATTGTCTACACACAAATACATGAGCACAAATACTGACACACATACACACCCAAACACACACACACCGATCATAGCCGAGAGGAAGCAGCCGCGTCCATGCAGTAGTAACATATACACGTACATTTATACACACAGAGATACACAGATGTAGTCACAAAGCCACGGACTCCACACACACAAAGAGATCCTGTATATAGCCTGTAACAGTGTCGTGGCAAATACTGTTATCGAACATTTGATGCTGAGTCGACCTAGGGGAGGCCCAGGACCGGTTCAGATATTCGCCACTGATGTTGGCCGTGAGCGGGAGTCGAACCCGGGTGGCCGGGTGCGTAGCTTAGCGCGTTAACCGCTGCACCACCGCTCACCCCGTGTGCCACACACACACCACACGTTTAACACAGATATGCATGAGGAAACAGTCATACTGGCACACACAGTATACCCTCTAGGATGCATATCACCCATAGTCCTCACACTCAGAAAGATAGCCACAGACACACACACACTATGTATCACACACACACTTCCTAATACACACAGACAGCCACATATAACATGCTGGCCACAGACACAGACACACACTATGTATCACACACAGACAGCCACATATAACATGCTGGCCACACACACACACACTATGTATCACACACACACTTCCTAATACACACAGACAGCCACATATAACATGCTGGCCACAGACACACACACACACTATGTATCACACACAGACAGCCACATATAACATGCTGGCCACAGACACAATCTATGTATCACACACAGACAGCCACATATAACATGCTGCCACAGACACACTATGTATCACACACACACACTTCCTAATACACACAGACAGCCACATATAACATGCTGGCCACAGACACACACACACTACGTATCACACACAGACAGCCACATATAACATGCTGCCACACACACACACACACTATGTATCACACACACACTTCCTAATACACACAGACAGCCACATATAACATGCCACAGACTACACACACAAAGAAGCTCTGTATTGTCTTACAGACTGTCATGGGCAAGCGCTGATAGTGAGCACGTATGAATGTGTGTGCGTGCACACGCACGAAAGCACAATCACACACATCACACACACACACATCCATACTCAGAAATGCACACGTTTAGCACATAACCTACGGGGAAGCAAGCACGTAGTGACATACACACATTATACTGTAGATTCTATGGGCCACAGCAGGAACTGGTACCACCTAAGAAAGCAAAAACTTCAATCGTCCCAGTTGATCTATACGGCTAACTCGAGTTTAATGTCCCAATAGCCCCACTAATTCCAAGTGGTTATCACGATTCAATGTTGCTGGTCACGTTCGGAAAGTGGAACCGCTAAAAAGTTGTGCCACCTTTGTGTTGTACTGACAAGTGAAACATCTGGTCTGGGCTCATTGACGAATGCTGGCCACAAATGGGCACATTTACGTCACCCATAATCCCAAAAAAGTCAAAAAACCCCCGTATAGTTTGAACAGACTTTTGGGGCAAGTGCTGTTAGTGAGCACCTATGGAGGCTGGCATGGCACACGAGGGGGTTGGTGGCCAACACCACGCCCGGTCGCCTTTGTCTCCCCAGTGACGATGTTTACACACCGCACCAGGTACTCATTTGAGGCTGAGTTGACCTAGGGGAGGCCTAGGACCGGTTCAGATAATCGTCACTGGTGTTGGCCGTGAGCGGGAATCGAACCCGGGTCGCCAGGTTCGTAGCGCAGCGCGCAAACTGCTACACCACCGCTCCCCATAATACATGCACACTGATACACACACACGCACAACAATAGCCGAATACACAGTCACATACAACCACTAGCCACAGGGAGCATGCACAACAAATAATGGGCACACACTAAGACAAAGAACTATAAATGTTACCCATAGTCCACACACAAACACACTAATAGTCTAAAACTCACAGATGCGCAGGCAGTCACATTACAACCACTGACCACAGGAAGCATGCACCCATACACTGACTAGCCACACATTCACACTGACACACACACACACCATGGCTCCCGTCACCCATAGTCCACACCCCAACAAGCACACGGACTCGCAGATAAGACACACATGCGGAAGTTGCCCAAAAGCTCGATTTTTACATTATTCTGTACCATATCGTCTACCACACTCCTAATGCAAACCTACACATATTCGCACCTCGCATGCGTAGTATATGTACATTAACATGTATCGGAGCCAATTATGAAGTGTTAGTTCGGTTTCCTCATTGCTCCCAGGCCAAGAGTGTAGCGTTGTAACTTTCATAAGCATGTACAGAACACACACTTGCCACCGACGTCAGCTTCATATATACCCACACAAACCAACAGGATGTGTGTGCGTGTGTTTGCTTTCGTAACCCCCTACCAAGACGAGTTAAGGGGATTCCTACCGTGGTGTCATGGTCAGCAAACTGGACTAGCGTTTCAGAAGTCACCGGTTCAACCCCATCTCACGACACGGTATTTGGAACGATGGCACGAATTGAAGTTATTTAAATCCTCCCCACCTCTGTCCACCCACGAGTACAACATGGGCACACCGCAGTCATGCGATTGGCAAGTCAGTCGTGTGTGGTGGGGCAGAGTGTGGGTTATTCTACCCCTTCCAATATGACGGGTTGACCAAGGTACTCTGTGGAGGGGGGGCAGCTCTCTAAAGTTACTCGTGGATGCCCTTCTGCTCGCAGAGGCATGAGCGAACAATTGCAGGGCTCCACATTTACCAATAAAATGTAAGAGCCCTAACCCTTAAGTCCAAAATACTTCTTCCTGTGTACACTGTAGTCCTGTGGGGGTTTAACTTGAACTGTAGCACTGCTGAGGCAGAAACAATTCAAGTTATATTTATCGCGAAAAGGAAATACACATGCTGAAAATAATAACCAACCTATTGGCCAACATGCCTTCAAGGTCAATATTTCTCATTGACATTCGAGCTGCACAACAGTCTTGGGCCAGATTCCCGTTCTTAGCAATCATCACAGAGCCGTAGGCATTCACACAATGCTCATCAGTAACACAGTTGTCATCTGTGACACATGTCATCTGCTGAAACAGCTATTTAGCCAGTCAATCCACTGCTGGATTGAGGCCTCCCCATGCCGTGTCAGTCATGGGTGTCTTTTTTAACATACTTCATCATGATGATCAGCATGGGTTTCGGGGATGATCCAACACAGTTCAGATATCGCTAGCCACTGATGTTAACCGTGGCTGGGAATTGAACTCGTATTGTCAGGTTCACAGCACAATGGCCTAACCACTAACACCACCACAACAACATGTTTGGTACAAAGCTTGTATTAATGACATTAACAGTAACAGTACGTTTGACTGAGTGTAGGTGGATATTTATTCATATTAAGATACACGTATACATGTGTTCATGTATATGGGGTGGTTATAATAGGACATATATCGCGATATCTACCACCAAATACAGCCGGGGGAAAATGCGGCTGGATTTTTTTTTCTACATCCAATGACCCCAAGCTGATAATGACCCAGCAGAAAAACATCCAATTTGTGTTGGTCCTGCATACGTGTGCGCGTGTGCCTCTGTGAACATCATTACGTAACCACTGCATTCCCCCCCCCCCTGTTACTAACACGGGCTGGTGAAAGCGCCATGGTGTGCGTGTGTGTATGTGGTTGAGAATTTAAAATGGTATGTGCTCTATATGTGGGGAATGGTGAGAGAATGAAACGGAGTTATACGCATTTATCTGCGGGGAGTGGCGTCAAATGTTGTGACATTGTGTGAATTATTTATGACAAAATTAGACGTGGGATTTCATTGCAAAAATATTTTACTCTCCCCCTTGCTGGAGCTGCCATGCATTTAATTATTCATTTTCATCGTTTGTACGAGTTGGGCATCGTGAGAAGGAATGTCACATATTATTGTCATTTTAAGCCTCTGATAAAATCACCCAGAATGCACTCGATCTGAACAGATCTTGGGAAGCTAAGCAGTTTGAGCCTGAACAGTTCTCGGATGGGTGACTGCCATGCTAAATCAGGTGTTGTCGGCTACTGCAGGGCTACACGTTTGGCAACGGAGGGCCAACGCAGCAACATCCACTGTTGCACTATACTCTGCTAAAACGTCTATGCTTCTCCGCCTTCACCAACCGACACTGACCATCGTGAAGTGTGGTCAATTAACATCCATGCACACACCGACACCAATCTGCACTGTCCAGCATGGTGACCTGCGGTTAAATAACACCCCGGTGATTCGCACGGCATGAGGGAGGAAACTCATCCAGCAGTGGACTTCCAAAAGAGCTGGACATTTCACATTGTAAGGCACTGCATGGGAGGCACGGTATGAATAATAAATTCTGATGAATTTATTATTAAATTATTGTCCTGCATGTCACAGTCAAAGTAGGTCTCCATCACAACAGGCAGACCATTTAAATGTGGCTATAATCTGGTTACGTGAAGCAAGTAAGATGTACGCATGCACCTCACTTGGTTGGCGTATTTTATTTAACAAGATGGAATGCAAGAATCTAAGCGAGGCATGTGCAATACGCATGACAGCCAACCAAACAATACAAAAAATGATGCGAATGAGAGACATGCGACCTGGCAGGATAAATCGAACGACCCAAATGTCATACCCGACATGATACGTATCGCAACACAGACGACGATAATGAGTTAATGCACCGTATTGTAAAACTAAATAATTTCTCAAAAAACTTTGACCACCCCCATTTTCAGGCACAATGTAGATTGTACTTAATGCACATCGTCACGTGATTAAATGGTATTTCATCAGTGTTGAACTGTGTAGGATCATTGAATAAATGGCTGCCTCAAAATGCAGTACGGCAGTAGTACATTTTTGTATTCCGAACATGACATTACTCTAAATTGAGTAGGCGGCGGTGAGCGGGGGGGACAAAGCTTGCGAGAAAAAAAAACACCATCCACAATCCGTATTTCTTCTTAAGTCTTACGTAAGCCACAGAATGCTGTCATCCTCTGCGCCTGCGAGTCACGTGCAGCTCTTCGCATGCAGAGTTAAATAATATAATCGGTGTTAAATTACGCAAAATATTTTTTTCAAGAACACCATCCTTCATGTATTGCAGCGCACCTCGTCGCCTGTGCACATTCAACACACCGACTGTTGAATGTGTACACGGTGTTGAATCTTGGAACGTGGTGCTCTGGCAATGCCGAATCATTATAATCAAAGCCACCTGAGTCCATCCATTCTGCACTGTGCTCTGGGCTGGCCTTACGTACGCAAAAATTCACATCTGCCAACGTGCAAGGCCCCTTTCACCGATTGCAGATGCGCGTGGCAGTCCTGTCAGGATGTCCCCCGGACAGCTGCTCTTTGTCCGTCCGCTGCTAGACGGGGGCATCCCCATGTCGCGCAGGTTGTGCAGGTCGTGCGTGGCGGTTGTCTGACCATACTTCACCACGCTGGTTAGTGCGGATTGGTGGAGGCGTGGAGCTTCGACACGGGAGAGTAGAAGTACAGGAGCAAAGTAGATTTTTCCACAATTTCCACCGCATATCCCTTGTAAGTATATCGTACTATCAATTCTCTCCTCTGTGTGCCATCTATAATACCTACACATCTGTGGCTATAGCGGTCTGACGGTGCATTGGTTTTAACACCGCGCTCATGAACCTGACTTACCCGAGTGTGACTCCCGGCCACAGCTAACATCAGTGGTGCATGGCATCTAAAGGGGTCCTGAGTGGCCCCACTCCACCAACTTGCGTGATATGGTCACACAACCCCCTTGAGTGACACAGCATCCAGCAGTGGTGTGACAATGCGCCAGCTGATTTACGTTATGGGTTATTTTTGTTTCGTGCAACCACATACCGTGCCGCAGTAGTTTCAGTGTGGTGTTAAGATCTGTTTTCCCACCCTCCCACCTTTGATGACTTGTTCAGCAATCTGCTTTGAAGTCGTCACAGCATGTGCTGCTGCTGCTGATCTACACACACACACGAAATGCAGACAAAGTGAAAAGCCCATTCATTTCGATGTAAACCTACTGATTTTGGTAGGGACAAGTGCTGTTAGCAAGCATCTATCATACACAAGCCTATACATGAATAATTGTGTCCTTAAAAGCTTGACACAACTACACTATCACGGTTCACTAGTCATGTACACTTGGTCAAATACAGGGTTATTTCTTTATACACGTGTGTGTGCCATCACACCCACCCATCTATGCATTGTGAAAAATGGCGTTTTTTTCCACTTTTTAAATGAAAAACCGGTTTGTCAAAATACTTCCTGGGTCAAAGGCAAAACCCCACTTGTTAAAATCATGGAAATATACCAAAGAGTACAAGCTGGGCGAACCAGTTTGTTAAAGTTTTCAATAATAAAGATATATATATATATAAAATTGGGCTTGAGTTCGTGTCGCAGCAAGTCGATAAAAGGTGCATTCGATATTTTCTGCAGGTAGGAAATAAAATATTAAATCGGAAAAAAACTACGGATACATTTACTTTTTGGTTTAAAACTCCGTTGCAAGTAGTGCATTTGCATGGCTGATTAAACAAAGGGTACCAAAGTAAAGGGCGTCAAACATCACTCAAAGTGATCTCAGAAGAGAGTTTTTCGATAAAATAATTAATTTAAAATCCGTAGCCGACTCACGCACATCCTGGTTTGAATTTCACTCCACAATGTACCGCGGCACGGACTCAATTCCCAGTTCCTCATCTCTCGCAACCTTCTCCTGCATGCCCGTGACGACCCAGGGATTTTGAGAGTGGCCTCTGGACAAACGTAGGGTACGGAATTGGGGGTCAAGAGATATGTGGTGCAGTAGTCAGAGGTTCGGTGGTCAAAATCATTTGCTCTAGATTTGAAGCTTTCGTGACTGCAAGGATTCATACTCTTAGTTCTTTCGGTAAAGTCACGTAGGTAAAAAATGAAATTAAAATTAATAAAAATAAATTTTAATTTCATTTTCATTTGCGTCACCCTGCCAACGTGTCACCCCCGTGAGAGTGCCACACACTCCCATGGCTATCAACATAAGGAAGCTTCAACTTATCATAAAGGTAAAGCTAAAGGCGCAGCCCCGCAGTTCCTTAGGACAATGACGGGAGCTCTAGATAAACCCCCCGAGAGAGTGTTTTTTTCCCCTAACCCAGCTTAAATATACGCTGCCAAGCTTGGTGGTGTTCATTCAGACGCTGTCGTTCCGACAGACCTGTTCTTCACCTGAGGACGGCTGCTTGCGTTGTGGCCGAAACGTCGTGAGAATTGTATTTTATTATGTTTTATTTTTATTATTTTATTATTTCCCTTCTACGTGACTTTACCGAAAGAACCAAGAAGAGTGTTTTTGACTAGTCCTCCACGCTGGCTGGATGTCTGAGAAGAGGTTGGAGTTACCCACACTTTACGCCGCTACGTGTTACCTGCCGATCGACTCACTGATTACCCACGTATACTGCTGGACGGACAGAGGCGGAGAGATTCAGGAAACTTGTCCAGCTGAACCGGATTGCCTGTCCGGTGTGCTAACCTTACGCCATAGCAGGAGCTTTTAATAAAATACGCCTACAATTATGACGTGCGAGTCGGATGAACACAGCAATTCGAAGCTGCGCCTTTTTAAATCCTTTATATTAAGTTCACTTGCTTGCTTGCTTGCGCGCTTACGACCGTGCAAATCTTTCAGTCGTTTTTTAACCCACTTCCCGTGATCCAATCGAGCTGACATTTTGCACACAGACTCGTTGTGCGTGACAATTTATTTTCGTGAAAAATTTTTTCCTAAATTTTCAACATTTTAGGAAAAAATAAATTATATTTAATTACCAATTGCTTAATGGTGGCAGGCAATCATCCGACCCATAGGTGGCAGCCATCTCAAGCCAGAGGACGAGAGGACTCTAGCCGCCACGCATATAAAGGATTTATAGTGAAAAACTTTGTTTTTACAGGTTAAATTTTTTTCTCATCCACAGTCGTGCTCTCAATGCTCATGGCCCCTTCAAATTCTACCCTGCAGCTCATCTCAGGCTTCTCAAGCCAATGAATTCAGACATCTTTCACCCAATGCTGTGAGGCTCTTGTGTTTGGTATCACGTGCAGGATTACCAGTTCAAGGAAACATGTCCCCCATTTGACCTTTTGGGTCAAGCAAACAAAATACATTGTGCGACCGTGGAAACCCCCCCCCCACACACAATTATCTGGATAACACACAACAAAACCACGGCCAAAGATACCCCATATAGACATAACAGACTGTCAGGGAAAGTGCTGTTAGCGAGCACTAATGAAGGCCGGCATGGCACACGAGGAAGTGGTTGGTTAACACCGCGCCCGGCTGCCGTTGTCTCCCTCGTGGCTGTGTTTACAAATCGCAATAGGTACTCATTCAATGCCGAGTTGACCTTAGGGAGGCCCAAGACTGGTTCATATAATCATTACTGGTATTGGCCGTGAGCGGGGAATCGAACTCGGGTCGCCGGTCAGCGCAGTGCGCTAGCCGTTACACACAAGTTACTAGACAACACCACCTAGTGTAGCAGACAGATGGGATGTTTGTACCACTCACAGCATGAGCATAACCATCACTTGGGCACCATGAGGCATCCAATCCCTAGCAATCCAAGATTCTCCAGCGCGGAGAGTTAATATCATACAACGGTGCATACAGGACATGATGCAAAGGTCATCAGGGTTTTCTAAACGTATGTAATTATTCTAAAGCCCGTCTGGCCAGACTTTAGTATGATTCCGTCTACAGATTGAAAAGCCTCTAGCTCTAGTGCATCCCGGCAAAAATTCTGTGTTTCAATACAAACTGAAATACACAAAGGTTTTAAAGGTGGTTTCCGTGTTAATTCACACCGAGTTGACGGATGTTTGTATTCCCCCTCCATCGCCACTCGGGTGTTTTACACAAAAAATTGGGGAAGATCCTGCCCACCCATGGCTGTGAAGACTGGGTGTGGGAGTGAGGCTGTCGTCTTGACCAGATGACGAAATCATTTTGTGTTATCAGAACATTCTGTTTTCCTGACACACTGCCAATGGCTGTTGCAAGCAAAGAACATGACACAATAATAAATGGTGCTCTCCTAGATGTAAAAAAAACTGGTTCCGCACTCCTTTCGGGGATAGAAGTCGCCATTCGTCAACTTACGTACAAGGCAGACGGCCTGCACGGCAAAATAATGTTTTAAAACGTCACATTGAGCACTCACAACACATTAGTGGCAAATGGAACACACATGGCCACTTGTTTTGAGGCAAAACTGCTTCGAGGTCATAGGCACCTGCTTCCTTGTCCACACGAGTGGGAGGAGGGAAATAAAATTGTTGTAAATGTTGGCTTGGGGCTGGGATTGAACTTGCGTCATTGGTTTGGGTTGCTTATCGTGGTCACCGCCCCCCCCCCCCCCCCCCCAGTACGCCTGCAGGGGTGGGCGTTGGAAAATAAAAACACACGCGGGGCAAAATGGCAGCCGGCAACACTGGTCACATTGTGCTTTTGGAATGGTTTGATTGAAATGCAGCACACCGCACCTTACGTGTGGTATTCAGACGGACCAAGCAGGTGTTAATGGGTTTATATTGGGTAATTTTAGGAGGACAGAGCAATCTGAAAAACCACGATTGGTCATTCTGTGTCAACCGGCCAAGTGCTAAAGAAGTCCCACAACCTGACCATCTGAGATGTTCTTGAAAAAACGATTCCAGAGATGCAGAGGAAATATGAATGGAACGAAAATTGTCCCTGAAGGAAATGTTTGGCTCAAATGTTCATGAGCCATGGTCAATCCACTGCTGGACGAAGGCCTCCCCAACCCACCGGCCATCCATCCCTCGTGGTCTTGCGATGTTACATTTCCTGAGATATGGCCCTTAAAATGTTGACCCGTAACCTCCAAAATACAAATGGCGACGAAAGTAGCGGTTTTAACATCACAGTTTAAGTGCTTTATAATCAAGATATTCTGAAATGTTACGGTGTAATTGAGGAACACATTTTTGGAGATTTGACAGTAATTCATGTATAAAAGATAAGTCTGGAAATATGTGAAATCGTTAAGGTATAGTAGGTGCATTTCTGTTCTCTCCCTGTGGTACATTTTTAGCGCATTTATTTTGGAAATTATGAGGTAGCTGTAAGACAACATATTTTTAGAAATCTATTTAACATGGGAAAAAGTGTAACTTTTATTATGCTTTTCAAATTGCAAACAATATACAGCAATTTGGCAACATTGAATAATAATTTTCTTATAAATGTGTACAGTAATATAATTTATAAACATGACAGATTTGTTTTATGATACAATTAGTCAGTATGCAAATTTTCAAGGCTCTGGCTTAAAAAATTCTATTTTAAAAATTGCAAATTTAATCTCAAGCGGTGTTTATCCAGGTCAAAGGTTCACATTTGTCAAGGGCCATATCTGGCCCAAAATGTTTCGCGAGGAACTGTCATTTTGGTTTTGTGTTCAAATTTCACAAGAACGTATCTCAGATGTTCTTGAAAAAAAAAATGACAACCAGAATTTATGAGGTGTGGACCGTCCTCTAGTCCAGTTGAAATGGAATGACCCCTTCCCCAATTTAAGTAATTTCCTTAAAACACTCCAACAATCGGTGGCATTTTCCATGATGATCAGCCCATGATTGTGGCTGCTGTGGTTGAGTGGCGGAGTACTGGAAGGTACCATTTTTATAGGGGGTGTTTGCAGTGCCGTTTTTTTCTGAATTGAACTCCTACCCATGTTATTATGGACTGGCAAATTAAAAGCAAGCACCATTACCAATCGTGGCCAAATTGTCAGCATTCACAATCCACATACAATCGGCAATATTGGAAAGACACCACGGTGTTGCATAACCACCCCCAATCACAAACACCGGAGCCTGGGTGGTGTGAGCGGATTATAAACACCTTCCCTCATGCGAAGGACGAGGAAAAGTACAAGAGAAAAAAAAAACTAACCACGCAAATGCTTGCGCGATAGCTGAATTCCCAGTAAATTCCCAGGGACAAATCCACTTTCTCTACAAAAACATGCCTACCATATAATGTCACGTGGCTTTTTTTTTTTATTGGGGCAGTCTCCTATACATAGCTTTGCCTCTGTGCTTGTGAAGTGTTATGCATTTAAACAATGTTTGTTTATCTTCTTGGTTCTTTCGGTAAAGTCACGTAGAAGGGAAATAATAAAATAATAAAAATACAACATAATAAAATAATTCTCACGACGTTTCGGCCACAACGCAAGCAGCCGTGCGTTGTGGCCGAAACGTCGTGAGAATGATTTAATGTTTTATTTGTATTATTTTATTATTTCCCTTCTACGTGACTTTACCGAAAGAACCAAGAAGATGAATCCCTGCAGTCACGAAAGCTTTAAATCGAAATTTAATGTTTGTAAAACATAATAAAATAATTATCACGACGTTTCGGCCACAACGCAAGCAGCCGTGCGTTGTGGCCGAAACGTCGTGAGAATGATTTTATTATGTTTCATTTTTATTATTTTATTACTTCCCTTCTACGTGACTTTACCGAAAGAACCAAGAAGATGAATCGCTGCAGTCACGAAAGCTTTAAATCGAAATTTAATGCTTGTTTATGTCTCTTTCTCTGACTTGCAGGGCCCAGAGGGCCCAAGATGGCCTGGCAAGGACCGACCCGGCCCTGGAGGGGTGGTGGGCGGGCTCGGGGGGGCGGCCGGGGCCACAGGGGCGGCCGGGGCAGGGGGTGGGGGCCACCCACATCGTCCCCCATTGCATCCGACGCGAGCGGTACGTACACCACGGAGGGCAAGGGTGGCCGCCTCTAGAGGTACAAACAAACAAAAAATGGGACATCGCGGGGAGAAGAATTGATAACGATACCAGAGGAGGGAGTGAGAACGACGTGTAAATGTGTTGTCTTGAGCAGTGTATTATTTCAAAACGGACAAAAACAGGTGACTGTTAATGTGTGTACGAATGTTGAACTTCTTTCGCACCGTACGTAGCCAACCGCACTGATCGGAGGTGCGGGGGAAGGACAAAAAACGTAATGTCCCAGGAAGACATTACAGATTTCCCAGGACAGCGACTATCTCAACATGAGGTCGATCATGGGAAAAGCCAGACAGGTGGCACTGGAGGGGCCCCGATGACAATGGCAGATGTAGGGAGTCATTGCAAACGATGAGCAGGAGGAGGGAGGGAGAGAGGAGAGAGTAGGCGGCTCTGACTGATTGCTAAGCTGATCTTTTTTTAGGATTTATTCTCCCCATTCCTCTATTTTTATATCAGCAAGTACTGTTTTATGTCAATATGGGAAGAAAAAAAAACAGAACAGTAATGTTAGAGCCAGCTGCGTATGTAAAAAAAAAATGCCAGAGGAGACCATAGCACAGTTGCCGTGCTTCTGTTTTCTTATCCCTCTTTACATTTCCCAGATAAGTCGTCCGCGTGGCCCTCCCAGTGCTCCCTGTGGGGAGAGGACCAAACGAACGTGGGGCTGGAGCGCGGCTGCCCGGAGAAGCCCTTCGTGATGCAGCCGCCAGCACAGAGGAGATGGTGGCCCGGGGAGAGCGCGAAGACCCGACCGCTCGCGACCACCGACGAGTGGCCGTGCCTCTCCCGCAACAACACGTGCCCCGACCACACACGGAGGCGGCGCGGGGACGGGCCAGGTCGCTACAACGGCAGCGGCAGCAGAAGCAGCCGGGAAGACAGGGATCTGTCGCTCGAGACCCTCGGCAGAGGGACATCCGGGAAGGCCCCACAGAGAGGCCCCAGGTGGCAGGATGACGGCGATGGCGGCGGTGGCGGCGGCGGCGGCGGCGGGAGAACGTGGGGGGGGTCCCCGCGCGACATCAACGACAGGGGGCCCAGGACTTTCCAGGAGCGGGCGATGGGCACGCGGGCCCTGTGGGACCTCCTGGAGAAGGACCAGTCGGAGATCGTGATGCGCCTGGCGTCTCCGATCTGCGGGCTGCGTCCGCTCCTCCAGAAGATGGAGATGCAGAGGGACGTGCTGGTGCTGCTCGTGCAGGTGCTGGCCAAGGCATGCGCCTGCCAGGGCAACCGCAAGAGCCTGCAGCACATGCTGTCCACCGTCAAAGAGTCGCCCTTCTTCCGCAGGGTGCTGCCATTCTTCGTGGTGCAAATGAAACTCGAGAACGCTCCTGAGAAGCTGGGCAAGCTCTCGGCGCAGATCGCGGACATCCTGGTGCTCCTCTCCACCATCATCGGCACGTTCCCGGCGAGCGCGATCGCGGACGTGTCCCTGCTGCTGAGCGCCGTGGAGGGCAGCGTCAACTACCTGAAGCTCTGCGGCGTCGCCCTCGACGCCAAAGCCGAGAAGGCCTACGAGGAGCTGAAGAAGCTCACGGACTTCCTGCTCAACAAGAAGCGCGAGGGCAACCTGCGGTCGGATGCCGCGGCGCTCAGGGGCGACCCGTCGTCGCGCCCGCCGGAGGACTTCCACACGCTGTCCATCTACCCGACGTACGCCGACATTCACGAGAAGGCCGAGCCGTTCATCCGCGCCAACGTTGTCCGCGGCGGCTACCCGGACGTGGCCACGTACCTCGACACGCAGTTCCGGCTTCTGCGCGAGGACTTCCTGAGGCCCCTGCGCGAGGGCATCGCGGAGCTGCTGAGCGTCGCGGGGCGTGAGCAGCAGCAGCAGCAGCAGCGGCGGCGTCGCTACGACGACATCCGCGTGTACCACGACGTGCGGCTCGTGTCGCCGTCCTGCTCCTCGGTGGGCATCATCCACAACGTGAGCTTCGACGTGCGCCCGCTGCGCTCCGTGCGCTGGGACAACTCCAAGAGGCTGCTGTTCGGCTCGCTCGTGTGCCTCTCGCGCGACAACTTCGACAGCATGCTGTTCGCGTCGGTGGCCAACCGCGGCTGCGAGGACCTCCGCCAGGGCCTCGTGAGCCTCTGCTTCAGCAAGGAGAGCCGGCGGGAGCTGCCCGACGTCAAGCCGTCGGACGTCTTCCTCATGGTGGAGACGACGGCGTACTTCGAGGCGTACCGCCACGTGCTGGAGGGCCTGCAGGAGGCCGAGGAGGTCGACTTCCCGTTCCGACGCTACATCGTCGAGTGCCAGAAGGACGTGGAGCCGCCCGACTACCTGGCCACTCTGCCCAGGTGAGGGCGAGGCCTTGGCACGCGGCCACAGTGTGGAACATTCCTCGACACTCGCCAGTTGATCCTCGCCACTTTCTCAGCAGCGTTCAGACGCCTTCTTGTCGCTCCTTCATGGCCGCTAGCAGAGTCGTTGTCGTCGTGAACTTTACACCTCGACCTTGATAGCAGCGCCAATTTAAAGCACGCAACGTATTGATTCTCTCGCACTGGTCGACATTGGAGCTCCCTCCTGTCATTCTTTTTCCCCCCAAGTTGCTCAGTTAAAGAAATACATTTTACCTGCAATATAACCGCAGGGGTGGAGGGGTCGTGCGGCGGTCAGTGCAAATTGCATGTTCCCAGTGACCTGAGTTTGACCATGGCTAACCTCATCGGCGAGCGATATCCGAGCCGGTTCACCAGCCTGCACTGACGAGCATGGTGAAGTATGGTCAAACGCCCACCACAAACAACACGGTATGGAAGAGGCCTTATTCAGCAGTGACTTAACAAAGGGTTATAAATTAATATTACAGGTAGGAACAACAGTTCCACACTGCCCACCAGGGATTATTTGTCTGTCTGTCGTGCATAGCCAAGCCCTCGATTTGTATTTCATAGAGTGCTTCGGGGCGGGCTCAGCCACACGTGACGCGCCGCCCCACGCAGCTTGCGCCGCGTCACACGGATCATACGAATGCGCTGTCCAACCAAGTTCCTACCTGCCCGCACCGAAGGAATGTGTTTAAATGACATTAATGCTCGTGCTTCCTGCTGCTAACTGCTCTATGTAATTGGTCTTTGGGCCTGAGCTCAGCAACTATGATTTATTTTAAAAAATAGAGTTCAAGGAAATGACATCGAACCAATTGGCCAATGTGACCTGATGTCAGACTCATGTCGCCCGGTTGGCTTTGTCAGTTTCAGCTTCACGAGTCTCATCAAAAGTTGTCGTCTGTTGAATCTTGAAGACGACCGCTTGTGTTGCGATCGAAGAGTCATAGTTTTCTGTTATTTTTTGTTATTTTTTTTGAACCTATCTACGTGACTTTACCGAAAGACCCAAGAATAATTGTAGTCTGTTGATCGAATGCCACTGGCTGTCCTGATATTATAGACAGGGGCAAAATACCCAGAACCAATAAACAAACCGCTTAAATCATCACCAGCCAGCCCACAGACTAAAAAGTCATGCACGCAGTTGCACAGTACCCTCACAACCGACTCTCGCACACCACCGTTAGCCAATCTCACATCGTGCTCAGGTGCACACCTGGACTGGCCACACTTCGCCAAACCCTCAATACTTCGCTGCCGCTGCTGCTGCTGCATCGGGATCGTAAAGGTAAAGGTGCAGCCCTGCAACTATTTGCTCATGCCATTGCTGGCAGAAGGGCCTTCACTAACGGGAGCTGAAGAGAGCCCCTCTCGATAGGGTATTTGGCCTATTCTTCCATGATGGCCAGAATCTTGGAAGATGTATGCGTATCCACACATTAGCCTTCCACATGTGACCTGCCAATAGGCTGTGACGTACACCCATCTTTATCACTGGATGGACAGAGGTGCGGGGGATTTTTAGAAAGTTGCCGCATTATTTTAATTACCATGCCAGGAAATCAAACTCGCGACCTCTGGATTGCAATTCCAGTGTCGAAACCATTACACCATTGATTGACCGATACGCGCCCGTATGTGCGATGCATAAAACATTCATTATTGGTGTTGGCAACACTCCCAAATATAGGACCACAGAACTTGGGCAATTTTGTCTTCGGTTCTGGCTGCCTGTGCTACCCCTTGCCTCAAAGTCATTTCGTCTTTGAAAGGGAAAGGAAACTGTGGGCATTACACATTTCAAAATAAAAATTAGAAAGTAGGTGAATACCATAACACTGGGTTGACACGTGGGGCATGCTGGGAAGTTGGGGTCCGGCTGCCACACAGTGCACGAGCGAATGGCGATGTTCACACATTTGCCGAGCCCATTGCGCTCACCATTACACCACGACAGTAGGAACGTGTGAAGTCCCGTTGGCGATGGCTTTGGTTAACGGCGGTTCCCACGATCCTCAGACCAAAGTACGACTTCAGCCCCGCGCTGCACACGGAGCTGCCGGACGACTCGTACCTGCACCTGCTCGAGCCGCGCCCGATGGTGGACGTGGTGGACGCCCGGCAGTGGCCCAGCGCCGACGACCTCCGGCTCGACGAGTCGCAGGCGGAGGCTCTGAGGCTGGCGCTCAGCCGGGAGCTCGCCATCATTCAGGGCCCGCCCGGCACCGGTACTCGCTCGTCTCTCTCTCCGTCGCTCCTCCTTGTGCCGGCATTTCCTTTTCGATCCTTTTCTCTCCTTGCACCCCCTCCACCTGGATATTAAGAAGTAGATTTGAAGCTTTCGTGACTGCAAGGATTCATATTCTTAGGTTTTTTCGGTAAAGTCACGTAGGTAAAAAATTAAAATTAATAAAAGTAAAAGTTTACCTACGTGACTTTACCGAAAAAACCTAAGAATATATTAAGAAGTCCCCGTCTCCTTAGCCTCCTTCCGATCCTCTCTCAAAGTCCACCTTTTCTCCATTGCCCATTCTTCTCTTCCCCTCCCCTCCCCTGCCCTTTTGTGACCCCATAATGCCCTCTGTTATGGTCACTCATTCCTCGACCCTTGCACACCCCTGGCGTCTAGATCACTGTGTTTTTGCGAGTGCTTTTTAAACCGTGTAACGTGCATTGAGCTAAGGTGCTCTTCAAATATAAAATAAGATAGGGACGAGCAAACTGTTGGGGGCAGGTGCTGTTAGTGAGCAACACTATGAAGACCAACACGTCACACAGAGGTGATGTGGCTAGTGGCACACCCGACCACCTTTGTCTTCCCAGTGTCGACATCTACGCACCACACCAGGTACTCAATTAACGATGAGTTGACCTTGGGCGGACCCAGGAATGGTCCAGATATTTGTCACTGATGTTGGCCATCAGCGGGAAGAGAACTCAAATCACCGCGCTCAAGGCGTGTCACGCTAACGACTACATTACTCCTCTCAAATAAGTGGGCACACAAACAAAGACAAAAGATCCGTATAGCCTTTAAGAGACTGGAGGAGCAAGTGCTGTTAACGAGCACCTATGAAGATCGGCACGGCGCACGAGGGGGTGGATGGCCAGAACCACGCCCGACCGCCTTCGTCTCCCTAGTGGCGATGTTTACACACCGCACCAGGTACTCATTTGAGGCCGAGTCGACCTAGGGGAGGCTCAGGACCAGTTCAGATGATCGTCACTGTTGGTGGCCGTGAGCGGGAATCGAACCCGGGTCGCCGGGTTTATAGCGCAGCGTGCCAATCGCTACACAACCGCTCCCCACACGTACACACACACACTAGGGTTGCCACCTCTGCGGGCCCGTGCCGAACACGCTGCGCGCTACTTGACCCGAGCCGTGTCTGAAGGCCGATCTCGCCCAACACCAGAGAGCGCCTCTCCATCGTAGTGCCGCCCCCCGCCAAAGCCCTTCCCGACTCTCTGCAGGTAAAACGTACGTGGGGTTGAAGATTGCTCAGCTGCTGCTCCACAACGCACCCGTGTGGCAGAAGGGCCAGCCCAGCCCCGTCCTCGTGGTGTGCTACACGAACCACGCCCTCGACCAGTTCCTGGAAGGTACGCGCCGGTGGACGGAGGAAAGCGCTCGCCCGTGTGGCTTCGTGCGCGTGTGTGTGAAGCTTGAGACCAGGTGCGAAGAGCCTGTTGACGGAAGTTCGTGCGATGCTTGAGGGAGACTGAAATAATGAATACATTGCAACAGCGCAAAGCTTCTCGTGCAATTCATTTATTAAACGTCACGAACGTAATTTTGCAACTTCGTTTGGTTACGACGACTGCGAAGTGACTTTGTGACCAACTGTTGCTCGAGTTTCCCCCTCCACCTCTCTTCCCTATCTCCGTAAACCATGAAGACGAACGGTGAATTGGGAGTGACGATGTACCACGCCGGTAAATATTACCAGCGTGTACAGATGTAACACTCACAGGCTGCGACTCTGAACGAACCGCTTGCCGTAGCTTAGGCGGCCCGTTGCAGCAGCAACAAGCGGCTACTGTACAGCAGCATGCACGCACGCAGGGCAATAACACCAGCAGCAGCAGAAATCTGTTTTGTGAAGTCCTGTCTGTCATCACCTCCGATTAGGAAGGTTGGCTACGTACAGGTGCAAAAGAAGTTCAACACACACATACACACATACACACATCACAACCACTCGAGACGCAACGTTTGGCACGAGCGAGCGGTCGTAATCGGGCTCCCTCCGCGCTGTCGGGTTTTCCCTGCAGGCATCGCGCGCTTCGAGAAGGACCTCGTCCGCGTGGGCGGCCGCAGCGCCAGCGACGTGATGAAGAAGTTCTCGCTCAAGGAGCTGCGCAACTCGGCCGACTTCCGCCGGAAAATACCCCCGCACCTGCGCACCACCTTCTCCGCGGTACGCGTGACAGCACGGCGGTGATGCGGCCACGCGGGGCAACCGCGCGGCCTGTGTCGGAGACGACGGTGGTGGGCTTAGTGGCGACTCATCGTTCAGAGCTGGAGTGGGGGGTGGGGGGGGGCCAGATCCTACTCGTGAGATGAGCAAAAATAAAACCTTAAGCAATACTTACCAGCTCATTGTCAAGATTGTTAACTGCACCACCCTTTCCACGTCTCTCCCCACCGCTCCCCGATGGTGGTGGTGGTGCTAATGATAGCAGTGTGGTGATAATGCCTGGTGGTGGTGGCGGTGTGTAAACATCGCCACTGGGGAGACAAATTTGGTCAGGCGTGGTGCTGGCCAACCACCTCCTCGTGTGCTGTGCCGGCCTTCATAGTCGCTCACCAACAGCGCTTGCCCCAACAGTCTGTTAAGGCCACACGGATGATCGTTGTCTTTAGTGGTGGTGGTGGTCGCAATATCATTAGCGGCGGTGATGACGCCCGGCCTTTGACGCCGGTCACAGGGAGCGGGCCGTCGAGGGCTGCGACGGCGCTGACGCTCACCTCGCGCGCTGTTGCAGATCTCCCAGGACATGCGGCGCCTGCGGCAGCGGATCGAACAGGAGGCGGCTCACCTGCGCGCGGCGCAGCAAGGCGTGCTGCGCGAGCGCGTCCTGCAGCCCTGCATCGCCAGCGACCACCTCGCGCAGCTCATGGCGCGCCCGGTACGCTGCTCGGGTGGGGGGTGGGGGGTGATGCTTGCAGCGTCAGAGTACGGCTCAGTCTTACCTTGTTTTATATTCATAGATCGAACTCGCGGTGGCTCGAGGCGCTTTGCGTAGTTTTACAAAAAGCGGTAACGAAAGAAGAGTGATTTAGATGCGGTGTAGGGGCCGAGGAACGAGTGACCGAAACAGAGGGGGTCACGTGGGGGTCAAGGAAGGGCTCTCAGGGGAGGGGAGGGATGAGGGGATGGAAGAGCAATGAGATTGGGCAATGGAGACGAGGTGAGCTTTCATCAGAATCTTTGTTTAGATCTGCATATGAAGCTCTTTTTTTCACAGGTGTCCAGTAGAGAAGAACGAAAGGAGGTTCAGGAGGGGGGGGGGGGGGGGGAGGGACTGCTCCATGTAGCGGGGAGGTTGATCCCAGTGGAGGACTGCAAGGAGGACCGAAGACGGGATTGGGACACAGCGAGAAGGAGGGACGGAGAGAGAGAGAGAGACAGAGAGAGACGAGATTGGGGTCATACGAGAGAGCGGCGAGATGAGGTGGGGGCATCTTGAGACGCTCGGCAAAGACTCGAGAGCCACGCCAGCCCGGGGCAGGTGCCGCTCTCTCCGAGCCAGGCGGCCGGGGTGCTGCTGCTGCTCTCTGGTTTTTCCCTCCACTTTTATAATCAACGTCACGCGTGTCGGAGTGTTTGGCTCCCGCTTTACATTTCCACGTGGTGAGCCACTTCGCTGAGCTATCGTTTGTGGGGTGGCCAGGTCGCTTCTGAAAAAATGCTGGAAAGCTCGGTGGGCCTTACCTGCTAAAGTAAATAAAAATTAACCCTTTATATGCGTGGCAGCTAGAGTCCTCTCGTCCTCTGGCTTGAGATGGCTGCCACCTATGGGTCAGATGATTGCCTGCCACCATTAAGCAATTGGTAATTAAATATTTTAAAAAAATTCCTAAAAAGTGTACAATTTTGGAAAAAAAAATTTCACGAAAATAAATTGTCACGCACAACGAGTCTGTGTGCAAAATGTCAGCTCGATTGGATCACGGGAAGTGGGTTAAAAAACGACCGAAAGATTTGCACGGTCTTAAGCGCGCAAGCAAGCAAGCAAGTGAACTTAATATAAAGAATTTAAAAACAGTTTAGTTTGGTAAGATAAAAACGAGTTTAGTTTTACGGGTGACCGTCAGAGCCAGGCCGGCCCGGGAGGCGGTGGGGCAGGGGGGCCGCTCGCCGGCGGTGTCAGCGGCCGCGGCGGCGAGTGACGGCGCTTTGCGGTGTGGCCTGCGCAGCAGGAGAAGGCCGGTGGTCGGCGTGCGCCAGGGCGCCAGTCGTCGCGCATCCTCGAGTGGCTGGGCATCGGCGGCTCCGTGGCGGAGGCGGCGCTGTCCGTGGAGACGTTGCTGGAGGAAGCGGACGACGTCATCGAGGAGACCTCCACCGACCCGTCGGGTAAAACTCTTTGATTACGACCTTTTTTTTAATCTAAATCGGAGCCACTATTTCGACAGGCTGAGTTAAATATATTTTTTTATGATAGCATGCACGATTTTTTTTTAAACCACTCTCGAAGAGACGGAGGAACCACAGAAAGCAGCCACGCGGCGAGCAGGCGCAAACAACTTGCCCAAGATCTGCGGTCCTCGATATATGAAGGTGTCATCGGCCAATCCGTGTTTACACGTGTGGGAGGACACCGCAGTGTTTTTTGCTGCTCTTTATTCTCCCGGCGAGCCAGGGTATGGCACCCCGACACCCACGGGAAGGGAGTTTCACGACCTTTGAACGATCCACAAAGGGTCGCTGCCTCCGCAGTGCGAGATTACGGGTGTGCATAGCCACCACCTAAGAACTCAAATTTAATGTTTAGTTTTTTTTCGTGTCGTCAACGGTGACTGGGATAGGATCTGGGATCTCGCGAGACTGGAGGACCCAGTTTAACCACAGGTGGCTGCCCAGATTTAGAACCCACGATCTCAGTGGTACCAGCTCAGTGCTCCGATCCCCAATTCACCCGGCCACCTCTCATCCGACTACCGCGTAAGTTTCGCTCCGCGTTGCTGAGAAATCTCCGAGAGCGTGGCGCGAAACGTCGGACATCATGCCAAACAATACACAGTGAAAGCGGAAAACACATCCGAGAGCTGAACCTCTCATTCTCTTTCCTAAACATTCACACCTGAACTGCTGCTTTATTTTTTAGTTTCATGCCACCATGTGATGTTTGTTTTTTGTCTTTCCCCTCCAATCAGACGATGAAGGCGAGTGGATGGGCAGCGGTCACCTACTCGCCAGCGAAAAGCAAGGAGCGGCAGCGGCAGCGGCAACGGCAACGGCGGCGGCGGCGGCTGTGGCAGCGGCGAAGGGCGATAAACACGGCCGTGGCGGCACCAGAAGGGAGCGGCCGCCTCCCACGGAGCACAGGGAGCGGCCGCACGAGAGGGGCGACCGGCCACCCGGGAGGAGCGACGAGCGCAGGAGGGAAGCCGTCGCCACCGAAGACGGCGTCGGCGTGAGCGACGGCAGTGACGAGGGCGACCTGATCCGCGTGTCGGGCGAGGCGGAGCTCATCCAGGACTCGCGGTTGATGGAGGACGACATGGAGGCGGCCAGGGGACGCGGGATCGACGGCGAGGCCCAGTGGCTCGCTCAGCTGCAGCGGAACATCATGGCCATGTCCCTGCAGGACGACGAGCAGGGGGCGCAGGGGACGCCGGCGGAGCAGAAGCACAGGGCCCGGGACGGTGGCGGGTGGCAGGTAAGGCGCAGGTCGAACGCGCGTTTCGTGTTCGTGCCGCTACGATGTCATGCAGCCCGAATCCTGGCGTCGCTTGCCGCCGGCGTCGTTGCGTCTCTCCGCTGACGTGCACGGGGGGGGGGTCGGGGGGGTGCGTGCGCAGGTGGTGTGCAACCCCAAGCGCCAGCGGCACGCGGCGCGGAGGGAGCTGCGGAAGACGAGCTGCATGACGCAGGAGGAGGAGGCCAACGTGCACGACATCTGGGCCCTGACGCTGCCGCAGCGCTGGCAGCTCTACAGGTTCGCCCCAAGTTTGCAGTCGATACCACGTTGGGAAGTGGGTTAAAATTGAGTTACAAGATTTGAGGATACAACAACGACAACAACAACGACAACAACAACAGACAGAGTGATTTCAAAGAAAGCGTGTAAAATTGGAATCATCGAGAGTATTCTATATGAACGAAGCATTCTTCCTAGCATTTACCTTTATAAACCTTGTTCATGTGTAGTAGTGCCCCAGTAATTACCCTGTAATCGGGCAATGTGTATGGGGTAAGGGTAGGCTTGTTGCTTTTTACCTTTTACCTTACCTGCTAAAGGGTAAAAGGTAGGGTAGAGTGATTGTATTGTGGTAAGGTTAAAGGCAAGGTAAAGGTAGGCTTGTTTTTTTTTACACTTTAACTTTTACCTTACCTTGTCGAGGCCTAAGACGGACATTGTATTTCTCGGGCATAACAATAGAGAAACATGCCAACGTTGGGCCAACGTTGGCATGCAGTGAGAACCGTTGGACCGATGGCGGTCCAACGATGACAAGAACCTTCCACGTAGTCTGGGTCATTGGTGCCCTTCGCAATTTCATCGATGGGAACATGAATGCGATTACATCACAACATTGGGGTGACGCGGCCAAGCAGTGGGTGGCGTGTATTGCCGCTCGTTGCAGATATTTGCTGCCCGAGACCCCAGGAGGTCATGGGTTCGATCCCGAGCCTGGCGCCCATATAATTGGAGTTGGCGTGTTCTCCCTGTGGTCGCGTGGATTTTTCTCCGGTTTTTCCCACCACGTTTTGAATCGACGTGCGTTTAGAGTGTTTGGCTGCTACACGTTTCCACGTGATAAGCGACTTCGTCGAGCTATCATTTGATGCCAGGTCGCTTCCGAAAAAAAGTTACGTAGCTCAGTGGGCTTTACCTGGTCAAATAAAAAGTTTATTGAATTCTGAGCGTGTATTAACCTTAAAATGACACACCGTCTCCAACACATTGGACGTTAAAGATCCCGTGTCGCTTTCCGACAAAGAGGAGATCACGTGTACCGGCGTCATGGTCCAAATTTGCGTACATTTTTTAATTACTCACAAACTACTTAATCGGGAAAAGGCAAAGCAATCATTACCCGCCCCCGCCACCCGGCACGACACTTAGCAGGACCCCTCCCCCCCCCCCCCTGCTAAAAAAACAGGAGCGTCGAGACTTACCGAGGCTTTCCCAGGTTCACAGACGTCATTGATCGTCGCCAAAACTCCGTCGGCCCAAAACGCTCCGCCCCCCGCCCCCCTTTCCCACTGCGGCGAGCAGGCGCTGGGTGCAAAAGTACCAGGCGGAGATCCGCTGGCAGATCCAGACCCACGAGAGCGAGTACCAGACGGGCGCCGAGAGGCTCGCGGACGTGCGGGAGGAGGAGGAGCTCGCCATCCTGCGGCAGGCCCGCGTCATCGGCATGACCACCACCGGTACGCGCCCCCCCCCCCCCTGCACCCTGAAGCGACGACAACCCGACGTGAAGGCGCAGCGCTGCCGATTTCATCAACGGCGGATTTTTGTTCGAACGCTCGGGTAGTTGTTTTGTGCGCAAAGTCTTTTGTTCTTTCAAAGATAATGTACTGATCAATGGAGCTGGACAGGCTTTGATGAGTCTGTGTGTGCCAGTGGGATTATGTGTGGAGTGGTAGTGCAGTGGGATTATGTGTGGAGTGGTAGTGCAGTGGGATTATGTGTTGAGTCTGTGTGTGCAGTGGGATTATGTGTGGAGTGGTAGTGCAGTGGGATTATGTGTGGAGTGGTAGTGCAGTGGGATTGTGTGGAGTGGTAGTGCAGTGGGATTATGTGTGGAGTGGTAGTGCAGTGGGATTGTGTGGAGTGGTAGTGCAGTGGGATTATGTGTGGAGTGGTAGTGCAGTGGGGTTATGTGTGGAGTGGTAGTGCAGTGGGATTATGTGTGGAGTCTGTGTGTGCAGTGGGATTATGTGTGGAGTGGTAGTGCAGTGGGGTTATGTGTGGAGTGGTAGTGCAGTGGGATGATGTGTGGAGTGGTATTGCAGTGGGATTATGTGTGGAGTGGTAGTGCAGTGGGATCATGTGTGGAGTGGTAGTGCAGTGGGATTATGTGTGGAGTGGTAGTGCAGTGGGATTATGTGTGGAGTCGTAGTGCAGTGGGGTTATGTGTGGGGTGGTAGGTTCACAACGTTGTGCTACGTTCCCAGCAACGTGGGTTCGATCCCCGGTCACGGACAACAAGAGTGGCCAAGTAGTCTCCGAACCCATCCTTGGTTTCCCCTTCGTCGAACTAAAACGAATTCCCGGTGCAGTGTGTAAGCAACAGCACCGGTGAGACCGACAAGTGGTGCTGACCACAACACAACAACACCTCCTCTTCACGTGCCGATCCAGCCTTTGCTCGGCACACCTTGCTCCAGCCGCCCGTGCGTCTATACAGGCTACCTTTGCCTTTGTGCGCGACCGCCAGGCGCGGCCAAGTACCGGCACACGCTGCAGAAGATCCGGCCTCGCATCGTCATTGTGGAGGAGGCGGCCGAGGTCCTGGAGGCGCACATCGTGACCACGCTGAGCCCCGGCTGCCAGCACCTGATCCTCATCGGAGACCACCAGCAGGTAGCGGCGTATACACCCGGCCTGGCGGTCATCCTCGCGGCAGCGGCTTTTGTCTGACCGTCGAAACAAAGACGCGGTCACCGGACCGCGCTGCGCTTTAAGATGCGCTTCTGCGGCCGTCCGGAACGCGCTCGTCTTTGCCGATATTAGGAAGCCACTGGAGCTATGCACTTTTAAATCATCATCTAGATTGAAAATACTTTCTTTAGAACTGCTTTTTTGTGTTTAGTTTGTTGTCTTTCACCCGCACCTCCGATTAGCATGGTTGGCTACGTACGGTGCGAAAGAAGTTCAACGCACGTATATGCGCACAGTCACCGCAGCTTCCGTCACTATTACCATCAACAGGTCCATCACTAACACCACTGACACCACCTCCATCACCAGCACCGTCGACACACCCTCCATCACCAACAGCACCACCACCACTCCACCAGTGCCACCACCTCCGTCGACCACCAAGAAGCACCACTCTGACCATCTTCATCACCGACACCACAAACGCCACCTCCATCGCCAATACCCCCACCGACATCAACTCCATCGCCAACACGACAGCAACCAACAAGTACCGTCCACCCACTTCCTCGTTCAAGATCACCATTCCCAAATGTACAATGGTATGGCTTCTTCTAGCGCCGATCCCACGTGGCGCTCACTGCTCCGGGAACGCATCTTGAAGCGCTAAGCGAGGTCTGCCTGTGATCGCACCCTGCTAAGGTTGCTCCGTTGTCGTTGTCCGGTGGCGTGCGTTGTGACGACCGCAGCTGCGTCCGAGTGCCACGGTGTACGAGCTCGCCACGCACTTCCACCTCGAGGTGTCTCTCTTCGAACGCCTCGTGCGCAACGGCCTGCCCTTCGTCAAGCTGCAGTACCAGGTGACACATCGTCATCATCATCATCATCACAATTATCACGACACACTAATAATTAATCATTTGTGTCTGATTAAGCGCCCCTAAAACCACGGCATCTCAGGTCCATTTACGTGCGATAAAAAGTAACAGATTAAAAAAAAACGAATCTTAAGAACAGGCTCTTCCAAAACCATCATCAGCCATGATCTATCCACTGCTGGGTGAAGATCTTCCCAAGCCGTCACAGTCTCTCGCGGTCTCACGATCTGCCTGGCTGCTGCAAGTGCACCGATTGCATTGCTCCGTCTCAGCGGTGCTCATGCTCATGAGCTTGTTCTATTCCCAAGCAGGGAAGAGCAACGTAGTCACACACACAGACACGTACGTAACGAACACACGAGATGGTGAAAGATGATCTTGCATACGCATGGATTCTGTATCGCTTTACCAACTTGCACAGGTCCTCGGAGAAGCATTTAATTCGCAATCGCAACAAGATGACGTCGCGAATTGACGTCACTTGGTGACTTCATCGGCATCATCAGCCGCGTCACGCTGGGCGTGACCTACAGGGGGTTTCCTGCCTTCGGGAGGGCAGGATGTCGGGGTGGCCACCATTTTCCAAGGGGCCACGAGCAATCGACGATGTGAAAAGTTGCCGTAGACAATTCTTTACTCGATTAATCCACGAATCGTCCCAGCTCTGGTAACACCGCAAGCTGAACATCGCACCTCCCCTCCCTCTCCACACCCCCCTTACATCCCCTCCCACATCCCACACCCCCTCCCCTCCCACTTCCCATATCCCACACCCCCCTCCCCTCCCTCCCACATCCCATCCCCCCCTCCCCTCCCTCCCACATCCCCTCCCCTCCCTCCCACATCCCACACCCCCTCCCCTCCGCTCCCTCCCACATCCCACACCCCCTCCCCTCCACTCCCACATCCCCCCCTCGCCTCCCCTCCGCTCCCACACCCCCCCCTCCCCTCCCCTCCCTCCCACATCCCACACCCCCCTCCCCTCCCCTCCGCTCCCTCCCACACCCCCCCCCTCCCCTCCGCTCCCACAGCACCGCATGCGGCCGGAGATCGCGCGGCTCCTGGTGCCGCACATCTACACGGAGCTACGGGACCACCCGTCCGTGCTGGAATACGAGGACATTAAGGTGAGCTCTGTCCTTGCGATTCCTTTCTCCCTCCTCTCCCCCCCCCCCCCACCCACAGGTTTAAAACTCGTCGCATTCGAGTGACATTGGCTTAGCCATCCGATTGGCATCAAAGTGGCACTTTTGTGCCCATGCTCAATCGTAAGATCCGTGTTATAATATTGCCACGTGGGTATTAGAAAATAAATTTGGTAAATACTACAATTAAGGTGGTGGCGCTAGTGCCCGTTGATGTCGATGACGACGACGATGATGGTGGTGCAATTATGGTCATGATGATAATGATAGTGATGGTGATGCGGATGATGTATCTGTACTAGCGCATGCGCATGCGGAGAGTGGTAGTGTCATGGTCAGCACACTTCGCTACGATCCCGGCAACTTGAGTTCAAAATTCCTGGCTGTGGCCAATTTTGGTGGCAAATATCCGAAGTCAACTCGGCCTTCCATGAGTACCCGGTAAAGTGTGTAAACACCAGCATTGGGGAAACGGGAACATCTGGTCGTGACGCTTGCCATGCCACCCCTTGGTCCGTGCGCCGCTCCGGCCTTGACCGGTGCTCGCTATCAGCGCGCAGCGTCCACCGCCCCCACCGCCCCCACCGCCCCCGTCACCAAAGTGGGGAAACGCTTCGTCTCTTGCACCCGCGCAGGGCATGGGCACCAACCTGTACTTCGTGGAGCACTCCGAGCTGGAGGAGGAGGTGGCCGACTCGAGGAGCCGCCACAACCGCCACGAGGCGCGCTTCGTGGTGGCGCTGTGCCGCTACCTCATCCTGCAGGGCTACCGTCCGGCGCAGATCACCGTGCTCACCATGTACGCCGGCCAGCTGCTGGCGCTGCGCCGCATGATGCCGCGCGACCCCTTCCAGGGCGTGCGCGTGTGCGTCGTCGACAAGTACCAGGGCGAGGAGAACGACATCGTGCTGCTGTCGCTCGTGCGCAGCAACGCCGAGGGACGCCCGGGTTTCCTGCGCAACGAGAACCGCGCGTGCGTGGCGCTGTCGCGCGCCAAGCGGGGCCTCTACGTCGTGGGCAACGCCGCGATGCTGGCAGCCACCGTGCCGCTGTGGGCGCGCCTCCTGCGGGCCCTGCGCTCCGAGGGCCGCGCGGGCGAGGGCCTGCTGCTGCGCTGCCAGGCGCACCCGGACCGCGAGGTCGTGGCGGCGCGCGACACCGACTTCCGGCGCGCGCCCGAGGGCGGCTGCACGCTGCCGTGCGAGTTCCGCCTGCAGTGCGGCCACGTGTGCACGCGCGCCTGCCACCCGTACGACCCCGAGCACGTCGAGTTCCTGTGCCTCAAGCCCTGCCAGAAGGTGCTGTGCGCCCTCGGCCACCGCTGCCCCAAGGCCTGCTGGGAGAAGTGCGGCGAGTGCGAGGTGCCGCTCGAGAAGAAGATCCCGCGCTGCGGCCACGCTCAGCGCGTGCCCTGCCACGTGCCGCCGGAGGAGTTTGCGTGCCAGGTGCCCTGCCGCAAGACGCTGCGCTGCGGCCACCGCTGCCGCCGGGCGTGCGGTGTCGCCTGCGAGAGCAAGTGCAAGGAGACGGTGGAGGCCGAGCTGCCGTGCGCCCACCGCAAGGAGGTGGCGTGCCACGCCGACCCGGCCGCCGTCGCGTGCTACGCGCCGTGCCCCGCCGCGCTCGACTGCGGCCACCCGTGCCGCGGCAGCTGCTGCGAGTGCCACGAGCAGCGCTTCCACAAGGAGTGCGCCCAGCCGTGCCAGCGGGCGCTCGTGTGCGGCCACCGCTGCCGCGAGCCCTGCACGCGCGACTGCCCGCCCTGCGCGCTGCCCTGCGAGAACCGCTGCGTGCACAGCCGGTGCCGGCGCCCGTGCGGCGAGACCTGCGCGCCCTGCGTGGAGCCGTGCGAGTGGCGCTGCCCGCACCGCGCCTGCGGCCGCCTGTGCCACGAGCCGTGCGACCGGGGGCCGTGCGACCGCCCCTGCGAGCTGCCGCTGCGCTGCGGCCACCCCTGCGCGGGCCTCTGCGGCGAGCCGTGCCCCGACAAGTGCCGCGTGTGCGACGTCCGCCGAGCTCGCCGAGATCTTCTTTGGCAGCGAGGACGAGCCCTCGGCCCGCTTCGTGCAGCTCGAGGACTGCAAGCACGTGCTCGAGGCGTCCGGCCTGGACCGCTGGATGTCCCAGGACGAGGAGGGCAAGGAGGGCGACGCGACGTCCATCCGGCTCAAGGTCTGCCCCAAGTGCCGCACGCCCATCCGGCGGAACCTGCGCTACGGCAACGTCGTCAAGAAGACGCTGCGCGACATCGAGGAGGTGAAGAGGAGGATGCGCGGCGGCGACAAGTCGGCCACGCGCGGCCAGATCGTCCTCCTGCAGGACAAGTTCAGGAGGAACCACAGCATGATCCTGTACTACTACAAGGAGACCAACAAGCTGCAGGAGATGCTGGACGGCAACGACGCCTCGCCGTCGCGGCTGCACACGCTCGAGAACGTCATCGTCATGTTCCAGAAGGTGACCGAGCTGAAGCTGCAGCTGGAGACGCACAGCGTGGCCGGCGCCGAGCGGAGCCGACGGGTGGACGGGCGGCTCAAGGAGTTCCTCGGGTGGCTCGTGCAGCCGCGCAGCCGCCTGGGCGAGCAGGAGCTCCGCGACCTGCAGACGGAGCTGCTGCGGCTCACGATGCTCGCAGAGCTGTGGTGCCGCTACCAGCGCGTGGCCGCGGCCGGCGCCGGCGGCGGCGGCGGCATCGTCGTCGCGGGGACCCTGGCGGACGCCCAGGACGCGCTGCGGCTGCTGGAGGCGCGCGGGAGGTTCTCGGCCGAGCGGGAGGCGGCCGTCAAGGCGCTCATGGCCAGGGTGCGCCAGCGGCTGCCGCTGTCGGGGCTCGGCGTGTCGGAGGGCGAGCGCGTGGACATCGTCAAGGCCATGGGATTGGCTCAGGTTGGTTCGATCGGCCGTGGGCCGTCCACCGCCGGATGGCCTCCCCAAATCACCGCCGTCGCTCACGATCCTGCGATGTATTCATCCAGCTACGAGCCGCACGCAGATATATATCTTCATTACCTGCCACTCTTTATCATTGCTGACCAGTGGCCGTTGTTTGAGAATACTGCGGTGCTGGCGCCAACCTGTAATCCGGCACTGTGGAGGTGAGGGTTGGTGTCTCTCACAAAAGTTGTGAAAGTCCTTTCTCGAGGTGCAGTATACCCCAGCTTGCCAAGAGAAGGCAGCACGAAACCTGTGCACTAATCTCCCTGTTCCATCTGTACGGGATAAACTGCTGCCCCCTCGCATGCGTAATTGATTACGCCGGCTTCCTACCACACGTATGGACACTCATTGACTGGAAGAAAACATCTTAATATGTGGAGGACTGCAGAGCTTGGGTAATTGTTGACCGCCGTCCCGCTAGTCTATGGCTCCTCACACCTCTGCGCGTGCGTGTGATGCGTTGCGAGGTGAAATTTGCATGAATACCGCGACGTGAACTGTAAACCAAACGAAACATTGCGAGCGAATATTGTGGACAAACGTTTAAAAATGGGTCACGTGTGTCATGCATTCTTATGACCAATTCATCGGCATGCATCCAATCTTGTCAGATCTCAGAAGCCAAGTCAGTGTGGGGCTGGGAAGTGCTTGGATGGGCGACCACTGTGCCTAAAACAAAAGGTGTTGCAGGCTGCTGTGCAGATATGTTTGTTAGCCGGGAGCAATGCAGCAATATCCGTTGCTGTACTGTACTATACGCCAACGTCTATGCCCCCCCCCCCCCCGCCTTCACCAACCCACAGTGACCAACACGGTGAAGTGTGCTCGCCAGATGTCCCTCTAGTGGAGGGCCTCGACGAAATTCGGCTCAGGAGAGCCCTCTACAGAGTGTAACTTGGCCTACTCTTTCGCACCGATCAGACGCCTTGGCAGAGATTGGGAGCACCAACATCAACTGTTGCGTCCATTTATTCTGCCGGGCGGACGGAGGGGGGGGGAGAGATTTAGGAACTTGCACTACCGTTTCAACCGCCACACCCCGGGGGGAGATTCAAACCGAGCCGACGATCTCCGGATGGCGAGTCCCGTGTGCGAACCCGCCATTTTCACCTACGGGAACCCCAATGCACCTTAAAAAAACACACATACACACGCACGAAAAGAGCTCGCTCGGTCAGCTACCCCGCCGATCGACTAACTACCGAGCGCTCTCTCTCCACTCCCCCCCCACCCACCCCAACGACACCACCACCACCACCACCAGGGCCACTGGTTCAAGTGCTCGCGGGGCCACGTGTACGCCATCGGGGAGTGCGGCGGCGCCATGGAGCGAGCGCACTGCCCCGAGTGCGGCGACGTCATCGGCGGCGTCAACCACCTGCTGGAGCGGGGCAACGCCCTCGCCTCCGAGATGGACGGCGCCCGCCACGCCGCCTGGTCCGACACCGCCAACGACATGATGAACTACCGCGACCTGCTGCGCCTGCAGTTCCAGTGATGCACCGGCGGGAGTGGTGGCGGGGTGGGGGGGGGGGGAGAGTTGGGGGGCGGAAGGGAGGGAGAGAAGGACGAGCGGAGAGCGGAGGTCATGAGGTCATGGGGGCGAAGGGCATAGAAGAGAATTGGGGCGAAAGGATAAGTTGGCCAATGAAGAGATAGTGAAGTATACACCAGCGCCAAGGAGCCAACGCGTGCTAAGACGGGCGCGGCTTATCCGTATCGAGAGCTTTCTCCCCCCAGTGTGACGCTGCACCAAACACTCGTCTTCAGGCCAGGCGGATGCGAGGGAAGGCAGAAGTCATGGGGTTCAGGGCAATGGGCGCAGGGTGTGGGCTCGAGGGGCATAGACACTCCCGCAACGTTTGGTGCTCAGTCTTGGTTCTTAAATGTTATTATCTGTTATTTGTCATTTTTATACAATGCAAAAAAATAATCCTACACATATGAACTTAATAACAATAAAATACTTGCGAGCGACAATTTAATATGGGGAAGTCACCGATAGCCATGTTTTCATGAAATCAAACGTTATTTCCGTAGGCGGGAGGGAATTTTCATCTTTTCGTTTTTAGATGGTTTATTGGTATAGATTTATTTTTCAGGGTTGTGAGAGCACGGTTAAAGTTTATTCATCCGTATTTATTCAGGATGGCGGTGCAACCAGCAGAGATCGACTACGTAGTGGCGCGCGAATTAAGACTTTTACACTGGTGACAAACCAAAAGAAACACAACAAAATAAAATGCGAAAAGCATCAAAGGACCTTTTACATGTCAGTCACAGTGCTGGATTCACCGTTGAGCAGCGGCGACATTGGTGAGTGGTATTTTTCTCTTGGCAAGACAGACCCCCCCCCATCCCATGAGAAATAGTGCAGTCCATTCCTTTGTGTACAAGATCCACAGGTGCAGCTGCGTTGTGGAGTCTGCCAACGCTTACCGGGGGAGGGGTGACGGTGGGGAATTTCACCTCTTGCAGATCGATGACCTCATGGCCTGTACGAATCCTGGGGTGAGGTCAGGTTGACATTTGACCATATTTCTTAATGCTAACAATGTCTGCTATTTGTTTTCTTTGAACTACATTTACCCCTAATATCCTTTACAAAACAAACCAATTACTTCCAAGTCCTTTGGCTAAATAAAAGGACGTCTTATGTATGCTGTGAGCTGGATCTCATTTTACAAGCACTGATTTTCAACAGGGCCCCAAAGAAAACAAAAGTAAAAACTGGGTCTTCTCATGCACAGCTTTTTAAATTCCTTTGAAATCCTGCCAGGGATCTTTATGATAATCCCGAATGACTTTTTACAGCGCAACTTGCTTCCGGGAACACGCATTTTTTAATCCAACCGTCGCTATATCACGGCGACGGACACTTAACGCGAAACTGGAGCCGCAAACCCCCTTGCCCTACGTTGCGTCCTCACCCTCCCCGCCCTCCAACCTCCTGCCCACGACAGCAGTCCTCTTCCTCGCCCGTAAACGACTCCCCCCCCCCCCTCCAACCCGCTCTCTCCCTCCGCTTCCCACTCTCGCTGCTCACCCCGCAGTTGAAAGGGCAACCCCACATCATTCGCGCACCCAGGGCGTACCCGCCACCTGGGATACTACTGACAGGGTCTGAACACACAGGGACATCACTCGCCAGCGCACTGACACGGGCCGGTAAAACGTTTCAACGCTTCGCGGTGCACTTTCGCACGCGTTTATCCAGGGGTGGCCAAACCGCGTGGATCCCATGAAGTTCCGAGTGCAGGTCGGCCAAGTAATTGTCAACTCTTCCGACGGGAAGAAATCTGCGAAAACGAGGGCACTGGGGCCAGACGTGAATACTCACTGGGGGGGGGGGGGGCGCTTCCGCAGATTTCTAAACTCAAATGTCCACAGCGTCCGTCCGACCACCGCGGCCCCCGAATGAGGATGTTGCCGTGGCGGCTCACAGGGTCATGAATCTGGATTGAAAAGTCACATTTTTTTTTTTAGAACTGCTTCTTTGTGTTTAGTTTGTTGTCCTTCCACCGCACCTCCGATGAGCCACGGTTGGCTACGTGCAAACATACATACATGCATGTAGTTTGGCCACCCCTGTTATGGTGTTTTTTTGAGCAATATTCACTCGTTTGAAAACTATCCTGCATACTTGCCCTACGTTATCATTTTCATTATTGTTTTGATGATTGCAGGGAAAGCGAAGGGAACGATCATTAAGATAATAATGATAATGAACACATTCACATACAGTGTATGTTCCCTGTCCTCGACACTTTTACCTAAGTCTATCGACGGCTTTGTCATACAGAGGAATCCCTACCCCAGCACAATTATATTATAGGAATGCATATATATTATAAATGGAAACTCAATGGGTGCTTATTAAAATAAAGGAGAGCTAGAATATGATTATTATTCTTAATCACTGGAGGGGGGCTACTAACGATGCTCACGAAATGTTACACTGGAGTGTGCAGCATTGAACTGCAGGCTCTGAAAACGTTGGCACATTGGCAAGGGAGACACGCGAGCTGTAGAGGCAACGTGAACACACCGTTCACTCCGGATTATAAGACGCACTTCTTTTCCCCTGTATTTGAAAGAAAAAAGCTGGCGAGTGCATCTTACAAACCGGAAGTGCGTGCGTGCGTGCGTGTGACGAGGTTCGTGTAACCTTGTTGACACCGGGCACAGTTTTGGGATGCGTTGTGCTTTCCCGGAGCGTCTTACGATCCGGAGTATACGGGAAGGATGATCATTGTGAAGACGATCACGGCGGGTCAAGGCGTTTAAGAGACTGAATTGGTGGTGGATCACAAGCACAAATACAAAAAGTGTCACCATGTTCAACGACATTACCCGATAACATTAAATACACACGTCTGACTGGATGGTCACCGCAGAGGTGGAGTGATAAAATCAGCCCATGCACAGATGCTCTCGATGGCTGGCTGCATCGCAGGACCGCGAGAGATGGCGAAAGCTTTGGCACGCATCCATCGAGACGTAGATTTATCGTGGCTTACGGTGACGATAGCAAACCATTGTTTGAAGCAATGGCCCCTTCCTTCGGAACAGAAGAGCAGAAATATGAACCGAGCTATATTTTAAAATTACTTTACACTGCGGTTCCCCGAAGTTGGCTATCACAGTGTGGAATCGACACGTACGAATGTGGTGACTTTTTTGTTGTTGTACCTTATCTGGCCACGACAACCTAGTTGTGTGAAAGCACAACAACGCAGCGTTGTTTGATCCTCACCAAATAACGATCTCCAACCGACGCCGTAAAACTTGTCTTTCGGGGGTCAGCGCGAGCGTTCACCGACAATGCCGCAGCTCCACAATGCCATGTTTTATTTCTCAAGAACGATCCTGGTTGTTTTCGCTCGCTAAAATGTGCTTTTGTATTTTCAGAATTGTGGTGGGTGTTTTTTTTCCAATGCTTCGTGGGCTCAACCAACAACGCCCGATAGGATGATCTAAAAAGTATATAAGTATCTAATTATGCTCTCCGGCAAGTGTGCAACCAATTTAGGTTACACGTTACCTCTCGGCCCCGCGCTTTGCCTGTGCCCGCTGGCCACGCGTCGAACCTGCAGAAGCGCGCACCGAGGCCGGCGGCGTTGGTGCAACCCCCCAAAAAACCAACGCCGTCTGCTACCGCGCCCTAAAATCCGGCTCCCCACTTGAAACTTCGATTCATCGTAGAAACCTTCGCAGTGCGTCGCAGAGCCTCCTCGAAACTCCCAGGACAAGGACCGTCATGGCTTCTCGGCGTTTCTCAGTGTCCCTCCCGTCATCTGGAATGCCACCCCCCCCCCCCCCCCGATTTACATCCCCTAACGATCAATCGTTTTCTTCGTTCAAAAACCATCTAAAGGCGCGTGTCTTTGGCTCGACAATTAACCACCGAGTCTCCCTGGAACCGCTCCTCCGAATAGCATCTTCGGGTCCGCAACATTGCGCGCGTTATAAATTGATTCATTATTATTAAAGGACAAAAAAACCCGAGGCGTTACGAATCAGACAAGTGATGCACAAGCCACGGGAGAGAGAGAAAACAAATCGTACGTGAATTCGTGAGCACTTGAGAGCATAATTAAATATCCTGTTGGTCACAGTATGTGGGAGACGTGCGTCTCGCAAGTCAAACCGCAAGGTGTTGTCGTGAACTACTGATCCGCATGCTCTGCACAGGGCAGGGTGTACAGTGGCGTAGCTATCGAGTGTGCAGGCGCTGCAACTGCACCAGGGCCCAACGGCCAAGGAGGCCCAAGTGCAGGGTTTTGCGAAGACGGACACGAGGATGCCCCCATGCATGTTATTCCTTGCTCCAGTGCCCATGCCAACACGCTACGCCACTGGCAACGCGTGATTAATGATGGTGGTCGAGCGAGGTGAAATGTATTCGGAGAGCTTTCGTTCGGACGTGGCTTTGAACCTCCAGTCCCTTGGGACCACCGCAAGTACATTTATCCGGCCGTCGTACCAGTCGATGTCGCCCGTGGTTAAGTAGCGCCTGCCCGGCCGCTTGTTGAAAGCAAGAAGATTCGAAAGCACGATTCGAAAGCACGATTTGGCTGCTCGGAGGCGCTGGCTCGGTCACGTCGGGGTCCCATGGTACTGGAGACCGGGGAGGAGGAGGGGGAGAGGGACCTTTTTCAGAGTCTCGGTGAAATGCGTCGTCGTTTAGAACCTCCGCATGCGGGAACGTACCGAGAGCACATTCCTTCATGCCACACACACACACACCCACCCTTTGTGTTTCTCGTGGAAGTTATATTTAGAGCTATTCCTTAAAATTACGTGCCATTTTAAACAAAATTATACTTCACAAAGTAGAGAAAAAAAATATATATAGACAAATTATATGTTTGTGTAGCATTAGTCGCAAACTAAATGCCTCTGATAATTAAGCCATAGAGTTTTTTTGGTGCTTGGTAGAATTCCTTGCGTTCGTCATTTATGGCCAAAACGAGGCCTCAGCGGCAGCTCTCTGGCCGGGTTTACAGTGTCAGCGCAGGGTGGCTCACGGCTTTGCGTTCGCGACGCGAGGACGGAGCATGGCCCTACCTCTGATCCCCACGCACGCGTCCAACTCATCCCCGGAGTGGTGATGGAGGAATTAAGACTTTTAAAGTGGGGGGAGGGGGTGGGGTGTGGGGGTACAGGTTGGGGTAGGGATGGGGGAGGGATGGGGGCATGGCACAAGACTTGGTGCCTGGGCCGGTGATTCCCGAGAAAATAATTTTGAGTTTTACGTGGGCACGTCGGTGTGTGGCGGAGAGAGGGGGGGGGATCTCGTAATTAAGGCTACGATTTTGGCACGGAGGTCACGGGTGGTCACAGACGTTGTGACTACGAACAAAGTCGGAAAAGCGGTGGAAATGGGCTGCAGGAACATTGGATTAGGCGCTTCCTTAATTTCCTTTCAACAATGCCGTACGACGACGAGGGTGCTGCAGCCAGCTGCAGTAGCTGGGGGCAAAGCCTCGACCTCTACTCCCGTCACATTTCCACGAATCGTTGTTTTTCCTGCACCACGGCCGGGAATTCCACTAAATATTACGGTGCCAAAATTGTAGCCTTACTCATAATTGAGCAGCTACAGCCCCTGTGAACACAGTCCCATCACCAGCATTCATCTTGGGTGCATGCGTGCGTGCATGCGTGAGTTTTGATTTAAGTGGATAATTAAATATGGGGGGGGGGGGGGGGGGTCGGGCAATTTGAGATAACATCTGGATGGCTTTGGCATTTTGAACCAACCATCAAGTTATTTGTGTCTGGGGTCCTTTAAAGACCACTGCGACAGAGGGCGTGGCGCAGGAGATTTCAATTAAAACATATCCACGTTTCAGGAACTGTTACTCTTATCTGGTTTATAGTTCATGCTGTAATGCGCATACCACAGCTCAGGCTGGATTGACAAAAATTGTCGCCAACAGCAGCAGAAACAGCAGAATCAACTCTGCCTGCAAAGCGGCTGCATGAGAGCCGATGATTGTTCCGACCGAAATCCAAAAATGCTCTGAACAATGAGCGGAGGAGGCCCCAGGGTCACGATACGCCCTTACCAGGCCCCCTAATTCCTCACCGAATATTTTCCAGACTCCTTGGTAAACCTGGAGTCGGTGGCACATGGCGAGAAGAAGCCACAGCCGCCATCGTGAGAGACGCACTCGTTGTTGTGTGCCCGGTTTGGAAATTTTATCCGGGTCACCAACCCAGAAAGACGTAGCAGGAATTCAGCTTTGGCCATTGAATTGCCATTCCTCGTTACCCTCTCCATGGTATTGTATTTCCACGTTTTCCCAATTTCACCCGATCAAAACAAAATTAAGTGCTTGCACACTGCACGCACCTGATGATTGTTAAAATATATGGCACGTTGCTGGATAGAGCGCCAATTCAAATTCGGGAAGGTCTCTGCGCAACGCGGGACGTGATTTTAAAAGATCGGGCGCAATCAGCGCATTGCGACTTATTTTGTGGGTGCACGGAGAGAAGCTTGGTCAACATGGAAAGGCGGAAAGTGCCGGGTTGCAAGGGCTGCCGGTTTGGGAGAACTTGCGACAGCGCTGCAAATATCGCGTTGACAAATGTGATGGATGACCCATGCGTAAAAAAAAAACCCAGTGGGTCGTTGAGTGTGCATGATTTAAAAAAAAACAGCTCAAATAAAGCACAAGCAAAAACCAAAGCCAATTGAGAACTGGGTTCAACCCAGGGGCTTGGCCAGGTGTGTGCGGGGGACTGACTGCCAGGTGAAGAGCACCTGGGCATGTGAGGGGAGGCGGAGGGCGTTTCACCACCCACGCTCCAGAGTGCATTTCCACGCGAGTGGAAATTGCAGTACGACTGAGAGATACGCAGATATCCACCATTGCGAATTAATTCACGTTCAGCCCGTGTATTTGGTGTATTTGTGGTAGGAGAATGTCATCTTGGGTTTAGGCTTCAAGCTGTGCTTGCTCGCTTGATGCATGATTTCATTCAGAATATGAACAGTACAAGAGAGCACATACATAACAGTATATAGGAAATATATATGAAGGGTGGGTAAGAATTTAGCAGGTTGATTAAATGTGACTGGGTGTGTTGTTTTTGTTATCCCACAGTGATTGGTAGGAAACAAGATCGCAAGGTTTTGGCTGACTGGCCTTTTTAAGCAAAGCTATCCTAACTCAACAAAAAAAAATCCTGTTATTGCCGTCATCCATTGCGTACGTTCACTAAAGTGGCAACTCTAGACGTAACAAGTATATGCACTCACCAACTAATATTCACCATCCCTCGTGCAGCATTGTAGCTATAACCTGGTCTCGCTTGCAAACTAAGATTGTGTCTGTGACGGTCTCAGCATTTGGCTTTAGAGGAGTCAATGGACTGGCATTCCGAAGTCTAAACCACACATAAAACTCACTGCGTGGATATTATATATATCAGCATACTGTTACTATATACTGGAATATGTCTCCTATAGTCCACATCATGAGATTCACTCTCCCTGCTTATATCTAGTCAAATGTCAACATTGCACAAAAACCTAAAGAAATCTGTGGTGTTCTCACCTAACTCATATGAACGTCTTTGGTAGGTCCAAGGGTTAAGAAGGAAGATGTGGTGGTGATAGCAGTGTCGGTGGTGGTGATGATGACGGTGTAGTTGGTAGTGGTGGTGGTGGTTGTGTTTGAGGTTTCCCGTCACATTGTGCGACGTCTCCCCGTCACGTTTTTTTTTGCGTTCCTCCTACGCAGTCTTGTTATGAAATGTAGGCACGAGCGTTTGTTAAATCGACATCCCATAATAACCTCTTCGAGTGCGGTAAAACGTGTGCCGTTCAGTTTGCTCATGATGCTTGTATGCTAGTGAATGTGTAGCCTAACTGTGGATGAATTATTACAGGAATATTAATGTGTCAATTGAGCTCCTGGTTTTTAGACCCTAAACCTATCCCCTGTATGAACACCCTGCAGTGTCTTTCCGTGTGGCTGATTAAAGGGACAGTTCATGAATTAAAGAGGCATGTTTGAATAACAGAAATAAGGAGTTGCTATGTGTATCACAGATCTGTACACTTGTCACATTTCCCAACAAAACCAGGCAATGAGGGTTTACACACGAACAATATAAGAACCATGGAGAGTTCTAGATTTCAAGCTTTCGTGACTGCAAGGATTCATACTCTTAGGTTTTTTTTCGGTAAAGTCATGTAGGTAAAAAATAAAATTTAAAGTTAATAAAAGCTGCGACGGTCCCACCTGATGACGGAGACTTGTGTTGCCTCCGAAATGTCGTGATTTATTATTTTATTTACATTATTACTTCATTAACTTTACATTTTATTTTTTACCTACGTGACTTTACCGAAAGAAAATAAACCTAAGAGTATGAAACCATGGAGAGCCCATCTGCCAATCCACTGCTAGGTAAAGGCATCCCCACTTCGTGAGGTTGTTTGACCAAACTAGTCATATTTGTCAGTGGGAGTTGAAGTAGAGAGGGGGCGGGATCGCTTCAGATGTAACTCGCCACTGACGTTTGCCGTGGCTGGTATCCCAACTCCTGTCGAGTTCATAGCGCGGTGCGCGAACCCACTACACCACCGCTCCCCCACATGGAATTAAATATATTCAGCTCGAAACCAATGTAACCTCTGCACAGTTGATGCGTTTACCAGTTGCTAACTACTAGGATGCACGCCATCTGGATAGTCCTCAACAACATCTGACTTCTATGTCTGCTATCGAAGACCACAGAAATAACAATCTGTAAAATGTTAACAATTACAACACTGGGCGATTTAACAAAACACCCCCTCGATGCACAGCATGCACGGCACTTTTGCCAATACACACTGGTGAATAAGGACCTCCTCCCCCCACCACACAGTACACCGTGTGGATCGTGGGGATTATTTTGACTCGACTTCGCCGTGATTTTTGGCCAGTGTTGGTTGAAAATGGGAAGCGTAGAAGTACATTACAACAGCCGATATCGCTCCACTGATCTCTGCCGGCAACATGGCTCCACGGCAGCCTACGGACACCTGAGCAATTTCCAGGCCCTAGCCGTGCTTGGGCTTTCGAGATCCGACGAGATTGGGTTGTTATTCAGCGTGATTTGGTCACAGGCGTCAACACAATTTTAAAAGACCATCCCACGTGTGTCATTTCCTTGCTCATGGCCATCCAGTTGAATGGCTGAGCCAACCATTGCATCCACACTTCATGCAAACACAAAAAGCTTGAATTATACTCACAATTGCGGCGAGGGTGTTAATTAGCACATTTAAAATTTGAATTTTTAAGGACGTGTGCTTTGATCAAGTCGTAGCTTGATTTGAATTTTGTGAGTATGCATTTGTTATGAGTAGAGTTAATGGAATATAAACGTGCACTGTTTTTTGAACGTTCACTATTAAACCAATTAATTTTAAAATCTGTATGGGTTTATTTGAATTGCTTTTAAGGCGTGTATGCTTTTGTAATTTGCTTCATGTGAGAGATGCATGCTTGGAACTACATTTAGTGGCAGACTGAAACGCAGGGACAGTAAAAATACCAAAGCTCCCCCGTATGGATTTAACACTGTTAGGGCAAGTGCTGAGCACAGTTGAATGCCAGCCCAGCACACGAGGGAGTGTGACCAACACCACACCCGGGCCACCTTCATCTCCCTAGTGGCGATGTTTATACATCACACAAGGTACTCATTTGAAACGGAGTCGACCTAGGGGAGGCCCAGAACCGGTTCAGATGTCACCGATTGTTTAGCTGTTAGCGGGGATCGAACTCGGATTATCAGGTTCGTAGCACAGCACGCTAACCACTGCACCCTCGTTTTCAACAGGGATTAGAGGACACCCACACACGCAGGCTAAATAAAGAAGTGGATCTGAGCAGGACACAGCACACCCACCTATCACGCGGGGGCACGTTTCACAATCTAGTGACAGGGCATGGCGTCACAGCAGATAATACAGATTAAAAACGGGGTTTCTGTCAGGCATACTGCATTTCATTTTTCAGCTGTTCTCCAAAAGCTTTCCACTGCTGCTGTGTAGTCCACTTCATTTCATATTTATCTGGAGCCTGCTTCGATAAGGGCCCCATGTATACATACTTCCATGTGTTTTCCAGTTCGATCACTTGCTGTCGTACGATTCCGTTGCTGTCATGAATGTCGCCTGCATATTTCAGATGGTTAATATATTCTCCGCGCCTTTATTTCTATGACATTTTGGAAGAAGAAAAACGAAGGTGATAAACCAATTAAATAATTGCAAACGGACGAGACTCTCGTGGCACGAATTCAAAATTGTTTATAAAGATTTTCGAGAACAGAAAAAAATAAACTTCGTGGTCAACGAACCCCAAACTGAGCACACATCAGTCCTTGGGGAACGTCTCTCCACCATCGACCACATTGGTACTTTAATAAATCACATTCTGGTCGAGCCTCATTGATATCAAAAACTGTTATAGTTACAACGTTGATTGGCATAACATCTCCAGAAAGTGTACAGAATAAGTGGAAGGAAAATATTCTCAAGTAAATGCACGCTACGCCAAAACTTCCGTTGTGCAGCCCGACTTCGAAAAGGCAATTAGCCGAGCGAAAACCGATTCAGTTATCCGAGGTCCCACAAACCAAGGCCGAAATGAAATGATAAAAAAATAAGAAACAAGCTACGACGCTGCTGTAGGGCGCACGGAGAGAGCAACAATGTACATTCGAAACGGGAGGCAGATCAATATTATCTGTAGACGAATGACAATGGTATGTATTAGAGTAAACTGCCCTGTAGAGACTGGGGCGGAGTGGGACGCTGTTAAGGGGGACGAGACGATTGGCACGGGGATTGGACAAAGGCTCAGAAAACAGATGAGGTCTATTTCATGATAAATATAACCATTACTACCTCCCTTCATTCTCATCACACGATAATTAGCATGACAGATTAAAAGCTTTTAACATCTAAAAAAAACCCCATCTGAGCCGAGTAAGCCTGGTTGTTTCAGCTCGTGTTCAACAAAGCTGTCGCAGCGTCCGAACCATCGGCTACATTGCTCCGATGAAGATAGAAAAACACTTTCCCTAATTAACACTTACAAAAGTGTGACGTTGCATAACCCTGCCTCCCAGACCCTGCCACACGACTCCAAGCTCCTACCCAAGGAACCGGTTTAGACTTCCACTTATAAAACGGTGGCAACCGCTCAGTTTCAGCCCCGGATAATGAATTAAGTCCCCTTCAACATCCTCCTTGACTTTTATTTCACTATCATCACCAGGCATGATATATCCATTGCTGGATGAAGACCGTCCCAATGGCTTCACCATCTCGGATCTCCAGATACGATATCCATGTGGCTCCTGCACGCGCGACAAATTCTCCACGCGATCTCCACGGTGGATGTCGGCTCGGACGTGTTTCCCGTCCTTCGGCTGCCACTTGTTAAGTCTCGACAATTGCCTCCTTGTTACCCGCCTTAGAAAGTATACGAGATGCCAGAAGGCAGTCTCAAACAACAGCGACGATGCTCACTCCAATGAAGCTTCTTCCGTTTACCCATTGATGGTTGCGTGCAGTTAAGATTATAGTGCAAATGAAGATTGGTAGACATGACGAGCGGAGCCTGTGGCAGTGAAGACGGCTGATATTCTTAGGTTTTTTCGGTAAAGTCACGTAGGTAAAAAATTTATAAAAGTAAAATAAAAATCACGACGTTTCGGAGGCAACACAAGCTTCCGTCTTCAGGCGGAACAGTCACAGCACGATAGCTTGTGTTTCCTCCGAAACGTCGTGATTTTTATTTTTATTTTATTAATTTTTATTTTTTACCTACGTGACTTTACCGAAAAAATCTAAGAATATGAATCCTTGCAGTCACGAAAGCTTCAAATCTAGAAAGACGGCTGATGTTTGTGAGACACCAAGCTGTTAGATTGCGCATTCTGAGGCCAATCAATGTGGACTCAACATTTTTTTACGCAAATGTTCGAGTATAAGTAGCAACTGCATATGGGGGGGGGGGGGGGGGTAGGGAAACAAGATCATATTAAACGTACTGAAACAGTCAAATTATCTAGAGCCGTTTAGTAGTCTCAGAGTCAGCACAGTTCAGCTCGACAAGACCTCTGGGGGAGACCAGCGCAAAATTCGCAGCCACACAGCACGTGCACAGCATCCTCCTGCACATCGCGAGATCCACAGACTCGCACAGAGATCCACAGCCACATATCCTTGCAGGGGAAATATCAGCCATCACCGGCATGTTCCACATCACCGCAGCTGGCACCGTGAGTGTACTATTAAAGTCATCCCTCGTTATACGGCAACTCAATATACCACAATTTTACCACAACGTAACTTACCGATTAGGGAACGAATTCGCTATACGTTACGTTAAATTCGCAATTATGAAACTTTGAATCTCTACATTATACATCGTTTTGGGGCGTAAAATCAAACAATGCACGCAGTCATTTGGCCGAGCGCGCATTTCACGCTGGTACACGTGTTTTGCAGGGCACGATTGTCACACTGTCCTGGTTTTCCCTGCTATCTCCATGCCGGCCAAGCTAAGCTTGGCGATTTGTGTTGATCACGCCTGGTCCTGTACTGTGCAGAACCAGGCGTGCAAGACAAAGATCCCACAGTATAGCCTCAACAGACTGTTGGGGCAAGTGCTGTTTAGCGAGCACCTATGAAGGTCGGCACGGCACACGTGGGGGTGGGTGGTCAACACCACGCTCGGCCGCCTTTGTCTCCCCAGTGGCGATGTTTGGAAGCCGAGTCGGTCTCGGGGAGGCCCCATGATCGGTTCAGATAATTGTCACTGGTGTTGTTGGCCGTGAGCGGGAATCAAACTCGGGTGGCCAGGTTCGTAGCGCTATGCGCTAACCGCTGCACCACCGCTCCCCACGTGTACCACTCACCTCATGCGGCGATACACAGAATTTTGCTTTGTGGGCAGTTTTTAAGGAACATAACTGGTCCTTATACCGAGGGATGCCCGTGATGATTAAAAGTGGTCAAATAACCACCGCATATTTCTAGCTGGACAGCATACACAAGTAAACCAAACCACTTTCTGTAAATTATAAGGGGCCGTCCATAAATGACGTCACGTGGTTTCGGACGATCTTTGACCCCCCCCCCCTTCGTCACACGACGTCACAAAGTCAGACCCCCCCCTCAAATATGACGTCAAAAAGCTCTGCCCCCCCCCCACCAAAAAAAATATAAAACATGCTTCAAATCACTTTGAACTATTGTCATTGTAGTCTGTATTTAATGTGGCGCTGCACTCTGATGTTGTAGGAGAAAACATTTATCGAAAAGTCTATTTAATTCAAAAGTTGCGCATTTTTATGTGACGTCACATTTCTCACCCCCCTCGTCACACATCGTCACAAATGCCTGACTAACCCCCCCCCCCCCCCCCCCTAGGTGCGTGTCGTCATTTACGGGCGGCCCCTTAACTCATGAGCAAGAACAGCGTGCGTGTTGGCTGGTAACGAGTAGTAATACACCAGCAGTGGTTGTTTAGACCACCTTCAATCACTCTCCCCACAGCGATGAGGTAAGACTCGTCTACATCACGCCAATTAGTTACAAGGCAGTAATACGGCATAAAAGCTCCAGTGTGGCGATGATTCCTCACACGAATTAAACGAGTATCGAGTTGTCCGATTGTCTCACTGTTGGGTGTCTAAAATGGCATGGCCAGTGTTGATTCCTTTGAGTAGGTGGTCTAAACCACAAATGTGTGTATTATATTCACAGTGCTGTATTGTATGTAATTTCAGATGCTCGATAACAGGCGAGGCATGATGAGAGGACCCCTCCCAAGTCAAAATCATTCATTTTGGTCAACCAGAAATCACCTTTTGCGTGCATTATTATAATTCAAGCATACAAGTGTTTTAACACCATTAGCTAATATATGACCCAGTATTAAAGAATACAAATCCAGAGTAAAAATGTAAAGGAGCATACATGTTTAAGTTCATTCAATACATTGTTTGGGCAGTATAAAAATATGTAAAAGCAGATATAAATTTTGTTTATAAAATCACACGAAGCAACTCTTTTGCGGCTTCTACAAGTGAATACTTTCACGAGTAAGATAAAAGCCACATACAGCTAACCACCACTGTAGGCGCATGACCCACCACGCCTCCGCTGACATTCAGCAGTTTTTGCTGCGAGAAATCTACATTTGATCAATACACAGGAACACGTCGACCTTGCCACATATCCATAAGAGGGTTTTTTTTGTTAGATCGTGTAAATGTGTCGTTAAACCCGTCACCACAACCCGACACAGCCAATTAGTAAGTTTTGTCACATAAATAAAACGTGCAAATTCGCTATAAATACAGCACAACGGTGTTTGAGAGTAAAACCCACATTTACAATTCGAGTACGACGTTTGGACATATTTAACGACACGTTTATATTCACCGACATTTATATTCACGCGATCTGACCCTAAACAAACTCTTATGGATATTGGTCGCGAAAGCCTACGTGTTAACTGGCCACATATCGCCTGTGGCGGGATGCTGACCGCCCTCTGTACATTATAATTTAATTTCCAGTGACCTGAAGACATGACCACAATCTGCACATTCAAATGAGTCCACATTGACTCTGTGGTGAGTGCAACGTTTGACCAACACAGCCTATTACCAGCCAGGCGGCTCAAGCGCAGGGCAAGTGACTGGGAATGCGAAGGGCTTTGGGTTAAAAACCTGGTTGGGCATTGACTCGGCACATCATTCTTTCAGGGTTGATCAAAAGTAGCACCGCTTTTGTGTGGCGGAAAGTGAACAAAGGTTGTCCCTATTGATAGACTCGCCACTGTCATAGAAATGTGGAATTTGCACCACTCGCTCAGCGAGGTAAGCAGTAGATGACCATCTCCTCAATGCCCATTTCAGCAGGAACTGACTTCTAAAAAAAGTGCCCCAGTCAATGTAAGTGTGGTTAAACACTTGCACGCAACACACCTTGCACTATCGTGCCTCTCGCAGAGATCGCCTCCTGCACAACCGACGGTCCATTACCAATAACCTGAAGGAATTACCACGATACGAATAATCAAATCTTTCCAGGCGAGCTCTATGGCGTGTGCGCCCACAAGGGTGGGTCTGGCCAAGTTTGGAGAACGTAGTTTACTGCACTCAAAATAGCTGACCGCTGTTAACGTTGCTCAAGGCACTGATGTCACGATTGAGTTCTTTTTAAACAAGATTAACAAAGTCACAGGTACGGAACCTTTCCCATGATATAAAACATGCGGTTGACATAAGTCGTAATTACCGGTTCAATAATCACTTCAAAATGCCTTAACCTGAAATTCCTACAGTATTTCCCAATAAAAAATATAAGTATGGCTAAAAGTGCTACATCATTATTAAAATCTTTATAATGTCTAATTTTACTTTTTTTACGTAGGTGTTAATCCATATACCAGAGCCAATGGCAATGTAAATGTAAAAAAATGCTACACGATGGAAGACCCATTAAAAATTAGGCTTGTTTTCCACGACAAAATAATTGTACCGAACGTTACTTAGTTCCACGATGATTGAATTGCATAGATCATGCCCTGGCATACAGGCAACCAATCAGTGACTCACAGAGGCCCAGGGATCTTTGGTCACTCTCATACTGGTAGGAACCTCCTGGTTACACCAGCCCACAGGGGATTATTGTGTCTGTCCGTACGTCCTGCATCCAAAAATGGGAGGGATGGGGCTGGGTGGAGAGGGGAGGGTGGGGAGGGGCTGGGTGGGGAAGGGCTGGTCACCCCGTGGTGCCCTTATAAAACTCAACGTTTAACCTACTCACGCCGGCTTGTGCCCGCCCTCACAGTCGGGCATATTTGCGGAATACACCACGCCGCCGTTGACCCTGGCCATTGACCGAGCAACCCAACGTTCCTACCAGCTCCCTCCGCAGGAATGTGTTTATCTGGCGTATACTGATATACCGATGAGCTATATCTAGTGGCGGCTGGCGGCTCCAGATTTAACGTAAACTACACTTTCAATTCTCCAGTCTCGATGCGATGTGCACGCATGGGATTGAGTTCCGTATGTGGCTTATTCAGCTTTTGCTCAACCGAGTCCGTGTCACGATGCAGCGTCCCAGGAAAACTGGGTTTGATGGGGTTGGAGACCTGGCACGATGCAGAATCAATAATCATCGATTATCAGCATTAAAAATTATTATCATCATCACTCACTGCACATCATGTTCAATGAACAATCCACCTGCACATGTCACACGAGGCGGACTTTGTTGTTTCTTCACACTGGTGACACGCGCCACCACTGGTTGTATTTCAGCCCCTCCTCAAACATAAATAGGTAAACCTCGTTAACCCTTTTAAGAGCAACAAAGCTTGACCGGATGTGGATAAACATAAGATCTGCTGAAAAAAATAACTGATAAAGTCAGTTAGGAGCCCTGACTTTAAGCCACTATGATATGCGGCAAACTCTGAGCACACAATAGAAACGTACACGAACATTAATTAATAAACAAGAGAGAACCCTTTGAGATAAAAACAAAATAACCCTATTTTGCACACAGACTTTGCCTGAGCTTTATAGACTGTTGAACTCTCGTTGAAACAATTAAGGGCCAGCATCACAAACAAATGGTGTGGCCAGTACCATGCCCAGCCGCCTTTGGTCGCGCTATTGTCGGTGTTAACACACAGCACCAGGTACTCATTTATGGCAACGTTGACTGCGGAGAGAGATGGGATGGCTTGAGATATCAAACATAACTGATGTCACATACCATGGGCTGGAAATCGATCCCTGGTTGCTGGAATTGAAGATAAGTACGTGAAAAATTGCACCACCACCTACAAAAAGGCCCCTTGTGTATCCAAGATAGCATGCTGAAGGAAAGTGCCGTTAGCGAGAGCATATATTGAAGCCAGTACGGTAAATAAAGGGGTGGTGTGGCCAGGACCATACACAGCCACCGCTGTTTCGGATGTTTGAACATGGCACCAAAGTATTCATTAAAGCTCAGTGGCCCTGGAGAAGACCCAAGATGAGTTTAGATACCACGTATAAATGATTATCCACGTCCTGCTGTAACCATTCATAAGACAATACACAAAGACAGGACCACTGCCCTGTACATCCCGCAAGGAAAAAGATCCCCCCCCCACTGTGTAGGCCGCACAGGCTGTTGTCCCAACATGAGCACCCATGCAACATGCACACACAAAGACGACGCTCGCTATGTAGAATTTTCATCTAACTTCCGTAAGATGTCGTAACGGCCGCAATTGTAGAGCGCCCGTGCCAGGATATTCACGGTGGCCTGGCGGCCCATTAGACGCCGCCATGAGTTCAACATCTGTACGATCATCTCCTGCTGCCCGTCGCGGTCATAGTCGTGGGAGATGGCCGAGATCTGGCTTTCATCCACGCCCAGATGACGCGCACAGTGCTTCCAGTCTTTGAACAGGTTCCCCCTCAAGATGTCCACGTCCTTTTCGTCGATCTTCCGAGTCATCCCTGCACGGGTGGCAGCAATGAGCATGCAGGCAGAGACGTGTAAAGATTAAAACGGGCTTTTAAAAAAAAATGCATCTAAACATACGGCGGGTAACACTGTACATAGTCAACTGTGCTGAAAGTGAAACCTGCCCTGCCAAAACTATTTTAAGAGGTTGTAAATGCTCATGGCTATATGGTAAATGGGTTCCTACTTCTAGGAAGAGTTTATAAGTCCATTTGGAGGGTATTTTGAGTTTAATATTTATCCAATTTGAACCATATCATTTTATGTTTAACTGTTATATGTGCTCGCTGTCAGTCACTAATATTCAAGTTGCTTGATGTTTGCGAGGTATTATTTGATGTATATAGTTGACCCGGTACAGCATCTAGAGTTGCCCTGAGTATTAAGACACTACATAGCTATAGTAAATCATTGGATTGCGAGTAACTTGGTCTGCGAGTGTTTTGCAAGACGAGCAAAATTTTTAAATAAATTTTAATTTGATAAATGAGCGAGGTCTTGCAATGCGAGTAGTACGTATACGCTTTGCCTGCCGAGCGTCACGTGATCACAACTGATATACGAGCGCTTTGGATTACAAACACGTTTCCGGAACGAATTATGCTCGCAATCCAAAGTTTTACTGTATAACAAATTATTACTCAATTACACTAGAATCATCACTCATGTGCAATCCTACACTCATCACCAACACCTACGCCATAAAGAAACCGAATGTACACCTTCCAAAAAGAGTTGATCTGAAAATGGTTACCGTATTTTCCCGCATATAACCCGCGGGGTAGACCACTTTTTACAAACAAAACAAGACCCTGTGGGGTATATGGAGGTGTGGGCTATCCCAAAAATATTTGACACGTGTGACATGTAATAACTCGTTTGATTGTTTCATGGTAGGACTATCCACTATGCAACACTTACCACCTTTGACTAAAGCACTGCTGAACAAACCACTCACACTAAAATTGCACGTGTTAACACGTTTTAAATTATTAGAATTGTTTGTACAATGAAACGACAATGTTTGAAGTGGGCGCACTTTGTTTACCGTAATACTTTCAGTGGCTGTAGGGGGGTGCGAAAGTTTCAGCTGAGGCTATGGTTTGCACAATGGGAAGAAGGGCTTTAACAAGCGTCTACCAGAAGCGAATCATAATTGCCGAGTCCCTTCGGCCGCTGCTATTGGCTGAGCACTATACAGTCGCGACCATGAGCTTTGTTTCAAACTTCCAATGGCTTTGTTGCCAGGAGGCAATGGCGTTACCGTAGTGCCGCTATTGTCTGCGCAGTGCGCAATCTACCAGTGCTAAAACTGTACAGGGGTAACTAGTTGTCATATGATGAGGTCCAACGCTGGTAAACCTAACAGTACGCTTACTTACTTATCTACCAGTTATGTGTTACTTAATTATTGGATATTTACTTTTGTTACTTATTTACTGTTTTAAGTTCACTCGTTTCCAGTTAGTTTATTTTCTTTGTGCACGTTATGATTTTCATGTTAACAATTGATAGTGGAATATATTACAAGTGTAAACTTTGTATTAATTTGATGGAATTAAGCTGCGGTAACGACTATAAAGATATGAATGCATGCGGGGTATATGGAGGTGCGGCCTATCTGAAATTTGTTTTACACAAAATGCTATTTTTGCGGGTTATATGCGTATGTGGGCTATATGCTGGAAATTACGGTACAAAGTGACGGAGGTGTATAAGAATTTGACACATTGCAACAGCTTACTCACAATGCACCTTACCTGCAACTCTGAAGGATTCGAGGTTGAAGTCTGGCTTAGCGCTGCGTTGTGATTCGCTGGAGGAGCCGCGCTGCGATGGCTGATACCTTGGTTTGCTTTTAGGGTTTAGATTGATCACATTATTGTTTCCAATCTGAATGTTTTCCCCATGAGATATGTGAACTTTAAAACCTGAAACAAGCAAAAAAAAACATAAAACGTAGTGAAGAGTACCAACCAATCTGCTCAAGAGTTGCTCAGTCATGGAACCTCTTTCTTTCTCTTCGGCTGTCCAACGAGAACAATGTTGACTGTAGAGACTGATCTCCACGCCCTGCACGGTGGTGAAGAGAAGCTGCTGCCGTGCCCCCAGCTGCCCTCTCTGTGGTCTCAAGCACGCAGGTCCATTGGCACACACCGAGTATAACGACTGGGAGAATGCACGAATTGCTCCACAGTAGCAGCCACCAGATGGCCTTGGTGCTGCCATCCATTGCCTCCATTGGTCGTGTTCTTCCGCATGCCAGCCAGATACCACGTCGTTGACCTACAAGTTTAATTAGCTGATTGAAAATGTTACATCAAGCGAATACACATGGCAAGCAGGGGCAATGCTGACCAACTCCACAACACGAATAAATTAGGGCCTCTTACCTGAAGTGGAATTTGACAGTGCAGCTCCCAGGCTCTCCATGCCAGGAAATTGTTTCCCATTAAACGGCCAGCCGTCCATGACTTGCGATGGCAACACTCCTGTGAGTCGCCCCATCCAACAGTGTGTAGAAGCACGGAGATGATTGGGAGGAGAAAGAAACAAAGGAAAGTTATATCGCACAAAGTAAAATGTATAAACTTGCCCTACACAGCAGCCTTCACATTGTACATATAAACAGGCAATCCTTCGAACGCCCGACTTATGAACACCCGTACTTACGAACCAGCTTCCATCAAATACCAAAACAATGACATTGACTTAAAACGCAAACTCGCAATTTCAAACTCAACCGCGGAAATATTTTGTTCAGAGAAGCGATCCTTCGTAAGATGTAATGAGTCGGCCTCGTGCTGGGAGTGTTTGTGTGAAAGTGTGGGGAGCGGTAGTGTAGCGGTTAGCGCACTGCGCTACGAAAGCGGCGACCCGAGTTTGATTCTTGCTAACGGCCAACACCAATACCCGGTGCGGTGTGTAAACATCACCACTGGGGAAACAAAAGAGGCCAGGCGTTGGTGTTGGCCATCCACGCCCTCGTGTGCCGTACCGGCCTTCATAAGTACTACTCGCTAACTGCACTTACTACTACAGTCTGTTAAGGCTATACGTGGGTCTTTGTCTGCGACATGTGCGTGTGTGTCGGGGAGAAGCGGTAGTGCAACGGTGAGCGCGCTGTACTACCAACCTGGCGACCAAAGTTCAATTCCCGCTCACGATCAACACCAGTGACGATTATCTGAATGGGACCTGGGCCTCCCCTAGGTCGACTCAGCCTCAAATGAATAACTGGTGTGGTATGTAAACATCGCCACTGGGGAGACAAGGGCAGCCGGGCTTGGCACTGGCCACTCACCCCCTCGTGTGCCGTGCAGGCATTCATAGGCTATGCTCGGTAACAGCACTTGCTCCTACATTCTGATAAGGTTACACAGGAGATCGTTGTTGTTGTTGGGGTGTTTTTTATCTGTGTGCTCACGTGTGTGTGCAATTGTGGTGACTCATTGCCCCCCCCCCTTCCGACTACAAGCTAGTATCAAGACTCAAGCTAAGTTAAAATAAATCAGTTATTTTTTCTATTGACGTTGTCTTAGTTTTATTTACTATAGAGTATTTTTTCGAAAATTTAACAATGCATCCCTTTTTTGTCGAACCGTAACATATTTCATAACACTGACCGTATGAGCATTTAAATACAGCGCATTGTTGTTCCGACTTACGAACCGGTCTCAGGAACGAATTTGGTTCGTAACCCGAGGATTGCTCGTATATTACAGACAACAATGTTAGGCTCGCCATGAGAGGTCTCTCCCTATAATTTCGTCTTATTTTGGCTCCTCACTTCAACTGAGATGTAATTTTTATAAAAACATTATTTACAGCAAGTTTAACACGTAGGCTTTCGCGACCAATATTATCCCGAATAGGTTTTTTTTGGGGTTAGATCACGTAGAAATGAACGTGTCGTTAAATCCGCTACCCACCCAACAGCCAATTAGTAAGGTTTGTCACGTAAACAGAACGTGCCAATTCGTTACTCATGTAGCACACCGGTGTGTTGGAGCGTAAACTCACAATTGGAGAATAAACCAACAATTGTGAATGTTGTGGGTTTACTCTCCAATACACCGGTGTGCTGAACTAGTAACGTATTGGCATATTTTGTTTACGTAACAAACCTGACTAATTGGCTGTGTCGGGAGTTGGCGGGTTTAACGACACATTTATATTTACGTGATCTAACCCAGAAAAAAATAACTTTATTCGGGATATTGGTCACAAAAGCTTTGGTGTTAAACTGCTGTAAATGGTATTCTACAAAAATTACATCTCAGTGGCGGTGAGGAACCAAAATAAAACAAAATTAGCAGGAGAGACCTCTTGCTATTATGGACCAGAAACAGCAATCGGATTCATATCCAAAATTAAGCAAGAGACATACATTTCCAGCTTCAAGTTGATTTTGTTTAACCACGTGAGAACTCACCCGATGGCATAGGGTGCTGCGCCCTGGGCTCTGGATACGTAGCCCTCCCTGCGGGTGGCTGCCCGGAGTACCGTCCGCTCGGGACGGCCGCCCCCTTCTGACTTGCCGGACCGCCCGCAACATTGACCTCTGGCAGCGGAGCAAAGGATTTTGTGCTCGACAGCGAGGAGGGCGGATCGCGGTGGCGTGGCGAATCCTCCAAGTGCCGAGACCCATCATGAAAAAAATGCCGCTCCTGATACGTGCTTGACGAGGGCTGCACCCCACACGCGTGCGGTGAGGTGCGAAGCGCCTCGGAATTTCCACGACCCGATGACGTGGCTTCCGGCGCCTGATACTCCACAGGCCCGGCCCTCGTTCTGCGAGGTTCTTCTGCATCCTCGGAAGGCATGTTTGATACCCTCCTGTTCATGACGTAAGCGAGGTCTTGGTCCCTGTTTACGGGAAGATGTTGGTTCATGGAAATATTTTTTCCATGGTAGTCTCGTTCATCTTGGAGTTTTGTCAATGTGTGTTCATCTTCAGATAAGCAGGAAATCCTAAAATAGAAGCAAATGCATTTGTAAAATGCGCTCGGTACTCATTTCAGAATAAATTGTGTTAAAAGAGACCAGGGTTAGGTACAAGGTCAGTTTCAACATATGGGTGAGTAACACCTTCGATTGTTAATAATTTCGTTCATGAAATTTCTGTGTTTGCTGACAATGACAAACTGATGAGCATTTGGCCTACTCGTGTGTTGGCCAGATGCCGATATATGTATAAATTACGTACCATCAGCCAAGACTAATAAACATGAATGTAATCATTCATTAAAATCTATCCTTTTTTTCCACGTTCCTCAAACTGCGTACATGATAAATCAATTACTCCGATTATATGCTATGGATTCATGAAAACCTTACAACCACTTTAGCTTATATGACGTGCACCATATTGTCGGGTGATCTCAAAACAAATTCATTACACCGAGGTCAGAGGAAAGCAAGGTGATGAATTGCTACATCTCCATTAATGAGCACAGCGTTGTGCTTATGTTGTGGCTAAATCTCAGCCTTGGCACCCAACAATAAACGTGAATGGGCTTTATTTGGGTTGTCACGATAATTTTTCGCGATACCAAAATATTAACTTTCTCTCGATGATGATTTTCGCTCAAATTTTATCATGTTGTGAATGTGGTTCATATGTTGATGCACTTAAAATGCAGATATTGCTTAACGATGCTTAAAGATAATTATAATCAAGTTCATACAACATAAGCATGCCATAAGTCTTACAATAATATCAATTTCACAAAAGCGTATAACCAAGCATGCTGTTAGAAAACAATGGTGTCATGCAACCACCACGCTGCTAATTACTCAGGAAAACAATATACAAAGTACTAATTAGTTCCACCATTGGAACCTTCTTTGCCAGTAGCAAAATATGATAATTGTTTTTTTACCCTTTTATCTGGCAACAAAACTGACACCTTCTTTACAAGGAGTCGTTTGCATTGACCACAATACCTGCGGTCGGAATGCAAACAAAAAACATAACTCTGATAATGTATGCACGGTCCTTGAAATTTATTGGTCCACACCCGAGACAGCTCTTCTTAAAGCCTAGTCTCAGAGTTGTGTTTTTTTGTTTGCATTCCGACCGCAGGTATTGTGGTCAATGCAAACATGACTCCTTGTAAAAAAGGTGTCAGTTTTGTTACCAGCTAAAAGGGTAAAAAAACAATAATTATACTAATTAGTTGTTTTTTTACTAAATCATGTACTTTATTGTTACTTCATAAATATTGTCAGGAAACAAAATGACGATCAAGCAATGTTCTGTAAAACTGACGATACGTTTGCTGTCGTCCTTACGTTGAGACATCATAGCACCGCCACAATGTGACAGGCAACCCTTTGAGATTTATATCAAGCATAAGCGAGCGAGCCAAGGGCTCCACTCACCGCGGCTCTTCATTCTCCATAGGTTTCGTGCCGCAGTCTGTGACGAGGAGGCTGTCATCGGCCACGAGCGTCTTGGGATCAAAGTCCTCGAGGCTCCTGTTGCTGGAGGCACTGCCCAAAAGCTCGTCTGTCAAACGCGCAAAGTCCCGAGACACAAGGGCGCACATTTAGCCGCAGAGTTTTTTCCCCAGCTGTCGGGAGGGGGGGGGGGGGGGCAAGTGTGTACACGAATGGGGGTTTCGTTTCATCAATCAGTGGCCAGTGGCATGCACCGAGACTTGGGAGAAATGCTATTTTAGGATTCTGTACCCGATACAAACTGCCACTTGGCAAATACGTAAATTCAGCAAGCCCATGGGTCTTTTAAAACAGCGGTCAAGCCCACCGAGATAAAGCATCATCCCATTTTACTGGAGAATGGGGAGAGAAAACGAAATCAAATTACCTTAGTTTATGTGAAATAAAAAAACTGGGAAAGGTAAGCAGCTGCTGAAATTTCTCAATTGACATTAACTAGCAAAGTGACCGATAAACACAAACATCCTTTCACAGGCATGGTGGAAGCGATGATGGCCACAAAAACGCCCAAATAAAAAATAAACAGTGACCGCTTATTTCTGGACATGTTCACTAACCACTGAACATTCATAAAAGCACATCGCCATATTTTCCGCTTAATCGTTTAAAAGATTTGCCACACAAATCACAAGCGTGCCGTCAGCTCACCAGACTGCGACTTGAATGAAGATTGTGGTGGAATGTCATGGTGCTGGTCTGATATCTTCGGCTCCACCCCCTGAAAAAGGACAAAGTGGATATGGGGTGTGTCCTGCTGCCACCTATCGAAACTCAGATTATCTTTCACATCAAACAAGCTACACCATGTATACCGACTGTGCATAAGCGACCCGCCAACTCTCTAAGCGAGCCACATTAGCACAGATATCAAAGCCTCCTAACGTCTCATCGTAATTAACCAAGGGCGGGCCAAGCCAAGCTCCTGGAGAACACCACTCATCAGGGCTCACAAGTCCAGCAGCCAGACCTGACAGACAGTGGCCTAAGTGCTGCTAAGGGGGCTCATAAAAAGGATGGTTAGTTACAACCAATTGCATGGGAGGCCCTGAAGAGGATGGCTTGGCCAATGGGAGACGAAGAGCTAAATGCCTGTAATCAAAGACTGTTTGATCTTGATTTGAAGCTTTCGTGACTGCAGGAATGTTTGATCAACAAGAATATATGTAACACACCTTAACTTAAAGCTTTCGTGACTGCAGGAATTCATATTCTTTGGGTCTTTCGGTAAAGTCACGTAGATCGGTACAAATTAATACAAATAATAAATAGAAAATAAACAAAAAAATTCAGATGAATGGATATTTGGATCACATAATCCGTAAAGCTACCACCCCAACCGTTGGGAAAGAACCATCTGAGGACCCAATGCAAACCATCACCTTGCCATACATAGCAGGGGTCACCAAAAATACTTCCAAAATCTTGAGCAAGCACTAGATCCAGGCTCGATTTAACACAGTACATAAAATTTGTGATCTGACCCCATCTGTGAAGGATGTGATCCCTGATAGGCAATACCCCGGCATCTACAAACTAAGCTGTATCTGCACCAGTAGTTACATTGGGGAAACAAAAAGACATGTCTCAGATCGTGTTCGTGAACATAAAGCAGATTTGAAACACAGTAGGGACCAACACGTCGGCCGTGACTGATCATTGTTTTAATGCGTTTGGCTCACACGAAAGAGATTTCTCTAAGACAAAGGTACTTTGTAAGCCCACTGGCTATCAAAAAAGATACGTTCATGAAGCCATCCATATATAGACACAATTTCAACCGAGAGGATGGGTACAAACTCAGCAATTATTGGAAAGACATCGTCAACCAGTTTAAGTCATAACTGGCTGTGATGTTCCCATCGCCAACGTGGCCACCTCTGGACTCCGACCTCTACGTCGCGGTGGCTCTGCGATTTCACATTAACATGCTAATCTCTCACATTAACATCACTAGCCCCGCCCACTTCATTTATGACCCTAGGACTCCATCCTATAAAACAGTCTGGATTCAACAGCTTTCCCCCCTCTTTCCTCCTGATGGCGATCGCTTGTGTTGTGATCGAAACGTCGTAGTTTTTTGTTTATTTAATATTTATCATTGTTATTAATTTGCACTTATCGACCTGACTTTTACCGAAAGACCCAAAGAATACGTAACACACAGGAAGGGTTTTATAAAGTCATGTGTTATAGTTGAAAAAAAAATATACGGGAGCATATGTTGTCATGCCGTTATTCCTAATTGTAAAGCAGCGTTGGTCATTACATGGATGGCGATTCACGGGTGGATCACAATAGATTTGTTTATGTATCTCAGCACAGATCAAAACAACTAGTGACATACGCAAACTATTATTTTGCACGAAGCCCATTGCAAATACAAATCTCAGAACTACAAACGAATACGTAAAAAAATACTTCTACCCACAGATGATGCTGACACATGGTCTATTCGCGTAAAGGTGTCGTTAAACCCGCCACCACCCGACACAGGCAATTAGTAAGGTTTGTCACGTAAATAGAACATGCAAATTCGTTACTAGTACAGCACACCGGTGGCCAAATCTGAGCAAATCTGGCCATCGCCTGATAAAGCTACTTGTAATTACTGGAGAAACGTCATACTCAGATTGTAAATGTTGTGGATTTACTCTCCAATACTGTGCTGTACTAGTGTAATAAATCACTTAGACGACGATCTCGGACTTGTGTCTTCTTTATTGATTTCTTTGTTGGCTGGACAGCTCCAAGTTCCCTTTCCAGTAACCACTGCACATTCCCTGCTGGGCGGCGTATGTTGGCCTTGTCCCGCACACACGGCTCGCTCGCGCTTCCCCGCTCCTGCGCACCGCTGGCTGACGGTGCGCTAGGAGGCAGCCCTGGATCACCACGTGGCCGCTGGCATTCCAAGGCACGAGACGTGGTCTCGCTTTCAGACTTCCCACAGTGACCACGAACCTCTTCCTGCTTTTTTCGATTTAAAGCTTTCGTGACTGCAGGGATTCATCTTCTTGGTTCTTTCGGTAAAGTAACGTAGAAGGGAAGTAATCTTATTTGTATTTTTGTATTTTAAGATTGTTTAATACGGCTAATTAACATTTTACATTTCGCATTTTATAAGGTCTACTTATTCATAATTTTCTAGATTTTAGCCCTTTAGTATTACTTAAACTTTGTGACGTTAGTATAGTTAGAGTGTATACCTTTTATATAAGTTTTTAAGATTCCTACTTGTTAAATGTATGCACCGTCCAGCCATAGTGAATTCCTTGTCTGTGCAAACTTACATGGCGATTAAAACCGTTTCTGATTCTGAAGTAACAAAAGAATAAAAATAAAACATAAAAAAATCATTCTCACGACGTTTCGGCCACAATGCAAGCAGTCGTCCTCAGGTGAATTCTTTTGTCAAGGCGCCCTTCCCCCCTTCCAACCCAGCTTAAATAGACGCTCCAAGCGTGGTGGTGTTTCATTCAGACGCTGTCTCCCCGACAGACCTGGTCTTCACCTGAGGACGGCTGCTTGCGTTGTGGCCGAAACGTCGTGAGAATTATTTTATTATGTTTTATTTTTATTATTTTATCTCTTCCTGCTTCCCCTTATCAGCCCTCCATGCGGAGCTAAGCCCCGCCTTTAGCCACGCCCACATTTAGCCACGCCCCTTCTAGAACCTTCTCGATGGTTCCCTACGAGCACCCTTGAGCTCCGCTCTTGAACTCTGGCCCAGGCACCCCCACTCCACCTGATTGGCTAATACAGCGGAGCCTATCCAGCCGATCGGCGACCGACGGTGTGCTCTCTTATTACACTAGTAACGAATTGGCATGTTCTATTTACGTGAGAAACCTTACGAATCGCCTGTGTCGGGTGGTGGCGGGTTTAACACCACATTTATATTTAAGCGATCTAACCCAAAAAATATATATTATGGATATTGGTCGCGAGAGCCTACGTGTTAAACATTGTCTATTGTTTCTTACAGGGTTAAAGCAGGGTAAATATATTGGTCATAGTTTTCTGGAAGATCGTAGAGCCCATTGAAATGGACCAAGATGGGTCACAGTGCTTAGTGTATTGGCCACCACTGTTATAAGGGATGAAAACCGAGCCATGTAAGTCATGTAAGAAAGTGAAAGAGATTTGTACGTCGATATACCAAACATATACTGCACCAGGGGAAGGATGAGGGTCATGGTGATGATAACGATGAAGAGCGCCAGTCACATGTGACAAGAGAATGTTTGAACATCTTTGTAAACAATTATTAATTTCTTACCAGCAGCATTTGCATTTTTGTCACGGCAGCAGGTATCTCTTCTTTATAACTATTATAAAGAGTCTCAACATCTTTTTTGCAATCTGCAAAAACAAAGGAAATAATATTCGATAAAAGCATGCACTCATCGTTAATTAATCTGAAAAGTTACCTAATACAAGGTGAAGTGTTTATTTGTTTTATTAAAGAGATTACGTTAATCCGTGGTCATCTCAACCTTTGGTTTATGAGGCTTGATCAACATGCCTGGAAAATGAATAAATCTGATGGCAAAAACACAACCATTTAAACCGTGCTGCAAAATGCATGAAATATTTATGGGAGGTTTGTTGTTCGAGTAACCAACGTGGTTAAATGATCAAAAACGGACAGACGTATTTGTGACTGACATTGGAAACTACGCCTATCTTTGGGCTGAGGGCACGCTGTACGTATTTTATTAATTCATTTCCAGAGAACAGAATATCCCAACACTCACATCTTAATTAGCGCACGATAAGTTCCGAAAAGTATTATTTTAGTTAAATTTTTTTCAGGGACATTTACAGCACACCCCACATTCCAGCTCAAATCTGTGTCCACCTTAAAAAGGTTTTACCACACATTGTTTAATTTCAAAAAGCTAGGCCTTTCACTATCTTGAGATGAAGCCAGTGATGAGGCCTACAGATCAAGTCACCTGAGAAACTCGGCCGTTTTTCAGGGAGCTGGTTCCAGCACGACTTCATTAGTTCGATCATAGTGTAAGGGGAATTGGGCGGTATCAGCTCCATGTCAGGCCGTTGGTTTTTCTCGGTGCAATTCTTCAGCACGTCGTAAGTAGTCTGATCCCCACATTGCAAATCTGCAAGAGAAACGGATGGCTTTTGTTAAAAAAACGTCTCCATGCTTAATTCAGCATACACTATAGAGTTCAGCTCTGTAGGTGGCCCCAAGTCAGGGGTGCAAATTCCATATTCCTATGGTGGGGAACAGGCTGTCCAGAGGACAACCATTCTGAACTCTCCACAAAGTGGTACTCACTTCATCGATCCCAGAGGGTTAATGGGTCGAGTCGATCCTGGACGAAGATTTGAACTCGTAATGGCTGTTTGTGAGTCAAGCGGTCTGACCACCATGGGCACATTTCAAAAAAGCACCGTGTAACTGTGATGCACTTTAGCTGCTCAAAGAAATCCCGAAAGACAAAATGCGTGTGGGCAATGACTGCATTTACGTTCGTACGGCTCCCTTTGGGTGATGATGACCCAGGTGAGGATTGCGAAGCTGTAGACGTCGGTCTTCTCGTTTGCACGAAGGTTGACGTTGTTGAACCTTTCTGGGGCCATGTACGCCGTGGTGCCCATTCCCAGCTTCTTCTTTTTCTCACCAGAGACACTGCTTCTCCTGGTCTGCTCTTCTTTGCCAAGTCGTGACCAGGTTTTACATATGGACACTCCAAAATCCGCTATCTGTAGACGCAAAGTACATTTTTAAACATCTAATTTTTCATTTTAAATGCCCCCCCCCCTTCCCCGCCCCCATTTACATCCTGACTGTACTATAGAACGGAAGCAGATCTCACAAAACGACCACTGAGATTTCTTCACATGACCTCTGTTCCACACAGTAAAGAGAAAGAGCAGCACCTACCAACCCACTCTACCACTGAGTGGAATGTTCATTGCATGCCAATTCAAACAGATTTTTACATTTGCAGAGCCGGAAATGTTCCAAATAACATGTAAAGCCAATTATAATGCAATGGATTTTCTTTTTCCATGCATGCTTTTTTTTTAACACAATAACAGTAGGCAGTGAAGCCAGCAGAATTCCTGGCTCCATTGTTGTTATCCCATAGCTCTTTTGTCAATCACACATTGCAGCGGATACTCATTTCATAAATTATTTTGACCTCATGGAGGCTCACACCATGGAGATGAGGATGCTCAGATGGAGCCTCGGGCTCACTCGATGGGATCGTGTCATGAACGAAGACGTTCGGAAGCGACTTGGTGTGGCCCCCATTGCGGACAAGATGCTTGAGGCAAGGCTTCGGTGGTACGGCCATGTGATGCGAAGTGAAGAGTCATCAGTGGCCAAGACTGCCGTGCGTATTGAGCCAGAGGGCCGCCGTCCACGCGGACGTCCGAAGAAGCGATGGATGGATCGAATAAAGGAAGACATGAAGACGGTCAACGCATCCCCTGAAGATGCCCTAGACCGAGCCAAATGGAGAAGACAATGCCGAAAAGCAGACCCTGCGCCACAGCGGGAACAACGCTAGGAAGAAGGAGGCTCACACCAACGGGCTGGATGGCACACACTTACTTTTGCATGGAAATCGCCATTCACCAACACATTTTCAGGCTTGAGATCCTGGTGAATAATCTTTTGGCTGTGTACGTACAGCATGCCCTCAATCACGTCCAGCATGATCCGAGCACGTAGGCACCATGGAACTTTTTCCTTCTGGAAACAAAAACAGTGCCAGAAATAAAGTTTCTATAGAAAACACCGAAAATGCTAAATCCAGGTCATAGCTTTAATATTTATCATAGCTTTACTATTTACTTTGATAATACTGTGGGATCCTGAAACAAGTGTACTTTAGAACGAGACTGAGTGAGGAGAGTCTGTAGTGCTGCCGCTCACGGACTGCGTCTGTAAACCAACGTTTGTTTCTTTAGTTAATACAAACACATTTGTACAGCATACTGCACTGAAAGAAACTTATCAGGCATACCCCTTTATGCAGAAAGTCCAACAAATTTCCATGGCACATGTACTCCAAAACGAGGGAGTAGTTATCCTCTTGTAGAATGACGCCAAACAGCTCCACAATGCATGGGTTTTTCAGCTTCCGCAAGATCTTAGCCTCATCTTTGAGGCTCTCCAATTGCCTGTCGAGCACATCATTATTATTGTCATCATCATTATACAAATTATCATAAATTATCAACCTTTGTACGCCCCTGCGATCTAAATAATTCCATTCCATCACCGTTTTGTAAGCAATGTCAAGCAACTTGACCGAGCTACTATACACATATAAATTAGATTAGATAAAGCTGACCCCACCTTTATTAACATTCAATCATCAGTGTGTTGAAGCATGGTCATATAACCCCCACGACTCACATGGTGTGGAGAAGCGCTCTTGTATATCTACATGTATCTATCAATTCAAATGTCTATTACCAGTCTCACTCTACAGCCCTATCACCATAATGCACGTGAGATGAATCAGACACCCATTTGCAGTCAAAACAGAACGAACAGATGAAGCACCACTTACATATACTGGCTGGATGACCCCATTCCGCTGAACACCTGCTTGATGGCCACAATCCCGAAATGCGGGTGTGTACACTCATGCACTTCGCCATACCGCCCTGAGCCCAACGATTTTTTCTTTACAAAGTCCTTAGGGTCCAGAAGAAACTCGCCAGCCTCCTCCATGGTGAGTCATCAAAAGACCACCTGAAAAAAAACAGCACAGTGGCCATGCAAGTTAAATTGTTAGGTGTCACGCAGCTGAGGCCTACCTCTGGGCCCGCTCAATACTGCCACCAACCCTGCACACTTTTCTTTATTTGCCGCACACCGATTTTCAAAGCAAAAATCGCGTCGGCATATTCAAAAAATGTCACGCTTTACTGATTAGCTCTGAAAACTGGTATGTTGTAAAAGGGGCTAAAACATGGGCGACCTTCTGCTTAAATCGGTACAGTTCGAAACTTATGCCACTTTTGGCAGATCTATTTACTTGGCTGACATTCACCAATAACAAACTGGCAAAACACAACACCTTTGTCAATAATATTTGACACATGATATGAAGGAAATAAAAAAAACTGTCTAGTGTCATAGATTTAACTAAACCATTCATGTAAAATCGAATTAAACAAAGGTTTACAACACTGGACATTAAAACCCAACTCAAGGGCCCTTTGTAATTAAAATCTATTTACTCCAGATTATTTAACTAATCTCCTCATATAAAACGTCAAAAAGTCTACTTCTCATTCCATTGCTAATTACAGTAATCCCTCGCCACTTCGCGGTTCAAGTTTCGCGGCCTCAGTGCATCGCGGATTTTTCGAACTGATTTAAAGGCCTCATTATACCTGTGCGGTACCACCATCATCATCATCATTCATCATCACATTCATCGAACTGCACAGGTCTGTCATCGTCGTCATTGTCATTGTCATCGTCATTGTCGTCGTCGTCATTACTGGAGTCAAGTCTTAAGATACTACTGTCATTGGTGAGTGTAGAACACCATAATACGCATCGTATGAGAGAGAGAGTGAATGTATAATATTAAGGTTTTATAATTAAATAGATTTAAGTAAAATATACATATAAAGTACAAATATACATATTTTAAACATTCTGGTACCCACACACACATATACGGAAATTCATAGGGGGCAAATCCTACTTCGCGGATTTTCACCTATCGCGAGGGGTTCCGGTCCCCATTAACCGCGATAAACGAGGGATCACTGTATAACCGACCTCAATTTTACACCATGAAATGGTTTGTATCATTGATTCGATCAAACCCTTCATATAAAGAACGATTTCTAAAAAAGCTAAATATAACCCACCTCAAGCATTCTAGTTTTGAAGCTTTGGTGACTGCAAGGATTCATACTCTTAGTTCTTTTCAGTAAAGTCACGTAGGTAAAAAATAATGAAACAATAATAAATGAAAATAACTCAATTAAATCACGACATTTCGGAGGCAACACAATTCTCCATCTTCAGGTGGGACCGTGACAGCTAAATTTACTGTATTTTTTATCATTATTTTACCTTATTTTACCTACGTGACTTTACCGAAAAAACCTAAGACCACCTCAAGCAGATTAGTCGATACTTTGTTTATGTCAAAACCATTCCATTAAACTCATCTGTATTAGCTCCCATTAAAACATTCTTCTTTTTAAAAAAACCTAAGGACTGCCGATATTTCACTCAAATAAAGATTTTGACTTGTTCCTGGAAGCAATAGCCGATGACACTTCACGTTGTATTTGTCGATCGTGCCGTTGCCCTTCGTGACCAAAGGTGACGCCACTGATGGTATCATGACTTGTCTGTTGCCTCAGCGGTTGTGAAGATCAATACGTGAGTTTCAGTACTTTATTTTCCATCGAGGTTTCACTTGTAGTTTGACGTTGGAAGAAAGGTTGCCTTGTTGACTTGCTGTCATGCAAGCGAATGATTAATGTGGAGAGTTGTATTGGTCTCAGACTTCTTCACAAAGAACAGATTACAGGATTACACAATTTATGATATCTGCTAAGGCCTTCCAAACACTGTGCCATGGGGGTTATTTGACCATACTACACTATTCTTTTTAGCCCCCCCCCTTCCAATACGTCATCATGCGCACCAACAGGGACTTGCGCACAAACACGTCCACGTCTACGTGCACCTCGTGCTCTCTTTTAGCCCCGCCCCCCCCTCCCAATACGTTCCATTCATTGGCTACCACATTCTGATAAGCCCCCCCCCCTCTCCTCCTCCTTAACTTGTATTTAAGAACTTGCATCTTGGAATCCCTGCCTCACTTGATACAGCAAATCTGGCTGTGACGGTCCCACCTGATGACGGAGACTTGTGTTGCCTCCGAAACGTCGTGATTTTTTTAATTAATTTTAATTTCATTTTTTACCTACGTGACTTTACCGAAAAAACTAAGAGTGTGAATCCTTGCAGTCACGAAAGCTTCAAATCTAGAATCATAGACTATTCTAGTCAATCCACGATTCGAACTCAGGTTTCTGGGTTCATAGTGCCATGCACTAACCATTACGCCACTGCTCCCCGTCTTGGGAGTATCTACTAACAAAAAAGACATATTCGCCTATGGTCAAATCACCCAGAATGTGCCCAAGATCTCGGCAACGAAGTAAAGTTTAGCCGGGATTGAGCTTATATGGGCAACGACCAGGCTGAGTCGATCTACAACGGGTGTTCTAAGCTGCAGTGGCGCTACATTGTCAACAGATGGCAGTGCAAGGGAAAAAAATGTGGACAGTATTCTATTTCTATGCTCCAGCAGAATTGTACCACTCCTTCACCAAACGGTACAGACCAGAATATCGAAGTTCATTACCGTATGGTCATGTAGCCCCGTGGCATGCATAAGTGTGGGGAGGCCCTCATCCAGCAGTATATTGACAAAAAGGTCTGTCTGTATGCGTAGAATACCAACTTAACAGACTAAACTCACACTCTTTGGTTCTTTAGGTAAAGTCACGTAGGTATGCATTGCGGCTGTTGGACATACTGAGTTTTCTTTGACCGAATTCGAACAACAAAAAATGCATCTTATTGTGGTTATTTCGGTTGCTCACTCCTGGACTAAAAGCCAAAGGTGGTGGGGGGGGCGTTGTTGAAGCATCTCTGAATACAAGGCCCAACCAGGAAGTTGTAGATCGATTCAGCAGCTAAAAATATAACAATGTCACGCACACAACAAAAGAGCCCCCGTATAGCCTTAACATGTTGGGGCAAGTGCTGTTAGCGAGCACATATTAAGGCCGGAACGGTACACGAGGGGGTGGGTGGCCAGCACCACGCCCGACCGCCTTTGTCTCCCCTAGCGGCGATTTCGAGTTGGAGAAAGTATGGAACAATTCCCATCCTGTATAAAGAGAGGAAATGCAGTAAAGGTTGCTCCATATATATAGATACGAGAGTGATTTACAGTAACAAGATCCTTTTATTTCTCAACAGTTGATAGATTTATTTGTTTTTGTAAAAGCGACGGCTCCTTATCTTGCAGAGGAACATTTAACGTTTTAAAGGATGAGTAAGTGCGCGGTACTGAGATTGTCGAAAGACGCGTAAACGCTTTGAAAGTCAACGCTTTGATGATTGACAACTGCATATATTAATGTGTGCATGTATCGGCTCACACGAATACAACGAAGTGTTCCTCAAGTCTAGGGGGAAATTCCCAGCGGTGTCTACATCGGAAAAACACACCTCTCTCTTCCCCAAACATCGTCTATTGTACCAACGACAATAAGTCAACTGGATTAGATTCATATTCTTGGTACTTTCGGTAAAGTCACGGAGAAGGGAAAAAAAATTAAACAATAAAATTCTCATGACGTTTCGACTGCAACACAAGCAAACGTCATCAGGTGTGAAATCCACAGCAAGAAAATTTGGATTAGATTGGTTTAACACATAGGCTTTCGCGACAAATATCATCCATAAGTGTTTTTTTTGTTTGGGTTATATCGCGTAAATATATAAATGTGTCGTTAAACCCGCCACCACCCGACACAGCCAACTAGTAAGGGTTGTCACGTAAACAGAACGTGCCAATTCGTCACTAGTACAGCACTAGTGTATAATGTAGTGTATAGTAGTGTAGTGGATAGTAGTCTAATGTATAGTAGTGTAATGTATAGTGTAGTGTATAGTGCTGTAGTGTATAGTGCTGTAGTGTATAGTGTTGTAGTGGATAGTGTTGTAGTGTATAGTGTTGTAGTGTATAGTAGTGTAGTGTGTAGTGTATAGTAGTGTATAGTAGTGTATAGTAGTGTAGTGTATAGTAGTGTAGTGTATAGTAGTGTAGTGTATAGTAGTGTAGTGTATAGTAGTGTAGTGTATAGTGTAGTGTATAGTAGTATATCGTGTACTGTATAGTGTAGTGTATAGTGTAGTGTATAGTGTAGTATGCTAGTACTGCACCCCCGGTGTGTTGGAGAGCCAAGCCACAACATTTACAATCCGAGCACGACGTTTCGCCAGTAATTACAACCAGCTTCATCAGGCGACAGCCAGATTTGTGTGCAAGTCCACCGGTTTCGTTCCTCACACAGAGGCGTCGATGTGGTGACCACACTTGTAGCACACAACACAACGTGTGTGCATTATGCGAGCCCTTTGACCTTGTCCTTCCTATTGTGTGTACTAAAACGACCGTAGCAACGATTAATCCCCATTGAACTAACAACTTTAAGACGTGAGATTGCGTAGTGAACTTTACGCAGTAAACGCCAATTCGCAGATTTTGCGGTGAGATGACTGCGATTTCAAGAGGCGTTCATCGAACTGTGGACTGAGCGTGGCTGACGATGCCCCTCGTGTTATCCGAGGAATCTTAAGATGATTTTTCTGTATTCTTAGGTTTTTTCGGTAAAGTCACGTCGGTAAAACATTAAAATTAATAAAAGTAAAATAAAATAAAAATCACGACGTTTCGGAGGCAACACAATATACAAACACAGACATAATTTCAACCGTGATGATGGTTACAAACTGAGTAATCATTGGAAAGATGTGATTAACCATGCAAACAAGATTTTACTACACTTATTTGGCCAATCTTATTTGACAGACAACTATTACAGGTTTACCATGTTCAGTTGTTTTCTCCTTGTCACAGGTTGAGTCACAAACCGTACCTCTCCATAACAAAGGCTCACCCTCTTAAGCCTCACCTTACCATGTGAATAAAAAGTGTGCTGTACTTGCTGCTTCGCCCCTCTCCAACCATTATATAAACGGAGTGGTAGCTCTTGCAATCTCTCATTTACTTGATACAGCCGTCGTGGCTGTGACGGTTCCACCTGAAGACGGAAGCTTGTGTTGCCTGCGAAACGTCGTGATTTTTATTTTATTTTTATTAATTTTAATGTTTTACCTACGTGACTTTACCGAAAAAAACCTAAGAATATGAATCCTTGCAGTCACGAAAGCTTCAAATCTATGATCTTTCTGACCGAAGACGACACTCCTGGTTTGGAACAAACCTGGAGGAGGGGAGGGAGGGGGGAGGGAAATCCCACCAACATTCTATTCTTGTTGCATGGCAATGTTATTATTTATATTTTTTATTATTACGAGTGGTGGTCGTGGTGGCAGAAGTGATCACGAAGTTTTATTTAAACTCAAGTAAAACCCAGGGGGGTGGGGGGGGGGGGAATGAAAAAAAACAAAATAAACTAAAACGGCGATGGCCAAGGGAAGGCCTTCCCTCACCCCAAAGCCTCCGCAACATCTCACGATCCTCTCTCACCGGCCATGTCGCGACTAACCGCATCCATCTCAACCTTAACCTGTCACCACCACGATCACAATCATCTTCACAGTCAACATCAACATTCGTCATGCTCAATCCACTGCTCGATGAAGGCCTCGCTCCCTCCGCCGCCGCCGCCGCCGTCATCCCTCGCGATCAAAAACTGCGAGGAATTTGGCGCCAACGTCTCGGGGCACTCACCCACGTCCTCGTTACGTACCCGAGGCGAAGACGGCCGTGTCGCTACTCCAGCAGTGGATAGAACATGGCTTGCTTCTTCTCGCTGCTGCTTCTCGCTGCTTGACAACAACGAAAACGGCGGCCGCGTTCTCAACTCTCGACGGCGGTTGAAGAAGTAAGTCGTGTGACGTCATCCCGCAGTGACGTCATCCCGCCGTGACGTCATTGATGGGAAATCCCCAATTTCCTGAAAGTGAATCGTCATCAATGTCGTCATCGTCATCAGCATCTATTCGAGATTCGAAGCTTTCGTGACTGCAAGGATTCACGACTCTTAGGGTTTTTCGGTGAAGTCACGTAGATAAAAATAAAAAATTAAAATAAAATGTTAAATAGTAATAATGTATGAAAATAAATCAATTAAATCACGACGTTTTTACACCTGATGAAGGAAGCTTGTTGATTTAAAGCTTCCGTGACTGCAGGGATTCAAAATAAAATATTTTATTATTCCCCTTCTACGTGAATTTACCGAAAGAATCAAGAATAAGGAAGCATGTGTTGCCTCCAAAACGTCGTGATTTAATTTATTTATTTAAATTTCTTATTATTTTATATTTTATTTATTATTATTTTTACCAACGTGACTTTACCGAAAAAAACCTAAGAGTATCATCAGCATCATCAGCAGCAGCCCCCTGAACTGGATGAAGGGGAACACTCACTAAGGGGCCGTCCAAATGACGTCACGCGATTTTGGACGATTTTTGACCCCCCCCCCCCTCGTCACACGGCGTCACAAAAAGTCAGACCCCCCCTCAAATATGACGTCACAAAGCTCTGCCCCCCCCCCCCAAATAAAACATGCTTCAAATCGCTTTAAACAATTGTCATTGTAGTGCGTGTTTAATGTGGCGCTGCATTCTGATGTTGTAGGAGAAAACATTTATTTCAAAGTCTATTTAATTAAGTAGAACGTGTTGTCTATATCTATTAAAAGTTGCGCATTTTGATGTGACGTCACATTTCTCAACCCCCCTCCTCCCTTGTCAGACATCGTGACAAATGTCTGACCACCCCCCCCTAGGTGCGTGACGTCATTTATGGGCGGCCCCTTCTGTTACGTTTTAGAAAATTAAATGGGGGGGGGGGGTTACAATACATCTGGACCACGCTGTTACAGTATCAGTGCTTCTTGTGCGTTACGGTGGCTAGGAGATGTTAACTACCTCGCCTGGTGTGCAGGAGGTCGTGAGTCCGATCCCGACCCCGACGCCCGCTGTATATTTGGAGTTTGAATGTCTCTCCCTCCCCGTGGTCGCGAGGATTTTCCCCGGTCCTCCGATTTTTACCTCCTACATTTCTAAGCTGCTATAAATTGTTACGTGATAAGCCACTTCGTTGAGCTATCATTTTCGATAGCCAAGTCGTCGTTTCTGAAAAAAAGAGCTATATAACTCAGTGAGATCTTACCTGGTACAATAGAAAGTTTCGTTTAGTGTCTGCCCAGTCTAAAGTTGTAACTAAAGCTCATTCCACGTTTGCATTGTAACTACCAACACACACGGATGATGTCAGCCACGGTGAACAGAGCTCGTCTTACACGGCGGTAACACTCGTCCCAATAATAACAATGGTAACGTGTCGCCACGTGTCCCTTCACCTGCACTCACCACAAAGACCTCCCGTGTAGCCTTGATGCTCATGGTGTGGAGTGACGCATGCAGCCAGCTATGGCTACAGGGTTTTGGTGGTACATGTTGTTTATGTCGTTTATTGTGAAATTTCGGTCACAGTTCCTATGATCACTGTTACATTGCTTTTATGGCTTTATTTTGGTGATTTCGAAAAACAATTTTGGTTTGGCCATGTTTGTTTGTTGTAGTACGGAGTTAGAATGATGGCTTTAATCTAACTTGTCATGCGGTTGTTGTTTGACTTGCATCCCACTCGCTGTGAGTTGACCGTGAGCGGGAATCGAACCCGGATAGCCAAGTTCGCAGCGCAGGGCGCTGACCACTGCACTACCGCTCTCCATACACTCACCTGACACCACTCACACTCACCAGATACAACCGAAACTCCTCCTCACACTCACCGCTCGACATATTTAGCACTCACCTAACACCGCATATCAAACACTGACTCCCCACTCACCGCTCGCCCGCTCCCTTGACACTCGCCTGACACTTGACAATCACCTGATTAATTTCAGGTTTCTAGCCATTCAATGGCATCATCAATGCAACGTGACTCCATCCCAGTTACCAAACAAAGCACTTGCGAGTGCTAATTTTGATGTAAGTCGGCTGTTATCGGACCTTGCATGTCCCAAAAAAAGGAGTGCCATCGTTACCCTTACAGAAGAAGCTTCCAAGTTGATTTTCATTTTAATCGAGCGGTTAGAATTATGGATCCAAGTTCCGTTGGCTGTGATGATGCGATAGAAAAGTGTATGATTGCCTTCGCTTAGGAATCTGGATTAAAAGGTGGAGCAGACAAGAATCCTACTTGTGTTATTTTTTTTTATTTTTGGCACGCTTCGAAAGTTCCACTTGTCGCAGATTATTCAATAAACATATTCTTTGGTTCTTGCGGAAAAGTCACGTAGATATATAAAATAATAATAATAAAAGTAAAAAAAGAACCAAAGAATATGAATTCCTACAGTCACGACAATTTTAAGTCAAAATTTAATGAACAAGTTTCAGTGATCGGTACAACCACAGACATGTGCCTCCTTAATTTTATGCAATCCAAATTAATTATAACCATTTATAACTATCGCCACAATTCAGTTGTCACCACATTGCAGCTTCATAATTTGATCAGTTGTTTATCAATGAATATATCCCGCCATCTAATCGCAAAAAATATATACATAACAATTCGAGCAAAATTAGACGTAGGATACGGACAATTGTTTATTGTCTGTGCTTATTTCAACACCTAGGTGTATTGTATTCGAGGGTGCAGCAGGTCCAATACGAGAGGGGGTTCTGGGGGTGGGGCCTGCACCACCAAACGTCGATTTGGCACCACCCAAACTCAGTCTCCTAAGCGACACATCATCCCGTCCATAGTATGTATTTATACTGCACGTGGAATCCAACAAGATATACAGCTCTTTTAGACAGATGTCCAGAAAGGGGAGGGTAAGAACATCGCAGCAACAAACAATACAAACACATGATAGGAGTACGAAGTGCAGGAAAGGTAAAACAATCACCCAAATATACGTAAAACTAAATTATATTTATCTTACCAGGTAAAGCCCACTTAGATGTTCACTTATTTTTAAGAAGCGACCTGGCCACTGTTACGGTGAGCCCCCCCTCCCCCACACACAACAGGTCAACTGCCCCCCAATCCGAGAATATCTGGAGCCAGGCTTGGGTTGCAGTCATAGTACAGCATTACAAAAGCGAGAGTTAAAAAGTGTAGAAAACATATTCCTGACCTCAGATGTTATCACAATTTACAATTTCAATGAGGACACCAGCACTCGAGGACTCTGTCCATTGCCTGTCATAGAGCCCTTACCACCCTCTACACCAGTTGATCGCGCACAATGCTCAAAAACGCATGTATGTTGAATTTCTGTTGCACCATACGTAGCCACCAGTGCTAATCGGAGGTGCGGGTCAGGACCACAAACCAACACACAGAACGCAGTTCGAAAGAAATGAGTTTCAAATCTAGATTTAAAAGCGCATAGCTCCAGTGGATTCCTAACATCGGGAGAGCGTTCCAGACGGCTGCAGAAGCGCATTTGAGAGCGCGCGATGCAGTGACCGTCTTTGTTCGATGGCCAGCCAGAAGCCGCTGCGAGTTCGCATGATGGTTTATGCTCTTTGACAAGATCACCACGGTATTGTGGTTCATTTGTGCCAAACACTGTGTGTTAACGAGTGCGACCTGATAATGTGTTTGCTTGGCAACCGGAAACCAATGCAGCTTGGCGAGCACTGGACGGACATGGTCAGATCTTGCAGCACCCGTCACATGTGCCAGACAACTGTGTACACCATGCAGTTTGGTACGTAATGTTTTTTTGCCAGACGTCCCGTAGTGAGATGCAATAATAGAGCCTTGTCGATACTTCGCTACACGCCGTGTTGGCTATGTCACGACTCAATAGTGGTGAAATGTGTAGTAGAGCCCTGATATGAAAATTGCATGACTTTACTATATTTTGCACGTGATGATCAAACGACATTCTGATCCAGTATCGTGCCACGACCGTCAGGGCCTGATCCTCTCAGTTTGTTTTTGCTCGACAGAAACCACAAACATTACAATCTGTCCAAAATGGTTCTACGGTGAGAGCACTATCCATCAGAACGTCAGCCAGGCTTGACCTGTTTCTTACTACATATACAACCAGTTGGCCGCCGGTACCTTGCAATGTTTATTGAAGTAACCTTCAGCTTAAAATAGATTGGCAAAAACACTGTGGGTGTATTCACCACTACCCGCGTCCCACTAGATTCACGGTGGACATTAACGGCCCCGTGACGCAATTCGAAGAGGAGCAAGCCATTGTCGTCAACGTGGTAAAAATTTTGTTTAAAAAATGACTCGCCAATTATTTTTTTGGGAAACAATTAGATTGTCGTCCGCAACTACAAAAAAACTAAAGCAGGAGTCTCCTTAAAACAAGCCTTGGGACTCGAATGAGGCTTTCCTGGGTAAATAAAATGTAATAAAATCCCAGCCACGGGGAATATTTATGGCCAGTGATATCTGCAACAGTTCCAGCTTCACAAACCCGCACGGACTACCGTGGTGAGGTATGGCCAAGCAACCCCGATGGACCGACGCAGCGTGGTGAGGCCTTCAATCCAGCAGCGGATTGATAAACGGTGACAATGACGACCCAAATGAGACCCGGAAAGTCGAAATCGGTCCAGACTTGCTGCTCGATATTGGAACGGGAAAAGCGACAGGCCGACACAAACCTGGAGAAACAATGGATGTATTTGCTGTTACCGAAATGTGTATGTCACCAGCAGTTAAGGACAACAGCAGGATTTGATCACAGTACTTATTTATTAAAAATGCGCGCATCACCTATAGAGTATGCAGTATTTAATTAGCCTGTGCCTCTCTCGGTAGCATCTATTGGAACACACTTTAAACCACACACTGTGACCAGAGGCGCTCTCTCCACCCATCCCACACTCATCCAGCCGCAACGTGCCCACCGTTACAGCTCGGTCAAAACGCGCTGCAGAGGGGCCAAACTTTTGGAATTAACAATGTTCTCACTAACATTGGTCCAGTGTTAAGTAAAAGCTGTGTGGGCACCCTGGCGCGCAACGTGTTTGCATACAAGTCCATGCGGGGGGGCTTAAAAAATGCAAGTGGTGAAACACGCAAGTGATTATTGACGTTAAGACGTTTTCAGAATCATCGCCGGCAGCACGTGGCACTCGCACACAACGCTTTCCGTACGAGCTGCATAGCTACATACATAACGACGGCAAGCATGACTGACGGCAGTGGATTAACAATGGCCCACAGCGGTCCGACAATGTCGGTTTTGTGTCGCAAAGGGGCTCGGGGCGTGTGAATGACAACCAAAGCAGCTCGTACTACTCTTGCAATGGCGCGCCAATATGGCCAATTCATGAGCTGTGTAGCCGGTTGTAAAAAAATAAAAGTTGGCCAACTGGCTCAGTCCCGTCCATGTGTCGACCTGTCTTGTCGACACCCACCCCCCCACCCCGTCAAACAAAAAGTTGGCCAAACTCTCGCGGCAGAATCGTCATCTCGTATCAAACCTCTCGCTGTAAAAATCACAACCACACCGCATCACCGTTCAATCGTGCCGAGCCATTGCAATCATTCAGGCACACAAACTAAAGGGGGGGGGGGGGTGAGGGGATGTTCTTAGAAATACAGGAACATAAAAGGGACTCGCACGAAACTCCGATGGTTCAAAAACGTAAGACAGTAAGTAGGGACTACAAAAAAAATCCAGCCACGTCCCAGGACAGCAAGACCTCTTAGGTTGGGGAACATGAGGGGGACGAGCAACCACGCACTCATTAAACAGATGATCAATGAAAAACAGCCACCGACGATTTTGCCCACCTTCATTCGATCTCATAAATAAAAGGGGATATTATTTCCCACATCCAAAACGTGCATCTTTTGCGAACACAAGGCATCGTTTCTTCATAGGCAAGCACACACACACACAATCCCAGAGACACGAGCAAACGGGGGTCCACACGCATGAATACCTGAAGGTTATTAATCCAGACTGAAAAAAATCGAAAAAACAGGCCTCCCCCCACCTCCGTGCAATTTTGCAGCGACGGCCAGTCTAGTATCCACCCCGAATTTGTCCAACTTGAGATCAAAATTTGCGACCGTTGCGAGTGACCAAGAGACCCAGCAGATGAAACCCGCCCAAACTCTCTCGACCCGCCAAAAGGCAAATGTAGAAAAAACGCTTTCTGCGACCAGCGACAGATTGCCACAAAACTGCGCCTTGTCAATCTGGGGGGTGGGGGAGCATCACAAAAAAATAGCAATGAGAAACCCCCACCGAAAATAACATACAACACCACTCATAAGTGGCGTGTATTTTAAAACGGTTCGTGAGAGGAAAGTAGGTTGTTTTTGGACCTCAAGAATCTTTTTTTTATCGCACGCCAAAACCATACTTGAGATTGTGGTTTCATGCGACCAACGCCATACGCATGACTCGCTCGCACTGGCTTTTTTATTCAAAGCAAAATGACAGTAAAATAATCTTAGCAGTGATGTTTATATATGTATACGGTGACCCAACCCCGCCTGTTCTGAACACCGGGCATCAGTCAAATTCACGTCATATTTTTTACGCACATGGCGACCACCGTAAACTTTATAAAATTGTAAAATGAGAAAACGGTACAGCAAATTCTTAAGCGATGCTAATGTAGCTTCAGCCGGAGTGACAACACTCATTGATAAAGGCCCAATGTATAGACCCCCCCACGAGACCAACATTCATGTGTATAGCACGATAGCACTTTCATCTTGTGGAACACAATTTAGAAAACACACTATTACCATTAATGTCTTCCTTGAGCTCTAAAGGACAGTCTCTGTGTACCGTTGTTTCGATCCTGCAGCAATATTTACAGAGCTAGGGAGGATTTATGTTCAACATTAATTAATTGCGTGTATGATCTCCCCAAATCCAAGTTTGCTCAATTTAGCTGCGGCTGGGTTGGCCAAAATGGGCAAACACACAAAACGCACGCTTCGACTCGCATAACCAGCACCATAGCAACACGTAGCAAGCTCCTCGCCAAACCATTGTGGCCACACCTGCCTTTTTTAATATTCAACAAGCACCAGGCAAAGCCAGACCAGCCACCTGTGCTTCAAGTCGGCAATCGGCAGGCATAATCTCCAAGTGAAGTAAGGCAGATTTCTGTCGCGCCTATACACGGTGGGGGGGGGGGGCTTTAAGCTTGTTGTACATCTCGTGAACACAGGACAAGATGCTCCTCTCTGGTGCTCCAAGTATTGTCCGTCTGCCGGGCGTACTTAATACGTCTTAGGAGAACATCCATGCAGAAACTGGTGCTCTCCAAAATGGCGGTTCGTGTTCGGCATCAAGTGGATTGAACACAATTGATTTGAAAAGAAACAGGAAAAAAATGTTTTCAAAATCCTTGAAAGTGTTTAACAAGCTGTATTTGCAAAGAAAGTTCACAATCCAAACAAACCCCCAGACCCAGTTTATGGACAATCGAGGTTTAAACTGTACAATATTCGGCAAACTATAAAACATTTAATATTCCATAAACTCGCATAGGGCTCACAGTCTGAAAAAAAAAAAACTTAAATAGCACTAACACATCGCTAAGAGGGTTATTGAATTAAATCATGCTTGAAAAAATTAATTACCGTGGATTTTGTAATTTATAGTAAATGTTAAAAATGAATTTGAACTATTTAATGCGTTTTTCAAATGAAATGACTTTTAGGTTTTTAATGCCAATGTATATCCAACTTTGTTTTCAAAAGCAACAAAAGCTTCTCCTAACAGTGCTAAATTAAAAACAATGCAATTAATTTATGCGACCTTTAAAAAGTCACACAGGTTAATGCAATTAACGTGTGTGGCTGTTCTTAAAGTCATTAACTTCAGACTATTTTGAGTCTTTAAATTTGGCTAGGTGACATCTATAAAAACACCACTCAAGCCCATAAAATTGGTTCTGTGGCAAAAGTACAATTATGGGGTTGAGCAGTATTCATCTCCAGACGAAGCAGGGTGTATATATATATAAAAAGCTCAAGGTTTAAAACGGATCGGTGCGATCAATAAAACCGCTGTCATTTCATAAAATCCATGTCGTCTAAAACTCAAAATCTTTTTCGGCCATGTCAACGGCCCAGGCAAATTTCTCTCGCTGAGTCTTGTTGTAAATCTTCTCCAAGGGCACACCAAACTTCTTGCACCTGCATTCGCACGCAACAGGTATGCGAAACCATTTGCAACACGCACCACAGGTACACACACACACACACACAAGGGCGACTCAACTACATCTGGTCATTTTGTAAGGAAGCCCTGTTCCTAATTGTGGGCTAAGGCAGCTGGGGAAGTGGAAACTTGAACGTACTTTAAAACCTTGGATTGCGAGTAAATTGGTCTGCGAGTGTTTTGCAAGACGAGCTAATTGTTTAAATAAATATGAATTTGATAAACGAGCGAGGTCTTGCAATACGAGTAGTAGGTATACGCTTTGTCTGTAGAGCGTCACGTGATCACAACTGATATACGAGCGCTTTGGATTACAAACACGTTTCCGGAGCGAATTATGCTCGCTAACCAAGGTTTTACTGTATAGTCAAATACCCCAAAAGGGGACAGTATTCCCATGCAAGTGTATTTATTGGCCAAAGACGCTCGATTAAACACTTCTACTTCATATATTCTACGAATAGAAATAATTTGTGACACTAGCATCACTATCATGTTTTATTACCATGCGACGGAGATGCGAGGATCCAGGTAGTTGAGTTTGGAGGTGCCGAGTGCGATCTGCTTGTTCTCCTCCTTGTCAGTAGCAGTCACCTCCAGCTTCATGAGCTGCTCCTCCATGCGCTCGACTGCCTTTTTGCGGGTCTCGACAACCCTGTCATAAACGCACGACAATGTCACCGGTGACCACAGCACATCCACCACCAATATGCCAGAACACGGTGAGAATGCGAGCTACACGCACAAAGACGAACGCCGAAAACGAAAGCGCACACGTACGTGAAACACCGCCAAGTGGAACACCGACGCCACCCAAGTGTCAACGGAATGTACAAAGAAAATCTCAAAGAATGGAGGCCAACAGATTGCTATCAGTGTACCTGGCACTGCCATGTGGCTTTTCACACAAGATGTGAATTAAGTGTAAAAGGGAGGACTTTAGATAAAAAGGATTACACCCTTGATCAGAGAAATAAGTGGAAGAACCTAATTCTAATCGTCAGCTGCCCCATGATGAGACTTGCACACCAGGCCAGAGCAGCATGAGCCATACATAATAAGACCCAGAGGGACTCTACACGTGTAAGTGCCGATAGCCACTAAAAGCAACTCAACACAACGCAAACGAGGATTGGGAGTTTCGATCCTCAGGAAGCCAGATGCGCCACAACTTGTGGTAGCCTGTGAAGCAGTGTGTACCGTGGAGCCACTTGACTTACTTCTTGCTTTTGATGTCTTTGCGGACCTTCAAATCAGTCTTGGCCGACTTGAGCTCGCGTTTGGCGAGAGCCAGCTGCTCCCGCTTGCCGTCGATCTGTACAAGACGGGCAACTTTTATCAAAAATGGGTCCAGTTTCCTTGAAACTCGCAGTCACCCAACGACATGAAACATTATCGGTTAGGCTCTAAAATCATATTTGTCACTGCAGTAAACCCTCGGTTTAACGGACCGCCATTTAACGGACCTCGGATTTAATGGACAAAATCTGCTGAATCCAGAGTTTTGTCCAAAGAGATGAGACAACGGACTTTGCCCCAAACAAAACAATGGACTAAGTCCAGTAATGGGGAAATCAGTCCAGTCAATATTAGATTTGTCCCCTTAATGGGTACAGTATTTATTACACTACACGTGTTTTATTGTTTAAAATAGGTCAAAATAGGATAAAAGTGGAAAATGAGTTCTACAATACATTTACAGTACTTTGGTCTTTAAAAGTACAGTATCGCATACATAAAAAAGCACGATGATATTTTATAATCATCATTACTGAACTATCACTAAGTAGTGTGCGTGTGGCAGGGTGCGATTTAGTGCTCAAAATACCTCATTTGGCCATTGATGGACAATCGGATTCGACGGACACCCCTTCCCCCCCCTATTAGTCCGTTAAATGGAGGGTTCACTGTCCTTGCACAACTATCAACATCAAGTTTGAATGATCAAGCTATATTTTGCTGAAGGCACCTAAAAGTTCCAGTGAACAATATTATTACTGTACACGCAGAGCCCATCTGTCGATCAACTGCTAAATGAGGGCCACTCCATTCCATGCTTCAAATGCTCTTCAGAGCACAAATGTACCAAAGTACAATTGCCTGCTCTCCATGGTAGCTCACCTTGCCCTGCAGGTTGGCCATGGACTTCTCAAATGTTTTGGGCGCGGCACGCTGATGGTTGCACAGGATGGCCACCGCGCGGTTCGCCCGGTTGTAGGACAGGATCTTGGCAGGGACACTCTCATCCGCTGCACACCACGTCAACACAACAACCACCCACACACGATTATAATCGAGGAAATCTCACTCTCCAGAGCAATCTCACAAATCAAACATAGCCATACTCCAATCGTTTAAAATAAAATTTGGCTAGCCGTCACATATGCACAAGTGCAACTTAGTAGGGCAATATGGATCCCTGCTAGCAATGAGAAATTATGAGCCAACTGGACATGCTCTTAAGTCGAGTGGTGGTAGGATAATTACTCGGCTGCGAAAAATGTATTCATGAGTAGCTGACACGGAGGGTTGCTGCCTTTACTTGAGATGTCAAGCCGGCGATCTTGTGTTTAAAAAATGTAGATCTTTTTGCTAACTTAGCATTTTCCCACAATCCCTTATTGATGGGGGCAGTAAAGGAAATGGGCAGTGGGAGGAGTGGGCAGGGATCGAACGTACTGCTCGTGAGCTCCTTCAGCTGCCACTGCAGGGTGATGGAGGCGTTGTAGGTTCGGAAAACCTTGGCAGTCAGTCCATCCATCAGCTCCTGAAGGTGCTTGTTCAGGATTGACGTCTGTCGAGAATGGCGTGGTGGGGAAAAAAATTACAGATTTAGCACCTCTTCACAAAAATAAAAAGATGGCAGCTTGCTTCACAAAATAAAACATGCTTTCAATGTGGCAGCAAATACTACGAGATAGCATAATATCTGCAACGCTACTGCACAAGTGGAACCTTATATTTTCAACTAATTAAACTGGACATTACTCACATTAAGACGGTCGAAGAGATCATCCCCACCCTGCTTATTCTCCATGAAGAGCTGCAGGTTCTTGAAAACCTATTCGCACACAAGACAAAGGACACACGTATATAGAAGCCGTTGAACAATCTTTGGTTACACGACATAGAAATTCTCTAGCGAGCGTTCACAATTTGCCGAAGTCCAAATTCTATTTGCGTTTTCACAAAGGAGAACCAAATCGAACTTAACACAAGTTTTCTGTGCACCTCACTCCAAATCCCACATCGCCAAAACGTTAAAAAGAAACATTTCTCTCCCATATCTGCGACGCAACTGCACGAGCGCCCGCGCAACGTACCCTCTTCTCGACGGGGACCTTATTGTAGTAGCGGATCGAGTCCTTGCCAGGGAAGTCGAACTCCACCACGTACTCCTGGCCGTCCATCTTCTCGTGCAGCTTGATGTGCTCCACGCGCAGCGAGCAGCAGCCCACCGTGTCCGCCGTCTCGCCCTCCTCCTTCTCGTTACCTGCTCTCAGCGCCAACTGCAACACAGGTTCACCATCATCAGCAGAGTGTCTCCCCCTCCCTTAATAACACTTGAAAAATACGTTTGTTAAAAATACATTAGGTAAAAATTTACACCGGTATTGCCCACTCTTTTTTACTGTCTTTACTTTCTAGATCATATACTAAATATTTATTATATCTATCACCTCTGTAGCTTATGTCAAAGTCAGGTGGCATGTGCTCGATCTCATCAGACCTCAGAAGCACAGCAGGATAAGGCTGTACAGTGCTTGGATGGGCAACAACCATATAAAAGGTGTTGTTATATGGCGGTGGGATTGCAGGTTTACTTTGCAGGCAGTGCAAGAAATTGCAGGCAAAATGTATTATTGTAATGTACTTCCATGCTCCATGGTTTATTCATCCCAGCTTCAACCTGCAGCGACTGATGTGGCAAAGTGTGGTCAATTAATGCCAATGACCCATCAGCGGCACATACCTTGTCAATGAAGTAAAGTGCGACGGCTCGCTGGCGAATTCGCATCTCCTTTGACTTCCAGTCATCGCGGTACTGGCTCCGGATCTTCTCCACGCAAGTCTTCAGCTTACGAGCCACCTCGTACTTCTGCCAGTCCTTCTCGCCCTGCTCACCGCAAAACATTCACATGATTTCACGTTTACCACGTGTAACATTTAAAAAAAATCGCAAACATTCAAAGTTGTTTGATGTATATAGTCACAATTTTTATCAAATCTAAAATGTCAAGCTCTCATACACTGGTATATGGACACCACTGCCAGTGGTGGTGTCACAATGATGACAACTAAGAGTATGAACTGTGAATTACATTCATTCTCATCTGTACAATGTTGTTGTACTTTTCACAGGAGCTCAGTGTTCACGTGACATTTGCCTTTAACAGAGGATAGCCACGAAGCATTGCTTTACTGGCTACAACCATGCTGATGAGAATGAGAAAGTTGAAAACCAGTCCAGGGTTTCCTTGCTTAAAGCCTGCTGCTGAAAACGATTGGTACTCGAGGCTTTTTGGCTGATGGAACCAAGCGCTGAGATTAATTTGGTTCGTCGTAACAGGTTGGGGAGGGGGGGGGGTGGTCAATACAGGACTACGGGTCTCTCACCTTGATGCGAGAGGTGGCGTTGAGCATGACGTACTTGACCTGGCCCTGCACGTTCTCGGTCCAGGAGGCGAGCCACGTCACCTTGTTGTCGTGTCGTACCTCCTTCCACTTGTGGCCCGGTGGCGGCACTGGGATTTTGGAGTCCCTTAAAAAAGGAAGCGTGCGCCAATTGCACCCCGTTGGTAACAATCCACCAGTGTGGGGCACGAGATGTCTCGTGAGACGGGCATACATCATTAGGTGCGGCTGCTCAATATGCGCGCTGTGCGACACTCACCTGCTGCAGTTGATGATCACGTCTTGAGGCAACACACGCCTCTTCAGCATGCCCTGCTTCGGGTGGTCACCTCGACCACGGAAAAGGCCCGGAGGTTCGATCCTGAAGTTGCCGATTCGCTCCTTGTGTGAGTCCATGAGGCAGAAGCCGAAATCCTGCGTCATTTTCTCGTTCTTTTCCTTGAGCATCTGTCGATAGTGCACGCACACAAGTGGCTAAGCAACCAGGAACCCATGTGGACAATGGTTCAGTGGTTGGATATTATGCCTGTAATCCAGCACTTTTGAGCCAAAGGTTAGGGATTCATGCAGAGTGAGGAGACTCCCAATCCCACTATGCATATATGTTGAACTTCTTTCACATAGTACGTAGCCAACCGTACTAATCGGTAAGCTGCAAGGTAATCGCAAAATGGCAGCACAGCCAAAGGTATCATGGCCGATCTGTGTACGCATTTTGAGTGTTATTTCCTAGAATAAATGTGTTTTCTGCAGGTACCCTATGGTTTTCTTCCACAAATAAAATGCTCATTAAAAAATATTGTTGAAACACTCATAGGACCGTCCTGATAAACATACGAGACTGAAAAGACACTCAACACTCCGTGTTATCATACAGCGATAATGCCATCAGCTTAGTTTCAAACAAGTGTAAAGACCGACGACCAACGCACCATTCCCAGATACTTTTAAGTGATTAATACTGCCGACACAATTGTTACGCATGCGGTAAAAAAACACACAAGTAATGAAAGCAACTTGCTTTCCTTCAACCCTGAAAATTGTAAACATTTTTATTTATTTGGGAGCTGCTGGTGGCCAAGCATTTGCGCTGAAGGGATGAGGACCAATGACTGCACCTGTTTCTCATCCTTGGACATGTTCTTGCGCTCCTCCGTTTTGACCTTGAAGTATTCATCAATCTCGTTGAAGTTGCACTTTGATAGGTCGGTGATAATGCTCCTCTCCTCTGACGTCATTTCCTGTTATGTCGACACACGCGGGGAGACACGCACGCAGGGAGAGAGACACGCACGCAGTGTCAAACCAAAAACCACCGCAAGCGCTCCCCCATTCTGCTCAACGGATTATAGTGCGTTGCTTAAAAAAAACAGCAAACTGGGCCCTTGCGTAATAATTTACCCTTATCTCACATCACAAGAAAACAATTCATTTTCAAAACCGCGTTACCCTAATCGTTATCATACGTCGACACGCTTGTGGGTACGGGTTTGAAGGCAGGCAGCATAGACGTGAGCAGAGCACAGTACAACCATGTATTTTGTTGCACTGCCCTCTGTATACAGGAATAAACAATAAACTTACAGAACTGTTTAAATATAATTGGGATAAAAAGGCTCAATATACAGTCATACCACGGTATACGACCGCTTTGAAATACGTCGAATTTGGTATACGTCGTGTTTTAACGCGAAAAAAGTCTTGGGATACGACGTCTTGCTTGCGATAGGACGCGCTTGCTAGAACTTGTATGATCAGGATGGGTCACCGCGTAGACCCCGTTCACGACTGAAACAAAGCGCCGCTCCTCAGTCTGCCTGTACACTAGAACTCGTTCAGTGCACAACCCTTGCTATAATCTGTGAATTTTCACGTGTTTTTTGTAATTTTAACGTGAATTTTTTGCAAATTCATTCAACTCCTCTCAGCAAGGTAAATTGACGTTACATTTTTTTTTTATTTATGCATTTATTTTAATTTATGTATGCATTTTAGTAATTAGTGTCGAAATTATTTTATACAACCCCATTAATGTATGATATGCCATATACAATATCATTTATTATACTCTGGAATGGATTATTTCCTTTCCCTCTTTCTTATGGGATAAGTCCTCCTACCTTCTGGAACGAATTAACGACGTATACCGAGGTACCACTGTATATTTTTAAAAAACAGGCGGTAAGCAAGCGGAGAGATAACATCATACAAGTTAGAGGTCATACCCTTCGCCAGTCCTTGAAAAAGTTCTTCCGAAAGATATCCTTGCTCGTGTACTCGTGGTCCAGCATTTTGGCGTAGAAGGTAGCCACCTCTTCTGACTTCTCGCTCAGTTTCATTGGCTTGCCTGTGACCACACCATCAGCCTTTTAGTACTCCCCTTGGGGGGAAATGTTTGCTACTTTCATTGCTACCCATTGACAGCAGATAATGCCAAAGGCAGTGTGTCAACAGCAAACTCAAAATAATTTTTGGCAATTGGTTCATGCGCTGCGCATTCCAAAAAGGCATTAAGCACCACCTTCTCCATTCACAATAAAGTCAACTTTTTTTGTAGCATGTAGTCAAGCTATTAAATACCACTGCTCTGTAACAAATAGATAGCTCAAAAGTCATTCTCAAAAGAAGAGGCACAGTTGGTCCTCTGCCTGACCCCATGGGCCGAAGCCCATGTAATTATAACCTAATCTCGCACACACAACTTGATGCATGTATTGCGAGTGTAAATAACACATCGATATTGCTGCATCTACCAAAAGATGTTATGAGAATCGGTGTGACCAACCATTGTAGTAGAAGTGCACATCGTCTGGGAGCGGTTCGTAAGGCGGTGCAAACACAGGGCCCTGGTGCTCCAGGAACTTCCATCGGACGCCATCCGTGTAGCGCTCCTCCTCCCACCTGGAGCGCCAGGCACAAGCAATACACACCCACATGCGTCCAAAAACCGCGCTGAGCCCAACCGCATGCTGGCAACGGGCGTCCCATTCAGGGATTGCATCGCTTTATTTTCCTGAATGTGCGTGAACCGAGGCACACTTGGAGGTCCCTCTGCCTGACCCGTGTTTGGGGGCCAATGTAGATGTAATCTCCACCAAAGTGGCATCACTATTAAGACACGGTCGCAACTCTTCCAAGGCCAAGCTCTCGAACCTTCTAGAGATGTTACGCCATACACATGTATGGACACTTAACCAAAGGCAGCGTTTTACATGAATTTAAGAATAATTTTCTCTAAATGTGCACTGACAACTTGTTCAGACAGCAAGGAATGCCACAAAACACATAACAGTGCTGAACCCAAAAATCCTACAAAGCATATCTTCTAAAACAAATGTGAGGCCCAATATGACTGTATACATTACAAAATAAAACATTCCAAATAAAAACAGAGGGTGGAAAACAACCAGCTTTGGGCCTCCGCATGATACCTGTGCAATTCAGCTAGAAATGGCAATTTTCACAAGCCTGGCGTAATTTTTAAACGCAGCATCTTACATGGTTCCCATGACCGCAAAACGTAATTTCCTGAAGCAAATATTTTTTTACTTCTCACGACGGGTGCACAACTCTGCCAAACGCATCGTTCCGCAGGTTGCCAAAAACGTTCCATAACATCGCGTGCCTTCATATGCCGAGGGATAGCTGTTTGCGTCATAAATGAAACGCACCGTTCGGCAAGGCAGAAAAGTAATAAAAAATTAAATCCGGCACTGTGATCACCAACAACCACCGCGCCCGCTACCTAATACAAGCCCAGGGGAACGCGGTCCGTGTAGCTGAAACAAACCTGCTGCGCAGGAAACAGCTCATTACGCATTAATGAGTGACAAACGCCACTTTTCCACCAAAATCCCCAGGGGCACAGGAACGAGCTTCGGAGCGGCAAAGAGACTCCCACAACAGGCATGGGGCGTGACGTGCACGGCGATCTGGCACCGATTTGGAGGTGGGATGGGACTGCAGTGTTTAGGGTGCAGGTCAGCATCTGGGATGGGTCTTTTACAACACTGCCTGGGAGAACTTTAAACAGAGTTGAACGCTGCTGTGGACGACCCAAGGTTTTAAACCGAGATCAATGCTCTAGGCACTCAACGAGCACATTTGACGACGTGCGCCTGCAGACTGTCAAAATTAACGGTACTTGCATGTTACGCTGTGTACCTCACACCCCCACCTCCTGGCCCATGTCTGAAAGATATACTTCCAGGAGAACGGGAGGGTGGGTCCAGTGGTTCTAAATTATGACTATTGAGTGTTGATCCAGCAGCATTCACAACACAGACGTCACACTGGAGAATCTGAACGGACATGATCTAGGTATAAAGGACAATTCACATCAGACTACTCCAAAAGCAACAGAGTTAATGTTTTGCTCCCATAGAGTTGAGCAACGCAATGTAGTCTACCCACGAAGCAGTCTCAGCAAACAGTTTCCTTACCACTTCCATTTCTCTTCCGGTTCATCCTTCTTCTTTCTCTTGCTTGGAATGTCATCCTTTTCTCTCTTTGTTGACTTTCTCTGCCACGTAACACAAAAAGCACCAGCGGTCAGCAACTGTCAGTGCGGTTTAGTTCTCAAGTGTGTGCCCGAACGAGTGGCAGCCAAGATGACGTCCACAAAAAAGCGGAGAACTCACCTGGCTGTCATGTGGCCTCTTTGTGGATTTTCTGTCAACCGTTTTCTCAGTTTTTATCTGCTTGACCATATGGAGCCTGTGGGCAGAATGAAAAGGAGAAAAGTGGTGAATGAAAAGCATATATTTTTTTTTCAAGGAAAACCTCTACTCATATACTGAATGGGTCAAGAGCTTTTCTCAAGTTAATATACTGGAAACAAAAAGATTAGTGCATTTGCATAATTCGGGGACAAACAAAATGTCCGCAGATATTTTTTTCATAAATTAAATTGCCGACACATGGCAAATAAACTGGAAAGAGCTCATTAGTCTCATTGAGACCTAAACCCGGTTTCCACTGGTGCATCTGAGCTATGCCAGGGCCGTGCAGAGCAAGGCCGTTGCGAGCAGTTTCTCCATTTAAAGAAATCAAAGCTGTGCCGCGAAATGTCGCACACAACGTGTGATGCAGAGACACGTAGATAACGTAGTGATACTGTGGTTAAGTTGTTAATGACTGATGTTAAACACAATGGACAGTGTAATTAGCCCAACCCTGCTAGGCTACCATGTAGATTTAAATGTGGCCCGGTGTATCAATTTGGTCATGGCTCCACACCGACTTTGTTACGGTGTGCCAGAGGTGAAGGGGTAAATTGGATGTCTTGCAACACCAGCGGGGCAAGGAACCCATACCATGAAGACGACTACGGTGGCTCAGGGTACAAAGTTACAGCAAGAACAAAAACTCAGCAACTCACTTTTTGGACAGCGGCTGATCATCATCGGAGTCGGCCCGAAAGCGCTTCTCCGGTTTTGACTCCTTCTTGATGCGATCTTCACGAGCACGCGCTTCCTGCTTGGCACGTGCTGGCGCCGTCACAGCGGCTCCAAACCCATAGCCATCGTCTTCCTCCAGCTTAATGACTGGGGAACTACGTGGGATGGCACAGGAAAATAAATGAGTCAAACTCCCCAAAAAGCAATAAAGTGCGAGACTGATTGCCACAGATATGACTAAGAATTAATACGGTTTCATAATCTCAGCTTGTCTCACGAGCATATCATGCCCACAATCTACAACTGCATTAAGCGCACTCATCCTATGCACACTATCCAATAATTTGGGTGTTTGACAGAGAAAATTATTCAAATTGTGTGCAGCATATGCAAGTTTCCCTCGTTGTACGCGGTAACTGCGTTCCATGAAAAGGGCGCAGAAAGCAAAACCACACGAGGCAGTCGCCTGCCGAGTACCACCTAAGGTACACACACAATGTTGTCCCATATCACACCACAAAGCTGCAGGAGGGGTGAATTTGAACCGCATACAGCGAATTTTGGGTTGAAAAAGGTTGCACAAATCCACAAAGGGAGGGAAACCTATATTGTAGATGAAGAATGGACAGCACCAAATTCAGTGATTGGTTAGAAATAAACCAATGACACCAAGTACTTTTAAGCACTTGAGATTTGCAGTCTAAAGATAACAAATGCACGTGTACTATACGCTAAAATTTTACTTACCTGAAGCCATTCTCCTTCTTTATCTTCACATCATTTACAAAAGGCTGCGAAACAGATACACACATCACCTGATTAGACAGTGTTTACCTTCTTTAACAAATACTGTTAAATAATATTGGTCTGGACAACCAATAGGACAATGGACTAAAACGAGTTATCAAAAGATTAAGTAAATAATTCCTTTAACATACTTAAACGTCGCTAAAGACAAAATAAACGCTATTCAAACTTACCTTTTCCTTTTTGATTTTGTCCAGTTCCTTGTCCTTCTGTCTTTCTTTGTCCAAATGTTCCTTATGCTTGCTGCAACAGGACACCCACAATTAACAGGCAGGTACGGTGTCCCTCGATAAACCCACACAGGCAACTCTTTCACAAGCTATCCACGAAGCGCATGATAAAGCAATGCTGGGACAGTGCAGTGATATGAGGGACAACATGGAAGATGGAAAAAAAGGCTTGCTCCGGTGCTGAGTTATTTACTTAAGTGCTTTTATTTTATTGCTTCCTTACATTCTGCATTACCAACAAAAATATGAATGCTTAATTACAATGCAGCCTAACAAGACACCTCTGCCGTAATGTGTCGGTGAGAACTTACGTATGGGAAGTTTCCTTGTGCTCCTTGGAACCCATCGAACCACCACCATGCTTGGACTTGTGCTCCTTATCGCGCTCCTTCTCTCTGTCCTTGTCTTTGTGTTTAGATTTGTGCTCGGACCGGTGCTCAGACCGGTGTTCAGACTTGTGTTCAGACTTGTGGTCAGATTTGTGTTCAAACTTTTGTTCAGACTTGTGTTCAGACTTGTGTTCAGACTTGTGGTCAGACCTATGGTCAGTCTTACGGTCAACTTTACTGTCAACTTTACTGTCAGCCTTACTGTCAGCCTTACTGTCAGCCTTACTGTCAGTCTTTTGCTCGGACTTGTGCTTGTATTTGTCCACGTCCCTGTGCTTATTCGATGCGTGGTTGTGACTCTTGTGGGAGTCCCTGTGGCCAGCTAGTTAAAAAACAGGCAAAAAAATCTAAATCAGTAATTACGCTACCAACATACAAAAAGAAAACACGGAATTCTGACAATCTTTAAAAATGCTTTAATAGTTGCTGGATGCACAGCCCCTCATGAGAACTGGCCTCCTCCTAGCTTAAATATATGTCAACATGTCGTATCATAGACCAATTATTATTGTCATATTATCACTGTGCAAAGTATACCCGTGACAAAGTGTCCGTTATATGTACGAGCACTTTTGCCATTCACTATGGTGTAGGGTTTTTGACACGTACTTTTTTCTTTGCACCACTGATGTGGTATTCACTGCCTATACAATATAATAAAAATATCACCAAGTCCTTAATACACAAGGCGCTTATTTGACAATGGAACAGCAAGCTGTCAAAACCCTAAAAACATCCTTGTCACTAAGTGTTCATATGTAACTCATTACTCGCCGTTTTTAACTGTGTACACGATGTCCTTCTGTGACAACGCAGGACAGAGGCTATAATGTGGCACTGTGGTTCTCTTATCTACCAACATGTCACAATTATAACGCAGAGATTCAATTCAAAATAACAAGGGTGCACTACGTCAAATAGGTCAACACACGTGGCCAGCCACTTATGACACTACTGTGCCTTAAAAAAAACACAACTTGGTTACAGCTATGCCCTCTGTATGAAATAAAATCTAAACTTTTAGGAAAAGTAAAGAGAATATTTAAACATCAATATTAAATGTAAGAATAGGTTGTTCCCCTTTTTTGATGATCAACATTAAATGTTTTGTTTGTCAATTAGAACTTTAGATTTTTAAAATATATTGTCTTTCCCTAATTTAATCTAAATTGTACAATTAGTCATGTCACGAAAATACCAATCCATTCAGAACTCTGTACAAACTGCCAAGAACATCCCATGAAAGTGGTTATCGCAAAACTACTTCTGAGATCCCTTTAAGTTACCTATTATCCACACTAGGGGGTAGTACTTTCAAACAAGCTATTTAAGTGCAGTCATTGGTGACTCAGCTGTGATCGTCAACCGACTACACTTGAGAAGCTGCTTTAATCACAAGCAGATTCTTGGATTTAAACCCAGGATCTAAGAGGTGCCAACACAGTGCTGTGACCTCCAAGCTTCTTGAAACTTTGGTTAATTTGATTGACTATGACCAAGTAAATAACCACTTGAAATATTGAACACAAACACACAAGTAAATTTCAGGCTTTGGACCAAATAAGTCAATGAAAGTGCTTTCTCGCATACATTCCAAGCAATATTATTTTCCATGCGCTCCAACATGTTCCTAAATTTTAAGTATAAACCGTGCACACCAATACCTCTTTCACGCGAGATGTTTTAACAATGACAAATTAAATACACACTATCCAAAGGAGATTCTCACAAACCAGTAAATTATGCTTATGATTTAAAACGTCTGAAACATGAAATCCCAATTTATTAATAGCCCCTCCCTATAGCTTATATGTCTGGACTACAATGGCAATATAATCAGCCTCAAAACTCAGCGTGCCAAGCGGCTCATGAAATTGTTTATCCAGAATCACTTCCGATAATGTACAAATGATGGTAAAATTTAACATTGACCAATCTACCACATTGAAAAAAAAATGCTAAAACAATGGTAAAGAGAAAAAAGAATTGCAGCATTATTGGAAATTACGACGTAAACTTAGCCCATGGACAGGTGGTAAAGCGACATGAGTAATAAGTGTTCTTATCATTACTGTCACGTGGAAATAAATACCTTTGTCCAGATAAAAGGACTGGGTGGTTTGTGCGAGAGGAAGGAGCTCGCAACTTCTACTGCTATGTTTTTCTCACATTAGACACGTCACTTATCGATAGCTGGTCTACTGGAAGTACCCAAGTAAAGGACCAATTACGTTAATCCTAAAAATTGCAACAGATTACAAAGAAAATTCCATGAACATTAAAATAACCTAACTTTATTAAAAGTGAAAACATTACCTACCAACAGATGTAGAGGCACAAACTTTTTAGTCTGCAGTAAACGAAAGCTGTACCTTTAAATTGTATCGATGTGGACATTTAAAGTAAAAAATTTACTCCACAATATGCACTATAATTATACGAGGTGCGGTGTATAAAACAAATGGTTAAATGTAAAGATTAATGTGCAGACGCATATTAACCTGATCTGTCAATGCAGACCAGTCCTGCATTGTCTAGTTGCTTATATAACAACTAGCGAGAAGGGCAGTGAAATTGCGCGAATCTCCTGCGAAAGGGCCGCGTTCACACACGAGACAAACACGTGGCAGAAAACCCCACGTACTTCACCACAAACTAGGTCAAAATGTGATAATAGATTGCACGAGATGCTCAAAACTTGTGTAATTGTATAAAAGTGTAAAGCCGGCTAAACACAAGCATGAAGTTTGCTGTGGGTTGACAATAATAACTCAAAATATTTTAAAAAAACTGCTAAAAACTTACAAAATAAATTTAATATCCAATTAACTACATTACACATTTGCCAACAACAACAAAATGATATAACCCGACCAAATGAAAACTTTCAAGATAAACGAGCACATTTCCATTCGGGTGAACAAAAACCCCCCACACACGGGGAGCACACACAGAGAGCAAGCACCATTCCCACAAACCGCACCGCCGCTCATCTGCCACGACTGAAACGTGGCCACTGGACACGAATCAAAGCCGAGGACCGCGTCGCGAGACACGCCGCTTGAAAAAAAAGGCCAAAACGGGGCCGTGGGGGTCACAAACGTGGCCAGAGAGGGCCTCGAGACGCCTCTTCCAAGGTGAACCAGGCGCAGAAAATGGCGCTGGAGGCTAAGTCAGAATCTCTCAGGCGGCGGCACAAATGCCATCTCTTTGAGGCCGCCTATCTCGTCATACGAGCAGCGCACAGCCCCTCTCGCGGCGGCATCCCCCTCCCGGAGTACCGGGGATCCGAACCCCGCGTTCATCCGACCCCGCGGCCGCTAAATCGCCGCTAAATCGGGGCCGGCGCGAGGCTGTTTGTGCTTTGGGACTTAGTCTCTGCGCCATTAGACAGCGGTGAGAAAATGGCCTCCTTCCTCGGGAGGGGGAGCTCACGGTGCCGCGTCTAGACGCCACTTACCGGCGGCCGACTTGGACAAGGACTTGGCCTGAAACAAAGAGACAAAGACAATCCATCCGTTAGACCGGGGCGCCGAGAGACGCGACGTCGATTCGTGTGTGTGGCGATGGTCCGCGTCGCCCGCTACAACCATTACCGACTCCCCCCCCCAACCACCACCCTCACACCGCCATCACCATTTAAACAGCGGTACGCCGGGACCCAACCCGGCCGGGGGTAGGCGCAGCCTCGCCCGCAGAGGCGACTCAGGCCAGGCCGAGGATGCCCCGAGCGAGCTAGGCCGCACCGCAACGCACCGCGGTGCGAGCGCCGTCAAAGTTAAACGAAACGTAAAACAAAGGCGAAGAGTGTTTCGCGCCGCGAAGCGAGACGAATAAACGTTGAGCGCGGGGAAAATAAGCGAGAGTCGATTTACCGGAATGTCGGGGAAGAAGAGCGCACTCATATCCCAGCTCAGCCTGGCACCGACAATGGTTTGGGGGGGGCGCGGCGACGGCACTGCGCATGCGCAGGCCGGGGCTGGTGGAGGTGGGGGGGGCGCGGGGCTCCACAGGGGCCGCGGCGGCGCCGACACTGCGCATGCGCGGGCTGGGGGGGCTGGGGGTGGAGCTGTGAATGGAGCCGGGGGGGATGGGGCCGGGGGGGATGGAGTCTGGGGGGCTGGAGGTGGAGCTGGAGGTGGAGCTGGGCATGGAGCCGGGGGGGATGGGGCCGGGGGGGATGGAGTCTGGGGGGCTGGAGGTGGAGCTGGAGGTGGAGCTGGGCATGGAGCTGGGGATGGAGCCGGGGGGGATGGAGTCTGGGGGGGTGGAGGTGGAGCTGGAGGTGGAGCTGGGCATGGAGCTGGGGATGGAGCCGGGGGGGATGGAGTCTGGGGGGCTGGAGGTGGAGCTGGAGGTGGAGCTGGGCATGGAGCTGGGGATGGAGCCGGGGGGGATGGAGTCTGGGGGGCTGGAGGTGGAGCTGGAGGTGGAGCTGGGCATGGAGCTGGGGATGGAGCCGGAGGGGATGGAGTCTGGGGGGCTGGAGGTGGAGCTGGAGGTGGAGCTGGGCATGGAGCTGGGGATGGAGCCGGGGGGGATGGAGTCTGGGGGGCTGGAGGTGGAGCTGGAGGTGGAGCTGGGCATGGAGCTGGGGATGGAGCCGGGGGGGATGGAGTCTGGGGGGGTGGAGGTGGAGCTGGAGGTGGGGATGGAGCTGGAGGTGGAGCTGGGTATGGAGGTGGGGGGGCTGGAGGTGGAGCTGGGGATGGAGTCTGGGGGGATGGAGTCTGGGGGGATGGAGCCGGGGGGGATGGGGCAGGGGGCTCTGGGCTCCACAGAGACCGCGGCGGTGGCACGGCGCATGCCGAAGGGCTCCATGGAATCCTCGTCGGTGACTGGGACCGCGACCAAGAGTTCCCGAGTGGGTCGCGGCCCCTTTCGGCCGCGTTCATCGACGAGTTCGAAGACTCGATCCGACGTCTGCTGGTTGGAGGATGAGAGGGGGAGGAGATCAATCACTGCCTCCCTGACCTCGTCTCGTCGTTAGCAACACGAACTTTGGACCATCGGAGTAATAGAGCCTTGCCCTCCTTCAGCTGGAGGAGAAGACATGGCACAACGACACGAACTTTTAAGCTCCTGAAGCTTTCATAATCGTGGCTTGGGTTCTGAGTTGGACTGAACCAACACGGCCCACTGCGCAGATATATTTGTGTTACATGGCCAGTTTTACTTGACCGATCTAATCGATCATCTTCAGGAGGGATCATTGTGACATCTTTAAATAGGGGCGATGATACGACGGAAATAGTTAACGCGAATCGTTCGTCCGCCGCAGCTAAACTATAAATAAGTTAGCGAGTAGCGTTAACACACATAACGGGGATTGTTTCGTATTCTCAAAACTTTCGTAAAATAAAAAAATAACCTTTTCGCTTCTTTCATCTCGCGAAGATGGCCAACTCGTCGAGAACAACCTGAGATGGGTAAAAACATGTTCATAAAAGTTGTTTCGCGAGAAAAAAACCCCTAAAAGATTAAAATGATCGCGAGCAGCTTCAAGCAGGACGCGCGCATGAGCTCGGGTCGATCCGACTGACGTCATGGCAATAGCGCGCGCCGTTGCCATGGCAATGGCGCGCGCCGTTGCCATGGCGATCGATGTTACCGTTCGAAAAAGTGGGGGGGGAAGGGATCCCCAAATAAGGGGGGCGGGGGAGGCGGCTGGGCCCCTAAGGAAGGGGGGCGGGGGGGGGCCTGGGACCCTAAGGAAAGGGGGCGGGGGGGAGGCCTGGGCCCCTAAGGAAGGGGGCGGGGGGGGCCTGGGCCCCTAAGGAAGGGGGGCGGGGGGGGCCTGGGCCCCTAAGGAAGGGGGGCAGCGGGAGGGTGTTAATGCCTGAAGCTGAAAGTACCACCACACTTAAGGCACCTAACTAATCCATACTCTTAGTTTATTTCGGTAAAGTGACGTTCATAGCAAATTTATAGATCACGACGTTTCGATCGCAACACAAGCAACCGTCATCAGGTGAAACAAACAGCAGGAGAACTGATGACGTACGTACGTCATCAGTTCTTCTGCTTTATCGAAAGAACCAAAGAGTATGGGTTCCTGAAGTCACGAAAGCTTCAAATCAACACCTAAAGAATGTTTAATGTTCAGGGTTCATGTCCGAAGATGATCAATCCAATATCGAGAGGGACCCAGGTCCTGTGTACATTCACTTCATTTGTACATATCGGTAGCACCTACTTTTGTTTTTAAAGCTGAGACTATAAATAAATTGGTAGAATAAAATATGCCATGTTTACATTTTTGACGTAGTAAAAATGGCATTTTACTGTTAAAAAAAACAGAATCATAAACATCAGGCTGGCATTTGTCATGTGCACACAATGTTTCCACGCAAAATTTACAATAGTGCGTTTGAACACAAATCACCAATTGCATGTAGCACGTTTTCCTGCCAAATTCAGTGTCTTCTAGGAAAACAAATATCATGAACGAATACATGTTAGCCTGGCTGTGAGCACTTTTAAAAGAACGTAACTAATAACCGAGCAATTTCCAAAAGGTTAATCAGTCTTTGGTTCTTTCGGTAAAGTCAAATGGAAATGAAATGAATTAAATAGAATACGACGTTTCGATTACAACACAAGCAGTCATCAGGTCGAACTACATGAGTCTCTCTGTCTCCGTGTCTGTGTTTTGTCTCTCTCTCAAATGTAGTTCTACCTGATGACTGCTTGTGTTGAAATTGAAACGTCGTATTCTATTATTCAATTTATTTTCTTTCTACGTTATTTTACCGAAAGAACCAAAGAGTAATTCCTGCAGTCACGAAAGCTTCAAGTCAAGGTTAATCATCTTTTTTTACTGAAAAGCCAGTGACGAATACTGCACATGTGCAAATACTATTGGGCTTAAAGTTACACCATGCACAAATGTTACTACTGGACGAGTCTAAACTTATTTAAACATGGAAAAACTCAATACCGTAAGTCAGGTGCAAGCGAATATAGACGATATTAGAAATACGGGAGGCAATGTCCATGAAAAGTTTGGGATTGTGAGCATTTATTTCGACAAAAAGTTTCACAATGCACAAATAATACACCGAGTGAGAGTGGTTATAATTGGTCAGGGCGGATATACATTGTACTGAACATTGGAATAAAAAAGGAATGGTACAGGAGAGAAGTTATCACAACTCGTGTAGTCCACTGTAATTGCGAATTCAAGTGCAGGAAAGGAGGTAGAAACGGAGGTTTATTTGCCCCGTCACTTATTTCCACGTATTGAGCCAGACTTAATGCAGTGCGTGTTCTACTGACAATCTGGAAATCCCTTCTAGGGGCTGGAGTAAATGCTCGCCGAAGCAATCTACTCCACAGAAACATCTTCTCAGCCCCACAAACTCCGTAATACAGCAGTTAAGGGCGTTTGTCAAACATTGCAAAATGCTTTAATATCTGGCTCTGCAGCCACACAGCAGCTGATGCCTGTACATCAGTTGTTAAGAATAAGCACCACACACATACCTCGAAAGGGCATTTTGTATGGTGACATGATACTGCTGGTTAAAGTCTCCAGAGATAATTCTAATTCGACTTAAATACTGAACAGTCGTGTTGGGGTAGTGTGGGTACTCCAATTTTTTCCCCATGATACGTGACCTGCCAAACAACGGTTGTCCTTCCGATTATACTACTGGCTGGACTGAGGACCAGGGAGATTTCAGAATCTTGTTCATTGTTTCAGCTGCAGAGCTAGAAGATCGCATCAATTGTAAATTGTGTGCTAACTATTGCACCACAGCTCCCTTGCAAGTAAGGACTTAGTACAATTACTTTTGCGAAATACCAGTGACTTACCAAGGGACACATCAATTCTTTCTATGGATTTTTACCACCCATTTGGGATCTTCGAGAAAATACAAATAGCAGCAGCGATTAGAGTTGGATTTGATTCATCAACGTTTCACACTTAAAAAATAAAACCTTTATTTGTATATATGCAAAAAACACGCACACTCCATCGCTTACAACAAAAACACAAAAACCTCATTACACTTGAAATTAAAACAGAAAGGGAGCAGTGTGACAAAATAGGGAAATGGTTTATAATTTAAGCATTTTTCACTTTCGTTCGACCACTATGATCAAGGTGCCTTCCAGGCAAAACTGCACTGCTTCGTGGAGTACCACAGTGATATTTTTCAATTACAGTGGCATTTTTCAAATATTGTTCGCATTCACAACCTGCTTAAAATTCGATTTAAAGCTTTCGTGACTGCAGGGATTCATATTCTTGGATCTTTCGGTAAAGTCACGTAGAAGGGAAATAAAAAAAAATCTCACGACGTTTCGGCCACAACACAAGCAGCCGTCCTCAGGTGAAGAACAGAGCCTTTTCCGACAGCACTGTTCTTCACCTGAGGACGGCTGCTTGTATTGTGGCCGAAACGTCGTGAGCATTGTATAGTTTTATTTTTATTATTTTATTATTTCCCTTCTACGTGACTTTACCGAAAGATCCAAGAATATGAACCTGCTTAAAATTGCTTTTGCAGACAAAAGTGAGCAAGTAACATAAACACTTATAACGGACACACTAAGAGTTATCGTGTTACCACTTCTAATTTTAAATCACATAATATAATTTAACAATTACAAGGCAGGAAGTCGGATAACAAAATGTAATTGCGAGTGCTTCTTCACCAGCCGTTTCGTCATGGTATTGCATTCCACTCCTGCATGTCTCTCCGGACCAGTTGAGCATAAGTCCAGAAAACAGAAGCCAACAGCAGCGAGTGGGTTGGGGTGTGGTAAGGTGGTGTGGGTTGGAGGGTGGTTGACGGTAAGAAGTGTTCTTTCTCTTGGCTCATCTTCAGCCGAGCTAAGAGAGGCATAGGACAGGGCAGGTGGCGGTCGGCCCAGTGTTGGCTAGCTCGGACTGGAGCCAGACTTTTGGCAGAGGACGGAGAGTTTGTCCTGCCCAATACGCACACACGAACGTACAAAATCACGTGAGGCAACATCCAAAGTGACAACAGGCAGCATTTGAATTATAATTTTCATGTCTTTTTTTTATTCGTGTCCTGCTGTTTCGCACAAAGACCGTGCAAATATATAAATGTATGGCTCATGATGGTAGTGGCTGCCAAGGGGTGTAATGCATCGGAGAGGAAATCCACAAGGAGAGATGGGAGCAATTGAATCAACTTGCATGCAAGTGGTTGGTGGATGATTACATTGCGGAATATTTAGAGCTGGCGATGAAGGCATCCCCAAAACATCGAACAGTGGAATGATCATGGCTGATGATTATACGAGCACAGTTACCAATTTTGTTCACATTATTTCCCCCCTTTGCTGCAAAAGTTCTGAAAAAGAGTCCTCTTCATTTTCCTCATCGTCCTATGATGTAATGCATCTCTCAATTCAAACGAACAGCAAGTGCCAGTGCATGGCACACTTATGGCTCATCATAAATATGTGGACTTGCAACACTGCACAAGGGCTGCTGTTCACATGAAGATAAATACACTTTTCCATGCTGTTAGTAATTATATTGGATGTGCGTCCCATCATCTTGAGTTGTATCACTTTCTTAAATATCTGGCCATCCATCTGTGACAACAGGCAGTTCTCCTTTGTAAGCAAGTCCAATGTGAGCCTGTCTCATGCAATTTTACCCCATAGACCACACAACAGCACCCAGGAGATATTCAAGAAAACAGAAATGTAAGTCACATTTAAATAAAAGATTAAACATACATCAAGTTTAGCATTTTTCTCAGCAACACACTTGCCCATATTGCATACTTGCTTCAATAGTTTAAAACAATACATCTTACATCCATGTGAAAATGTAATGTATCTATGAAAAGAAACCCTCACAGAATCTTTGGAGTTGACTTTTTGCATATAGGTCCTGTACTGGGATATTTGGTAGATGCCTTTTAGGAATATTTTGCGTGTGAGAGTTAATGGAGCACCCTGACAAAATCCAATCGTGCATAGCAGAGGGGATAATGCTCACCGGGTCCACACTGGACACATCAGAAACTATAAAACGTCAAATTAGTCCACGAACATAGACCATAGATTGCACTTGTCCACACCACCTGAGGTAGCAGCTTTTAACTTTAAATAGTTCTAATTTATGTGGCCAACAATAGTGAATGACGTGACGACCATTTTAAATGAGTGTTATCTTGCATATCAAAAATGGATCTAAGAAGTGGGTTATCCAATAATTCACTCATTAGCCACAAATACATCTATACTCATTCAAGTTTTGCTAAGGTGGTACTTGGTATCTGCTCTGGCCCGTGGACTGAATTACCTGGTTCTCAAATCAAGTATGGAAATTCTGTAAAAACGCCAAACAGCTATTCCTACAATGAACATATTTCCATGTTTTTTTCTCGACCACTTCCTTTACTTATATTTTATTATATTTATACATAGTGTATGCAAATTTATTTGTTTGGATTTAACAACAGGCAGTGGTCTCCACTGCACTCGAGGGTTAGAACCGGTGGCACAACGCGGTTTCACATTGCGTACAATACGAACAATTCACCATGTTCAGAAAACAACATGTTAAAAATATCAAAGGCAGCTGCATTTAAATGGACGCCAATCAGTTTAGGTTGTTCAAGGGTCCATATATATTTGTTTTAGACGTTTCAATCCATATGCAACGACTAAAAAAGTCAACCAAGAATGTGCAGCTGTAAACAAATCATCTTGGCTTGCTGCACCAACTCGGCTAGGGGTTCGGGGGGGTGCTGACCGCTGGCGTGGACGCAACAAGATCTCTCTGCGAGCCACATGGCGTACAATACGCCAAGCCTGGGCCCCCTGCCAACCTACCAGCTTGTGTGCTACAAGATGGTCATAAAATTCACATCCTGCCGAGGAGATCTCGACAAAGTCATGCACCCCAGGCAGAATTTGAAAAATCCCACCACCCACACAACAATCTACCTGCGACAAATTTACTCAAAAAATACCAGCCTCTAAAATGGTCTAATCATTATTTATCTTAAAGAAATATGGACTCCAGTGGGCAGTGATGGCAAGTGTTTTAACTGCTCACACAATCACGGTTGCTTAGGCAATTAAGGAAATCATGTATCCGTGTAATAGCCAAATTAAACCATCTGGGTTGGCACTTAAATTTGAATTCAAAGACAGCAAGACAATATGGCTTTGAAAACGATTGTAAACACTATTAGGTTTACCACTCAACGCTGATTTTCTCCAATTCTCTATGGACACTTTCAGTATACTTTCATAACTTACGCATACCTGTCAATCCATACGGTTTACTCATATTCTTGTCCAGGAAAATTTTGTTCAGGTCCATACGGTGTACAGCTGTTTCAACACAGGCAATTTTCGTCTATTTATTTGTGTTTCTCCTTTGTGGTGGGACTTTGTAGGATGAACGTTGAGATTTATAAATGGCACAGGGTGACCCAATATGATCTGAATTGGTCTGTAATAAGGTAGACACTGGATAAAGGGGTTGACAGGTGTGTTTACGCAAAGAATCCACGTGGGCTAATGCAGCAAGTACCATCCCTGCCTGTGTGCTTTGTGTATAATTTACGTGTAATTTACAGACCGTGCAATTCTATATGCAATTATAGCCCAGTGCAATTTGTTTTGCTTAAGAAAAAAAGGGGAAATACTCTCATGCTGCCAGCGAAGCAGTTTAACCCGAAAGATAACCCACGCGTAATTAGCCAGCGGTTTGATAAACCCATACAATTACATTTGCACACGAACGCATGCACTACAAACAGGGGGTAGGTAACCTACAGCTCCAGAGCCGCATGTGGCTTTTTAAGGAGCTGCTTTGTGGCGTTATTTCACATGCTTTGCGGCTCTTAAAATAGAGGGTTATTTTACGATTTCCAAAACACACCTCTTTTTGTTATATTGGTTGCCGACACCTGCACTAGACATACATACTACAACAATGTACGAAGATCAGAAGTAAACAAGAAAAGGTCAAATAAACTGGAAACAAGGACACATCATGGAGAAACGGGTCTGGTGACAACTTTTGGTCAAATCATCTCCGACACTGTGCTCAGAATCGCATTGAAAGAGGAGCATGGATTTGATAAGCTTAGAAGGTTAAATGACGTAATTTAAACTATTAAGAAAAGGTAGTTTTGGGCAGGAAACGTCGTTATAAACGGATGCCGGCCGATGGTTGAGACTAACGGTGGAGTGGCAGCCAAGGGTTTGAATGGGTCTGAGATGGAGTATAGAAACTCGTGTGCAGGTAATAGCTGGTGGATTATACATTGCTGGGCCACGGCAGTTTTTTTTTTACCCAGCAGTGGAATAATGAGAGTAAATCTTCCATTCTCAGGACCTTGTATCAGTTTGTTGGGCCTCAAAACATGGCTCTTTACAAAATAATTATTTAAAATGAGCAAGGCGGAAAAGAAGGGAATGCGTGGGTAAACTGTTTGAATGCTGTGCGATTAATATTTGACTGTGGTGTGATGTGCTGGTGGAGAGGTGGTGCAGTGGTTAGTGCACTACACCGAGCCTGGCGACCAGAGTTCAATTTCTGGCTGCAGTTGCTATCAGTGGCGAGTGATATGTGAACCGATCATGGCCTCCAACACCACTTTACCAATCCCCATTGACCAGCATGGCAAAGCATGGTCAAATAACTCCATTGACCAACAGGTTATTGAGAGGCCTTCAACCCCACAGTGGAATGAGAAGGGCTGGAAATTATTATTATTATTATGTACTGGAGAGGCTCATGGAGAAGAGAATTTGCAACCCTTTAGTCATGGAGTGCTGAATTACATCCGTCCCAGTGTTGGTCATGGTGGTTGGTTGATCTTACTTCACCACGCAGGCCCAGTGGAGAGGAGAACCAGCACTGGCTTAGGATATCACTAAACTTTGACATTACCCATTGCCAAGTATAGAACTCTGGTTCATATATTACACACACACACACAAAGACAAAGCTATCCTATATAGCCTTAACAGACTTTTTGGGGCAAGTGCTGCTCGTGATCACCTATTAAGGCCGAGGGGGTGGGTGGTCAGCACCATGAGAGCCCACGTTTGTCTCCCTAGTGGCAATTTACACACTGCACCAGGTACTCGTGAGGCCGAATTGACCTGGGGAGGCCCAGGACTAGTTTAGATAACCGGTAGGTGGTGTTGGCCATGAGCGAGAATTAAACTCTAGTGGTCGGGGTTCGTAGCGCAACGAGCCAACCCGCTACACTACCGCTCCCCACCACACACACAAAGATAAAGACAAAGATCCCCCGTATAGCCTTAACAGACTGTAGGGGCAAGTGCTGTTAGCGAGCACCTATGAAGGCCGGAACGGCACACGAGGGGGTGGGTGGCCAGCACCACGCCCGACCGCCTTTGTCTCCCCAGTGGCGATGTTTACACACCGCACCAGGTACTCATTTAAGGCTGAGTCGACCTAGAGGAGGCCCAGGACCGGTTCAGATAATCGTCACTGGTGTTAGCCGTGAGCGGGAATCGAACCCGGGTCGCCAGGTTCATAGCGCAGCGCGCTAACCACTACACTACCGCTCCCCACCACACACACACACACTAACAAACATAACCAAGTAGCAATTTCTGCACCCATAAAAAACACACGTGACTATTTAGGCATGCAATCACACACGAGTATTTTTACGCCAAGGCAAAAGATCCCCCATGTATAGAAGTAGGTTTTTACCCTTTTAAACTGGTACAAAACTGACACCTTTATACAAGGCATCATGTTTGCAATAACCACAACACAAGCAGTCAAAATGCAAACAAAAAGAAGCAAATCTGATAATGATAACGATATGCACTGTCCTTGAAGTTGATTGGTCCACACCCGAGACGGCTTTCTTTAGAGCCTAGTCCCCCATTGGTGTTGGACCAGATGACACTACTACTATATTTTGCCACTGGTAAAAGAGATCTCATAGTGTAAATCCTCCATGTAGATTATAAAAGTGTGGAAAATGCTGCAAGTGAGGACCTACTTCAGCAAATCACAAATGGATGCTGTGGCCGGGCACCACACCACAAATCGCTCCGCGACAGGCGGAGAGGGGGGGGAATTGAGCGATCTCACCTGTGACACGCTCGTCTCCCCTTCTACATTGGTGCCGCTCAATCGGATGGAGTCGCGCGGGAGCTTTGACCCCGCGCGCGTTCTGAACATGTGGGGCGTACGGGCCAACCTTCCAGACGGCATGCACAAGGGGACGCAGTAGTGATCGTTCATAAATTCGTCATTGTTGAAAATAAAACACATCATAGGAGGGTTTCCCTTGGCTCTATGCGTTTCAAGAAAAGGGCGCACAAAAGTGAAACTGCGCGAGAGCAGCCGGCTGGGCGAGTCGCGCACACGGCACACACACACACTGCTGTCCTCACGTCAGACCGCAAAGCCACATGCGAGCAAATTAAAACCGCATTTAGCGAAATTTGAGTAGAAATAGGTTAGCCGCATGTATAGACACACACACACAAAACTTGTCTATCTAAAACAGCTCATGCCACCCGTAAATCACATGTATTGTGTGGCCACCCCCACTGAATCTCCCCCCCCCCTCACACTACACCTCATGAACACAAACATTGAGGCCCTTATGCAGACTTTTCATGCTATCCTCATCTTTCCCAACTCTTTGTTTCCATTTTTATATTCCTTTTCCATCCTCTTCCCTCTTAATTCCCCGTCTCATCTCTGCCAAATAATTTTACCCAATGCATTACTATATCCTTTACTCTACGCCCTTATCTGTCGTGTGCCACAGGTAAAAAGTTGACGCTTCATCTAAACTGGACCGAAGATCACTATCGCCAACCATTGAGAGTGGTGTAGACTGCTGGGGCAAGTCTTGTTAAGAGTACCTAGTAAAGTAAAGATCACACGGGTAACGTGATGGTGGTGTTCGGACCAGGGCTGGATTAAGCTTCATGGGGACCTGAGGCTGCTATAATTTTGTGGAGCCCCCCTCTGTAAATTAAATCCCCCCCCCCTCCTTGACTGTTTCACTACCACCCATGGCCAATGTGTAAAAAAAACGATTTGTTATTTACCTTAGTTATTTTAGTTCGAGTTTTTATGTAGAACTTCTTTCGGACAGTAAGTAGCCAACCGTGCTAATTGGCGGTGTGTTTAAAATGAACGTAATTTTTGGCACATAAGTGCTAGTAACACACACAGTGATGCTATGGTTTTAATTCCAAAATTACCCATAGGATTTATCACAATGCTACATTTTATGAGAGGCGGGGGGGGGGGGGAGCCTCAAAAGCCAATTAACCAGGCTGGGACCCCCCGAAAGCCTGCGTGTTAATCCGGATATTTGGGTGCCAACCATCATCCGTTATTCCCAGCCATTATGGTCTCCCCGGTGCCAATGTTAGCACCACACCAGGTGCACATTTTGGACAGAAGCGGACCCAGGCCAAGCAGCGATTTGTACTGCGTTCTACTGCCCTTTTCATTGTGAATCAAACCCAACAAACCGGAATCAAGGGGCTTTGTATGAGCAATTATACTACGCTCCATAACACGGGCGCGCGCGTGCACACACATACCCCACCTTTACCTGGGATCAAATGCAGGTGGTGTGCGCACCCCTAATGATGAGGCCGATTTGCTGGACAGTCCTCTTTTAAATTTCACAGTCGAGTAACCACTGTCCATTTTCTGGGAGCTTCTGAAAATCAAGGCATGGAAACATTGAAAATACATCCGCAATTTTTTAACATGTGCAGACATCCTATTATTTGCAGTGCTATGGACTAAAAAAAAAGTATCGCTACTTCTATTATATACGAGCTTTTGTGAATTCATTCCACTTACACGCAAGGTAAAAATAAAAAATAAATCACGGACAAGAGGATGAATGTGTCAATCAGCTCCACTTATCATCCGTGAAAAAAAATGCAGATACACGAATAGGGCCACATGGATAACAGTTTTCCGACCCTACAGCTCCCACAGTTAATAGAAGTTGCAGCTAAGGTCACAGATACAAGGAATCATCTTGCATTGCATATTTGTTAAAGTGCAGTATTGCTTTACGGCAATAGAGGGGCAGTGTTACACTGATTGTGTGACAGGCTGATTTAACAAGGGCATGTAAACTGTGTTGCAGGCACCGACAGATTTAAAAGCCATAATTTTATAAAAATGGAATAAAGCCATTTCCAAGCTACAAAAGGGATGCAAGCCTTGTAGCGCGGTGAAATGGTTAGTCCACTGGACTGACTTGCAATCCAGATTGCCTGTTCAGTCTCATCTCGGCATGGCAGTTTAAACAATGGTGTGGGTTTCTTAAATCTCCTCTCCTCTTCCCCCACCAACTTAATAGAATGGGTGCACCATAAATGAGTCAATTAGCACCTCGCGCACAGTGGGCTAAAGTATGAGGGTTACTCTCACTTCGTCCAGCCGTAGACAATTTGGCCCAATGCCTCTCGAACTCTCTCGAGGTGTAAGCTGTTTTGCCAGCAGGAGGCACGAACAAGAAATTGCAGGGCTGCGCCAAGCTACAAGCATCCAACTTAAAATCTCTGTTGCCAGAGCAGAACATTCACGATTGCTCCACTTGTTAGCTTTGTGTGGGAATGCGCTCTGTGTTTATTGGGCATGCGAATGCCCCCGTGTAGGAGGAGAGTTGCACCCCCTCCACCCCCCGAAGTTGCTGCCAAGACTCTTCTTGTGAAGTCGGCAATGACATTTTCACTTCTGGGTTTATAAAAAAAAAATGGCTACATCATCCTCGACGTTTGAATGCTCGGCTTCTTACTTAAAGTAACAACACATGGGGAGCTGGCCGGGTGGCTCGGAGGTCAAAGCGCAGAGCTGGCACCGCTGAAGTCCTGGGTTAGAAAATCGAGGCAGCTGCCCGTCACGGTTTTATGGTCTCAGCCCAAGTCACCAATCCGTGTGTAGTGACATCACGGGATGTCACTGTGCAGTGCCGGCCCTAGAGAGGCACGGCGTGTGGTGTAACGACACCGTGGACACCACGTGGTGTGGGTGTCGTACTGGCCCTAGATGGGCCCGGTGAGCGCTGATGGATAGCGCTGGGTGGCACCACGCTTGGCGTGTAGTGCCAGCCCTACTGGACAAGGTGTGGGAGTGCCACTGGAGGAATGAGGTTACTAAAGGCCATGGCACTCTGGTTGACCCGAGAGGCCACGTGACCAGTTAAGTCTACAAAGGGGCCCCAAGTGGGGGCTAGGGGTGGTCACGTGGTTGGGATCCAGATCCATACCGAGGGTTCTGGAAGGTGGACCGTGGCCAAGGGCGGAGCCAGACACGCTGCAGAGAATATAAGCCGGGTCCCCCAGAGGGACCGGCGTTGTTGTTCATCCTGGAAGAAACCTTCGTCTACGTTCTACCGAGTCTCCAACACGTGGACCTGGACCCGAGCTGTTGGTCCCGGTCCGTAGTAGCTAATCACGTGTTAACTAGTGTAGCTAGCCTGGTGGTCACCACCATAGGTTGTTATTCTGTTAAGGGGAAGTTACCCCGTGTGTTGGAGTTAATTAAAGGTGTTGCCTCCAAGTCTACATTTGCTACTCGGTTGAACTCGCTACAAGTGTAAAAACACCCATCGTAGAAATGTGATTAAAGAAACGCAAATTGGCTATGTTACAACGACTGAAAATGAAACCCTGGCTCAAGAATTGCATTTCAAGTTTTCTACCATCACGCAGTAGCTGATCAATATAGCATGAACATACGAGCGGGCCGTCCCCGTGAACATTCTCAACATAATCTCCTTCGGCGCCCAGGCCACAGGGCCAAGCCGAGAGCCAAGACGGTTTTGGCTCAGGCCGCGTGCAGCACGTCTTGGACTGCCCGTCGCCACGAGCAACTAAAATTCCACCACGCAACGTACAGCAGAAACACACAGCCCCCCCCACTCTCTCCATCTCCCCCACCCCAACATTGAAAGAGTAATAATTAAATAAAAACACGTGAACAAATAAAAGTAGCGTAAACCAAGAACTCTTTGTACAGTCCGCTCCTGCGATGAGCCTTGTGAATGTTGGCTCTCAGCACTTGGCATCCGTACAGAATGTCAGGCAGGCATGCGGCCACGTGCGCTCAAAACCGTGGCAGAGATCTCCCCCCCAGCCAGTGCGCTGGCCGCTACATTTCGTGGAGCGTGCTTCGCTGGATGTCGAGCCGCTACGCCACGTGACGGGGGCTTCGGGAGGTGGCGACGCTCGCGTGTGGAGTTTTACCTTTCTTTCTTTGGCTTGGTGGCCAGAGAGGTGGACTTCACTTTGCCAGCGGGGAGCTGCACACGCGTGCGCACACACACACACACGCACCTCCGAATAGCACTGTTGGCTATGTACGGTGTGAAAGGTTCAAACACACATACGTGCACAGAACATACACCACACACTCGATTATACAGCTACATACAGACACATTACACACACACACACAAAAATTAACCCGTAAAAACAAAGTTTTTTCACTATAAATCCTTTATATGCGTGGCGGCTAGAGTCCTCTCGTTCTCTGGCTTGAGATGGCTGCCACCTATGGGTCAGATGAATGGCTGCCACCTATGGGTCAGATGAATGGCTGCCACCATTAAGCAATTGGTAATTAAATATATTTAATTTTTTCCTAAAAAGTGTAAAATTTAGGAAACATTTTTTTCACGAAAATACATTGTCACGCACAACGAGTATGTGTGCAAAATGTCAGCTCGATTGGATCACGGGAAGTGGGTTAAAAAACGACCACAAATTTTGCACGGTCGTAAGCAAGCAAGCAAGTGAACTTAATATAAAGGATTTAAAAAAGGTCTCCCGTTTAGCCTTAACAGACTGTTCGGGGAAGTGCTGCTCATGAGTACCTACGAAGGCCGGCACAGCACGTGCCTTAGTTTCCGCAGTGGCGACATGTACACACTGGACCAGGTACTCACAAGGTATAACTCGACCTAAGGGAGGCCCAGGACCGCTTCAGATAATGAAGACCGGCGTTGCCCATGGAGAGGGAATCAAAGACGGGTCACCAGGTTCGTAGCGCAGCACGCTACCGCTCGCCACTCACCACACACAACCCCCCCCCCCCATCACTCACCCAGGATGCAGTCTACATCAATCACATACAAACCATTGCACACTTTCTATAAACATACAGCACACTGCATTATGTATCTACATACCACACTCATTTAATATGCACACACACACCACCACAAGTACACATTCCATTATATACTTAAAAACCACATATACACCCCCAAAAAACTCACATCTACCCCATCATGTACTTTTCCCTTCAAAGACCCCAACACACACAACTTACATCGCACATACACTCGCCCACCACATAGGCACATGTACACCTTCCACCACATTTCCTTGAGCTATACATTAAATGGTAGCACAATGAGTAGTGGGTGGATGGTTGAAATCAAACACTAGGTCACGCACATTTTTAAATTCGGGCAGTGGGGTCAGACGCGCGTGGAACATTTTCCTTCCAGTTTTTTTTCCATTGTGCAAGAGGCGTGCGTCTGCATGTGCGCACGTGTTCACACGGCGCATCATGTGCAGCGGTGCTCATCCCACGTGCCCGAGTCGTGTATACCAAGTCTCACACGCCACGACGGGGGAGGACCGGTAGCGAAGCGGTTGGTGCACTGCAATACAAATGCACCGATCGACGAGAGTTCCATTCCCGGCCACAACTAACATCGTTGGTAAAAAATGAAATTAAAATGAATAAAAGTAATAATAGAAATATTAATTTTAATTTCATTTTTTACCTACGCGACTTTACCGAAAAAACTAAGAGTATGAATCCTTGCAGTCACGAAAGCTTCAAATCTAGAATTAACATCGTTGGCATTGTGCAAACATCGGCACCGGGGAGACAAAGGCGGCCTAGGTTTAGTGTTGGCCACACCATAACCACCACCACTACTACGTTCATTAGGCGTTCGCTCATCGAACTGTACCCAACAGCGTGTTAAGGGCTACACCAGATATTTTTGTCTCCGTTCGCACAATCCATCCATGCGGAGCAGCGTTTAATCGCATGATGACGCAACAGGAATTCTCCGAGTGATTCAGGAAAGAGGAATTCCATTCATTGCTGGCGAGGCAGAGGCTAACAGTAATAGTGGGCCTTAGTCATCCCATTGGTCAGTGTTGAAGACCAACAGTTTTAACAATGAATTAACAACATATTAGCAACTCCTTACCATATATTTGTCTCTCCAACCACACACACGGGTCTTCTTTTCAACAGCGTTGGCTCAACACAAGAAAACTCTAAACCCGGTTTGGACATTCAGTGTCTCAGTCAGGTTTGCTTAAACCAATGCTGGTGAACCAACTCGATGTTTAAAATGGCAAGGAACATTTCTGTTAGAAATGGAAAATTATACAATGCTCGATAATTAATTCTCATTGAGCATTGCGGAGAATGCAAGTAACATCATTAAGTTTTTATTTAAAAAATCCAATCCCACAACGATGTTCAATGATGATTAAGCATGAAATTAATTAGCAGTAACTTCACCACTACCTTTTATTTAATTCAGTTCATTAACACGTACAAAAGACAAAGATCCCCCATACAGCTATGAACAGACTATGGGGGCAGAGCTTGGAGCGAGCACCTATGAAGGCCGGCAGGGCACACGAGGGAGTGGGGTAGCCGGCACCACGTCGGGCTGCCTTTATGGTTCGAGTGGCGATGTTTACACACCACACGAGGAACCAATTTCAGGCCAAGCAGACCTAGGGAAGGACCAGAACCGGGTCACGTAGATTTTTCGAATACTCCAGTTTTTCCCCTCCACATTTTTAGGAAACAGCGTTTTAGAATATTTGGCTGCTATAAATTTCTACAACGATAAGCCACTTAGTTGAGCTATCATTTGTGGCCAGGTGACTTCTGAAGAAGAGCTATATATAACATTAAACAAAAAAAATTTAGTTCTAGTTTTCTACGACTTTTGGGCAGTGGCACCTTGCGTGAAGAGCCTCTATTGCGCAGACTGGATCCCTCCTGGGCAGCAAGCTTCTCCGTTTCCTCTCCTGCGGTCGCTCCTCTGCTCGATCCCTGCACCGTCACTTGTTTCTCCAGCTTAACACCGCCTGCACAATGTTTTTTTTTGGTTTGTTTAATAAAAACGCACGTTAAGGGGATCGGGGGCTCGAAATCAAACTCCGGTTCACCAGGTTCAATCGCGCAGTGTGTACGAACCACTACGACACCACCGACCCCCCCCCCCCGTCCCTTAAAAAGTAAATGGCTTCCTCAAATAAAATAATCAATGTCCTTGATTGAAGCAGGTTAGATACCGGTGGAACTCTTCACTGCTTTCGCATGGGAACGCAAACACACGAGGGGATATCACACAACAATCTACACAGCTCAAGTCACCGGTGGCTTCAGGGTCAGACAGAAAAAGCAAAAAAAAATGGATCGATTGGAGAGGTAGGAAGGAACAGATGAGACGTTTACGGAGGTTTGTGGAATTGGAGGCAGCGTGAAACAGGAGTAGGAATGGTAGGAGAGGGAGTAGGGAGGAAGACAGATGCGAGTAGAATGTGCGGAAAGGATGGAGAAAGCCGGTGTAGTAGGTGCGAGGACCTATATGCTAAACCTTAGGAACCCAGGCGAAGACATAGGGACCATATACCAGGACCTAGGGACCCATGTGAACATTGCTCCATGGGGCTCGCCCCTACCCACCTACGCGTTTTCCCCTTAGCCGCATTGCCTTGTCCAGCACCATATCGGCCTCCAGTAGCTCCTGCTCAATCACACAAGACAACCAACCACACACGCGGGGCAAATACGACAGTGCAACATCCAATCACATACATGGGTTGGGGCGCCACGGTGGAGAGATGTTAACTACCTCGCCTGGTGTACAAGAAGTTGTTGAGTTCCATCCCTAAGCTGACACCTGCATATTTGGAGTTTGCATCTTCTCCCCGTGGTCGCGTAGATTTTTCTCTGGGTCCTCCAGTTTTTCCCTCCACATTTATAAATATGCATTGAGTATTTACACTACGAGACATCTCCTTTACCAGTGGCAAATATAGTAATAGGTTTTTACCCTTTCAACTGGTACAAAACTGACACCTTTATACAAGGGTAAAAACCTATTACTATATTTTGCCACTGGTAAAGGAAATGTCTCAGTGTAAATGCTTACCCCGAGCTCTCAATTCTCTGATAGTGCACTGTCTTTGAGTTGTACGCCTTTTGGCGTCATCTGGTCCAACACCAATGGAGACTAGGCTCTAAGAAAAGCTGTCTCGGGTGTGGACCAATCAACTTCAAGGAGAGTGCATATCATTATCATTATCAGAGTTGTTTCTTTTTGTTTGCATTTTGACTGCTTGTGTTGTGGTTATTGCAAACATGATGCCTTGTATAAAGGTGTCAGTTTTTGTACCAGTTGAAAGGGTAAAACCCTATTACTATGCATTGAGTATTTGGATGATATACATTTCGTTGAGCTATCATTTGTGGTAGGTTGCGTTTAAAAAAAGAGAAGAGCTATATAGCTCAGTGAGCCTTACCTGGTAAAATAAAAAATAGTTTATAGTTTGGTATGTAGATGGGAGGGGCCTCACCTCAAGTGGAGGCTCCAATTGCTCATTCCCAAGACTCATAGCTGTAGGCAGACAGAATACAATTTAAGGCATTTAATTCAGCTAATAATTTCAACGAAATTTATATATTCATATAAATCTGGCTGTCGCCTGATGATACTGGTTGAAATTACTGGCGAAACGTCGTACTCAAATTGTCAACGTTGCGAGTTTCCTCTCCAACATAACCAGTGTGCTGTACTATTAACGAATCGGCATGTTCTGTTCACGTGACAAACCTTACCAATTGGCTGCGTCGGGTGGTGGCGGTTTTAACGAGACATTTACATTTGCGTGATCTAACACAAAAAAAAACCTGTGTTATGGATAATAATTTCTCTTTAAACTTTTCCCCACAGTTTGATCCCAATTATTTGTCCAATCAGTTTCACGCCACAAGATGAAGAATCTATGTCGGATCTCTCGTAGCATAGCGAGAGAATGGCCTGCGGAAGTGGATATCACAGCTGCATCTTCTGAGATGCCTTCAAGACACCAGCAGACTCGACTACTGTAATGCTCTTCCCGAAAAATTAACAAGTAAACTGCAACTAATTCAGAATACAGCAGCACGTGTACTGACGAAAACCAGAAAGAGCACCCACAGAACACCCATTTTACAATCTTTGCACTGGCTGCCAGTCAGTCATAGAATTGATTTTTTAAATGTTCCTAATGGTTTTCAAGTCGTTGAATGATCTGGCACATGTATACGTCTTCCAAGCTTTTAAGAAATGAACCAACAAGATCCCTCAGATACTCTGGTATTGGTCTTTAGTCGTCCCAAAGGGCAGCACCAAAACCTACGGAGAAGCAGCTTTTGGTGTATATGGTCCCTCGCCTGTGGAACAGCCTGCCAGGAGATCTGAGGGCTTCAGAATCATTAAGCACTTTTAAACTAAATCTAAAAACTAACTTTTATTAAAACTTGCTTTAAATTAGGATTCTCTCAGTGTTAGTTTTATTATGCCTTTGCCTGAAATGTGTTAATGCGATTTTAATTTGCCTACAATTTCACTTATTGTTCATGCCTATAAAGCACTCTGCATTGCATGTTTTGCATGAATACTATAGAAAGTTTGATTGATTGCGCGTAGTAGATTGCAGCACTATCTCACCTCGCCCCTGCTGCTACAGACAATAATGTTCAATCGTACGATAGTAGAAGCCCGACATTTATCAGCGCCAGAGCTGAACCATATCCACACATTTGAGTGCAGAACAGGTGCCACGTGCTGGTGGGTTTTTTTGTGCAGTCATTCACGGACCAGGCCGAGACCATCAACTCGCTATAACTTCTTCTTGGTTCTTTCGGTAAAGTCACGTAGATGGAAAATAATAAAATAATGAAACATTAAAAAATAAAATATATATTTTTTTATAAATAAAATAAAAGTTTTTTTTTAATTATGTGTTTTTCCCCATCTACGTGACTTACCGATTCCAAGAACACAACATGAGATGTTACCATCCTTTGTGCAAGCACTTCCAAGAGTTCATGAACAGTGAGCCTGGTGAAATTTGGGGAGCGCATCGTCAGTAGTGTACCTTTGGTTCCTAGGGTGTTTCGGCCTTTCACACTATACACCCTCCCCAAAGGCGGCCAGCGACAGGGTGATCAATCCTACGCTTGCGTCCCATTCCCAATTAGTCATAGGAGTTGCCTTGTTGATAGCCAACATCCCAAAAGAACCAAGAAGATGAATCCCTGCAGTCACGAAAGCTTTAAATGGCTATAACTTTAAATGGTTCATTCAGACGCTGTCTCCGACAGACCTGGTGTTCACCCGAGGACGGCTGCTTGCGTTGTGGCCGAAACGTCGTGAGAATGATTTTATTTTTATTATTTTATTATTTCCATTCTACGTGACTTCACCGAAAGAACCAAGAAGATGGCTATAACTCGAGAACAAAGGGAGGTTCACCTTTGTATTCCTGCAGGCTCATGGCACGCACGCGTGCTGGCAGCGAGGAGATGCGCAGCGAGTAGCACATGTTCAGCCCCTCCAGCATGGAGCTCGTCAGGGTTTGGATCTGCTGCTTCCGAGCCAACACTTTGTGTTGCAGCACGGACATGCGGTTGGGGCACAAGGTGGCGGGGGAGAGGGCACACAGGGTGAGGGGGGGGGGTGCATACCGCCCAGCCGACACCAATGTCTGCATTAGGGGTCGTCCATAAATGACGTCACGCGATTTTGGACGATTTTTGAACCCCCACCCCCTCGTCACAAAAAGTCAGACCCCCCCCCCCTCAAATATGACGTCACAAAGCTCTGCCCACCCCCCCCCAAAAAAAACATATTTCTATTTTGAAAATAAAACATGCTTCAAATCGCTTTAAACTATTGTCATTGTAGTGGGTATTTAATGTGGCGCTGCACTCTGATGTTGTAGGAGTGTTGTTCTAACAATTAGTGTTGTTATAACAATTCTAGATTTATTTAAAGTTGCGCATTTTGATGTGACGTCACATTTCTCACCCCAACCCGTCACAAATGTCTGACCCCCCCCCCCCCCAGGCACGTGAATTGTGACCTCGAGTTAGTTTTACCGGCCGCTTTGGACGGCTCTGCAAGAATCCAGAGCCAAGCCAGCCACCAGCGGCAGAGGTCGCTAGAGATACGCTACGTGGACTCACAAATGAGCCACACAAAAAACAAACCCCACCACAATATTTCGTCATGCGAAAGGTTTCATCGCGACGTGGGCCACGTGGTTCGCAAGCAGTTGGCAGCGCAGCGGAACCCCATTGTTGTGCCGTATTACGCTCCCACGTCTATGCGCCCCGCTTTCACCAACCCGCATTGACCAGTGGGACGGTAAAATAACCTTCTCTATTGAAGAGATGGGAAAAGGCATTCGCCCAGCAGTGAATTCGTTAAAAAGGGCGGTGCACGACCCCCGTATTATGTTCGAAATTGACCTGTATGGTAATGTTACATTTGTGCTCATGGAACGAATACAACTGTACGAATGAGACCGTAAAACAAGACACGAAAATCAATCTTAACAATTCATCGAATCGCCAGTGAACCAAATTGTTACACGTTTAACAATACTCGTGCCTCGTCGAGAAATTAATTGTTATATATAATAGAAAAGCACTTTATCAATCCACTCCTGCACCAAGGCTTCTGATTCTGTGTCGGTTGTGGGGGTTATGTAACCATACTTCACCAAGCTGGGTTGGGGGGGGGCTAAGACCAATTGAGATATCACTTGCCACTGATGGGAGCCGTGGCCGCGATTTGAACTCGACGCAATGTGCTATAACCACTGCACCGCACATCACTCCAATTGTTACAAAGCATGGTCAGCACCCATTTATCTCAGACACGTGACGGGGACACGTGTTTCTGGGTAAATTTTGGCAACTTAAAATTCCCACCTGGGAGATGTAACTTTGGCCCATTATTCATCAGTGGTGGTAAGGAGGCAGTCCACATCGGTCACCATGTGGATTCAATGTTCACTCACAGTCACTCCTATCGCATTATCAATCACCATTGGAAACTGATTTATTACGAACGGCTTTTCGTTTTCATATTCTTAGGTTTTTTCGGTAAAGTCACGTAGGTAAAAAATAAAATTAAAAAAGTAAATAAAAATTTAATAAAAATCACGACGTTTCGAGGCAACACAAGCTTCCGTCTTCAGGTGGGACCGTCACAGCACGATAGCTGTATCAAGTGAGAGGATTTTTATTTTATTTTTATTTCACTTTTATTAATGAAAATGTTTTACCTACGTGACTTTACCGAAATAACCTAAGAATATGAATCCTTGCAGTCACGAAAGCTTCAAATCTGGCTTTTCGTTTGTAGTCCTTCCCCACCCCCCGCACCTCCAACGAGCATGCTCGGCCACGCACGGTGCGAAAGAAGTTCACCACACCGACAGGACACACAACACAACACGCGCAACGTTCGTTATTAAAGATCCAAGCGAGGAGAGAAACGAATATTGAGTCTTATAATCGAGACAATACAATAGGTGACGCGTAACCGCAGCGAGTTGTATACTGGATGTGCCACGTTCCGTTAACATGACGACCATTACTAATTGGCTGTGTCGGGTGGTGGCGGGTTTAACGACACATTTGTGTGTATACACACACGATCTAACCCCAAAAAACTACACTAGTTACGTAGTAGTTAGCCTAGTGATTACCACCATAGGTTGTTCTTCTGTTAATGGGAAGTTACCCCATGTGTTGGAGTTAAATAAATGTGTTGCCTCCAAGTATACGTCTGCGACTCGGTTGAACTCGCTGCATATGTACTCCATGTGTAGACTATACATATTAGCGTTGCTGACATATAGCGATACCACGATATAAACACGTAGGCTGCCCCCCCCCCATCACCAAGCCACGAAACCACGGCTGCCAAACCCCCCATCACCAAGCCACAGAACAGCTGCCCCCCCCCCATCACCAAGCCACAGAACCACGGCTGCCCCCCCCCATCACCAAGCCACAGAACAGCTGCCCCCCCCCATCACCAAACCACAGAACCACGGCTGCCCCCCCCCATCACCAAACCACAGAACCACGGCTGCCCCCCCCCCATCACCAAACCACAGAACCACGGCTGCCCCCCCCCCATCACCAAACCACAGAACCACGGCTGCCCCCCCCCCATCACCAAACCACAGAACCACGGCTGCCCCCCCCCCCCCCCCCATCACCAAACCACAGAACCACGGCTACCCCCCCCCCATCACCAAGCCACAGAACCACAGCTGCCCCCCCCCATCACCAAGCCACAGAACCACAGCTGCCCCCCCCCCCATCACCAAGCCACAGAACCACGGCTGCCCCCCCCCCATCACCAAGCCACAGAACCACGACTGCCCCCCCCCCCACCACGGAACCACGGCTGCCAAACAACCCCCCCGCACCTTCCCTGTCGAAGTCCTGCAGGAAGACCTCCAGCTTGTCCCGCCGGTCCGCGGGGTCCAGGCCCTCTCCGGCGGGCCCCAGGGAGACGCGCGCCTGGGCGGCCGCTCTCACGCCGCCTCCTCGACTCACGCTGCCGCCACCGCCAGACTTACGGGCCCCGGCCGAGGTCTTCGTTCTCCGTCGGGAAGCCATGGGGTAGAGGATTTGTCTTCTTGGTTCTTTCGGTAAAGTCACGTAGAAGGGAAATAATAAAAGAATACAAAATTAACCCGTAAAAACAAAGTTTTTTTTACTATAAATCCTTTATATGCGTGGCGGCTAGTGTCCTCTCGTCCTCTGGCTTGAGATGGCTGCCACCTATGGGTCAGATGATTGCCTGCCACCATTAAGCAATTGGTAATTAAATAAAAAAAATTGTCCTAAAAAGTCTAAAGTTATGGAAAAAAAAGTTCACGAAAATAAATTGTCACGCACAACGAGTCTGTGTGCAAAATGTCAGCTCGATTGGATCACGGGAAGTGGGTTAAAAAACGACCCAAAGATTTGCACGGTCGTAAGCGCGCAAGCAAGCAAGTGAACTGAATATAAAGGATTTAAAAATTAAACATAATAAAATAATATAATTCTCACGACGTTTCGGCCACAACGCAAGCAGCCGTCCTCAGGTGAAGAATGAAACACCACCAAGCTTGGAGCGTATATTTAAGCTGGGTTGGAGGGGGAAGAAGAGCGCCTTGACAAAAGAATTTGCATATCAAGAGGATTGGTATTACCTTAGAGTCACGGCATCTCTACAGAAAGGTGAGAGACTCGATTAGCTGAGCCTTCTTATCACAGAGCTTGTTGAAGGATCTTAAAGTTTTATGGAATCCCACCCTGTAGTGGCGGTTAAATTTCGATTTAAAGCTTTCGTTTTGGTTGGGTTGTTTTGGTTGGGTTGGTTGAAAAGCGTGCGCCTTGACTGGACACACACATGATGTAGAAGTCAGACGTGCCCATACCGTGTCAACCGAGACGGTTTAACCGTATTCTTGTACAGGGAAATTTGGTTTAAAAAAATATGCGTGTCTATTTGTTTGTCTTTCTCGCCTTGCGATGGGACTTTGTAGGATGAACGACGTGATTTATTAAAAGGGACACGGGGTGACTAATAAAGGTCCGAATTGGTCTGTAATGGGGTTGGGACAGGTAAGCGTTGCGTGCGCATCAGCTCGCCTCTCTCTGCGAGCAGTTTGTGAGTTCTTCAAATTGCAAAGGCCTCGCTGGGCCATAACAAGACAAATGTGAAAACACCGCTCCACGACCACCATCATCATCATCGCGATGGTTTCAAATGTGTGACGACACGGGCAACACTGGTGACGTCTTCTCGGCGAAAGTGCCCCCCGCCGCACCCTCAAACTCTGCGAATGTAGTGAAGGACATTGCTTGGTAGTGGTGTTGCAATCGTGGTGGTTGTGTTGTTGTTGTTACTGATTACAAGGTGGTGAACACTGCGAACCACGGACAAGAAGCTGCTTCCATTTCGGCTTAAGGCGGTCCGTCGATTTCCACTAATTACGCTGGCACATCAACCACATCAATCTCTTATTTTATCCTAATTAAAACTAATCAATATGATGGGGGGGGGGGTATTTTTTTAAATCAATCTATATATATAAAATCGTGAATGTCTGTCTGTCCGTCTGTGTGTGTGTGTGTGGATTTCGGACCATAAGCACTTTCATTGGACGGCGGTTGCCCCTGGCAACGGATAGCGATGCCTTCGCCGCTTTCATTGGACCTGGCAACGGCTAGCGATGCCTTCGCCAAGGGCTGCAGTTTCATTGGACGGCGGTTGCCCCTGCCAACGGCTAGCCACGCCTTCACCACTTTCATAGGCTCCGTAAATAATTAAATAATAGCCATTACACAGTGTTGTTGGAGCGCTGAGGGGGGGGGGGGGGGAAGGCACGCCACCCGTACCCTGCCTCTGCCGGGTGGACAATTTAGGCAAGGCCGCAGGCTCTGCACGCTACTAGGCCTCGACACCCACCACGCCACTCTGAGGTAAATTCCGCAAAGTTTGTCCTACTCTTCACTCCACCCCCACCACAATGTGTGCAATTTATATTACTTTTAAACCCAACGCGCCAACAATTGATTACTTAAATGTTCACTGTACAAATAGTCACTAAGCTGGGTCAGCGTACTGCCAGTCTATCATGTAGACTGTAGCCTGCTTATTAAGCTCGGTGAGCGTACTGCCACTCTATCATGTACACTCTAGCCTGCTTATGAAGCTGACTGCGTGTACTGGCAGTCTATAATGTGGACTGTAGCCTGGTTATTATAATCGATTCTTTATATGTTCTTTGTACAAATAGTCATTAAGCTGGTTGAGCGACCCCAGTTCGATTCAAACTCACGCCCACCACCGCTGACGATTATTTGAAACGGACCTGGCCCTCCCCTAGGTCCACTCAGCCTCAAACGCGTAACTGCTGTCGTGTGTGAACATCGTCACTGGGGAGACAAAGGCGGACGGGCATCGTGGATCCAAGTCCCGGGCGAAGCCGGGTCTTTTGTGTATGTGTTTATGTGTATCTCTGTGTGTCTGTATGTATGTGTGTATGTATGTGTATGTGTTTGTGTGTGTGTGTATGTATGTGGGTTTTTTTCTATGTCTTTATGTGTATGTCTGCGTGTCTGTATGTATGTGTGTATGTACGTGTGTGCATGTGCTTGGGTGTATGTATGTGTGTGTCTATGTATGTGTGTGTATGTGTTTCTGTGTATGTATGTGTGTGTATGTATGTGTGTTATGTGTCTGTCTGTGTGTCTGCATGTATGTGTGTGTGTATATTGTGTATGTGTTTGTATGAGTTTGTGTCTTTACGCTCGCATTACACAAATGTGTTGCAGGTCTAAGGCGTTCCTTGCGCAGCATTGCCGCTTTATTATTTCAGTCGTTTACTGCCGTACGCACCCTGAAAGTCGTGTGTGTCTGCAGCAAGCGCGTGTATGTGTACCTATGGACGCGCGCGCGTGTGTTGTGTAGGGGAAACGGTAGTGTAGTGATTAGCGTGCTGTCTGTGTGTGTGTGTCTGTCTGTGTGTGTCTGCGTGTGTCTGTGTGTGTGTCTGTGTGTGTGTCTGTGCGTGTGTGGTGTGTGAGGAGCGGTGGATGTAGTGCTTAACGCTACGCTGCGCTACCAACCCGGCGAACCCAGTTCCATTCCCGCTCACGGCCACCACCGGTGACGATTATTTGAACCTCCCCTAGGTCGACTCTGCCTCAAACGAGTAACTGCTGTAGCGTATTAACATCGCCACTGGGGAGACAAAGGCGGCCGGCCGTGGTGGATACAAGTCCCGGGCGAAGCCGGGTAGTACAGCTAGTTATTATGGATAGTTGTACAGTAGCTAGTACTGTACGGGGGTGCTCCTAGACATCTTGTGACCACCGTCGAATTCTCTAAAAAAGCGTTAAAAATAAACTTTATTTGAAAAGAGAAAGTAACATGGAAAGAAGGAAAAATGTTAGGGGGGGGGGGGTCAATTAATTGGAAGGCGGGGGGGGGGGTCACAAGACATCTGGACCAACCTGCACTGGGCTTGGGTCAACATTCCGACTGCAAGGCGATCTCTAGCAAGCAGCGGCAGCAGCAGCTTGGTGGCTTAAATGCAGAGGTGTGGACTCGAGTCATGTGACTTGGACTCGAGTCAGACTCGAGTCATGAATTTGATGACTTCAGACTCGACTTGGACTTGCATAACAATGACTTTGTCCCACCTCTGCTTAAATGTCGACAGAACAAGTGCTGCACATCGTAACGTTCCGCTCACGTGAAGTGGTCAAGTGTCTTTATACGCAACCATCATCATCATCAGCCGTGATCGATCCACTGCTCGATGCAGGCCGTCGCCCCCGTTTAACCTCGCCCGATGTTTGTGCCCTGGCCAAGACGCCCTTTAAACGAGCACGGCACGTGAAGGATAACGCATGTGTCGATCCGTACGGTTTACCCCGTAATTTGTGTACAGGGAACGTTGAGTCTTCACCAGAGTCCACGCGGCGTGCAGCCGTTTCGATACGAGCCAAACATTCGTTTTTGTCAATTTGTGTCTCTCCCTTGTGTGGTGGGACTTTGTAGGTTGAACGTTGAGATTTATCAAGAGCACGGGGTGACCAATGAGGTCTGCATTGGTTTGTAACAAGTAGGCAGTGATACTGGGTATGGTTATGGATAGACGGACCTTGCACCTATAGTGGTCGTGCCTTAACGCCGCTACTTAGGCCAGCCTAAGCAACATTCCAGAATAATCTATACAGTCCTAAATGAAACCCCGATTGAGGACCTATAAACTTACAATTGTATAGCTGTCAAACCCCATGAGTGCCCTACCTTATTACAGACCAATTCAGACCTTATTGGTCACCCCGTGCCCTTCCAAATCTCAACGTTCATCCTACCAAGTCCCATCACAAGGGAGAAACACAAACAGACAAAACAAAGTTTGCCCGCATTGAAACGGCTGTACGCTGTATGGACCTGAAAACTCATTTTCCCTGTAGAAGAATATGAGAATAACCCGTATGGGTTGACAGGTATGCAATTGTACTGTGGAGTATGCGAAAACTGCAGAACACAAGTGTGTATCCGTACAAAACAAACAACTCACCCGGTTTGGTTCCAGAGTAGGGCAGGACGATTGCTGCAAACAGCGCACACAAGTCTGGCTTTGTGCGGCAAGTGAACCAAACCTGTTATTCCCTCCACTTAGACATCCACTCCACCTGATGGTGGTTCAATCACCAATCACTTGCTGGTCAATCAACAATCACCGCTTGAGCAATCAACAATCATTTCACTGGCCCGTTAGCCAATTATTTAGCTTAATCGGCCAATTAACTATGTTCTATTTCGATTTAAAGCTTTCGTGACTGCAGGGATTCATCTTCTTGGTTCTTTCGGTAAAGTCAATAAAATAATAAAAATAAAACATAATAAAATAATTGTGATAATTATTTTATAATGTTTTATTTTTATTATTTTATTATTTCCATTCTATGTTTCTATTGTTGCGAATGGAAGCAATGCGGTTCAGGAGTGAATTGCTAATGTCGAGATTTGCTCGCCACGACGAAAGAGCGCTTCAGGAGCGGAACGTTCGTGTAGTTTTGTGATTCCTCCCTTGAAGGAGCGCAGACTTACTGTGGGTTTAACTATACGGGCCATAGCTTGGGTTGCATGAAGTTGGTGATGTGCGCATTGGCCTGTTGATGTTCTGATACAGTTGATGGTAACTCTGGTGTCTTCGAGGAGGAGCAGGAATATCAAAGCCAGGAGTCGCGATGATGTTTGGGTCTCGATTGGAGGTGTTTGTTATTCCGGTCGTGCGCGTTGTTTCCACTCTTTGTTCGTCGCCCGGCGTTCCTCCGCATCTGGGTGAGATTCTAGGGTATGGGGACAGCAGCGCCATCCATCCCAGAAAGGGGGTATCGGGACTTTAGTTGGTGGCGGCGATGGACGTTGGTGAGGTCTTGGTGGTGGTTGTAGTTGGCAAGACAACGTGCGAACTCCCTTTCAGTTTGCAAATCTCTGCGGATATTTGGTTGCAAGAATGTTCGTCAGAACAGGGAGCCAAGGGGGGATGGGTGTCGGTTTCAGCGTTCTGGCTATGATGCGCAGTTGTGTTATCTAATTGTAATTGCCAATTCATTACGATAATAGTTGGTCACACGTGTTGTGTGTGTGTGTGGACCTCGTGGTGAGCACATGGAGTCAGTGATGATCGGTTTGATGGTTTCCATTTAGCTTGCATTTCGAGCACTTTTGTATTTGTAGTGATAATATTATCTTGGACATCTGCGTGTAAAAAAGAGCTTCATAGCTCATCGGATTCCTCCAGTCGAAATGCAAATTCTGATTCTCGGTGAACTGCGGTTGAAGAACTCGCCATCGAATCTTTATTATTCTGACTGGCAAGTACAACACGGCGGCAGCGATCGCAATACAAAACGCAATTACGTAACGTATGGGGAAACGATATCGCGATAATCGTCATATCGTGGAAATTATCGTATCGTGAAAACATACGTCGCAGTGACCCGATACGATATAAATCCACTGATGAATGTGGGGATTCATATTCTTAGGTTTTTTCGGTAAAGTCACGTAGGTAAAAAATTAAATTTATAAAAGTATAAATAAAATAAAAATCACGACGTTTCGGAGGCAACACAAGCTTCCGTCTTCAGGTGGAACAGTCACAGCATGATATTTTTTATTTAACTTTTTAAATTTTAATTTTTTACCTACGTGACTTTACCGAAAAAAACCTAAGAATATGAGTCCTTGCAGTTACGAAAGCTTCAAATCTAGAATGTGGGGATGCCAACGCCATGCGGATCGTGAGCGGGGGGGTGGTGGTGGGGGATATTTTCCACCATACTTCACCCAAAATGGTCATGTCAGGTTAGCGAAGGCAGGCACGTGGTGGTGGTGGTGGTCGCCCCATCAGAAGCACCGTCTCGCTATCCAGGTTCACAACGCCTGCTTAGCTTAGCTTCCGAGAGCTGACGATGTCGAGCGCAGAGCGGGTGTTTGTTGTCATGGACATCGTCAGCCTGACGACAAACAGCCTCCCATGCACTTCCTATGAGCGGGAGAGTCTCAGAGGAGAGTCTCAGAGGGGAGTCGAGGCAGGAATGCTTGGAAGGGCATGTGGCCGATGGGGGGTTGGTGGTGGTGGTTGTGTTCAAAGTTGTAAGAATGAAGTTGTATGGGGTTGGTGGTGGTGGTGGTGCATGCACATCCCCACCCCTCCCCCAATTACCATCCCACCCCATTCCTCAGCCCCCCCTCTTCCCAACAACAACACCAACCACCCAACAACAACATCAACCACAGCCTCGAATCCTAGTCCTGTCCCGGCATAATCTTACAGCTGCCTGCTGCACAACACCAACATCGGCTTAGCCCTCGCCTCTGTCTCGCAAAGCGCCTTCGCGATCATCAACCAACGCCAACGCAGCATCATCGCGTGGAATCCTCAAGTATCATCTCCTGTTTCAAGTAACGCAATCAAAGGAGACGCGGCAAGAAGACGAAAGCTTCAAGTCGTTCACGCGTGTCACATTGATCAACTCGTGCGTCACTCGGATCAACTCTTTAACATCGGGAAGAAAGAGGCTTGACTCCGTGCGTTCGCGCAGTTACGCCGGCTCGAGTTTGGCTGCTGCTGCTGCTCCTGGCTGCTGTGTTTGGAGCTACAGCTGTCTCCGCCTGGTTGCGCCTGTGTGCGCGGGGAGGATGATGATGAAGACGATGAAGAGGACGACGAAGATGCTGCTGCTTCTCTGCGTGGTGCTGTGCGCGTCTACTGTCGAGGCACAGCAGCAGCTGCCTGCAGCACCACGACCCGTGGCGCAGGGATGGTCGGCCAAGGTAGGTGGATAGATGGAGGCAAAGGCAGGACCCCGGCAGTGCACAGCGCAAGGGGATACAGGCCATGGGGTACAACAGAGATAGGGATGACAGGCCATGGGGTACAACAGAGATAGGGATGACAGGCCATTGAGCAGAGGGGAGAACAGGACGCATCATCAGACGGGATAAAGGAACACGGGGAACGCTGGACATCGTGCAGAGGGAACGGGGCGCGAATGAAACGGGACAGAGCAAAGGATGCAGAGGATACGGGACGGAATGCAGGACACCACGAAGTATCCGACTTACAGAGGATACGGGACACGGAGCAGAGGGGCAGAGGGAACAGGACTCATCATCGCACAGGATTACGGGACACAGAGCAATGGACACAGGGCGCTGAGAATATGGGACGTGTGATGTATGTATGTTGAACTTATTTCGCACAGTACCTAGCCAACCGTGCTGATCAGAGGTGCGGGGACACATGGGATACAGCACGTGGAGGATACACGGTACAGAAAGCAGGACACAGCAGAGGGCATGGGCCATAAAGGATATATGGTGCAGATTAGTGGATACTGGAAACCATGAGATACAGGGCACAAGAGGAGAAGATTCATGACATGGGAGATGATACGGCAGAACATACAGGACATATGTACTGTATGCTGAACTTCATTCGCACCGTACGCAGCCAACCGTGCTGATCGGAGGTGCGGGGGAAGGACAACAAACTAAACACGACAATCAACAGTTCACACACAGCAGACACACACAGCAATTCACACACAGCAGACACACAGCAGTTCACACACAGCAGACACACAGCAGTTCACACACAGCAGACACACACAGCAGACACACACAACAGTGCACACACAACAGGCGATGGCACAGCGCAAACAGGGAAAAGGGCGTACAGGTCACACATCAGCACACAATAGATGATACAGCAGCACTAATTTGCCATCACAATAGGTACACGGCATCATGTGACTGCATTAACAATATGCAAGCACTTGACAGAGGACACGTGTGTGTGTATCGTGTGTGTGTGTGTATCGTGTGTGTGTGTGTATCGTGTGTGTGTGTATCGTGTGTGTGTATCGTGTGTGTATTGTGTGGGGAGCGGTGGAGCAACAGTTAGCGCTACGCTGAGCTACAAACCCGACCACCCAAGTTCGATTCCCGCTCACGGACAACACCAGTGACGATTGTATCCGAACCGGTCCAGGGCCTCCCCTAGATCGACTCAGCCTCAAATGAGTACTTGGTGCGGTGCGTCAAAAACGTCGCCACTAGGGGAGACAAAGGGGGCCGGGCGTGTTGATGGCCTTCGTAGGTGCTGTTGGCGAACAGCACTTGCCCCGACAGTCTGCTAAGGCTATTGGGGGTAACTTTGTCTTTGTTATGTATCGTAGTGCTTAGAGCACAGCGCCACGAAGCTGCGCCACCTGGGTTCGATTCCCTTCGGCGAACATCAGTGGCGAGCGATACTTGAATGGGTCCTGGGCATCCGCTAGGTCGACTCAGCCTTAAAGAGTTCTGTCGCGCATCGAAAGAAACCTACCGCGGAGTGCATTGTTTTGTTGAAGCGGAGAACAAGAATTTGGGTGATTTTGGTGATGATTTGGAGAGGGGGAAAAAAATCGCTTCGATTTTACGTCGTTTTTTTCAATACTCGTCGCGCATTTCGAGAACGCATCCCCGACGTAAATCGGGGTTGCTGCTCTTAATGGCTCCATAAATACCTGCGTGGAAAAGCAATAGTGAGCAAAACAATTCCTTGCTGTGTCTCTTGATCGATAAGGGGCCATCCATTTAGTAGGTACGCAAAAATATGTCAATACTTGACCCCTCCCCCCCTAGATTCATATTCTTAGGTTTTTTTCGGTAAAGTCACGTAGGTAAAAATTAAAATTAATAAAGTAAAATAAAAAATAAAATACAAATCACGACGTTTCGGAAGCAACACAAGCTTCAGTCTTCTATCGTGCTGTGACTGTTCCACCTGAAGACGGAAGCTTGTGTTGCTTCCGAAACGTTGTTATTTTTTTTTACTTTTATTAATTTAAATTTTTTACCTACGTGACTTTACCGAAAAAACCTAAGAATACCCTCCCCCCCTCCCTGTACGCACGCGCACTTTTTACCTCCCCCCCCCACGTGCGTACGTAAATGCTCCCGGGATGACAAGATTGCTGCATTCACCAGGGGCTTGGAGTATGAGCGGGTGAAGGCACGGGGACATTCCGCCAGTGTGCAGCTGTTCACGATTCTTATACAAACAAACGTTGAGAAGCAGAGAGCTCCTCTCTTTGTTTTCTCGGAGGTGATTCCCGGCCCAGAGCACGATGGAGGAAATTGAACCAAGAAGAAGGATTTCAGACCATCAGAAATAGAACTGTTACTGCTGCAGCTCCTTACTATTAAAATTCCCTCCCTTTATTACTGCTAATCCTACATAATACACGAGCATAATGACTTTGAGACCCCCCCCACCACCTACACATTCCACAAGTAGTGACTAATCCCATATCTGCATTTTGCATAAATATGCTTAATTCATCTGTTGATAAGCAAATTCCTTTGTCAAGGCGCCTTCCTCCTCTAACCCAGCTTAAATATACGCTGCCAAGCTTGGTGGTTTCATTCAGACGCTGTCTTTCCGACACCCTGTTCTTCACCTGAGGACGGCTGCTTGCGTTGTGGCCGAAACATCGTGAGAAATATTATATTATGTTTTATTTTTATTATTTTATTACTTCCCTTCTACGTGACTTTACCGAAAGAACCAAGAAGATGAATTCCTATCCCTGTGGAGAGTGTCCATAGGACAACTAACGTTGACTTCCCCGCAAAGAACTAGCGCACACTTATCGACCCTGGAGAGATGATGGGCTGAGTCAACCCGCAGCCAGGATATGAACTCGCGACCTCTCGAATTTCGAGCTCCTCGCTCGACCCCTCAGCCATCTGGCCGTGCCTTGCTTGTGGGAAAACTGTTCTCATGATACACGCACGTGGCATTGCGCTTCCTATGTTGAACGGGCCTGCCTCTGCTTATGATACCCACAGGATGCCAGACATCATCCAGAACACAAAGAGATCTTCCCCAACCCCCCATGGGTCCGTCTTCGAGAGGTTTTACCGTAGCGCGGCTTTGTGCGTCAGAGGTCGCAATTGGGTACCCGATACCCGCACCCTACTCGATACCCGGCTACCCGTACCTGGCCGGGTACGGGTACCCGATACCCGTACCCTACCTGATACCCGGCTACCAGTTTGCGACCCTGGTGCGGCCGGGTACGAGTACGGGTAGGCTGTGAGTCACTGGTGAGTCACCGTTTGTCACTCATTTCGGGTAGGGTACGGGTAGGGAACGAAACCCGTTTGCGACCTCTGTTGTGCGTGCACTTTTGCTCGCGTCCTGATTGAGCTTTGTGTGCGTGCGGACGCGCGCTGGCGTGTGTGCACGCAGGAACTGGCCGACATCGACGACGTGATCCGGAGCGTGGCAGACACCGCAGCAGAACCCATCAAGGGTACGTGTCTCTCTCCACCTCGTCTCCCACCTCCATCTCCCAACACCCATCATCCACCACCATCCACCCCACCCACTCGCCCTCATCAATCACACGTCACCAGCACACACACGGCCTGTGATCGGTTGGTGGATCACGCCGATGAGCGAAATTTCGAACTTCGCGATGCTGTCGGGGTGGCCAGAAAATGCCAGTACCCAGTGCTGCAGCTATGAAAAGTGTACAGGCGGTGCAACTGCACCACGGCCAATGGGCCGGAGCGGCCCAGGCGCCCAGTTACGTAGAGGAGGTTCCATTTCGTTCCTTGCACCAGGGCACACGTCAACAACCATGCCACACCACTGGCAGTACAGCAAGTAGATTCTCACATCCATCTGTGCGGATGTTGAATGTTATCCTTTATGTGCGTGCGTGCGTGCATTTTTTTCCTTCCACATGTAGCCAAGCGCTCGTCAAAACCATCCCAATGCAGGACCCTCTTGAAAAGGAGTCTTGAGACTCCACGAAACTTTCTTTGATATATGATTGGCCGATCACACTATCTTTTGGTTCCTGCCATACAACTCTTAAGTTCTATTTTTGTGTGCGGAATTATGTTCCGGAGTTAAATGCCTCTCAAGCGTCACTCCGCTAATACTACTATTCAGTTCTCCTCTCATCAGATGGTTCTATTAATTCGTTCAAACGATGTTTTTAAATGGGAAAAGTAAAAATTTGCCGATGCGAATGGAAATACTTCACTTGGTCGTAAGAGCAGAGCGCAGCGCAGACCAGACCAGAAATAATTCTCCGTCCATCAACCGACAACCGGCAGTGGGACGCAGTCCCACATGTGTGCGTGCGTGAGCGCGTGCGCGTGTCCATGTGCACATACCAGATTTTTTGGAGGCTTTCTCGTTTGTTTTCCCCTCTGGCCCCGAAATCACTCCCAGATGGTCCAATTGTCAAGGTCCGGTCACCGACTGAAACGGCGTTAGCCCCACCCCCCCTCCCCGTTCCTAACTCGGCCACAACCTCTCCACTTTTCTCGAAACAACTCTCCCTCCGCTCCCCCCTCCAGCACCATCGCACGTCTCCCCCCATCCTCCGGCAGTCCTCCCGACACACAAAGCAGTCCTCATGTTTTAAAAAATCAACCCTGGAGGGATGAACGAGCGAGTCGACCGCTGCTCAGGACTTTGTAACTCGCAGCCGTTTCCGAATGCAAGTCGCCCGCACGCTGTCACCACTGCGCCGCGTGGCTGCATTGGTGGGGTGTGTGAAGCCCAATTCTAACGAAGTTTAGAGCCGTTTTTAGTCAACGGGGAGCACAGAGGTGAATGAAAAGTATCTCTAGTGTGGAGGAGGGGGGGGTTCAAATTCCCAGCTTTCGAAGACCTAGCAAGCTCTGGCACGTCCTTGGCTATGTATTCACAACTTATTAACAACACAAAGACAACGACAAAGATCCCCCGCGTAGCCTTCACAGACTGAAGGGGCAATTGCTGTTAGCGAGTAGCACTTATGAAGGCCAGAACGACACACGAGAGGGTGGTGTGGCCAACACCACGCCCGACCGCCTTTGTCTCCCCGGTGGCGATGTTTACACACCGCACCAGGTACTCATTTGAGGCCGAGTCGACCTAGGAGAAGGCCCAGGACCGGTTCAGATAATCGTCACCGGTGTCGACCGCGAGCGGGAGTCGAACTCAGGTCCGCCGGGTTCGTAGCGCTAACCGCTACACCACCGCTCCCGACGTTACAGAGCTTGCTCCACCTCCGTCCTCTTAACCCCTGACCCTCCCCACTTGCCCAGCTCCCCCAGTTGAGGGGAACGGGACGACCGCCGCGGAGACGGCGGTGGAGACCGTGGAGGAGCTCGCGGTCAACCCCGGCGAGCTGGACCCGTGCGCCGGGGAGCTGGTGCCCCTGAACGGGGGCGGCTGCGGCTGCCCGGACGGCACGACCCGCCAGGGGGACAACTGCACGTGCCCCGCCGGATTCGAAGCCCAGGGGCCGGGATGCGTCGGTAACGGGACGCGCGGAGATGGTCTTCCGTTTATTTTCTTTGTCGGCCCGGGAATTGCAGAAAAAAACCAACGCTCTCGTCGTTCCCGCCTCTTCGTTTCGCCGTCGTCGTTTTTGGTGTCGCTCCGCGTTTGGCGTTTTTTTCCAGTCGTGTGTCGTCGTCCCCCACACCATCCCCCTCCCCCCCAACTTTGACAGCCAACGTCTCGGATTGTTGTTGTTGTTGTTTCGCGCCCAATTATCGCAAGCCCAACCACCCTGCGCCATTCTTTATTGGGTGCGTCGGACGTTCTCTCGACTTAGTCCCCGTTGGACGTTCTCTCGACTGATGGGTTATTTTTTTTCAATTCCATATTTACGCCATGTGTCACAGCAGGTAATATTTGCTGGTGTAACACTTGAATCGCTCAAACGAAGCGCCTAATTGTAATCCCAGTGAGAGAGGCATGAGCGGAGGAAGCATCGACTTGTAATTGCAAACCCAGTGACAGACTGACCCATTTACCACTCTCTCCTCTCCCCTCATCTCCACTCCCATCGCTGTATCTCCCCTGTCATCTCTTAAATTACCTCCCCTTTATTCTCTCCCTGACTCCCATCTCGTCTCGACCTGTCTCTCCCCTGTTATCTATCCCTGTATCTCCCCTTGCATCTCTGCCGCTTACCTCTCCCTGTGTCTCCCCTCTCCCCTCCCTCTCATCCTCCTCCCGGTCCCCCCACCCACCACCCCTCCCCCGTGTGTTCTTGCATTGCCGTGGGAGACGTGGACGAGTGCTCGCTGGGACCGGGTCCGTGTGGCCTCCACGCCAACTGCACGAACCGCATCGGCTCCTTCCTGTGCGAGTGCACGCGTGGCTACATCATGGGGCCCGCAGGGTGCGAGGGTGCGTGCAGCGGCACAACGCGGCACAACGCGGCGACAGCGCCTTGCAGTACCGCACAACACGATGTAGTACAACACGACGGCACAAAGCGCAGCACAGCATGATGCAACACGACGCAGTGTGGCACCAGTACCGCGCGGTGCAGCAACGCGTGACGCGACGCAGCAGATCGACGTGCAGTGACGCAGCCGGCCGCACCGCTGAACACGGCGCAGCAAAGTCCTGCACTGTGAAGCGCAACACGACCGCGCTAGAACAACGACGGTTGTCACCGCATCGCGTGCTTTAAGGTGCGATTCTGTGGCCGTCTGGAACGTTCTTCCTTCCGATATTAGGAAACCACTGGAGCTATGCACTTTTAAATACTCTAGATTGAAAACGCATTTGTTTGGAACTGATTTTTGTGTTTAGTTTGTTGTCCTTCACCCGCACCTACGATTAGCACGGTTTGCTACGTACGGTGTGAAAGAAGTCCAACATACGTGTGATAAGAGCAGCACAATGCAGCGTCACTCACCACAATGTGGAGCGACGCTGCGCTACACAGCCAGCTACGCTGCTGAAGACAACGCGGCCAATGAATGTCCTGCGAGACGAAAAAATGATTTGACCCACCTCTCAAAATTTCACTTGCTTTTCAATCTACGTACCGGTTTGCCAAAAAAAAATCTAAATCAATTGCCATATTTGCCCACGTGACAACTTGCTTTGTTTGGCCTTGTCAGGCGGTCGAGCATTGCAGTTCAAATCGACGTTGCTGCATACGCTGGCCACCAACCCCCTCGTGTGCCACGTCGGCCTTAGTAGGTGCTACGCGCTAACAGCACTTGCCCCAACAGTCTGTGAAGGCTATACGGGGGATGGAAGTACAAGATCAATGGGCTCGCATAAGGCACATGCATGAAGTACGTTGATTCATTAATCCTTCCCCCCCCCCCCCACTTTGCACAAGAAGAGTGCACAAGTGTTGTCATCACATCTGCGCACCTATACAAATCTGGCTGTCGCCTGATGAAGCTGGTTGTAATTACTGGTGAAACGTCGTACTCAGATTGTAAATGTTGTGGCTTGGCTCTCCAACACACCGGTGTGCTGTACTAGTATACTACACTATACACTACACTATACACTACACTACTATACACGACACACTATACTACTATACATTACAACACTATACATTACAACACTATACACTACACTATACATTACACTACTATCCACTACACTACTATCCACTACACTACTATACACTACATTAAACACTAGTGCTGTACTAGTGACGAATTAGCTACGTTCTGTTTACGTGACGACCCCTACTAGTTGACTGTGTCGGGTGGTGGCGGGTTTAATGACACGTTTATATATATTTACGCGATCTAACCCCCAAAAAAACCTGTATCATACGGGGGATCTTTGTGTGTGCGCGCGTGCAGACGTGGACGAGTGCGCGCTGGCGCGGATCACGGGGCTGCAGGCGTGCTCCGGCAGGGGCGTGTGCCGCAACGCGCCGGGTTCGTTCTCGTGCGCATGCGAGTCGGGCTTCGTGCTCTCACTGGACAGCCGCGCCTGCATCGGTAACGCAGCCACGATGCCACTGCCACCACCGCCGCCGCCACTGCCACCACCACCACCGCCACTGCCGCCACCACCACCGCCACCACCACCGCCACCGCCGCCGCCACCGCCACCGCCGCCACCGCCACCACCACCACCGCCGCCACCGCCGCCGCCACCGCTACCGCCACCACCGCCACCGCCACCACCATCACCACCGCCACCGCCACCACCACCGCAGGCGACGCACTCGCGTTTGCCTGGCACCACACCGGAGGGAACTGTTCACCACACCCGACTTGCGATCCAGACATCTCCGGCGCTGCAATTGAAACATTGGCCGCATTTCTTTATTACGCGGCGTTCCAGAAATGTTCCCGGAACAGCGTTCCGGACTGTTCCGGCTGACACGAAGCGCTGTTTGTCGGCACGGGCATGAGAGGAGTGCTGTAGTCAGGAGCACCATGAACCCGACGACCCGAGTTAGATTCCCCATCGCTGCCAACGCCAGTGGCGAGCGATATCATCGGAACCGATATCATCGGAACCAGTCCCCAACACCTCCCCTCCCCCGCCCCCCCCAGAGCGTGAGTCCAGTCAAACAACTCCCTGCTGACCGACAGAGCGTAGGGAAGCCTTCATCCAGCAGTGGATTGACAAAGGGACTGTACATTAATGTTTGTGCTGGTAGGAACCGCCAGGTTACACCTGCCCACAGGGGATTATTGTGTCCGTCCGTCGTGCAGGAAGGGGCTGGGTGGGGAGGGAGGGGCTGGGTGGGGAGAGGAGGGTGGGGAGGGGCTGGGTGGGGAGGGTGGGGCTGGGTGGGGAGGGGAGGGGCTGCGTGGGGAGGGTGGGGAGGGGCTGGGTGGGGAGGGTGGGGCTGGGTGGGGGGTGGGAGGGGTGGAGCTGGGTGGGGAGGGGCTGGTCACCCCGTGGTGCCCTTATAAAACTCAACGTTTAACCTACTCACGCCGGCTTGTGCCCGCCCTCACAGTCGGGCATATGTGTGGAATACACCACCGTTGACCCTGGTCATTGACCGAGCAACCCAACGTTCCTACCAGCTCCCTCCGCAGGAATGTGTTTAATTCACCCAAAAAAAAACCATTGGAAATACCTCTGTGGCATACATTCGTGTTGTCGTCCTTCCCCGCACCTGCGGTCAGCACGGCTGGCTACGTACGGTGCGAAAGAACTTCAACATACATGCATCATATATCCCCTATTCTCAGTACCCTGCGTCCTCTACTTTCTCCTGTACCCTGTCTAATGACGAGTCCTGTTCCCTCTGATTTTAAACGGCCCAATGTCTTTTTTTTGCGTTTGTTTCGCCGCTGTCGCTTCTGCCCATCTCCGCTGAACCCGTCCCACTCCGCACACCCCCCAACCCCCAAAACCCGACCACCGACCTCGCCGTGGCGCCACGGAGACGTGGACGAGTGCACCTTCGAGGAGACGTGTCGGCGCGAGCTGGGCAACCTCTGCGTCAACAACCTCGGCAGCTACGCCTGCGTCTGCCAGGGCGGCTTCCGTGCCCAAGGGGCTGCGTGCATCGGTAAATAGCACGTGAAACGCACACATGTTCGCGCACTCGCACATGTGCACTCGCGTGCGTGAAACGCACTCATGTTCGCGCGCGCGCACGTGTTCACAGTAGGCTGTCGAAGCAAAAAAAAACATGGCATCATAGGAAATATTCGTTTCACGTGTTTTACGGAGTGGAATGATTCCGCTTTACTTAGACAATTTGGTTCAAACATGGTGTTCAACTGCCCTTAATTACACCTAAACAAACAAAATAAAACTGAACTATTTTTTTTGTACTAGGTAAGGCCCACTGAGCTTTCTTGCACTTTTTCAGAAGCGACGTGGCCACAAGTGATAGCGCAAGGGAGTGGCTTATCACGTGGAAATGTATAGCAGCCAAATACTCTTCACCTGGTTCTTAGGTCCAGCGAGTTGATGGCCACTCATCTCACGAACGACTGCAAACAAAGACAAATATCCCCGTATAGCCTGAACAGACTGTTGGGGCAAGTGCTGTTAGCGAGCACCTATGAAGGCCGACACGCCACACGAGGGGGTGGGTGGCCAGCACCACGCCTGGCTGCTTTTATCTCCCGGGTGGCGATGTTTATACACTGCACCAGGTGCTCATTTGAGGCTAAGTCGACCTAGGGGAGGACCAGGACCGGTTCAGATAATCGTCACTGGTGTTGGTCATGAGCGGGAATCGAACTTTGGTCCCCGGGTTTGTAGCGCAGCGTGCTAACTGCTACCCACTACATCTGCACACACACACAAAAACCCCGTAAAAATTAAACTCGGGTTTCCAGCTAATCGGACTAGATTCCTACCGTGAGCATTGAAAATATCCGTCCGATTGCCGTGTGATGAACATTATTCTGCACTCTCGCGTCGGGAGGGGAAAGCGCTGCCCCCTAATGTGCACGAAGCTGCTGCGTGTACGTACGCGTGTATGTGCGTGTGTGTGTATGTACGCGTGTGTGTGTGCGTGTGCGTGTGTATGTACGCGTGTGTGTGTGTGTGCGTACGCGTGTGTGCGTGTGCGTGTGTATGTACGCGTGTGTGTGTGTGCGTGTGTACGTTCACGCGCGTGTGTGTGTGTGCGTGTGTACGTACGCGTGCGCGTGTGTGCGTGTGTACGTACGCGTGTGTGTGTGTGCGTGTGTACGTACACGCGCGTGTGTGTGTGTGCGTGTGTACGTACGCGTGTGTGTGTGTGCGTGTGTACGTACGCGTGTGTGTGTGTGTGTGTGCGTACGCGTATGTGTGTGTGCGTGTGTACGTACGCGTGTGTGTGTGCATGTACGTGTGTACGTACGCGTGTGTGTGTGCGTGTGTACGTACGCGTGTGTGTGTACGTACGCGTATGTGTGTGTACGTGTGTACGTACGTGTGTGTGTGTGTGCGTGTGTATGTACGCGTGTGTGTGTGTGTGTACGTGTGTACGTACGCGTGTGTGTGTGTACGTGTGTATGTACGCGTGTGTGTGTGTACGTGTGTATGTACGCGTGTGTGTGTGTGTGTACGTGTGTATGTACGCGTGTGCGCAGATGTGGACGAGTGTGCGGAGAGGCCGGGGCTCTGTGCAGGGACGCGGCGTGTGTCAGAACTCACTCGGGAGCTACCGCTGCTCCTGTCCCCCGGGCTACCGCGGCAACGGCACCTCCTGCGAAGGCAAACAGCGTCTTCCGAATCGACGCCATCGTCATCTGCATTGTCGTCGTCGTCACGATCAGCTGCATAATCAACATCATCATCGTTGTCATAATCAGCATCATCATGAGCCTCATGCACAATCACTGCCGGCACCACTGTGATCTTCGCCTTAGTTGCTATCAGGTGCATCACGCGCATTCACTCGCAATACCACAGCCACTAACTCCACCACCATCATCATCAACATCGTGCACAATCAATACCTCCAACGCTTCCATCACTAACAGCACCACCATCATCACGGGCATCACACGCACTCAATGCCACCAACACCATCATCATCATTAGACCTCTTTTGCCAGTACCAAAATATAATAATAGGGTTTTCGCCCTTTTTCTATTATTACCATCACCATCATCACCGCCACTACCATCACCACCACCATCGTCGTCCTCGCTTCGATCGTGATACCAAATTGCTACCACCCACGATGTCACAGCCCTCGCACATCACCACCGCCACGACCGCGGGCATCATATTGAGAAGAGACACATTCATCACGTGCCCTCCTCCCCCCCCCGTCTCTGCCACACAGACGAGGACGAGTGCGCGAGCGGGAAGCACGGCTGTGACGCGAACGCGCGCTGCGGGAACATCATCGGCTCCTACTTCTGCCAGTGCCTCCAGGGCTTCAACGGCGATGGATTCTCCTGCTTTGGTAGAGTCCCAGCACTGCCGGGAGGGAGGGGTGGGAGCAGGGGGGGGCAGTCAGAGGCGTAGCTAGGGGGGGGGGCAGGGGGGTACATGTGTCCCCGGGCGCCAAGGTAAAGGGGCGCCAAAATGAGGCTTACGACGTTACATTATAACTTATTGCGGCGGGCGCGGCAGCCTGAAACTACTGCACGAATCTACACCTCAACCTAAAAGTTTATATATCCCGCCACACACAGCCTACATGTCATGTAATTACATTTTGGTATGTGATTAAACGGGGGGGGGGGGCGCCAATTTTATAGTTCGTCCCCGGGCGCAAAATATCCTAGCTACGCCACTGGGAGCAGTGGTGGGTGGGTAGCCATGGAGGTTTGGCGGTGGTGCATGATGTCCATGACGATGGGATGGCGCGGTGGTGGTTGTTCTTCTTGCGTACGATCTACGTTGAACTTCTTTCGCACCGTTCCTGGCCCGGGCGTGCTCGCCGGAGGCGCGGAATCACGACTTGAAGGTCTGTGCCTAAGTTCTAAAGCCGCGCTGCGCTACGAACCCGGTGGCCTGAGTTCGATTCCCGTTCACGGCCAACACCAATGGCGATAATCTTAACCGATCCTGGGTCTCCCCTAGGTCTACTCAACCTTAAATTTGTACCTGGCGCGGTGTATAAACATCGCCACTGGGGAAGACAAAGCCGGCCACGTGTGGTGTTGGCCACCCGTCCCCCTAGTGCGCCGTGCCGGCCTTCATTAGATGCTACTCTCCAACAGAACTTTTTTTTTAGGCTACACGGAGCAGGGGGGGGGGGGAAACCTTCGTCTTTGTTGTGCGTGCGTGCGTGCAGACATCGACGAGTGCACGGTGGTGCAGGGCGGCTGCGCGAGGCTCTGCGTGAACGAGCCGGGCAGCTTCCGATGCGAGTGCGACGCGGGCTACGTGGTGGCTCCCGACGCACGCGACTGCATCGGTGCGATTCCCCCGGGCACTCGCGCACTCACTCGGGCACGCGCGGAATGACAGGGTCGCACTCGTTGCGCGCAAAGTGCTCGCCACAAATGGACCGCGATACCTCGCCGATCTCGTCGAGGAGTGTAAAGCAGCATCATCATCATCACGATCATCAGGCGAACTCCGGTCATTCTCGCAGCAGCAGCAGCGGCTTCTGGCTGGCCATCGAAGAAAGGCGGTCACCGCATCGCGCGCTTTCAGATGCGCTTCTGCGGCTGTCTGGGACGCTTTTCCTTTTGATGTTAGGAAGCCACTTGGAGCGATGCAGTTTTAAATCATCATCTAGATTAAACACTCATTTCTTGAGAACTGCTTTTTGTGTTTAGTTTGTTGTCCTTCCCCCGCACCTCCCACAAGTTCAACATAAATGCAGGCATAGATGGACAGCCCTAACGCGTTCCAGCTTTTAACCTTGGGAAGCGCCACAGAACCGAGCTAAGGGGCCGTCCATAAATGACGTCACGCACCTGGGGGGGGGGGGGAGTCAGGCATTTGTGACGATGTGTGATGAGGGGGGGGGGGTGTGAGAAATGTGACGTCACATCAAAATGCGCAACTTTAAATAAATATAGAATTGTTATAACATCAGAGTGCAGCGCCACATTAAATACGCACTACACTGACAATAGTTTAAAGCGATTTGAAGCATGTTTTATTTTCTAAATGGAAATATGGTTTTGACGTCATATTTGAGGGGGGGGGTCTGACTTTTTGTGACGCCGTGTGACGAGAGGGGGGGGGGTCAAAAATCCTCCAAAATCGCGTGACGTCATTTATGGACGGCCCCTAACCCCCTCTGCGTCCACCACCCAACCCCAGACTTGGATGAGTGCTCGCTATTCAACGGCAACTGCAGCCAGGCGTGCAGCAACACGGAGGGCAGCTACAAGTGCTCGTGCACACCCGGATTCCAGCTGCACGTGGACAAGCGGCAGTGTGTGGGTAGGTGATGGTGGTGGTGGTGCGTGGGTGGGTGGGTGGTGGTGGTGCTGCGTGGGTGGGTGGGTGGGTAGGTGGTGGTGGTGGTGGTGCGTGGGTGTGTGGGTAGGTGGTTTGGTGCGTGGGTGGGTGGGTAGGTGGTGGTGGTGGTGGTGCGTGGGTGGGTAGGTGGTGGTGGTGGTGCGTGGGTGGGTAGGTGGTGGTGGTGCGTGGGTGTGTGGGTAGGTGGTGGTGGTGGTGCGTGGGTGGGTAGGTGGTGGTGGTGGTGGTGCGTGAGTGGGTGGTTAGGTGGTGGTGGTGCGTGGGTGTGTGGGTAGGTGGTGGTGGTGCGTGGTGCGTGGGTGGGTGGGTAGGTGGTGGTGGTGCATGGGTGGGTGGGTAGGTGGTGGTGCGTGGGTGGGTGGGTGGGTAGGTGGTGGTGGTGCGTGGGTGGGTGGGTAGGTGGTGGTGGTGGTGCGTGGGTGGGTGTGTAGGCACACCTAAACTCTGGTATACAGGGTGCTTCAAAGAAAATGTTGACACTTAAATAGTACTATCGTTTTATAAATTGAAAAAGTAACGGATAATGTCCTGTAACGTGATAACAAGTGTAAATGTTAATAGCTTCAAAAAGTCAAAGAGTCTCCACTTGTTCGCCATCGTTGTCAACGCACCCCTGGAATCTTCTGCAGGTGGTCTCCAGGCACATTTGTTGTGGTGTTGTTGCAAATTCTTTTTTTGAAGCACCTTGAATTTTCTGAAACGGTACCTGGGCCTCCCCTAGGTAGACTCAGTCTCAAATGAGTACCTGGTGCGATGTGTAAATATCGCCACTGGGGAGACAAAGGCGGCCGGGCGTGGTGCTGGCCACCCACCCCTTCGTGTGCTGTGCCGGCCTTCATAGGTGCTCGCTAACAGCACTTTCCCGACCAGTCTGTTAAGGCTAAACGGGAGACCTTTTTTGTATGTGTGTGTGTAATGTGTCTGTGTAATGTGTCTGTGTATGTAGCTGTGTAATCGAGTGTGGTGTATGTTATGTGTGTTGAACCTTTCACACCGTACATAGCCAACAGTGCTATTCAGAGGTGTCTGCGTGCATGCGTGTGCTCGCTAACAACTCTTGCCCCAACAGTCTGTCGAGGCTATACGGTGGTGGCTACGCTGCTGCTGCTGCTGCACGTGGCTGCCTGTATTCCAGTGCTGCGGAGGCAGCAGCAGCAGCAGCAGTGAGGGTTGTTGGATAGCCGCACATATTTCCCGGATCCACTCCCCGCAACCCCCCCGCATCTCGGAGAATGGAACGTCCCAAGCCCCGTGTTGCCGCTGCTACTGTGCGTGCGGTGGCGCAGACATCGACGAGTGCAAGGTGCAGAGTGGGGGGTGCTCGCACGTGTGCACCAACTCGCCCGGTGGCTACGCGTGCGGGTGTCCCATGGAGCTGGCACTGGACGTGGACAACAAGACGTGCATCAGTGAGTCGTACGACACGGCGCAGACGCATGCACGGACACGAGACCAAGATCCCCCGGCCACAGCCTTCGTAGACGTCTGTGCAGCGATACTCTTTGGTTTGTTCGGTAAAGTCACGTAAACCAAATAGCATGAATCCATGCAGTCACGACAACTTCAAATCTGGAGTCTGCATAGCGAGTTCGTGGTCTTTGTCCCCAACAACCAATGATTGATGAGTTTTTCACGACCATCCTACTACACAGAGGCCTGATATTGACACCGCTGGCGTCATTGACAAGTCCGCTCAGCTCCACATCCTCCCAACCGCATCAGTCCATCTACTCTCTCGCCCATGCCGTGCTCTTTTAAGGCCCCTTTATCCAGCCAATACTACTCCTCACCAAAGACAAAGATTCCCCGTGTAGCCTTAAGAGACTGTTGCGGCAAGTGCTGTTAGCGAGCACCTATGAAGGTCAAATAAGGGGAGTGGGTGGCCAGCATTATATCCGGCCGCCTTTGTCTCCCTAGTGGCAAAGTTTACACACTGCACCAGGTACAACCACTTCAGGCTGAGTCGACCTAGGGGAGGCCCAGAACCACTTCAGATAATCATCACTGGTGTTGGCCATAAGCGGGAATGGAACTCGGGTCACCGTATTCGTAGCGCAGCGCGCTAAACACTACATGGTACCGCTCCCCACACACACACACAGATACAACAACAACCGACATTCGCCACTAAGTGGCGGTGACGTCACCACGACGCTTGTGCCAGGCCATGTGCACCTTGAGGCCACGTGAAGTGTCGAACGCCCGCTGGCAGGAGGTCACGGGGCAGACTCAGGTGCCACGGGTCGACTGACTGAGATGACCGAGATGACTGGCTGATGCACCACCTGTGCCCCCTACTGTGCCAACTTGCTGTGCTGTAGCCACCCGGCGCTCCGCTCGTTGTTGTGAGCGTCGCTCCTTCGCCCTCCGTTGTTGTTGGAGGGCGACTGCCTCCAACTGCCCAGTAGCGTCCTTCACGAGCCTCCTCCACAGAGGCCGATCTTGACACCGCTGGTACCAGTCATCGGCAAGTCCACTCAACTCCACGACCTCCTGTACCACATCGCTCCATCTCTTCTCTAGCCCGTGCCGTACACTTGCACAGACACACACAGACGCTAAATTAGGTAATGTTATGCTGTTTGTGGTCTGTCCGGAGAGTTCAATGGTCCCTTCCCATCTCCCGCTCCCCGCGTCCGCCAGACATCACGTCGTGCGAGCAGCGGAACGGCGGCTGCGAGCACGTGTGCTCGGTGCACGCCGAGGCCGGCGTGGATTGCTCCTGCCGTGCCGGGTGGCAACTCAACCCCAACAAGCTGTCGTGCGACGGTGAGGGGCGCCGCCTCGCTCACTACGCGGCCGCGCCGGCGGAGGCTCGAGGGCATTTCGCATCTCGTCATCAGGGGGACAGACATTTGTGACGATGTGTGGCGAGGAGGGGGTTTGAGAAATGTGACGTCGCATAAAATTGCGCAACTTTAAATAAATATAGATAGCACGTTCTACTTAATTAAATAGACTTTTTAATCATTGTTTTTCTCCTACAATATCAGAGTGCAGCGCCACATTAAATACGCACTACAATGACAATAGTTTAAAGCGATTTGAAGCATGTTTTATTTTAAAAATGGAAATATGGTTTTGGGCGGGGGGCAGAGCTTTGTGACGTCATATTTGAGGGGGGTCTGACTTAATGTGACGCCGTGTGACGAGGGGGGGAGGTAAAAAATCGTCCAAAATGGCGTGACGTCATTTATGGACGGCCCCTCAGAATCATTGACATCGTCATTCTCACCGCCGTCGTAATCGTCGTAATCGTCGTCACCATCACCACCGCTGTCATAATCATCGTCATCGTTATCATCGTCGTCGTCGTCGCGGTCACCGTGCAAGCTACACGGGTTGGGATGGATCTTTGCCTTTGATAACACAAAGATCCCCCGTATAGCCTTGACAAACTGTTGGGGCAGGCGCCCTTTGAAGGCCGACACGGCACAAGAGGGGGCGGGTGGCCAGCACCACGCCCGACAGTGGCGATGTTTTCACCCTGCACCAGGTACTCATTTGAGGCTGAGTCGACCTAGGGGAGGCCCAGGACCGGTTCAGATCATCGTCACTGGTGTTGGCCGTGAGCGGGAATCGAACCCAGGTCGTCGGGTTTATAGCGCAGCTACACTACTCATGCGTACATTACGCGTACGCACGCGTACTCTACGTGTGCATACACACGCGTACCCGTGCGTTCTCGTCCCCCCAGATGTGGACGAGTGCGCCGACTTCACGCGCGGGGGCTGTGAGCAGCAGTGCGACAACTTCCCCGGCGGCTTCAACTGCTCGTGCTCGCCCGGCTTCCGCGTGCGCACGGATGACCTCAGCAAGTGCGAGCGTACGTACAGACAGAGATCCCCCCCGGCCCCCCCCTGCCCCCGTATAGCCTTAACAAGTCTGGCTGTCGCCTGATGAAGCTGGTTGTAATTATTGGCGAAAAGTCGTACTCGGATTGTAAATGTTGTGGCTTGGCTCTCCAACACACCGGTGATGCTGTACTAGTATACTACACTATACACTACACTATAAACTACTATACACTACACTACTATACACTACACTACTATACACAACACTACTATACACTACACTGCACACTAGTACTGTACTAGTGACGAATTGGCACGTTCTGTTTACGTGACAACCCTTACGTGTTAGCTGTGTCGGGTGGTGGCGGGTTTAACGACACATTTATATATTTACGTGATCTAACCCCAAAAAAACCTGTGTTATGGCTTAACAAGACTGTTGGGGCAAGTGCTGTTAGCGAACACCTGCATGAGGACAGTGGCTCACGAGTGGGTGGGTGGCCGACACCACGCCCGGCCACCTTTGTCTCCCTAGTACTCATTTGAGGTTGAGTCAACCTCGGGGAGGTATCAGGACCAGTTCAGATAATCGTCACTGCTGTTGGTGGCTGTCAGCGGGCATCGAACTTCTCCAGTGGTATGACAGTTGTGCAAACCGCGATACCACCGCTCCCTACTTCGTACAACAACAACCGCCATTCGCCACTAAGTGGCGGTGACGTCACCACGGAGATTGTGCCAGGCTAGGTGCACCTTGAGGCCACGTGAAGTGTCGAACGCCCGCTGACAGGAGGTCACAGGGCAGACCCAGGTACTGTACCATGGGTCGACTGACTGAGATGACTGGTCGTTGCACCACCTGTGCCCCCTTACTGTACCAACACGCTGCGTTTTAGCCACCTGGTGCTCTGCTCGTTGTTGTGAGCGTCGCTTCTCTGCCCTCCGTTGTTGTTGGAGGGCGACTGCCTTCAACTGCCCAGTAGCGTCCTTCACGAGCCTCATCCACAGAGGCCGATCTTGACACCGCTGGTACCAGTCATCGGCAAGTCCACTCAGCTCCACATCCTCCTGTACCACATCACTCTATCTCTTCTCTAGCCCATGCCGCCTCCGTTTAGCCCCCTCGATCCAGCTGAACAAAAGCTATACGGGCATTCACACACACACATCGAAAACTCTCCACTTAACCGGGGGGAGTGGCAAAACCAATTCCAACACTTAAAGTTTCATATTCTTAGGTTTTTTCGGTAAAGTCACGTAGCTAAAAAAATAAAATTAAAATTAATAAAAGTAAAATTAAAATAAAATAAAAATCACGACGTTTCGGAGGCAACACAAGCTTCTGTCTTCAGGTGGAACCGTCACAGCACGATAGCTGTATCAAGTAAATGAGAGATTACAAGAGATACCACTCCGTATATAATCTCTCATTTACTTGATACAGCTATCGTGCTGTGACGGTTCCACCTGAAGACGGAAGCTTGTGTTGCCTCTGAAACGTCGTGATTTTTATTTTATTTTTATTTTACTTTAATTTTAATTTTTTATCTACGTGACTTTACCGAAAAAACCTACGAATATGAATCCTTGCAGTCACGAAAGCTTCAAATCTAGAATTTCTGCAAAGTGTCTTTATCTTGCTCCATTGCCACGTGCCTACAACCGCAGTCGACCAGAGACTCGGGCATAATTCTTCAGTGAGAGATGCGGCCATACGTGGCCTGCGGCCGGCTCTTGCAACGAGCCGGCTGCAATGCGGCGAATTGCCGTGCGGTCGCATTTGGACGCCACACAAACACCTTGAAAGGTATTGCTACGGAAGGATGCTGCTGCAACTAAGCTGGACCCAAAGAGTGACCAACGTAGATGTAAGAGAAAGGTCGCACGTAAGACTTGATGATGCAGGCAGTGGTGAGAAGGAAACCGGCACTAATAGGACACATATGTAGGATAGACAACAAGAGGAAAATAAAAAATGTGAAGAAACTTTGAAACAGATGAAGGCCTAACAGAGAATGGCTTGACGACGACATCACGAGAGATGTGCCCACCACGTGAGCGTATTGGCACACGATGAGAGGAAAGTGGAAACACAACGAAATGTGCGGTGGACACCTAACGGGCTATCTGCCCATGGATCGTGATGATGATGATGATCAATAAACACCGGAGTGTACCGTATTGTAACAATGCGTTAAAAAAGGCCATCTGCGTGGTGGACCGTATCGCTGCGGAGCCTTCTCCGCGAACGATGCTCGTCACTCAGCTGCGGCGTCGCCGCTGTCCGCGCGATGGACTTTGTGTGGCGAGGGTCGGTGGGATGATCCCGCTGCCGGAGGATGGCCCCGTGCTCCGTTTGACCAAAGATGTTTTCGGAACGATCGGCGTCGCTTATTGTCACGTGCGTAGGCGGTGGTGTAGGCCGGCACCGCGGCCCACGCGCTCCGCCTGGGCCCAGGTTCCGTGCCACGAAGAAGGGTGTGAAATTGGGGGGGGGGGGGGGGGGGGGGTGGCGGCATTTTATTCCTCGCTCCAGGGCCCCCATGCCAACCGTGCCACGACAGCGGTTTTTCAGTGTCCGTACGGCGAAGTGGATTTCGAGTGTGGAATTTCGTACGGAATGAGAGAGTGGATCTGCTTCCTTGCAGCGGTCGGCAAGCTCCAGATGTGGACAAATCTCTCCCCCCCCCCCCCCCTGTGATCCACAGCCGTGTGTGACCCGCCCTGCCAGAATTACGGCGAGTGTGTGGGGCCCAACTCGTGCGAGTGTCCCCCTGGGTACCCGGGTCCCAGCTGCTCGGGTAAGAAGCGCCGTGATAGACAAGCACAAGCAACATCCACGTACACACACACACACACAAAGATCACCCGTATAGCCTTAAGCGACTGTTGGGGCAAGCACTGTTGGCGAGCGTCTATGAAGGCCGGCACGGCACACAAAGGGGGTGGGTGGCCAGCACCACGCCCGGCCGCCTTTGTCTCCCTAGTCGCGAAGTTTACGCACCGCACCAGGTACATATTTGAGGGTGAGTCGACCTAGGGGAGGCCCAGGACCGGTTCAGATATTCGTCTTGGTGTTGGCCGTAAGTGGGAATCGAACTCAGGTCCCCGGGTTTGTAATGCAGCGCTGCTAACCGCTGCGCCACCGCTCCCCACATATGCACATTATAGACACACACACAACCACATGCTTCTGCACACTCATCTATACCTATACACACAATATATATACACACACACAACTACATGCCTATACTGTACGCGTACACTTATAGGCTGACGCAGGGATACTTCGTGGGTAGCAGAGGGCGGTGGAGCAAAATACATTGTTGTACTGTGGTTCTAAGCTCCTACAGCTATGCTCCCTGCTTTTGCCATCGGGCACTGATCCAGAACGTGGTGAAGTATGGTCACATAACCCCCATGACCTGTACGACGTGGGTAGGCCCTTATCCAGCAGTAGACAAAATGCTGTACACTTAAACATGTGCATGGGACAAAAAAGTGCGTGATGTCTTTATACACAATATGCTAAACGTGTCAATGTGAAATCTGTACCCCATCCCCTATTCTTCCCCCAACCTTTGCCCTCTCTACATTCACGCGCACATGCACACATGCACACACGCGTACCGCACACATTCACACACACACGTGTACTGCACACACATGTACCACACACGCACCTGTACCGCGTGCAGCCATGTGCACACCACCTTGTGCCCACGGGGGCACGTGCATGCGCTGGGACGTGTGTCTCTGCCCACCTGGGTGGACTGGCCCAGGATGCCACACAGGTGAGTCGCCCCAGGGCCCCCTAAACCCACCTTGCTCGACGGTGATTGAACACGCTCACGAATGAGAGGAGCCGGTCCATCTGGTGGAAGGAGTCGAGGTCAATCTGGTGGAGCCATCTTTTGGGAAAGGTGGTGGAACCGTGGCGTCAAGTTCATTGGAACAATGACTGTGGTAGTAGCGATAATAGATTGATAAGGAAGCAACTGACTGATGCCCGAGAGTGACTCGAGTGAATAAGTGGCATTGTTCGAGAAGAACTGTGATGGTGAGAAGACTATACATTTAAAATATACGCTGCCAAGCTTGGTGGTGTTCATCCGGACGCTGTCTTTCCGACAGCCCTGTTCTTAACCTGAGCACGGCTGCTTGCGTTGTGGCCGAAACGTCGTGATAATTTTATTTTATTATGTTTTATTTTTATTATTTTATTATTTCCCTTCTACGTGACTTTACCAAAAGAACCAAGAAGATGCTTGTTTCATCATGGGACATCCTTTGCCAGTACCAAAATATACTAATAGGGGTTTTCCCCTTTTTTCTGGCAACAAAACTGACACCTTTTGCAAGGAATCATGCTTACATTAACCACAATACAACCCTATTAGTATATTTTGGTACTGGCAAAGGAGGTCCCATGATGTAGCTGCTCACCCCGAGCTCTCATTACTCTGATAGTGCGTTGTCTTTGAACTGTGCGCCTTTTGGCGTCATATGGTCGAACACCATATGAGACTAGGCTCTAAAGAAAGCTGTCTCTGGTGTGGACCAATCAGTTTCAAAGACAATGCACACATTATCAGAGTATTGTTTTTTGTTTGCATTTCACTGCAAGTATTGTGGTTAATGTAAGCATGATTCCTTACAAAAGGTGTCAGTTTTGTTGCCAGAAAAAAGGGGAAAAACCCTATGAGTAAGATGCTTGTTGTTGTTGTTGTTTTGCATCTCCCAGCCGTGTGTGAACTCCCCTGCGCTAACGGCGGGCGCTGCGTGGGCCCGGGCGTCTGCCAGTGCTCGTCCGACTACACGGGGCCGCAGTGTCTCTCGCGTACGTACGGGCGGACGAACGGACGGACGGACGGGCGGACGGATGGACGCGCGCACAGACACATCTGCGTAGCGTGGCTGGCACGGCCCCGCCCCCCCCTGTGCAGGGAATAAAATCACCCGATGTCATTAACAGCGACACGTCGTAATTCAATTATCAATGTTGTGTGTTTACTCTTCAACTGGTACAAAAAACTGACACCTTCATACAAGAGATCATGTTTGCAAAAACCACAACACAAGCAGTCAAAATGCAAACAAAAATCAACAACTCTGATAATGATAATGATGTGCACTGTCCTTGAAGTTGATTGGTCCATTGGTGTTGGACCAGATGATGCCAAAAGGCGTACGCAACTTCAAGGACAGTGCATATCATTATCATTATCAGAGTTGTTGATTTTTGTTTTGCATTCTGACTGCTTGTGTTGTGGTTTTTGCAAACATGATCCCTTGTATGAAGGTGTCAGTTTTTTGTACCAGTTGAAAGGGTAAAAACCTATTACTATATTTTGCCACTGGTAATGGAGATGTTTCATAGTGAACTGGTGTGTTGTTTACGTGACAGACCTTACTGGCTGTGTCGGGTGGTGGAGGGTTACGACACATTTTACACTTACGCGATCTAACCCAAAACACTTTACTATTAATTAAATGCTCCCCACACGTCCGTCCGTCTTCCCATCCACTCGTTGTCTCCAGGAACAATGAGCCCCGGTGTAGTCACACCGCCTGCACACTCGGTAGCTATGCCTCGTAAACCATCGTGCAAACTCCGGTGGTCATCCTCGCAGCAGCTTTTGGCTGCCAATCAAACAAAGACGGTGGTAACCGCGTCGAGCGCTTCTGCGGCCGTCTGGAACGCTCTTCCTTCCGATATTAGGAAGCCACTGGAGCTATGCACTTTTAAATAATCTAGATTGACAAACTCACGTCTTTAGAACTGCTTGTTGTTGTGCTTAGTTTGTTGTCCTTCCACCGCACCTCCGATTAGCACGGTTGGCTATGTACTGTGCGAAAGAAGTTCAACACATACACGCATGAACACAGATGCAAACAGCGCCCTGTCAGCCTCAATATCGGCGCTTGCTAAGAGCATTCTACGTAGGCTGTGTGGGTCGTGGTAAGAGCACTGTGCTACGATCCCAGCGACCCAAGTTCAATTCCTGCTCACGGCCAACACCGGCGAAGATTATCTGTACTGGTCGTAGCCTTAAACGAGCACCTGGTGCAGTGTGTAAAACAGAGCTGGGGAGACAAAGGCGGCCAGGCGTAGTACTGGCCACCCGTCCCCTCGTGTGCCGTGCCGGCCTTCGGAGGTGCTACTCGCCAACGCATCAGTCTGTTGATGGCCACACGGGGGATCTTTGTCTTTGCTCAGCCACGTGCACCCCTGCCTGCCTCAACTCTGGGCGCTGCATCGACGTAAACACGTGCATCTGTGCCGGAGGCTGGGAGGGCACGCGCTGTCAGATTGGTGAGTGCACACGCGTACACGCGCACACAAGTGTGCTCACGCAGCCACATTATTCAACACACGCGCGCGCACAAAGCACGTGCGAGACACGCCGAACCGCACGCACGCACGCACTCACAGGCACGCGGTATTTGCGACGGGGGTCCCGTGCACCCCGGTGGTCCGCCGGGCACCGTGATCGCTCTCGCTCCGTGCCGCAGAGCCGGTGCGCTGCGGCGCGCCCTGCAGGAACGGGGGCTCCTGCGTGGGGCTCAACCGCTGCCGCTGCCGCCACGGCTACACGGGAGCCGCCTGCGACAGCGGTGAGGGCGGCGGCAACGCCGGGCCACGGCACCACCAGCACCACCACCACTTCCGCCAGCACCACCACTGCCAGCACCACCTCCACCACCACCACTGCCAGCACCACCTCCACCACCGCCGGCACCACCACCACTACCAGCACCACCTCCACCACTGCCAGGACCACCACCCACCACTGCCAGCACACCAAAACCACTACCAGCACCACACCACCATACACCGCACACCACCACCATACCAGCACCACCACCACCCTACCAACACCACCACCACTACCAGCACCACCAACACCACCACCACTGCCAGCACCACCACCACTGCCAGCACCACTACCACCACTACCAGCACCAGCACCACTACCAGCACCACCTCCACCACCGCCAGGACCACCACCACCACTACCAGCACCACCACTACCAGCACCACCACCATCGCCAGCACCACCACTGCCAGCACCAGCACCACTACCAGCACCACCTCCACCACCACCAGGACCACCACCACCACTACCAACACCACCACCACCACTACCAGCACCACCACCACTACCAGCACCACCACCACCACCACCATTGCCAGCACCACCACCACTGCCAGCACCACTACCACCACTACCAGCACCAGCACCACTACCAGCACCACCACCGCCAGGACCACCACCACCACTACCAGCACCACCACCGCCAGCACCACCACCACTGCCAGCACCAGCACCACTACCAGCACCACCTCCACCACCGCCAGGACCACCACCACCACTACCAGAACCACCACCACCACCACTGCCAGCACCACCACCACCACCACTACCATCACCACCACCACCACTGCCACCGCCAGCACCACCACCGCCACCGCCAGCACCACCAGCACCACCACCACTACCAGCACCACTACCAGCACCACCACCACTACCAGCACCACCGCCACTACCAGCACCACCACCACCACACCACAGCACCACTACCAGCACCACCACCACTACCAGCACCACTACCAGCACCACCACCACTACCAGCACCACCACCACTACCGCCACAACCACCACCACTGCCAGCACCACCACCACTACCAGCACCACCACCACCACTGCCAGCACCACCACCACTACCAGCACCACCACCACCACTACCAGCACCACTACCAGCACCACCACCGCTGGCACCAACTCCACCACTACCAGCTACACCACTGCCAGCACCAAAGCGCTACGCAACACAGACCAACACGAACCACCACCACTGTCTGTGCAATACTCACTACAACTCACCACCACCCACTAACAGCACCGTCAGCACACCACTCACCAACAGTACCATCGACCACCGGCATCGCTGCACTATACAACACTTATCAAGTACCATCACTACCGGCGCAATTGCACCAAACACCACCCACGCAATCACCAGAACCACTCCAGTGGCACTTCGGCAGTCATCCGGAGTACCGATCCCCGCACAAATTCACCGCCCACCATCACGCACGGTGGCAGCCGTGGAAGCGCGCGGCGACCCCGTTACCCGCATCCACGCCGTGACCGCTCCCGTCTCCCCCACCTCTCCTCCTCTCTCGCTCCCCACCCTGTAGCCGTGGTGGAGCCGTGCGTTCCTCCGTGTCTGCACGGGGCCACGTGCGGACCACACAACTCGTGCTCGTGCCCCGAGGGCACCGAGGGCCTCCGCTGTGAAAAGCTGTGAGTTGGACCCTCTCACCCCACACCCCTTCCTCCTCCACTCCCGTCCAGAATCGCCTCGCCTGCATCTCAGCGCACCTTGGCTTGCATCTTAAGACGTTTGTTGTAAAAGAGTGGTTCAGAGGGGATGGGAGGGGTGGGGGGGGGGGATTTAGGGCGTTGAGGGGGCCCAAGGCGTGACACGGTGGCTAGGAGATGTTAACTACCTCGCCTGGTATGCAGGAGGTCATGGGTTAAATCCCGACCCTGACACCTGCTGCTGTATATTTGGAGTTTGCGTGTTTCTCTCTCTCATCATCATCACGGTGGCTAGGATATGTTAACTACCTCGCCTGGTATGCAGCAGGTCATGGGTTCAATCCCGACCCTGACTGCTGTATATTTGGAGTTTGCGCGTCTCTCTCTCATCATCATCACGGTGGCTCTGAGATGTTAACTACCTCGCCTGGTATGCAGCAGGTCATGGGTTCAATCCCGACCTTGACACCTGCTGCTGCTGTATATTTGGAGTTTGCGTGTCTCTCTCTCTCTCTCATCATCATCATCACGGTGGCTAGATGTTAACTACGTCGCCTGGTATGCAGCAGGTCATGGGTTCAATCCCGACCTTGACTGCTGTATATTTGGATTTTGCGTGTCTCTCTCTCTCATCATCATCACGGTGGCTAGGAGATGTTAACTCCCTCGCCTGGTATACAGGCGGGCGTGGGTTTGATCCCGATCCTGACGTCTGCTGCTGTATATTTGGAGTTTGCATGTCTCTCTCTCCGTGGTCGCGTGGATTTTTATCCGGGTCCTCCGATTTTTCCCTCCACACTTAGAATCAACGTGCGTTTAGAGTATTTGGTTGCTATAAATTTCCACGTGATAAGCCACTCCGGTGAGCTACCATTCGTGGCCAGGTCACTTCTGAAAAAGAGCCATACAAGCTCAGTGTGCCTTACCTGGTAAAATATTCCATAAATCCAGCCCTCCTCCGAGCCCGCTGGAACGTCGAGTTGCGTCACACAGACCCAGGCCCCAGAAGCTCCCAGTTCCCAGCTCCCGGCGTTCATGAAAACGAGGCGTCTGTGGGCCGGGCTCAGCACACGTGGCCGCGGCTTGAGCCTGTGATGCACTTTGAACTTATTCCGCACCGTCCGTGGCCAACCGCGTCAATCGGAGGTGCGGGGCGGCGAAGGAGAACGCCGCGCACACAATGAGAGCCGTTGGCACGGCGCTGCCTGCCGCATGCACAGGGTCTGTCCTCTGGTGACGCGGGCCGTGCTGGGGTCCCGGGCGGTGCGCAAGGGCGTGCGCGAGAGCTACGTGGACCGCTGCGGCCCGCTTGGCGTGCAGCTCTGCACCAAGTACAGGTGATTTTTATTTTATTTTTATTAATTTTAATATTTTAACCTACGTGACTTTACCGAAAAAAACCTAAGAATATAAAGTACAGGTGAGCCCGGAGGACGCACACGTGACGGTTATTTGCACCGGTTCTGGGCCTCGCCTAGATCGACTCAGCCTTAAATGAGTAGCTGATGCGATTGTGTAAACATTGCCACTTGGGAGACAAAGGCGGTCCGGCGTGGTGTTGGCCACCCACCGCCTCATGTACCGTTCCGGCTTCATAGGTGCTCGCTAACAGCACTTGCCCCAATAGTCTGTTAAGGCTATACGGGGGATCTGCGTCTTTGTGATGGGGGGGGGGGGTATGGCCAGGTAGAGGGGCCTAAAAGGGCACGGCAAGGGGTCAGGGTGGATGTGGAGCTGAGCGAGCTGTAAAAGCGGCGTCACGATGGAGGAGGCTTGAGAAATATCCTTCAGTCGGTGGTGGTCGGGGTAAAGGCCACGAACTCGCTACACTTGAGAACCCAATTTAAAATCGCGGTCAGTGTGCAACTGAGTGCCAACAGAGCGGATTGCACCGGCCATGATGCACGTCGCGAGGGGCAGACGGCATCTGAAACTTCTCCAGTCCTTGCACGGAGGGTGACTCGATCCGCATTGGTGATGCGTCGAGAGCTGTGGTGGAGCCGCATTCCCTAGGATTTACAACGATCTCGAGACCGAGTGAAAAGCCTCGCCGATGTCCTGCAGCTCTCTGAACGCGTGTGTGTGTCCGCGTGTGCAGGATAAACCAGGTACGTGTGTACGTACAGGCGTACACGGTCGGCTACAAGATCCAGTGCCCAGCCTCCAAGCTCAACAAAAGGCCCTGATTGCAGAGATGCGCACGCATGCATGCACACACACACACTCAAATGTCAAATCACCTGTATAGAGAATGTTGGGGGCAATTCCTGCTGGCCATGTTTTCACAAATCACACCCGGTACTAATTTAAGGCTGGGTCGAACTAGTGAAGAGGCCCAGGACTGGTTCTGACATCGCTGGCTTCGAGTGCTTCGGACGTGGCTGGAATCGGAAAGCAGGTTTAACAGGTTTAACAGGTTCACAGTGCTTCAACCACCGCACCCCACACACGGACACCTGCAGTGATGCCTCGATGGAGCCTGCAGGCGAGTGGTCTGTGCCAAGACTCAAGGGCCGGGGGGCCGAGACAGGCGCTGGGTGTGCCAGGCTACGAAGAGGGGAAATTGCCAACTTCGTTACATCACTACAAAGATACAGATTTCCACCCCCCCCTCCCCTGTATAGGCAAGTGCTGTTAGCGAGCACCTATGAAGGCCGGCACGGTACGCGAGGGGGTGGGTGGCCAGCACCACGCCCGACCGTCTTTGTCTCTTCCCGGTGGCGATGTTTACGCACTGCACCAGGTACTCATTTGAGGCTGAGTCGACCTAGGGGAGGCCCACGACCGGTTCAGATAATCGTCACCGGTGTTGGCCGTCAGCTGGGATCGAAGTCGCGCACTCGTGCAGGGCAAAAACAAAGACGCCCACTCGGCCGTGGAGTTGACGCCTGTCCATGAGGCTCGATGTTACTGAGCTCTCCCCCCCCTCTCTCCTCCCCCCTCAACTCGCTTTTAAGGGATTACATCTTGAATCATTGCCTCACTTGATGCAGCTAATCTGGCTGTGACGGTCCCACCTGATGACGGAGACTTGTGTTGCCTCCGAAACGTCGTGATCTTTATTTTATTTTATTTTTATTAATTTTGATGTTTTACCTACGTGACTTTACCGAAAAAACCTAAGAATATGAATCCTTGCAGTCACGAAAGCTTCAAATCTCGAATCGATGTTACTCCATTACGAGCACAACACCGGGCAAATACACAATCGCCAAAACCCCACAAAGAACCGCGGTAACACTGCATGGACCAATTCAACACCGCATGCCCACACAGCAGTTTGCTGAATTATCACAATTCAGAGCCATAATCAGAATCGAGAATCAACGATTAGTCTTGCCTTATTTGTACCGTCCGATTTGTATTATCCATCTGGAATGTCCATTAACGTTCGGCATTGTTAATTCGATTAGCCTAAAGGGGCAATAACAACATCAATGAGTGAATAAACATTAAAAAGTATTTTGCTACGTAAACATTCGGTAACTTTTTTCCAGTCCATCTGCCAACAGCTTACACGAATCAATTGCTAACAGCAGCATTTCATTAAGAAGGCAAACACTGAGCCAGTTTTGACTTAGAGTCTCATCGGCAAAGTCAGGCCTGTTAAATAAATACTGCTGTTACCAGATGTTACTGGTGAGAGCAGTCCACTGACTTTTTTACGGTTAATTATGTTTCCCATGATCCTCCATGACAACACATGATTTGAACATGTCAAACACAATTCAGTCCTTTGCCAATACAATTCTGGATGAAGGACTCACCATGCCGTGCCGGTCATGTTGGTCGTACGACCGGACCTCACCATGCTGGACCGTGCGGGACCGTGCGGGTTGATGGAGGAGGCGCATATGACCGGTTCAGATATCGCTCACCACGGATATATTCGCCGTGGCTGGGAAATCAAACCTCGGGTTGCCGAGTTTACAGAGCGATGCGCAGCACCAACGCGCAACCGCTCCACCAAATCTGCACGTAATGTACACACCGTTTAATCGAGCCCCAAACGCAATGGTTCGACGCACGTATCTTGAGCGTGGGAATCAATTTTAATCGATCAATTGTTACATGCCCAGTAACTGCACACCCAGCCTCACAACAAGGTGGTGATGTTTTCGTAAAATTATTCCGGTCGATTAAAATAAAATAACGCCGGGTCCACCGAGTGGATCGCTGTGTGCGTAAGCGGTTCCCGCAGGACGTGGATTAACACTTTGCGTTGGTCAAGAAAAACAAATCAAATTTAATCGATTTCAAAAAAATCAAATACACCGGTAAAGAGATTGTTGCGTTTCACGTCGCAACCGTGTCGCAAAAATGGATGTCATTCTTCCTTGAGGAGTGAGGCAATGGCACCTCAGCAACAGAAAGGGATTTAAAAATGTTTTTTTTTTATCAAGATTAATAAAAATTACGTTTATCATGAACCGCCGCCTCATAACAAGCAAAGAAACCAGACCAACAATGCTCTTTACGAGCAAGAGTCGTTGCTCAAAATGTTAGCCAACAAAGTAGAAGCCTGGATATAAGCACACCTAATATAAGCACGGTTCTAAAAGAAGCAACGGGTGCTGACATTGCACTGGCGGGGGCCGAACGCAGCGCGTCACGTCTGATGCGATCGCACTTTGGATACGGTGAACGCGCACGTGCCTCGACGCCTACGGGGGTTGCGTGCTTCTAATCAGCTTCCACCGCGGTACGCTTTTGTCAAACGTGATCAGGATTCATCTTCTTGGTTCTTTCGGTAAAGTCACGTAGAAGGGAAGTAATAAAATAATAAAAATAAAACATGATAAAATAATTCGCACGACGTTTCGGCCACAACGCAAGCAGCCGTCCCCAGGTGAAAACCAGGTCTGTCGAGGCGACAGCGACTCTAAGACGCTGTCGCCTCTACAGACCTGTTCTTCACCTGAGGACGGCTGCTTGCGTTGCCTTTCTGACAGACCTGTTCTTCACCTGAGGACGGCTGCTTGCGTTGCCTTTCCGACAGACTTGGTTTTCACCTGAGGACGGCTGCTTGCGTTGTGGCCGAAACGTCGTGAGAATTATTTTATTATGTTTTACTTTTATTATTTTATTACTTCCCTTCTACGTGACTTTACCGAAAGAACCAAGAAGATGAATCCCTGCAGTCACGAAAGCTTTAAATCGAAATGTGGTCAGGATTCTTCGCATTTGATGTTCAGCAGCGGGGAAGCAGGCAGCGGTAGGGGAAACTGTTGTCCCTGTGCTAAAGAGGGCAGACCTCGGTGGCCGCAGCTGTTCGTTCCCCTCGCGACGTCCGCAGGAGGGGGGCGGGCTCTGCCACTTCGGACGTTTACCACAAAGCGGAGCGCAGACAAAAGTCTCGCCGTCAAGTTTCTTTCGCCTTGGCAATAGCGTCAACCATATCACGTACGCAATTGAGGTATAAGTAACTCGTCCACCCACCCTGATAGGGGGTCAAATGCTCATAAAAACACCACGGTGGTGTCGGAGGTTACTCGGACGAACTGCGTTCTTCGCCCACGCTGGGAATGTGATGGCGAATTCAGTTTCCGTGTACGTGGCAAAACCACTGACTTATTCCCTAAATACGCCGTGCTTTCTAATACCACAGACGGATTACCTTAACATTTACACCTCGTCTGTGTGATTAGGATGGTTTGGAAATGTTGATCGTCAGGTCGCCTCCTTTGTAGATCATCCCAGGATATGCCCGTGTCGTCATGCCAGGATATGCCCGTGTCGTCATGCCATCAAGGAGCCGTGGATATTGGAGACGCGAGAATTTCAACACCGCGCTGTCACGCGGTGTGTGCGCTGCTCCAGAGGCGCGTGGAATAAAACGTTTTAACACGTCGGAGGCTTTCGCGACCAATATCATCCATAATAGAGGTTTTTGGGTTCGATCGCGTAAAAATGTGTTGTTGAAACCCGCCACCACCCGTCGCGTAAAGTGAACATGGAAAGCCAAGCCACAAAATTTAGAAACTGAGTAAATGTTGTGGCCTGGCTCTCCAACACACCGGTGATGCTGTACTAGTGACGAATTGGCCACGTTCTGTTTACGTGACAACCCTCACTAGTTGGCTGTGTCGGGTGGTGGCGGGTTTTAACGACACATTTATATATTTACGCGATCTAACCCAAAAACCTCTTATGGGAATACAACAAGTCGGACCTAACAGTCTTGCGCGTGAATAAGGCCACAGAGACAACGGTCTGCAGCTATATGGCGCGACTCGCTGGCACGCGCTCGTGCAAGCACAGGTTCGTTGTCGTCATCAGCGTAAAACGTACGCTAAAGTAATCGTTGCAAAAACAGGAATTGTTTTCTGACACCAATACTCGCTGATCCACTGGCACATCTGGTTTTCCACTGGCTATAAACCGTGTTGCCTACACTCACCTCACCAGACATCTGAATCTGGCTTGGGGTTAAGCAGGGCTAGGGACAATGATGCATTCATTGCGGGCGATGTCAGTGCAAATTAACTCCTTTCCCGTTCCGCGAAGACTGCAAGTTGCAGGGTGGGTCCCGTTCACCGCTGATTCTTGGAACACACAAGCGGCTCAGCGTTCATTTTACTTAAGAGGGGCACAGCGCCGTTGTTTTTAAAGTACTCACTGCGGAGAACCGTAGCGACACGACCACACCCTACGATAGCAGGCACGAAACTGGGCCACACGTCCTCCCCGCATGGCCTTGTGGGAGCCTCGGTACCGATAAAGTTTCATTTTTTTCTTCCGATTCCGTTTCTATGACATACACGTACGTCATCGGAATGGAAAAGGGTTAAGCTCAGCGTCACCGCGTTCCACCTGAATGCGTCTTGACTCGTTCTTTGCGTGCGCGGTGTGAGTGGCACTGCTCGGCATCTGCGGTGGAAAAACAACGTTGAGCCGAGCCAGGCTGGCTCCGCGTGGCCCCAGCGCGGCTCAGTTGCACAGTGGAAAAGAGGTACAAGGGGAAAATAAAATCCAGACGTCTTTGTGCAGCTACAGTCAAGAGTCCGGTTATTCAAAACTGTCTCCGGGGTTGCCACCATAGAGGCTCAAAACTGCACCAAAATGAGTACTCGGTTTAGAATAACCGCACAGGGTGGGGACAGTCAAGTTAAAAATCACCATAACCATCATCTCCACTCGAGAAATAAAAATCCCTTTAAAAAAATAATTCTACCCGATCCGTGCACGGTTTCCGCAGCGGCTACAATGCTACGAGTTAAGTTCTGTAATACAATGCACGTGACTAAGCTTCGTTAAGTGTTAATTATGAGAGGGCTAGCTAAAGAGCAGGTTGGTAAACTAAACGCTCTCACCATGGCACTTCGGCTCTGCAGTGTTTTCAACCATTACAAACAACAGCATTAGCTTACTACACACCGATACGGGACGTCACGAAACGCCTCGCCATTAGCTCTGTGCGATTCTCTGTTCCCGTCTCCTTCTCAAAACCTTTTCGACCGGCCCCCGTTACGTCTAGCGAACACGTGTCCACAACAGGGCTCGATTTATCTGTATAGCCCGAACGTTGCTCGGCCTGTCCGATTTTCGACGGAAACGCGGCAACTTCGCCACTGCCCCGAATGGGACGAATCACCCCCCGGGCGACGATGCGTTCCAGCCGTTTCTTTGAGCAGCGGCGAATTCTGGCTGCTGAAATCACAAGAGCGGGAGAAACCCGCGCGCGCTGGTGAGCGAACGTCGACCGCGTCCGCACGTGTCATGCGGGCGGGCGGGCCCGAACGTGCGCCCGACTGCACGTACGCGCGTTAACGGCATCGTCGTTATGCGGTCGCACGCACGCGGGCATCGACGCATGCGCCGTCGCGCGTAGGAGCCGCCGTGCTGCGGGGGGCGCGCGTCCTCGTGCACGCACACGGTTCCGGGCACCCCACAACCCGGTTCTGTTATTCCGAACTTTAGTCAAGGGGTGGTGGGTGTGGTAGAGGCCTCCTGACATCAACACAGCCGCGTTTGGCGGGGGATTCTACGGCAGGACAGAGAGAAGTGGCGATGCCACGTGGGACTTGCTCGTTGGGAGGGACAGCGCGAGGCCGGCTGCGTCCGTGCGCGCGTCTCTGTGTGTGCAATTGACTACGTGCTACATAAGACTTTGAAACCGGTGCAACGCAGCTGGCACGAGCGCCGTGCGACTTCACCGCCGCTTAGCAGCACGTGGTGGTTGTTGTTGCTGTCGCTACATTCATTGGCGATAGGTTCGCTTCCCCTTGTGCGAGCAAGCGAGCGCACGGACAGCGTTGGTGTGCGTGTGTGCGTGCGACGCGTAAGCCATCGAGCCGACCCCACACACCGCACGTCACAGGACACCACGATTACACAAAGAGGCGATGCAGTCAACGCAAGCCGGCTCCGTCGGCTCGCCCGGCAATCTCAACCGCAGCGGCCGTTCAGCCGACACGGCCAGGAGTTCGTTTCAGAAGGCAAGCGCAGGCCGCGGTCAAAGCGGCACTTCCGGAGGTTACGGGGTCCACCACCTTGCTCGTCCCCAGTCCGGCAAGACGGTCTTCGAGAGATCCCGGGAGTATCCAGTTTCTTTTGTGCCGAGACGGAGGGCGCGGAGTCGGGTTCGCGACGTCGGAGCGATGAGATCCCACGAGGTGGGTCGCGGCGGGGCAGAGCGTCGTCACGCCGTGTGGTGGGTGACGGGGGAGGGGGGGGGAGGAGGCGGGGGTGGGGGGGGGGGGTCACGACCCTGGGTGGGTGGCGGCGATCAGGCGTAGAACTCGGTGAACCTCGCGTGGAACTCGGTCACCTTGGTCAGGAGGATCTTCAGCTTCTCCTCGGGCGGCAGGATGGTCATGCTGCACGCGAGAGGATGAACGGTAAGCACGCACGCGTGGTCATGCATGTGCATGTTAACACGCGGCTCTTTGGTGATCGAACTGCCAGGAGAAGGCCTGGCGATCGTGTGCCAGTCATCGGGGTGTTGTCCGACTATATTTCACCACGCCGGTCAGTGCAGATTGGTGAAGGGCGCACTGATCTATTCAAATGCCAATCTAGTCGTTGCAGCTTACACACATGTGACAAATCGGTAAAAATAGGTACCCTGCGGCCTGGTATTAGAAAACGCTCTCAAAACCTTGTCGCGTGTCAACACCATACGGTCGTAGTTGGTCCGAAATAACAGAGAACGGATGGTAATTCAAGGTCATTTTGGGGAGTCCCGGTGAGATCGGCAACCCTCTCCCTCCACGAGCGTCAACCTTTCTCTCGCTGCAACAGCCAATTGCCTGCCTGGAAGACGACGCCGTGGCAACGGAGCAGTGGGACCCACCGGAAGTGGTGGGTGCCGTCCTTCTGGCCAAAGCCGCTGCCCGGCACCACGCAGATCCCAGTCTCCTCCAGCAGCTGCAGGCAGTAGAACATGTCCGGGAGGAGGCCTCGTGCCTGCGGGTGGGGGGGGGGTCGAAGGTCACGGCTACACGACACACGATGCAGATTTCTAGTAACATAATTTTTTTTTAGGTTAGGTCGCGGAAATATTAATGTGTCATTAAACCCGCCGCCACCACCCGACACAGGAAATTAGTAAGGTTTGTCACGTAAGCAGAACATTGCCAATCAGTTACTACTTCAGCACACCGGTTGTGTGTTGGAGAGTAAACCCACAAATTGATATCTTCATTGGCGTTCCTCAAAAGGTGCAGAGATTCGAAGGTAATACCAAACGCAGTTAAAATAACACATCACATAAAGTCTTCTAAGGCTAACAAAATACTACACAAAGCTAGCGAATTATTATTAATAGAGAGAATACAACACAACAGGAGTGAATTATCCAACATTTCTGAATCGCTAAAGCATTTACATTTAAATATAAGCAACAGTGTGTCCATGCATGATTGGAATATAATCGATACTATAACACAACAATCGGCTGATAATGTGTTTAATCTAACAAATGCTAACCAAATTAACAAATTTTCTAGACTTTACAATAAACAAATCCCTATTAAAAACGAACAATTTGAAAACAAAACCGTAATGAACTTGACTAACACTGATTTAACCACTGACATGATTTCTGTCCTTTCTAAAGGCCTTAACTTTGCCGTTACCCCACGCACAATTCCAGTGGATGAGATAATTGCTGAGGTAGAATCAGCAGTAAGACTCCTTCCACATAATGAGGCAGAGATGACTAGACACGAGGTTGCCAAAATTATTGAGAATAGTAAAGTACCTAAAGTAAATATTAGCTCGAACGAGGCAAAAGCCTTAAGAGAGCTTCGTCTAAACAAAGATATTCAAATCCTAGCAGCTGACAAGGGCCGCACTACAGTAGTGATGTCACGAGACGATTATGATAATAAAATTAAAGATTTATTAGAGGAAAGTACCTACATTAAAATTAAACGAGATCCAACTAATACTTTGGAACGTAAGACTACTGCAATCATTGCAAATTCATTAATCCCAAAAAATGAGCAATTCCTAATGAAGCCAAGGGCTTCAAAACCACCTAGACTGTATGGGCTACCAAAGATCCATAAAGTCGGCATCCCTTTACGACCTATAGTCAGTACAATTGGCTCTGCCACCTATAAATTAGCAAAATATGTAACTAAACAAATTCAGCCTTACATCGGTAGGACATCATCATTCATAAGAAATTCAGAACATCTTGTGAATATGATCAAAGATATTAAACTTAACCCTAATGATATTTTGGTGAGTTTTGATGTGATTTCGCTATTCACTAAGGTTCCAGTGAGCGAGTCGCTTAAATTACTTGATACACTGGTAAAGAATACAGGTTTACCAAAAGATATTCCGAAACTCGCAGACCATTGTTTAAATAACACTTACTTCTTATGGAGAGGCGAATTCTTTAAACAAAGGGAGGGAGCAGCAATGGGCTCTCCTTTATCTCCTGCTATAGCAAATTTGTACATGGAAAACTTTGAAACCAGAGCACTTGCCTCGAGCACATTAAAACCATCCTTTTGGTTTAGATATGTGGATGACACTTTGGTTGTCTGGCCACATGGTAAAGATACACTTAACGATTTTCTAAATCATCTCAATGCACAAAACCCGGCCATTCAGTTCACCATGGAAATGGAGGTGAATAACACACTCCCGTTCCTGGATATTTTACTTGGGCATGGCCCAAACGGTAAAATAACACACAGCGTTTACAGAAAGCCAACGCACACTGATGCCTATCTGAATGCAGATTCGCATCATCACCCAGCTCAGAAATCCTCTCTTATCAAGACGCTCATACATCGGGCTAAAACAGTGTCAGATGGTGAAAGTCTAGTGAGAGAGATTAAACATGTTAAAGAAGCACTAAGACAGAATGGCTACAATAATGCTCAAATTAACAGAGCACTAAAAGCCAAATCACGATCGCAAAGCAACACTGCTGAAAGCGATCAGATTATTAAAACAATAAAAATACCATTTATCTCAGGAGTAACTGATAAATTAGCCCGTGTTTTGCAAAAGCAAAACATTACAGTAAGATTTGGTACAGTACACAAAATTCAACAACTAGTAACGTGCACTAAAGACGAATTACCTAAATTATCAACAGAAGGTGTATATCGGATTAATTGTGTATGTGGCAGATGCTATATTGGACAGACAGGGCGTAACGTTAGTGTAAGACTAAAGAACACCAGAGAAATATTAAACTATCACAAACACAACTGTCGGCAGTAGCAGAACATGCATGCCAACAGGGACACTCAATTGATTTTGACAACGTGGAAGTGTTGTGTAAAACTAGTTACTACTGGCAAAGACTAATTAGAGAATCGATTGAAATTGAGAGAAACAGAAATAACTTTAATCGCTCAGACAGCTACAGGCTTAGTGCGGCCAGGAAGCGTATTATTAAATAAGATACATTACAATTACTTATAAGGGAAACAACCACTAACTGATTACTAATGTAGCATAATCACAATAAAGCACATTCCAAATGATTACTAATCTAAAACTCGCATCGTAACAATAGCCTGATTACTAATCTAGTATATAATTACAATCACTCGCCCCCTTGAATCTTTGCACCTGATGAGTTAATGATGACGTCACCCTGCTGCTGCTCTATATAAGAACGGGAGACACAGGAGAGCCTCACCATTCTGGCGAATTGCCCGATGATGCTGGTTGCAATTACCAGCGAAACGTCGTACTCAAATTGTAAATGTTGTTGCTTCAACACACCGGTGGGCTAAAGCAGTGAACTATTTGTCTTTGTCAACGTGACACATTTTTACTGATTGGCCGTGTCGGGTGGTGGAGGGTTACGACACATTTATAAATAAACGCGATCTAAACCCAAAAATCGTTGATTATGAACAACATTTACAATTCGAGTACCCTGACGTTTCGTGGGTCATTACAACCAGCCTCATAAGACGACAGCCAGAATTGTGGAGGTATCACAAGTAACATATAAACTCAATTTGTCATTAAGTGAGTTGATGCAACTGCTTTTTTGTACGAGCTCGAATCTGTTCAGATGGAAATTCAAATTGTGCAAATTCTTTGCAGTGTCCCAGTTTTCTGAGCGTCCCACCGGGTGACGTGTGATCTTCAAATACAAGTCGGCCAATAATGTTGCCTTCTCTCTGAAGAAGGTTCATTGTCCGAAACGTCAGGTGAAAACACCTTTTCACCGTTATTTGCAACCCTTCGTCCATGCACTGCTGGGTAAATGTCTCCCCCACGCCATGTCGTTGAGAGGGGTTCTATGACCATACTTCACTACGCCGGTCAATCTTGGCTGGTGAAGGGGTGAGCCAGGATTGGAACAGATCATCACTCGCCACTGATATTAACGGTGGCCGGGCATCAAAGTCTGGTTGCTGGGTTCATAGAACACTGCGTGTACCATTACACCGCCGCTCCACTCAATTTTCATATCATTTACATGAATTATAATTAATTGATTCCTACACGCAATGTTGAGTTCATTTTTATTGCACGGATGGTCCCATTTAGCCAGTTTCCCGGATATTTTGCAGGGGAAAATTGTGGCGTGTGACCACAGAAACAACAAAAAACAAAGGCGTCAATATTGCAGAGAGAATGAGTTACACGGGATATTGCACAACAATCGAGTTCAACGGATGAGTCGTCGCATGCCTACCCGCACAGCATTTATCACGGGCGACCGCTTGAAGCCGAACCCAGGAACTCGACGGATGGCAGCTCAACACTCCCCGACCTTCGAACCACCCAGGACACCTCTAGTGAAGCACGGATGGCGAAGCAGGTGGCGTGGGGTAGCTTGACGTGGACGTACGTATGTACGTGCATGCGCTCGTGCGTTCGTACGTGCGTCGAACTTCTTTCGCGCCGCGCGTATCCGGCCGCGCTCACCCGGACGCGCGATCTGTGGCAGCGACGTGCTCACCTGGGCCTCGGCCACAGCTCGCGGGGGGATGTGCACGCGCGGGAAGGCGTACATGGCTCCCTGCACGGGGTTGCACGCGATCCCCTCCGTGCCGTTGAGCAGCTGAGCCGTGAGCAGCGCCTTCCGCGCGAGCGAGCGCAGCACCGAGTCGCGTTCCTGCGGGAACGGGCGCACGCGCGGAGGCGGCGTCAGCGCGATGGCGACGACGATGCCCACCGCCGCCACCGGCGCCTCGAGCGTCGCGGCCGCCCGCTCGCTCGCTCATTCCCTCCCAGCCACTCGAAAACACCGCACAATCACAACGACGACGACGCACGTGGCGTGGCACTATCCACTTGTCAATGGCATGACAGCCTCCCTACGCGTGCGCGGGGCGTTGTGGGGGTGGGGGTTGACCCGACGATACTTCACCATGCTGGTCAGCGCGGGTCGCTCAAGGTGGGGTGCACAGACGCGGTGGGAGCGTTGAAGTATGGCGCAACAACGGCTTGTTGCCGCACCGCCCCTCTGTCGACCACCGCGTTAGCCCCGCAGCAGCCCCATCGCAACGGGGCCCCCTATTGTGCACGGTGACGGTCTCCCGTCCGAGCACCGTCTGGGCCGAACCCTGCTCAGCTTCTGAGATCCGACGGGATAGTGCAGCATCACGCGCGATTCGGTACCCCGGGGCGTCGCTACCTGCACGTAGAGGCTGTGGGAGGGCTCGCCGAGCTCCGGCGGGTTCGCCAGCACGTCCACGGTGGCCTGGCCCAGCACGGGCGGGCACAGGCGCACCGACACCAGCTTCACGAGCTCGGCCTTCACGCCCGCCGGCAGGTTCAGCACCTCCATGTAGCCTCCACGCTGGCCGCACCTTCGCACGCACGCACGCACGCACGCGGCGCGCATACACGCGCGTGTCACCTGTGAGCGGTGTGTGCACGTGTCTACATGTCTGTCACGTGTGCGTGGTGTATGCGTGCGTCACACCTGTGAGTGCTATACCTGTACACTGTGTAATAGAAGTCCACACACACACCTGTGTGGTGTAAAGGTGTTTTACCTACATCATGAAAACAACAAGAGCTGGCCTATCCCATTATTTGCATAATCGATTACTGTACTAGATTATCGGTTCCCTTATTCAAAGTTCCCCCTTTTTGTTTGCACCGGTTTCCTCCCACCGGCAGCATGCGAAGCTCAGATTATCCAGCGTAAATGTTCTCCGTGGCCACCGGCGCCGGCGAGGCTTTTACAAAATAAACCTCGGCGTTGTTCAATTATCGAAAGCAAAAACGTGATCAAATGTGATGGCTGCACGGAGACACGCCCACACGAACAGGAGAGGGCGTTTATATGAACAGCAGCACGGCCCGTCTGGCAAACGTAATCGCCCCGTACCGCCCGTACCACCCGCCCACGCTGCTCACTCACTCGCCGAGGAAGCCCTTGGAGGTGGAGTGCAGCGACGCAAGCTGCACCGTCTGCTCGTACTCGGGCCCCATGTCGTGCAGGACCTTCTTGAAGGAGTGGAACTGGCAGCCGGGGGCGTACACGTTGTCCTGGTACACCTAGGGAGCACGCCGGGTTGGGTTTGTTGCGCGGGTAGCGGGGGAGACCTACGGCGGTTGGGAGCGTGGCGATTCGCTCCCGCAATCCGAATCGCCAGCGAAATCGCCCAATCTCGTCAGACCTGGGAAGCTCAGCAGGGATGGGGTGGGTGGCAACCCACGGGCCGCTACGGGGCTACGCGGTGGGACGGCGGAGGGAACTGCGGTGGAATCGGTTGCCCGACCGCACTTCTGTGCTCCCCGCTTTCACCGACCCGTACTGGCCAGCGTGGTTGGAGTACGGTCGAATTTACACCCACGACCTTGTTGGAGCTGTGGACTGGCAAGACGACTGCACGCGTACGGTCAGAATTGTATTCATGAATCGATCTCTTTTTGTTCTTATCTACTTTGAGTCACCTGTCTGGCACTGGTCTTCCTCGCGTATTCCGTGAGCGTCAATGCAACATTTGCGATTGGTTTGTAGGCATGTAACTATCACACACCTGGGGCATTCAAAATGAATGGTCATGAATCAGGGCCAAGGTTTGAATTTCAGTCTCGTTTTCAGCGCCTCATTTGAGCCTGGACTTAGAAGGGTTTGGGCGGGTGAGTTGATCAGCTGTCTCGGTTGCAGAGACACAGAGAGAGACAGTATCACAGCCCAGACTCACCAGGTACATCAGAGTGAACACAGAGAAACCCAGCACGAACAGGCCATGCGAGGAGTAAATTAAACTCTCACCTCGTCCGCGATGATGAAGAGACCCTCTTCAGCAGCAAACTCAATCACCTCTTCGATGCTATGCCGGTCCTGCACTTGTCCTGCCAGGGAAAGAGCGCAGCATGTATGTATGTGTAATGTACGTTGAACTTCATTCGCACCAGACGTAACCAACCGTGCTAACTGGAGGTTTAGCACGGCGGTCCAGAGATACTCACTTTGGCACGGACTGCCGGACGAGCGCTGCGAAGATGAAGACGTCATCGTGGCCAAAGTCGTCACCGCACCTCACCAACGCCCTCTCCCCCTCTGGCAGATTTCGCGGCCGCTGCACAGTCGACACGCGAACTGCGAGATCCGACACGACCATCTGCTGTTCGATCTTCCCCTCGTTGGCCACGACTTCCAATTCCTACGCTACCCCCTACACTACCGCTCCCCCACAGCAAAGACAAAGATCCCCCGTACAGGCCTTAACAGACTTTTGGGGCAAGCGCTTTTTGGCGAGCGCCTTTGGCTGGCCATCGAACAAAGACGGTCACCGCATCGCGCACTTTCAGATGCGTTTCTGCGGCCGTCTGGAACGTTCTTCTTTCCAATATTAGGGAGACACTGGAGCTCTGCACTTCTAAATCTATATTGAAAGCTAATTTCTTTACAACTGCTTTTTGCGTTTAGTTTGTTATCCTTCCCCTCGCACCTACGATTAGCAAGGTTGGGCTACGTACGGTCCGAAAGTAGTCCAACACACACACATATACCACGGTGGCGAGATGTTAACTCGCTCGCCTGGTATGCAGGTCATGGGTTCGATCCTGATCCTGACACCTGTAGTATTTGTAGTTCGCATGTTCTCCCCGTGGTCGTGTGAATTTTTCAAAGGGTCCTCCGGATTCTCCGTCCACATTCAGAATCAACGGGCCGCTATAATTTTCCACGTGATGAGACACTTACTGTAGTTGAGCTATCATTCGTGGCCGGGTCGTTTCTGAAAGAGCTACGCAGCTCAGTGGGCCTTACTTGGTAAATAAAAACTTTACATTTTGATTTAAAGCTTTCGTGACTGCAGGGATTCATATTCTTGGTTCTTTCGGTCAAGTCACGTAGAAGGGAAATGATAAAATAATACGAATATCAAACAATAAAAAGTTGTATTGTTTTATATTTGTATTATTTTATTATTTCCCTGAAAACGTTTTGTTGAATATCTGTATTATTTTATTATTTCCCTTTTTATTGTTTAATATCTGTATTATTTTATTATTTCCCTTCTACGTGACTTTACCGAAAGAACCAAGAATATAAAAACTTTATAGTTTTGAGTTTACATACAAGGCCGGTGCCACGGTGCACGAGAATGGCGGGTGGCCACCACCGCGTTTCCCCCCCCCCCCCCAACGCCGCATGCACCCACACCCACGCACACACACGCACACACAAAGATGACAAAGATCCCCCATATAGCCTTAACAGACTGTAGAGGCAAGTGCTGTTAGCGAGCACCTATGAAGGCCGGAATGGTACACGAGGGGGTGGGTGGCCAGCACCACGCCCGACCTCGTGGCAATGTTTACACACCGCACCAGGTACTCATTTGAGGCTGAGTCGACCTAGGGGAGGCCCGGGACCGGTTCAGATAATCGTCACTGATGTTGGCCGTGAGCGGGAATCGAACCCGGGTCGCCGGGTTCATAGAGCAGCGTAGCGCTAAACGCTACACCACCGCTCCCCACAACACGCACACACGCACCCACGCACGCACACACACGCACCCACACACACGCACGCACACACACGCACGCACACACACCCACACACACGCACGCACACACGCACATACCCGTGGGGTTGCCGGGGTTGATGACGCACAAGGCCCGCGGCTCGCAGCTGCGACGCGCCCGCACCAGGACGCGCCGCAGTTCGCGCACGTCCAGCGCCCAGCCGCGCCCCTCGTCCAGCTCGTAGCCCAGCTGCTCGGCGCCCAGCTCGGACAGCGCCGCCGAGTAGAGCGGGTACTGCGGGATGGGGATGAGCACGCCGCTCCGGACGCGCCCGCCGTTCGACACCAGCAGCTTGAGCAGCGTCTTCGATGCCGCGTGGGGGGGGGGGCGGCGGGGGGGAGAACAGACGGAGAGAGAGAGGCTGCGGCGATCGGTGGAAGACGATTCGTCTGCGGTCAATTCGTTATTTTTACTACGAAACTTTTTTTTTATGTTGTGAAAAAATAAGAATAGGTTTTAACCTTTCTGGCAATAAAACAGGTGTTAAGGTGTTCAAACACAAAGGAAGATACCTTTTTGCGAGGAATCAAGTCTGCATTAACCACATGTACCTTTGGCAAGACGTGCAAACATTTTTTTTTATTTTAGCAGGTAAGTCCCATGGAGCAATGTAGCTCTTTTTCAGAAGCAACCCAGCCACAAACGATAGCTCAACAAAGCGGCTTGTCCTGTGGAAATGCATAGCAGCCAGATACTCTTCAATGCGTGTTTTTAAATGTGGAGGGAAAAACCGGAGGACCCGGAGAAAATACACACGACCGCGGGGAGAACATGCAAACTCCATTTATCACAGGCGTCGGGGTCGGGATCAAACCCACGACCTCCTGTGTACAAAGAAGTTAACATCTCGCCACCGTGGCGCCCCTAACAAGCTTCCCTCGCTTGATGCGGGTTCGGCTTTACGCTGTCCCGCCTTCTCACGGCAGGGTGTGACACCTCGATACCAACGGGATGGGAGTTTCGCAGCATTTGTGCAGCGATTCACCGACCCGCACTGCCTCCACAGCGCTGGATCACAGGCCACGTGCCACTCCCGTCCGGCATTGGCGGGGGGGGGGGGGGGTACGCTGCCGTGCCAGAATGAATCCTTCCCGACTGAGGTATGATCTCAAACGCCCCTTTGTCCTGGACGCTTTGAGATGTGTACTTGTGCCAATATCGCCCTCCATAAAGTAGGCATGTACGTATGCAGGTTGAACTTCTTTCGCGCCTCACGTAGCCAACCGTGTTAATCGGAGGTGCATCGGTGCACACTGCAGCAGAATGAGAACGTTACAGGAGTGTGCAAAAACAACAATGGAAAAAAAAACCTGTCACGACCTCAGCGGCTAACACCGACTGAGCAAAAAAAAAAAAGTGATGATGATTTCGCGATGGTGGAGCCGGGTTGGCGTGCCACCCCGTGCCCGCGCGGTCGTTACCACGACACCCTCGCTGGCGCCCGTGCACAGGTAGATGTCGTCTGCGTTGGCGGCGATGCCATCGCGGCGTTCCAGGAAGCGCGCCACGTCCTCCCGCACGCAGGCGATGCCCTGGCTGGCGCTGTACGAGCCTGCAGGCAAAGACAAAGATCCCCTGTGTAGCCTTGACCGGACCGTTGGGCACGTGCTGTTAGCGAGCACCCATCAAGGCCAGAACACCACAAAAATAATCGATTCTTCAAGCGAATCTCGCTCCTGAAACATTGCAAGCTCAGTACATCTCGGTTGTGTTTCTGGAGAACTAAATCACAACTGTGAAGCTTCGCTACTGAAAAACACACGTGGTTAACTGCTGTCCACCAAAACCAATGAACGACGGCGCCACAGCCATTCGTCGGCGTACAGTCGGTACAGCTGAAAATAGCAAGATATCACAGACATCCATTTATAAATCTTGTCTCGTTGCCGTTCCAAAAATCGATCGCTCATCATCTCCGCAACACGCCGTACGACAGAGGAAGAGGAAGCGTGACAAACAAAACTTTACCGCTCTGGCCAATTGCGTTATCACGGCACTTGAGAGATGTCACCGTGACACTGCCCCCCCCCCCCCCCCACGCTTTATTGAACAAGATTAACCTCGTGATGACACTAGAGCAGGACACATGACCATGACTATATATATATTTTTTTCCAATAAGCTGAAATGTTTCGTTTGATAGCTTTGAACACGGCTGGGGCACGTGTGTTTTATTTGTGTGCTTGTGCTGCGTGCTTCAATCGGACAGCGTTGGAGGGGAAAAACTACGGCCCGACGCACCAGATGAGGCCTAAGACCGTGCTTGACCCGACCCACAGCTACACTGGAAATTGAAAACGAATTTCTTAAGAACTTTTGTTGTGTTTAGTTTGTTGCCCTTCCCCCACCCGCACCTCCGATCAGCACGGTTGGGCTAGGTACTGTGCGAAAGAAGTTCAACGTACATACGTACAAAGAATAGGTTTAACCCTTTCTGGCAATACAACTGTTGTGTTAACATGTTAAAACACCAAACAGAAACCTTTTGCAAGGAATCCTGTCTGCATTAACCACACGAACTTGTGGTGAACATGCAAACAAAAACATGCTCTGATAAAATATATGCATTGTCTTTGAAACTGATTGGTCCACACTAGTGACAGCCTTCTTTAGAGCCTAGTCTGAAACAGTGTTAGACCAGAGGACGCCAAAAGGCGCCCGAGTCAGGAATCGAACCCAGGTCCTTCTTACTGTGGGGCACAGGTTTTACCACTGTGCCACCCTGCTGCCCTATCGCCCGTGTGGGTGTGTACGTGTGTACGCGTGTGTGTGTACGCGTGTGTGTACGCATGTGTGTATACGTGTGTACGCGTGTGTGTGCGAATGTGTGTGCACATGCATACGTGTGCATGCATGCGCGTACGTACGCACGTCTGGCCATGCTCCCTCACTTACCGATGCTGACGCCGCCGCAGCTCTGCAGGATGCGCTGCGCGCGCTGCTTGGCGTCCTCGGGGAAGCCGTCGCGCTCCAGCAGCTCAGGGCAGGCGCACAGCGCCAGCACCTGCACACATGCACATACACACGCACGCACACACGCACGCGCACATACACACGCACACACACATGCACGCGCACATACACACGCACACAACACGCACACACACATACACACGCACACACATGCACATACACACATACACACTCACACACACACACATACATGCACGCGCACATACACACACATGCACGCACATACACGCGCACACATGTATGTACACGCGGGAGAGAGGGAACCATGTGAGCAGAGGCGCTTCCAGCTCCGTCTGCAACACCAGCTCCGGCTTTGTCGGCATCAAGACAAAGATTCCCCGTATAGCCTTAACAGATCGTTGGGGCAAGTGCTGTTAGCGAGCACCTATTGAGGCCGGCACTGCACACGAGACTCTGGGTGGCAAAGCACCACGCTCGGCCGCCTTTGTCTCCCGAGTGGCGATGTTTAGATACCACACCAGGTACTCATTTTTGGCCGAGTCGACCCAGCATCAGCATCAAAAGCAGCAGCATCAGCAGCTTCATCAAGATCACGAGCAGCAGCTACATAAAGACCACCACCACCACCAGCTCTATCAATGTCACCAACAGCGCTAACATCACAGATCACTTCAACGCAACTACCATCTTTATCATCACCACCACGAGGCACTAACTTCACCAGCTCCATCAGCACCAGCAGCAGTGGCTCCATTATCATGACCAGCAGCTACATATCAATACCACCACCACTGTCAAGCACTTTATCAACAGCAATGCTTTCAACAACTCCATCGATATCATCACCACCAGCTCCACCAGCAGCTCCAAATCCACCAACAACACCAGCGATATCAACACCACCACCATCACAAGCAACACCACCACCATCATCACCACTGACACCAGCACCACCAACATGACCATCATCACCATCATCACCAGCGACAGCTCTGTCCGCATGCGCACCGCGAGCTCACCTGGCGCAGGAAGGTGATTGGCCGTTGGCCCATGGCGTGCGCGTCCCCAATATTGGCCTTGATCACCTCCGAGAAGGGCTTCTCCATGCCCTGCAGGCACGCACGGTAGGGGTTCATTACATGCCGAATGGTTATATCAATAAACATTCGTTTATAACAAAGCGAGGGTCCAGTCAGCCAAATATTGGGCAGCTCTTTTTTAAAAAGAGTTGCGATCTCTCTTGAAAAAAAAAATACTTGTAATTTCAATGACCTCTCGTCCAAATGAAATAGATGAAAGTTCAGTTTACAGCAATTTTGCCAATCCACTGCTGGATGAAGGCCTCCCCATGTCGACGCTGTGTCTGTCATGGGGAGGGATTTAAATTAAATTATTAAAACAAAAATTTTGCCAGATAAGGCTCTTTTTCAGAAGCAACCTGGCCACAAATGATAGCTCAACGAAGTGGCTTATCACGTGAAAATGAATAGCAGCCAAATACTTAAACGGCCGTTGATTTTAAAAGTGGAGGGGAAAACCAGAGGAGCCGGAAAAAAAATTCCACACGACCACGGGGAGAACATGCAAACTCCAAATACAGAGCAGGGGTCAGGGTCGGGATCCAACCCACGACCACCTGCATACCAGAAGAGGTCGCTAACATCTCGCCACAACCGTCATATATCACTGGTCAGAGGAGATGGAACTTAGTGACAGGGAAGCGGGTGGGCGGGTGGGCAGGTGGGTGGGTGTGTGCCCAGGGCCGGCTCAAATATCACTCGCCACTGACGTTGCAGTGGCGGGGATTCCAAACCGCGTCGCCGGATTTGACTGCAACGGAGGGGCGGTAACGAGTGCCCCACCGCTCCAGCCCACCACACCCCCCAGGAAGAGCTCTTTGTAGACGTTTGACCCGGGCTCGCCGCATGAGCGCGAGTGGAAAGCATAATTTCAGAGCCTGGTTTTCCAACGTTTGGCAGCGGTGCCAGGTGGCCACAAGTTTTTCCAAAATTAGCTCCCGCGCGACAGCTGTGGCCGCTACGGTGCGTGATGGAAGAGTGGCCCGATGCCAGCCTTGCCCGCACAGTGCCAGCGCACTCGAGAATTTGACACTGTGCCGACACCTGCCGCGAAAATTAGACGCGGTTGGACTCCAGCCTTCCCATCGAAGCCACTTTTTGCGGGGTTTTCGATCCAAGGGGCACGTACGACAGAGCGGAGCAAAAACCGCCCAAATGACCTGGTTACGACCGGGTGACACTGGATAGAAGACTGCCTGGGAATAGCGGGCGGCATTGGTTGCAGTGCTCGGTTGTAACTTGGCCAGGAGATAGCTGGACACACCTCCGATTAGCACGGTTGGTTATGTACGGCGTGAAAGAAGTTCAAGATACATACAACCGCCATTCGCCACTAAGTGGTGGTGATGTCACAACGGCGCTTGTGCCAGGCTATGTGCACTTTAAGGCCAGCCTGAATATACATACATACAAACACCCCTTGATGGATATGGCCAAACATCCCAATGCAGCAGGTACCTCCGGAAAAAATCTCGAGACTAGGCGAGGCTTTCGCGGACAAATAAAGGGCATTATTATTCATATTTAAAAACACTGAAGAGCAACATGGACCAAAGGCAGTGAGCAAAGAGACCCTTTCAGGATGTTTGGGTGATATTTCGTCAAGAGTAAAAGCAGGGCCTCGCGTGACCAGTTCAACGTGCCCCCACACAGCTCTCCCCTTCGTACAGGCTGCCAGAAAAAACAACCAAGTGTATCTCTGTGGCCAGATGCTGACTGCACTTGGGACGTAATTGGTTAAAGATGCAAACCCAGGAATAAAAGGAAACACATTAAGACAAGTCCAAAAATATTCAACATTTTGCCCCACGATTTGCTTTCACCAGTCCTACTTAAAATCGGCCACGCTACAAAACTTGCTAATCCTTTTAACTTTTGCTGTTGTTGCCATTATCACATCAAATTTCAAACCATCACTCCGAAATTCTTTCCATCGGGGCGTGCTCTTCATTTTTAGCACTGACGTATACCCTGATGCACCCATAAAACGCCCCCTCGGCAAGATTGGCCCATTGAATGTCGCTTATCAAGGCAATGCGCGAGCACGTTAAAATCACGTCGTGACGCACGTACACGACAGCAACATAAACCGAGCCGGTTTTGAATGTCCATTTTTAAACCACGCCTGAAAACACACTCGTTCAACAAGTCAAAAGGCAACGAGGTCTGTCTTCATTGCATCGACTTTGTCTCCCGTTTGTCTCGATATATATATATAAAATCACTATATTGTGGTTGGATATTTAAATACTTTATAAGGGCCTTAGTTGCTGAAAGGCACTGCTACATACACTCAGGAAGAACCCCCTGAGACAAGCCCCACCAGACAATTGCATCAATCTTTGATGAAACGGGGTACAAATAATTATTTTTAGTTCATCAAAGAGAAAGAGTAATATGATCGTGCGCCGGGACAGATCCTGCGGGGAAAACTTGGAGGAGACGGCCTGGAGAAGATGGCATCGCAAGGTAGTAACGCGAGGCGGTAACGCGAGGTGGTAACGCGAGGCGGTAACGCGAGGTGGTAACGCGAGGTGGTAACGCGAGGTGGTAACGCGAGGCGGTAACGCGAGGCGGTAACGCGAGCTGGTAACGCGAGGTGGTAACGCGAGGTGGTAACGCGAGGTGGTAACGCGAGGTGGTAACGCGAGGTGGTAACGCAAGGTAGTAACGCAAGGCACGGCTTCCAGGAAAATGAGGCCCGCGGCCGGCCCAGAAGATCCTGGATCGACGACGCAGTTTGCTTGGACGGGGCTCCGTGCGGGACAATTCGCCCCAAGGCAGAGAGCCCCGTGGGTGCATCCCACCTCGTGGCCAGCCCTTGGATTGAGGAAGGCTAGAAATGGACAAACGCTCCGAATTCAACGCTGTTGCCGCTGACGGCAGCATGCTCTGAAGACGGCTGCGCCAACGCACTGGAGGCATTTGTTTCTTATTATTCTTCCTCCTCCTCCATATGGTGGGGACTCCATCAGACATGTGCACATGTCCACGTCGATGTTGGCCGCAAGGGTAGGCCGACCAACGTCCAAAATTCTGTCGGTTGAGCGATCAAAGCGGGCTCGCAGTGGCAAGTCCTCACGCGGTCCCCGTCCTTTTGAAACAAGTGACTGCCGTTGAACTGCGGGCCACCGTCAATTTTCTGGAGCGAAGCGGGTGAATTTCAGCTTTCGTGGGCAGAGGCGAGGGTCAGCACGACGTGCGTGCGTGCGTGCGAGCGCGTGCCCGCTCCTCTCCACGCGCTCGCGTTCCTAAAACAGGGCCGCACGAGGGGGGAGCTGCATTGTCAGAGCGGTCACGAGGTTCTTGGCTGACGCTTACCGCCCATCCTGTTTGCAGTCTCGGTTCACCACCACGACTCGGCCGCTTGTGCAGTCACGAGTGCGAGGAAGCCTACTGCCGACACTGTGCCATTTGCATCAAAACAACAAAAAGCAAAGCAAGCTTTTTTTACCCTCCCCACTACCACGAGTTTGTTTACGATTGTGCGCTCAGCATTGCCATGAGACAAAGTGTCCTCATCCAGGAGGGGATTGGCAAAGGGGCTGAATTTTTTTTTTTAAGACAACAACCCACTTGCTACACTGCCTGTGAAGTGAGTTTTCCCCAAGACCCCCGAGGTATGGTGAGTGGCTGTAAGACGCCGCACCAATAAGCAGGGATTAATTTCCCCGCTCGATATTTTCCAGGGCGCTGGAGATGACCGGTATAAGGCATGGCCACTAGAACACAGAGTGTATGCCTATACGTAATACTCCTACATTATTGTTGTACCCTATATTCCTATTATACCACGAACAGATTTCTCGAAGTAAATTGTACAATGAGAACAAAATAAGCCAAGGTGGATGCGGCGTGCCAAAACAATTCCCGGTACAGCATTCCGGGCACTGTTCCGACTTAAAAAAATAAAGCCCTGCTCGGTGAGAATTCATCACCTGCCCCAGCAACATCGCCGCTGTTGCCGGGTTTTTTAGTTGTTTGGTCGTCACACCACGCGCTCGTGCTAGCGTGGGAGCGGTGCCAACCCAACTCGCGCTCTGAATATTCCAACCGCGGCCCACTGCCACCCCCCACCCCGCTCCCTCCCTGGCCCCCACAGCAGGCCGCTCACGCTCCCACACGTGACGCGCCGTCGCAGGCCCGGGTGGCCGGATTCGCCAAATGCCCCTTGGCACGGACGGCCGCGGTTTCGAGCGTCGAGATAACGACGACGAAAGTTCCCCGTCGGCCGCTGCTCGACGGCTGGTCGTGACACGGCGAGGCGACCGCTCGCGCCTCCCGTTCTTCCCTCATTCAGCCACTCGGCGACGGAACCGTTCGCCGTCGCGAGAGGTGCCGGCGGCAGGGGATCGTCGGCCATCCCATCCGCGAGCGGCAACGCCGCACGTTTTGTCCAAGCGGCACGGACTGCACGAACGGCGGGCACGCTGCCGTGGTGTGAATGTCAGCGCGCCGACGACTTTGCCCGCACCGCCGATTAGCATGGGTTGGAATACGTACGGTGCGAAAGAAGTTCAACGTACACACATACCATGCAGAGTACACCGGTTCGGTTGGATCTCCTGGTGCGGCGGTTGTAACAATGGGGGAAAGTTTCTTAGACTCCCCCATCCCCGCCTCCGTCATCCCGGCAGTATCAACGGGTACGGCACATGGTGGGGTAAAGTATGGATACTCCCACCTCCTACATTTGGTGACGGACACCAAATAGTAGAGGTCCTTCTGCCAGCACTGGCACGGGCAGGCAATTGCAGGGCTGCACGTGTTTGATGTCCTTCCCCCGCACCTCCAACGAGCACGGCCGGCCACGCACGGTGCGAAAGAAGTTCACCACACGGGACATGCATGCAATACGCGCAACGTTCGTTTAAAGATCCAAGCGAGGACAAAAAAAATCTCGCGTCTTATAATCCGGATAATACAATAGGTGACGAGTAGCCGCAGCCACAGCAAATTGTATACTTGATGTGGTGTGCCGGCCGGGGTGTGGTTTTTTTTTCCTGAGTCGATGATGCGCCACCCCGCACACCAAACATTGAACCACGGCTGCCAAACCCCCCATATCACCAAGCCACAGAACCACGGCTGCCAATCCCCCCCCCCCATCACCTGCCAAACCCCTCAAATCACCAAGCCACAGAACCACGGCTGCCAACCCCCTCCCCCCGCACCTTCCCTGTTGAAGTCCTGCAGGAAGACCTCCAGATTGTCCCGCCGGTCCGTGGGGTAAGGTGCGAAAGAAGTTCACCATGCGTACACATCTACCTTGACCTACATAAACGGCATGTCTTGTCTAACCGTAGTAGGGTTGTTTATTTAGTGCCTGCCATCGCAAGCCGACTGTCGAGTGATAGCCAAAAAAAATGGCCATCTTTCCCATGACAGTTCTTGTTCAGACTTGCATCAGCTTAGCCCGGAGAGAACATCAAGGCAAACGTGGAGGCACAGTCAATGAATCCGGGTGGCCAGAGGCTTAGCGGTGACAGCTTGCATCACTAAATTACGCACGGGCGGAAAGCGAACATCGGGCCAGCGTTTCGAGGTCCCGTCAAAACGATGCAACCGCGGGCCGCATTCGCCGCGTGGACCTCGTCTACAGGGGCGAGTACAGCACCACCCTCGCACGCCGAGCACAACAATCCCCCTCTCTCTTTCTCTCTGGCCGTGCAGTCTCTTCTCCCAGAACGCGGTAGAAGTCGCGTTGCTGAATAACACCCGCGGCATGGAAAAATCACATTATGATAAGTAATGTATAACGTAGGGGTAAAGCACAGTCCGCAATAACGCGTGAGATGCGTAACGTAGGCCGAACAAAGACCGGGGCGCGTGGGTAGCGTCTAGAAGCATCCAGCAGCATCCCAATGCCTCGTGCGATGACGCTACGCGGAGGCAGCCGTACGAACTGCTTGTTCCTACTCACGCGACGTAGTTCCGTTCGCTCGATCGCGTTCTATACAATTCACATTCATCATCGCGTTGTATATTTAATTTCACGCTATGAACAACAACACGCGTTACAGCAGAACAGACTGCATCAAGATGCTATGTCTGTCTGCACGGCTCAGGACGTTCCGATACTCCCGAGCTCAAATTAAAGAGCAGCCAGCAGTTCCAGCGACGCTCGCTGTTATGATTACACACCAAAGCAAAAAATATACGGTCAGGTTTCCTTGATGGGCGAAGTGGTGATGTGCCCAGATTGGAAACAAAAAACTTAACTTGGCCGCACAACCAAACACTGTCCCGCTGAATGGTTATTTATGGCGATCATATCGGAGAATATTTTGTGGCCATTAAAGGGTGGTGTGGGACATCGTTAACAGCTCGACCTCGCCCGGTGATGTCCTGTTCTCTCGGGAAGGCACCGCTCCATTGCCCGTCCCGTTTTACCAAAACGTACGTCCGATAATAATTCAGCGGCCGCAGTCGCGTCACAAGAGGCTGCTGCGGCCACAAGGGGTATAAAGAGATAAAAAGGCAAGGAATGGTGCAGCCCTGCGACTGCCCGATTGGGTCACTGCTAGTTAAATCGCCTCCTGCTCGAGGGAGCTCTAGACAGCCCCTCTGGAGGTTAATTTGGCCTACTCCTCCAAGCTGGCCGGATTACTCGGAAGACGTGGAGAGTGTCCACGCGTTACCCACCGCATGCAAACTGACGATTGACCAACTGTCGTGTGGACAGAAGCAAGGGGGCAGAATTAAGGAGCTTTCACATTGTCTCAACTATCGTGCCGGGAGATCAAACCAGCGTCCTTTGGATTACAATTCAAGTGCGCGAACCACCACGGCCACAACACAGGTCACATGCAAGGCGGAGGAAAGCAGTGCGAACGAGTTAATGTGTTTTGCAACGCAGTGGTTTTGCATCGAGGGTTTGGGTCGAGCGGTGGTTCGCGTGCTGCGCTGTGATCCTGGCAACCCAAGTAAAAATACCGGCCACGAGTAATGGCAGAGGCAGTCCCTAACAACCTGCACAGGCCAACCGACATGGCGTGGGGAGGCCTTCATGCAGTGGTGCACTCTGAATGGGATTGCAAAGTATAAATAGCGGAGTTCTCTATCAACTAAAGGTGGTCACGAGAAAAACAAAAGGTCCGTCGACGCGAATGAAACTAAATTAGGCGTGACACCGATTCTCGTTTTTGTTCAAATCACAGCACCCGAGACAATTTCCCATCTTTCCAGGCCACCACCACAGCCAAGCGAGCGTCGCTCGACCACCCGCCCAGCCGCGTCCACCACACCCAGGATCAAAACGAGGGCGGCCAAGAAGTGAAAATCCCCAGGGGGGGGGGGGGGTGTGGAGGATTTGAAGGCGAGTGCGAGGAATTTAGAATTTCTGACGCAACCACGAAGCAACGCCACGAAAGCACCATTGGCGGCAATGCAGGAGGTGTTGCTCAACGTAAAAACGAAAATGAACCACGGTTTTGTTTTTGCGAGACCCTCAGGTCCCTCTGGGTGCACAAGGAGGGCATTCTGTAAGGGGAGGTGGAGCGTTTCGATCACGCACGCACGCACGAAATTAATGCGGGGAAGCGTTTTTCATTTTGTACTTCTCTTGGCCAGGGTTTCTTAATTGGCAGTTGATTTGTTTGTGGATGGTATTTCAATAACAAATAAAACACGTAACACTGACATTAAGTGACCTCCCCTGGGGTAGCGACGCATGCTGAAGATGCTCCCCCAGCACGAGAATCCAGATGTTGGACATCGAGCCGGGCAACACGCGGTACGACCCGTGATTGCAACGCAGAGACCCACGTCAAAACACCGTGAATACCTACCCAGTGTGACTTTTAAACTGGCAATACAATCGGTCACATGGCGGAGAAGTAATGACTTGTACGGGACAGCGGTCATCCTAAAAATAACGTTTCGGAATGTTCATTGACAGGACTGTAACACGACCACGGTGAAGACACGAGAGCAGCCTCATCGTCTGTGATGTGTTGTAAATTAAACGTGAGGCGACCGGTTTCCGGCAACGGTCCATCTTCAGGACTGGAGATACCATATTCTCCAGGGGGAAAAAAAGAAGATTGCTTTGGAGAGAGTAAGGCGCACACAGAAAGCCTGTGGGGGTGCGAGTAAATGTATGAAAACCTGGTAACACACAGACACACACACAAACACATTCCCGATTATAAGATGCAACCTCACCTTTTGACCTTTAAACACAAGGGGGAAGAAAAGTGTGTATTCCAATCTAGAGAATACGGCCGTTCAGTGGAGGCAATTCACGCTTTGAAGGTGAAACACTGCCCGAAATGGCAGCTTACGAGGCAAGTTATTGTTTGGTAACAGTCTGGGGAAGAGACATCACCTTGGGTCGAGACAAACAACTGAGTGGCAGCCAAATGAGCGAAGGAGTCTGAGCAAGCTCAGGGAAGATGCAAATATTTATCCAAGTAACATCAAACTCTTTGGTTCTTTCGGTAAAGTCACGTAGAACGCTCTTCCTTCCAATATTAGGAAGCCACTGGAGCTATGCACTTTTAAATCCGGATTGAAAACTCATTTCTTTAGAGGTGCTTTTTGTGTTTAGTTTGTTGTGCCGCCCCCGCATCTCTGATCAGCACTGTTGGCTACATAGGGTGCGAAAGAAGTTCAACATACATACATAGGAGAGGCCTTCATGCAGCACAGGACTGACAAAGCGCTGTGAATTAATATTACCGTATTTTCTGGATTGTGTGTTCCCGGTGTCAATAAAGCTATCGAACTCTGGTCACACACACACACCTACCAGATTATAAGAGAGACCCTCCAGATATTATTTAAGATAGCATACAAGGGAAAAAGGTCCATTTTGTAACCTGGATAAAACGACAGTATACAATTATTATTGCGTAACGCGAAGTCGTCTCCCAGAAGTGCTAAATTCATCTTGTTTTGACATTTATAAACTCCGATCGTAATTTCCGTACATCGATGCGGATAAATAGGCTCTGTCGGATCGATAACCCTCCAGATCGGTGCAAACAAAGATGTGCTTCACCACTGGGACGAGTGGCGCATTGGGATAGAGGCGGCCAGAGCTCAACTCCTGGTCCGTTGTTGACCAAGCCCTTTGTCCGATTGGCATCGATCAAATCAGTGGCATGCTGGGGAAAAGTCAAAAAGTGATCGTGTCGAGATGTTTCTCCTCACCAGAGGAACGGGGCAAATTTCCACCCAAGTATTGTAAACAAGATGTCCAAGTCTTTCTATGATGATCTTTTTATTTGGTCATTACAACTGCAGAAAAAAAAATCCAACTTGGGTTCTATAAAGCGTGATTACGTGACACGCCTGTTAACCAGCTTGGCACCCAACCCAACTTGCAGCACCAAACAGACACTGATTGCCACGATGGCCCAATCTCACAATGTTTTCATCATCACGATGATGATGATAATCTTTTTTGTTTTACCAGTTAACGGCCACTAAGCGATATAGCTCCTTTTCAGAAGCGACCTTGCTCAACAAAGTGGCTTATCACGTGGAATTCATAGCGGCCAAATACTCCTGACGCATGTTTCTAAATGTGGAGGGAAAACACAGAGAAAATTCACGTGACCACGGAGAGAAAGACACGCGCAAACTCCAAATATACAGGCATCATCAGGGTCGGGATCGAACCCACGACCTCCTGCACACCAGGCGATGGAGTTAACGTCTCGCCATCGCAGCACCCCGGACGGATGGCAAATCAGCTGGGCAGCATTGAATTATGAGCCCTCGTGGTTACACGATAGGGCTGATGAAGAACAGTTAATGCAGTTGCCACGCAGTTAGGATCCTGGTGTCCTAGTTTACCCTGCTTGATGTAAGCAGGGGGGCATAGCAGAAACGTCACGAACACAAAGTACTTTCATAGGCAAGTTTAGATATTAAATATTTATAAAAGTACAAGACATCCAGAATCCAAACACAGGCACGAATGTCGTAAACAAAATTCCAAATGAGAATATTACTTGTTTATGTTTTCACATATTTAATATTAATTACAGGTCAGCGACCGCTAACAACAATATCAAGTTGTGTGTTTAATATGCCTTTATTAATTTTATAATTTCACTGAGGCACCTTGAGGAGAATCAAATCCAACGTGAAAAATATTATTTCATTAGAGTCTCGCCAAAGATAAATAAAGCATGTTGTGAATAGTACAAGATGTAAATGACGGTATACTTAATAAGCAGGACCCTGCGGGGTGGGCTGGTAGGAATAATACTTAGTACCGGTACAGGGATATCGACCGGGTATAGAGGAGTTAAAGAAAAAAATACTGTATTCTAGTGTAACGTTAATTAAAAGTGTTTGTTTTGACAAGAAACGCAGTGAGATTTAAAGACTCGTAGTCTTTCATTTCCAACACCACCCTCAACACCATCCCTCCCACGGACGGACGGACGGACGGACGGACACATTAATCTATTGGTGGTCTGGTCCACTTCGTTCCTACCAGTATAATTTTGTATATAATTAATAATAATTTTGTATATAAGATATATGCAAATGTTTACATATACCGCAGTATAGCAAGGCCAGAATTCAGAATTGTGAGAACAGGCTCATGGGAAAACAATTAAGAATGTGTGTAGGATCCATGAAAGAAGCATCACTGAGTCTCAAGACTTGTTTTCAGGAGGGTCCTGCAATGGGGCGTTTGACCAAACCGCTATTATTTTGGCACGTGGGAGGAAACTTGACTACCCGGGGAAACTCCACACATGCGAGGAAATAACATACAGAAAAAAACATCGTGTGGTGGAAAAAAACAATGTCCCCAGTATTTTGAAGGCAATTGTGTACACTGTCAAGTTCAGTAATAATTCATGCTCTTTGGCAGTACGTTTTTTTCCACTCCCTCTGCTCTCAATGGCCATTACAATGTTTCTGCCAACGCATTTATTGAGGGTTAATCTAAAATCCAGTTGCGCACTTGGCCTGCCACCAGCCAATGGCCCATACAACTCAGCTATTACCAAAACAGCAGCATCAGCAGCACCAACATTGGTAGCAGCAGCAGCAGCAGCAGCTGCAGTAGTACATCAGTAGCCAGGAGTACTGTAACGACCTCAGCAAAATCAACGGAGCAGAAGCAGCAGCAACGTCTGTAGCAACATCAGCAGTAATATCAGTAGCAGAAGTAGCTACTTCCTAGCAGCAGCAGCAGCAGCAGCGACAACAGTAACGTCTGTAACAGCTGTGGCAAAGTCAGCAGCAGCCGGTGGCAGAACCATTAACTACGGTGGCATCAGTGGAAGTGGCAGCAGTGACAACTATTACACACACCCACATTAACTTCCGAAGCAGGAATATGGCCATCAACAATCATCACTTGTGGGTGACAAACACCAAGGACAGATTTGAAAGGTGGTGGGGGATGCGGAGTTGTCGCGAACCCCATGTCCAGTTTCAGAATATGTATTCATATACTGGTTGAATCCGATGAGCTATAAAGTTATTTTTTCCACAGATGCCCAGGATGGGGCACGGGTCAAAACGTTACAACCACAAACAATACAAGAACACGATAGTAATGCAAACGTATAGGAAGGGTAAACAATCGCTTAAAAAAATATATATCCTAATTAAACTAAACTCTTTTTTAAATCTTACCAGGTAAAGCCCACCGAGGTTATTAACCCCTTTTTCAGAAGTGACCTGGCCACAAATGATAGCTCAACAAAGTAGCAATACAATGTGGAAATTTTTAGTCAGCAAAAAATTATCTAAGCAAGAGCCATTAACAATCAGTGGAGCTGTCCAATTATTCCCAAGTACCACAGTTCTACAACCACCACAACCGCAGTGGCACCAACCCATCCACCACTGCGTTTGAATCCCACCGAGGTCAATCTTGATTTGAAGCTTTCCTGACTGCAGGAATCCATACTCGTTGGTTCTTTCGGTAAAGTCACGTAGCTATAAAATAAAATAACTCATTTTTTAAAAAGCAACCTGGCCACAAATGATAGTTCCACAAAGTGGCTGTATTATGCGGAAATTTATTGCAACAAAACTAATATAAGCAAACGCCATGGGGGTCCACGTGAATAACAGTGAGTGGGACTGTCCAATAATTCCCAAGTACCACAGTGCTACCAACCATCCCAATAAAGTGGTGGCAACAACCCACCCACCACTGCGCTCGAATCCCACCACCATTCCACTCACCACCACCAGCATCACCACCATCCCTCACTCACCACCATCCCTCACTCACCACCATCCCTCACCCCTCACCACCACAAGCATCACCACCACCCTTCACTCACCACCACCAGCATCACCACCACCACTCACCCCTCACTCACCACCACCAGCATCACAACCATCCCTCACCCCTCACTCACCACCACCAGCATCACCACCATCCAACACTCAGCACCACCAGCATCACCACCACCACCGCAGCCACCATCCCACCACCACCACTCACTCACCACCATCACCACCACCACCAGCATCACCACCATCCCTAACCCCACACTCACCACCACAGCGTCACCACCACTCACTCACCACCACCACCAGCATCACCAGCATCACCACCACCCCTCACTCACCACCACCATCACCACTACCACCACCCCACACTCACCAGCACAGCATCACCACCACCCCTCACTCACCACCACCATCATCACCACCACCACCCCTCACTCACCACCACCAGCCTCACCTGCAGGAGCTCCCTCTCCACCTGCTCTGCGCGCACCACGATGGGGCCCCTCACCGCGTACTCCACGGCGCGCACATTTGGGTTCATGGAGTCGAGGGTGAGGCCGCCCCAACGCTCGGACCTGCCGGGTTCGAGTCCCGGTTCGGGGCTCTGCGTGGAGGCGAGAGGTCTCCGCGGCTGGGACGCGTTCGCGGCGTGCGTCGTGCAGAGCCTCGCCATCAGGAGCCGGAGTCCACATCTTCCCAGATCCATGGTGGTTGTGTGTGTCTCTGTCTGTGGTTGTGTGAACTTTGGTGCCTCCTGTTGTGTGCTGGTGACCGCGGTTGTGTCGATGTGTGTGTGTCTTCTGTGTGTGGTAGTGTGTCTATAATTGACACACGTGTGTGTGGTAGTGTGTCTACAATTGACACACGTGTGTGTGGTAGTGTGTCTTCAATTGACACACGTGTGCGTGGTAGTGTGTCTACAATTGACACACACGTGTGTGGTGTACGTGGAGTCTATGCAGTTAGAGCTGTGTGTGTCATATAGGATACAAGCGCAAAGCAGCGTAGATTATAACCACCAATAATATACCGATAAACTATAGTCGATAGTATGAATTGACAGCAACATAAAGTGTTGCTTGCGCCGTGTGGCGAGTGAATGAATGGATGCGTGCAGTGTGTGACCGTGTCCCTGTATAAAATACAATGTACACACGCAATGTTTATGTATATATATACACCGTGTGCTGTATTAAGCGTGTGAAATCACACGGTATCTGTGTGTAGAATCTAACCTATACACGTGTGTGTGTACGTGAAATTACACGGTGTGTGTACGTTAATATACAGCGTGTGCTTGACTGTGTTGTCCACACAGACGGTGACACTCATACGGTGACACACACTCACAGTGACACACACGGTGACACACACTCACGGTATATGTCGTGTGTCACGAACACGCTGTGCCCAAGACAATACTGGGCGCTGTGGTGATGGACTAAACAGCATCAACGCGACGTGGGAGGCGGAGCGATGCCGGTGGCTCAAACCCCCGGAAAATAAAAGACAAATCAAGACGTGAGACCAGTCGTGATGGATGATGTAACACGGTCGTGGTGTCCAGTGAATGTCGCTTCACCCCACTGACTTCTCCCCAGCCTCGAGGCAAAGTCTATAGCCTCCCTCCTGTCTCTGAGTTGTCCCTTACCCCTTCCTCTGGCCAAGACGAGACACAGGAGATGAAAAACAGCGGCTTTGTTCAATTCAAGCAGCCGTGTAATAATCTCGCCGTCACGTCCGGCATTCTTAAATACACCCACCACACACACGCGCAAGACAGGAATATCAACCGTACGATGTAAATATTATCGGCAAGCGAACGGTGCGTTAACGGTACTGTTACTGTAATTATATTCAGTGTAAATAATTCATAGGGTGGTTAATACGATAGCGCGCAACAAGGCAATACAACGTGTGATAAATACAATAGTGTATACTCGATACAATGGTTAAAACAATACAATAAATATATGTAGCGTAAGCGATACAAATGGTAGAGTGTTCAGTGAAGAGTCGCTACGATCCAGTATACAATGAGTGCACTGTATTGACACGTGTGCTGAGCCGGCTGCGGTGGGGGGGGGGGACAGGGGCGGGGCCAAGTTTGTGGGCGGAACCGAATGAAGGAGGGAGGCGTGGCCAAGTTGTAAGTAGACGGAGCCAGGTTGTGAAGTGGGCGTGGCCAGGCGGTAAAGGGGCGGGGTCAAGTGGTGAAGGGGCGTGGTCAGGCGGTGAAGGGCGTGGCCAGGTGCTGAAGTGGGGGGGGCAAGTTGTAAGGAGGCGGAGCCAGGTTGTGGAGTGGGCGGGGCCAAGTTGTGAAGTGGGCGTGGGCAAGTTGTGAAGTGGGCGTGGCAAGGCGGCGAAGTGGGCGTGGCCAGGTGGTGAATGGGCGGTTCCAAGTGGGTAGGGGGCGGGGCCAGGCGGTGAAGGGGCGTGGCCAGGCGGTAAAGGGGCGGGGCTAAGAGGTGAAGGGGCGTGGCCAGGCGGCGAAGGGCGGGGCCAAGTGGGGAGGGGGCGTGGCCAGGCGGTGAAGTGGGCGTGGCCAGGTGGTGAAGGGCGGGGCCAAGTGGTGAGGGGGCGGGGCCGAGTAGAGGAGATAAGCGAATCAGAATCTTGTATTTATACTGCAGGAAAAATCCGATGAGCTACAAAGCTCTTTTTCACAGATGTCCAGTAGGGGCACGGGGTAAGAACGTTACAACAAGAAACAATAAAAAACACGACAGCAGTGTAAAGTATAGGAAAGGCAACGAATCACCAAACAAGTAATATATATATTTTTAAACACGCTTTCATGAAATGTACCGTACTGGTAATGGAAAAACTCCACGACTCCAGGAAGTGGCCCCGAAGCTTGCCATAACGTCAAAATTTACAGCCAACGTCAGTTTACCCAAGCCAAAACATAACATATAAAAACATTCTGTTTAAAAGTATATACATTTTTATTTTGATATAAGTATACAAAGTTTGCAGTCGATACCATATTCGGAAGTGGGTTAAAATTGAGTTACAATATTTGAGGATGCAACAACGACAACAACAACAGAGTGAGTTAAATAAAAGCGTGTAATAATAAAAACATACAAATACATCTTCTTGGTTCTTTCGGTAAAGTCACGTAGAAGGGAAATAATAAAATAATAAAAATAAAACATAATAAAATAATTCTCCATCCTTCCAGACAAAGCTCCACTGAGCAGCGAGGGGCGGGGCCACCTCGGGGGGGGGGGGGTGAAGTCACGTGGCGGTGGGGGGGGGTGCAGAAATAACACGCGCGCTGCGTCCTGCGATTCTATTGGCCGAGAGAGGCCACGTGGGCCCCATAGATGTCAGCCCCCACGTGCCGGCTGAAATGCCACGTGCGAAGCAAATCAGCTGCTGCGCACGTGCGAGATGCGGTCACGTGATAACCATGGCACCGACAGAGACAGACCTCTCCTAAATATAAACTCCACGCTGCCGTGATGTCACTGTTAGTCGAGTACAGGAGACTTATAATCCACAGTTCGCCGGTTCGATACGATATCCCGCTGGGATATGCGATATGTTGAAAGATTGGACACATTTCTTAAATCCCACCACACCCATTCCCCCGACCGCCTCTGTCCAACGCAGCCGTTATGATTGAGTACACCCAGAGTTGACGGGCGGCAGGCCGCGTGTGTTGACGAAAAGGTTGGGTGCAGTACTCCCACTTTTGCCAAGACGTCTCGTCGCCTGTCCGGTGTTGGTCCAATAGCGCCCTCTAGTGACCGCGCAGACACTCTGCCGTCAGCGGTGGCATGGGACAAGACATTGCAGGCTAAATGTAATTGCAGTGCCAATGATTATGCCGATGAGATGCGCTGTCTGATATGGCAATTGTTCACAATTGCACCCAATAAAATGTAAATAATGCAACATAAATTGGTATGACAACTGATTTAAAACAAAAACCCAGAAACATGCCCAATCGCGATGAAAATTGAACAAAAGGCTGAAAAGTGCGCAAAAATATGCTGGTAATTACATTTTTTTTAATGAGACACGTGGGATGATGAGACGGGGAACGGCGCGATGGCGACACAGGCGAGATCGCGAAGTGGGATTTGAGCCCTGACGCGTCGCTCGAAGGCGAGAGCAGAATCACTTCGACTGCGGGAGGAATCCGATGAGCGAGGAAGCATCTTCTGTTCACAGGTGTCCAGTATGGGCGGGTCAGCAAGTTACACACAGCAACCGAAACAACAACAACAGCAACAACAAAAACAACGATTGGATTTTTTTTGTAAGCAAGTCATTAAATCTAGATTTTAAGTTTTCGTGACTGCAGGGATCCATACTCTTTGGTTCTTTCGGTAAAGTCACGTAGGTAGAAAATTAAATAAATTAAATCACGATGTTTCGATTGCAACACAAGCAATCATCATCATGTGGGAAAACCACAGCAAAAAACAATTATTGCTGTGGTTTTACCACCAAATGTATTTTATTTCATACCTACGTGACTTTACCGAAAGAACAAAAGAGTAAGTTATTAAATATAAATAAATACAAAATTGATATGATCAGGGGTTGAGAAGACCGAGTGGCAGCCAAATAAAAAAACTATTAAACGATTTGTTTTATCGTTTAACACATAGCAGGCTTTCGCGACCAATATTCATAATAAAGGTTTTTGGGTTAGATCGCGTAAGTATAAATGTGTCGAAACCCTCCACCACTCACTCGACACATTAGTAAGGGATTTGTCACGTAAACAAAACTCCAAATAGTTACTACTTCATCCCACCGCGATCTAACCCAAAACCTTTATTATGGACAATTGTCTTTATTCACAAAGTAAGGCCCATTGCGCTATATAGCTCTTGTCAGAAGCGACCTGGCCACAAATGATAGCTCAACGCAGTGGCTCATCACGTGGAAATTATAGCAGTTGCCAAATACTCTAAACGCGTGATGTTGATTCTAAACGCGGAGGGAAAACCCTGAAGGACCCGGAAAAATCCACGAACCGACGGGGAGAGAGAGAGAGACACGCAAACTCCAAATAATCAGTAGACGTCGGGATCGAACCCACGGTCTCCTGCATACCAGGCGAGGGAGTTAACATATCTGCCCGCTCGTGAGGACGTCTACCAAAGAGAATGAAGTGGCGAGCTCAACTCGTGTGCAGGAGCTATACGGGATTGGTCGTTGCATCGCACGGCCGTGAAAGACGCCGACAGCTTGGGGAGGTCTTCATTCAGCGGTGGATAAAGCATAGCCGATGATGACACCCCCCCCTTCATCCAGGTTGACGTATCACACGTGACTTGATAGCTCCATCGCAGCGTGATCCACAAACCCCGCCTCGTCATCTTCGCTGTAGTACGGCGGTTGGAGATCCTCAGCCCACGTACGTGGTGTGGGACTAGCGGAGTGATTGACGTTGCGAGGGTCACGGGAAAGAATGCTACTGAGTTCATGGGTGGAAAAAACCCAATTTTTCCAGCGGCAGGCATTGGGTTTTTTCTTTAATACAATTAAACCCGATTTCAGGGAATTAAAACCTGGTTTAATGAATACGAAACTCTGATCCAAGGCTTAGGCTGCTTCCTCGTCGGTGCTGTTATCGTACTCGGGGGGCCGTCGGGCACGGGGTAGTCGTAGAATGCGGCGGGCAGGTTGGTCTTGATGATCAAGAGCTTCTGCTCCACAATCGTGGGCGCCAGTGAGTTCCTTAGCTTGGAATGGATGAAGCCCATCGTTGAGAAGTTGGCTAAGTGCGGTTCTGCAATTAGAACCAATTAAACCGGATTTCTCCCAATCTCAGATGATCGGGTTTAATATAATAAGACAATTAAACCCGATTGTAAAAAACCCGAGTGTGCCACCCTTGGCTGAGTTGGTGGTGGAAGCGGGTGAAAGTGACCCAAGTCGCGTGATCGATAAGACAGCAAGGCTCAATCGCGCCGCCTGGTGGTCCGTGTGGAGGAAGTCACGCTTTGTGGGCGTTATTGTTGTACAAGGGGGTCCAAGAATGTCTTGCGAGCCCCTATTAATTCTCTAAAACGTAATTTGTGTTTTTTTAAGTAAGGGTTAACAGTATTTAGAACAGAAATTTATATGCAAAAGGAAAATAACATTTGGGGGAAATTTAATTGTGGGTCACACGCATAGGTGGAGTTTGACTTATATGCAGGGTGCTTCAAAAACATGTTAACACTTATATGGGACTATCTTTATATGGAAAAAAGAACAGATAATACACTGTAACATGATAACAAATGTAATGTTAATAGCTTCAAAAAGTAAAATAATCTCCACTTGTTCGCCATCATTGTCAACACGTTGCCTGGAATCTTCTCCAGGTGGTCTCCAGAGCCTGGAGGCACATTTCTCGTGGTATTGTTGCAAATTCTCAGAAGTTTTAACATTTTTTTGAAGCACCCTATATTTGGGAGGGTGGCAGGGGTTCGCTTTGTCCCTCACATTAGGAATCGCGGGTGCATATACATTTTTTAAACTCTTAATTGTAAACTATTGAAATGTTTTTCTTTTTCATGTGTCCGCCCATGGTCACAAGGCACCTGGACCACCCTGTGTACATTGAGACAGGAACACGTGGTTCAGAGAAAATGAAAACGAACTTGGCCGTTGGTCAAGACGAGCAACTGAGCGGCAGCCAAAGGGGAAAACAAGTCTGACAGAGCCAGGGGGGAGATGGGAATATTTGACCGTGAATGTTTAACCAAGTAACCTTGCACCTGCGCGTCTCGTCTCGTAAAGATAGGGATCTTTTCGTGAAGGAATGACACAAATGCACACGTTTTCTCATTGAAAATAGGTACATTTCAAAATATCACAAAAGCAAAGTTTGTGGGGAATAATTGCAATTTTCTGTACTTTTGAGGCATAAGCAATTAGAAAATAACACTTACTACCCAGGAACAAAAAAAAAACGTGTTACGTAATTATTATAATTATTATCAATCAGCAAGAGCCCGAAATTGCGAGGGAGCGAGGGAGCGAGACGCGGAGACGCGCCCTCGATCACTCCAATCAGGGGTCGCGCACCCGCAATTAGCGTGGGTTAACTACGGGTTAACTACTGGTTAACTACGGGTTAATCACGGGTTAACTACAGGTTAACTACGGGTTAACTACGGGTTAATCACGGGTTAACTACAGGCCCAGGCGGATCATCGCTGGCGTGCAGGGGCCTTGTGTAAAACAACATCCACGCACGCGGTCGTCATCATCATCATCAAACAGTCATCATCATGAATCAAGCAGTCACCATCATCATCAAGCAGTCATCATCATGAATCAAGCAGTTACCATCATCATCATCATCAAGCAGTTATCATCATTCACACCGTTGGAAGCTCCTTTGCCTGTAGCAAAATAAGATAATTCTCCTTGTAAAAAAAAGTTTTCTTTCCAGATAAAAGGGTAAAAAAACAATTATCACATTTTGCTACTGGCAAAGGAGGTTCCAATGGTGTAAACGCTTTCCCCGAGCTCTCATACTCTAATGGTTTATTGTCTTTGAGTTGTTCGCCTTTTGGCGTCATCTGGTCCAACACCATGTGAGACTAGGCTCTAAGAAAAGCTGTCTCGGGTGTGGACCAATCCATTTCAAGGACAGTGCATTCATTATCAGAGTTGTGTTTTTTGTTTGCATTCCGACCGCAGGTTTTGTGGTCAATGCAAACAGGACTCCTTGTAAAAAAAGGTGTCAGTTTTGTTGCCAGATAAAAGGGTAAAAAAACAATTATCAGTTATCATCATTGTCATAAAGCAGTCATTAGCAGCAGCAAGTGCAGTGTGTGTACGTGCAGACCCAATAAACAAATCTAGATGTCAACAACGTTGGACCAACGTTGTTCACATGTGGTTAGAACCGATGGATCAAGGTTTTCCCGTCGTTCCATGTTTACTAGGGACAGACCTACCTCTCTTTAGTCCCTCCCAAAATGTATTTTGTCTCTCGGTGTATCTGTGCGCCTCTGTCTCTGTCCCTTCCCGTATCCGTCGGCCTCTCTCAGCACCTCTCTGTACCCGTGTATGCCTCTGCGTATCTCCCTATATCCGTGTCTCCGTGTCTGTGTATGTCTCCACGTCTATCTGTGTCTGTATCCATCTGGCTCTCTGTCTCCCAGTCTCTCCGTGTCTCTCCTCGTCTCTCTCTCTCTCTCTCCCTGCCTCTGTGCCTGTCTCTCCCCGTGTCTCAGTCTCTCCCCGCCGTCTATCTGCACGCACCTCTGTGTGTCTCCGTGCGTCTGTCTCTCTGTCTCTGCCCATGTCGATCTCCGTGGCCCCTCTCCCCTCTGCCAATAGTGGACTCTGCTTTCTGCTGAGACGCCTCAAAGCGACAAACCAATTTAATTTTGCGTGACGTAAATTTCCCTCCATTTGCTAATTGGACGAGATGAAAGTTGGAATGTTTTACATTTCGACGCAGAAACAGAGACGGGAAAATAGAGGCTGGCGCGGAGACATCGAGATAGACACAGACTAAAACAGATACAACAATAAAAAACAGATCAATATACAGACATGTACATACAATATACAGATAGAGAGAGGTGACAGAGGGAGCCACCCACACATGTCGACTGGCTAACAAAATAAAAGGTAGCGCTGTGGCCCTGCAATTGCTTATTCACGCCACTACTGGTGAAAGGGAAGATGGTATTTGGTCTACTCTTCCACGTAGACCAGACATTTTTGGAAGAGGTGGGACATCACCACGCATTTTCTCGCCGAACGTGAACCGCCCATCGACTAACTGGTTGTTCCCATGAATACTGCCGGGTGGTCAGAAGCGATGGGGCGAAGATTTGAGACTCGTGCATTGTTTCACAACTTGCTAGCCGGTAGATCGAATCGAACCGGCGACTCCTGGATTGCAAGTCGAAGCGTGCCGACCCATGGACACACACCGCTAAATCCACCGCTTCTACGAGGCGAGCGGCAGCGTCTAATTAAACAAGAATTTGCAAGCGACGCCAGAATAAACACCGCCGCAGTTTTGCAGTGCGTCAACACCCGCGGTCAGAAGTTAACATTCTTACGGCTTCAGCTTGGGACGCAATGAATGCTTCGCGCTCACAGTGCCGGATTATCCTCGGAGCAAAAGTAGCTACATTTGTAGGAGTTACGGGCCCAGCACTTTCAAGGGCCCCGCGCTAAATGCTTTCAAGCTATCAATTCCGGTTCAGTGATTCTGCACTTGCTCTATTACTATAGTACTATACCGCCTTCAGCTTTTATGAACGACTGGGTGTTTAAGGTTAGCTATTTGTCGTATTATCTGTCTGTATAGCAAATGAAAAAATACAATTACAGTACTTTATTATGCAGATAAAAATAATAGATGTCAAAGGCCCCCGGCACTCGCTTCATCCGGTACTGGTTGGGTGTCCGTGGCGGGCAGGCGGGCGAGCAAGCGGCGTGGGTTTACACAACTCGCAGGATAAACGGGAACACAGGCGTAGGTAAACACAATGAAAGGGGACTCTTAGAGAGAGAGAGTCGAGCACAAATATTTAGCTTGACGCTTCGCCAGGGATTGTGGGGGGGGGGGCACAAAGGCTGCTCTGTTGTGCCTCTTGAAAAAAAAAACCCACCACAACCATCACCAACATCACAAATGATGCTTGAACAAGTCAAGGACAGACACATAAGTCACACACGCACACACACACAAGAAGAAACAACATAATGGCTCTCTGTTTGAGCGAAATGAACGGGCAATTTAAGCAGCGGCACTCAAGAACGGATCGCGGAGTCGCGGATTGCGACGTTGGCGTGCGGATTGTGCCAGGATCTTCGGGGCGAGCCAGGGCACGCGGGGGGAGTCTTCCATTCCGTCCCATCCATTCCACGTTGTTACAGGTGTGCTTCAAAAACAATGTGAACACTTCTGAGAATTTGCAACAACGCCACAAGAAATGTGCCTCCGAGCTCTGGAGACCACCTGGAGAAGATTCCAGGCACGCGTTGACAACGATGGCGAACACGTGGGAGACTTCTTCTTGGTTCTTTCGGTAAAGTCACGTAGAAGGGAAGTAATAAAATAATAAAATAAAACATTATAAAATAATTCTCACGACGTTTCGGCCACAACGCAAGCAGCCGTCCTCAGATGAAGACGGCCAGTGTAATTATTGAATGGCGGTGGGACACACAGACGGGTGGCATGCTGTTGGCCGCTGTGTTTGAGGTTTAACCGTGCGCATGGACCCGCTGCCAAAAGCAGCGGCGTACTTCAGAATAATTAGTTCCATTTAACAAAACACACGACGATCGCTGCAAATTTACAACCCCGTTGGCAATCGGGCACCGCTGTATGACATCGCTCGCCACTTAATTATATCTGTGGTGGGGAATTGCACTCGAGTTTCTGGGCTTAGAGCAGTGAACTAACCACTGCGTCACCGCACCACCCACACGTGTGTATGTGTGTGTGCACGCCTACGTAGCTCCACTGCGGATATATAATCCAATAAAAGCCCATTGAGATCTCAAGTTTAGTTTCAAAGGGGGGGGGGGGGGTGGTTGGGGTTGATTCATCCTGTATGCATGCAGGCAGATTGTGTGGGTACGTGTACATGTGTGTGTGTGATAAATGTGTGTATGCCTGGGTATGTGTGCATGTATTTGTGTGTAGGTGTGCGTGCCCCTGTTCTGTAAACGCGAGTACCGATTGCGATGTACAAACGTTGCCACTGGGGAGACAAAGGCGGCCGGGCGTGGTGCTGGCCACCCACCCCCTCGAGTGCCATAGCGGTCTTCTTAGGCGCTACTCGCAAACAGCACTTGCTCCAAATGTCTGTTGAGATTACACCGTATGCTAACGTGGACAGATGTGCTCTTGACCACTTTGTTTTTTATATCGGCCTCAAAGTGTTACACCCCATGGGAGGCCAACTTACGTGGTTAGGAGTGTCGCTTTAGCACGGAGAATTAAATAAAAGTGGAGCATTGGGCTGTCTCTGTCCTCTGACCACGACTCCCCTGTCCTCTGTGCATGTCCAGGCTCAATACCCTCGGCTCTCTCTCTCTCTCTCTAAACAGAAATCAATAAACACGCTCCTTTCCCAAGGCTGCCCACGTCCCGCTATTCGGTGCGGCATCTTTTGCTGGTCTTGCCCCAAGCTTGCATTCAGTGTTGGAAAAATGGGCCAGGATTTTATGGGCTTATGCAATTTGCACTCATGTATTTTTATTATTATTATTTATGAAGTGACCTGCTTAACTGTTCTCTGTTTTGTACGTCTATCGTTATTTATTGTTGTTGTTGAGGTGTTGTTGGTTGTGGTAACTCGCTGACCCCGTGCCCTTACTGGATGTCTGTGAAAAAGAGCTTTATAGCTAATCGGATTCCTCCTGCAGTCCGAATTCAGATTCTGATCGTCAGATGCGGTGGCATTTGGACGCTCTATAAATCCAATTTGTATTATGTCGAATAAATATAATGTACATCTGCCCATATTATTTATTGAGGGCCCATATATATATAAACACTATCTAGATTGTTTCAGTTGTAAGTGTAATGTTCGACTAAATTTCGTGCCAAATTTCAGCTCTTTTAAGCCCTTCATTCGAATCGACACTCACCCGCTCACTATCGTATTTGTGTACAGTGCATGTATCCCTCGCTGTATGTTGGACTTCTTTCGCGCCGTACTTAGCCAACGGCGCTGATCGGAGGTGCGATTTTGCGTATATGCGGATAACCTATTTCTACCAAAAAAATCGCTGTACGATGCGTTTTGAGTGCACTCATGATGTTTTGCTATGCGGCAGGACGTGGAGCGACATTGTGTGTGTGTGTACTGTGTGCGCTACTCAGTAGGCAGACGTCTCATACAGATGCACACACAGAGATACATAAATTCAACAGTGTGTGTGTGTGTTGTGTGCGTTATTCAGTAGGCATCTGTCTCAGATATACAGAAATACATACATTCGGTGTGTGTTTATTGTGTGCGCTACTAAGTAGGCATCTGTCTCAGATACACAGAGATACATAAATTCAACTGTGTGTGCGTGTACTCTGTGCCCTACTCGATAAGCAGCTGTCTCACACGGACACACAGATGCACACACCGAGATATAGAAATGCAAATGTGTGTGTGTGTCCTGTGCGCGCTACTCGGAAGGCAGCCGTCTCGTGCGGTGTCCGCTGTGTGCGCCCTTTTCTCGAAACGCGTCGACCGCATCGAGCGAAGGAGACCTTCTGATTACCCAATACACGTGGAGCCGTTGGGCCAACTTGCGGCCAATTTCTGTCCACCCACACGCCACCGCTGGGCCAACATTGCACGTTGAGAGGGTGGTATACCGTACGCGCGTGTGCGCGTGTGCGCAACAAGGCCGTAGCCATGGAGTCAACATTGGGGGGGGGGACCACATTTTTCAGGGGGTCTGGGGGTCCCCCCCCCCAAAAAAAATCTAAATTTGAAAACGAATTTCCTGCCTAAAATATAAAAAAATTCACTAACACATGGGATGGACTTTTTATTTCTTTTTTACAATCATGTCTAATAGTGGATTGTATTACATTGCTCTGTTTGTAACCTTTTCTTGTTTCATTGTATGAAATGGCAGAGATTAGCGATTAATCAAGTACAACCATAACCACAATCATATTAACATATTTTATCGCAATATATTGGGGGGGACGTTTTGAGCATATTTGAATATTGGGAGAGATGTGTCCCCCCCTATATTATAATTACGGCCTTGGTGCGCACACATCCCCCCCCCCCAACACATTGCACGTAAGCGCACACGTGCGCTCCCCAACGCTCGTACGCGATCGCGCGTGGCCTCGTGGTGCGCGCACCGCAAATTCAAGCCGCCTCCGAAAAGACACACGAGGCGCGAGACGAACAACCCACCAATCAACACTCTGCCGCCCTTTAATTGCAATCGACATCGGTCCTCCAACGACGCGTCGTTTGGCAAAAAAAGCAAAAAGTAAACGGCCACTCTGGTATCGTAGCGACCTCGTCACGGTGGTTCGATAAGACGTTATAAAAGCTGCCCCGGCTAATGGCTTTGTTGTGGGCGAGAGCAGAAGCAAAGCCCTGGCGTGGAAAGCCTTGGCCGATGGGACGACGGGACACTTTGTACAGAGTGCAAGTGCGCGCCAGAGAACCAGCAAAGCAAGAGCGTTTCGAGTCTTGAATAAAGAAGACACGCACACACACAAAAACAAATCTAAAGTCGGCAGCCCTGCACATTTATTGCCCGCACCATTTCCAGAGAGAGAGGGTTTCCACGAGACGGAGCTCCACTGAAAGAGGTCCCTCTCGAGTCTAGAGGAGCGGGTTCGTAACCTGGGGTGCACGCACCCCCTGGAGATGCCCTTTCTGAGAACCCAAGGGGTGTGCAGGCTGCAGCAAAAATGTTAAGAACCACTGCTCTAGAGGGTATTTGGGCCTACCCTTCCACCCCTTTAGCCACCACGTGCGGCCTTGCCGATCGACTTTGGTGTCGCCATTTATACTGAAGGGGTGGACAGAGGCGGACATGATTTTTGGAACGTGCCAATTGCTTCAACTCCTGCGCCGGAAGATCGAGTCATACCGGTGACCTCTGCATTAGAGGTCAAACTGTGCTCACCGTCACACACCAGGGCAAGCAAGTCTTCTTGAATACGGGCGACACTGACGCCTGAAGGTGGCAACGAGCCATCTTGCTCTGACTGCCACCAATCTTGTAAAGGATAAGTTTAGCACCGGTCACCACTTCGCCGTGCGACTCACCGCACCCCCGTCGTCTTGCACACCTTTTAAATCATCACATCACATCACACCTGCCTGGCTCTGTTAACACGAAGCCAAGGGTTGTGTGTGTGGGATGTGTGCAAGGGAATTCTTTAACTGGCTGTGTTGGATTTCGATTTAAAGCTTTTGTGACTGCAGGTATTCATCTTCTTGGTTCTTTCGGTAAAGTCACGTGACTTTACCGAAACAACCAAGAAGATGGCTGTGTGGACTTTAAGACTATATAGGGGGAGGGTGAACCTTCACAGCTCGGCACACTTATACATTAGATCCTGTAGAAAAAACCAAAATATCTACACCATTTGTGGGCACGTCTATTACACATTTGCATTTACTGCAAGGGTCCGTTCGACTTTAAACGAACCCACCACGGGATTTGCAGGCGCCACTTTGAGCCGGATTAAATGGCCGAAATCTCTCGCATCGGCCCAGGGCAAGGTGGCATTTGGAAAAGCCGCAATGGATCCGCCACAGACGCGTGGAAACTAGATTCGGATTTGTGTCAGCAGATGGCAGTTCAGCAAGTGGGCCGCTTAGCTTTGCATGTGAAATTCCGAACAATTTAACCCCACCGCCCCCCCCTGCCCCACCCCCCCCCATTAGCATAGTTTTTTTCTCAGAGATATCCACTTATTAACTCATAAGCAGACATGGCAGCGCTAAAAAAAGAATAGTACTGCCAAAGCATTCAAGAGCAGCATCCTCCTGAAAATAAGTCGCGAGACTCAGCCGAGGCTTTCGGTGGCGAGACAAGGAAAAACTAGGATTAATTTATTAGTAGTTAAAATACATTTTTATTTCCACCCCGATCCCCCCCCCCCCCACCTCCCAGCAAATCTTTATTTTCCAGTGTTTTCAAGTAAACGCTTTGTATTTACTCGACATTTCCCCGCAACAAACCAACAAACATCCTCTGCGAACAATGTTTTCCCAAAGGTTCACGTGGAACGGCATACAACTCTCCGTATACACTTGCGTTTATTATTATAACATAAGGAAGGATGCGAGTGCGATGTCAAATCTCAATATTATATGGGTGTACTTAAAAAAAAAAAACGAAACTCGAATAAAGCTTTTGGAAAAAAAAAAGTGTGTGCCGGTTGTAATACTTGAACGTTTTAATATAAAACGGTCCTTTCTCCGCACGTGTAATTATGTAAGTGTTGTCCCAGGCCTCATTTTGACATTCAAATAACAGCTCACCACCGTGATTATCATCATCATTTGCACCATCACCACTGGAGTGTTCCTCGCGGTCCGCCCCTTTTCCCTCCGCCGTTTGTTGATTTTTTTCGCAACAATCAAAATACCGCGTCGATAGACCCCGCCGTCGCCAAGTACCTGCACCGCCGCCCTCGTCATCACCATCATCATACTTCGAGAAGCAGCAGCAGCAGCGAACAACAGTCAAGCGCACCAACATTTAATACAGAGCCAGACAAAATAAAATACTAAATTAGGAGTAGAAAATTCCCCAAAACCGTGAGCATGGTTAGTTTCAAGGTAACGCACTGCACGAGCGGTACACACGCACACACAAAGATCCCCCCCACGTAGCCCACACAGGCAGTTGGGGACAAGTGCTGTTAGCGAGCACCTATTAAGGCCGACACACGGCGTGCACGAGGTGGGTGCGGCGAGCCCCACGCTCCGACTGCCGTGTCTTCCACCACCCCCCCCCCCCCCCCCAGTGCCTAACGTTTGCGCCGAGGCACCAGGTGCTCATTTTTTTGTAAGGCCGAGTCAACCTTGGGGGGGGGGGGGGGGCGAGACGCGCAGGGCCGGTTCGGGTAAAATCGTCACCACCTGTCAACCCGCGGCCGAAAATTGTATGCGAGTCGCGGGGTTCGTAGCGCGGCGTGCTCACCGCTGCGCCGCCGCTCCTGCGGCGCGCGTACAAGCACACACTCGACTATAATCTGCCTTCAAGAAACATGAGCACTTGCATCGGGCAGCGACAACCATTCCGCATTCGAAACGTCCTTCCGCGCGACAGACGCGAGCGTACTGGCCGCTTGGCGCTTGTCGGATCCAACGCGACGCAGCAACGGTCACGCGTAGCCGGCGAGCGTAAGGCCACTTTGGTCCGTGGCTTTTTGTGGCAGCAGAAAAGCGCCGGCGACGCTTCCCCCGGGGGTGACGGCCACTCCCCTCGGCACGTCGAGCGTGACCCACGCGACCTCTCCCCGTCCTCCTGCTCCACACCTCGTCCTCCGGCTGGTGGCTCCGCTCGCTCGCTCATCTTTCAACGTGGCATCAGTGCGGCAGCGGCGGCGTTGTAGTTGTCCACCTCCCTCTACCCCCCCCCCCCCCAGGTCGTCGATTCAGATTTTTCAAAAGTTTCGATTGGTCGGCTTTTGTGTAGCCTAGCGTTTAACAGCCAGCGTTAGGAACAGGAGGTCACAGGGTGTAAGGGTTTTGGTTGAGGAATATCTGTCAACCCCTTATAAGTGTTTACTTTATTACAGACCAATTAAAACCTTAAATCTCAACGTTCATCCTACAAAGTCTCATTACAAGGGAGAAACACACAAACAAGACAAAACTAAATTTTCCCGCATTGAAACGGCCGTACGCTGTATTGACCTGAAAACTCAATTTCCCTGTACAAGAATATGGGTTAAACCGTATGGGTTGACACGGTATGTTGAGAGCGTGGATACCGTTGGGCAGAGGTGCATTGTGACAAGTCACCACGGACTGAATACCCGCCGCGATTCGATGACCTGGTCGCAATCAGGCGTTGCGATCCTATTCACAAATAAATTCCTCGGTTTTTTTTCCACCACCTCTTTCGTATCGTTTCTCGATTGTTCCGTCTCTCGTTTGCACCAATCCTGTCCGCTCCACTTGCCTCAGTTTCTCCCCGGCGTTTTTCCATCGCGCACATCGCAAAAAAATGCGAGCGGGATCGTTCCTCTCCCACGCGGTCCCGCTGCATGTGTCGCGAGGAAGAGAATCCACATCACTGCACACATGCCCCACGTGTCGAGCTTGTGACCAGGCTTCCGCTATTGCTTGGATTCGCCCAGGAGTTCGGCCCAGGACTTAAGTTACGACTAGAATTAGGCTGATTAGTAGGAGTGAGGGCTATTGTTATGGTTAGGGCCAGAGGGCCAGAGTTCTGGTTTAGGGTTGGGTCATCGGGACTATATTAGTCAGGCTAAGAACAGTACAGTTATGGTCATGGTTCGGTTAAGGATTAGGATCACAAGATGTGAAAGAGACTAAGAGGCTACCGGTTATTGTTAAGGTTAGGGCCAGGGTTCAGGGTAAGGGTTCAGAATTAGGGCCATAGGACTAGAATTATGCTTAAGATTGTCATTATAAGTAGGAGGCTTAAGACTTGTATTACGTTAGTGTTTCCGCTTTATAGTCTATTAGTCCGTGTCCATCAGCCTGTCACCCACTCGCGCTGTTCCGCAAGTGGAGTGCTGCATTCCATCGCCACGCTTCGCCTGTGCCGACCTCACGACGTCTCACCACGGCCCCGGCGGAGGCGCCGGCTATGCGGCGACACCGCGGGATAATTGTTGTCACTGGACGCGGGGCCCAGGCGGATCTCCCCAAGTGCTGCTGTTAGTTTCGTGCTTGCACCATTTATAGGGCAATTTTTAAACCTTCTCCCCCTGCCAGCCGCCATGTAAAGAGGCAGTTGTTCTTTGGACACCGATGCAGCACAGAGTTCCCACACTCGTCGGCACAATACGCACCGCAGAATCAACGCAGCATCACACCACCGTGGAAGGTCACCGTGTGGGTTTTCCCGCTTGTGCCGTAACGGCTCTCCCCCCAATGTCTTTTCGGGTCGTTTCCGCGTGTCGCTCGGCTGCCCACGTCCAGACGTTTCGCTCCACACACTGCAGGAGTTTCCTCGGTGACTCGGGAGAGAGAGTCCCCCTGAAGCGACCGCCGAGCTCGAAATGCGGCTCCGGTAACGCGCAGGCGGGCGAAACGTCGGGGCATCGTGCACCGAGCAGCGCGATCCGGCGACGTTCTGGAGGGCTAAGCCACCGTGAACCACGACACGGCGGCAACACGACAACTTTAAGGCCGTCCACCTGACCCTATACTCCCCTTTTTTCTTTCGCGTGGCTGATGTAGATGCAGAGCACAACACATTCTCCCTTTAAAAGCCTGCGGGTGGCCCCGGAGGGTCTCGGGAGTTTTCGAGTGGATGCAGATTGCAAAATCCAGTCCTTGAGTAACATCTCAGGGTCCAACCTTGTCGACTTTCGCCAATCTTTTCCATCGAAGTATGGAAATCAAAGCCGCTGCTCGTGACGCGCACACCCGGTTGAACCTGGCAAAAGCGATATGGCTGGAATTTGAGAAACGTTCCCGACTTTGAAATGCAACGTCGGCTCAACGCTGTGCTCAGCAGACGCGGGGTTTTTTTCTGGAGGTCGACAGCCTTTGGGCCCCGTCAACGAAGGCCCCCAAAATCCCCCGATGACAGAATCCAAAGAAAAGTACGAGAAGTTGTCACCATAACGATGAAGCCGAGGAAATGACTCTTAAAACACTATATACACGTACGGGTGCCAAAGACAAGTGGCACGCAGTCCTCGGGGGGGGGGGGGGGGGGGGGGGGGCTTGTGCGTACGCAGGTTGAACTTCTTTGCGCACCGTGGCGTAGCCAACCGTGCTCATCGGGGGTGCGGGGGAAGGACACCAAACTAAAACACGAAAAGCCGTGCCGAAAGAAATGAGTTTCCAATGTCGATTTATAATGCGGTTAGGAGTGGCTGTAAGTGGACGTTGAATCCACAGGGTGACCGCCGTGGACTTTCCACAAAGTGGAAGGGCCCTCCTTGTGTTGCCTCCTCCACCACCACCGAAGAATAATGGGCCAAGTTACTCCCTCCCCTCCCAACCTGGGAATTTAATTTGCCAACAGTTACCCAGAAACAAATGTACGTATATGTATGCTGAACTTCTTTCGCACCGTACGTAGCCGACCGTTCTAATCTGAGGTGTCGGAGGTATGGGGCTGACTATGTAACAATGGGAGTGAAGTACGGTGCAGCGGTTAGCACATTGCGCAGAGTTCAATTCCCGGCCACGGCTAACATCAGTGGCAAGCAGTTCGTGTTTAGTTTGGCACCACATGGGTGCAACGGGGAAGGGGGGAAGAAGGCAATCAATCACAACGGCAATGGCGCCGTCCGGATCCGACGGCACCCGGTAACAACCTCCGGGAGGGCAAGTTCTTGCGAGTCCCATGGCTCTATGAGCGCGGAGAGTTCTGCCCCGTGGCGGGAGGGCCCCGGCCATGCAGGCCGAAGTCTCCTCCCCGGCACAGTGGTTCATTTAGTCCGCATTTTAGTCTCTTCCATATTCGTATGTCGATGACAATCTTGTGGAACGTTAGTCGAGTCGATGGCCCGTGGATTTAGCTCAGGCGTTAAGCGCCGACTAAAATCGACGGCAAACACCGTGTCTGAATTATGTCAGCGTTAAAAAAATACAAATTTTCGTGACTATATTAAATCCACAAATTCAAACGTGCCTACAATTCCGCAGCTTGTCGTCGACGAGACCCCGACTCAAAACACGAAGGTGCTGACGAAATGAACCCCGCTACATGGAGGCGTTGAGGAGGGCACCGTGCGCCGCAAACTCTGCACTCACTCGCCTCCAAGCCCTCCCCCCCACCCCCCTCCCCTCACCTCACCCAGGAGGAATTATTTTCCCTTTTACCCGAGCCCCGCTTGTCTGTCCGGCACCGATCATTGGGCCACCGAGTTGCATCACTTATTAGGGGCCGCTGCAGAATGGAGCGGCGGAATCCGTCGCAAAGAGCTCCAAACCTGAGCCTCCTCCACCCCCCCGCCCCCCGCCGTTTTTTAGCCTTTGACGAGGGCGGACGCTCGAGGGGGACTGGTGCCGTCTGCTGCTCCAGGATCGACCGTGAGCTACGACCCCGTACCAAGCGTGGTGGACAGGCCAGGCGTGGGTTAAAGAAGAAACCGGCACCGGTCAAAGTCAGCTGCCAGGTGCGAGAGTCTTGTCACGTGGGCTGCCCCCGGGGCGGCACTGCGGGCGACGTCACGCCTCCTGTAGGCCCATGCGGGCCACCTTGGCCGAGAGGAATGAGTAGAGGATGAACACCAGGGGCTTGGGGCAGGCCTTGAGGTCTATGCGCTGCGCGGTGTTGCACGCACGGGGAGAGACAGAAGACAGACGAGCGGAGAGAGAGAGAGAGAGAATCGGAGAGTTGGCACGCCATGAATGAGCGGTGGGTGAGGTAAGTTCACTCAACCGCATCTGATGTCAAATCCCTCGGGTTCTTTCACCCCAACACGAGATTATTATTTTGTTGCACCCTTAATTGGCGTCCGGTTTCACGGCGTGTAAATTATAAGCTCTGTCTGACTGTATACAAGTGCCGATACTGTACATGGCACGGCATTGCCGTTATTTTTCAGATTTACGCGAGCCCGTCGCCAACGGTCGGCAACGATAACACCTTAGGTCTGGTGATCTCATCGTTGTTGTTGTTGTTATACGAGAAGCCGTATAAAATGTATGTCATGAACACAGCGTGACCAGACAGCAGTGCTCGTTGGAGATGCACATTGGGATGACGGATGCGTTTCTCAAACGACTCTTTACATTACCACGTCCAGTGGCATGGCTGTCGCGTGCGCTGGAGGCTCCAACTGCACCAGCACCATCAAGAGGGGCTTTCTCAGAGCTTGCTGTGGTCGGAGGCCTATTCCGCCAGCAGGGCCGTGAGCAAGGCATTGCAGGGCTGCACCTTTACCTTTGATTACACATTCAACAGTGCTGTTTGTCGCTTCACGTGTGGCCTTTTGGTCCTCAAGGGCCAGTACTCGAAGAACGTTTTACATATATCTATTGTTTTTTACAAAAACATTTTTAAAAAAGGACATCTAACGCCTCCGCCTCCCCTGGTTGAGACCACCGAAGTCAAGGCACAGCGTGGAAGAGTAGGCCAAGTACCCTCCGCAGAGGGGGCTCTTGAGAACGCCCGCCGGTGGAGACCCATCGGCCAGCAGAGGCATGAGCAAGGCAATTGCAGGGGCTGCACCTTGACCTGAACGTTTCATTACAGCTTTTGACAGTGCCGTTTGTTGCTGACCGCTTGGCATTTTGGGGGGGGGCTCTCGGGCCTGCGCTTAGCAACAGCGAAATAAAAAAAAATCGAACGATAAACTAAATCGAAGCTATGTTTATTTTACCAGGTAAGGCCCACTGAGCTATGGCAGCTCTTTTTCCGAAGCGACCTGGCCACAAATGATAGCCCATCGAAGTGGCTTATCGCGTGAAAATGTATAGCAGCCGAAATACTCTAAACGCGTGACGTTGATGCTAAATGTGGAGGGGAACAACCGGAGGTCCCGGACAAAAATCCACGTGACCACAGGTGAAGAGAGAGAGACACGCAATCTCCAAATATACAGCAGCAGGCGTCAAGGGTCAGGGATCGAACCCACGACCTCCTGTGTACTGGGCGAGCTAGTTAACATCTCCGAGCCGCCGCGGCGCCCAAAGTACGTACCACCTCCCCCTCGTGGCCGCCGAAGTCGAGGCACAGCGTGGAGACGCCGTCGTCCGTGGAGCGGCGCAGGCGGTCAAATGGGTAGCTGAGCAGCACGGCCGGCGCGGCGCCCGGAGCCGCCCCGGGGCCCGGGTCCATAGCCAGGGTGAAGCCGCTCTCGTAGTGCACCGTCAGTCGGCAGTCGGTACCCTTCCACACGCACGCTGCGCCGGGACGCGATGCAAGGACGGCGACAGTGACGCCGACGGCGAACGACAACGACGACAATGAAGACGACGACGATGACAACGGCGATGGCGATGGACAATAACGACGATGACGACGACAACGATGACAATGATGACAATGACGACGACAATGATGACGACGATTATGACGAAGACGATGATAACAATTACAATGACGACGACGAAAATGGGGACGCACGAGGTGTTGATCGCGTTAATTTTTTAAACACAATGTGACGGGGCCGATCATAGCAACTCTCGATTATTATTATATCATGGTTTTGAGCCATGGTTATTGAGCAAAAGGTGATCACAAATTCACTCCTGCTACTCACTCACTGGCGGTCAGTCACCTTCAGCAGCATGTTTTACCTGCAACACGAATAATCCGCCCACGGATAACAGAGAGTTGACCACCGTGTTTTCTTACGAGGGCCCTTGGGCAGCGCACGTCTCTAGAGAACGATGACCAGTGGCCGAGACTAGCAACGGAAGAGCAGCCCAAGGAGTGGAACGCACCGTGGAGTTACATCAAGTGTTGCGTCTTGGGGAGACCTTCATCCAGCAGTGGACTGAGCTTAGCTGCTGCTAATGATGATGATATATGACCATTGTACAAGTCAGGGTTTCCCAAACTCTTACTTGTTCACCTGTCCAGGTATACCACCCAAACTTTCCCATTCAAAGGCAACATTCGTTGTCACAAGCCGCGCGAGCCCGACGATTGCTAAACGACAGCTCCGACATGATGTGGAGAGCACCGATTACAGTTCACAGCGCTCTCTGCATCACATGGGACGGACACGCAAGCGCACACGAACACACACACACACTCAAGATCGCTATCTTAATTTGAGTCATCGTTCTCTACATCATAGGAGGCATACGTTTATACAAACGCACACGCGCGTGCGAGAGATCTCCATCTTAATTTGAGTAATCTCCCCCCCTCTACATTGTGCGGAACACGCACGCACACCCAAGGTCTTTAAAGCCGACTTTTAATCCATCCTTCTCTACTTCATGTGGCGGACACACGTACAACGTCGATCTCAGATTGTAAATGCTGTGGCTTGGCTCTCCAACACGCCGGTGTGCTGTACTAGTAACGAATTGCCATGCTCCGTTTACGTGACAACCCTTACTAGTTGGCTGTGCCGGTCGGGTGGTGGCGGGTTTAGCGACACATTGATATATTTACAACAACAAAAAAAACCCCTCTATTATCAAAGACAAAGGTCCTCCGCATAGCCTTAAAATAAGACCGTTGAGGACCAGTGTCGTTTGGCAGCTCCGGTGACAGCCGGCACGGCACGCGAACTGGGTGGCGTGGCGAGCGACCGCGCGGGGCCCCCTTTGCCTCCCTCAGTGCTGATGTTTTGCACACACCACACCGAGTACTCGTTTTAGGCTGAGGCGACCTAGGGGAGAGACCCAGCACCGGTTCGGATAATTGTCACACGTATTGACCGCGAGCGGGAATTGAACTCGGGTCGCTGGGTTTCCAGCACTTCGGGACTAACCACTGCACCACCCCCGCTACCCCACACACGCGCACGTACGTACACACACAATCTCAAAATTGAATCGGCATTCTCGACTTTACATGGGGCACACACGCACACACACACACACGCGAGATCTCTATCAATTTTTGTTGTAGATGTTCTCCGTCGCATGGGGCCACCGTTTAACAAATGTGTGCAGGGCAACGACTCAATTGCTACTTGAACGTAAACGACTGGTGATCGCGAAGGGGTGGGTCTGTGGTGAGCCACGAGGAATGGCGTTTCGGCGAAACGCGCTGGGATTGACGTAGCGCAACCGAGGTGGCGTGCGACGACACACCTTGCTCGTCACGAGAACGGAAAACTAACTAATTTTTAAAAAATATCGTCGACTTATTCTGCGCGGCGTGGGCAGCGGTGGCAGCGGCGCGTCACTCGCTCGCTCCGTTCGTCCTCGCAGCAGTAGCGACGGTTTTTTGGCCGGCGTCCGAACAAAGATGGTCGCCGCTTCGTGCGCTTTCAGATGCGCTTCTGCGGATGTCTGCGAGAGATGAGGATGACTTTTACATAGAAAAAGAAATTACCAGGTAAGGGTCCACTGAGCTATACAGCTCTTTTTCATAAGCGACCTGGAAAAGAAAATGACAGCTCAACGAAGTGGCTCATCATTGCGTGGAAATTTAGAGCAGCCAAATACTCTAAACGCGTGATGTTCATTCTCAATGCGAAGGGAAAAACCGGAGGACCAGGAAAAAAACTCACACGACCACGGGAAGAACACGCAAACTAAAAAAGTTGCATGTGCGGAGAGTCAGAAATTGAATCCACGACTCCCTGCACACCGGGTGAGGTAGTTAACATCTCACCGCCGGGGCGCGCCCCCCGTGAACTGGTAAAAAGAAAAAGATCGCGACGAACGCGGCCGCCGCTCACCGACGGTGGCCTCGCGCATGAGCGCGGCGGCGCCGTGGCAGCCGTCGACGAGGAGGCGGCCCCAGTGCGCGAGGTCGCGCTGCGTCTCGACGCGCAGGACGTGCGTCACCACGCCGTGCGGGGTCCCCGAGCGCAGCACCAGGCACAGCTCGGCGCCGGGCTGCGTCGGAGCATCGCGGGGAATGCCGCCCTGCACCAGCCTGGGAGCGCACGTACGGATGTATGTCGAAAAGAGTGGCGAGCCGTGTGACGCGTCACCGCGGGCAGCGCAGCACGCACCACCGTGGCATGGGCGCACAGGCAACGCAACGGACATCCTCGCGGCGGCAGTGGCCTTTTGTCGAGCTATCGAACGAAAGGCGGTCACCGCATGGCGCGCTTTCAGGTGCGCTTCTGCGGGCGTCTGGAAAGCTCCACCGCTCCGATATTAGGAAGCCACTGCACACACAATTAAATTGTAGCAAAATTTGGCTTAGCCCTGCTTTTTACTGACACTGCTTTAAAGTATAAACATGTATATATATATTCTTTGGGTCTTTCAGTAAAGCCACGTAGATATAACAAATAATAAAAATAATAACAATATGATATTGTTATTTATTTATTTTTAATATCTTTTATTTGTTCTATCTACGTGGTTTTACCGAAAGACCCAAAGAATATGAATTCCTGCAGTCACGAATGCTTTAAGTCAAGATGTTTATATATAAAAGACATTATTCGGGCAATGGCAGGAGTAATGATACTTGTCGTGGTAGTCATTGGGGTGGTTGTTGCGATAGTAGTACGAGTAGCGATCGTCCTGCTTATGACGTTTGTAAAAAATGATAGACGTGGTGGTAATGATCGTCTTGGTCGTGGCGGTAGTAATGACAGCGGTGGTCACGGTGGAGTTGGTCGTTGGTGGCGGTGGCAATGAGAGTCGTTGCCGGTGCTCACCGCGTGGCGAGCAGCGGGTAGGTGCGGTAGGGCGCCTGCCAGCCCTCGCGCGTCGTGGGCAGCGCGTGGTACAGGAGCATGTCCGTGTCCGTCAGCGCCACCAGCGTCGGACGCCACGTCTGCCGCCCCGTCTCCCCCGTGATCTTGCGTGGGGAGTTTGGGGTCAGGGGTCGGGGGTCATGGGGTCAGGACAGGGCTCAGAGCACGTGGGGGGGTGTGACGTGTGTACGCTGAACTTCTTTCGCACCGTACGTAGCCGACCGTGCGAATCGGCGGTGCGGGGGAAGGGCAACAAACTAAACACAAAAAGCGGGTTCTAAAGAAATGAGTTTGCGTCCGGTGCGAGGGCCTAGAAGGGTCGTTTGTGAGCAACTTGAGCCGACGCGAGCACGACGATTCCCAGTTCGACCCCGAACAACGAACCAGCAACCCCGAGCTCCTCCTGGGTTCATGTCCTCGAGGGCCTGAGCGTCTATCTCTCCTCGTACACACATGCAGCCGTCTGCGTCAATCTCCGCTGCTAGATGACAGGCCTCCCTACGCCGGCCGCGCGGGTCTTGGGGGATTCGCATAACTTAATTCATACCGGGCACAAGTCTGGGGTGCAGTCTTGCTGAGACTAAACTAAAACAAAACTATTTTATATTTTACCAGGTAAAGCCCACCGAGCTTCATAGTTATTTTTCAGAAGCGACCTGGCTGCCACAAATTATAGCTCAACGAAGTGGCTTATCGCGTGGAAATATATAGCAGCCAAATACTCAAAACGCACGTCGATTCTATGTGGACGGAAAATCTGGAGGAACCGGAGAACAAAAAACATTGCGACTACGGGGAGAGGGAACATGCAAAACCCACCACCTCCTGTATACCAGGCAAGGTAGTTATCATCTTGCCACCGTGGTGCCTTAGAATTCACAGAACATGGTAAACACACATCCACAGGAGAGACTGAACAACTAACAGAGCTGCAGCACAGAGCTCGCTCACTCTGCCACCCCCACCACCCATGTGGTCCGGGCCTCCTGATATAATCTGTGTTTACATTCCCATGCGAGGAGGCTATACGGCTGCGGAGGCGGCGGCAAGCACCGGACATATTTCTGGAAGTGGGGGAACAATAACAAAAAACACGGGGGGAGTAGTGGAGGGAAAGACCCGCATGGCAGGAATAAAAAACCGCTAGCACAATGAGCAACAACGGATAGGAGGAGGAGGAGGAGGCGGCGGCGGTGGTGGTGTGTTATTTGCTTTAGGAAACTTGTAGTTCGTTTAAAAAATAACATTATTTTAGTGGACAACCCCTTTGTAGGCCCACCACTTCGTTTGGAAGGCTGCCCGCCCGCACCCCCCCGCCCCCCCCCATACCGTGACGGTCATGGGGGTTTGTTTGACCGTACTTCACCGCACTGGTGAGTGAGTGCCACGGGTTGTTGAAGAAAAGGTAGGGGATGGGGGGAGGGGGGGAGTTCAGGACCAATTCAGAGCTCACTCGTCAACAAACGTCGGCCGTGGCCTGGGAACCGGGCTTAACTGACCAAAATAAATATTTATATAAAGGGCGGCTCAGATAGCAATCTAGAAACTTCCCATCAAAGCGAGGGCGGTCCTGAAATTGCAACCACCTTAAATAGGGGCCCATACATTAATGATCAAAAACCTTATCTGGAAGATAACCATATAACAAAAATATATACTTTTCACGTGCCAGGTGACCAATGGACTCGGGAGACAGGCCACAATACAATTTCAGCTCGAACAGCGTCTATAGCCGTGTGGTGGTGGCAGCTCCGCTGCACGGGGCTCGCTGTAATCCAGAACTGTGGTGGTAGCAGCGAGAGGTTGGTGAAAAACTCCCCTTTCCCGTGAGCGTCGAGGAGGTGACCGCACCCTGGCTCGCCCGGAGAAGGCGGTACAGCAAAGTGCGTGCTCTCATCTGTCCCGTCTGTACGGGATAGAGCGTTGCCCCCTCGCACTCGTGGGGTTTCTCCGCACGTGGGGGTTCTCTCCGGTTGCTCCGGTGTTTCTCAGAAATGTGGAAATACCACATTTAAAGCTTTCGTGACTGCAGGGATTCATATTCTTGGTTCTTTCGGTGAAGTCACGTAGAAGGGAAATAATAAAATAATACAATAAAGCACTATAAAAAAATTCTTTATTTTATCATTTCCCTTCTACGTGACTTTACCGAAAGAACCAAGAATGTGGAAATACCCGTTAATTGGCCTGAAAACATTGTCATATATAGAGGACTGCAGAGCCTGGGCATTTGTTGGTAGCGGCGGCTCACAGCCCAGCTGCTGCCTTCTAGCTTGCCTTTTGTTCCCCAGCCATTGCGGCATATACAGGGTGCTTCAAAAAAATGTTAACACGAAAACGTTGCCCCAAACAGAAAAAAACGCGTCTCGGGCCACAGCCAACCGCGGCACACCGGAAAATGAAGAAACCATCGCCCTCCTCCCCAATCTCGTCTCGTCGCTCCCCCCTCTGACCTGCTCAGCGAGCCAGCCCAGGTTGGCGAGCGCTCGCGAGTGCAGCAGCCCGCCGTGGTGCAGGGGCCCCTCGTTGGCCTCGGCAACGGCCGCCGGCACCAGCGCCGCCGTGGCGGCCCGCAGCGCCGAGAACCAGGAGCTCGCCGACGCCGCGTCCCTCGCGCGGAGCACCAAGCAGCGCGACACGTCCGGAGAGTGAACCTCAATCAGCCTGCGTACACGGAGGGCGGTGGGGGGGTTTGGAGGGGGAGGGGCAGGAAGGCAGCACAACATCTTCAATCAGCTTGCTGAGGGGGGGGGGGCCAGCACAACACATCCGGCGGCGAATGAACTTCGATCGATGATTATCCACAACGGTTTTTGAAGGCTTCAGAATCAATATGAATCCACGCCAGTGTTGGTGTCGTGGTCAACGCGCGATGCACTGGCCCGGTGTCTATCTCCCGGCGCGGCGGTTGAAAGCAGTGGGGCAAGTTTTCTTAAAATCTCGGGTCGATGGGCAGGTTGGGGGTGTGGTGGGGGATGAAGTCTGTGGGTTCAGGTAACATTTTTATTAGTTTAACCTCGTGGGAATTCACCAGATTTCATTGCCAAAGTGACCCCGGGTCGCCGAAATGACAAAAGCGATGAAATAAAATGAAGGTGTGCAATGAGGCAAATAAGAATTCGGAGCTACAGAAGAAAAAAAACCAACCGAACGCCACCTTACACCCGCCACCACTCCTGGCCATTGCGGCAGAGCAAACCCAAAGATCACTTGGAGAAGGCGCTACTTCGAGCTCCCTCTTGTGCAGGCCTTTCCACCAGCAGTGGAGTGAGGAAGCTGCAAGTTTTGACTCTCTACCCCTATGGCCCCAGGCAGCCTCTTGTCACGTGAATGTGGTAGGTGAGGTTTGGGGGGGTAAGGCAAGGGGGGGGGGGTGCTGAATAATTATCGCGCAGCATTCTAGATAAAGAGGACGGGCACTGGAAGCGGTTGCGGCGAGCGTCCCAGCAGGGTATTCGAGCGTCAGAGAAACGAAGCCCTCACCGGCGTCGGTGCACGACCCCGCGCGCGCGCCGGCACGACAACGCGACAAGTGCAGCTGACAACACAACAATGGCCAACGTCGCCGCCGTCGTCATCGCCGCCGTCAACGGCACACCACCCCCCCCGGCGACGTCGCAACATCGGCGTGTGAATGGCCCGGGTCCCGTCGATGCGTTCGGACGTTGGCACCGTCGCCGTCAAACGCAACCCCCCCCCCCCCCCCCCCCCACAGTGGATATTCGACCGCTGTGGCCAGTGCTGGATTAAGCTAGTGCGGGGCCTGTAGCATATGTTATAAAAAGGCCCTAAATAAAAAAAAAACACCACGTGAATATTCAAACACAATTTTTTAACTTGCGTAGTAAAGTAATTGTATTTTTTCAAATGCTATACAGCCAGATCATACGACAAATCTAGTCGTTCATAAAAGTTGAAGGCAGTATAGTACTATAGTAATAGAGCAAGTGCAGAACCACTGAACCGGAATTGATAGCTTGAAAGCATTTAGCGCGGGGCCTTTGAAAGTGCAGGGCCCGTAGCTACTCCACATGTAGCTACTACACATGTAGCTACTTTTGCTCCTCGGATAATCCGGCACTGGCCATGGCCTCCTTGTAGGTTTTGTGCAGCTGGCAGTCCGGAGTGCTATTCCAGGGGAGGTGTTTCGGCCCCACGCAACGACCTCGTTTTGTGCCCCGTCAAACTGCGTCTATGCACCCGACCTTTATAAACCAATTCTCGGGATTGTGCGAACGCACGGTACAATAAAATAGGATTTCACCTTGTGGACAGGTGTACCTTGTAATCTAGTGGCAGTGCCTTACACTGATAATCCCAACTTCCAAGTCAGCTTAGCAGGGTTCGAATGTGAAGCCCTAGCAATGTCTATCTGTGCGTGTTGAGCCCCTCCTATCAATCCACTGCTGGATGAGGGCCTCCTCGTGCAGGGCACGGGGGCTATTTGGCCGTACTTTTCCACACTGGTCAGTGCGCGTAAGCGAGCATATCCATGGAGAGCACAGAAGCAGTGTCCAACAACGAATGTTGCCGCTCCGCCCTCGACTTCCTCCAACACAACCCGCGTCACGAGGGAAGGTCGCCAGGCCAAGCGCTATCCAGGCTCGAACCTGCTGAGCTTCCGAGATGCGACAATGGTCGGGTGCATGCCGGGCGATTTGGCGGCAAAGGGAACCGGTGATTGTACGCGACGCATATTTCATCTGGGGCTCGCTCAGCTGCCACACATAAACGAGAACTGCTGCTACACCCCCCTTCATTCACACTGTCATCATTTCCTTTTTCTTTCTCCTCCCGGCCGGCATTCTTTTCTTTCCAATCAAAGGGCTTTCATTAGCGGTTGGCTCCGATTCACCGCTGCCTCCCTCTCCCACTTTGCTCTTCAGTATCCGAACGCTAATAATATCCCCCGGGCGAGCGGGCGGGCGAGCGACGCGTCACGCTTTGTAGTGTGCCATCTCAACCGCGTGCGCGCGAGTGCGTGTGTGCACGTGGGTGCTCACGCGTGTGCATGCGTGCACGTGCGCACATGTGGGTATGCACACGTGTGCGTGCGTGCGTGCGCGTGCGTGCGTGCACGTGCGTGGGTACGCACGCGGCGGTGCAGCGGTTGGCGTGCCGCACTACGAACCCAGGCCAGCCAAGTTCAATTCCCGCTCACGACCGATAATGGTGGCAAATACATGAACCGGTCTTGAGACTATCCCCCTAGGTCAACTCGGCCTTAATTGAGCACCCAGTGTGGTGTTTAGACATCAGCAATGGAAAGATAAAGGCGGCTGGGAGTGGTGTTGGCCACCTACCCCTTCGTACGCTGTTCCGACCTCAAAGTACTTGCCCCAACAGTCTGTGTGAGCTACACGGGGGATCTTTGTCTTACGTGTGTATAGGTGCGTGCAGCCTCAAAGGCCATGCCACCCACTTGCGCTGCTGTGCCGCCCTTAAGAGGCGCTTCAAGGAGTGTAAAAGGCCGATTGATGTTATTTATTTACCAAACAATCCATAACATCACCAGGTCAGTGTGTGCCACTGTCGAGAATGGAAATCCGGTACGATTCCAAGCAAGCGCCGACCGAAGAAGCTGACGATGAAGCCTGCGACGCCGGGCTCAAGATGAATGAGCACTACGGTGGCTAAGAGATGTTAACTACCTCGCCTGGTATACAGGAGGTCGTAGATTCGATCCCGACCATGACGCCTGCGAGCTTAAGTGTCTCTCTCCCCGCGGTTGCGTAAATTTTTCTCCGGATCCTTCCGGTTTTTCCCTACACATTTCGAATCAACGTTACGCATTTAGAGTTCTTGGTCGCTGTAAATTTCCACACGATGATAAGCCATCTCGTTGAGCTATCATTTCGCCAGGTCGCGCCTGAAACAAATAATCGTGGCGCAGTGGGGCCTTGCCTGGAATAATACAATTGTTTCGTTTTCAGTTTAGATTAGAACCGAGGTCTGTGGGTTCAGGGGGCAGCGCACGGACCGCTCCACTCTCACGAGGTAGCGTTTATTTTATCGACCCTGGATGGTGAGATTGAGAGACCCCAAAAAATCTGTATTATGGAGTCAGTTGCGCTTCCGAAAAACGTGGACTTTAACTTGCGGCCTTGCCATTACGAGCCGCGAGCTCTCATCCGCTGTAGCAGCGAGCTCGATAAGAGTATCACACAGCCCCACGCAAACAGAGGAAGCAGTGTATATTAAATAAATAAATATCTTGATTCTGACTTGACTTTGCTTTGAAGGGAATGCACTCGGTTGCAAACGACACCGTGAGGCACAAAGACCGATCGCCCCACTGCCCACAATTCAAATAATTGCCGTGACTTGGGAAGTCAAGATTCAATTCACGAATGGATTACTCTTTGACAACATTTGTTCCGTCTCCGCTCGTGTGACCTCTGAACGTTCTCTGAACGAATGTCAGAATTTCTTGATGCAATTATTTGAGGCCCCTCCCCCGCCAAGCATTGTGTACAACCGCGGCCCTCCGACGCTTCGTCAGGTCGTGCCGCGCGTCGCTCGGCGCCAAGTGCGGGCGCGAGACGTTAACCACCTCGCCTGGTATACAGGAGGTAGTGGGTTCGATCGAGACCTTTAACGCCTGCTGCTGTATATTTGGAGGTTTGCGTGTTCTCTCACCCCATGGTCGCGTGGATTTGTCTCCGGGTCTTCTCCGGTTCGAGACTACTTTGAGGCTGCTTTACATTTCCACGTGACAAGCCACTTCTGTGGTAGTCAGGGTCGCTTCTGAAAAAGAGCTACATTGCCCAGTGGAGCCTTACCCGGTAAAATAAAAAATAGTTTAGTTTAGATGTCCGACGTTTCGCTCCGTGTGCCAGGGAAGAAGCCACCCCCCCCACTCCCCCGAAATAAAAATTTCTCCCACCCGCCCCCCCCCCCCCCGCCCGCCCGACCAACGGCGTCTCCGCGAGCGAAACACAACGCCGCGTGCCTCCGACTCACCTGTTCTCCAGGTCGGACATGCTGAGGTTGCGCGCGACGTAGCACATGCGCAGCGCGATGACGCGCCGCTCCCCGCCGTTGTGGCGCTGGCCCCCAAGCGAGCCCGGCGAGCCCGGCGAGCCCGGCGGCGTTCCCGGCGTCGTGCCGTGGCGGAGGTCGACACGCGCTTGCCGGGGCGACGGCACATCGCCGTCGGCCCAGTCCACGTCGGAGAGCGGCGACGCCTTGTGGAAGAAGGCGGAGAACTCGCGCATGTACTGGACTGCAGCCACGTGCAGGGGGGGGGGGGCAGAGAGGTGGAGGGGGGGGGTCAGCAGGGTCAGCATCGGGGGTATAAAGACGGTCACCGCGCATCGCGCGCTGTCAGATGCGCTTCTGCGGCCATCTGACGGACATGGTGGGATCTTGCAGTGCCCGTCACGAGGCGCGCTGCAAGATGCGACCAAGTCCGTTCAGTGCTCGCCGAGCCGCACTGGCTTTCGCTTGCCGAACGGACACATTATCAGGTCGCACTCGTTACACACAAAGTGCTTGCCACAAATGAACCACGACACCTCGCTGATCTCGTCAAGGAGCATAAACCATCACGCAAACTTCTCATCATCATCGCAGCGGCTATCTAGCTAACCATCGAACAAAGACGGTCATCGCATCGCGCGCTTTCAGATGCGCTTCTGCGGCCGTCTGGAACGCTCTTCCTTCCGATATCATGAAGCCGCTGGAGCTGTGCATTTTTAAATCATCTCGATTGAAAACTCATTTCTTTAGAGCTGCTTTTTGTGTTCAGCTTGCTTTCCTCCCGCCGCACCCACGATTAGCACGGTTGGCTACATGCATACGTAAAGATAGTGTCGATGACGATGATGGCTTGGGTAAGTTATCGCGTGGGATGGACATCGTCCTGTCACAAGTGCACAGCAGGCCCGTGTCTTCTGTGCCAATGACACGCGTTCACTCGATGGGCTCTCACCTGGCTCAAACGTACCATACCTACCAACTTACACTGCTCGCCTGTCTACATACACAGGTGCTTGCTTGCCTGCCTCCCCACAACATGGATGCATCATTATCAAGATCATTAAACGATGAGCATTTTAAAATCACGACTCTTGAGGTCGCCTAATTTGTGGCACTGCAGGATCACTCGCGCTGTTATCATCCCAGCAGCAGATCCTTCCCGCTCATCCAAGACCCTTGCCCCATGTTTTTTCGCGGGGACACGGTCCCTGTGAAATGCTGCCAAGCTCCCTGCAGAGCCAACGTTTCCCAGCGTCACGTTATTCCTTTGAAGAGACGCGGTTTCCTCTAAGCCCGTTTAATCAACCACAAATAATATCCGTCCATTGAAATCACGGCGTTCCATTGTATGTTCTGCCTCCGCTATCAACGAGGTCCCTCCCGTCCCCGGTTTTCCACTCGGCCCTAACTGCACAAACCGCAACGGGCTTTTTTCCCTTCTGTATCCCAGCACTGTAATCGATCGTGGGGCCTTGCCCACATTCTGTCAATGTGCCAGCATTGTAGTCTTTTAAAAAGGATTTTTTTAAAGTGAGTTACGGTATATTGTATTATTATTATCTGCCTTTAGTGGCCAGCGTAGAGGAGTAGGCCAAATACCCTCTTAGATGGACTCTCCAGAGCTCCCTCGAGCGGAGGCGTTTCTACCAGCAGTGGCAAGAGCGAGCAACGGCGGGCTGCACATTTGCTTTCATCTTCACCATTCAAAGCATTCAAGAAAGAAAGATCCGTAGGCTTAGGTTTTCAAAAATTGACTACTATATTTTACCCAAGAATGTCAGTGTGTAACACGCGTGACGTCACTCCACGTCGCCCAGCCCCCCTCATTAATAATCATGAACAGGTGACGTCCTCCAAATGGACACCCCCAGCTTCATTAATAATAATTAGCGGGTGACGTCACTCCACATGGGGGGGGGGGCGAGGCCCCTCTTCAACATCAACTTACAACCCTCACTACAAAGGCGGAACGCTCACGTCACGCGATCTCCGTAACGCTGTTGAAACATCGAAGTAAAGAGGACGTCATGATGAACAAGGGATTATAGCCATTAAATGAAATAAGTCTGTGTCACCACGGCTTTACAAACTGCCCTTGAATGGATGCAATTAATATATCACGTCGCTGTCTGCTTTTTGTTTGCAAGTTTCAGATTTATTGCAATACACCCGTCCTTGGACGGGCAAAAGGCTTGTTATATAAATACAACTTTGACCAACCATTTTGGGGAGATCTCAAATAGAAAATGCTGGAATTATTTTTTATCCGATGCCACATTTGTACTTATCACCCCTCACAAACTTCCAGACGGCAAATTTTGTTGGCCTTGGTTCAGAAATGAAAAAGTTAAAAGTAAAAAAAAAAATCCTTTGACGTTTGGGAGGTCAAAAGCTACTTTAGATTAGTGGTTTTTTTCTACTTATTTTTTTAATGTTCAATCCGTAGACACCCATTGAACATCATAATTTATATCAGCCGCTCATGACCATTGCACAATGTTTTTTTAGAAAAAAATCACAAATAAATTCCAGCCATTCTCCATCCACTGCTCGATGAAGGCCTCCCTACACCATGTCAGTCACTGCTGTTTATTTTCACCATACTTCACCGCACTGGTCAGTGTGGATATATACACACGAAACAGTTCAATATATGGGAAGCAGCAATGGTAAGCAGCCTTCTTCATCATCACCTATGAGCCAGTTATCTGGAATCCAATCGGAACCAAGCTCTAATACATAAACGGGATTAAGCCCTTGGTGTCAGCTTAGGGTGCTCTGCATGCTGTTATGAGCTACCCGTCGGAGGCCATAGGACTGCGAGGGGGGCGGCGTAAATAACGAGAGAGTGAGCGAGAGAATGAGCGAGAGAGAGAGCGAGTGAGAGAGAGCGAGAGAGCGAGCAAGCGAGAGAGTGAGCGAGAGAGCGAGCGAGAGAGCGAGCGAGAGAGCGAGTGAGCGAGAGAGCGAGCGAGCGAGGGCAACATAAAGCCCCGTTTTAAAAAAAAAAAAAAAAAAAAAAAAAAAAAAAAAAATTACGAAATGATGACCGAAACAAAGTGCCGAATACACCGAGCATCTTCTTGTTTCCACTGATCGTAAAAAAAAAAAAAAAAAAAAAAAGGGTGACTGAAGCTCAGGTTTTTCTCATCCAGTAGGTGTCAAAGAGAGAGGGAACTCTGCACAAAGAGGGCAGCAGTGGCCATTGCAGCGACGTTGTGTGCTGCCCCCCCCCCCCCCCCGTGAACATCGGACCCCCCTCCCTCCCCCGAGGCCGCCAATTATGCGGCTGTGCCGAGAACGTGCCGCCCGATCTACACCAACCCACTAATGGCCTCCGCAGATCGGTTAAAACGTCGGACATCCGACGCAGCGGACCGCGCTCCCTTCAGCAAGGGGTTACGCGGAACGAAAATTAAATGGGCTTAGCCGCCGTCTCCTGCACGGCCAAACGACGAGCACACGGGAGTGGCGACGAGCTCCATGTACCCGGGCGAGCCCGATCTCGTCAGACCTCGGAAGCCGAGCAGGGATTTTCGGAGCCTCGATAGTCGGTGTGCAACGATACAACTTTTGTTTTAGTTTTTACATGTATATATATGTATACACACGTGCGATGATGCACACATCGTCGTGAGCTTTCATGCAACGGTGCCGCCCTGCCGAAGCTTGCACATGCCACTCCACAACGAGGTCGAGATTGATTAATCGATGGAATCTGTCGGGTCCTCCCACTCCTCCTTCGCAGCAGCATCAGCAGCAGCATCAGCAGCAGCATCAGCAGCAGCATCAGCAGCATCATCAGCAGCATCAGCAGCATCAGCAGCATCAGCAGCGGCGGCTCATCTCGGCGACGGCGCCAGTCGCTCATGCGGTAAGCTCCGCACGTGACCTCCGCGCCGAAGAAAGTCGCAGCGCTTGCCCGTAAATCCGAATGAACAAAAGCGGGAGCACCCGCCGGCCAGCGGCCTGCCACCGGGACACCGTTATCTACCCTCCGACGGCTGGCCATCAAACAAAGACGGTCGATGCATCTCACGCGCACGTTCAGATGCACTTCTGCGGCCGTCTGGAACGCTCTTGCCTTCCGATATTAGGAAGCCACTGGAGCTGTGCACTTTTAAATCGTCTAGATTGACCAACTAATTTCTTTGAAATCGCTTTTTGTGCGTTAAGTTTGGAGCCATTCCCCCCCGGACCTCCGATTAACACGGTTGGCTACGTACGGTGCGAAAGAAGCTCAACATACATACATACATACATAAAAAAAACACTCCTTCAGAGTGTCTCCTGCAGCTTGTCCGGTTTCCTCCATCCCGTCCGCCTTGCTGGCGAGTGCGACCTTTGCCGAGCCTTATTTCTGGATCGTGCAAAACTTGAACGAGGCGGAAAAGGTCACGCGCTGCCCGCATGAATAATCCAGGAGGCTTTTTGCCGACCCCCGCGGCCAAAACCAACTACGGTTCCTTATGTTCCGTCTTCTCAGCCAAACGTGGTTGGCAGCTCACATTTCCTTTTTCCACGTGACTTCCACTCGTTGCTTCTTCCCTCGTCGCATCCAAAGTCCCCCCGCGTCACGTTCCGCCTCTCGTTCTCTCTTCTGCCCTGCAACCGTCATCACCATCTGCCAAGCCAGAAAGGTAGCTGGATGCTCTGTGAATTATCGTCTTATGGGGGCGTCACAGTGGCGAGATGTTAACTACCTTGCCTGGTATGCAGGAGGTCGTGGGCTCACCCCCCCCCCCCACCCCTTAAAGTTTGAACGCAAGGACGAGGTCTGAGCAACACGCACGCGTAAACGCCGCCACGTAAACGCCGCCACTTAAGCGCCCGCGGCTTTGTTTGCCGTAGCGCCGGCGTTGCGTTTTCCCCAGCTCCTCGGGAATTGCCCGGTTCCAACGAGAGACCGACCGAGGACTAAGGGGGGAGGGGTGGGGAGGGGGTGCCGTTTGCTCATCTGCGCAAATAACGGCGACACCGTCGTCACCACTCTGCCACATCCCCCCCCCTGGTGGCGCCAACCCCCCCACGGACGCTATCAACCACCAGGGCCCCCCTCCACCAGGGCCCCCTTCCACCAAAGCCCCCCTCGGGAAGGGCCCCCCGTGGCAAGGGCCTCCCTCCATCACCATGCTCTGAACCGACTACTCCACATGGGGGTGGGGGGCTAACCGAGTGGTTTGGGGTGAAGGGGCACGAGTCGCCCCCCCCCCGTCCGTCTACCCTCCACCCCTGCCAACATGCTTTGACAGGCGAAATTATTTTTGAGCTCTGTCACAATTGCAAAACCAAATGTCTAAGTGACTTACACGTTTTATTTTGCATCACCATTCCGTCACAGAATGGCAGTTTTCAGCCGAAATAAACAGACTTGGGAAAACGTATCCCCGATCTGATAGCAAAACAATTTCTGACCCCTCCAAAGATATTTGTTTATTTCTCCGGCTTCTCCACTGGCCACTGCCCCCACATGAGCCCCCACCCCTCCCACACCACCCACCCTCCCCGCCCATCCCATCCCTCAGCAGCACCATCACCGCCCACAGTGTGCCCCCCCCCCCTTTCCAAAGCCATTGCCTGCGCATCAATCTCACTCGGCGCCCTCCTGTTTCAATTACAGCGCTGACTTGTGAGTCTTCGAGTCTCGGCGCTGCACGCAAACTCAGCCTCGGTTACCAAGGTGCTGTCCACGGTGGGGAGAGAGAGGCATGGTGTGAGAAGTGAGGGGGGGGGGGGCAGGGGGGAGGGGAGGGGGGCTGCTGCAGAAAGCCAGGGCGCTGGAGCTAAGTGACCACGTAATCGATATCCGTGCGATATCTCACCGCAGAATCAAATTTTTGGGTCCTTTTAGGCGAACGGCCTTTTGGGGTTGCCTTTTTTTTTTGACGAACGCTCGCAAGACGGTTCGCGACGCCGGCAGCGGATTTGCAATGCCAGCATTCGAAATAAGCGCGGTTGCAAAACAAACAGGAGATTTATAAGGCGTGCTGACCGAAGGCCTCGTTGAATCTCAGGACTCGTGTTCATGGAGAGACTGGCTTTACAACTTTCGGACAACTGTTTTCCATGTTTTTGGTATGCACGTCTCCTTTGCACCTACATCAACAGGCACTGCCCCCCCCCCCCCACCGTTCTTGTCAACCCGCATTGTACTCTACTTCTAAGCTCCCATGTCTACATTCCCCGCTTTCACCAAACCCGCACTCATCCCGCGATGGAACTTGACAAAGAAGGCCGCCCGTGTACATTTACGAACTGTAAATTATTTTTTTATTTTAACAGGTAAGACCCCACTGAGCTATGTAGCTCTTTTTTAGAATCGACCTGGCCACCAATGATAGCTCAACGAAGTGGCTTATCACTTGGAAATGTATAGCAGCCGCAAAATACTCTAAACGTGTGATGTTTATTCTAAATTTGAAGGCAAAAACGACCCAGAAAAAAATCCACGCGACCACGGGGAGAGACACGCAACCTCTAAATATACAGCAGGCGTCAGGGTCGTGATCGAACCCACGACCTCCTGTATGCCAAACGAGGCGGTAACCTCTCACCACCGCGGCGCCTTACATGTCCAAGGCGGCGATAATTGCGAACGTGGCGAAGTCATTTCAATTAACTGATCGATCTGCATCGTTCGCACGCACGCTTAGGTGGCCGATGGCTCACGAACGCTGGAGGAGAGCCGCTCACGCGATGGGACCCTGGCTCCCAGACGCACGTACGAACGCACCTCACGCACGCACGCACCCCATGCACTCCCACACCCCACGCACGCACCGCACGCACGCACCTCACGCGCGCAAGCACCCCACGCACTCACACACCGCATGCATGGACACATCCCACGCATGCACCACACACACGGGCTGCCACCGCCATCTGAGATGAATTTGAATTCGGTTTTTTCATCCTTTCCACCCCTCCCTACCGCCGAGTAAGTTAATCCGCAGTGCTGGGTGCTAGATAAGTGTGTGTAGAATTGCAAGGCTTGGAGGGGAGGGGGAAATGATGGAATTACCCCGATGGTGTACAAAAAGCTCCACTTCCCTCCCCCCTCCAGGTGTCCCCATTCTCTCAGCTGTCAGAGCGTACAACAAGCCAACGACTTCCGAGTAGGAGCGGGGGGGGGGCCCAGTGCTGTCCGCGAGCGCCGATCAAATACGACGCGGGGCGGAACGGAGCGGCCGGACGGCTCGGAGGTCAGAGCGCCGAGATGCAGGGTACGAATTCAAGACGGCCGCCCGTGACTCAACTGGGTTCTCGAATGCAGCGAGCTCTCGGGTAGCAGGTTGCGGATGGTCATTGCCGCATGTTTGGATCCACATTTAATTCGGATCAACATTACAGCAGCATTTGTTGCTGTAACCTTCTGACCAGTGCCGAGTGGACATCCATAATAAAATATGTCGATTCTGAATCAAGACGAGTTCCATCTCCGAGAGTTGTTTATCGGTTAAAGGCGACGCGGTGAACGTCACTCGGAGCGGTCGGGGAATGTGCCATCCTCTGCGGACCAGACGTCGCTCGAAGGGGCAAATCTCAGGAGGTGGCCCTGCGACGTTCGCTTCCGTGGGACGCTCTGCCACGTGTAGGACCGCACCGCTCTGCGAGAGATCCGAACGGGTGTGTAGGTCTCGGACGACGGGGTGACGCCCCTGCACAACTCCAGGCAAGAGGAGCTCGTGGATTCGGGAGCATCCGCTTCGGCAGGGAGACGGAATCGCGAGGCTCTTTGTCACTCGCCGCCGATTGGAATCGAACGCCGGTTTGCCGGATTTGTTGCGCAGCGCACAATTCGCAGTTCGAAAACGCGTGATCGCCAGTGTGCATTGCACAGAACCTGTGCAATGCTATCTCGCAGGGTTCTGTCTGGATAACATCAGGTGGCAATTTGGCTGTGCGGCGTGAATTACATTCTTATTCTCATTACCATCGCTATTAATAAAGAACCACGCTGTCTTGTTTAAAATGCGTGATTTGTATTGCAATTTTTTTGCGGCTCTCGTTTAAACCTGCAAGGATCATTCCTGGCATTACTCGCAGCTCGGCGCTTGGCACCGCAGTTGCGAGCGCCTATCGGGGGAGACAGAGAGAGAGAGAGGTGGAATGCGTTGCGCAAGAGATATTTACGCAGCTTGTCATCGTTATTTATGAAGCAATCAATGAGTACGTGACCGAAATCCTTTATGGAACCGCGCGGCAGACGATTAATAACAACGCACTTTGGATTTACGCCGATCATCAAACCGCCCGGAATGCGCCCAGTCTCGTCAAGATCTCGCAAGCAAAGCTAAGCTGGACCGAGCCTGGCAAGTGCTTGGATGGCTGATGGACGTGGGTCCTGGTTGTTGTAGTTGACTGCAGGGGCTGTGCTAGGGCGCCACGGTGGCGAGATGTTAATTATCTCGCCTGGTATGCAGGAGGTCGTTGTTTCGATTCAGACACTGACGCATGTATATTCGGAGTTTGTGTCTCTCCCAGTGGTCGCGTGGACTTTTCTCCAGGTCCTCCGGTATTTTCCCTCCGCATTTAGAATCAACGTGCGTTTCGAGTATTTTTGCTGCTATACATTGGCACGTGATAAGCCACTTCGTTGAGCCACATAGCTCAGTGGGGCCTTCCCTGGTAAAATAGAGATGGGTTTATGGCCTCAAGGGCATTGCAGCAACATCCATTGTTGTACCGTTCTTCTATGTTGCCACATCTATGCTCCCTACTCTCACCGGGCCGCACCGAAGTACGGTCAAACAACCGCCCTCGTGATTTGCACCACGTGGCGAGGCCCTCGATACAGCGGTGCACTGACCAAAGCCCTGTGGACGTGCAAACCAATTGGCTCGTCTAAACGCGGCCACATCTACAGATGCCGTCCAAAGTCAGGGAGAGACGCGGGGAGGAGGAGGCGGCGTAAGGGTTGTGCCACGCAATAGGAGCGGCTGCGGACTTTCACACCAGAGGCCTTCATCTTCAGCGCTGACTATGAAAGAGATACCCGTGCACCCACGTAGATGGGCTTCAGGGCAAAAAATTACCACTTCGCGAGGCATTTCTGCGGGCGCACGAACGAGTCTGGGCTTTAGTCGGGCGCACGATCGTGCACTCTCGTGAGAGATGACGGCACGGGGGGCGGGGGGCATTTTGTAAAGCTCCACTTCACAGCACTTCATTCACTTCGCTCGTAATTACCGTCGGGGCAAATTTCAAGGGGGCGGATGTGGGGATGCGACCTACGCCTACGAGAAAACCGGTTCGCTCCGCGGGGCTCACTGCCAGGCTGACCCGGTGGCCCACAAACGAAACTTAGAAGAGAGAGATGTGAATAATTTCACAGCAGACCTTGCGAAAGTCTCTCTTCCGATATTAGGGAGCCGCTGGAGCGAAGCGCTTTTAAATCATCATACAGATTGACAAACTCGTTTCTTTCGAGCTGCTTGTGTTTTAGTTCCCCCCCCCCCTTGCCGCACCTCCGATGAGTACGGTTGGGCTACGTGCGGTGCGAAAGAAGTTCAAAAGCAAACCCTACACACATTACAGACTCTACGTCTATCTGGCCTCTCCGTGTGCTGTGCGGAAGGGTCATTGGCCGAAATGTCGCCTATTATATATTGTTAAGGCCACATGCAGCACTAATTACGAAAGAGTTTTTTTTAAGTTATTTTTTGATGGTCTGTGCTTCTGCACCGCTACCAACACAACATTGGCAACAGCAGCACCCAAATAATTTGTGTAAACATCACTGTGGTCATCGCCGTCCCTAAATGATTTTCTACTATTTTTTTTGTGCCTGTTAGTTTGTTGTCCTTCCCCGCCCCGTCCGCACCTTCGATGAGCACGGTTGCGCCACGTACGGTGCGAAAGAAGTTCAACAACGTACATACTGCACATGGCATGCATATTGTGTAAAACAAAAATAAACCCCGAAAATATATTCAGCGAAGCCTGAAAACGATGTTGGGGACCAGTGATGTTAGCGAGCACCTATTAAGGCCGGCACAGAGCACGAAATGGTGTGGATAAGACCAAGACCAGGCTAACATTTATTACCCGGATGGCGATGTTTGCACACCGCACCAGGTACTCATTTAACTCAAGAGTCAAGCTCAGGGAAGCCCAGGACGGGTTCAGATATCTCGAGAAACTGATGTTGGCTGTGGCAGAGAATTTGAACGCAGGTCGCCGGGTTCGTAGCGCGAGTCACCGCGACATCGCTCCACACACCCACGCACACCCACGCACACAGGCACAACCAAGAAACAGACCGCCCCGCAGTAGCCTTGAACAGACATGGGGACAAGCGAGCGCTGCTCATCAAGACGAGCGCACGCGTGCGTGGGTGGCCGGCACCATGCCGATGTCTACACACCGCACCAGTTACTTAATTTAAGGCCAAGTCGACCTAGGGGATGCGAAGGACGAGATCAAATACTGCCACCGGTCCGTGAGCGGGAATCGAACTGCGGTCACCGGGTTTCGTGGCTAAGCCCACAAACCACGAGGCTACCGCATCCCACACTTGCAGACACACCCAAACATACAAAGACAAAGGTCCCCCGTGTAGCCTTAACAGACTGTCGGGGCAAGTGCTGTTAACGAGCGCCTATGAAGACCGGCACTGCACACGAGGGGGTGGGTGGCCAGCAACACGCCCGGCCGCCTTTGTCTCCCCAGTGACGATGTTTACACACCGCACCAGGTACTCATTTGAGGCCGAGTCGACCTAGGGGAGGCCCAGAACCGGTTCATATTAATCGTCACTGGTGTTGGCCGTGAGCGGGAATCGAACCCGGGTCGCCAGGTTTTTAGCGCAGCGTGCTAACCGCTACACTGCCGCTTCCCACAACACACACACAAAACACGCACACACAAACACGCACACACGCACACTCTCCAAAACATAATTTCTGAGAGCCTCGCCCAAACCACTGGCATTTCCTGGGCCTCTGTCCCGCCTGACGAGCCCACCGGGTGAACAGCGACCAGGCTGCCCATTGACCAACAATGTAAGCGTTTGCCGTGTGCGATTACCTAAAGCGTGCGAACGTGCGACTTCACGGCGAGGTCACGCACGGTGCTCGAAGGGCGTTCTCGAAACTTCGCAACGTGGCAGCCGATGCGATTTCATCGCAGCCAAGTAGTCATGGACAGACCTCTCTCTCTCTCTGGCCTCTCCATGTGATGTGAAGAAGAGCCGTTGCCCGAAACGTCGCCCGTTATAGATTTTCAAGGCCACATGTACGTACGCTGAACTTCTTTCGCGCCGTACGTAGCCAGCCGTGCTAATCGGAGGTGTGGGGGTAAGGACAACAAACTAAACACAAAAAGCGGTTAACAGCGTTGTTGACAAATATGTTGAGTTTTTTGTTTGTTGTTATTTGTGCTTCTGCACCACTGCCAACGCAAGCAGCGGCAGCGGCAGCCAAACAATTTGTAACACTTCACGACGGTCATCACCATCCCGAAATCATCTTCCACGATTATTATCACAAATGAAGCAACGAATCATTAATGAATCAATCATCTCCACCGAGCCGTCATCATCATCGTCGTCGTCGTCATCAGCGAATTGCCAGCATCACCGAATGCTCCCCAAGAGAATCATCATCAAATCAGCAGTCGCCAGTAATTAAATCAATCGTGCTCAATAAATCATGAAACGGAGCGAAGCCATTCACTCCCACGCGAATCAGGTTTTGCGTGTAGCTGCACTAATTCAACCCGGACCTCGGCAAATTCTACGACTTGTCACGTTTCAGGGTCGAGGTTGCTTCAAGAATCAATGTTTCAAGCCTCCGTCTGCATGGCCCGTGCCACTGGCCGAATGGAACCACGAGCGTACAACCGTCGAGTCCGCGCCGATGTTTACGCGCACCACGACTCGTCGCACGCGCCGCACCACCAGCTTAGGAATCGGTGCCTAACCGATCCATCGCGCAAGTCCACTACTGGCCCAGGACCTCTCCCCACGTCCGTGCCTCGGTCGGGGTGGTTGCTCGTCCATACTTCGCCGTGCTGGTTGCAGTTATTCGTAGCGCAGAATCAGCGTTATTCCGTTCGACACCGCCGTGACCCAAACCACTTTATGTTTTCTCTCTCTCTCTGTGTCCTCGTGTTGTCGCTCTAATATTTCCTGCAGTCACGAAAGCTCCAAATCTGTTATTGACACGCTAATTTCTCTACCCCCCCTCCCTCTCTATTTAAGGCCTCGACACAGAGGCGTTGTTTCTCTGTGTGCCTATGTGTGTGTCTCTCTCTGTGTGTCTGTTATCTCTCTCTCTGCTTATGTGTCTGTCTATGTGTCTCCGTGTCTGTGTTTTGTCTCTCTCTCTCTCAAATTTAGCAATCTTTGGAAGAACGTTAATCAACCAGCTAGGGTGTTGACTATTGTGTTAGCGGACTCTCTGTGTTGTATTGCATTATATTTCCAAGTTTACTCGGTTTGTTTTCTCATTCATTCGCACCTCATGATGATTGCTTGTGTTGCAATCGAAACGTCGTATGCTATTATTGAATTTCTTTTTCTTTCTACGTGCCTTTACCGAAAGAACCAAAGAGTCACTTTTTGTTGTTGTTGTTGGGGCAATAAGTAAACTGTCACGAATCGCAATCATGGCGGCAGCCGCAGCGACCTCCTCCACCTCCCAACGCGTCTGACATTTCAGGTTTGCCAATCTTCACAATGTGAATTGGTCTCACGGCTCTCACTGGAGGGGAAAAGTGGTGGCCTCCCTGCGTGATGACGGAGGCGCTCACGAGGTTCGTTTACCCCGCGCTACGAACCCCCCGGCGACCCGAGTTCGATTCCCGCTCACGGCCAACACCAGCGACGATTAACCGAACCGGTCCTGGGCGTCCCCCAGGTCGACTCGGCCTCGAATGAGTACCTGGTGCGGTGCGTAAACATCGGTGGTCTGGTGCGGGGCTGCTGGCCACCCAACCCCTCGTGTGCCGTGCCGGCCTTCACTAGGTGCTCGCGAACAGCACTCTTGCTCCAACAGTCAGTTAAGGTCACGGTACATACAAGGCTTATACACAGGGGAATCTGTCTTTGTTTAACTCTACCACTCTCCCCCGCAATGCCCCCCCCCAACCCCCATTTACGTGTCTCCCTCCTCCTCCTCCTCTTAAATCACAACCGCACAAAGTGATTATGACCACATTAGTGGGGTCCAGGAAGGGAAGTGCGAGGATCAGGGCTCGAATGCCGAACTGCCCCTCGGCGAGCGAGCGACGCATCAACGGAGTAGGCGGTGCGGGAGTGCGTCGATCGGTTGATGAGCCCATCGATTCCTCGGGCTGACGATCGCGCACGGACCCACGAGCTCCTACAGACGCGCACGGCTTATTCGCACAAAACCCGGAGAGTGATGATGTCGCAACCGCCAAGCCACCCCCTGCTGCCAGGAGGGGGTGGGAGGTCGTGGGGGGGGGGGGGAAGGAGGCGAGGGGCAATGATTGCTCAGAGTCTTTTGCGGTGTAATTTTTCCCAAATTTGGCGAATTTGGAGCCGGCCGCCCCCCTCTTGCGAACGAACGAGCGGCCGACGGCAGCGGGAAATAAAAAAAAAACCTCGCGGGGGGGTCTCAACATGAACGCCGACGACGGACGTGTGGTCGACGCAGCGGTGCCGTTTGGATCTGACGCTCCACGGAGGCGCGGCGAGCCCACGACTTCGCTTGCGAGTTCACGACTTCGCAACACGGGGGTGGGTGGCGAGGCTGGGGAGGCTGGGTGGGATTTCCAAAGCTCGGGTGCACGCGAGCTCGGGCGATCTGCTCCGTCGTCCCAACGTTCTGCTAGCATTGGGAAGAGGTCGGTGACCGTGCAGATGGATCGCGGTGATTGGCGTTTGGAATCCGCTGCGATCACACGCGGATGTCAAAGTCCCACGTGGGAGACGTTCTACGCCGTTCGTCGAATTCCGAGTGAAATGAACAAATCACGAGCAAGCGAGAGAAACGATTCAGACGGCGGGTCTACTTTGCAAAGGAGACCTGAAATTCTCCTGCGTACATTTCCGCGGTCGTGCTGCTGTACAGCTCAACGATGTGTTTTCGGGGTCGTACCGCGTGCTGTTCGGCACGATGCTGAGAGCTTCCTCAGGCAACCCAACACTGACGAAGCTCCCAACACGTGCAGCGAAACATCGGACATCTCGCCAAGCAACACGTGGCACGACCTGAAAACACGTCGGAGAGTTGTGGGACCTGGGATTTTTTAAAGTCCACAAACAGCAAGAATTCCGGTGGAATGGCTCTGCCTCCAGCCATCATGGGTGCATCTGCCAGTCATCTCAGTCAGGCAACCCATTGCACCTGGGTCTGTCCCGTGACCTCCTGCCGGCGGGCGTTCAAACACTTACGTGGCCTTAAAGTGCACATAGCCTGACGCAAGTGCCGTGGTGACGTCACTTGCCCTAACAGCCTGTGCAGGCTATAGAGATAACCTTTACCTTTGTGTGTTGTGCTCACCACTTGGCGGGGAGCGGTGGCACAGCGGTTAGCACACCGTGCTACAAACACTGCGTTTCGAGAGTCTTGATTACCGGCGATGGCAAATATTCAGCGGCAAGTGTGCCTTGCCTAGGTCGACGCAGCCTTCACCGAGTACCTGATGCAGTGTGGAAACAGCACTGGGGAGACAAATGTGGCCAGGCGTGGGGCAGCTCACACCACATCCATTGTGTGCCCGACAATGCTTGAAAGCTACACGGGGGACCTTTGTCTGTTTTATGCCCTCACAACGAGGGCGACTGTGTGTCGGCGCGAGTGCACAGCAACACGCGTACGGCTGACGCATCGATTTCCTGTCATGTTTTACCCCATCACAAATGTAATAATAGTTAAGTTAAATTTACGGTGGGAAAGGCGATACAAAAATCGACCGTCCGCAATGGGGATTTAGTAACAGACACCACCACCACTTCCTCCACCACCACTAATACACCACACAATCACCACCTCCAACCAACACTAATACCATCACATCCTCCTCCACCACCACCACTGATATCTTAAGAATAAACTCCCCCTCTCCACCATTATTAATGCCACCACATTCTCCACCACCACCTCCTCCTCTACCACGAATGCCATCACATCCTCCACCACCAAAGACAAAGATCCCCCGTGTAGCCTGAACACACCACACCGGCTATTGCATTTTAGGCCAAGTCGACCTAGGGGAGGCGAAGGACAAGATAAAATATTTCCACCGGTCGTCAGCGGGAATCGAACTCTGGTCACCGGGTTTCGTGGCTCAGCCCACAAACCACGAGGCTACCGCATCCCACGCTTGCATACACACCCACACATACAAAGACAAAGATCCCCCGCATAGCCTTCACCGAGTGTTGGGGCAAGTGCTGCTAGCGGAGCAGCTATGACAGTAGGCACGGCACACGAGGGGGTGGGTTGCCAGCATCGCACCCGGCCACCTCTGTCTTCGTGGTGGCGATGTCTACACCCCGCACCGGGTATTCATGGGGCGGAGTCGACCTAGGAGAGGCCCAGACCGATTCAGATAATGGTCACCGATGTCGGCCATGATCGCAAATCGAACTCGAGTCGCCCGGTTCGTAGCGCAGCGTGCCAACTGCTACACTACCACTCATACCACAAGCACCACCTCATCAGCTCACGCCACTCCACATTCTGCTCCACTACCTCCTCCGCTACCACGACCGCTAATCCCACCAGCACCACCACCTCACAATCCCCTGGGCCCCAGAGATTGAGGCTGCATCTCAAAACCTCCTCCGCCTCTCTCTCTCTCTCACGCAGAGGCACGTGCCACGAGTTATCACGGCGCTTAAAAATGATCCCAATTTAACGGGCATTACGTGTGCTGTTTTGGTGGCTAACGGTGTGGGTTTACGGTGGTCCAATGCCCCTGTAATCGGTACAGCTCCACCCCCCCCTCCTCGCAACGGGGCAAAATCCCGCAAGCGAGTGGCTGGTTAATCGGCTGTGCAGGCGTGCACGCACACACACACACACAGCCCAAGATGTACATTTCGAGTATGAAAGTGCCTTCCGCCGAGGAGATGGGAGCGAAGAGATGAGGTCATGCGCAGGTGGTGAGGTGGGTCGTTACGACGAAGGATCGTTAGGGATGTGGTGGTGAATTGGCGAGGTCTTCGTTCAGCAATGGATTGAAAATGGCTGATCACGATTGTGTTTTTTTTACTTGCCGAATTAGTCAGTCGGCAGGCCACGTGTTTGGTGGGGCACAGTGTGGGGAGACTCCCATCTCTCACAAGGCATCTGGCCAGTACGCAACAGTTACCTTCCAGAGGGTTTCTCTCTTCGAGGTCTCGCTGTTGGAGGCCCTTTCTGACGGCAGTGGTTTGAGCAAGGAGTTTCAGGGCTGCCATGGTGGCGAGATGGTAACTGCCTCACCTGGTATGCAGGAGGTCGTGGGTTCGATCTCGACACTGACACCTGCTGTATATTTGGAATTTGTGTCTTTCTCCCCGTGGCCGCATGGATTTTTCTCCGGGTCCTCCGGTTTCTCCCTCCACATTTAGAATCAACGTCACGTGTTCAGAGCATTTGGCTGCCGTGCATTTCCACGGGATAAGCCACTTCGTGGAGCTATCATTTCTGGCGTGGTCGCTTCTGAAAAAGAGCTACACAGCTAGGTGGTAAAATAAAAAAATTCATAATTATTATTTACCAATGAAAGCCTCAATGGGCGAAGCGAATGGCGGTTATTGTTGTGTGTGCGTGCGTGCGTGACGCTTCTTCTCTTCACACTTTTCGGGGCGAGTAATTAATAAGCGAATGACCCTGAGGAGGAGGGAGGAGGGCACGGATGATACGCGTCCTCAAAAGCTGATGAAGAAAAAAAGATAATTCACTTTCAATTATATAACATGGCACGAAAATGAAACTGCCAAACGATATGTATGTGTACCTGTCGAAATCCCGCTGGGCCTGCCGCTGTTATTTAATATCCTATTTTCAGATGGCGTTTGTTTTGTTTTGCCGAGATAGCGTGAACATTTCCTCCTTTATTTGTTTGTTTGTGTGTTGTACCATGAACTATACCAGCGTGCGGGTGGAGTGGTGGTGCAGTGGTTAGCATGCTGCGCTATGAACCCCCGCGTCTTGAAGTTCGATTGCTGACCACGGCTCGCGCCAATGGAGAGTGATATTCGAATAGATCCTGGGCCTGCCGAAAATTACTTCCCGATGAATTTGGAGTGGAAGGCGGGCCCCACTCTTTGAAGTGAGAAATCACAACCAATGGCGTCATCAGCCCCGGCGATCACCAAACCTCGATCAACGATCTCCCGGTCTCCAGGGCAACGGCTCCTGCCACCCATAGCGGCATCGAAAGACGTTCGACCATTTCTGATTTCCCTCCTGCGTAGGTTTTCCGCAGTTGTGCCGTTACAGCTCCCCCGACGTGTGTCTGGGCTATGGCTCGTGCTGTTCGGCGCGATGTCCAACGTTTCGCTACGCGCGCTCGGAACTCCGTCGGGGAAAAAAATATAACTGGAGAACGAACAGCAGAAGCCTCCATACCCTTGGCAGCCTCATTTGGTGGTGCCACGGAGCCTCTGGGCTGGTTAATAATATTCTTCACGAGCAGCAGCAGCAGCAGCGGGAGGCTGCATCTGCCACGCGAGCCGAACCCCTTCATACCGAGAAACCATTCCATTTGGCCGACCGAAAGATTTTATTTCGGGAAGGAAGACCCGTCGGAGGGGACCTATATTTAGGGGTGTGGACGGCAGGGGGTCCCGCAGAGTGGCTTTGCGAGGCCTCGCTCTGGGAGATGCCACCGCAGCGTCCAACACCTCGCTGAGGGTGACGATGAGCGCAATTCGAACGCTTTCTGCAAAACGAACGACAAACCCGGGGGACGGGGGGGAAAAAAGTGCGAGTGGTGCCGTGAAAAAAAAAAAAGCAAAATTATTACACTTTTTCTACGCGATGAATTTTTTCCATTAATTTACAAAACGTGTTAGAACGTTTTTGCCACCCTCAAGCAGTGCCAAAGCCGTGCCCGGAGCGATGACAAAAGAGCCGTTCCGCAGGGAGACCTCGACGCACGAGGCAGCAGCAGGAGGCAACGACGGCCGTGCTCGAATGATGACTCCCCCAAAAGAGGGCGAAACCAGTTTACAGCTGCGTCAACACCTTCCCGTTCCCGTCCAAAATCGCATGGCCACAATGTTCACCCTTTGGCAGATGATGGTCCTAAAACGATGCCGCGTGCACTGCACACGCGGTACGGCGAGGTCATGTGACATTCGAGGCATGGATGGGAGGATCAATCGATTGGTCATAATTCTGCCTTTGGCGGCCTACAAGTAAACTTTTGTACCATCACGTGTTCCACCCCTCTGGCCTCCTGAGGGAGGTAACTCGGAGTGCAACGATCAAACCCCTCGGCTGTTCGGGGGGGAGGGGGGGGGGTTGCAAATCGCATGAAGCAATCTTTTCGTCTCATTTTATTCCGCAATCTCGCCCGCGTTTTGCGCGTCGTCAACGTTTACTCCGTCGGCCGAAATGCAGAAATTGGCAAATAATTCGCGTGGCGTTTGCACGGACGGTGAAAACACGGGGTCCTACGTACGCGCGTCGTGGACGTTAGAATGGGCGTGGGGGCAGGGGGTGCCTTGGGCCCCTCACCCCCTTAGTAGCCAAAGCTACGAGTTGCCCCCTTGACAAATACCGTGAGATATGTTTTGAACAGCAGAATAAAAAAAGAAGAACTTATTTTGCGAAAACAGAGCACCCCTGAAGCGTTAAATGTTCGCGACCGTGAGCGTCATGACGATGCGATTAGGGCAAGAGGAGCCGCGATGTATAAATAGCCTCGAGGTGCGACCGTGCGAGACAAATCAAATATTGGGGCCTCAACTGACCGATTTCCGCACCCCCTGAGCTTGATAATGTCGTCAAAACTACGCCACCGAGTCAACATTAACGGGTGGATCCGTGCATCGGTGCAATCCCGGGCATCGGTCCCACCTGATGACGGAGACTTGTGTTGCCTCCGAAACGTCGTGATTTTTGTTTTATTTTATTTATTTTTATTAATTTTGATGTTTTACCTACGTGACTTTACCGAAAAAACCTAAGAATAAGAATATCTGTGAAACTACTGGACATGTTTGGAGAAAATGAGCTTCATAGCTCATCGGATTTCTCCAGGATAAATAAAGACTCGGATTCTGATTCACTCCTCGTGATAGCCGGAGAAAGGCGAGGCAACATTTTTGGTCTCAAGGCAAGGAGAGGTGGCGGGGGGGGGGCGATGGGGGGGGGGGGGGGGGCGATGGGGGGGGGCAGCTAGCCTTTCCTGCCCCCCTCCCTCCCCCCCATGAATGTCTCTGAGAACCCCCCAGGCAGCACATGAAGGAATGTTTCAGAAGAATTTGACTTTTCGTTTTTTGCCAACCTAATCAAAGGCAGATCCCCCCCGCAGCATCGCCCCCCCCCCCCCCCCCCCCATGTGGCCACACAGACTGCTGTGGGCAAGTGCCGTCAGCGAGCAACTAAAACACGAGGCGGCCGGGAATGCCTAGCCCCACGCCGGGCCGCCTTTGTCTTCCCAGTATGCACGGGTACCGAATGTTTACTTCCCGTAATCGACTCGCGGGAGGCCCAGGACTGGCTTTGGACATCCGTCGTGAGTGGTGGAGGTCAGCGAGAATCGATCTCTGGTCGGTCGCGATTTCCGTCGAGCAGTGCGCTACTGACTAATGCCACCGCTCCCCAATATAACCGCGCACGCAGATAGACAACAAGATAGCCCTCTCTCTCGTAATTACAGACTTGTTGGGGCAAATTCTGTTTCATGACCACCAAAAACAAAGATCCCCCGTGTAGCCTTAACAGACTGTTGGGGCAAGTGCTGTTAGCGAGCACCTATGAAGGCCGGCATGGTACACGAGGGGGTGGCCAGCACCACGCCCGGCCGCCTTTGTCTCCCCAGTGGCGATGCTTACACACCGCACGAGGTACTCATTTGAGATCGAGTCGACCTAGGGGAGGCCCAGGACCGGTTAAAATAATCGCCACTGGTGTTGGCTTGGAGCGGGGAATCGAACTTGGGTCGCCGGTTCACAGTGCAGCGCGCTAATCGCTGCACTCCCGCTCCCCACTGTGTACAGACACACAACAACAACAACAACCGCCATTCACCACTAAGCGACGGTGACGTCACCACGGCACTTGTGCCAGGCTACGTGCACTTTAAGGCCACGTGAAGTGTCGAACGCCCGCTGGCAGGTCACGGGACAGACCCCAGGTGCCATGGGTCCACTGACTGGGATGACACGCGCACACACACGCACACGTGAACACACTGACCGAGCAGACTCGCTCCGAAATGCCACACGCACGGCGCGAGACAGGGATCGCCCCGTTATCACGCCTCCCCGGCAGCTCTGAAGGGGATTAGACTCTGAGAAGCACGAACCTTCAGGAGGTGGATTTCGTGAAGAGCGAGGGAGCGGAGCGAGAGGCAGAAATAAAGGAGGCACCCCTTCCCCCCCACCGCCGCCGCCCTCCATAAGAAACCCACAAACCTCTCCCAGAAGGAAGCCAGGGAGATTGACGAGAGCCGCTGCATGAATGTGCATGCGGCGTACATAATCCCGTGCTTATTAAATTAACACCGTCGGCCCGTCATGTAATTACATCCGATCATTGGTATAATCATGGCTTCTGATTATATGCCCCAACCCGAAGCCCTGTCCATAGCTGTCACTCGCCCCAAAGCCCCTCCCCCCACCATCCCCGAGCAATACATCTTCACCATAATTATCGTCGTCAGTGGTGATCTATCCACTGCTGGCAGAAGGGCCTCGCTCCACGTCTTGTGTGCGTGCGAAGCGACGCGCCGTTTGAGCGCCCGCACCGCGAGCCGGTTTCATCGCTCCCTCTCCGAGGTGGACGCCATAAACCAGTGGTCTTCGTTGCAAGGCCACGCGGGGCCACCGGCGGGCCTTACCGGTGGCCTTTAGTGCGGCCCCCTCCCCGACAACACACACAGAGTGAACACACCCACCCCATCATCGTGCTGCTGCCGAACCCCAATGGTCTCGAATGTGTGGCGGCCCTCACACACTGATGATGTCTTATCGGCGAAAGTGGGCCTCCCCCCCCCCCCGCCTCTGAAAATGTGTAAAGAACACTGCCATGAACAGATGCTGCTGGACTCCCACGTGTTATTGGCAAGGGCGCTCCGTATGAAGTTTCAGAGACAGATATTTCACGTGAGGCACTCAACAAGCTTGGGTGGCTCTGCTGATTACACCGCCACCCCTGCCCCCCAACAAAGGTGAAAACCAGTGCAGAGTTTGCTTGCTTAAACAAATGCTGTTTGGTAATATTGGTATGGTCTGCCAGGCCAGTTCGTTCACTTGTAACGTGCGTCGGATAGCCCGTGAATCGCCCTGATATTACGACGAGATGAGAGAGCCATTCTAGTTCTTAATCCTGTTGTGTCTCACTTAAAAAAATTAACCCGTGAAAACAAAGTTTTTCACTATAAATCCGTTATATGCGTGGCGGCTAGAGTCCTCTCGTCCTCTGGCTTGAGATGGCTGCCACCTATGGGTCAGATGATTGCCTGCCACCATTAAGCAATTGGTAATTAAATATAAAAAAAATTTTCCTAAAAAGTGTAAAATTTTGGAAAAATGTTTTCACGAAAATAAATTGTCATGCACAACGAGTGTGTGCAAAATGTCAGCTCGATTGGATCACGGGAAGTGGGTTAAAAAACGACCGAAAGATTTGCACGGTCGTAAGCGCGCAAGCAAGCAAGCCAGCGAACTTAATATAAAGGATTTAAAAAAAGACTTAAACTCACTCCCCCGTCGTTCCGCAGAACCAGTTTCAACGTTACCGAGCCTCGCCAGCAAGACGAGGCTTGTTCGTGGATCGCTCCTCTCCATAAAAACCACACCGGCGTGCCCCTCGACTCAGCGGAGGATGGACACAGTGCCGTGCAGGGGAGTAGATGACGTTCACTCACTCATCGTTGTCGTGATCCTTGACCTTCGTCGCAGGTGTCAAACATCACGACCGCGCAGCGGCCGGATATGGGGGAAATAAAATAAAAATCGACGGCATCTCAAGCCGCACCGCGTGATTTCATCTCGCGCGGTCTGGCAGGCGCACACGGAGGACGGATCGAGCGCATCGATTAGACGATGTCACGACGAATGTAGTGGGGGGGGGGGGGCTCAGGTGCCACCCCCCCCCACGCCCCAGCTTTCATTCTCCCCCCACACACAAATTCCACAAGCAAGCGCATCATTGGACACACAATGCCAAGACGCTGAGATGGAATGATCAGAGTGGCTGTGCGAATGATGAGGCCGGGTTGGCGTGGCGTGGCGTGGCTGGCGTGGGCGAGATGTTAACCTCCTCACCTGGAATGCAGGAAGCCGTGGGTTTGATCCCGACCCTGATGCCTGTACACTTGGAGTTTGTGCATTTTCTCTCTCCCCGTGGTCGTGTGGATTCTTCTCCGGGTCCTCCGGTTTCTCCCTCCACATTTAGAATCGAGTATTTGGCTGCTATAAATCTACACATGATGACATACATGGTGATGGCCAGGTCGCTTCTGAAAAAAAAAAGAGCTATGCAGTTCAGTGGGGCCTCACCCGGTAAAATAAAAATAAATATTTTGTTAAGAATTAGGCACCTCGTGTCCAATTTCCCCTTCCTATCGCCCCAACCTGGCCACCCGCCCTACCCCTCCCTGCCAAAATAACTCCGGCGTGGCCTGGCACCTGGGCTCCCTGTAGCCCCGTGGGTCGTAGTTGGAGTTGCGACACCTACACACTGGATAGCTTGCACCCGTCCCGAGCCCATCTCGGTAAAGTAAACAAATGTAATGTTAACGCTGCTCAAACACTGCTCAGGAATTGGATCCTGGCAAAATCTGACGTTATCCAACCTTTATTGATATAATCGTGACCTTTGCCTACCGCTTAAACCTAAGTGCCCATCGATAGCCATATGCTCGTCACGGCCCGGACTCAACGTATGTACGCATGTACTTATGTTGAACTTCTATCGCACCGTACGTAGCAAACTGTGCTAATCGGAGGTGCGTGGACAGGGTGGGGGACAACAAGCTTACACACACAAAAAATCAGTTCAAGAAATTAGTTTTCAATCTAGATTTAAAAGATCCAGTGGCTTCCTCATGTCGGAAGGACGAGCGTTTCAGACGGCCGTTGAAGCGCATCTGAAAGCGCGCGATGCGGTGACCGTCAACATCGTCATCATCAGCCACGACCAATCTTACAACTTCTTCTTGCACGCGTTTGTCCCACTCACGTGGTGTGTGTCCGCTGTCTTTGCCAACCTTCTCCACTCTGCCCTGTCCTGCGCCCATCTCTCTTCCCACTCCTCGGGCCACCGTGTCCCATAGCCCCACATCGCCCCCCCCACCCCCCACATCTTCTGCTGCTGCCTTCCTCTTGATCTCTTTCCTTCCGCTTGCATCACTCGCCACTTTCTGACCCACATAATTTCCCTGTTGTCTCTACACATGACCGAACCACACCAGTCATGAGCAATCCACTGCCGGATGAAGGCCTCCTCAAGCCATTCCCTCGCGGTCCCACGGTGCGACAAAACGCCCGGCACTGACACACGAGCCGATCTCATCGCTCCTTCTCCACGATGGACGTGCTCCAATATAATAATAACTCCTTTCCACAACTCGCAGGCGATGCCTATGTCTAATTCGGGCTCCATCAAGGGAATGTGAAGATTTCCACAGCGGAGTACGAGCTGCAAGAGAGTGAGATGAGCGGCGTTCTATAATGTAATCGAGTTGCTTGACCACTGTGATTTATTTGTATTTACTTTAAACCGTTCCATGTAATCATGACACAATAAAACAAGCTGGGCTCTCGATGTCCTCCCGTGTTTAACGCGAAGGGAGGCTTCTGAAAAGCCCACGATAGGTTTTGAAAACGTCGGTCACGATCGTAAAAGCTCAGCTCATTCAGTTCGCTATTTGCCGATGGCATCGATAATTTATACATTTACATATCACCCTCAACCGGTGTCTATCCACTGCTGGACGAAAAGCCTTTTCATCATCGGGAAGTAGTAGATAAGGGAAAGCACAATGCCACGGATCCATCATCTCGCTGCTGCACGTGAGCCGACCCCATCGCTCCGTCTCTATGGTGGCCGTGCCCTTCCCCCCCCCCACCGGTCACGTTTTCTCTCCCAATCCTTTGGCGACCGTCCCGTTACCAACTTTTCGCTGCTAAAAGGCCCCCTAACACGACTTCAAATCGGTCGACAAGATGCCCCTGGTGTGCGTTAGTTCACTATTCCTAGCACGCATTGATCCATCCACCCATGATGCCACGGCAGCGACTTCTGGCTGGCCATCGAGCAAAGACCGTCACCACGTCGCGCGCTTTCGGATGCGCTCCTGCGGCCGTCTGGAAAGCTCTACCGCTCTGTAGGTAACCGCGCTAATCGGAGGTGCGGGGGGAAGGACAACAAACTAAACACAGAAAAGGCAGTTCTGAAGAAATTTTTTTTTTAAAGAAATGTCAAGTAAAACTCCGCATATCCAACGCACCTGTCCGCCGTCGTCTCCCCAGTGCTGATGGTCACACGCATCACATCAGGTGCTGATCGAAAAGTATGCTCAAAAAGAGTTCTGGCACCACTCGCCATTGATTTTATCCATCAACAAAAGTGTAAAAGAACACAAAAAAATGTTAAACACGGTTTAAATTATTTTGCATTAAAAGACTTTCATTTAACGTTTCGACGTTTCATTTTAATTTAGTTCGAGCGGTAACGTAATCTTGCAAAGCGGTACCAACGGAGCTGTCGTTGCTCTCATTCCGCGAAGACGGAGCGCCCCTACAGCGCTAAATGTTCGAGACCGTGAGCGTAACGACGATGCGATTAGGGCAAGAGGAGCCGCGATGTATAAATAGCCTCTAGGTGCGACCGAGCGAGACAAATCAAATATTGGGGCCGATCGCCGCACCCCCTGAGCTTGATAATGTCGTCACTACGCCACCGAAGGAAATTAAACCCGGGTTGCCCGGGGTCTTAGTGCAAGTGCTCAAAGCATTGCTTAACTGCTCAACACACACAGACTCGAGTACACAGAGAGACTCGAAAACACACACGCACGCAGACCCAAGCACACACACACACACAGACCCAAGAACACACACACACGCAGACCCAAGAACACACACACACGCAGACCCAAGAACACACACACACGCAGACCCAAGAACACACACACACGCAGACCCAAGAACACACACACACGCAGACCCAAGAACACACACACACGCAGACCCAAGCACACACACACACGCAGACCCAAGCACACACACACACGCACACCCAAGCATACACACAGACCCAAGAACACACGCAGACCCAAGAACACACACACACGCAGACCCAAGAACACACACACACGCAGACCCAAGAACACACACACACGCAGACCCAAGCACACACACACACGCAGACCCAAGCACACACACACACGCACACCCAAGCACACACACAGACCCAAGAACACACACAGACCCAAGAACACACACACACGCAAACCCAAGCACACACACACACGCAGACCCAAGAACACACACACACGCAGACCCAAGCACACACGCAAACCCAAGCACACACGCAAACCCAAGCACACACACACACGCAGACCCAAGCACACACACACACGCAGACCCAAGCACACACACACACAGACCCAAGAACACACACACAGACCCAAGAACACACGCACGCACCCAAGCACACACACAACACCCACCCACATCCACACACAGGAAACACTTGGCCACACAGATCTCTCTCCCCCCACCCACCCACCCACTCCCCACCGAGTCGGTAACGTCCAAGCCACTCTCTGCATACCGAGCCGCGGGCTCGGGACGGCCCCTCGTGGTGCAGCCCAAACAGAGGTGGCTGCGGCCAGGGGATCTCCACGCCCGACCGCTTTCGTCTCTCCACTGCCGACGTCTTCACACGCCGCATGGGGCGACCTATCAGCGGCCCAGTGCCACTTCGCCACTCACGCTGACCTTGGCAGTGCGCTAACCGTTGCACCACCGCTCCCCAAACAAGGACAGAAATCCCCCGTATAGCCTTAACGGAAGGTTGAATGCAAAGTGATTCTCGCGAGCACCCTCTCGGCCGCCTTTGTCTCCCTAATGGCTATGTTGATACACCGCACCGGTTGCTCATTTGAGGCCGAGTCGACCTAGGAGATGCACAGGGACCGGTTCAGATAATCGTCACTGGTGTTGGCCGTGAGCGGAAATCGAACTCGGGTCGCCGGGATTCGTAGCGCAGCGCTATAACCACTACACTACCGCTCCCCACCAACACACACACATACACTCAGACACACACACATATATACATACACTCAGACACACATACACACAGATACATACAGACACATATATACATACAGACACACATACACACAGATACATACACTCACACACACAGGGGACTACGCACACGATGGCATAAGCGCCACAGGTCAGGTTCGAATATTCAACTTCCCACTGATATTTAAAATCGCATGCCCCGGGGAATCGAACCTATACGCTTGCAGAGAAGCGGGCATCGTGAGTGCTGGGAGCACGGCAGCACCACGTGCGATGCTAGCCTCGTCCATCACAAGTTGCCCGACAAGAGAAGATTTGTCAGATCTTGAAGCTCTCAAAACTTTTTGACCACACCCAGCGCCAGTGGGTTTTTTTTTACTTTAAACTTTCGATTGAACGGCGGCCGAGAACCAACCCACAAAGTGGCATTTGCTTGAACAAGGCCCGGCTCTGCCGATGACGCCCCAGGAGATCGAAACCGGTCACAGGTTCGCTTTTGCTTTTCTTGAGCAATATTCTCACGCTGGATGGCGTTGGATGGTGTTGGGTTGGGAAGAGGCCACGGTCCGGTGGAATAATTACAGCGCACGCCACGGACAGTTTGGCCAAGTATTAACAGCAGAACACACATGTCAACCCCTCATCATTGCCCTACCTTGTTACAGACCAATTCAGACCGTAGTGGTCACCCCGTGCCACTTATAAATCTCAACGTTCATCCGACAAAGTCTCATCGCAAGGGAGAAACACTTTTTTTGCCCGTATTGAAGCGGCTGTAGGCCGTATGGAACTGCAAACTCCATTTCCCTATTCTTAGGTTTTTTTCGGTAAAGTCACGTAGGTACAAGAACACGGGGTAATTCCGTATGGGTTGACAGGTGTGGTGAATTGATACAGGGTGAGTAATGTAGAGCGGATTAATGTTACTCGACAGCCAAGTACGTAAACTGCATTACACACTGTCAACTTAAACAGGACACGTAATACAACTACCTGGAATTGCGTCACGAGGCAACTTGCCACTATTAAAACATCGTAATCCAACGCAACATTCTAAATATATACCCGGTAAGAGAGAACTCCGCGCGGCGCTGGTGCTGTAATTACAATCATGAAGACACTTGCCACAAAAATCTGGAATCGCTCCCAAACTTCACATCTGCCATCAATCTTCCCAAAGTCGCTTAACGTGCCGACACCACTCATCGCTTTGGCAAAATATACACACAGCCGCTAGGGCGAACACACACACACATTAAAAAAGTCGCTTTCAACTAGCGACGAAACATCGCTAAGTTGGCTACAACTTGTAGCGATCACCAGCTCCCCCCAAAATCAACGCCACTTTTTTCGGGCACGTCTCGGCAACATTTCGCGGCGAGTATTCGAACAAGAAAAACAAGACCGGCAAACACCGCCACCACCACGACCACCACGACCAACCAACCAACCCCCATCCCTCTCCGCCGCACCTTCCAGCAGCACGTCTCTGCCGGCCGTCTTGAGCGCCTGCACCGCGCGATCGTGAGTCGCTTCCCGCAGGTCCGCTCCGTTCACCGCCAGGATCGCGTCTCCCACGTGCAGAGCTCCCGTCTGCTCGGCCGCCAGACCCGGGAAGATCTTCGAGATGACCACGGGCATTCTGTTCTCACGGCCGCCCTTGATGCTGATCCCCAAGCCGCCCGACTCTCGCTTCAACACGCGCACGACGCGCTTCTGCTCCGTGTGCGGCTCGCCGACGCAGCTCAACGCCACCGCTCCTGGGCTCGGGCTAAGGCTGGGGCTCAGGTTGGGGCTCCGAATCCCGTTGGACAACCCACCGGTCCCCGGCGAGGGGACCGGCGGCGTGCCGCCTCCCCCGTTGGCGGTGCCGTTGACGAGTGCCGTCGTCGCTTCCTCGGGTCCCGAGAGCGTGAGCGCGTCCCGGGAGAGCGTCACGCGCACGCGGCCCCAGCGACCTCCACGCCCGAGCACCTCCAGCAACTCGCTCCTCGGCATCACGCCGACACCGCAAGTCGCCATGACTGTTGCCACTGATGGAGAGAGAGAGAGACTGCTGCCGCCGCCGCTGCCGCCTTGCCCGTGTCCTCCTGCTTGTGAGCTGCTCCTGGTCTCGAGTCTGGCCAGCACGCTGCTGCTGCTGCTCCGTGGAGCGCACGACCGTTCGGTACACAGACTTGCTCCACGGGCGTCGTCTCGCATCGGCGCGCGCCGCTGTCATGTGACCGCGGCGTGTTTAGTGCGCTCCGCGTGCGTGTGCACATTCCTTCGCGTTCTCCACCCCCCCGCTCGCTCGCTCAGCCACTCACCGACCCAACCCACACCGTCAGTCTCTCTCTCTCTCTACCACGTACCCTCCCCTCCCCTAGAGTGACTGCCTCCTCCTCCTCTTCCTACCCAACCCATCAACTCCACCCACGCAAACCAACCATTCATTCACTTCTCTGGCCCTCTCTACGATCCCTGTCGCCACCATCCCCCCCCCCCCCACCTTGTCAGCCGACTTCCGACTCCCTTCAAGCAGCCCTGCAGCACGAGTTTGCTTAATGGGGGGGGGGGGGGAGATATTTAAAAATATATTTGGGGGGGGTGGGTCACGGTCAATGTCAAACAAGTGTTAAACAAACGTTAAACGCAAGTGTGAAACTCCAAACTAAATAAATACTTAGTTTAACACGTTTCGCGACCAATATTATTCATAATCAACGTTTTTTGGGTTTAGATCGCGTTATTTATAAATGTGGATGTTGTGTTCTCACGCTTCAACACACCGGTGGGCTAAAGCAGTGAACTATTTGTCTTTTGTCAACGTGACACGTTTTTGTTGATTGGCCGTGTCGGGTGGTGGAGGGTTACGACACATTTATAAATAACGCGATCTAAACCCAAAAACGTTGATTATAAATAAATACTGCCATATAACTGGTGTTATTGTCCCGATATCAACTAAGGATATATCAAGGTGGGGGGGGGGGCTGAGCCTTTAGAAGGGGTGGGTTGTCGAAGAGAGGGGGGGGGGCTCAAAGCCCTGTCGCCTGCTCCATTCCACCCTCGCGTCCCCCTCGGCCATCAAACACCAACGAAGACAAACAGCGCCCCCAGCCTACCTCCAGCCTCCAACAGGCTGCCCAAGGCAAGTTGCTGTTTAGCGAGTGCACCTTGTCAAAGCCCGCACGGTGCACGACAAGGGTTGTGTATTGGTTGGTTAAGGGTCCGTCCATAAATGACGTTACGCACCTAGGGGGGGGGGGGGGTCAGACATTTGTGACGATGTGTGACGAGGGGGGGGGGGCAGAGCTTTGTGACGTCATATTTAAGGGGGGGTCTGATTTTTTGTGACGCCGTGTGACGAGGCTGGGGGGGGGTGACGTCATTTATGGACGGCCCCTAACCACGCCCGCCCGCCTTTGTCTCTCCCCCCCCCCCCCGTGTTGATATTTACACACCGCATCGGGTACCCATTTTGAGGATGGACTCGCCTTCGGGGCAAGGCCCAGAACGGCTTCTGATATCATTCGCCACTGATGTTAGCCGTGGCTGGGAATCGAACTCGGGTCACCCGCGATTCATTCCGTGGCGTTGTGCGCTAACCACGGCGCCACCGCTCCCCGCACCATCACGTGACCTCCGGTCACCGGCATCGCTACCTCTGCGGCCGTCTGGAACGCTCTTCCTTCCGATATTAGGAATCCACTGGGGCCTTACGTACACTTTTTAAATCATCTCGATTGAAAACTAATTTATTTAGAACTGCTTGTCGTTGCGTTCTAGTTTGTTGTCCTTTCCCCTCCTCACCTCCGATAAGCACGGTTGTGAGCTCTCAATACTCTGATAGTGCGCTGTTTTTGAGTTGTACGCCTTTTGGCGTCATCTGGTCCAACACCAGTGGAGACTAGGCTCTAAGAAAAGCCGTCTCGGGTGTGGACCAATCAATTTCAAGGACAGTGCATACATTATCAGAGTTGTCTCTTCTTGTTTGCATTTCGACTGCTTGTGTTGTGGTTATTGCAAACATGATCCCGTGTATAAAGGTGTCAGTTTTGGTGCCAGATAAAAGGGTAAAACCCTATTACTATTTATAATCAACGTTTTTGGGTTTAGATCGCGTTATTTATAAATGTGTCGTAACCCTCCACCACCCGACACGGCCAATCAGTAAAAAAGTGTCACATTGACAAAAGACAAATATCGATTTAAAGCTTTCGTGACTGCAGGGATTCATCTTCTTGGTTCTTTCGGTAAAGTACCGTAGAATGGAAATAATAAAATAATAAAAATAAAACATAATAAAATAATTCTCACGACGTTTCTGACACAACGCAAGCAGCCGTCCTCAGGAGACAGAGTCAGACTCTGTCTCAGAAGACAGACCTGTTCTCCACCTGAGGACGGCTGCTTGCGTTGTGCCCGAAACGTCGTGAGAATGATTTAATGTTTTATTTTTATTATTTTATTATTTCCATTCTACGTGACTTTACGAAAGAACCAAGAAGAAGAAAAGACAAATAGTTCACTGCTTTAGCCCACCCGGTGTGTTGAAGCGTGAAACCACAACATTATTACTATATCTTGCTACTGGCAAAGGAGGCCTCATAATGGTGTGAAAGAAGTTCAATGTGCCCCTCCCCTCTCTCTCTCTCTCTGTGTGTGTACGGGGTAAGAACATTTCCGTTCGAGAGGCGACTTCGCCTACTGCGCAGTTCGCACGGCGCTCACCTGGGAGTTGTACACGGACGGTAATGATTAACGCGTCGTAAAACGATAACAGAGCACGTGTCTCACCGGTAAGTCCACTTCCAAACAAGTCATAAAAAAAGAATGCACACATATGGGGCCGTCCATAAATGACGTCACGCGATTTTGGACGATTTTTGACCCCCCCTCCCCTTCGTCACACGGCGTCACAAAAAGTCAGACCCCGACCCCTCAAATATGACGTCACAAAGCTCTGCCCCCCCCCCCAAAAAAAAACATGCTTCAAATCGCTTTAAACTATTGTCATTGTAGTGCGTATTTAATGTGGCGCTGCACTCTGATGTTGTAGGAGAAAAATGTATTAAAAAGTCTATTTAATTTAGTAGAACGTGTTGTCTATATTTATTTAAAGTTGCGCATTTTTACGTGACGTCACATTTCTCAACCCCCCCCCCCCTCGTCACACATCGTCACAAATGTCTGACCCCCCCCCCCAGGTGCGTGACGTCATTTATGGACGGCCCCAATGGATGTCTAAATGAAACTTTTTTATTACGTTTACCAGGTAAGGCCCACTGAGCTATATAGTTCTTCTTCCGGAAGCCAGCTGGCCACAAATGATTGCTCAACTCCAGTAAGTGGCTTATCATGTGGACATTTACAGCGGCCAAATACTGTACTCGATAAACGTATGCTTCCAACTGTGGAGGGAAAACCGGAAGACCCGGAAAATACAAATCTTACGCGACCACCGGGAGAACATTCACACTCCAAATATACATGCGTTAGGGTCGGGATCGAACCCACGGCCTCCTTGTACACCAGGCGAGGTAGTTAACATCTCCCTTGCCACCGTGGCGCCCTCTCTTGTCGCGTTTTCCAACACGTGTTGTTGGTTGTCTTTGTAGATACAGGGCAGTATTTGGTTAGCAGTACAGGAGCCGACGGTTGACCATACCTGTCAACCCACGTGATTGTTCAGGTCCGTACGGCGTACAGCCGTTTCAATACGGGCAAAAAAAAAAAATTGTCTATTTGTTTGTGTTTCTCTCTTGTGATGGGACTTTGTAGGATGAATGTTGTGATGTATAAGGGGCACGCGGTGACCAATAAGGTCTGAATTGGTTTGTGATAAGGTCGGGCATTGATAATTGGCTGACGGCTATTGGTGAGTGTCTGGAAAACATTTCCTTTGTGCTGGTTTGTATCGAAAATGTTGGGCAACTTTTTAGGGTACAGTTCAGAAGAGGCACGTAACGTTGTACGAATATTTCTCCGATATTGGCTCGCGGATTTACGAGTTAGGGCGACTCCCTTCCTCTCCTCGCAACGAAACAGACACAGAAGGCCCTCGTTCTCAAGTTGGAAAGCGTTGAAGAAAATGCTGGACCGCTCCTCCCGGGTGTGTGATGTGTCAACGGACGATCTCATACCTGTCAACCCCTTATCGGTGCCTAACTTATTACGGACCAACTCAGACCTTATTGGTCACCTCCCGTGCCTCTTATAAATCTCAACGTTCATCCCACAAAGTCCCATCACAACTGAGAAACACAATCAAACAGACTATTTAATTGTTGCTCGTATTGAAACGGCTGTACGCCGTATGGACTTGAAAACTCAATTTCCCTGGACAAGAATTCGGGGTCAAACCGCGTGGGTTGACACGGCATGCGATCGCGCGCGGGTAAAATATGCGCCTCGCCACACGATGCTCTGTGAACGTGTCACGGGTCACCGCGGCCTCCTCGTTAACGAGTCGACTTTGGCCTGCCAGAAACTAAAGAGTCACATGGACTGATGCACGCGCGCCTGGCAATACGCTGTGCGTGTACGGTTTAAGCCATGCGTTTGCAGAACTCCATCCTGTCCTCGCATTTAAATACAGTAACAGTTCCCCAGAGTTTAACAGGCTGTGCAACAAACTCGACTCTTCTGGTGAGATCCATAATGTTGAAACTGGTCCAGAGATTTCTTGCTTGACACAAATGTTGCTTGATAAAACTGGTCTTGATAGACAATCGACTGATGGTCTAATATCATCTGGCTGTCGCCTGGTGAAGCTAGTTGTAATTACTGGCGAAACGTTGCACTCGAATTGTAAATGTTGTGAGTTTACTCATCAACACACCGGTGTGCTGTACTCGTAACGATGTAGCATGTTTTATTTACGTGACAAACCTTACTAATTGGCTGTGTCGGGTGGTTGCGGGTTTAACGACGCATTTATATTGACGCGATCTAACCCATAACCCTCTACGATTGATACAATGATCTTGTATTGTATTATGGAAATGTGAAGACACAGAACGGAATTCTGATCATATATGATGTTAGCCATAATGACCCAAAGTCGGGGTGCGTAACGAGTTTGTGCAGTATATATTAGCAGGGTTGGCTACGTACGGTGCGAAAGAAGTTCAACACACACACATACACATACGTGCGGTGATGTGCAAGGGTGGACCAGAGGCGGAGTGGCAACCGAAAGAGGTCACACGATCCAACGGGATGCGATACCGCGTAGACGGAGTTTTGAAATCGCCTCGTGTGCAGGAGCCAGGCGGGTTGTAGCATCGTGACATTTGACGACGGCTCAGAGAGACCTGCGTCAAGCAGTGGATAGACCACAGCTGAAGATGACGCTACGGTTGTAGTGGATACAATTTTAGGATTTCACCGAGCATTTAAAAACACACGAGGACTGGCACGCCGTTACGACTTCGCGCGCAGAAAATAATAACAATCCCCACTCACTCCAAGACAGCAGATGCACACTTTTAACCCAATTATGTATTTATTTTGCACTAGAATTCCCGTTTAATCAAAGTGACAGGAATTCCCGCGCGAAGCCCCGTGGTTGCAACTCGTTGCACCGCGGGGTGTCGGACGTGCTCTGTTAATGTTGTTGGATGGCGTTCCATCAGAGTTCAAGAAACCCACCTTTTATGAAGACGAGGAGCAGAGCAACCACCAGTGGCTTTTACAAATAACTTAACACGCCCACGCGGTAGCCAAGCGATTAAATAATTAAGCGTGCTCGGTTTGACAGTTTCATCATTAATCACCGTTATTCTTGATTTTCCAGGATTTACAATGCAAATAAGTGCTCACTCTTCCCGTACATTCAATAAAGACTACATTAATTAAGCAGACGGTTGCATGTCGACACATTATTTTTCACCAAAACCAGTATAATTGTGATAAATATATTTAAACGTCTGTTAATTACTGTATTTGTAAGTTATGGTTAAATTTATGATTGAATTTTGGTTGACAATCTAAAAATGTACCTTTCACTAAAGGTGTAATAATTGGCACCTGTCGCAAATGGGCACAGTAATGACTCCACTAACAGTGTAACATTATGGTGATAGTACAGGCCTCGAGTGTCCATGCCATTGCAAACAACAAAGTTAATAAGAAGGTTAAGGTGCAGCCCTGCATTGGCTTGCTCACGCCACTGCTGGCAGAAGGGACTCCACTAGAGGGGGATCTAGAAGCGCTCTAGTTATCCAACTCTGACACGCTGATCGGACGCTTGGGAAGAGGTGGGAGGACAAAGACAAAGATTTCCCCCGTATAGTCTTAACAGACTGCTGGGGCAAGTGCTGTTAGCGAGCAGCACCTATGAAGGCCGGCACGGCACACGAGGGGGTGGGTGGCCAGCACCACGCCCGTGGCGGTGTCTACGCACCGAACCAGGCACTCATTTGAGGCTCAGGACCGGTGCAGATAATCGTCACCGGGTGTTGGTGGCCGCGAGCGGGAATCGAACTCGGGTCGCCGGGTTCGTCCAGTTTGGATAAGAAAAGTGCCCATTGTTTAAATTGACACACTACCTCTGGATTGTATGTGCCAAGGCCGTAATTACAATATATATTGGGGGGGGGGGGGGACACCCCCCCCCCCCCCCCCCCCAATATTCAAATATGCTCAAAATGTCCCCCCCCCCCCAATATATTGCTATAAAATAGATTTATGTTTATATGATTGTGGTTATGGTTGTACTTTATTAATCCCGAATCTCTGCCATTACATACAATGAAACAAGGTAAAAAATAACAAAAACAGCAATGAAATGCAATACACTATTAGACATTATTGCAAAAAATATATTTTTTAAAGTTCATCCCATATGTTAGTGAATTTTTTTAATATTTTAGGCAGGAAATTCGTTTTCAAATTTAGATTTTTTTTTTTTCTTAGGGGGGACCCCCAGACCCCCTGGAAGATTTGGTCCCCCCCAATGTTGACTCCATGGCTACGGCCTTGGTATGTGCTCACTATTACACCATCAAAAGCATCCAAACTGGAACATATTGGAATAAAATGATCAATTCCTACATGCGCGCGCGCATAATTACGTAACGTTTTGTGAGAAAGGTTACGTATCCTTGTTAATAGATTAAACAATCGATCACATCCGTATATTCTATGAACGCACGCAACTCGAGTGAGTGCCTACTACAGGATTTACGGTAAGGAAACACCATCAATATTAACTTACACCCCCCCCCCCCTAAAAAAATATCGATTCTTTAATTGTCAGGTCATCGCCTCGTCGAATGTTCCGCGTCGTATCACGGGCCACAACCACCCTCTCACCCTCTCACCCTTTGCACGTTCCGTGCGTTTCTGCCTCCCATGCAGTTTGCCCTTTTAGAAAATCAGGTGTCACGGATCACCGAATTTAACGCGCATTCCTGATTGGTATATCTATCCCAATTGCTTTCACGCTAATTAAAATATTAAAGAGAGGGGGGGTGGTGCAGGCTAGTATACCACGTGTATACGCCTATGACTAAATCAACTCACAAGCTAAATCGGTTCTTACCCCGCAGAGTGCTTGGATGGGCGATTGCCATGCATATAATCATGTGTTTGTCGGCTGATGCGGGGCTACGTTGTTCAGCAGAGGGACAGTGCACAAGAATCAATCGTTGCACTATTGTCTGGGCACCCTGCCTTCATTAACGCAGGCGAACCAGAGTGAAAGTGCGAAGTATAGTCAAACAGCCCCGACGATCAGCACAGGATGGGGGACCTCACCAGCAATGGACTGGCAAAGAGCTGCCCACACATGCCACCGTCTTTTATGCACAAACCGCGCCTACGATGGGAATCAACTTGTCTGAAGTGGCCACTTTTATGTGACCCGATTTCACCTCTCTGCAGAGGAAGTGGCTTTACCCATCACGACGGAAGTCGAAGCTGTAACGGAACACTTCCCAATTATACGCAGGTTGGGTCGACTCGTACAATGATACGCATCCCCCTTTTTAAATTCTTTATATTAAGTTCGCTTGCTTGCTTAGGACCGTGCAAATCTTTCGGTCGTTTTTTAACCCACTTTCCGTGATCCAATCGAGCTGACATTTTGCACACAAGACTCGTTGTGCGTGACAATGCATTTTCGTGAAAAAATTCTCCAAAATGTTACTGTTAGGGAATTTTTTAAAAATATTTAATTACCAATTGTTTAATGCTGCCAGACAATCATCTGACCCATAGGTGGCAGCCATCTCAAGCCAGAGGACGAGAGGACTCTAGCCGCCCCGATGCCACGCATATAAAGGATTTATAGTGAAAAACTTTGTTTTTACGGGTTAATTTTTATTTAGCTGCAATTGGCCTTATTACAGAAATAAATACACCACAGCTCCTACCTGCAACCTGCCTTTGCAGCATAATCAGCAATTCTCAAAAACACACCGACTGCACTCCACAAAGAAAACTAAATGAACATCCCGCCCGCCGCTAAGCTGCCGGCAGTTTGCGGAGACATCGGCCGCACTAAGATGGAAATAAAATAGGAAGGTATACATAATTAAAGGCAAGGCGCAGACTAAACGATGCCCAACTTACTGGGGCTACTGTGGAAAGGGTAATCAACGTCATCAATCATTGAACAAGTGGCGCTTAAGGAGCTATGCACCATGGGGGCATCTCGTGGTCATGACCCCCACTGCAGTCGCTACCGGCTATGCATGGTCACAAGAGCGGGTCCCGTGTGCCCACAGGGGTATGTTGAACTTATTTCGCGTGTTACGTAGCCCACCGTGCTGATCGGAGGTGGGATACATCACCAATGCGAGGTTACTGGGACCACGCCAACCCAACCACATCAACTATTGAATAACCAGGCGTGGTGGCACATCCAATGTGGATGCAGCATTTTGGAAGAGGATGCATATTTGTGAAACTCCCGAAGCAAACCGGACAGATGGTCGTACAAAATCCAGGGTTCGTGAATAAAACCCGTGTAGCCCTTAGTGTCATCCCCACGTATGCATGGTAGGTTTTGTCTGCATACTCTGGTTTATCACATGTAAAATATACATACTCTTTAAAAATGTAATGGGCTAACATCCCAAAACCAGGATGGCTCCAGAAATGGTCTTGGGGCTCTCACGGATAAATAAATGATGTTCTCCACTTCATAATAATGCATGTGAAAAAGCAGGTACTTGCACCCCAAATTACTTATTTATCCGTTTTCTGGCAACAGCTACAATACATTAAATAAACATTGCCTTGATATTTCTGCGTCTACTTTTTTTTAAAACCGTGCTTTCACTCCACTTTATTGAACTACCCGACAGCCCACTAAAGTATTTTGTAAGGGCGACCCTAAAAAAACATGGACTTCATCAGCATTTTACTTCAACAAAAGCGAGCAAAGCCAAGCAGTCCATTGAGAGCCTGTGTTTTTTTCTCTCGCAGATTCAAAAGTAGAAAATTGCGTAAGGAAATTCACATACGGGGATGTGAGGCACACATTTCATACCAGTGCATACTAGACAAGTGAATTCGACTTTACGTAAATTCAGAGTTTTTATGGTTAAATCTAACCTAAAAAAACCTCTGGATATTTTTAGATTTGAAGTTGTTGTGACTGCAAGGGTCCATATTTTGTTTTTTCCGGTAGTCACATAGGTAAAAAAATTAATTAAATCACGACGTTTCGGAGGCAACACAAGCTTCCGTCTTCAGGTGGCACCGTCACAGCAAAAAATACTGTATCAAGTGGAGAGAACTATAAGACACGAGTCTATATACAGATTAAGGGAGGGAGGAGCCAGGATGGGCCGTGGGGGAGGGTTAAGTTAAGCCTCCTTTTGTTATGCTGCAGGGGGTTAGGGGTGGGCGCCGTGTGTAGGCCATGGTAAGTGGTTATAAAAAAAATGTGGGGAGACCCATATGGATATTGGTCGCGAAAGCATACGTGTTAAACTTTTTGTAAATTGAATTCAAAGTGGTGAATGTGGTGTCTCTAGTAATGACATAAAACACACAAATAATAATCGGTTCTTACACAATTCAATGCGTGTACCAGGAGACCAAGAATCGATTTTAATAGACGAATTGACGCACCGTTACACACCTAATGCGTACACGTTCTAATGCACGTGGTATTTTGCACATGGTACATGAGAATAACTTTTTTTGTACAATAACGAATTTTTTAAGGATTTTGATGTGGACTTTATCCAAAAACTAAGACCATACTGAGAAATAGTATTTGGCATGTGTGGCTAGTATCAAAGGATTCGGATTACCTGTGCATTTTTCACAAGTCATAAAAACACATGTGAAGTATGGACGGATGGACTAACACGTACATCATTAACACTGCCGTAACGTGTAAAAAATATATGGCAGGCTGCCATTACTCAGTGTTAACGATGAAGGTGATAGGGTCAGTTATGAATGTTTTCTAGAGCATGTTGCAATCTTTCTCCAAATTATATTCCAATTGTGCAGTCAAGTCGTGAGAATGTTCCATTTCAAAACAGAAGTCTTTCAACACCCTGTGTTACGGATTGGACCCGAAATGTTACTTTTTTTCTCATGGAATCATGGTTATGAGATGAATGAGCTAATGCTAATTAATTTACCAGGATAGCCGCAACATTCAATTAGCAGTGACATCCGACGGACAAGGACCTGCTGAAAACATGGAAAAGTGCACACAAGAGCCAACCACCAGAAATTGTAACTGTGACAATTAAGGTACACGTGGATATGACATTAATTCATGCCACAAATCCTATCCTAACTCATGTGCCAGGGGAACCTAGATTGGCCAATAACTATGATGTCCAGTAATCTTAAAATAAATAAACAGACCCATGTGGTTGACCTAGCTTAATACAATTCATTTCAATTTCATGTTTTTCATCCTTCACAAGTTTATGCTTGTCAGTAAGTAAGCTGAAATAAAAGAAACGGTAATAACATGCATGACTATAACAGCCGTGAAAATAAAAGCCACATGAATTTCCAAAAAAATTCAACTTTCTTGTATTCTTGCAAATGATTTTGGTGCTTATTAAAGCATTATTTTTATATAAGCCATCCAAACAGCACGCAAGTACTGTGATAAGACACTAAAGGAGATATTCTCAGCGAAAAGTCAACCTTAACATAGGGAACAACCAAATTGCTTCTCAGTTATTTTGAAAAACCTACTGGACATTTCACAGATATTTTCACCGTTAAATCACAAAACTTTCTAGGCATTGTATTTTAAACCCAACGATCAAACCGAAATAACTTTCCAACCTAAGCTGCACGTACGCACTACACAATTAAAAGGAGGCTTTTAGCTCAACGTGTTTATTGGCGATTTCAAAGCAATAGAAATAAGCCCATATGTTGTTCCTTGTTAATGTTTCTTGTATCAATGTGTGACTGCACATCTTTTTATGAGCATTATTTAAAATAAATCCAGGAAGTAAGACTTAAATATCGTTTTACTTTTTACACTAGGATCACTTTTTTTCATGAACGTTACATTAATGTACAATAATAAAAACGAAGAAAAATTGTGTCTTATGCCATGAACGAGAAGGCTCGCCAAATTACCATGCCTGCACTCATGCACGCGCCCTCATGCACGCGCACAGATGCAGGCATATGCACAGAGCCCATGTTTTGCACAAGGCCCAACAGTTTACATCCCGTGATGACAGGTGGCACAACCGAACAGGTTCACGAGTGGTGCGACAGCTAAAGTCACGTGCTCCGGATGGACCAGTTCTCTTTTGCGTCGCTGTTGTCTGTGCAAGCAGGGGCCAGACGCTCGTGCAGCCATGCAAACGCCCGAGGAGGCACACACGCACGCGCACATGGGTACACTCGGTCGCCGACAACAGCCCTGGGCTCTCAGATGAGTTTTCGGGTTGTAACCCAATCATCGTGACATCCAAACATCACGCTGAACAATACCGTGGATCAACCCGAATACACATCGAAAAGCTGTACACAGCACAACTGCGAACATCTACGCAGCAGTAGCAGCCTTTAGTCCCCACCCAGCCTCTGGCCACCCCCCCATCGGTGACGGCCAAATGCTCCCCAGCCTCCCTGCGGGGGGGCATCCTGGTCGTCTGGTGGTCTCCTGCTGGGCGGAGGAACGCCAAAGCCGGCAATGCCGCCACGGCGACTCGGCAAGAGCCGGTACCTGAATGTACACATCGACATACGTGCACACGGCCAAGTGTATTAAAGAAACGTTAAGGTATGCCAGAGATTTCAATTTGCCATTAGCTAACCCTGCTCAGAAGCTAAGCATGGTTGAGCATAAAATAGTGCTTGGATTGGTGTTCATCATGACGGACATGCCTTATAGGCCGTTCGGCTATACAGTGTTCAGCAATGGGCAGTGTAGACAATCTATTGTTGTCCTACACTTCTGTGCTCCTATATCTATGCTCCCATCTTCACCATCCGACATTGACCGGTGTAGTGAAATAAATGCAACCCATCGAAGTAGAACTAATGACTGTCAGACTATAGCTCAGATGTACTGTTTGTTGCAGGACATTTGGCATCTTGGGGCTCTGCTCAGAAACTGATAACAAAATATATAACAGTGAACAGATTTCAAGTCACAAACAATGTGAATCATTTCGATTTAAAGCTTTCGTGACTGCAGGGATTAATATTTTTGTTTCTTTCGGTAAAGTCACGTAGAAGGGAAATAATAAAATAATAAAAATAAAACATAATAAAATTATTCTCACGACGTTTCGGCCACAACGCAAGCAGCGTCTGAATGAAACACCACTACGCCCCAAGCGTGGTGGTGTTTCCCTGACAGACCTGGTCTTCACCTGAGGACGGCTGCTTGCGTTGTGGCCGATACGTCGTGAGAATTATTTTATTATGTTTTATTTTTATTATTTCCCTTCTACGTGACTTTACCGAAAGAACCAAGAAAATGTGAAACAGGTTGTGCAAAGCCACTTACAGTATGGATGGGGTGGAGATGAGCGCTCGCCCACCAAAGTCCTGGGGGTACTTGAACATGAGGAAGAAGTAGAGGTGGCCCACGAAGATCCCGATTAGCTCATTCATCACCCTAGGGGACAGGAGGGCGGCACAAACAGTGGGGAAGGCTGCATCACCGCAGATATATCTGGAAGCAACCGGCACCCACCCTACTTTATTAAACAACATCCATAATCTATAACCTTCTTTCTTGGCTTTCGAATGTACACTTCGGGCTTGAATTTTTACATAAACTGCGGTTAAACCATTAATTAACTAATTTATTAATCTTGTTGGCAGCTACCAGCATGCGATCTTTAAAGTACAGACGAATGAATTAGGCTACCGACATTGATTTTTACAACGGAGTCTGTGGTCCGTGATCTGCTTTGGCTCTGCGAGCAGCTGCGAGACGTAGAGGCTTGCATTTGTTTTTTCCACCAAGACCGAAAGTACTCACGATCCACGCAGGATGAAGTTGAAGCCCATGATGACCCAGGGAAGGTAGCAGGCCTGAAAAGTTAGGAAACAAAACGGGGCGACAACAACAGTAAGTCCTCGCTTCACGCGCTTTCACACAACGCATTTTCTCGCTAGAACACTGTTTTTCTATTCAGAAACACTATTCGTGGAACAAGGAACGCACCCGTTCAACCGCAGTTTCTGAGCGGTCGATGACAAGCTGCTTTCCGAACTGCACGGCCGAGCGATGTGGAATTTCTGGGTAAGTGACATTTTTTCATTCGTAGTTTTTATTTTCATAAGAGTAATAATTGTGACATATCTCTATACACCCTCTCCCCCCCTCTTCCTCCCACACATCGCTTGTTTAAAAAGTAATTACCCCCACCTTTTAAATTATTTATTATTGGGAAATCATTTTCACTTCACACGGAACTTTTCTAGAAGACATCTACCGCGTTAAATGAGGAATTCCTGTAGATTTTAAATAAAAACGTGAACATAAAGCATCCATATCTGTACCTGTGCGCATACCCCACCCCCCCACCCCCAAACTAATTTCCCTTGCCTTCAACAAGGTGCGAAAAATGCAGTTTGGACACAGACAGAATGCCTTCTGTGATGTTGCTTACTTTAAAGGTGGTGCCAAACCAAAAGGTGACGATCTGGTCACGATTCAGTTGGGCCCATACGTAGAGCACCGAGATGATGAGCGGGATCATCAGCAGCTGGACACCCAGAGAGCAGCAGCACACAAAGTCAGCCCCAAAAATTCCCACCATTACAGTATTTGTCAAAAGCTATAAACCATAAACCTGAGATGTGAAGGACAGGTTTGTGGGCACACCTGCTGTCTTGATCCTGTTAAATTTTGTGCAGTGGAAGTTTGTGAATCCTTGAAATATACCATTGCTTAGTCCAAAGTCTTTCCCTTTTACCCCTTTGTTATTTTGTTTCCTTGCCTTAGGCTCTTACCCTCTCTGCCCGATGTTCCCTTTCACCTCTCTGCCCCTCCTTGCCACCGTTCTGTGGTCTAGGGTAGTGATGCCGTGACTTTCTTAATGCTCACTGGGACCATGCTTTGTTGGCGCCTGGATTTATTTACGAACCACCGTGGCCGTGCTATGACGATGCGCGGGGACTTTTTGAAATCTGCAAGACGAAATGGGATGGGTGGAATGACTGGGTTGACTGTGGCTGGTGGTGGGACAGTTTACTTTGCGATGTAGACTGGGACCGACTTCTTGATCTCCATTGTGTACTGGACTTTTCCTGGGGATTCTTTGGTGTTTTTGGCTGCACGTGGTTCTAGCGCTTCTGTGAATAGTGCACGAGGTTGTTGTTGTTCCCTTTGAAGTCTCCATTGCTCTTTGGTCAAATCTCATTTCTCACCATCATCCTGTTGATAACTGTTTTACTTGATATGCATTATCAGAAGTGCTTTATGATGAAGTTCCATTTAAGCACCAATTGCAAATCATTTTCCCAAGCTGTTAACCCCCACGTGAGAATATTCACTGCAAGCCGAATAAACACTTTCAAAGTGTCGTGAGTCAGGAACCTTAATCAAGATGTAATTTTTACCCAATTTCAAATTAAACTCTACGAAATGAGAACACAGCAGGGATGCGTCATGTTAATTACCGCTTGTGGTTTGAAACAAACCTAAATTAACGTATTGTAAACTCATGCAGAGTGAATTCAAAATGAAATGAAGAGGATATCTGCTTTTCCTGAAAACAAGTAAACTGAGGAATAAATATTCCCTAGGGGTAAACTATCACATTTTGTTGAATTCGATTCTTGTCTTTTAACTATATGAAACACTTCCATTTAAAGCTTTCTTGACTGCAGGGATTCATATCCAATACAATTTTATTGTTTTATTCTTATTATCTTATTATTTCCCTTGTACGTGACTTTACCGAAAGAACCAAGAATATATGAAACACATTTATTGAGCACAAATACTTACTGGCATGTCGACGATAAGCCCAACAATCTGGCAACATAGTCAAGGTGTGATTAACAAACAGAGTGCTTCCTGAAATTTAACAATTACTATGACATTATTTTATTTATCCAAGAAAGCCATATCTCCTTAATATTCTTTTTGAGGGTCCTGCTACATTAAGATGTTTGACCTAATCCATTTATGAGAATAATGCATGTGGGAGTAAACCAGCGTACTTATAAAACAAATTCAATCATACAAGCAGTTACCACTCAAAGCGCCACACAAAGGGATTCAAGAATCCATCGCTTTGCCATCACAGCTCGTCAAGAACACCTGGCATTCCCAGACAGTCTCTCATCCAAGTATGGACTACGCTCAACTCATTGTATCTTCTGAAAGTTGATGAGCTGAGCAATTCAGCGAAATTTTCCCATAGGCAACATGAAATGTTCACGAACCAAAAAAGTGCCAAGTCCTTTGTGGAGTCACCCGTACTAAGCTACCAAACAGAAACCTATTAATTGGTAAAAATTCACCCAAAAATCATGATTCAAATAGATGAGCACGCAACAAAGGATACAGTGATACAGATCCAGTTGAAGAGAACCAGAAACAGGTAGTCTGCTGGCCGTCCATCAAAAACACCTGTGGGAAAAAAAAACACATTTTCTAAACATAAAATATACAAGATCACTCCAGTAAAGGTTACCGTCACAATGATTTTTTCACTCAAAGCTACGCTCAAATGTACCTCTTAAAACATGAATTCATCCACGCTCCACTATCAGGCACAGAGCTCATAAATTGTTCAGCAACATGCGCACCGTGTCCTGTACGATTTGTGCATTACTTATTTAGTTTAACCTTTTTCTGAATAGTTTATCTGGATGGTGATATCGGCATCATAGAATGAGACAAAGTATTAATTTAAATCTCTCGCAGTGTGGCAACCCTTCATTTAAAAAAATCATCAACACAAGTGGATATCCCAGCGACCTCGAGATCCCTTCGTGTTAACTCTGGTCCACAAAGAAGTGGGCACTGCTTTTTCACCAGCCCTGCTACAGAGAGCAATGTTTGACGTTTCAGAGTCAAACGACTGTTTATCATTCTCTGCGCTAGAATATAGCAAATTTATGTTGATGGCTTTAGTGAAGTCCTTGGTGACCAACCTAAGACATCACCTCATTACATTTGAGAACCAGTTTAAAGTAAGATAGCTGCCTGAATTTGAACCCAGGATCTCATAGGTGCAGGCTCAGTGCTCTGATCCTCTGAGACACCCTGTCATGTCTAAATCAAGTAGCTTTACAAGAGACACATATGTGAATCAGTTTAAATCAATTACATAAAGTTTCATCTATCATGGCTTAGTTCAGTTATCATGTTAACAACTTCATATGTAACTATTAATTAATTTACTTACAGTCCCTTCTTTCAATCCATAAGTGTGCTCCCCAGAATTGTAATATTTTAGGAAAAACATGATCAGCATTCAATGTTGACAAGCGTATCTGCAGAATTTTCTACCCAGCTTTACCTTTGTATAATGCATTTTCCAGCCAGGCATATTTTGTACCGCGTTCTGTAACATTATTCGTGAGCCAGTTGCCCTTAAACGAAGATCCTCACCAGTCTCGAGGCGTGTGGAATAGGAGTACAGGAAGTAGAGGTGAATGAGAAAGTGGAATCCCGTCTGCGGTGTCAGTGGGAAGAAGAGTGTTGCTGTGATGGGCCTCCAGATCTGAAACACAAGAGCGGCACACACGCAAGTCTCCTTTACAGCTGAGCCTCGGTAAACAAATTCAACTCAATCAGTATTTGCCATTTAATTGCTCAAACCCTTCCACTGTGACTTCAAGTGATAACCTGAGCACCAGAGGTCGCAACCGGGTACCCGATACCCGTACCCTACCCGATACCCGGCTACCCGTACCCGGCCGGGTACGGGTACCCGTTTGCGACCCTGGTGCGGCTGGGTACGGGTAGGCCGTGAGTCACTGGTGAGTAACCGTTTGTCACTCATTTCCCAACGTCTTGTCTCTTCTCACAATTCAAGTTCCTAAAATCAACCCACCCGCGCCTGCAACATGGCTTCATCCCAGAGGTCGCAATCGGATACCCGTACCCTACCCGATAGCCGGCCGGGTACGGGTAGCCGGGTATCGGGTAGGGTACGGGTACCCGTTTTCGACCCTGGTGCGGCCGGGTACGGGTAAGGAATCAAAACCCGTTTGCGACCTCTGCTGAGCACCAGGAGCAGGAGGAAAACATGTAGAACAAGATTAATGTGGCTCAGAGTGGAGATGACAAGCAATAGGGTACAAGTCCAGGAGTGACACAGCCAGGTTCGTATTATCCAATAGGCACAGCAGGCACTATGCCTCGGGCCTACAAAAACTGAAGGGCTTACAAAAACAAAATTTGACGTGTTTTTTGTATGTATGATAAAAAATGTAAAAAATATATCTTCTTTAATAAATATATTCATGGCCGCAAGTTGCAATCTCTTTGCTGTGGTAACAAGTCGTTGGACTTGTTGCGAGCCATATTACACCTAAAATAACTGTCAAACTAATCCTTAAGCTTAAACGAACGTAAAGTAATATGGAGCTCGCCATGCAGTCATCCTGTCAGATCATCTGCTATAATCACATTAAAATAGAAGACATTTTCACTTAAAATATTTTTAGGCTTAACCTGTTTTTAAAAATTATTTCAAATTAAATCTGCTTATCTGCAGCACACAGCGCACTCCCATCGAATTAAGGCTCATACTAAATAATGCACATATCAGTAGCGACATCTGTCCAGCAGCTGGACAAAGTACCGCGTGAAACAAGTGGAGTGACCGCGGCGGTACTAGTGACATGGGGCAGCAGTATCAACTGCAGAGAGTTGTCACTGGAGGCCTACGAAACAGAAGTGCCTAGGGCCTACAAGAGGATTAATCCGGCCCTGGACACAGCGGGTGCATGAAATACAAGGTGCATGGAATGGCAAAAGTGGATCCCGATAAGAGAGAATCGGCTGACAAAACAGGCTGAAGGGAACACTGCGCCTCTGGCTGGGGAGAAAAGCATGTTCAGGCTTTGCAGAAGCAAGTGCTCAGGCTGTAGATAACAGTATTCTACAGACACAAGGGGACTCGTTTAAAAGTAGAGATAATGGCATCCTCTGGTTGTAGAGAACAAAGTACTCAAACTACAGAGAACAGCATGGCCAGGATTGGGAGAAAACAGACTGCTCTGGTTCAGCACCATCATCCTCAGACTATAGCACGTACAGACTCTAGTTAATGCTCCACATATATATTCAGCCCTATATCAAACCACTGCTTGATGAAGAAGGCCTCTCTCCATGCTGTGTTGGTCACGGAGGCTGTTTGACCAGACTTAATAACCACACTGGCCAATTTTAAGTTGATGCAGTAGAAGGGCAGCTCAAGACCGGTTCAGATGTTAGCCATAGCCAGGAATCAATATAAAGTTGCAGGATTCACAGCGCAGTGTGCTAACAACTGTACCACTGCTCCATCCCTGCAGGCAATGGTAGACTCTAGGCAATTCCTGGACAGTTTGCCCCTGTTCGACCCCTATAGGCAACGGCAAGATGTATGCAACAATATGATCAGCCTGCATGGAACAGCATCGTCAAGACTACAGGAACAGCACACTCAGTTTGTCGGCTAAATAATTATCAGATTGTCAGCTGCTTAGACTAAAAAAGGGAAAAATGTAGGTTATAGGAAACGGTTTCACCCCATATTCTTGTACAGGGAAATTTAGTTTTCGTGTTCATACGGCATACAGCCGTTTCAATACGGGGGGAAAAAATGTGTTTTATCTATTTGTTTGTATTTCTCACTTGTGATGGGACTTTATAGGATGCACGTTGAGATTTATAAGGGCACGGGATGACCAGTAAGGTGTGAATTGGTCTGTAATAAGCTTGGGCACAGGTATGAGGTTAAGTGCAGCAACACAGAAACAAATCCAATCTGTAAATAAAATAATAACCCATGCTCAGTGCCGTATATAGGAAACACTGTCCTCCTTGCTTAGAAGGCCTTCAATGATGGCACTCCATCGTATATATTCGTGACTCTCACTCCTACGTTCCAGAAAGAGTCCTCCGGTCGTCTTCCGGTCCCGACCTGCTGCGGTGCGTGCCGAGATCAAAACTTCCGTTCGATGGGTGACCGGGGCCCTTTTTCGCCAGTCTCTCGGCTTATTCAAATCCCACCTCAGTTGTCGAAGGCCTCTCTCTTCACCTCCTTAATATTTATGATCTACGGGGTTTTAGTAAGTGAGGTGTTTTATTACAAGCCAGTGCGATTTTATTAGTGTTTTTACGGTGTTTTTCCTAAATACATTTAATTGTTTTTAGATGTATACAGCACCTTGCGACCTCCAGGGTCAAAAGGTTATTTTAGAAGTGTAAATTATGATCATTATGTCCAGGATGTAGATACCACGGCGCTCAAGACTGTTAACAATAAACTGTTCAGCGAACAGGGTTCGCCAAGCAATAGTTGTGGCAACACACGTTGCCCTCTGGTGACGGGAAACAGCTTCCTTAGGCTGTAAGGAACAGAGAAAAATCACGTTAGGGGCTCAAAACAACCGTGATGACGACGTAACGCCAGCACATTGTACACGCACATTATATGGGCATCAGGGATGCTGCTCCCGTTGTAGTGAACACCTCGCTTCTGGGTTTTTGTAGTTAGTAGGACGCTCAGGATGCGCTTAGACTGTAAATTATATCGCATGCAGATTGTGTAAATGGGGCCAAAGCAAACCTGTCAACTCATGCGGTTCACCCCGTATTCTTGTACAGGGAAATTGAGTTTTCACGTCCACGCGGCGTATAGCCGTTTCAATACGGGCAAAACAATGTTTTTGTATATTTGATGGTATCTCCCTTGTGATGGGACTTTGTAGAATGAACTTTGAGATGTCTATGGTCACTTGGTTACCAATAAGGTCTGAATTGGTCTGTAATAAGGCAAGGCACCGATAAGGGGTTGACAGGTATGGCAAAGTGCTCCAATTATTATGCAAGAGCATCCTCATTCTGGGCAACAGCGTGCTTCTACTGTACTTTCCGCTGTACTTAAGGCTGTAGGGAATAACACAGCAAGATTTCACACCTGATGATTGCTTGTGTTGCAGTCGAAACGTCGTCAGAATTTTATTGTTTTATATGTTTATTTTATTATAATTTTATTTCCCTTCTACGTGACTTTACCGAAAGAACCAAGAATACTGTGCAACTTGTCTATCGCTAAGTCTGTTCTATAAGCAAGTCTGTTCTACAGTCTTGTGACACTATAACCCACTCCAGCTGTAGGGTCCCCAGTGTGCTAATGGCTGTAGATGGCAATGCTTAGGCTTTAACTAAACTGCCTGAACACGACAGCACATGACGTTGCAGACGTCATCTTGATGCCACACTCAAGACTTATAAACAACAGGCACCATTTCTGTCACTCCACTGTTGGATGAGTGCGATCTTGCCACGCAAGTGCTGGTCATAAGGTGGTGGGGGGGGGCTATTCGCCCACACTTTCACCATACTTCACCACACCGTCCAGCGAGCGGCGTTTGAGGGATCTAAACGCAACAAGCACTGTCAGCACCCATTGATTCAACATCTAGTATATCATTACAATAACCCCCCCCCTCCGCCTTAAATCGTTGCACCTGATGAGTTAAACGATGATGTCACCCTGCTGCTGCTCTATTTAAGACCGGGAGCCAGAGCAGAGCCTCACCATTCTGGCGAATTGCCCGATGAGGCTGGATGCAATTACCAGCGAAACGTCGTACTACTAAAAAAATTGTAAATGTTGTGGTTTCACACTTCAACACACCGGGTGGGCTAAAGCAGTGAACTATTTATCTCTTGTCAACGTGACACTTTTTTTGCTGAGCGGCCGTGTCGAGTGGTGGGAGGGTTACGACACATTTATAAATAACGCGATCTAACCCTAGTTTTTTCAATTGAACATCAGGACAGGGTGTCTGTCATTCGAGATCCGAGTTTGGCGGGTTGAGGGTTAGGCGAGGTTCACCTGGAAGCGGCTGAACAGGCGCGTCGCGTCCAGCACCAGGTTGGCCGGGTCGAGCAGCCCGAACCTGCCCAGCAGTGGAAAGAGCACGGAGCCCGCGAACCAGTAGCGCGTCACCACGGGGATGCCGCGGAACCACTCCGCGATGTCCGTCGTCTCGGCCATGGCGAAGTGCGCGTCACCAAATTAAGAACTCGTATAATTGTTTGCGCTTCAATTAATGTCACTTAACGCTGACGAACGCGAACAGCCATCAAGCCTACCCCCACGCTGTCGTCTGCTCAATGACTGAGCGCACATCCGGTTAACGTCACGTCACTTCCGCTTTCTCTCGCCCCGCCCCCACCCACACTCGTCGCCCTTCACAACACATCCGGAACCGGATTTCCCGGTCTGTGATTGGATAAGGCGCGGGGCACGTGACGCGCGGGGGCGGCGGCGGAGACTTTTCCCGCCAATGGCGCGAGCGCGCGTGGGTGGTGGCGGGGGGCGGGGAGGCGGGGGGCGGGGCTGGGCGCGCTCGGGTGACGTGGCGCGAGCTCCGTTCACTTCCGGGGGATCTTGGTGCGCCTGCTCCGGAATCGATTCCATTTAAAACAACTCGCATTCGATTCCATCCAACTGTTATCGCTTTAGTATCGATTCAACGGCTATTCTCACTACACAGTGTCGATTCCGCATCGGACGCGAGAATGGTTTCCATCTACCCGATGTGACTTCAGATTCGATTTCGATTCATTCGAACTGTGTGAGAATCGAGTCGAAATAACTCCGGGATGACTTAGGGGCCGTCCATAAATGACGTCACGCGATTTTCAGACCCCCCTCAAATATGACGTCACAAAGCTCTGCCCCCCCCCCCAAATAAAACATGCTTCAAATCGCTTTAAACTATTGTCTGAAACGCTCACACACTTTTTATTAATCTTATTACACATATTCGATAACGCAATAAAGTATCATTTTTTTTAGCTATTACCTCACACCACCTTTGTGATAGAGACTTGTCCAAATTGCGGTATCGATTAATTTAGCAACATAAAAATTAATGTGTTCCCTGGTTACACATTCCCTGAATCATTGTTAAAAAATTTGAAGTGAAAAAAAAATGCAAGCAACTATGTCATTACTTTATACAGTACATGGTTGTATTATCTTTAATATGTATTACCTTTTTATCTCCGTTGGCTTAAACAAAATCAGAATTAACTGATTGGCCTACACCAGAGAGGGCCTAGTCTCACCAGTGTGGGACCAGAAACAACGCCAAAACAACTCTTGAATTCGCAGATATAAAAACAAACCACAATGTTGTATGTGACGTTCTCAAACACTAGGTGTCAGTGTGGATCAAGTCCTTGTGATGAGAGCCCTCGACTCGTTTCACTGTATTTTGTGCAAGTCTCCCTTGCGAATGAGGCTGTTATGATAAGTCGCTTGGTTGTTAATTATGGGATTATTGACGAATTCATGAGAATAATATTTAACATTTGCAGCAACACCAGCATAAAATAAAAGCTATTGTTCACACGAAGTGGGCTGTGGTGTAATGTTGATGGGGTAATGTGCATAATTTTGCACATAACCCTGTGGACACAAGATACATGACAACAAAAATCTGGTTTGACAAGTTCTGGCCAGCGGTGTATACAGTATGTTCTATGGTATTTGAGTTCTCCAAATGCCCTCTCAACACAGGGTGTAATGTCCAACACTTTATACACCGTACAACCGTGAGAATCTGATACCATTATAACTTGCTGAGCCACACCAAACTGGACATCTGTTATCAAGAAGCTGCAAAGCGAATCAAGATTCCTCGTTACATTAAAGGTTACCTTTCTAACAACAATAAAGTATCATACTCTCGCATGCCTTTCAACCCATACGGTTCACCCCGTATTTATGTAACAGGGAAATTTAGTTTTCAGGTCCATACGTTTCAATACCAGCAAACAAAAAATGTGTTTTTGTCTTTGTGTTTCTCCATTGTCATGGGACTTTGTAGGATGAACGTTGAGATTTTTAAGGGACACGAGGTGACCAATAAGGTCTGATTTGGTCTGTAATAAGGTAGGGGCACTGACATGGGGTTGACAGGTATGTCCTCGAACAGTTCATTTGTCAAATCCACTGCTGGATGAGGGCCTCCTGCACATCGTGTAGGTCGTTTGAGCCATACTTCACCACGCTGGTCATTGCACGTTGCTGAAAGCGGAAAGCGAATACGAGTGAACATAGAAGTACTGGACAATGGAGCCTATACCACCTTTTATGCATGCCAGTAGGCCATTCATTAATTCGAGCACTGATCTAGACTCAATCCACATTAGCATTCCGGGATGATTTCATCATGAAGGTCAACACCATTATAATAGTTAAACGAAGATGGTTTTAGCATTGAAAAATTCGCTGACAGATAATTGGCGGCTATAAAAGGGTGGTCCAGGTGACCTGTGACCCTCCATTTAATGATCAAAAACATGTTTCAAGTACGCTTTATTTAAAGCAGACATCGATATGCAAAAATATGTTTGGGGCCAATTAATTGGGTTGCTGGGTCATGACCATGTCCATTGTGACTAACGCAAAAATAAAATAAAAATCCGATGCCCCGTGTGAGGATCGAACTCACGACCTTCAGATTATGAGACTGACGCGCTACCTACTGCGCTAACGAGGCACACGGACGTCCTCGGGGACGCGGCGCTTATAAGCACCGCAGCGCGGCCACGTGGCGCTTCGTCCACGATGTCAACATAATCATTAATTCTAGATTTGAAGCTTTCGTGACTGCAATGATTCATACTCTTAGTTTTTTCGGTAAAGTCCCGTAGGTAAAAAAATTAAATTAAAATTTATAAAAAATAAAACAATAAAAATCACGACGTTTCGGAGGCAACACAAGTCTGCGTCATCAGATGGGACCGTCACAGCCAAATTTGCTGAATCAAGAATTGATACAGCAAATCTGGCTGTGACAACATCATCATTAGCCATGTCCTATCCACTGCTGGATGAAAGCATCCATCCCCCACCACACACACACACCTCCACCACCACCCATCTCCAACCACGTAAGCATTAATTCCCGTTCGAGCAAAGAAGGCAATTTTGAACCCCGTACCGTTACTACTTTATGCAATTAAAATTAATTACAGGACGTGAAAATCACGTTTGATTGACGGGTAGCTGGTGTATAATTATATGCTGAACTGTTGCTTTTTGTGGGATGATATACATAGATAACCGCGCTAATTCATTCATGTATTGCATATATGAATATCCCTTTGGACGAAGGCCTTCTCCTGCCACGCTATTTGAATAGCGGCGGTTCATGTGACCATACTTCACCACGTTGGTCAATGCAGCCTGCAGGTGGAGAGCATATATGTGCAGTACAACTGGAGTGTGGGGACACTGGTATATAAAGTGTGCTAGAGAGTACAAACAAGACTGCATGCGAGAGACGGTAAACTCTACAGTGTAGTATACGATACAGACGAGGCATTACGAGTTAGTCAAATCTAAACACTTTTAGATTTGAAGCTTTCGTGACTGCAAGGATTCATACTCTTAGATTTTTTTTCGGTAAAGTCACGTAGGTAAAAAATAAATAAGAATAAAAAAATATTGTACTTATTTCATTTCTGTTGTTATTTTTATAAATAAAATAAAAATTAAAAGTATTTTATTTCTATTATCATTTTTATAAATAAAGTAATATAATTATTTCATTTCTATTATTATTTGGCCCGACGTCGATCGCCGCTCAAAAGGCCAACACCGGTGACGGATTATCTGAACCGGTCCTGTGCCTGCCCCTAGGTCGACTCAGCCTCTAATGAGTACCCGGTTCGGTGTGTAAACATCGCCGCTAGTAGGGAGACAAAGGCGGCCGGGCGTGGTGCTGGCCACCCGTCCCACCCTCTGGTCCCACCGTGGTGGCCTTCACACACCCCCCCAACAGAATGTTAAAGGCGATAAGGAGCTGGGGTGGTGGTGTTTGGTGGTGTGGTGGTGATGGTGTGTGTGGTGGTGTGGTGGAGTGTGTGGTGTGTGTGGTGGGGGTGTTTGGTGGTGGTGTGTGGTGGTGTCTGTGTGGTGTGGTGTGTGTATGGTGGTGGTGTGTGTGGTGGTGTGTATGTGGTGGTGTGTCTGTCGTCTGCCTTGTTATTGTTGTTGTGGTTGATTGTGAAATCGCGCCCGTCACAACCACGTGCGGTGACATTCCACGACCCTGGGGTCTTTGTGTTGTGCGTGGGGTGTCGCCACGTCTCCTGCTGCCCTCCCTCCTCTCGGGGGTCTCGGAGTTTCCCCTCGTGTCGTTGTTAGTTGTTGTCGGGCCCCGCAGGAAGAGGAGGAGGGAGGGAGGAAGACAGCGATGGCCGGGTCGCTCTCGTTCAAGGAGACGCGGAGCCTCGGTGAGCTTGTGGCGCGTCGCGTCTCACGCACTCTCGTCTTGTCACCCACACGGCATGATCATCATCATCATCACCTCCACCAACACGCCATGATCATCATCATCACCTCCACCATCCACACGGCATGATCATCATCATCATCACCTCCACCAACACGCCATGATCATCATCATCACCTCCACCATCATCATCATCACCTCCACCACCACCCACACGCCATGCTCATCATCATCACCATCATCACCTCCACCATCATCATCATCACCACCTCCACCATCCACACGGCATGATCATCATCACCACCATCATCATCATCACCACCACCACCCACAGGCCATGCTCATCATCTCCATCATCATCATCATCTCCATCACCACCCACAGCTGTCGCTGTCGGCTGGATGGTGCTCAGCTTGAGTGCAGATCAGGGATTCGTAGTTCCACATCGGTTGCCTCTCCGTCATTGCCACGCGGTTCAAATCGCCACGCGAGTTTTAAGTCCGAGTTTGTTTTTGTTGTTAAAGACCCTGAGCACGGCGCTATGGGTGTTGTTATTGTAGCAGCTGTAGCAGCAGTGTAGACACAATCAATCCTACTCCGAGGTTCACGAATCCGTTCCGACCAGCTTGGTGAAGTATGGTGAAATAACCCTAATCCAGCAGCGGAGTGACACATGTAGGCGCACACGCATGTGGACACGGGGGGTGGGGGTTGGTGTGTCACGTTCCGAACCAAGGTCACGAGGTGCGATGCGAAATCAATACAGTATTGTGTTTGGCATCTGATACTGGGTTACGTCTCTCTGTCTTATGTCTCTTGTCTCTACACACTGCACAAGTGTGTGTATCACACACACTCACTACACACACTACACAAGTGTAACACACACTACACTACACAAGTGTATCACACACACTCACTACACACACACACCACACACACACTGCACAAGTGTATCACACACACTCACTACACACTACACACACTACACACACACTACACAAGGGTATCACACACACACTACACACACACCACACACACACACTACACAAGTGTATCACACACACACACTACACACACACTATACAAGTGTATCACACACACACACACTACACACAACACACACCCACTACACAAGGGTATCACACACACTACACACAACACAAGTGTAACACACACACACTACACACAACACAAATGTAACACACACACACTACACAAGTGTATCACACACTACACACACACACTACACAAGGGTATCACACACACTACACACAACACAAGTGTAACACACACACACTACACATAACACAAGTGTAACACACACACTACACAAGTGTATCACACACACACTACACACGTGTGTGTGATACACTACACAAGTGTGTGTGTATCATGCACACGACCGGTTACGAAAGTCAGAAACCGGTAACCGTTTCCTAGTGGAACTTTCATAATTTTGATGCGCCGAGTTGACACGTTGCCAACGTCACCGCGTGGCTCGTTTGCCTTAAATTGTCAGTAAAAAAAAGATAAATAGTCGTGGTTATTGTCAAACTCTTCTATACGTGCGGCAAACTGGATTTTAATTATTATTAACAATTACGGTTTCCTGCAATTGCAAATCAACCTACAGAAGTGTCGACCCAAAGGAGAAGCCACTGTGAGAGCGGTCCTTGAAGGACGTGTCAAATGTGTGACAAGCAGACCTCAAGCCAGATTGTGGTGGTGGTGGTGGTGACGGTGATGAGGATGAGATGTAGGCCACTGTGAGAGTGGTCCTTGAAGGACCTGTCAAATGTGTGACACGCAGACCTCAAGCCAGATTGTGGTGGTGGTGGTGACGGTGATGGGAATGAGACGTAGGCCACTGTGAGAGCGGTCCTTGAAGGACGTGTCAAATGTGTGACACGCAGACCTCAAGCCAGATCGTGGTGGTGGTGGTGACGGTGATGAGGATGAGACGTAGGCCACTGTGAGAGCGGACCTTGAAGGACGTGTCAAATGTGTGACACGCAGACCTCAAGCCAGATCGTGGTGGTGGTGGTGACGGTGATGAGGATGAGACGTAAGCCACTGTGAGAGCGGTCCTTGAAGGACCTGTCAAATGTGTGTCAAGGAGACCTCAAGCCAGATTGTGGTGGTGGTGACGGTGATGAGACGTAGGCCACTGTGAGAGCGGTCCTTGAAGGACGTGTCAAATGTGTGTCAAGGAGACCTCAAGCCAGATCGTGGTAGTGGTGACGGTGATGAGGATGAGACGTAGGCCACTGTGAGAACGGTCCTTGAAGGACGTGTGAAATGTGTGACACGCAGACCTCAAGGCAGATTGTGGTGGTGGTGACGGTGATTACCGAACCTTGATGGACATGTCGACCAGTGTATAACAAAGGAAAAACTGTAAATCTCGATGATGACGATGAGACGTAAGAGGAGACCTTGGAGATCAGATTGGGATCTAGCTGAAGGTTCACGTGGTGGCATCAGTGGCTTTGTCAGGATGACCATTTGACCATGACAATGAGCCTCATGAAGTCGGGGTGAGCATTGTGAGGCTGAGCCATGCGCCTATTTTGTTGTTTTTAAATTCACAAATGTTTTCACTTCCCATTCGTGTCTTGCTGACGTGTGCTGTTATTGGCCCCAAAGGCTCAAACATGCCGAGCGGCTCGCAACAAATAACATTTCTTGAATTGACCGAGGTTATGAAAATAACTGTTGCATGGGCCACGGTTGTCTTTCAGAGGAGCGCATCGCAGACTCAACTCAGATCCGCGCTCTGCACACCAACAAGATACCCGTGAGTGGTTTTCTCGTCAAGAGAGCGTTTTGGAACGCTCGTTTCATCTCCGCGTAGCCTCCACAAACGCGTACGCCTACTGATTTACACTACCTGGCACTTACATTTTGGAACCTAATTGGGGTTTCAATGTAAAGCTGTCAAAGTTGATTGTTGATCCGGCAATCAACTGATTCACCAACTCTGCTCACTCACCGGCTGCCAGTTGCCTCGTTATGCATCTTTTTCTCAACCCCTTTTTAAAATATTAATTTTCTCTTGTCTCTTCATTGGATTGGCCTGAATTTATAATGCGTACTATCATTTATATATAATTTGCATGAACTGTATATAACCAGCTCTTACTTGCACGATTCAAAGCAAACATGCGATGAGAGATAAACATGAGGCCTTGTCTCTCTTGTAAGAGAACAGTTCTGCGATTTAGACGTACATTTCAGACACTTTAAATATAATGGGTAATTATTAGTATAATTATGAAGCGGCTTTTGACTTGAGCAACGTATGCCAACCACTTAGGATGGAAATTCAGATTAGAAATAGCATTTCGACCACGCTTGGTAAGAGAGGAACCAGAAAACGCTGCGGTGTCAGATGGTGATGAAGGTGCATTTATTTTTTACTTATTCCATACAAACGTTTAATTTGAAAAATTTCTTATTACAATTATTTAGAAACATTGAGTTTTTTTTATCACGGTTGCTAAGCTCATCATGCCAAGTGGTCAGCAACAAACAGCACCACAGAAAGTGTTTTAGATGAGAGTTAATCTGTAATAGATAAGAGTTCGAAATTGGAAAAAGTCATGGGCGGGAGGAAATTCTAGAGACGAGCTGTGTGAGGACAGATGCATACAGATAGTCCCCGAGTTACGATGCTCCGATTTACGATATTTCGATCTTACGATGGCGATAGCAATCTGACAAAATTGTAAAATACTTAAAATTTCGCGCGGCAGGCAGCCGCAGCAGCGTACGAGGTACGATATTGTACGTTGAGACGCTGCCGGGATGTACGCATCTCCCGCCTTGTGTGGTTATGTCTCACTCTCACCACCAAGTTGTCTCAGTGTTAACTTTCTATTAAATTGCAGTTCATATAGGTAGGCTCAGAATTTACCTTGTTTTTTACTTTACATTTTACTGTGCAATACAGTATTGTAATTAATAAATACATACAGTATATAGTTTATACAGTACGGCAGAGGTGGGACAAAGTCATTGTTATGCAAGTCCAAGTCGAGTCTGAAGTCATCAAATTCATGACTCGAGTCTGACTCGAGTCCAAGTCACATGACTCGAGTCCACACCTCTGCAGTACGGTACTGTAAATTGCTCTGTTTTGCTAAATTATCACCATTCTTTAAGACTCCTGGGTAGGCTGGGCCATCTTCAACTTACGATATTTTTTACTTATCAATGGGGTCGTCGTAACGCATCTCCATCGTAAGTAGAGGACTACCTGTACATTGAAGTGTTTTGATCTGAGTCTTGACCAAGACTGAATCCTTCAGCATGGGTGGAGGAATACATTTGATGAAGCTTATGGGAACATCAACCATTTGTTTTTCTTTCTTAAAATATTTACATCCTAGTTATTCATGCCTCGTTATTCACATCGGTCATGGTTCAGCAGAGGTGGCTATCTTATTTCAGACACGTGATCAAGGATAGGCACACAGATTTCTGAAGGTTCTCCACAGCAATATCAGACGGTCAAAGACTAGCAGTTGCCCAAGGGAGAAATGTTTTAACATAATGGAAGATTACTTGGATCTGGGCTTCACATTACCAGACGCTGACAGACTTGGCCAGAAACCATCACCACTTGGAGATTCGCCACGAGTGGACTTCCAGCGAGTGCCGACTCGTCAGCATCGCCAAGGCATTAAGTCAAGTCATTATCTTCAATTACAGTCTGTATACGCTGGTGTATGTCAGTTCACACGGTGTGGTCGCTTGTGTATGACGCACCGAGGCTGATGAACCCTCTCCGTGTGCGGTCGCAGGTCATCATCGAGCGTTGCAAGGGTGAGAAGCATCTGCCCAAGCTGGACAAGACCAAGTTCCTGGTGCCGGATCACGTCAACATGAGCGAGCTGGTTAAGATCCTCCGGTTGGTATCCGTCTTCTCATCGCGGCGTGCGCAGCCCTCGCTGCCTCTTACCCTTGCAGCTGTTCACCACCACCACCACCTCCCCTAGGAATCAGTCGCACGGCGTTCTAGCACGGTATTTAACAATCCAGCACACAGTCACAGACTCGCACAAGCATGGTCTCAGAGATGCTGGGTCTCAAGTCAGCAATGACCGCATCACATTTAATGTGGGTTCTGGACTTGAATCTATGAATCAAGGCTTTATAGATGAGAGGCAATATAGAATAAATTCAGACGCTGTCTTTCCGACAGACTTGTTCTTCACCTGAGGATGGCTGCTTGCGTTGTGGCCGAAACGTCGTGAGAATTGTAGTATTTTATTATTTATTTATTTTATTTGATTATTTCCCTTCTACGTGACTTTACTGAAAGAACCAAGAAGATGAATCCCTGCAGTCACGAAAGCTTTAAATCGAAATTTAAATGTATGCTGTGTTGCACATTGGTTCACGTGTCTGCTGCTGGAAAGCCACTTGATTTCGAGTTGGCCAGGTGGCTCAGAGAGTACTGAGCTGGAGCAGCTGAGATCATGGGTTCGAATTCAGTGATTATAACTGGGTTGTCATGTGTGGTAAGTTTATCGTCTCGGGCCTGATCACCAAACGACTGCACACACAAAAAAAATCATGTAAAATTTGGTTCTACATTGAATCTGACTGAATGCCAGCTTTCAAATTAACAAGATTTGGTTTACTGTCACGTGACAAACATGACAAGATCAGGTGGGAAAGTGCTGCCCCCTACTGGATGTGATCTATGATGTAGCTCTGTGATATTTTGTGGACTGATCTCCGCAGCTGAGCTATACGATTTAGTAATTCATTACTGATGATCAGTTTTATTACTCAGCTAATCGGATAACACAACAATAGTTGGGGGGGGATGGGGGAGGTCTCACTTCTTATCCCATCTGTGCTGGGCGTGGCCTGTAGAGGGTTTCCTGCCTTTGGGAGACTCCCGATTACCAAAAATAAAGTCGGATACATCTTTACTGATTTAATTGATTCATTTATATCGTTCGTGTTGGGGCAGGGGAGCTCGACAGAATGACTCTTGACCCACCATTCTAGCGTCACTGCTCGAGCGAGAGATCTCAAATGAGTTTTTCATCTCGTGAGACGATGTCAGTATCGCGGTTGAGATGAAATTGGGGGGGGGGGGGGAGGAAATGACAACAAAAATATATTGAAATAAAAAATTGCACACGAACGTTGTCCGGGTGTGGTGGTTCATGCCTCTTGGACGGGCGTGAACCGAAATCACACGGGGGAGATGATAAACATGAAGAATTATAAAAAAACGAGTTTGTCAGTTTAAGTGATACCGCACGTACAATACACAGTAAAGCGCTTGTTTGAAATAAGTCGCAGCTTTCCAATTAGCGTCGATACGCACAGCATGCAAGGAGTCGTAACATACTGCCGCCTATAATTTCACCAAACGAAACTCTACAGCATTGATCATACTTTGGTTTGACGGGCTTCAAACGTTTGGTGTGAAGTGCCCAATCAGCAATGCATTAATGCGAATGCAAGCAAATGCAAAGCCAACCCAGCGCAGCGATTATGTCTCTGAAATTTAAAGACAGTGCACGGCTGATGGCCGCTGAAGCCAATTGATTGTTACTCACTTACCTCGGCTGCCAAGCGCGTGCCCAGTCCACTTTTAATTTGAACAGAGTCAGTGTTCACGTGCAAATTCATTGTTTGCATAGAGGGCCCAATGGGATGCCATTCAGCCAGCAGTGTTGATACACACAATGAGCAATTCTATCACACGGAGTCTTGATTACAGCCCCAATATAATTTGATGAACGATCGTTACTACATAATGGCGTAGGCTCTTTTTGAAGACAAATTGGTTCTTGTATTTGTTGGGAGGTGGGGGAGGGTGTGTGGAAGGATAGGGGGGAATGCGCACCCTTTTAAAATCAAGTGATTAATCAATGTAATATAACACATGAAGCCGAAAAAATATAATAGTTTTGCCCGAAGCACCTGGAATGTGCCTGATTTCTTCAGATGCTTGGATCAGTGATTACCGTCTGTAACGGGATTTTTAGAGACTTTGGGGCTGCGGCGGACAGCAGTGTCGCAAAGTCTGTTGTACTGTACTTCTATGCTTTCACATCTACGCTGCCCGCCTTCACCAACCCGTACTAACCAGCGTGAAGTATGACCAAATAACTACCCGCGTGCTGGGGAGTCTCCCATCCAACAGGAGATTGATGAAAATGGCACATGTGTGCACATGGGGTTTGTCTGCCAACAGTAAATGATCCCAATTGCAATTCAAGTATGATAATCGTTTTTTTACCCTTTTATCTGGCAACAAAAGTGACACCGTTTTGTACAAGGAGTCATGTTTGCATTGACCACAATACCTGCGGTCGGAATGAAAACAAAAAACACAACTCTGATAAAAAAAAAGGTGTCAGTTTTGTTGCCAGATAAAAAGGGTAAAAAAACAATTATCATATTTTGCTACTGGCAAAGGAGGTTCCAATGGTGCAATTCAAGTAATTTGAACTCTTAGGACCACATCAGTCAGAGCTCGCTTCCTATCAAAGAGTGTCTCCCAACAGTGGCACGGGGATTCAGAATGCCAATTTACACTGGAGGAATCCGACGAGCTATTAAGCTCTTTCCCAACGTCCAGTAGATTGCGACGGTCTCTCTCTCTCCGCTCACCCTTTTACCTCCTCCACCCATTGCGTTCCCAGGCGCCGTCTTGAGCTGGACCCGGGCAAGGCGTTCTTCCTGCTGGTGAACCAGCGCAGCATCGCGAGCGCCAGCGTGCCCCTGTCGCAGCTGTACGAGCAGCAGCGGGACGCCGACGGCTTCCTCTACATTGTCTACGCATCGCAGGAGACCTTCGGCTGATTCCGAGAGGCACCCCCCCACGTTATCTTTTTATGAATTTTACTATTCAATATCCATACCATGTACAGGCCTCCCCACCCCCCTTTTTTTGGGGGGTGGGGGCAAAACCGCTGCTGGATGATGCAGATTTGTCACGTCGTCAAACCAATAATGCGTGTACTCTTTGGTTCGGATGCAGGAGCAGTTCTCCTGCTGTCTGTCTCACCTGATGACGGTTGCTTGTGTTGCGATCGAAACGTCGTGATCTATTAATTTTCTACCTACGTGACTTTACCGAAAGAACCAAAGAGAATGGATTTCTGCAGTCAGGAAAGCTTCAAATGAAGATTCAACAATGTGTGGTTTTGCTGCATTGTCCACTACCCGCAGTGCAGTCCCACACACAGCCTGCAACGTTCTGGCACAATCCTGGCTCCACTCTGCCTTACTTCCGACATCGGGCACACTCTGGGAAATTGTATCAAGAGGCTGAGAAATCCATAACGCAATTGAAACTCACAGTCACCGTTTTGTTTGCAGTGCACAATGTTGCGCAGTAGGGCCAAATAGTTATTCGCTCTAAGTGGTTGTGTTTAAATCCATATAGCAATAGGTAATAGCTGTAAGTAGAGATAAGTATACACTACTGCTTGTTATCCATGGGAGGGTGGTATGAAACATACACAACTGGGCTGTCAAGGGTTGTAGATTGAAAGATGAAAAGTACACTCTTATAAACTCGAGGGATATTCATGTTTTAAATGAGAAACCTAAAATAATGTTGATGCCAAGCATGATTAATTAGTAATCGGTTCACAAAACTTTTTGGAAAGTGCTGTCCGATTAAAGCAATGTGGGCAATGTCTGCGTCCAGAGAATTGCTGCTCCACTCAGCTTGGGATTACGCAATGCGAGAGTGATCTTATCCGCTCGATAATGTTTTGTTGCCATGTAAATATAAAGTAAAAACAATAAACCTTTTTCGGAATTGTCCGCGAGTACATTTCATTGGTGGGGGGGGGGGGGGGACCTCTGGCTATGAACTTAATTTGGGCATCTGTGAAGAAGAGCCTCATACTCTTTGGTTATTTCGGTAAAGTCACGTAGGTATAAAATAAATTAAATAACGACGTTTCGATTGCAACACAATCACCATCAGGTGGGAAAACCACAGCAAAAATGTTTTTCTTGCTGTGGTTTTCCCACCTCATGATGATTGCTTGTGTTGCAATCGAAAAGTGATTTAATTTATACCTACGTGACTTTACCGAAAGAACCAGAGTATGGATCCCTGCAGTCACGAAAGCTTCAAATCTAGATGAAGAGCCTCATAGCTCATCGGATTTCTCCAGGATAAACTTTCTGATTTCACGCGGCCCATGTCCACACAAGACCACATTTAAACGTCGTGGTGCGTATCTTAGGCGCACCGACGGCCAGGGCCGGATTAATGTTCTTGTCGGCACTAGGCACTTCTGTTTCACAGGCCTCCAGTGACAACTCTCTGCAGTTGATACTGCTGCCCCATGTCACTAGTACCGCCGCGGTCACTCCGCTTGTTTCACGCGGTACTTTGTCCAGCCGCTGGACAGATGTCGCTACTGATGTGTTCATTATTTAGTCTGCGCCTTAATTCGATGGGAGTGCGCTGTGTGCCACAGATAAGCAGATTTTATTTGAAACCCTGTGCCTATCTTTGCTCTGTAAATATGTATTCAAGAAGATATCTTGGTAACATTTTTTTTCATGCAAAAAAAAAACATGGTCAAGTTTTTTTTCGTAGGTCGTTAAGTTTTCGTAGGCCCTAGGCAGTGCCTATTGCATAATACGACCCTTCTTGACAGGGTGACTTAACATGGAACGTTTTTTACCTGGTGACACGGTTTCATACAAGCACTCAAACACCTATTGCCTTTAAAGTCGTTAAAACACCACAATCAATAATCAATGCAGGCATAGCATGACCAATGGTTTGTCAACTTGTGTGGCCTGCCAAAGAGTTTTGAAAGTCCTTTGTGGCCCTCGGGAAGGAATAGGTTCTTCACTGCTGCTTTGGCGTAAAGAAACGTTGAAACTAAGCTTTGTTCCAAGCACTAACTTCCAATTGATACTTTGCATTCAAATTGTGTTATTAGCTCATGTCATATAATTTGAAGCAGCTATTAGCATCTGTTGCAAACAACGGCAACCCTCCACGTTAGAGAATGGTCCTTGGAAGTAGATTTCACATAACTACTTGCGATTCCTTTAAGTGGCCTGCTCTATTAAGTCGGGGGCAGCACTTTCCTACCTGTCCTGACATTCAAGAGTAATGTTAATCACGTGACAAACCAATCATTTCAATTCTCACAGCTAGCATTTGCCCAAATTAAGTGCAACGTAATTTAATCGCGCGATTTCTTTCAGTCTTCGGTGACCGGGCTATGTCCCATCAACTCACTACACTTGCGAACCCGGTTTAATCGCGGTATGGATTCTAACCCAAAATCTCGGCGGTGCAATTGGCGCTTCTCACTTTCACGACAATAAACTCTCCCGGTGGTGACACTGTTGTTGGCACAGTCGGGCGATGGTCCGAATCGCAACAATGAAGTGCATTTGACGATGATAAATATCTATCCGACACCCACCAAAGCAAAGGCAGCGTAACGAGAAGACGTTTGTCGTAATGCTTTATTTATTTGTACGTCTGTATTCTGCGAGCCCATTCTCCATGCTCTTATACTGCTGGGGTGTTTCCTTCTTCACGTCCCAGTCGATGGAGCAGCCTGCTTGTGTACTTTACATGTGGGAGTTCTGCACACACAGCGATGCAGACAAAGTGCTGGAAGGAGTGTCGCGAGGGTTTGTGGAGGGGAGTGGTAGTGGAGAGGGTTTAGAAAGCACAGAGGAGAGCTGCGGGGAGGAGTTGGGGGGGGTTATGAGGACAAGCCTTTGCGCATCTATGTGCTCTGCACCGAGACTCTACACACGCCTTCACACGTGATGTACTTAAATAAAACTTGTGCTTCACTATATACACGGCCGAGCACGCAGTAGGGGAGAGGGTCAAGTGTATTGGGGTGGCGGGGTGGGAGAGTCAGGGTTAAAAGTGGGCAAGATAGGAATTCCCCCCCCCCCCCAAAAAAAGAAATATTACAAGAAAAAAGCACAAATAAAAAAACACAAACACGTTTTTATCGCAGTTAAATTCGCAGCATGAGTTTCGTGACATGCACATCGCAGCACTCACGTGCTTGACGTTTTCAAATATTTTAGAGTTTTAAAACATTTTCAAAGGCAGCCACTCCATTAATTAAACGCATTTCACTTGCCCCTTTTTTATTGACTCAAGATGGAATATTTGCACCGCTCATTGGGTGCCGAAGCACTCTTCCTCATTGGCTGACTGGCAAGGGGAACATGGACAATTGTTTTGGAGGAGGCTCAGAGATTGATTTTTATTCAGCCTTTCAATATTTGAGACAAAGGGACTTTTCAACTTCGCATCGTCATATGCAATGTTTTTTGTTTTCGTAATTTATCTTTTGATTACAATAACGTGATGAGTGGCCATTTTCCATCAACTGCTGGACTTTTGTCTGTTGGTGCTATTACAAGGGTCAATGGCAATCGAAATATGCCCACGTATATTTCGCAGACATCCTGAAATGTGTATCTTGACCATACTGGTGACAATCTAGGTCGCAAATTACTTGCCTTACATTAATATTGACGATGGAATTTATTCAGTCCGGTCTAGAGTTTTCAGTGTGTGCTCACTTCACAAATGTGAACAATACCACTGTTAGCGCTGATTAATCTACAAACTAGGCCACTTCAGCAGACTAACAACAACCTCTATTATTCTCTCTGAATTTATTACCAGATGAAAAAAAAAACAATACACCGTATTTAAATCTCTCACGTTTTGGAAACGTTTCTCAAGTCAATGGAGTGGACTGCCTTCTAAGGCCCCCTGAATGTATTTATACACAGTGCCCAACGAGTCCGCAATGGGGAGACGCCCTTGAAACGTTGACTCCCTCCCCCGGCGAGGCCCTGCAAGGGCGCTCGCTCGACGGACAACCGTGTGAGTGAGCGCACGTGCTTCCTGGGCCACGGGTCTCGCGGCGACTCTGTAAGCTCAACGGCTAACTTGGTGCTACAGCAATGGCTTGGAATGGCTACCCTGGGCACACCAAGCCTCTACAAACCGACGGAGGGGTCCCTTCACAAGCGTGAGGCAAACGCTTTTCCACTCGAGCGCTTGTTTGCACGCGCGCAGAACCAGTTAAACGCCTCGAGTGTCGTCGGTTGCAAGGAATTGCGCTGCGTGTGTGCAAACAACATTTTCGGAGTTCGTATGCTCGTGTACAAATGCTCGTACGTACGTGTGCGTAACTTGATGATACAAGCCAATAACACAGACAAGCGTAACGCAAGTTTGTTAGAATATACACGCGAACACACATCTAGGTGGTAGTAAACTCATGCCCCCCCCCCCCCCACTCGTGTCAACGTGCAATTAAGTGACCTGCTTTGCACACGCAGCTTAATCAACCAGCACAAACGAACCTCCGCTTTCACGTCATCACTTGAGCCCCCCCCCCTTACCCCACTGAAATTCTTAGCCGATAAAGCACGGTGACTCGCGCACACACACACCCATACAGTGACACCCGCCACACTGGAACCGCTTTAATTAGCGGGGGGAGGGCTTCGACGGAGCAAGGAGGCATTATGATAGAGGCACGTCGCCATGGTTGCAAAGGTAGGTTATTTTCGTCTTCTGAGAAAAGTGGTTGTCCTAGTAACCAAGTTAAGACAGCAAATTCGGGAAAGGCTCGAAGATCAGGTCGCGGGGAAGGACGCGAGGTGGGGGAGAGGCAATGGTTACGGTTCAGAGGTCTGGAGGAGCGTGCGCACGGCAAGAGAGGGGATTGCTTTTCAGGAGGCGGTGTCATCGAAGTTGGTCGCTGCGAGGACGGAAGTAGATTCGGACTTGCGCGCCATGCGGTCCAACTCGGCCTGGACGTCGGTCAACGCTGGCTTCGGTCCTGCGTACCGTTCCAGGGCGTGACGCGAAGAGACACGGAGCGACACAGTACGTCAGGTTAATGTGCTAATGACAACGCAAGCCCTGGACTTAACGCACGTCCTATCAGCGGCATGCAAGAGGCTCGCGCGCGTACCAAGCGGAGAGGAACATCCCTGTTCTTTACCAAAACAGCCAAATCATGCAATGACAATGATGCAGCTAGCATACAAACGGAAGTTTGGAACGGGGGATAACAATGCAATTCCAAAACGATGCATGGGGTTCCGTCGTCGTCAGCAAAAGGAGTCAAAACAGAAAATCCATCCAACTGTAGTTCTATGCTCCCACGTAAAGTGTGGCCATATAACGGCCGATGACCCCACGGTGTGGTGGAGGCCCTCATCCAGCAGTGGATTGACACCAATGGCTATCCATGTACACTTGGTGGAAGTGTTCTATATACGATGATAATAACTATCAAGTAAAGTCTCACTGAGTCTCAAGATTTTAGAAGGGCCCTGTGATGGAACGTTTTACTAATTACTGTTTAAGAGATGTTTTACACATGTGGGGAGGAATCGACAGTACCTGGAGGAAACTCATGCTCACGGGGGTACAACGCACAACAGCGCGCACTAATGGATTTACGAAACGCGATTGTTTATCGCCCTCTCCAAGATGCATTGCAGCCCAGTGGGGGTGTGAGAACGTTACAAATGTCTGTGTGAGCCACCAATCCTCATCTCCAAAAGTGCTGGATCACAGGGCGTGCCGCAGGACTTCTTTCCTCTGCATTCATTTTAAACATCATGGCAAAGGCCGTTCTTCTGCTAAAAGGTGCAGCTCTGCATTTGCTTGCTCATGCCACTGCTGGCAGAAGGGCCTCCACTTTAGGAAGTTCTGGAGTCCATTCAGAGCAGGGGTCGGGGCAACCTGCGGCTCTGGAGCTGCACGTGGCGGCTCTTTAAGGACTGCTGTGCGGCTCTTGAAATAAAAAAAGGCTCTTTGTGTTATTTTGGTTGCCGACCCCCGATCATGGAAGTCCAGATTACCATGGGAGTCCAGATTACCATGGGAGTCCAGATTACCATGGGAGTCCAGATTACCATGGAAGTCCAGTTTACCATGGGAGTACAGATTACCATGGGAGTCCAGATTACCACGGGAGTCCAAATTACCATGGAAGCCCAGTTTACCATGGAAGTCTTGTTTACCATGGGCAGGGGTCGGCAATCTGCAGCTCCAGTCGCATTCCGCTCATTAAGGACTGTTTCGTGACGTTATTTACAAAGGACTGCCTCGTATGCACACGCATTGCGGCTCTTGAATGATTTTTTTTTACCAAATTCGAAAAAAAAATGTCTCTTGTTGTTGTTTTGGTTGCTGATCTCTGATCTAGAGGGCATTTAGACCTTCTATTCCATACTGGCCAGATGTCTCGGAAGAGGTGGGAATTACCCACAACTTTACCCCACCACCTGCCAAATCGTTGAGCTCTTTCTTCATTCTCAATCTTCTGATAACTAAAAAAAAGAGTATTTTAAAGAGGGGGGAAAAAAAACCCAACAGATTCGAGAGTAAACGTAAGAAATGAAGCTTCATAATGCTTCTTGTAAACATCCGTCTACAAGTGTTTGCGAAAGCTGTCAGACATGCAGGCCAAAGGGCTCCGTTACAAACCCGTTTCGAGCCTTTGCCTTGTGGTGGGTGGGGGGTGGGAGTGGAGTGGATGGGGAAGTGGGCAGAGAAAGCGGAGATTGTGACAGCACGAAACCCAAAGGAAGAAGGGGACGTGTACGCCCGACAGTACAGCACACGGCAGTGCGGTGCAAGACACAGCACACAAACAACGCGGATGTACAGCGAAAGCGTTCAAGGTGAAATACCGATTCAAGAACGAAGCTCAACGACAAGAAGATACACCACGATGACCACCACAACGCAGAACCATGTCAGCCGTTCACATGTACGTGTCATTCCAGTGCACGCATAAAAATGTCATGCCATTCTCAGTGGTTTTACCTGGTGAAATAAAAGTTTTGTTCTATTCATTTATAATTATTTGGATTTAAAACTTTCGTGACTGCTTGGTTTAATATTCTTGGTTCCTTCGGTAAAGTCACGTAGAAGGGAAATAATAAAGTAATAAAAATTAAACATAAGATAAATTCTCAGTGAGAATTTTGAAATGTAAAAAATCAGTGAGAATTGTATCTTATGTTTTATTTTTATTACTTTATTATTTCCCTTCTACGTGACTTTACCGAAAGAACCAAGAATATAATCATTTGCTTACCTTTCCTATACTTTCCACTGCTATCATGTTTTTTTTTATTGTTGTTGCAATGTTCTGTGCCGCCGCTACTGGACGTCTATGAAAAAGAGTTTCAAAGCTCATCGGATTCCTCCGGTATAAATAAATATTCTGATTCTGGATGGCTACAAGTTGCAGTGCGATTGCGGCCATGCAACTCAAACTATGGACCAGAGAGTGAACAACTTTAGTCTGCGCTCCTTAAATGGAGTTATAGCAGCACAAAAAACTTGCTCCTGAACCCTCTCGTGGCAAGCAGACCTCGATATTGGCATTTTTGGTCAGAGCAGATTTGCTGGATGACTGCCTCCCCCCACAGAATGCAGGTCATGGGATTTATTTGGCCATACTTCACCACGCTGGTCCGTGTGGGTTTGCAAAGGCGGGAACATTCCAGTACAGTACAGCAATGCATTGTTGCACTGCCATACAGTTATCAACAATCAAACCTACTCAACAGCAATGTGAAGCAGAAGTAAAAAAACCATACAAATACTGTGAAATGTGAAAAATGCTCACACCAAGAATCTGAGTTTTTGTTTTCTCCCAAGGCTCTCTTTTCTAGTTTATATCGGGCATGCAACGGATGCTGCATGCACTTGGCAGCCGTTGTTGGGCGCCGTTTCCGAATAAACTAAACTATTAAACTATTTTTATTTGACCAGGAAAGGCCCACTGAGCGAGAGAGTTCATTTCCAGAAGCGAAATGGCCACAAATGATACCTCAACGAAGTGGCTTATTGTCACGTGGAAATGTATAGCAACTGAATACTCTAAAACGCACGTTTCTAAATGTGGGGGGAAAAACCAGCAGGCTCAGAGAAAAATCCACGACCACGGGGTGAGAGACATGCAACCCGAACATACAGGCATCAGGGTCGGGATCGAACCCACGAACCTCTTGCATACCAGGTGAGGTAGTTAACATCTCGCCACCGCGGTGCCACATATAAATGAAGGCACGTGCCGAACGAGCAGGCATCCATCCATACCGTGCTTTTTTGTGGTCCCTGGTGAACTTCCCGGTCCACCGCTCCCCCCGCCAGCTCCAACTGGCGAGCCGGCTTTCTTGGTCAGCAGGCTGTTGAAGAAGTTCGCCAACACCCCCTCGCTTGTCCCACCTCCTGCGGGAGCAAACAGAAAACACAAAGCGTGAGGCCTACAAGGCAGGTGACTCGCCGCCGAGTAATAATTTTCTCGCCAAGCTTGCTAAAATTCCTGCACGGCGCTTGTATGGGCGACTACTGTGCAGAATTGTTGTGGGGACAGCAGAGGGCAGTTCAGCAAAGTCCACGCTTGTACCATACTTCTATGCTCCTACATCTATTGCCTCCCACCTTCATTAACTAGCACCACCCAGTGTGATGAAGTATGAATTCTATACACCTGGGTGTATTCCAGGTGAGCTATAGTTCCTTGTGGAGCAGACAAAAGTTGGAGTGTCACAGCTACCACCTCGCATACTGCTTTCCCCACCAGAGTGGTTGGGATGTCAGTCCGGACCTTTAACGTTGGCGGGGTCCAGCTTCTTGTTTCCGACAGAGATGGGCGACACGCTCGCCACGTTGGAAGCCACGGGCCTAGTGGAGGCTCGAGGAGAACCACCGGGTACCCTCTGCCCAGCGTCCTGCACGCAGTGACAAGGAAATCAAACTCCTGCACTTGCGTGGATTCTGCAACGCTTTCCAAAGCGCACATCCATTGCGTCACCGACAAAAATTATCACCGTCCCCAGTCGTCAGACATGCTTGTCCACATAAAGCCACAACTGCTTCCTTGTCCACATGTGCCATGAGGCACAAGGCAGCAATGGCTACTATACTGATGATTCCTAACAATTATGAAACAGGTGTAGAATTATCTTATTGTCCTGCCGTTGTCCAAATATGGCCCCAAGTTTGACTCTTCGTGACCAAAAACAAGGTAGTGTGCATTATACATGGTGTTGTGCCGTCAAATAAAATGCAAGGCATGGTCACAAATGCATCTTTTGCCGTAAAAAAATGAAATTTTGCATATTATTTTTCTTTTACAGTTGCCTCTCAAATTATCCGTGGGTCGATTATCTGAGTTTCGGATAAACCGTGCTCGTGAAAAAACTAAAAATGACTTCACGAGTGCTGATTTCATTCCTAGCTGCTCCTTACTGTCGAGGGTCAATGACTCGGTACGCACACGATCACAAACATGTCGGCAAGTAAACCAATGACTTTAAGAAACAATAAAATGGAGACACATTGCACGTTTTCACCCTCATTCTATGAATGTAAACTACACGGGTTGTTATAACCTAGCTGACACAGATTTTGCATTATCGATGTTTTTCGCTTCATATCAGAGATGATCAAAAGTTGACCATATTTGTTTGCAGCCTTCACGTAATTCGTTGCTTGTGAAGAGTTTCTCATCAACTACACGGCGCGATAGAATCCATTGAGAGGTGTAGAGGTTCACGCACTGCGGGCCTCCCGGAGGGAGAGGGCGACTGCTTGACGAGTAGCGACTGCTGCTTCATGAGGAACACCTGCTCATCCTCCGCACACACCTCCTTCTCCTGTACCCACTGCAGTGGCGCACGCACGCACGCAAGCATGCAATGCACACAGGGCAGACGAGTTGAGCAATTATAAGTCTATGTAGCATCCAGGCTGTCACCAAATCACCCAGAATACACAAGATGCAGCGTGCAAAGCATTATGCCCGAGGCCAGTGGGGCATCACAGTTGGTAGTTTTGTGGCTGCTGCTTTCTATTTCCACATAAGCCACTTCGTTGAGCTATTATCTTTGATAGCCAGGTCGCTTCTGAAAAAATAGCTAAATAGCTCAGTGAGCCTTACCGGAAAAAAGAAGAAAAGCGTATTAATTTAAATAGTTTCGTTTTATATTCTTGGTTCTTTCGGTAAAGTCACGTAGAAGGGAAATAAAAAAATAATATAAAACAATTAAAATTCTCACAACGTTTCGACTGCGACACAAGCAATCATCATCAGGTGTGAAATTCACAACAAGAAAATTTGAAAAGTTGTTTTTTCAAATTAACAAATATAAAACAATAAAAAATCTCACTACGTTTCGACTGCAACACAAGCAATCATCATCAGGTGTTAAATCCACAGAAAGAAAATTTGAAAATTTTAAATAATTTTTTACCGAAAGAACCAAGAATATGAATCCCTGCAGTCACGAATACTTTAAATCAAGTTTCGTTTAAATCGTTTTGAATAGTTTAAAGCGTGTACAAAATAGTTTTTAAATAGCATGGGCCCGAGTGCAAGAAATAAAATGGCGTCTCCCGTCCAATTTCCCCCTCTCTTCGTAGCCCAACGTTGCCTGACGCCTCGGCCAATCATCCGGCCCCTTGGGTCCCGGTGCAGTTGCACTGCCCGCATGCTCCATAGCTCCACCACAGCTACTGCTCGTGCCCTTGCCTTCCTGACGGGCGGCTTGATGATAATGTCCTCGTACAGGTCCTCGGGCCGAACGGACGTGAAGTTTTCGTGAAGGATGCCGATCTTCTTGTCGTTGTCCCAGCCCGCTGGGCTGCATGGACACGTGGGGGGGGGGGGGGGGGGGGGGGGGAGTTCTGTGACATTCAGCCGAATCGCCACAACTATTTAACGACTCCATAATAATTACATTTTATATAGCGTCATTCATGCAATTGCATCCCAACAACGCTGCACATCAATTAGCCAGTCTCTTACACAGATATTACAAAACAAAGCCCCGCTACTTAGCAAATCAAAAACTAAATGGCACCACTATGCGTCGTGTGTCATTCCCTAAATAATTTTGCACAAATATCCTCCGTTTAGTTTTATAGACCATGGCTGGTAGGGTACACGATGGGGTTGTGTGAAGTGGAATGCACCACACCAGGCAGCCTCTCTTTTTCTCCAGTGCCGTCGTTTGCACACCGAACCGGGGATGTATTTAAGGTCAAGTTGATCTAGAGGCTGCCCAAAAAGGTTCTGATAACACTCGGCACTGATGTTAGCCATGGCTTTTAATAAAACCCAGGGTGCCATATTCATAGTGCAGCGCATGAACCAATGCACTGCCACTGCCTACATTTACACATACAACACGCGCACACAGTGTGAGCAACATAAGACACCGTAAACCAAGAGCCAAACACGGATACAAAAAGACCGACAATGCACATAAAACAGGGCAAACAAAGCAAATGTGACAGATATGGCATGAGACAAGCAATCAGAAACTCTCAAACCTCCAGGCAAGAGCAGACTAAGATTGGGATGGGTGGAGGATGTTTAAGGTGGCATCCAGGGTCAGATTCGGGTATGTTCCCAGGACAGCAGAGGAGACACTGTCCTTACAATAGCCCCTCTTCACTACTAAGTGGCGCTGATATCACCACAGTGCATGCTACCAGGCTAGATGCACTGAGGCCATGTGAAGCGTGAAAGGCTTGCTGGCAGGAATTCACGGGACAGACAAAGGTGTTACGGGTTGACTGAGATGACTAGCAGATGCACCACCTGTGTTCACCAATTGTGCCAACAATCACAACGTCCCCTTGTATAGTGTTTAAGAGACTGCTGGGGCAAGTGCTATTAGCGAGTGCCTATGAAGGCCGGTACGGGACATGAGGGGTGGGTAGCCAGGCCGCCTTTGTCTCCCAAGTACCGATGTTTACACACCACATCAGGGACTCACTAATGTAAGGCCGAGTCGATATATGGGAGGTCCATAACCGGTTTAGATATTAGTCAACAATGTTGGTTGTGAGCGGAAATCGACATCAGGTTGCCGGGTTCAGTGTATTGCACTAAGCACAACACTACCACTCAACAGACTGTTGGGGCAAGCGCTGTCAGCAAGCACCTATGACGACCGGCACGGCAGGTGAAATATTGCCAACAACAAATATTTTCTTCTTAAAAAAACCGACAAAGTAAAACACGTGACAGACAAAGCAATTTTGACATATATGGCATTGGACAAGCAAGCAGACATGCTCATAGCCTCAGGCAAGAGCACACAAAAGATTTTGATGGGTGGAGGAGGGTTGAGGTGGTAGCCAAGGTCGGATTTAGATTTGTTTCTTTATTCCTGGGACACCACGGCAGAAAAGCCTTCGTAATTGCCTCGCCGCTGTTGGCGGTTGATGGTGGCGCACGCCTTTGTACCAGCGCTGTGGAGGCTGTTGAGGTGAGATTTGGTGGATCGCACAAACGTCGTGAAAATCCCTTCCCAGTGGGCGTCGAGGTGCTATACGCTGGCTCGCCAGGAGAAGACGGTACACATCAAAGTAGATTAATGGTCACCTCTTTCCACCTGCACGGGGATACAGTGTTGCCCCCTTACGCGTGTGGGATTTCTCTGGGCGCTCCGGTTTCCTCACAATTTTTAATTGGTTGAAAACATCTTAAAATAATAACCCAGTGCAAGACCCTCACGAACAAGAGTCATACGACTCAGTGCGGCTTTCCTGGATAAACTAGCAAGTCGGTGAGGTTGGCCGCCAATTATCCAATGTGGGGCATGATGCGAATCGAGTTGCTCTCCTACGCGGTCGCTCACATGAACACAGCGTCCCTCTCCAGCACGAGGGCAGGCGTGCAGAACGGCGCGCCGTACAGCCTGTGCAGGAGGTACTTGTGCAGCAGATCAACGTTCTTGTCCTCCTTGAGCGATGTGTAGACCAGCGCTGCTCCGTCTGGTATGAAGCTCACGAGTCAAGGATCAAACGTACGTAGCTCCCACTCTGCTCTCTTCATCAACACAGATTGTGCTTCAACCAAGTTGAGCCACTGCCGCCCACCTGAAATTCCTTTTATTCTGAACATGGCCTAAGCGTAAGATAACAAAAGACATCAATTGCAAGGTCACTGTAGCCAAATTCACATCGGTGACATTTCACGCTGAAAATAAAGAGCAAGAGTACACAAGATGTATGTTTAAAGCCAGCGACAAGGTTATCAATTATCGACTAAACACGATCAAATAAAAGTATAAGGAGCGACACACATGGCTGCATACACCACATGTCCCCCATACCACAAGCATCGTTTGGAATCACACCGGGAGACAGAAAGATAAATTTATGGATTAGAGAAAATAGGCAAGCCCGAGAAATCACATTGACCGCTGAAGAAAAGTGGGCTGCGATAAATTGCAATTGTACTTGCATCAATTGTAATGATGTTCAATGGCATTATAATTGTAATTTCAGCTGGCAATGGTGCAGTAATTTCAATTATAAGTGACCCCATGTCTGGAGGGCAGAACGCGTCACGGGAAGAGGTGACGGCTGGTGGTCGACAATAACAAACGAGTGGCAGCGAAAAGGAGAGGAAGTGCAACGGAGCAACGAAGCAACGGTATCGGCTCTTGTACAGCTTCCAGATTGTTGCAATGCCAGACTGAGAGAATGGCGACAGCTCGAGGAGGCCTTCAATCAAGAGTGGTAGATTCCTGGCTGATGCCCTCCTAACCTCGACCGAAAGGATACACCGCAGGCAGAAGCGTCGCACGTGCGACTGGATGAAGTCAAAGTGCTCTTCCCTGTAGTCGTACTCCTTCTCTAACGTGCTCACCGCGTCGCTCTGCCACAGCACACAAAGACAATTCATTTAGCAACGAGACGGAACCCCCTTTGGAATCGCTGCAATCCAACCCTGGGGATGCAATCCTCAAGATATTCTACATTGTTCCAGTGGTTGGAGCTGTACAAGCGATAATGTTTAGTTGCTCACATAAGATGACTTTTTAACCCCTTCGTGGAATAAGATGATACACGTTTTGTCATGGAAAAGCCCGTACTGTGCCCAACAAAGACATTGTGTATATAGAGGTAAAGGTGCAGCCCTGAAATTGCTTGCTCACGCGACTGCTGGCGGAAGGGCCAGCGACAGAGGAACTTTAAGAGAGCTCCTCTACAGGGTATTTGGCTTAAGTCTTTCCCGCACCTCCGATTCGTACTGTTGGCTCCGTACGTTGCGAAAGATGTTCAACATACATGCATACAGCTGTCCAGAGGTCTTGGAAGAGGTGTGAGGAATACCCACACTTTACCCCACCACACACGACCTGCCAAACGATTACCTATGCTGTACCCATTAACACTGCCGAGTGGACAGATGCAGGAGGGATTGGATAAACTTCATGATAAAGGTTTATTGAGTTAGACCACATAAGTTTCAATGTGTCGTTAACCCGTCAGCACTTGACACAGCCAACCAGTAAGGTTTATCACGTAAACAAAACGTGCCAATTAGTTACTACTTCAGCCCACCGGTGTGTTGGAGAGTAAATATACAACATTTACAATTTGAGTAGTACCGTGACGTTTCGCTGGTAATATTATCCAGCATCATCGGGCGATTTTGCCCTGGAAAAACTTGCCCAAGCCACGCCGGGAAATGGAATCAAACCGGTGACCTCTGCATTGCAAGATCCAGGACGGGAACCATTTCAACCCAGGCAGCACTCAATCTTTATTTTAGATACACCCAACAGGATAAAAAAAAACGCGTCAAGCCCTCAGTGGCTAACACCGACCGAGTAAAGTTAATTTGCAACCACGCACAAAATAAAAGTGCGACCGAGGGCAACGAATCGCATAAGAAAGGCAAGTAGTAAATCCAAATACATAAAATAAGTGAAACGTAACGAGAGTTTTTATTTAAAATTTTACAGTAAAGGCAAGTCTGCATCAATTCGCATGACATCGAAAAGCTGATGTCGAGCCTTCGTGCAACCAGGGGCGCCACGGTGACCAGATGTTAACTCCCTTGCCTGGTATGCAGGAGGTCGTGCGTTCAATCCCGACCCTGCTGCCTGTTGTATATTTGGAGCGTGCAAGTCTCTCTCCCCGTGGTCGTGTGGATTTTTCTCCAGGTCCTCCGGTTTTTGCCTCCACATTTAGAATCAACGTGCGTTAATTTCGTTACTATACATCTCCACACGGCGATAAGCCACTTCGTTGAGCGATCATTTGTGGCCAGATCGCTTCTGAAAAAAAGAGCTATGTAGCTTTACCTGCCAAAAATATAAAACAGCTGTTTTTTTCTTTCATGTTTTAATTACTCAGCCGTGCAGGGCCTCACCTTGGTGCAGACGACGATCACGGGCACGCCGAGGTTGTGCGTGAAGGTGTTCTCCCCGAGGGGCAGCACCACGCACTCGTCCGCCTCCTCGTCGCCCGACAGCCCCGCGGGGCTCGTCCCGGAGCCTTGGCTCAGCAGCGTTGCTGCGCTGGGCGGTGTTGACGCCTGCAGTGCCCCCGAACCGGATTTCCGGAGCGGCGAGCTCTCCTCCGTCTCCGGCTCGACGTAACTCTGGAATTCTCGGACGACTGCGCGAGTTGCGTGCGCACGCACACACGCGAGACACGGTCCAACGCACGCACAAACAAAGATCCCCAGTTTAAGCCTGATAAACTGTCGCACAGTGCGACAGGGCTAAGCGCTGTGCCATTGCACCGATAAATCATACAGAGCAAAGGCACGCGCGCACACTACCACCAAACACACACAACAACAACGGCCGCCATTGGCCGCTAAGTGCCGGTGACAGCACCATAGTGCATGCCACCAGGCTAGATGCACTCTGAGACTTTCCGGTCAAGTGGCGATGGCTCACTGGCAAGGAGGTCAAGGGACAGACCCAGGTGTTATGGCTTGACTGTCTGAGCTAACTTGTAGATCCACCAGCTGTCCTCTCTACTCACACACAATATAACTCACATCCACACAAGCACTCTAATAACAAACGTAAATATCCCAGACATAGCTTACATAGGCTCCCGGGACAAGTGTTGTTAGCGAGCACCTATTAAACCCACCACAATGCAGACGCGTAACCACGCCAAGCCACATTTGCTTTTCCAGTTACTGATATTTACACATCGAAACAGGTACTCACTTAAAGCCAAGTTGGTCTCGGAAAGGCACAAAATGCCTTTGATATCACTCGCTGTTGATACGAGGATGTGAGCCATGGTCAGGAATGGAACTCAGGTGGCTGGGTTCGTAGGGCAGTGTGATCATTTCTGCCCCACAAAACACACATGAATGCACAGGTAAATGCACATGTAAATTAAACGTCTGCACCTGTACATTCACAGGTGATAGGAATGTTACCAATTCAGCCACTCCCCCCAACCTTGAATATTAAATTAATTGTCCTGATTCAGGTCAAGATTCGACCCAAGAATCGATGCCATTTTATACCATTTAGTTTTATAAAAAAAACTCATGTAGTCCATGTCAATTGGAGAGTTTTGGTTAATGCTGCACAAGCCATGAACTAACATTTTCCTGCATATTGCATACAATGTAAACAACGGATTCTCACACACACATCCGGTTCAATTTATGCACCATGAGTTTAAGGCTCAATTTAAATTCACGAACTATGACATGCCAAACACGTACTTTTCACTCGGCTTCCACCAAAACGCTGTTTCATACAGTACAACAGCAGGGCCTGCTCATTTTCAGTTTGTGACGAACTCGCGGCTTACGCTAACAACAGTTTTAATGACACAACACAGCACACCAGGCAGGTGATGCTTTGTGTAAATAGTGGGCACTACACCTCCGGCACCCATAACACTTTAATAATAAAAAACTATGCCAATATTTGATTGTTAACTGTGCAGCTCCTGGACCTAGGCATTGAGATTAGGTGTACCCGTGTGAGAGCGAGACCAAATGCATTTGCACTGGCGCACGCAGGGAGGTAAATAAGCAGGCAGCAATATCGGCGCACGAAATGAAATTTAGTTTTTCACTCAATTTCAGAAAATGCTGGTTCCGTGGATAAAAATGTCAGTTTTATTAACGTGTGATGAGCATTCTTTGCAGGTCGTATAAAAGGTGTGCCACGAGTGTGACACGAGAACACAAGGTGTTGTAGGCTTGCATGTCAATGGATTCTTAAATCCATCCATGCAGACATTTGTGTCAGCCCCCTTCATATCCTTAGCAGGCTTTTTAAATCCTTTATATTAAGTTCACTTGCTTGCTTGCTTGCGCGCTTACGACCGTGCAAATCTTTCGGTCGTTTTTTAACCCACTTCCCGTGATCCAATCGAGCTGACATTTTTCACACAGACTCGTTGTGCGTGACAATTTATTTTCGTGAAATTCTTTTTCCAAAATGTTACACTTTTTAGGAAAAAATAAATTATATTTAATTACCAATTGCTTAATGGTGGCAGGCAATCATCTGACCCATAGGTGGCAGCCATCTCAAGCCAGAGGACGAGAGGACTCTAGCCGCCACGCATATAAAGGATTTATAGTGAAAAACTTTGTTTTTACGGGTTAATTTTTTCCACTCTGGTTTCCTCCCATATGCAAAAAGAGCAATAACGGTTACAGGCCAAAACATCGCAGTGCTGGAACCCTCCTGAAAAATATTCTCGAGGCTCAGGGAGGCTTCACACTTATATTATCTCGGTCATTTTGGCCATCAGGGCATGACCGTTTCCATTCCCGATATCTCCTTAAAGTAATAATTCCACTTCTCCCTCTCTGTATGCCTGCGTCTGTCTGTCTGCGCGTCTTTCAACCGAGACATGCATTCCCAGATAAAGATATAAAAAAAAAAAAAGTATTCTTCTTCCGAGACCATTTCTCTGCCATGAAGGTGGAGCACTGCTAAGATACGGCCGTTTCGAAAAGAAATGCATTCATCTCGTGGCATGATGCCGATAGAAAGTACAATACGAGAAAAAAAAATCAAGAAATGGACCCACAGCAGCAGCAGTGTGCATTCTGAAAGGAGCCGGAGAAAGGAGCCCGTTCTTGGCGGGAGCTCCAGTTTGGTTTTGTTAAGCCAACGGTTTTCGTTTTAAACAAATAAAAATGCATGGAATAGAAAGCAGCCAACATCGGCCGTGACCCCGGGCTGAGGTGCACCAATTGTTCCCTTTTAGCCCCGCCCCCCCAACGTTCCATTCCCTGGCTACCACGTTCAGATAAGCCCCCCCCCTTAACTTGTATTTAAGAGCTTGTCTCTTGGATTTTTCCTCACTTGATACAGTAAATTTAGCTGTGATGGTCCCACCTGAAGACATAGACTTGCGTTGCCTCCGAAACGTCGTGATTTAATTGATTTATTATTATTTTATTTCTATTTTCTTTTTTTACCCACGTGACTTTACCGGAAAAAACCTAAGAGTATGAATAGAAAGCACACATTCCCACCAGCGCATTGTCCTTGCTAGCGGACTTGGCATCGAGGAATGCGCACCCGTTGGGGGACTTGGGATCCTAAACACAGAGCTGCTGTTGTACTATGCCCTGACTCAATGATGTTTACCTGATGACAGTAGTTGACTGCAGAACAGTGTCACCTCGAAATAACTGGGCTAATTCATGGTTGGGAGTACCCCCAATATATTAGTTATCCAAACAAAACCCCGTAATTTCTATTGAAACCAACTTTCGTCCGACAACTTGGAATGTTAAGAACTAATATTTTCCTGCATTTTGCATACAATATAAACAACAGATTCTCACACACACACATATGGTTCAATTTATGCACCATGAGTTTAAGGCTCAATTTAAATTCACGAACTATGACATGCCGAACACGTACTTTTTATGTTTTTATAATCTACAAAAAGAAAATAAATTTCCACTGAAACCCACAGAAAATCACACATTGATTCTAGAACGCACAAAGTCCAGCAGTTCTTGCACAGTACAGTACTAAGCTGGGACTGCTCTGAAGCGTGACGTTTCTCCTCCACGTAGAGATGCAGATAACAACCGGCTTTGTTATCTACGATTCTGAAAAATACCCCCACTTTTTACAAATACAGAGGACCCTACCCCCCCAAATTGCACGTTATGTGCTGGACGCCGTATATCCACCTACGTCGCATATATATTTGTGACGTACGCATGTAACAAGGGTGCCAAACGAAAAATGTCGAGGCTGTGATAGAATATCGAGTCTGTAATTTAACAATCACCTATCATAACCAGAAAAGAAAGGCAGGCCGGGAAAGCATACCTTTCACACAAGATGCAGAAGTGTGTAAAAACCGCACAGCCCTTTGCGCGTATGCAACAACAACAAAACCAGTCGGCATCCCTCGAAGAGGTGTATAGTGGTCCTCTTGTCTTAGATCAACATCAAACTAAACTGGATTAAACGTGACTAGACAACAGCAGCAGTGATGCAGTGACCGTTTTTTATATATGTCACAATTAGGACCATTTATTTCGATTTAAAGCTTTCGTGGCTGCAGGGATTCATCTTCTTGGTTCTTTCGGTAAAGTCACGTAGAATGGAAATAATAAAATAATAAAAATAAAACATAATAAAATAATTATCACGACGTTTCGGCCACAACGCAAGCAGCCGTCCTCAGGCTTGGAGCGACTATTTAAATAGTCGCTCCAAGCCTGGGGCGTGTCATTCAGACTCTGTCTTCTCGACAGACCTGTTCTCCACCTGAGGACGGCTGCTTGCGTTGTGGCCGAAACGTCGTGAGAATTATTTTATTATGTTTTATTTTTATTATTTTATTATTTCCATTCTATGTGACATTACCGAAAGAACCAAGAAGAAGTAGGACCCTTTAGAACGGTTAAGTCACCAATTCTGACTGCTTCTAAGCCTGCCTCTGGGAACCATATATGGGATACCACATACGGTTTGCAGAGGCACACTTTGTAACCATATATGGGATTCCATATGGGACTCCTGTAACAATGTGCGCTATACAAAACGAGACTCAAATAGCACCTGAATAAGACGAGGACAAGTCAAGGCGACAACAATGCTTATCACAACAACCTTTACATCAGCGTGACAAACCCCAACATCTCTCCACAAGCACGCACACACACACCAGTACACATCCTGCATAGCACATATTCTTAAAATAGAGCAACTCGGATGTGAAAATCTGCTACAATGTCACCAACTTCTTTTATAGCCTTTCGTCAATCAACTTCTGGATCAAAGTCTAACCAGACTGTGATGGTCAGAGGGTTACTTGACCATACTTTTCAATGCCAGGAAATGAAAGTTGAAGGAGGGGGAGGGGGGAGATGGCAGAACCATTTCAGATATAAACTCGTTGGTGATGTTAGTCATGGCTGTGAATTGAAACTCTGAGTGGCCGGATTCATTGTACAATAAGCTAACCACTTCCGAAATCCAACATGGTACTGTTGGCAAGAGTTGGAAACCAACAATTCACTGCCCAAAGCGATGGAATTTACTTATCGTGATTTGGAGTGGTGGGTGATTTGATTCAAGATTCAATACTTTTTTTTATCTCGTGTTTATCGTCTTATTTGCATTCTCCTTCTCGCACTCGCTGGTAGATTTGTTCCCTCACATGACAAGAATATAAGACTTGTGGGTAATTTTCAAAAAGATAACATTCAATTCTCACGTGCCTGATTCCATGTGTGTAGCACGAGTATAAGAATGTTTTTTTCATCAACTAATGCAGCACTGCATGCATAGTTATAAACGTCCGATTAGCACGGTTGGCTAAGTAAGGTGCGAAAGAAGTTCAACATACATACCTGAACTAATAGTTTAATGCAAAAAAAAAACCTCGCTGATATAATTACTTTGGCTTTCAAACTAGAAAAGCAAGTACCATCGTGGGCACAACCCTCTACGCATTTTAATAATTTGGCGGAAATGAAAAGCTGCCAAACGACAGCACCCTAAAGGGACGACATGCCAGCAATGAATTTGGGAAGAAAACAGAAGACTTAAAACTAGAATTGCCGATGCATGAAGAAAAGCAACTCACACTCGTTCGTGCTCAGGGCACCAAGAAATTTATTATGGCGAATGCCGATATTTTAAGATGTGTAGATTGAATTTATTAAAAAATAGCAATACATTTTCCTAATTTCCATGAGCAGCTCCCGGTTGACAAAACCATATGCCCAGTGCTTCGTATTCTCAATGTCAATTGCAAATTTAGCTCCGAGCGCCCATGTGATAATGCGGCCAACGGCTTTGAATTTGCAGCCCAAATCTGTAAAGAATACACCAAGGGTATTTAATCACTCGTGATGGCTCATGACTGCCTTGGCATCTTACTCCCATTTTTGCAAAAAAAGCCCTTTGTCCAATTTTGGCAAAAGTCCACCACCTTTAGACTGCAGACGCAAACACTGTGGGGAGATAATGCTGCCAACCGCACAGCACCCCCACACATCAGATTGCCCAACACATCACAGCAGGCATGGGCACAGAACAATTAAACGATTTATTAAGCTACGATAAATGAATCGTTCTTTACACTCAAGATGCAAGCATCAAATCACGAGTCTTTCAAATGATTATATACCACATTTTACATCATCATAGCATGTATAATAAGAATAAATAGTAATAATGGTAAGTTTTGAATTTGCATACTCAATAGTGTACAAGACAACGTAAAAGGCGGACAATACAAACAAAACAGTGCTCAACAAAAATGCATCGATTCTTCGATTAGGTTGTTACTCCATAATCGTGACTATTCATCAAAGCTTAGTCGACCTAGGAGAGGTTCAGGACTCATTGAGATATACATCACTGAAGTTAGGCATGGCCAGGATTCAAACTCAGGTCACCAGGTTCGTAGCGCGGCATGTTAACCACTACGCCATAGCTTCCCCGACAATGACAAAGACACAGATCTCCTGTATAGCCTCAACAGACTTTTGGAGCAAGTGCTGTTAGAGAGCATCTGTGAAGGCCGGCACTGCACACGAGGCGGTGGGTGGCCAGCACCACACCGATGTTTACACATCGCACCAGGTACTCATTTAAGGCTACACAAAGACACACATGCAGACGCTGAACTCGCACGCAGGCACATGCGCGGGTCACTCACGCTTATTGTCCATGTCCCTGCGCTCATCCACCGGGATCTTGAGGCTGTCGAGGTGCCGCCTCAGCACGCCGCTCCACTTGTGCAGCGCGTCCACGATGAGCCACGGCCGCGCCAGGTCGGCCACGAGCAGCGTGAGCGAGTCGCGCGCGCTCTCCCGCGTCATCGCGAAACGCAGCAGGCCGCTGTGGTACTCGTCGCCGTCCAACACCCACACGTTGCAGCGCGCGTGGTCTACAGGGAGGCCATGACAACGGCCATGAGGAAGAGCCGCTCGTTTGGGCCCTGCGCGAGTAAACGGCGTGGCTGTGTAATCAAACCTGGGGCGGTTGTGGTGCTGGCCCAACCAATTCTTTGTGTGCAGATCTTAGCCGGTGCTTGCCAACACCAATAGCCAAACACCTTGTCTTGAAAGCAAATTCAGGGGATCTTTCTGTTTTAAGCGTGTAGTTCTATAGCCTACATACTGTTGGGGCAAGAGCCGATCGTGAAATGTTTTGGATTATTGCTGGCGTAACAATAAGAATGTACACTGCTGGATGAAGGCATCCCAACACCATCTCAGTCATGGGGGATGTTTTGACCATATTTCATCAGACTGGCCATAAAGTATGAGTTTGTGAAGAGCGGCGACGGACACCCAGGACCGGATCAAATACGACTCGCCACTGATGTTAGCCGTGGATGAAAATCAAACCCATATGACCAGGTTAGTGGAGCAGTGCGCTTACCAGTGCCACCGTTCCACCCGCACAGGGACAAGAGAATGAACAGCCTGGCCCGTGTTTGTGCCGGCCAGCCATTCGCCAGTCCTTTAGACTCGTGGTTCCGTCCGTCTTTCGTGCCACGGCGGCGGGATGTTAATTACTTCGCCTGATATACAGGAGGTCGTGGGTTCGATCCAAACCCTGACATTTCGTTGGCGCTGTTATAGATTTCCACGTGATAAGCCACTTCGTTGAGCTATCATTTGTGATAGCCAGGTCTCTTTTGAAAAAGAGCGAAATAGCTCAGTGAGGCCTTACCTGCTGAAAAAAAAAATATTTTTTCTTTATTTAGTTTTCATCAGCAGGCAAAGTAGCGGTGCGTGGATCGGTGGTGGGGGATGCGCTACCATCACGGTCCTCGTCGTGCACGCTCAGGTAAAGGTACTCGAGGCCACGGCCCTTGCGAGCCTCCTCCACGCCCTGCAGCTTGGCCACCAGAGACGTCTTCCCAGAGCCATCCTCTCCTGCAGACACAGGAGACACGGGCAGGGAGGACAGGGGGATTCGTGGATGTGCAATCGCAGGGACACGGGGAACAAGTGAGATGTGGAGGCACGAGAACACGGAGATGTTAGACAAGGGGAAATGGGCGCACGGACTTACAGGGACATGAGGACAAGGGGACAGGGGGCAGCCATGGGGTATGGATACAGGGACAGAGGGACACGGGGACAGAGGGACACGGGAGAGGGACACGGGGACAGAGGGACACGGGAGAGGTACAAGAACACGGGGACAAAAAGACGAGGGTACATGGGGGCAACCGAGACAAGGGAGGGGGGGGCATGGACAATAGAATCAGAAAAAATATATACTTCGATTGTCAATTATTCTGGTCATATTAGACATATAAATGACGTGCTAATGTTAGGTTGACAAGAGTGAACAATGAACCAGAATGGCAGCAGGGGAGAAACTACAGAAGACTGTAATGGGAGCGGTGTGGCTCCAGTAGACAAGGTCACATTTTTTTCTAGCTCATTCGTCTCACGATGTTTCCTGTTCTTGTTTGCACAGTTGTGTTTGCTACTTCAGCATACATTTACACACACGCTAAATAATCGACTCTGAAATGCACGATTCACTACACGTACCGCGAGCATAATAATCGATTTAATAAATCAATCGATGCATCATTACTTGCCCAGTCATATAATCATGTCGGCTACGTCCTCGAAGGTAAGCATAGCACACACAAGGCACATCAATGTTGATATCTGCTATTATATGGCAACGCTTAACGTTTTGTGGTCAATGACAATTATTTCTGATTTATAGCAAATGGCCAGAGGGAATGGCAGCTATACACTAAAAGTTCATTTCAGGCTAACCTAAATTGGCTATGGCCTAACCCACTTGGTTACATGCAGGTCACAATTGTTTTTACATTACAGGACTATTAGCAGAGACCTCCCATGAACACAATGGGTCGATTACAATCATGCTCATAACATCTCAACAAAACTGTAGCCAAAGCATGATAATTATTTCCACTATAGCAGTTTTTATTGTATTTTTGTCCACATTAAAGAATATCTGGTATTGTCAGGACATAAATCGTCTATAATTGCATAACGTATCCTTTACATTAGTTCACGCACATTACGTTGTTTTCATCAGATTCACAGGCAGCCTTCTAAGATTCAAACTTGGCCAAATACATAAGCAGATGATGGGGTTATGAAAAGAACCTGCCTGGCAAAAATGTCAAATGCAATTGAGGAAAGCCCCTCACCAGCTGTCTAATGAATGTAATGACTTGGCACACCTCTGCTTTTGTAACATGTAACAAACATTATAATGGAAACCCGTGTCTTACATTAAGACACCCAGTGATAACAAAAGCCCTTGCCTGGAAACCAGGTTAAGAGAGTAGGGAGTGCGCGCCGCACTCATGACGAAGAATGCGATCAGGATCAATGCGAGAAGAGCGATTACTAAATCTGTGGCCGTCTGAGCTCAAGGCTATCATTGAATTACGTTGACCAACCTTAGAGCAGTGCAGATATATACAGTACAGTGCATTGCAAGATACAGCACATTGTTAATCCACTTCTGGATGAGGGCCTCCTCCTCATCTAGAAGTGGATTTCTGGGGATTATTAGAATATGCTTCACTGCGCTGGTCAGAGTGAGCCGGTAGAGGTGGGCAGCATAGAAGTAGAGCACAACGGATTTTGCTGCAGCGCCGACGACCACATTAGCACAGCCCCACAGTCACCTATGACTACAAGCACTATCCAGGCACTATTCAGCCTCAATTAGACCTAGCTTTCGAGGTCTGATGGGATCAGGCGTATTCCAGGTAATATGGTCAGGCTGGTATACTACGTGTGTGAGTGTTTATAAAGCTGCACCTTCGGGAAGGCAACGAAACCAGCTTATAATAAACGTACTCTCCCACTGTGCGCGACCGTGCGGCATATTAAGTGATTGATCACTTTGCATGCCGGGAACAGTTTTTTTTTCCCCGCAGGCCAGGGGCCACGCCTGATATTCCAGAAACGAATGGGCTGGCTGACGTGTGTCCACAGCACACAGCACACACTTGCGTTCGTAGCCCTGACACGGCGCACTGGGGTCAAGTCGTTTTTATAAAACACTGTCTTTCAAGGAACCTGACAGCAAACGGGTCAACCTATGTTAAATACGACAGCTGCTTGTGCAATAATTGGCACTGCGTCGAGAGGGGCTGTCTGTCAAACAACCGCAGAAAACTGCTGAATTCCACAAACAGCCATCAAACTAAATTATAATTACAACGACGCAAGGTAATGCGAGCTCCAAGCGGTCACCCTTGGCTGTAGATGACCCATGACAACAGTGCTATTGTCAACACTGTTACGCACAATACTATCAAGTCACTGCAAAACTGCTTCATTGCTATAAAGACTTCAATGAACATCCTTTATTTTATCATGTGGGAGCACAGCGAGATTCATTGTCATAATGGAGACCTGGAAAACTATCGAAAGAAAACTATATTTTATCTTCATTTCACTTTCAAATGAGCTCAGCATCCGACTTTGTTCTCACCAGATTATAGAGTAATGCAAATACATAATCATTTTATATGGCACCACACCCAAACAAGCAGTGATGAACATCCGTGAACACAACATGTTATAAAGACAAATATGCATAGAATTATGCAATTTTCTCCCTGTTTTCATATTATTTGCATGACAGTAAAAGCTCAATGTAACATTTTTTTATGGGAAGTAGTGATATTTTAAATTAAAGATGTGGGATAGTGTTAGTCAGGAAACAATGGGTGTAATAAAGTAAATAAGGGACGTTAGATATGGGGAAATGCACAGAGGGGGAACAATGACATGAGGTTTCACTGTACCAAGTCTAACAACACATTCTGTAAATGGTGAGAAACAAGGACAGAAAAGAGTCAGATGGCTGGAAGCAAATGAGCAATGATATGCGCAAAACGATTCTGACCATAACTAAGGTCCCTCCCATCATGCCTTGCATGGCACATGATATCTGCGTACTGCGAGTATAATTCACACAGCCTTTAACTCAGGCCTCCCTTGGAAGAGACTGACTGTGAATCAATCGGCTCCCGACGTAAATATTGCAAATGAAAACATGACAGTGCTCCAGTGGAAACAACAAAAATTAAGACAATTTTCAACATCCATAAGAGTTTTTTTTGGGTTAGATCACGTGAATATATGTATCGTTAAAACCCGCCACCACCCAACACAGCCAACTAGTAAGTGTTGTCACGTAAACAGAACGTGGCCAATTCGTCACTAGTACAGCATCACTGGTGTGTTGGAGAGCCAAGCCACAACATTTACAGAGTACGACGTTTCGCCAGTAATTACAACTAGCTTCATCAGGCGACAGCCAGATTTGCTTCCAGCCATCGGACTGTCGCCTGATGAAGCTATTTGTAACTGGGTTCATTGCAAAGTATTCATTGTTTTATGCATTATATTATTCTGTCATGGTTAAATGGTTTGTTTCCTGTTATTTATGAGCTTAATTTATTTGTTATATTGTTTGTTTAATAAGTTTGATATTCGAGTACTGTTGGTGATGCAGGAAATGCTCTAACCCACACACCACTCTTTAGTCAGTCTGCAGCTTGATGGTATGCTATTCTATTTAAGTGTAATGCTACAAAGTTGGTTTAATGGTTTATTTAATGGCTTAACAATTGCAATGTGAATACGTTAATGCTCTAACTTAATGCTACCACGCTTGCCTTCAGGCAGCTCGTTACTTGAAAGTTTAATGATTTGTGTTGTGATGTTAATTGCTTGTCTTTTACACTATTTTCTGGTGGTATGAATTATGTTACAAAATGGGTTAATTAGTGCAACGCTAATGTTGGTGAATCACAAAGTAATCTCACCAAGCACCATCATGCTCTTGTCTATGGGGAGCTGCGAGGTTGCCAGGAGATGGCAGCATGGCTATGGATTCTGCGAGGAGCTTTGAATGTTATCCACACGTAATCATGGCAATATCCCATCAATTGCACAGTCCTCATTAAATCAACTAGACCAGGGGGTCAGCAACCTGCAGGCCAGGAGCCGCATGCGGCTCTTTAAGGACTGCTTCGTGACTCGATATTAATCAAGGATCACCGTCTCTCGTATTCACCACGCATTGCTGCTCTTAAAATATTGAGGGTGTTTTTTTTACCGAATTCGATGAAAAAAATTGGCTCTTCTTGTTATTCTATTTGCCAATTCCTGAACTAAACAAACATTCAAATGCAGGAACACCCTGAAAGAGTCTTCAGACTCATTGAGCCTTTGCTGGACAAACTAAGATAAATAAGTAGTCTAATATGTAAATTATTATATGTTGTTGATAAACGGCATGTTTGTTTAACTACATGTTGAATGATTTAATACAAATTTTAATGCTGATTTTTGGTGCAGTGTCTGATGTTGAGCAGCTGAGAGCAGTGCTGTAAAACTATTCTTGTAATATCCGGTCCCACATCTATGATCACCGCCTTCACCAACCCACACTTACCATTGTGAAGTATAGTCAAAGCACTCCCTCACGACCTGCACGGCACGTGGAAGCCTTAATCCAGCAGTGGATTGACAAACGAAGTACGTATACATATCTAACACTGAATGATGTAATGGTTGGTTGTGTGGGATGATGGAGAGTTTTATATTACTTCTCTTTTAACAAGTGCAACCAGAACCGTCCAGCATTTGCGGGTGGTAAACGGCCGGTGTTGTTGCATCGGGCTGGATGACTTCATCACGCAAATGTGCCTGGTTACATCATCTGCGCGCCAGTCAGCCAGCCAGCCAGCAAAACTTTTGTCGAATATAATATGCAGCATTAAAGGAGCATAACATTAGTCGTAAAGTGTCAATGGCATCACGCTACACCATGATGCTCAGTGAAAATTTCGTAACAAAAAAATCGCTGATGCCATCGAACGCAAAAATTGTTCCTTTAACGCTTAATAAAAAAAATCCTCGATAATTCTGATATTAAACAATCGATTTGTTATCGTGAGGCGCAACAATCCCTCAAGCTAAAGCTGCTTAACGATGAGTTAAGAGTTTCATCGTTCACTGTATAACTTAAGTCATTCAATAATAATAATGTAAATGTGACATGAAACATTAATCGTCAAAACGCCCACCGCTGCAGCACATGCGCGCAGTCCGAGATCGCTGTTCGCACGGTTTGTGCGTGTAACCAAATGTTCCGTTACCTGGCCATTTCATAGCAATTGTAATCACGGAGAACATCGTACGTACGAAGATAAAATCACGAGGGAAATATTCCTCACCCAGCACCACCACGTTCCTTCCCGTGGGCAGCTTGGATCGGGAGCGGCTGGATACCTCGCTGAGGATGGAGAGCCTGCGGGCAAACGAGAGCCATACCACCCAGCCCAAGTCAGCCACAGGCCCTCACCATCAACACATCCCATCATCATTATCATCACCGCATTCACCCTCACACCACCAAATAATTACCCATGACAGTCATGTAGGGTATGATGCTGTTTAAGTGAACACCATAGAAAGACCAGCACCATCATCATCATCACCCTCATCACCTTCACCATTACCATTTTTGTCAGGCTGCTTGCTGAGGTAGACTGCACAGACGCAGGCCAGCATCACCACGACCACCACCACCCTCCCCACTAACAACAACAACCTCACCCACCCACCCACCACTGCACAGTAGCACACACAACCATTTTCTCACACCACCATCAACATCATCATCATCAACAACAACAACCACCGCTCTTCCTCGCCTCACCACAGGTTGTGTCCACCCTCCTCCTCCTCCTCATCCTCGTCTCGACCGCCTCCGTTCATGTCGCACAGAGACGCCGGCCCAGCCCGGGGCAACGCCTCGCCTGGCGCCGACATCTTGGATGGGAGGAGCGGGCGGGGCGGCGACGTGGGGGGGGGGGGAGAATGGTTGAGGGAGGGTGGTGCGGTGCGATGACGTCATGTTATCTGTTGCCGGCGTGACGTCATGTTATCTGTTGCCGGCGTGACGTCACACAATCCGTTAAATTTCGATTTAAATTTCGATTTAAAGCTTTCGTGACTGCAGGGAGGGTTGTGGTGAACAAACCACCCCCCGATTGCAATCGTCCTCCGATTGCTTGTGTGGCGATCGAAACGTCGTGATCGATTATTTTTTCGACCTAAGTGACTTTACCGAAATAATTAAAGAGTATTGATTATTGCAGTCACTAAAGCTTCAAATCAAGATTAACGCCCCCCCCCCCCTTCACGTCATTTTAACACTGGGGGGGGGGGGGGGTGTTAGATTGCGTAAATATAAATGTGTCGTTAGACCAGCCACCACCCGGCACAGCCAATTATTCAAATTGTAAATGTCGTGGATTTACTCTCCTACAACACACCGGTGGGCTGAAGTAGTATACTACACTATACACTACACTATACACTACTATACACTAAACTATACACTACACTATACACTACACTATACACTACTATACACTACACTATACACTACACTATACACTACACTATACACTACTATACACTACACTATACACTACACTATACACTACTATACACTACTATACACTACATTATACACTACACTATACACTACGCTATACACTATTATACACTACACTATACACTACTATACACTGATGTCATTGTTCCCCCTCTGTGCATTTCCCCATATCTAACGTCCCTTATTGACTTTATTACACCCATTGTTTCCTGACTAACACTGTCCCACATCTTTAATTTAAAATATCACTATTTCCCATAAAAAAATGTTACATTGAGCTTTTACTGTCATGCAAATAATATGAAAACATGGAGAAAATTGCATAATTTTATGCATATTTGACTTTATAACATGTTGTGTTCACAGATGTTCATCACTGCTTGTTTGGGTGTGGTGCCATATAAAATGATTGTGTATTTGCATTACTCTATAATCTGGTGAGAACAAAGTCGGATGCTGAGCTCATTTGAAAGTGAAATGAAGATAAAATATGGTTTTCTTTCGAAAGCTTCCCAGGTCTCCATTATGACAATGAATCTCGCTGTGCTCCCTACATGATAAAATAAAGGATGTTCATTGAAGTCTTTATAGCAATGAAGCAGTTTTGCAGTGACTTTATAGTATTGTGCGTAACAGTGTTGACAATAGCACTGTTGTCATGGGACATCTACAGCCAAGGGTGACCGCTTGGAGCTCGTATTACCTTGCGTCATTGTAGGATGAACGTTGAGATTTATCAGGGCACGGGGTGACTCAATACGGTCTGAATTGATCTGGATTAAGATAGGGCACTGATAAGAGGTTGACAGGTATGATGTCATGTTCATATTCATATTCTTAGGTTTTTTCGGTAAAGTCACGTAGGTAAAACATCAAAATTAATAATATTTTATTTTATATTATTTTATTTTTATTAATTTTGATGTTTTACCTACGTGACTTTACCGAAAAAACCTAAGAATATGAATCATTGCAGTCACGAAAGCTTCAAATCTAGAATTGATGTCATGTTCGTCACCGGCGCAATAACTCTGGTGACGTCACACCACCCACAGCTTAAACAATAGAGGGGGAAGTGGAATTATTGTGACGTCATGTTACCAGATGTTTTCACATAAAGCCGTGGATCTACATTAACGACGATGATGTAAGACTTCAAACATATAACATAGCGATTTAAAGCTTTCGTGACTGCAGGGATTCATCTTCTTGGTTCTTTCGGTAAAGTCACGTAGAAGGGAAGTAATAAAATAATAAAAATAAAATATAAAACATGTTTTATGTTTTATTTTTATTATTTTATTACTTCCCTTCTACGTGACTTTACCGAAAGAACCAAGAAGATATAACATAGCGTTTGTGTCAACGCTCCTGCCTCACGGTAGGAGTAACGCCATATGCAACGTCACGCCTGTATCGGCTACCGTGACATCACGTTCGATGATGAACCTTGTGACGTCATCTGGAAGTGAACGTAACGGTGCCACGTCCGTGACGTCACACGCCCATCAGCCGACGTGCTTCATGTTCACGGATGGGGGTGTGACGTAATACTGACTTGACGTTTCTGCTCTTGATAATAGACCTTTAGCATGTACGGTATTAACGTCGTATAAACGTAAACTGACCGTGTTGTATATGTCATCTGACACCCTTTTGAATGATGTGCCGTTCCATCTCAAATGATGAAATTTTACGGGAGCCTGGTTTGTGCGTGGGGTATAAAAGAGGTGAAAGCGCAGCCCTGCAAGTGCTTGCTCACGCCACTGCCGGCAGAACAGCTCACTCGGTCCAAACGTCTTGGCCCACCGTTGCATGTCTCCGTTACTGTGCATTGACCGGGCTTGTTGTTAAGTTTTCTTGTGCTTCCCAGCACCTCCGATTAGCACGGTGCGAAAAAAGTTCAGTGTATATATAACTCGCTAACACTGCACCGGGGCGGAATCGGGTTCGCCCCTCGTTGCAGAGGTTCACGGTTCTAAACATATCGCCCGCCCTGATTAATACTGCGGGTTTTATGAACCGTTTTCTGCTTCAAAGTGGCGATCATTAATTCTAGATTTGAAGCTTTCGTGACTGCAATGATTCATATTCTTAGGTTTTTTCGGTAAAGTCACGTAGGTAAAAACATTAAAAAGTAAAATAAAATAAGTAAAATAAAATAAAAATCACGACGTTTCGGAGGCAACACAAGCTTCCGTCTTCAGGTGGTACCGTCACAGCCACGACAGCTGTATCAATTATTTTACTTTTTAATGTTTTTACCTACGTCACTTTACCGAAAAAACCTAAGAATAGTGGCGACCATTCTTCGCAAGAGCGGGATATTTGCGTGCGGGCACCAGAGAGCTTTGAAATTTAGCCTCGTATTACTCAATTGGGATTATTATTATCATTCTACATAGCAGCAATCATCACCCCATACTGGCAGACTAATGCGGGTTTTCAAGGCAGGTGTCGAGTCATTTTGTGCCGAGGAGGGCGGTTCTATCGGAAACAAATTATCATCTTGATTTGAAGCTTTCGTGACTGCAGGAATCCATACTCTTTGGTTCTTTCGGTAAAGTCACGTGGTTAGAAATAAAATAAAACAAAATAACATTAAACAAAAATAAAAAAAAATCATCATCATTCCCCCCCCCCCCAACCGATTTAAAGGCTGGCAGATGAAAGCCAAATTCATACTCGGGATCGTAATGGTGTCAATACAGTGGTTACATTCTCCTGAACAAAAAAAATTGCTGACAGCGATTATACACGTCGGATAATCCTACGGTATTGCGTTTCGCCCCCCCCCCTCTCTCCCTAGACGTATCAAGATTGTGTATTCGAGGAATTAATTCGCGGAGTTAGAGAGAGCATGGCCACTCCGTGTGAGCTGACGAGGCAGTGCCATAGAAAGGAAACAATGCCTTTTATTTAGATCGAATCGTGTGTGTGTGTGGGGGGGGGGGGGGGTGTTTCCCCACTCTTCACCGCAACATGAAACAACACGATTATAGATTTGAAGCTTTCGTGACTGCAAGGATTCATACTCTTAGGTTTTTCGGTAAAGTCACGTAGGTAAAAAATAAAAAATAATAGAAGTAATAATAGAAATAAACAACATGTGCTATCGACTGCAAACTATCAAGTTTGCAATCGATAGCACTTGTGATTTATTATTTTATTTCTATTATTATAAATGTTTTACCTACGTGACTTTACCGAAAAACTTAAGAGTATGAAACACGAACCTTACGAAGCTATTGCCTCGTGTATAATGGAGTTGAGAGGCTGTACGGTGAAGGGATGTGGCACCGCAACTGCGGAGATGAAGCTCTCCGGGGACTCGTGGTGCTGAAAGTTGGACGTGGACCCCCCCCCCCCCCCAGCTCGATACGGCTCGCGCCTCTGATGTGTGGAGTTAAATCGGCGGTCCGCCACGAGACTGTCGGTTAAGGCAACGAAGTGAGTTGGTTGAAGGGCAGTTGGGGTGGAGTTACACCTGGAGAGGAGAGGGAGCCATTGGGTTGCTGTGAGCTCTGTATGAAGGTATGGAAAACATGTTCCCTGAAAACACTTTCTCTTAAATTGCAGTTCATATAGGTAGGCAAATAATTTACCTTGTTTATTTTTTACCTTACATTTTACTGTGCAATTCAGTATTGTAATTAATAAATACACACGGTAAATGGTTTATACAGTACGGTACTGTAAATTGCTCTGTTTTGCTAAATTATCACCATTCTTTAAGACTCCTGGGTAGGCTAGGCCATCTTCGACTTACGATATGTTTGACTTACGATGATGGGGGTCGTCGTAACGCATCTCCGTCGTAAGTAGAGAACTGCCTGTACATTGAAGTGTAAGAGTCAAAGTAAACAGCTCACCGATCGTCCTCAATTGTGGAGCATTCGCTTGCAATTGCCGTGGCAAGGATTTCCACTCAAGAATTGGCCTACTAAGTCATTTTAGATGCTGCAAAACCCACAGCTAACCTCGTAAGCAGCAAAATAATTGTCTCTCGAGACACACAGGCCGATTGATATTTTATGAAATTGTGTTACTCATTTGGGTTCAATCATACGCGATTGTCAGAATATTCTCTGACTTTATATCGTCACATTTAGGCGACGTGATAATATATCACTTGCCACCGATGCTAGCCATGGCCTGGGATCAAACTCAGTGAAAACTAAGTTCGTACAGAGCAGCGCGCTAACCACTGCGTTACCCTTACCCCCTAATAGATGGATCGATAGCTAGCTAGCGTGGTTATGATGTATGGTCAATCGACCCCCGCTACTGGAATGGTATGGGGAAGCAATCATCCAGCAGTGGATTGGTTACTGAAAGGTACAGCGACTGTTGTCGCTTCCGAAGTTTGTTAAGAAACACTTAGATTGTTTAATCAAGCCTCGTGTACGTATCGTAACGAGGCCACCCTGAGTGTAATTACCATAAACTACTTAACTAGTCAGGTGCCGAGGAAGGAAGAGCAATGGACAACAATCAGGAACGAATCAGGAAACCGTCGTTCCCGACAATAACGGACACAATATTAACGTATCAGCAAAACTGAACCACTCTAGCCAGTTGAGATTAAAGGTCACATTGTCAACGGTCAAACAAAACCGCGCGCGCGCACAAATATAAAAGTGACAAATACAAATTTTCAGCTCAAAAGTTCCGAGCGAGCCCATTAGGGGGCGGTGTGGCGTCGTTGGGCTGAACTCACGAATTCCAGGAAATTCTCTGCCGCGGTGATTATCGCAAGGGGGCTTCACGACTCCCCTAGGTGACCTAATTCCATCTGGCAATGCTCAGCACAGCAGCACGGGGGAAAGTGCATCTGCGTTCGCATTACCACGACTGCTACGACGACTAGCGAGGATCACGGGGGTGTCTTTTTGTTGTTACACTGTTAACTTAACATGGCAGTCAGCAGCAGCCTAACAGCTTCACGTGAGGATAAAGGGCTCCCTCATTCGCACGGGAGTGAGTCCCGTCGATTATCTGACCCGGTCAGCACGTGGGGAGAAATCGAATCCCCGTGAAAAGCGGAAAGGTTCTGAGCGTATAATAATAATAAAACGGGCCTTGATTATTTATTTGCGTTGTGTACGCGCTCAATTAATATGCAATGTATTTTTTGTGATACCGCACTGACAGTGGTGCGCTGGCACATAAGGCAAACAACAAAAATGAACACATTCGTTTATAAATCCGGCCAAAAGAGGACATACGTAATAGGACATGTTTCTGGTCAATGACCTTTATGCATAGCAGAGATATCAATGGGATGGGCAATGAGTAAGAGCCATGTCCCAAGACGTCATATAATGATGGGCCGCGTGTCGAGCAATGGCTCTGCATAGCCATTGCCCGAAACGTCGCCCATTATATGATTGTTTTCCGCTTTGGGGCAGTCTTATCGATGAATGTGTGCTGAGTTTTTTTTTAATAGGGATTTTCTTATTTGCCGAGATAGAGATAGAGAGCCTACGGTCGTCAGTAATTTTTGCTGTTTTAATTTTGCAGTTTTAATTTCGGGTCTGCGCGAGAGGCCTCTCAGACTCGCTGGGCTGTAGTTTAATCTGCCAAATGCGTTCGATCTCGCGGGAAACCGTTGTTCTTTAATCACATCCCCTCCGGGCAGAAAAGCGTTCGTTGCAGAGTGGAGAATTGATCCCAATATCGCTCTATTACAGGCGCAACGTGAGTTTAAATGTCGCCAAGTGCCCTGGCAAACGCTAAGCTGTGCTAATGACGGACCGAGACCCGCAACTCTATAGCCTCTTTACCCAATCTACCGCAATTGCGTAACAAAACGAAGACGTGAAATGCACGATAGAGAAAACAAAGTAGTTTGGAGAAAGAAAAAAAAAGACATGTTTAGGGCTATGGGGCACGCCCAGTTCAAGAGGTCACGCGCCCCAATTCTCATCGGAGCGAAACGTCTCAGTCCTGACAAATCCCATTACAGCGAACACGACGGCGAGAAGACACCGCATTGATACAGGGGAGAGTACCGAGTGGCAAAATACATCGGGGATTAGTCCACAGCTAAGGAGCCCCAAAACTGCGCGTGTCCCCCCTTTCATTGCCCGCACGTTTTCCCGTCGTCTCGAGATAAAATGGAATTTCGCGTGAGCTTAAATGAGCTGCCACCGAATCTCGCGAGACTCGTATGAAGCAGCGCTTGAACGCATGAGCTTTAAATAGGTCTACGCGCGCCCTACATAGGACACTGACACACACATGCGCACCGAACATCAAACGCGCGCTCACAAACTAGCACCGATGGTCTCCTGCCGCACGCGTACAACCCGTGCACGGTTTAGCCGGCACATCGCCTTTTTGCCTTCCGTGCAAAATATTTTCAAGTTAAGAGCCTGAAATCCCGACCATCTTCATCGAGCCAGAAGCCAGCTATCCCATCGCCCACATATCCCTCGTCTACCCATCTTTGTCTCTCTCTCCCTCTCACACACACACATACACAGCAACCTTCTTCCCCGCACGCCGTCAGACACAACTACAGTACTCCCACACGCTCGTGAGCTGTGAGAAACCGCGTCTCGCTGCGCGGAATCCGCCCGGCAGAGCCACTCATCCACTCTGACTGCCTGCGTCCGCCCCGTCTCCCAAGGTGAGGTCACGCAACGCCACAGAGTGCTCCGCCTCCTTCACTACATCTCTCCCCCACCCTCCCTCCCCCTCCTCTCGGTTTCTTTCTCTCCTGTTGTAAAACCGACGACAACAGAAGCGCTGCAGACCTCCTCCTGACGCTACAACGATTTTGCAGCTCAAAATTGGACAGAGCGCAACACTCACGCGCGACTACTCCAAAGAATATTAAAGGTACGTACCCGCGTGTATAGGTAATGTCTTCCTAAGCACCATAGTATGGACAACTATACAGTACTCCCAATACTGATATTCAACGCTCTGTGGAGTAATGCTGATATGCAATTATAGTTTTACAAGAGGTGCCGAACCGTAAATTAAGTTTTATTTTGCATTAATTGTAACTTCAATTGGAGAATAACCCTTGCCGAGGCCGGTTTTTGGTGCCTCGATATGGAAATAGATTCATGATTTGACATCATCGATGCGCATCACTCGCGGTACAGATGTTACACGGCCATATATAAAAACACTTTATATAGCGTAACGCCGTGGGCTGCCATGCAAAGTAATCAGCGCAGTGGGCAAAGCACGTTGCACTGTGTCGACTACAGCATGGATGGCGCCGATCGCACTACACGTGCTTCAGCACCATGGGCAGAGCCAGAGGATCAGCCCCACGGATAGCACCACAGATGGCGCCCATTGCACTGCACGAACTTCTGCACCACGGAGAGCACCATGGAATGGCGCCGATTGCACTGCACGTGTTTCAGCACCGTGGATAGCACCACGGACAGTGTCCAACGCACTACACGTGTTTCGCCAGCGTGGAGAACGCCCATTGCTTTGTATGTGTCTCGGAATCATGAACAGCGCCAATTGTGCTCCATGCGCTGAAGAATGATGGGGCAGCGCCCATTGCGCTGCATTCGTCTCAGCACCACGGACAGCGCTCACCCATGCTCACACGGACTATTAAGACAAGCGCATTGTGAACGCGACCTTCGGTGATTCCCTCTGGCTTAACTCCTGCTTATTTAAACGTCAAAATACCGACCACTTTACCAATTGGATCAGGAGTTTATATCGGCAATTTCTAATGCTTTGTGTGCTTTAAAGCAATCATATCCCTGCTGTGTCAGCTGTATAATTTGATTTTGGGGAGAAAAACATATTACAATAACGTAATTAAGTTTTCGTCGAATGAAAAACGCGAGGGTGACATTCTCTGTGGCGTGAATAAGATATATCGGCTCAAACAACGACTCCGTATATCCCTTTTATCGATTGTATAAAACCTCCCTCTCAAGTGCGCTCCATAAGCAATTCATTTATGACATCGATTCGACGAGGACAGAGCTGTACGTCGGTGTACAGTAATAATTTGTCGATGACAAGGTCTACCTCCGTGATTGTAGCAACGACTGGGAGAAAAAAAAACACCAGAGGACTGCGACGTGAACCGTGGAATCTGTAGAAATATACGGTGGGTGGTTGTGAGGGTAGTGGGTGCGCGTGGATTAACCGCCCTTTTCACATTGCCCCCACCACCCGCTACGAAGATAACACCAAACAATACATCGCCGTTTGTCTTGAACCAATTGTTGGGATGAATGTTGTTGGGCTGCGGGCGCCTATTAAAGCCGATGCGGTGCGCACGCAGGCAGTGGGGTCAGTAGCCAATGCTGATGTTGACCATATCTAAAAACAATTTAAAATACATATTTTATTTTACCAGGTAAGGAGCTATGTAGTTCTCGTTTTTAGAAGCGACCTGGCCACAAATGATAGCTCAACGAAGTGGCTTATCGCGTGGAAATGTAAAGCAGACGAATACTCTAAACGCGTGCTGATTCTAAATGTGGAGGGGAAACCCGGAAGGCCTGGAGAAACATCCACGCGACCACGGGGAGAGAGACCCGTAAATTCCAAATATACAGCAGGCGTCAGGGTCGGGATCGAACCCACGACCTCCTGTATAGCAGGCGAGGTAGTAACCATCTCGCAGCAGGTCCTCGACTCGATCTCAAGGAAGGCGCAGGATAAGTTCGTACACTAATTGCCACGAAAAACACGGCCAAGAATTGCACCCGGCATACACGGTCACAGCCCTTACAAGCCGCAACACACAACACACACTGCAAGACAAAGACTCCCGATGTACCCGGTCGCTTTGGGCACACAACGTTGTTAGCCAGCGCCGCTTATGATTGGGCGGCGGGAGCAGCAACCACGCCTGACCGCTTTTTGTATCTCGAGCGATGATGTGCACCCAGCAGCAAGGGATACGCATTACAGGCTGAGTTGGCTTGACCTACGGGAGGCCCCTCGCGCGACAGATAGAGATGCACTGATTTTATCCACGGCCGAGCATAATCTTTGTCTTCGCCACAAAGGCGCCCCGTGACCCTTTTACCAGGCTACTGGGGCAGGTGCTGCTAAGCGAGCACTTACGACGCACGAATTGGTTGGCCCTGGGCATTGGCCCATTGCCACGCCCATCCGTCTTTGTCTCCCTCGGTGTGGCTGTTCACACGCCTGCAACATTTTGACATTGGTCATTTAAGGCCGAGTGCGCTTATTGGAGGTCCACGGCCGTCTGAGAGTTCACTTGCTGCTGACGTCATCCATGATGGGTGAATATTTGGCTTTGCCACAGACGCACACACAGAGGGATACACTCACTCACACGCACGCACACGCACGCACACGCACGCACCCACTAAGACAAAGATCCAACGTATAGCCTTAAACGAATTGTTGGGGCAAGTGCTGTTGGCGCGCATCTATGAAGACGGGCACGGCACACAGTGACGATGTTTACACATCGCACCAGGTACTTATTTGAGGCTGAGTCGGCCTAGGGAAGGCCCATGACCGGTTCAAATAATCGTCACTGCTTTGTGGCCGTGAGCGGGAATCGAACTCGGGTCGCCGGGTTCGTAGCGCAGCGCGCTGACCGCTACACAACCGCCCCCCCCACACACTCACTAATACACACACACACACTAATACATACACACACTAATACACACACACACTAATACACACACACTCACTAATACACACACACTAATACACACACACACTGATACACACACACACACTAATACACAAACACACACTAATACACACACACACTAATACACACACACTCACTAATACACACACACTAATACACAAACACACACTAATACACACACACACTAATACACACACACTAATACACACACTGATACACACATACACACTCACTAATACACACACACACTGATACACACACACACTAATACACACACACTGATACACACATACACACTCACTAATATACATACACTAATACACACACACACTAATATACACACACACACTAATACACACACACTGGCCGGGTGTGTATCTGCCGTCTCGGGGGAGGCTGCCAGGCGGTGTCTGGTTGCCGAGTGACAGATGGATGAGGGGGGCAGACGGAGACGCGAAGCGAGAGACGGGATGGGTCGGGGGGGGTGGTGGTGGTGCTGGGAGTGATTGTGAGGTTTCTCGACGAGACTCTTCCGCGAGGGGGTGAGTTGGGGGGCAGGAGGGAGAGAAGTCAATTTCTAGAGATGAAGCCACTTCTCTGTTCACGATTTGTCAGTGGACTGGGGTGGGGGGGGGTCTGGGAGCTTTCAAAATAAGAACCCCCCCCGCGAGGCAAGGGCGTGCCGAGAAATCAATGAGATGAAACAAAGCCACGTTACGTTCTCCCCCGATGAAAATCGCCGCCTCTTAAGATATTAAATAATGCGCACGGTGGTTATCTTATCAAGTCGAGGGTATCACGATACGGGTGGGAGGGCGGTGGTACGATAATTACTGACCGCGCTTTATCTTCTGATGGATGAAGGCACTCTCGTGCCGCGAATGGAAATTTTCCGTGCGATAACATTTTTTATCAGCTCCGAGTTAGCAAACAAAACAAAAAACGAGGAAGAGGAGGCATATTTAGGTCAGATAACATTTTGGTTGGTGATGTTGGTTATGTATTCGCGTCTAAAAAAAAACCAGTTGGTCGGGGTTACGGTAGCGCAGGCGAGGATGTTTATGAAGACAAACGGAGAGGGCCTAATGGCCGAGACGGTTAACCGTATCACAAAAGGCTGGCACCCCGCCTGCTGCTGTTTCGGGGGCAATCGCAGAGAGCATTCGCGAGACGACGTTAGCCTGGGGGTGGCGGTGCTCGGTTCAACGCGGGATCACTGCGGCCCATCCAACTCTCCCTGCCAACCTCCCCACCCCTCCCCCAGACGTTATCACCGCCCTCCACCACTCCCTCCTCTCCCCTCCCCCTCTTGTCGCTCCCTCTTGATCCCCTGCTTCCTAAGATCGCCCTCCCCCCCCTTCCCGTCCAGTCGCCTTCATTCCCCGCTGCCCCTGCACTCCCCCCCTCCTCCATTCCCTCCCCTCCCCTCCCACCGCTTCGTCATCCCCGCTCTTCCCTCCCAATCACTCAAGGCAATTCCTGGGTGGTACCAAGGTCATTAGCTTTTTTCTTTTTTTCCCGATGTCCTAATTACATTAATGACGCGCGGAACATTAGTTACGTTCGTCCTTTGATTAAACGTAATTAATTAAAGTGAAATAACGCGAGCGGGTGGAGAAGGACGCGTGTGTTACATACGTACAATTACTTATTTATCCAGAAAAGCCACGCGGAGTCGTGCGACTGTTTGTCAAGAGGGCCCTGCTACATTGGCTATTTATTTTCGGATGTTTTCATCCAATTAATGATGAATTGTGTTTATTATTGTTATTATTATACACATGGGAGGAGGAAACGGGAGCTCCCAGAGAAACCCCACGCCTTCCGCGAGGGAGCAACACTCAATCCCGTACCGATGGGAACAGATGGCGAATCGTCCACTTGCTGTACCGCCCTCTCCTGGCGAGCCAGGGTATTGCAGCTCCTCGACGCGCACCGGAAGGGAGTTTCACGACAACATCTGCGTGTGTGCGGGTGAACCACCAACCCCTCGAGCTGCTGTTGCGTCCCGAGTGCTGGACTGCAGGCGGTCACGTGCAGCAGCGTAGCCACCGCTGCCACCCGGCGAGTATCGGGTTGCTTTTTTTGAGCGGTGTGTTTATAAAACACGCACAGAGATGTGGCTGGAGTAGGGGGGGGGGGCAGGAAGGCCAAGGCGTGGTGATGTAGGCTTGAGATCGAGCCTTGCGCTTTGGCAACAAGGCTCGGTGGGTCACACAGAGAATTGTCAAATTCGCTGGGCTGCGAGGTGGCCTGGAAATGGCTGACCGGGAATGGGTTCGTGAAGCCGTCTTTGTGGACCGTTCATTTGTACTCCGTGGCGCTCCGATTAATTCCGGGCACAAGAAAAACACGCGTCAGATGGAATTTGCCAATGCAGGACCCTCCTGAAAGCGAGTCTTGAGACTCACCGAAGCTTTCTTGAATACATATATAAATGTAACCTAATTCAATTATAATCTATAAATGTATTCATATATAATATATAACTTGATTCATATATACTATAAAACCTTATTCGTACGATTATTACATTATATATATATTTATTTTAATCGACAGCCATTCGTCAATCCACCGCTGAATGACGGCCGCTCCGCGCCGTGTCGCTCACGAGGGTTGTTCGACCATACTTCACCACGCTGGTCAGTGCGGGTTTGGCGAAGGGCAGGCACCAGTGAGTGGTTCAGACATGACTCGCCACTGACGTTAGCCGTGGCCGGGATCATCGTGCAGTGCGTGAGCCACTCCACTCATTGCCATCACTGACTTGAGCAAAGTAAACTGAGACTCATGCTTATAAGGCGATGATGATGATGATATGTTTAGATTATGATATTGTCTATTCGTGTCCCGACTATTTCCAGGACCGATGTACTCACTGGGTGATATTTTTAGTTCACGATTATCAGCACTGACTAATTATCATTAACACGGGGCGTGTGTTCAGATTTAAGCACACGGCGTCTCTGTCTCGATTTGAGATTTTATTTTTAGGTGCTCTCGCTCGAATTTAATTCCGATTGTGCTACCTGCGTCACGTCATACAATTAAAGTGTCGATTCGGAAACTCCCGCAGAGCAACGCATGGGCCCCTCGTGTTAGAGAACGGCCCGCAGAAGGGGATGTGATGGAACTGCTTCCAAGGTCCCTTCAGGTGGCCGTATTATCGACGCGCCCGGGGCGCGCTGCTTCACACATCCTGCTACAGAGAGAAAAGAGTTCGTTGCACGGCAGTCAAAACTCAGAGAATCAGAATATGTACTTATACTGCAGGAGAAATCCGATGAGCTACAAAGCTCTTGATCACAGATGTCCATTCGGGGCGAGTCAGAACGTTTGAGGAGGGGCTAACCGCTATAACATACACACGTGTCTGTGTGTGTGTCGATTCCCGTGACGATTATCTGAAGAGGTCCTGGGCCTCCCCTAGGTCGACTCAGCCTCAAATAAGGACCCGGTGCCGTGCAAAAAATAAAAAAATCAGCATTGGGAAGACAAATGCGGGCGGGGGTGGTGCAGGCCACTCACACCTGGGTGTGCCAATTCATCATTAAAATGTGCTCGCTCACGGCACTTGCCCCAACTTGTATGTGAAAGGCTACACGGGGGAAAACGAGGCACTTTGTCTTGGTCTGGCATTGAAGTAAATACAGAGCCTCTCCTAGGTCGACTCAGCCTCAAATGAGTACCTCGTGCGGTGTGTAAACATCGCCACTGGGGAGACAAAGGCGGCCGGGCGTGGTGATGGCCACCCACCGCCTCGTGTGCCGTTCCGGCCTTCATAGGTGCTCGCTAACAGCACTTTCCCCAACAGTCTGTTAAGGCTATACGGGGGATCTTTGTTGAGTCACTGGTGTCGAGATGGTATACAGGAGGTTGTGGGTTCGACCCCGACCCTGACGCCTGCTGTATATTTGGAGTCTGCGTGTCTCTCTCTCCCAGTGGTCGCGTGGATTTTTCTCCGGGTCCTCCGGTTTTTCCCTCCACATTTAGAATGAACGTCACGCGTTTAGAGTACTTAACTCTTATAAATGTCCACGTGGTTGAGCCGTCGTTTGTGGCCAGGTCGCTTCTGAAAAACATCTATAGTGCTCAGTGGAGCCTTACCCGGTTAAATAAAACACGTAAACAAATGTGTTGTAGAGATTTAAATCCCTTCCCCTTTGTCTCCACCGTGGCGATGTTCACACACCGCACGAGGTACTCATTTGAGGCCAATTAAAGCCGGATTCGAACCCCGGATCTCAGGAGTCGCGAGCGGGCTCAGTCGGTGTACTCCGTGCCACCGCTCCGATTAGAAGGGAAATAAAGTAGCTCGTCTCCAGCGAAGGCTCCTCGTAGGTCCAGGTTCGAGGAGGACGAGAGCGACGTGGGTTTCGTTCGTTGTGGGGTTTTTGTTTTGCTCGGACAACGCCAGAGGCTTATCGCGACGCAGCGTTTGAGGGACGAGACGTCGCTTGTCAGAACAGTGGCACACTCGTGCGTCAAAGATGGCATGTTTCTAGTGGCATACGACTCGAGCGGACAGTGTGTGTACAGTTTATAAAACAAAGACAAAGATCCCCCGTATAGCCTTAACGGACTGTTGGGGCAAGTGCTGTTAGCGAGCACCCATGAAGGCCGGAAAAGTCACACGAGGGGGTGGCCAACGCCACGCCCGGCCGCCTTTGTCTCCCCAGTGGCGATGTTTACACACCGCACCAGGTATTTATTTGAGGCTGAGTCGACCTAAGGGAAGCCCGGGACCGGTTTAGATAATCGTCGCTGGGTGTTGGCTGTGAGCAGGAATCGAACTCGGGTCGCCAGGTTCGTAGCGCAGCGTAGCGCTACTCGCTACACACACACACACGTGTCTGAGTGTGTCGATTCCCGTGACGATTATCTGAAGCGGTCCTGGGCCTCCCCTAGGTCGACTCAGCCTCAAGACAAATGCGGTCGGGAGTGATGCTGGCCACCCATACCTGGGTGTGCTCCATTAAAATGTGCTCGCTAATGGCACTTGCCCCAACTTGTATGTGAAAGGCTACACGGGGGAAAACGAGGCACTTTGTCTTGGTCTGGCATTGAAGTAAATACATGAATAAAAAATACAAATGTCGACCCCTGCTCAATGGGGGGACCGGGAAGATGCAGCAACGGCTGCGTGCTCCCGTTGCGTGAATGGAGCTCAGCTCGTCACGATCCGGCGAGTTTATCTTGTGTGTCTGTGTGTTTGTCCTTTCGTCTGTCTGTCTGTCCTTGCTGCTGTGTGTCTGCGTGTCTATCCGTCAATTTGTCCGTCTTCATGTTCGTCCCTCCGTCCATCTATCAACGTGTCCAACCACCTATCAATGTGTCTGTCCATCTATCCATGTGTCTGTCCGTCCGTATGCCTGTTCCTCTATCTCTTTATCTGTCCGAGCATCGATATGTCTGTCTGTCCGTCAGTCAGTCTGTCTATCCCTCTGTCTCGCTGTCTGTGCCAATCTCTATCCGAATCTTCGACCTCCAGCGTCATCCGATTGTCAACAATTACGTCGCGACTCCGACAGCCCCCCCACTCCCCTTCACCCCCACCCCTCCACCACGCACACTGCACGCTACATCATAAATAAGTGAACAGGGGCTGCGCGGTCACTTGCAATGATTGATGCGCATCACCGGGGCCCGATGAGCAGGAGCCCACTTTAGCTTTAGCCCGACCACGGGGACACGTGAGCATTGGGTAAACGACGCGTCGCTTAATCCGCGCCAACTGCACAAAACTCGCGCGCCCGCAGCAGGTACGGTAGGTGGACAAGCTGGATTTAATTATTCAAAGAGCGGCACTGAACGGCAATAGTGATGAACCACCATCGTCTGTACCGTATGTGCATGCATATATATCACATACATTATTAAATATCAGCCCTGGTTTAATCCCGTGCTGTCCGAAGGTTTTTCCGCGCCGACCAATCGGGCTGTTTCACCATATTTCACCGCACTGGTGCGGGTCAGATTTACCTCGCCATTGACGGTGGCCGCGTGACCGGAAGTCAAAAGCAAGTCGCCAGGTGCACGGCGCGGTGCCCTGCTCACTGCGCCACCGCTCCAACACGGTTTTTATTTATTTATTTTTTTAAAGCGTGCGGCCGCGTGATCGACTCGATGAAGGGCAGCGATGGAGCAGTGGATGGTGCACCCCGCCGCACTGTGAACCCTGCGACCTGACTTCGATTCCCGATCGCGGCTAACATCAGAGTGATGCGTGCATCCATTCTGGGCTCCCCCCCCCACCCACCTCTCTCTCCCCCGCGTTCACAAGCCCGGCACCGATCAGTGCCGTGAGTTGTGCCCAAACAACTCTTCCCATGCCCGACGCGACGCGGGGAGAGGCCTTCGTCCAGCGGTGGATGAACACAGGGCTCTCATGAACGTCATTCAAATAGCTCAAATGTGTTCAGGTTGTTCAGGGACAAGTCAGTCGAGTCACGCGTGACCCCTTGGCTTCTCCAGGAGTAGCACACGAGGAAGGGCTACCGCGTGGAATTGCTCGCAGTTCGCATCAAATATTCACGATGTCTCAAACTATTTTAGAGCAGATCTACCTGCGTGAAGAATTGCCTGCAGAACACCCGAAGCATTTCAGGTTACTTTCCTGCTCTATAGATGTAAATTTTTTTAGTTACAGTGCATTTACGCTAAAAACTCCCGGGTTCGCTGTCTGACAAATTTGTCTCTCTCCCCGCGTGTGTGTCTCTCTCTCTCCGCCCAGGACAATGGGTGCGAAAATGAGCAAGAAGAGGAAGGGGCGAGGCGATACGGACGAGGCCAAGAGCCAGACGGAGCAGGCGGAGCAGGCGGGCAACGCGGAGGGCGCAGTCGAGGAGACCCGGAGCCAGGACGCGGGCGAGGCTGGAGGCCCCGATGAGACCGCGGGCAGTGAGGCCACGGACGACGCAACGGGCGGAGCGGTCGCCCTCGAGGCCGACGGAGGCTCTCGTCGGGCAGCTCAGACGGCCGCAGGATCGCCCAGCGAGGACGCGGACCCTGAAGCGGGAGCCGAGGGAGAGGCCGCGTCACCGGAGGTGGACCCCGAGGCTCGGTCAACGCAGACAAAACCGGCGGGAGACGTGGCCGAGAGAGCCGCGGCCGCGGAGACGGCGGCAGCGAAGGAGCTCGGAGCGATGCCGGGGAACGAGAGCGACGAGCGGGCGGGAGCAGCCAGGCGGTTCGCCCGCGGAGTCGGCAGTCGTCCGAGCAGAAGCCGGGCTCCGGGCGGCCCGCCGGCGACGAGAGGGTCGCACCGGAGCGGGCGGGCGGGGGAGGGATGCCGACCGAACCCTGGCGAGGCAGCCGCAGCTGCTGCAGCCAAGAGCCCCGAGTCCCGCGGTGGCGACGCGGGGCACGGGGCGGCTACTCGAGCGCCGGGCAAGGAAGGCGCCGCTACCGCAGCGGGGTCACCGCCGGGGGTCGAGACGCGACCGCAACACGCGGGTCTGGCCGTGTCCCCAGGCTCCGGCAAGCCGCCACAGATCGCACCCAGCTCGAGCTCCGGATCCGACGCGGGGACTTTCGCCGTGAAATTGGAATCAAATGCGGAGCGCGTCGAGAAGGAGGTGGAGGAGGTGTGGGTGAGGAGGGATGCGGTGGAGGCGACGCACGCGGCAGACAAACCCAAACGGAATTCCCACCACGACGGCGGTGATTCCACGGCGCCCGAACCCGATCCGATTCTCCCGGTCGCGACGGAGGTCATCAGGATGGCAATGGAGCCAACTCCGCCGCAGGGGGTCACCGAGAGCCAGGGTCGGGGCCTCGAGGACAAACGCGCGACGGCGGTGGCATCGACGGCAGAGGCTGCGAAGACGCCCACGGCGATCGTAGCACCCTCGACGAAGCGCCACTCCGAAGCGGATTCCGTCCGGGGCAGTGAAGTCGCATCGGTGCCGGAGCTCGGCGAGACGGCGACATCGCCGCGGGCGGACGATTGCGCACAGACGGCCGCGGCGCAGTTGGCAACTCGGGGGAATGTTGACGAGGTGGCGGCCAAGCCGGGGCCCCGGGGACCCACTCCGCTGGCGACGGATGGCGTCGCGGTGTCGCCGGGAACTCCCCACGGCGACGGGGCTTTAGCGGTGCTCGACGAGGGCGTCCCCGCCTCCCCCGGACAGCAGCAGCCGCCCTCCCCCGCGGCCCCCCGAGGAAACGACCACGACCACGGTGGCAGCGGGCAGGCGCCAGCAGCGGCGGCCGTGGCGGATTCGTCCGCGGATGCCGCGCGCACGAACGGGGCCTTGGATAAAGGAGTTTGCGACGACGATGCGGGATCTGCAGGCGCCGCCGACCCTGTTAGCGGTGGCGCTAGTGCCAGTGGTGGTGCTGCTGCTGCTGCTGCTGCTGGTAGTGGTGGTGGTGGTACCAATGGACATCACCGCTGCGATGATGTCAACGGTTATGGCACCGCCAGCGCCAATGATGATGGTGATGATGATGGATGGTGGAGGAGGAGGAGGAGGAGTGCGTGGTGAAGGTGGTGCTGTCGCGCCAGCACAAGAAGCCAAAGCCGTCGACGAGACCCATCCTCAGACGTCACCTCAAGGGGATCAGGTCGTTGTTGATGGGCACCCCAAAGCCCCCTCGCGTCGCAAGGGGAACAGAGGAGGAGGAGGCGGGGGAGAAGATGGGGAAGATGCTGAATTTGGGGAGGCGGTCGGAGGAGATGGGGTGGCCACGGCGGGGAATTTGATCGAATTTTAAGGGGAGCGGTGACTTCTGAGCAGCCTGCTGTTGAAATTCGAATGAAAATGAAATGACAAGAGACTCTTAAATGCAACACCAGAGGCGCCAGTGACTGCTCACTACATCACAACGCTTGCACACGCCACTCTGTGTTTTCATTCCCTTATTTATACAAACTCCCTCCCGTCTCTCTGCGTCTCTTGCCTCTGTATCCATCTGCATGCCGGGTAGTGACACGACAGCCACTTGACATACGGTAGAAGTAGTAGTAGTGATAATAATACGACTAACGATCAATTCCTACCTTTTTACGGGACGTTAATTGCGTGCTCTATACCCCCCCACCACCACCCCCTGGACAGCTGCAAAGATTTCGATTTAAAGCTTTCGTGACTGCAGGGATTCATCTTCTTGGTTCTTTCGGTAAAGTCACGTAGAAGGAAAATAATAAAATGATAAAAATAAAACATAATAAAATAATTCTCACGACGTTTCGGCCACAACAGGTCTGTCGGCCTTCTCGACAGACCTGTTCTCCACCTGAAGACGGCTGCTTGCGTTGTGGCCGAAACGTTGTGAGAATTATTTTATTATGTTTTATTTTGATTACTTTATTATTTTCCTTCTACGTGACTTTACCGAAAGAACCAAGAAGCCGCAAAGATGCCCGTGACTGGACGCACGGGTGGCGTTTGACCACGAAAGAAGTGAATGGCGAACCGAACGTGAAATCTCCCTCGTCTGGAGCAATGCTCTCACGTCTCCGCCAACCAAACACGAGCCCCCAGCGTGCGGCCCTAAGTGTTGTACCGGCAAAGCAGAGACCCATCGAGAGTCGTGCGCGCATCTTGCAGTGACGGCGACAGAAATAAATGAGCGCGCTCACGTCGCTACCCCACCCCTCCCTCCCCTCTAGTACCCGACCAGTGCGGCCAAGATGCTTGCAGCGACGTTGGCGGGGCCGTTTAAAATCGCTGGGCATCACGTGGCCACGGGCTGCGTGGCCACGTGTTCAGCTACACTCGGGTACTGGGTTCCTTCTTGTCCCTCCTCCCACGACTCCTCCCCTCCTCCTCCTCCTGGTTCAGCACTCCGCCTGGGCTCTTCACGTTTTGCCGGCTACAATGCCACACGCGGCTACATCGTATAGCTCCTTCTCCGAAAGTCCAGTGGCGTGGTTCGCATGCCCAGAGCCTCCCCGAGACCACAACTCCAATTCCCATTCCCTTCTCAGCCCGTCGCCTGCGTGGTCCCCCTCCGACTCACGTGGTGGCATCGGCGCAGTTGCACCGCCTGTACCCTCCGTAACCTACTCCACTGCTGTAGTCCCATTCTGTGCTGTAGATCGGCGAACCCGATTAGAGGTCGCATAGTGCGTGACATTCCGGAGGCTTTAACTACTGTATACCGTATAACACTTGTACCGGTTTTATCTATCACTTCGTCTGTAGTAGTGCCGCTTTCAAATGCAATGTAGTAACGACGCGAATAACTGGACGGTTCTATTAAACACTCCTTACGTTATCTCCTGTGTGTCTCGATGAGCGTGAAGAGATGATTCATGCTACAATAAGGATGCTTGGCCGAGTCATGTTTTTTTTTATAAAAACATCTTTTGGGTTCATAATAGAGGTTTTTTTTGCGGTTAGATCGCCTAAATATATAAATGTGTCGTTAAAACCGCCACCACCCGACACAGCCAAATAGTAAGGGTTGTCACGTAAACAACGTGGACAATTCGTCACTAGTACAGCACTAGTGTATAGTGTAGTGTATAATGTAGTGTATAGTGTAGTGTATAGTGTAGTGTAGTATACTAGTACAGCATCACCGGTGTGTTGGAGAGCCAAGCCACAACATTTACAATCCGAGTACGACGTTTCGCCAGTAATTACAACTCGCTTCATCAGGCGACACCTGTTTAGTTCTTGGCTGTGTCGGGTGGTGGCGAGTTTTAACGACACATTTATATATTTACGTGATCTAACCACTCAGCACTGCCATAGTGTGGCCACAACCTCGGTGGCCCACTGACAAACTCTGGTGGTCACCCATCCAGACACCGAACCAGGCAGGACCCCGACGCTGCTTGGCTTCGGAGCTCTGGCTAGGTTCGGTCGAACGTGCGAGAGTGAAACTGTGTTGCGGATTTTTTTTCGATTTAAAGCTTTCGTGACTGCAGGGATTCATCTTCTTGGTTCTTTCGGTAAAGTCACGTAGAATGGAAATAATAAAATAATAAAAATAAAACATTATGAAATTATTCAGACTCAAATTCAAGACAAGACAAATTCAGACTGTCTTCTCGACAGACCTGTTCTTCACCTGAGGACGGCTGCTTGCGTTGTGGCCGAAACGTCGTGAGAATTATTTTATTATGTTTTATTTTTATTATTTTATTATTTCCCTTCTACGTGACTTTACCGAAAGAACCAAGAAGATGTGTTGCGGATTTTGTTGTTTTTTTGGCGGCGGGCAATGATGCGGCCGTGCGTGCGTGAAGCCGGTGGGGGAAGCCCTGGCACTCCGCACTGCGTAACCGGGGGGAAATGCGCGAAGCATTGGCGATGTCACCTCGGCATGCAAAGCACCCTGTGATTCGTGACGTTTACTTATCTATTTATTAGTTATGTTTTATTGCCTAGATATCTCAACGGGGACTGCCTGAGTTTGAATTAAACGGGGATCTCAAGCGTAGCGAGTAGATGGTCGAAGTCCGGTCACCATTGGCATGGATAGAGAGACTCAGTCATACACGCAGAGGCCCACCGACTCACAACGATACCTATCGACTCACAGAGACCAACAAACTCACATAGAGGGCCCTTCACAATCACCTCCTCGCCATTTATTCTGGCTGACCATCCAACAAAGACGGCCACTGCATCGCGCGCTTGCAGGTGCGCTTCTGCGGCCGTCTGGAACGCTCTTTTCTTCCGATAGTCGGATGCCACTGGAGCTGTGCACTTTAAAATCTTCTAGATTTAAAACTAATTTCTTTTGAACTGCTTTTTGTGTTTAGTGTTGTCCTTCCCCCGCGCCTCCGATTAGCGCGGTTGGCTACGTACGGTGCGAAAGAAGTTCAACATACACACACTGCCCATCACTTTCCGGCCAAGTATTAATCCCATCCTACCGGTTGCGTCTCCTTGTCTGTGGCTCTCCATCCTGCACCATGCGCTCCATCCACCACAACCTCCTCCGCATTACACCTCACACCGCTTTCCGGCCACGATTCAATGCCCAGCCTCCAATCTGCCAACGACGCGGGGTTCTTCGTTGCAAGGCCACCAGGGACTCCTGGCGGCCCCTGTTGCCTTTAGTGCGCCCCCCCCCCCCTCTACAATACACAAAGAGTGAAAACGCCCCCCATCATCATCATCATCGTCGTCGTGCTGCTGTGAAACCCCCACTGGTCTCAAATGGCGTGACGGCCCTCGCACCGGCGATGTCTTACACTGGTCAACAACAACAAAAACTTTTTTTTTCTGGCCTGGACTTTTGCAGCTGTTTTAGACTAATTTCAGGGTGCTGATTCCAAATCTGATCTCAGATTTGCTCTATCACATCTCATTTTTATGCTATCGGCATACCCCATTTTCATTGATTTTACCCGAAATTAACTCTGTCACTTATGATTGCAAGTTGTTGCGAGTCAGTGACTGCTTTAGTGTTAAAATATGGTGCTGTATTTTTAGAATAGTGTGTTTATAATATCATTTTATGTAGATATCCACATTTATTTAATATTTTTCTTCTGCAGTTTTTATTGAAAATGCAATATTTGATATCTCAAAAACCTGATGTGATAGACAAAAACTGATGCCAGATTTAGAATCAGCACCCCAAAATTACATTAAACCCGTTGGAATACCTTGTGCCAGAAAAAGTCGGTTGACCAGTGTAATCGGCGTGCTGCTGTTGTGAAACCCCCACTGGTCTCAAATGGCGTGGCGGCTCTCACACCGGCGATGTCTTATCGGCGAAGGTGGCTCCTGCCCTCTGAAAACAAATAAAGAACGCTGCGCGCTAAGCCCCTATCTTGCGCCGATTTGGATTGGCACGACGAGCAGAGTTGTGCCAACCCAAATCGGCGCAATCAGTCCGCGGGCCACGCCGATTGCGCACAGAGAACTACAGCCCAGAGAGTGTCCGCTGCGAAATGTCCGCACGTGATGAATGTGGCGCGGAGAGCCGCGGGGTCCACTCGGATGTGTGGGCGCCCGTGAATCGGCCGATGTATCTCAACAACAACATCATCAGGAGGAGGACCCAGAGGCGCAGGGTGCACGCTTGGTCGCGGCCGTTACAATAAATTATGCAGGGGAAAAAAATGTATCGGCCTCCACTAAAAGCCGCCTTATCTGCATTGACGTTCAACGAGTGAGACGGAGGGAGAGAGGAGGCGGTAGATGGGGGGGGGGGGGGCTGAGTGCGCATTGAACGGCAGCCGGTGACATCGCCGCGCAGATGCGGAGTGCGCTGGGGGTCCCACGCACCCGGGGGGGGGAAAGCCCCCCCCCCCCACCCCTCCCCCATTGTATTCTTTGCACCAGGACCCATGCCACCCACGCTATTGCACTGGGGTGGGGGGGTGTCTTTGTGAGTCTGTCCGTCTCTCTGTCTGCGCGCGTGTCTGTGTGCTAGTGTCCCACACACACAGACACACGCATATATAGAGAGAGAGACACGAAAAGATACCCAGAGACTCACATCGAGAGCCGCCGTGTCGTCGTGGCTTGGTGGGCATGGATCCCGGTGCAAGGAATAATTATCAAATGGGGCCCTCCCTCTCCAAATTCACCCCCCCACCCCACCCCAGCCTCCACTCTTCATAGCCCATAGCCCGGCGCAGTTGCACCGCCTACACACTCGACAGCGGCGTCACCGGCCCGCAGGCGCCGTGGTGGGCCCTGCCTTGTGGTCGCGGATTCGCAGGGCGCCAATGGAGGCGATCGCCGGTGGCTGGTGCAGATGAGAAGCCACCTGGGGTAGGTGCAATTTGTCTGCGTGGGAGGGGGAGGGGGGGTGCAACACAGCTCCGTGATTAATACTCGGGGGGGCTGTTCTCTGTGGTGCGAGTGCCGTGATTATATGCGTGCGTGTGCATGCCTGTGTGTGCGTGTCTGCGTGTGTGTAGGGGAGCGGTCGTGTAGCGGTTGGCGCGCTGCGCTACGAACCCGGCCACCCGAGTTCGATTCCCGCTCACGGCCAACACCCAGCGACGATTGTCTGAGCGGGTGCTGGGCCTCCCCTAGGTCGACTCAGCCTCAAATAAGTACCTGTGCGGTGTGTAAATATCGCCGCTGGGGAGACAAAGGCGGCCGGTCGTGGTGCTGGCCATCCTTCTCTTCGTGTGCCGTGCTGGCCTTCATAGGTGCTCGCTAGCAGCACTTGCCCCAACAGTCTATTAAGGTTATACGGGGGATATTTGTGTCTGTGCCTACAAGCCATCATGGGTTTAACCAGACTGGATTGTGTGAGCAGCCCAAAGGTCCTTGAGAGATCTAGACACGGTACCATCGGTGAGCTCCTCCGGCATGTCCAAGCAGCTTCTGTATTGGCGGATAGAGGGGGCTTAACGGGCGCGACACGGACCACAGAAGAGATGGAGCTGATGCGATACAGATGGATGTGGAGGTGAGTGGACTTCCCGATGACTGGTATCAGCGATGTCAAGCTCGGCATCTGTAGAGGAGGTTCGTGAAGGGCGCTACTGGAGAGTTGGAATCAGTCGCCCTCCGGCAACAACGGAGGGCAGAGGAGCGACTCTCACAACAACGAGCAGAGTGCCAGTCGGATAAAACCAAGAAAGTTGGCATAGTGGGAAGCGCAGTTGGTGCATCTGCAAGTTATCTCAGTCGGCTCACCCATGGCACCTGGGTCTGTTCCGTGACCTCCTTCCAGCCAATTCACGTGGCCTCAAAGTGCACCTAGCTTGGCACAATCGCCTTGGTGATGTCACCCCCACTTTGTGGCGGCCGGCGGTAGATGTTATTGTTGTGTATGTGCTGTGTGTGCCTAAGGGCGTGGTGATGCCCACCTTTATTGGTGCTCGCTCAAGGCAGTTGTGTGGGGAGCGGTGGCGCAGTGGATAGCGCGCTACGCCAAGAACTCTGCGACTCCCGAGTTTCTATTCCCGCTCTCCTGGGTCAAATCTACCTCAAATGAGGGTATTTGGGTCTCTGCTGTGTAAACATCAGCACGGGGAAGACAAAGGCGGCCGGGCGTGGTGTTGGTCACCCACCCCCCCTCGCGTCGAGCCGTGCCCGGCCTTCATTAGCTGCTACTCGCTAACAGCACTTGCCCTAACAGCCTGCTCGGCCCATTCGGGGATCTTTGTCTTAATTATAATAATAGTTCAATTTATAACGCGCGCAAATTTGCGGACGTAGTGGCCGCAACTCAGAGGCGCGGAGCCAAGTTCAGAGTCGCTCGAAAGCACGTGGTTATAGAGGTGAGTCTTTAAGTCTCTTTTGAAGGAGGCGATTGAGGTGATGCTGCGAATGTGCAGAGGGGTGATGGCGTCCCAGACTGTTGGGGCTGCCACCGAGAAAGCGGCGCATAGACACGATGACCATCCTGGATCTTGGTATCAAGAGGAGGTCGTGAGTCGCGCTGCGCAGGCATCTGCCGTGTGCTGAGCTGCAAGTTGTCAATAATGAAGAAAGGTACGGCGGGCAGGCGGATATGAAGGCATTGTGGCAGAGGCAGGCGGTCTTGTATGTGACCCTACTGGCGATGGGTAGCCATATTAATAAAAAAAGTGTGCTGTTCCTGGCCCTTCCCCCCTCAACCATTATATATATATAGGGTGGTATTTCTTGTGATCTCTCATTTACTTGATACAGCTGTCGTGGCTGTGACGGTTCCACCTGAAAACGGAGGCTTGTGTTGCTTCCGAAACGTCGTGATTTTTTATTTTGTTTTATTTTACTTTTATTAATTTAAATTTTTTACCTACGTGACTTTACCGAAAAAAACCTAAGAATATAAAAGATGGGTAGCCAGTTGAGAGCACGGAGACAAGCGAGTGAGTCGAGACGGGGATGAGTGTAATTGTGTTGAAGGAGGCAAGAGAAGTGGGGGGTGGGGTGGTGGTGGTGGGGGTGGGTTTCGTTCGGTCTGTGCTGCCAGCTCATCGCAATAAGTGTTGGGGATGTTTCATCCGCCAATTTGCGGCCGGAACCTGGCTCCGGCGGAAACAAGAACACGCATACGAACAAAATGCCCCGCAGAGGTGTAACCCTTTGTGATACCCACACGGGGTGCGCCACGGTGGCTAGGAGATGTTGACTACCTCGCCCGGTATACAGGAAGGTCGTGGGTTTGATCCCGACCCTGACGACTGCTGCGTATTTGAAGATTGCGTGTCTTTCTCTCTCTCTCTCTCTCAGCCCCCCGTGGTCGTGGTGGATTTTTCTCCGGGTCCTTAGATTTTTTTTTCCCCCTCCACATTTAGAATCAACATTTGGCTGCTGTACATGTCCACTTCGTTGAGCTATCATTTGAGGCCAGGTCTCAGTGGGCCTTACCTGGTAAAATAAAAATATATATAGTTTTAGTTCTCAGTGGGCCTCACATGGTAAGATATGTTTTTTGTTTATTGGTCTATGAGGGGCATTCGTCATCATCGGCATCGTCAGCCATGGTTTATCCACTGCTGAATGAAGGCCTACTGAACCCCGTCGCCATCGCGTCACGGTGCTGTGATGTAACAATTACGAGTTGATGATATCGCTCAAACTCTGCGATAGACGTCCACTTACTTGGGCGAATTCCCCTCCTTCGACTGCCGCTCCGTTGTTAGTCTCGACCATTGACCGTCGTCCCTTCCAGAGTTCCAGTGACGTGTTTTTTCCAAGGCCGCGAAATGTCAATTACCTCGCCTGGTGTACAGGAGGTCGTGGGTTCGATCCCGACCCAGAAGCCTGCTGCTGTATATTTTGAGTTTGTGTGCCTCTCTCCCAGTGGTCGCGTGGATTTTTCTCCGCGTCTTCCGGTTTTCCCCTCCACGATTAGAAACACGCGATTAGAGTATTTGGCTGCTTTACATGTCCACGTGATAAGCCGCTTCGTTGAGCTATCATTTGTGGCCAAGTCGCTTCTGAAAAAGAGCTAATAGCTCAGTGACCCTTATCTGGTAAAAAAAAAAGTTTATTTTGGTTTTAAATAGTTTTTAGTTTAAATTTCTTAACAATCAATAGTCTGTTCTGTGATCCGTGTGCCCCTCTTTCTGTCTCTCCGTGTAATGTCAGGCGTGCACCTATCCCGTGCGCTTTTGCGTAAGTCTCCGCTTTTGTTCTATTGCATCTGACAGTGCCCATGTATTTGACCCATACATCATAGCGCGTCATATGCACTGATTGAAAACGTTGTCCTTTAGACATGGTGCTTTCTGCTTTTCATTGTCAATGCCAGTTTTTTTCCCCTCCAAAGTATTATCCAACCTGCTTGCGCTTCACTAAAATGTACGAAATAATTGTCAAGATATTCGTTGGGGTTAATGAAGACGAAAGATGACTGGTCTGGAAATACCACGGACTGATGGGCTGAAACATATTGGATTTATATATGAAGAGATGAACGGAGATAATGTTTTTTTTTCAAATTATGTAATTATCTTCTCTGTTGATAATTTGTTTTTTACCCTTCTATCTGGAAACAAAACTGACACCTTTTTACAAGGAGTAATGTTTGCATAGACCACAATACCTGTAGTCATAATACAAACAAAAAACATAACTCTGATAATGTGCACTGTCCTTGAAGTTGATTGGTCCACACCCGAGACAGTTTTCCTTAGAGCCTAGTCTCACATGGGTTGGACCAGATGACGCCAAAAGGCTAGGCTCTAAGGAAAGCTGTCTCGGGTGTGGACCAATCAACTTCAAGGACAGTGCACATTATTAGAGTTATGTTTTTTGTTTGTATTATGACTGCAGGTATTGTGGTCTATGCAAACATGACTCCTTGTAAAAAGGTGTCAGTTTTGTTTCCAGATAGAAGGGTAAAAAACCAATTATCATATTTTTACTGGCAAATGAGGTTCCAATGGTATCTTCTCTGTTGCCAATCCTCTTCCTCTTGCCTCTCCTCGCTCCTCCCAATGCCTCCCGTCCCTCCCGTATAGCCGTGTCGTGATCCCTAAGTTCTCCGCTATCGCTGTCACTCGTTCCTCAATCATACGCCACTGCCATCTAAATCATTCGAGACTGTGAGCACGTCTTTTTGTTGTTGAAAACTATGTCAATGCGATCATCACGGTTGGCTACGTGTACGGTGCGAAAGACGTTCAACATATTATAAAGAAGTTCAACATACGAGCTGCCTTGAAGTGACGGCGCCCTCGGAATCTAACGTCGGATTCGATGAGACGTGAGAAGCCACGAGAGCGCACAACGGATTGTCTATCCGTCGACGGCGAATCGCAGTGGTGCGAGGAATTAAATGGGGGGGGGGTCGGAGGGGTGCACCCCTTCGCAATGTCCTCCCCTCTCATTGGCTCGGCGCCCCCCCCTACCCCCCCCCCACCCTCCGGCCTCTCCGGCCCGCGCCACTCCCGGTGCAGTTACACCGCCTGCACACGCTAGAGCAATGCTTCTTCACCTGGGGTGCGGGACACGGGCAGATTCTATTTTAGAAGATAAAATCATCTAAAGACAAATAAAGCACGGGCACGTAAGGACAACTTACTTCGTTTCATCAAACCCCTGTGTGTTTCATAATAAAGGTCACGTAGAATGGAAATAATAAAATAATACAAATAAAACATAATAAAATAATTCTCACGACGTTTCGGCCACAACGCAAGCAGCCGAAACGTCGTGAGAATTATTTAATTATGTTTTATTTTTATTATTTTATTATTTCCATTTTACGTGACTTTACCAAAAGAACCAAGAAGATGAATCCCTGCAGTCACGAAAGCTTTAAATCGAAACATAATAAAGGTGTTTGGGTTAGATCGCGTTATTTATAAATGTGTCGTAACCCTCCACCACTCGACACGGCCAAACAGTAAAAAATGTGTCACGTTTACAAAGGACAAAGAGTTCACTACTTTAGCCCACCGGTGTGTTGAAGAGTGAATCAACATCATTTAAAATTTTGAGTACGACGTTTCGCTGGTAATTACATCCAGCATCATCGAGCAATTTACCAGAATGAATAATATTATTATTAATTATATATAAATTTAACTATTGACAACCAAAGGGGTGCAAGGCTGCAGTAAAAGGTTAAGAACCACTGCTCCGTAGCTGCGCCACGGGTTCAGGAGAGTAATGCTAACTCACGGTGTGATAATCAAACCCTCGAGCCTGCATTCACTCCACGATAGCTCTGGACTGCGGAATGAAGGGTGAGGAGTGAATGAATATGGGAGGGGTGGGGGGGTCTCGACACGCGTTGTAGCACAGAGCCAAGCGCGATGCCAACAAACCACTTTCATCGGAGAGCTAGAGAGACTTAATGAATTCAGAAACGGCCAAAGGTACAGAAAGTTGAGCACGGGGGCTTTTAAATCAGTGGGGCCCTCTCAGACGAACGAGACAGGCAGACACACGCACGCGCACACGCGCGCGCGGGCGCCTGCATCACGGTAACAAAACGAATTCATGCCACGTGTGTCATTGACGCTGCCCCACAAAGCGGTGAGCCGTGGCCAGGAATCGAGTCGAGGTCGTCGTCGTCTCCGGGTTGAGAGCGAAGGTGCGCTGAGCTGCCAAGCCAATCAGCGCTGACGATCCGGACAATGGGCCTTCTGCACGGGAGAGAGCTGGCGAGGGATCGACTCACCGCTGCCACCGTGTGCCCCATCTCGTCAGATATCGGATGCTAAGCCGCGTTGCGCCTGTTCAGTACTTGCCAGGGAGACTGCCTGGGCATACCTGGGCTTTGCAGCCTTAAGCTGCGAGGTGGCCAGTAGATGGCAGCACGGAAATACATCATTCAATCGATCTGTGCGGAGTTTTGACTGTTATCCTGACCGCGCGTTCGTTGGTTTCATCACACACGAAGCCAACACTCATTCATGGAATTAGCCAAACATCTCAATGCAGGGCCCTCTGTATATATACACAAATCTGAATACTCGATGAGGTTTTTTTTAATAGGCAAATATGCATTTTTTTTATTGATCAGCTAAACATATTGGGGGGTGGAGCGGTGGTGCAGTGGTTAGCGCGCCGCGCGATGAACCTGCCAGCCTGAGTGTGAGCCCCAGTCGTGGCCACCTCCCACTCGCACTGACCAGCATGCTGAAGTATGGTAAAAAAACAACAACAACAACAACCTACTCGATAAGCACAGATGGGGGTGGCCGTCATCCAGCAGTGGATTGACAAACGGGGCCTGTCTATAATGTGCCGTCCTTCCCAGCAGCTCCGATTAGCACGGTTGGCTACGTACGGTGCGAAAGAAGTTTAACGTACAGCACAGTACATACATTATAAACACCCAGAGAAACACAACGAGGCCGCAACTGCGTGGCCAACTAAAGAGCCATTGGTATCTCAATTCACACAGCCGCGCGGCGCACGCCACCGCCCCCATCTACCACCCCACACCCCCATTAACTCATCTCGGACCACATCATCACTCTCACCGTTTCATCTCTGCCTCGGAGATGTCGTTTGCAGCAGCCCTCCTCGCCACCCCGCCCCTGGCTTACCCCTCCCCCAGGGTGAAAATGGACAAAGACACAGATCCCCCGTATAGCCTTAACTAAAACCGATGGAACAAGTGTTGCTAGCGAGCACCTAAGAAGGCCGGAACGGCACACGAGGGGGTGGGTGGCCAGCAGCCACGCCCGGCCACCTTTGTCTCCCCAGTGGCGATGTTTACTACACACCGCGCAAGGTACTCATTTTTGAGTCGGCCCAGGACCGGCTTTAGATAATCGTCAATGAGTGTCCGCCGTGAGCGGGAATCGAAATCGGGTGACAGGGTTGGTCACCCATCATCAATTCACTCATCTCATTTCTGTCTTCGTTGATTCCACACATCGTCACCGTTACAACCACCACCTCATTTCGTACACATATCCCATCGACTCATCTCGTTTCATCTCGCCCACCATCTTGCACTATCATCGTTTGTTCCCAGTACATCGCCTTGGTCAAGGCGCGCTTTAAATGTATACGATGAGACAAGCAGCGCAGCGCGCTAACCGATGCACCACCGCTCCCCGTTGGAAACACACGAAGCACCACCACCAACCCCTCCCCCACTAGCCACCACCAGCCACCACCGCACAACACTCAGGGCGCCACGACAGCTTCCACCACCACCACCACCACCATCCCCTACGGCGACACGACAACCACCACCACCATCACTCCAGGGAGACTCCGCGTCCCAAAATTCAATCTCAACCACCCCCATCACCCCCCAACCTGACCCCCCCTCCCCCACCAAATGCCGCACCACCACCACGCCCCCCGCCCCAGGCACATCAACATCTGCTCGCAAATGAGGCGAGCGAGCGAGCGAACGAACGATGGCGAAGCGTGGAGATGAACCGCGCGATCGCCAATTACGAATCCTTTTGAGCGAATTGGTGCGCTGCGCCATTGACCCGGCCCACCTGAGTTCGACTCCGCGCCACGGACGACGTCCACTGATATGCGAACCGGTTCTGAGTGGGAGCCACCCTCCGCCCGCAACGCAAATTCACCAAACCCTGGAACTCTCGTGCGGTGCTGAAGTGTGGACAAACAACCCCCCACGGTGGCTATGAGATGTTGACTTCCTTGCCCGGTATGCAAGGAGGTCGTGGGTTCGAACCCGACCCTGACGCCTACTGCTGTATATTAGGAGTTTGCGTGTCTTTCTCTCTCTCCCCGTGGTCGCGTGGATTTTGCTCCGGGGTTTTCCGTCCGCATTTAGAATCAACATCACGCGTTTAGAGTATTCGGCTGCTGTGAATGTCCACACGATGATTTTAAGCCACTTCGTTGAGCTATCATTTGTGGCCAGGTTGCTTATGTTAAAAGAGCTGCATCGCTCAGTCGGCCTGACCTGGTAAAATAAAAAAATAAACATTTACGAACGACACGGGAGTGGGGAGGCCTTCATCCAGCAAGATCAAGAAAATGTTCGCCACCACACCCCGTCAAAGCTTTCCGACCATCATTCAGCAGTCAACCTCGTGGGCCCGCACTCGTTACACACGGAGTGCTCGCCACAATTGATCTGCGACACCTTGGCGATCTCGTCAAGGAGCGCAAACAATCACGCGACACTCCGATCATCCTCGCAGCGGCGTCTTGTGTGGCTCGGCACCGGACAAAGTCGGTGGGCACCGCATCGCGCTGCGCTTTCAGATGCGCTTCTGTCGACGTCTGGGATGCTCTTCCTTCCGATATGAATAAAGCACGGGGAGCTATGGACTTTTAAATCATCTAGATTGACAACTCGTTTCTTCGGAACTGCTTTTTGTATTTAGTTTGTTGTCCTTCTCCCGCACCTCCAATGAGCGCGGTTGCCTACGTACGGCGCGAAAGAAGTTCAACATACATAGCAGCCGTTGACAAGCGGCTATTAATCATCATTTACGATGCCAATTACTCTTTGGTTCTTTCGGTAAAGTCACGTAGTTAGAAATAAAATAAAAATAAAACAAAATACATGATTTATCCACCAAATCGCTCACTGAGTCTCGACACTATGCTTGCAGGAGGGTTCCGGGATGCTTGGCCAATGCCACGAATGAGAGTTTGGTTTCACGCGGAAGTTGACCGTAGAACCCGGAGAGATGCCAGCACGCACGCGAAGAGACGACACTCAAAAGCGGCCACCCCCCTAGCCACGCATTGCAAGCCCCACACCTGCGCAACCCAGAGTTGCCCACCCATTACGGCGTGGATAGGAGGTGGCCGTTGCTGAAATTCTCATCGTTTACTCCTCCTCCTCCTCCTCTCGCCGCAAGAGAGTTTCTCCAAGTCTCGTCGATTGCGGGTAAAAAAAAAACGCATGGCGGGTTTGTTTCGTGAAATGTTAAAATGAAACGAGCCAGGCTCAAAGCCGGCTTAGCTTCGGAGGTCTTCGAGATCGGACGCATTGAAGGGGTGATTAGATTCGAGAGTGAACTTGCAAACGATTCACTACCTCCCCCCCCACCCACGATTTGTTTTCTCCGATTCGATTCACGCGCCGAAAATTTTGCCACTGAGATTTTAATGAACGGTGTTTTGCGGGCTGCGGGATTTCCATGAACGTGTAGGAATGCCATGAAACAATCAGTTCTGTGCCTCGGCCGCCCCAAACCCTTACGATTCGCGGGTTGTGATTACTCATGGAGCAAGGTCAGCCTTAAGTTCTGGTTCAGTGAACCGAGTAATTTGCCTCCTGATGCTAACACTCAAGAACCTCCGGGCTGTAATTTTGGCGACCCGGGTATTATAAATATGTGTGATGTAGGTTAATTGAAAGCGCATACTGGTTTATGGGAAACCATCACTAATTCATTCTTACGCCATCCAATGCATAGATAGTCGTAATAATCAATTTCGATATTCATCTTGATATGACTCCAGTACTTCACAAAGGTCAAGAATTGACCCACTGACAAAGATCCCCCGTATAGCCTCAACAGACGTTTGGGGCAAGTGCTGTTAGCGGCACACGCGGGGGTGGGTAGCCGGCCGCCTTTGACTCTCTTCTAGTGGCGATGTTTACACACCGCACCAGGTACTCATTGAAGGCCGAGTCGACCTAGGGGAGGCCCAGGACCGGCGAAGATAATCGTCACCGGCGTTGGTCGTCAGCGGAAATCGAACTCGGGTCGCCGGGCTCGTCGCGCAGTGCGCTAACCGCTGCACCACCGCTCCCCGCTGATTCACCCACCCACTCGCTCACCCACAAGCTCATCCACACGTGCAAAATTACCAAAGACAAAGATCCCCCGTGTAGCCTTCCACCGCTCGTTGGGGGCATGTGCAGTTAGCCAGCACCCATTAAGCGTAATGAGACTTAGTGAGGCCTTCCTGGGTAAACAAACACAATAATAAAGTAATACGGCGAAGTATGCAGTGTGGCCAGCATCACGCCCGGCCGCCTTTGTCTCCCCGGTGTGCTGTTCTTTTCACGTGCAACCAAGGTGTTCATTGAAAGACCGAGCCGATCTCAAGAAAGCCCGGAACCGAGGTCAGATACGCCACTGATGTTAGCCGTGACCGGGGACTCAAACTCGAGCGCGACGCCTGCATGGGATCGCTAACCACTGCGCCACCGCTCCACCGCAGCGTGCTAACAGCGCGCTGGAACCAGACCATCATCCATCGGAGGCGACGGTGGTCATTGAAGTGAGCGCACCTCAATTATGCGGCTATAAAAAGGCACACCCCACAATTACATACGATGTGTCAGCCGCGCAACGGCGGTTGCGCTCATCGGCAATGTTGTTGGTGGTGACGACGCGAGGGGAGCGGTGGTGCAGCGGTTAGCGCTGCGTTGCGCTACGAACCCGGCGAGCCCGGTTTTCGATTCCCGCTCACGGCCAACGCCAGTGACGGTTATCTGAACCGGTCCTGCGCCTCCCGTAGGTCGACTCAGACTCAAATGAGTACCTAGTGCGATGTGTAAAAATCGCCACTAGGGAGACAAAGGCGGTCGGGCGTGGTGCTGGCCACCCACAGCCTTGCGTGCAGTGCCGGCCTTCATAGGTGTTGCTCACTAACAGTGCTTGCCTCAGCAGTCTGTTAAGGCGACACGGGGGATCTTTGTCTGAGTTTTTTGACGATGCGAAGGAGCTCCCGGTTACACTGGGTGCTTCAAAAAAAATTAAACATTTACATGGGACTGTCGTTTTTAATGATGATTAATACACTATAATGTGATAACAAGTGTAAATGTTAATAGCTTCAAAAAGCCAAAGAGCCTCCACTTACTCGCCATCGTTGTCAACAATACGCCTGGAATCTTCTCCAGATGGTCTCCAGGCACATTTGTTGTGTCATTGTTACAAATTCTCGAAAGTGTTAACATTTTTTTAAAGCACTCTGTACAGTTATATAAGGCAGGAGGGCTTGGCTTCCCGGTTTACAAGGAGTGCAAGTCCAAATCCTAGACCAGGATCAATTCAAGAGATCGATCCCGCTCTCCTTACTCATGAGCGAGCGTGAGAGGGTGGGGAGCGGTGGCGTAGCGGTTAGCGCAGTGCACTACGAACCCGTCGACCTGAGTTCGATTCGCGCTCATGGCCAGCACCAGTGATGATTATCTGAACCCCCTCCACGCTCCCTCCCTACCCGCTCCCCCCACTCCCTCCCTGCTCCCCCCCCCCGCTCCCTCCCCGCTCGTTTCCTCCGTCCCAACTCCCTGCCTCCACGCTGACACCGCCTCGTTATTCACGGCCTCGTGGCCGAATGCTGCAGCAGCAGCTGGAGTCGCGGCCTTCCCTCCGCTTTGTTCCAAACGAATCGAGCGCGGTGACCGCACGCTGTGTCTGCGTGGAGTCTGTGAGTGTGGGGAGCGGTGGGGGAGCGGTTAGCGCTGTGCTGCGCTACGAACCCGGCGACCCCGTGTTCGATTCCCGCTCACGGCCAATACTCGGTGACGATTTTATGAAACGGTTCTGGGCCTCCCCTAGGTCGACTCGGCCTTAAATGAGTACCTGGTGCGGTGTGTAACCATCGCCACTGGGGAGACAAAGGCGGCCGGGCGTGGTGTTGGCCACCCACCCCCTCGTGTGCCGTGCCTGCAATAATAGGTGCTCGCTAACAGCACTTGCCCCAACAGTCTGTTCAGGCTATACGGGGGATCTTCGTCTTTGTGGGTACATCCCGATTAGCACGGTTGGCTATGTATGGTGCGAAAGAAGTTCAACACACGGTGCATACACACCGCGGGTTTACCCTCTGCGCTACAATCAGAACCGTTATTTAGACGGGAAGAATCCGATGAGCTATGAAGCTCATTTTTCACGGATGTCCAGTCCGTTTCGGGTTAGAAGGTTACAAAAACAACAAACAAAAACACGACAGGAGCACAAAGAATAGGAAAGCTAAGCAAGTCGCTAAATAAAAATAACAAAAATTACTGTATACAAGTTCAAATTGCATAAGTACCGTTCATAGAATCATACCTGCCAACCCCTTATCAGTGCCCCTACCTTATTAGACCAATTCAGACCTTAGCGGCCACCCGGTGCCCTTATAAATCTCAGCGTCCATCCTACAAAGTTCCATCACAAGGTAGAGACAGACACAAATGTTGTGTTGTTGCCCGCATCGAAGCGGCTGTACGCCGTCTAGACCTGAAAACTCAATTTCCCTGCACAGGAATACTGGGTGAACCGTGTGGGTTGACAGCTACGATGTGGATTCGTGCTCACGGCCAACACCTGTGCCCTCATCTAGGTAGACTCAGCCTCAGATGAGTACTCCCTGGTGCGACGTGTGGTCAACATCGCCACAGGCAGACACGGATACCGTAACCCTACAGCTTATCATCGGGTATCATCAGAGCCCCGTCCCTAGGATACGGCCAATCGGGGTGACTGCCCCGGGCCCCGCGCTGTTGGGGCGGGGGGGGGGCATGCGTTTCGACGTCAAAGTGTCAGATTTTATAAGTCCACACCCCTCCCCCCACCCCTATGGACGGGCGTGGAGTAGGATTTTCCCGACAGCATTTCGCGACTTCTTCACCACGCTCGTTGGTGGAGGGCCCAGCAGCATCGTTTCCTTTCAGACGTCGCTGAACAGCGATTGTTAACCGTGGCTGGGAATTGAACTCGGGTTCGCTTGAGTTTGTAGGGCAGGTGCAAGAACGCACAAATGCATTGAATCGGCGTGACGTTGGCCAATTTGCGACTAGTCGCATTCAACAAATATATATTTAGACCTTTTTTGTTATTGCTTCCCTATCTGCCCGGTCTATGGAGGCTTCAAGGTGAAACGCATCTCGCAAAACCACCGTGAACTCATCGCCATCCCGCAGCAGCTACGCTCAGGAACTTTGCCGACAAGGGAACAAAACGAGTGATAATCACCGCGAGATAACCTTCCGAGAACACCACACACACGCACACACGACTTGCGTATATCTGATGGTCCCATTAAAAAAAGACATAAAAAAGTTCCTGCTTAGTTTAAAACATGTTTTGAACGCGACAAGAAAACTGTCAGCCACCCCCCTCCCATCCCCGAGTGATAACAAAAAAAATTAATCCGTAAAAACAAAGTTTTTCACTATAAATCCTTTATATGCGTGTTCAATGGGCCACAACCCAGCCCATATTGGCCTTTGAAACGGGCGGCTAGAGTCCTCTCGTCCTCTGGCTTGAGATGGCTGCCATCTATGGGTCAGATGATTGCCTGTCACCATTAAGCAATTGGTAATTAAATATAATTTTTTTTTCCTAAAAAGTGTAAAATTTTGGAATTTTTATTTCACGAAAATGAATTGTCACGCACAACGAGTCTGTGTGCAAAATGTCAGCTCGATTGGATCACGGGAAGTGGGTTAAAAAACTACCGAAAAATGTGCACGGTCGTAAGCGCGCAAGCAAGCAAGTGAACTTAATATAAAGGATTTTAAAAAGTTCCTGCTTAGTTTAAAACATGTTTTGAACGCGACAAGAAAACTGTCAGCCCCCCCCCCCATCCCCGAGTTATAACAAAAAACCGGTCGCGAGATTTTACTTCACACGCAGTCGGCTGTGATGCAGGCAGACCCTGTGTACCGTGGGGGGGGGGGGGGGGGGTCATAATGGCCGTGTCAGAAAGAGGTGCCCGCTGCTGCTGCTGCCGCTGCTACAGCCTTCCCACTCGGCTGTAGTTCCTCCTCGCGCCTGAGTCGTCCCCTCTCTCTTCGTCTCAGAGTCGTCCTTTCTCGCACCGAGTCGTCCCCTTTCTCAGAGTCATCTCGCACTCCGTGTCGTTCTCTCTACGAGTAGTCCTCTCTCTGAGTCATCTCGCACTCCCCGTGTCGTTCTCTCTCCGTGTCGTCCTCTGAGTCATCTCGCACTCCCCGTGTCGTTCTCTCTCCGTGTCGTCCTCTGAGTCATCTCGCACTCCCCGTGTCGTTCTCTCTACGAGTCGTCCTTTCTCCCCGAGTCTTCCTCTCCGAGTCGTCCCCTCTCTCCCAGAGTCATCTCGCTCTCTCCATGTCGTCCTCTCTCTATCGTTCTCTCTCCGAGAGTGAGCGAATCCCCGTGCTGTGCGGCGCCTAACAAGTTGAAATCATTATCACCGTCAGCGGTCACCGACATCCCTGGGTTTGAATCCAGCTATGAGCTGCACGTGGTTGAACCGGGTTCGCAAGTTTTACCGAAATAACGGCAAATCTCAACCCCGGTTAGCAACGAGTGCACCAAAAAAAGTAACACCCGTCGCATTAAAGATTTGTGCTAGCCATTTACTCCTGCGGCGAAACTCCACCTTTGAGAATGTAAAAGAGGGCGTTATTGTCGTGATAAGGGGAGGTCTTAAATTCAACGACTCCGCATGCAAATCCCATTGTGGGGGGCCGTTCTCTGCCCATCTGGGGTGGTGAGAACGATGCACCGGGGAGCTCCAAGGGTTTCCGAACAGGAGCGCACAAACTGGAATGACGGGGAACATTTAAGCAAGAACAACGTTTTAATAGACTCCAATCACAACACAACGGGAGTTCACACAAAAAAATTCCTCCTTGCAGATGACGGCTCAATCCGCGCGCGATATCCGCTCGCCGCAATTCCGAACACAGCGGTCTGCACTGTATATCTTTACTCGTTCGTCCGCAGCTGAAACTGGATAACGTTTAACTTGTTGGTAAATATTGTCACCATTCATTCCTAAGCAACAAAGCCACCGCTCAGATCCGTTTGACTTGGGTAAACAATGGAAACCTTCTACGTGACTTTACCGAAAGAACCAAGACGACGAATCCCTGCAGTCACGAAAGCTTCAAATCGAAATTTAATGGAAACCAGGTAGACTGGACAAACACAATGGGTTTAACAATAACCCCCTTTTTAATTTAAATTGAATACTGTCGTTTGTGTACAAGTATAAAAAGGGCTTTGGAAAATGTGTGCACATGCGTGTGTGTTGAACTTCATTTGCATCGTACGTAGCCAACCGTGCTAGTCGAGAGCTGCAGGGGAAGGACACCAGACCAAACAAACATCAAAAGAATGGATAGCATAATCCTCCTAAAATACGATCACAAAGCCAGGACATATTTACATGTACGGTATATATTTTCTTCTCCAATGCAGTTGTGCGAGGTGGGGAGTGGTGGCACAGTGGTTAGCATGCCGCATTGTAAAAATCAGCAGTAAGCTTTATCTGAAGCGGTTCTGCCCCCACCTGCACTGACCAGTGTGGTGAAGTATGGTCAAATATCCACGGCTGTTACCAGCATTTGGGGGAGGGGGGGGGGGGAATGGGGCACTTCGACGATCAAATTGACAAAGAAGCCGTAAAAATGCACTTCAGGACGCAGCAAATGAGAATATATTTTTTTATTCTTAAAAGTGGAGAATTTTCTCATCATGGGTGGAAACCACCAAGAAAAGGTAACGACGATAGTGACAGCCTGAAAATCGCGTCAAGGCACAGCACACTCAACAGTCAACAATGTTATTCCACAACCGAGGCAGCACATTCACTTAGATCGGGTGCGCAGAGACTCGCCTTTCGTAAAAATAATAATAATAATGTCTCTGGTTCTGTGTTTTATCTCTCTCTCAAATGTAGCATTCTCAAGAAGAACGTAATCAACCAGGTAGGGTGTTGACTGTTATGGTATCCGACTCTCTGTTGTATTACATTACATTTATAAGTATACTAGATTTGTGTTTCTATTTCATTTATACCTGATGACGATTGCTTGTGTTGCAATCGAAACGTCGTATGCTAGTATTTAATTTATTATTTATCTTTATACGTGACTTTACCGAAAGAACCAAAGAGTAATAATAATAGTTGCTAACAAGCAGGCCCCCCTCCGCATTGTGCGCTCCGTGTTTACAAGATTCTCATCACCGTTCCCCGAGATGTGCCGGTCGCAAGTTAGAAACCATGGATCCAGTGTGACATCATCATCAACATCATCAACATCATCAACATCATTGTCGTCATCGACGCAATGAGCACATCTAAAAGGCTCATCACGTTTGAAAAGCGGCACGAGTGGACATTACGTATTATTATGCCCGGGCAAAGATTGTAGATCACATGACATGAGGCGCTCATCATCACTACATAGACACGCGCATATAAATAAACTGTACAGATTTCATTGCCGCACTGCCTCTTTACAGTCTCTGTTAAAAAAAAAATCGTCCGAACGCGGCGTAACGCCTGCTTTCTACACGTGTAGAGTAATGCCCTTCCACAGTTGACCGCATTCACAATTGAAAATAAGTGATCGTTAAAATCGAGTCCACATCCGTTTCCGTGCGAATCCACTGCTCTGATGGGGTAACCAAGAGTGTGGCCGACTGGCAATAGCAATCGGCTTAAACATTTCAAGAGAAAAATCTAAAGTGAGGGAGGGGGGTGGGGGTTTGTTGGATCATACTCCAGAAACTAATTTGAGAAATATCTCGAGAAAAACAAGACGTAAAAAAAATATAATGCCACTTTGAGGCCTCCATGGGTAGATGCAATGTTTTTTTTTACTTTATCTGGGACTCACTCGTCTGACATAAACTGGTGGCAAAGATTTGTCGAGAGTAACACAAAACCCAGCCACGTGATGTGGGGCCACAGCAAATCACGGCGGCGATATTAACTGCCTCGCCTGGCATACAGGAGGTCGTGGGTTCAATCCCGACCCTGACGCTGCTGTATATTTGGGAGTTTGCGGTGTCTCTCCCCCCCCACGTCATTCACGTGGATCTTTCTCCAGGTCCTCCGGTGTTTCCCTCTACATTTAGAAACATGCGTTTATATTATATGTCTGCTCATACATTTCCGTATGATAAGTCACGTAGTTGAGCTATCATTTGTGGCCAGGTCGCTTTTGAAAAAGGGCCATATAGCTCAGCTCAGTGGGCCTTACCTGGTAAAATAAACCATATTTTAAATCAGCTTAGCTCGACACTTTCACGGGGAACCTTTGCAATGGGGCCACAGAAGCCGTATTCTTGCACGGAACTCGCACGATCATACAGAGTTTGCCGAACTCGATTTGGGCTGCAAATTAATTTGAAAAAGTATAACGCTCAATGGCAAATAAAAACGAGCAATATCTGGTTACCAGTGAAATAAGGAAGGCTGACAAAGTGTGCAGGGTTGCTTCCCTTGACTGCCACTGGCGTAACCCAAACGTGTCTGCAAAGGCGTACTGATGAACGCGGACGGTACCATGCCGCCCCCTTGTGGTCACGCATCTGCGGTGTGAAGAACCCTTTTCGCACCGTACATGGCCAACCGTGTCACCATCGGAGGCGCGATGTTTCACCAGCCCCGCCACTCTCGTCGTCACCCTCGCACACTGCCGCGGAATCCCCTCCGACCTTGTGTGCGCGAGGAATCGACAAAAAATTAACCCGTAAAAACAAAGTTTTTCACTATAAATCCTTTATATGCGTGGCGGCTAGAGTCCTATCGTCCTCTGGCTTGAGATGGCTGCCAGCTATGGGTCAGATGATTGCCTGGCAGCATTAAGCAATTGGTAATTAAATATAATTATTTTTTTCCTAAAAAGTGTAAAATTTTGCACATTTTTTTCACGAAAATTAATTGTCACGCACAACGAGTCTGTGTGGAAAATGTCAGCTCGATTGGATCACGGGAAGTGGGTTCAAAAACGACCGTAAGATTTGCACGGTCGTAAGCGCGCAAGCAAGTGAACTTAATATAAAGGATTTAAAAAGCGAACACCACGACGAGAAGTGGCAAGTGGCTCACAGAGCGGCACCCCCACCTGGCAGCCCAAGAGAGCCATGTAAACCCAAGACGGAATAGAGCCCCTAATTCCCTACACACACCTAAAGGGTTTTCCTTGACATTAGCAGGTCGGCACGGAGCTGATTGAAAGCGATCGCCGTGTCCACAGCGAGCCCGTGCCCAGAAAGCCAGTCAGTCAATCAATCAATCACGTGTCGTGTCCGTCGTGGAGAATAAAGTGCACTGCAGCTAACGAGACTTTTGGAAAGCGACATCGGGACAGCGATTATTGCCCCATAGTGAATGTGGCCGACCGTTTGACTTTGCATTTTTAAAACGAATAACGACATTAACGAATCGGTGTTAATTTGCCCGAGCATGACACAATCTTAAAAATGGTTAGGCTTTGTCATAGCAAACTAATACAACACTATGTAAGCAATTAAGATAAATCCTAGTCATGGATAACGCCATTATCTGTTGATGTAACGTAACTTTAGATCTCCTCTGCCAAATCTTGCTGTTTCTTCGAGTGTATATATATATGAAATGTATTAACTGGAACGTTACTTTTTGAATCAATCGTCTGTAATCGTGTGCGGAAACTTCTGAAATAAGCCCTGCGGCGGTGACAATATAATTCGCATCACGCCAAGGCATGAAGTAGAACCAAACCACCGACGTTAGTTACTCCGCTGCAACTGACGAATCAGACGAAACAACGAGCCCGTGGCATTAACGCAAGCAGTCTTCACACGCCACCGCTGTCCGTTACCTCCGTAAAGTAAAACGGAGAAACGTGTTCAAGATATGAGGTAATATAATACCAAAGCTCGTATCCCTACAGCCCACTTTTGCAAAATTTACATTCTAATTTAATTTTACAGTTCAATGCTTTTGTTAGTGGGGTGTATAGAGTTCCATTGCATTAGCAAGCAGGGATTGAAAAACACATGCAACAAACATTTCCTGACAAAATAAATAACATGGCCTTCCTCCCACTGCAAATTAAGCAAAGGCTAGGAATGCATCGAGGCCAAACTATAATAGCGATCGACCATCGACAAAACGAAACTGTAGTTCAGTTTACAGTTTGCATGGTTTAATGTACATCGCATATTTTAAGGTCAACCACATCTTTACAATGCAATTTGGATTTACACAGTCGCATTTAAATGCGACCACATCTCACGAGGCCGTAGAGAAACAGTGGGAACGTTAATTTGAAAGAGTATATCGAGGCGGTCTTAAACCTGGACTTGAACAGGAGCATGGAGCTCTTTCATGAGCTGCGAAAAGCACTGGTGTGCGTGCACCACTTGCATCCACAGCGGTGGCAAACACTCTGGGAACGCCGTTTTATTTCGAGCAGGGCAATGATGGGCACAGGTGGTGGCACTACTATCTCCTGTGCAGACGATGCAACTGCAACGGGGCACACGTGGCCAGGGAGGCCACGTGTACTACGTGTGCCCCCCCCCCCCCCCCGTTGCCCTTATATACAGGGCATAGGCTCTCGGGTGAAAAACAAACAAACCTTAAAGTCACTCTATAGCTTATGAAGATTGGTTGCTAGTAAACCGACACTGAACTAACAATGATATTTTTCACACTTGGTCAAATGGCGCAACACAATTATCTTACAAAGCCACCGATTGGCCTGAGTTTTTCATGAACCCTGCGACACTTCGCACTTCACAAAGTTGTCAGCTCCTCCTGCTACGAATTTGTTAAAGATGACACACCGACCCGAAACAATTACTTTGCGAACAAAAGTAAAATTTAACACGTAGGCTTTCGCGACCAATATCATCCATAATAGAGGTTTTTGGGTTAGATCGCGGAAATGTATAAATGTGTCGTTAAAACCTGCCACCACCTGACACAGCCAACATTTGTAAGTGTAAATGTTGTGGCCTGGCTCTCCAACACACCGGTGTGCTGTACTAGTGACGAATTGGCCACGTTCTGTTTACGTGACAACCTAGTTGGCTGTGTCGGGTGGTGGCGGGTTTTAATGGCACATTTCTATATTTACACGATCTAACCCAAAAACCTCTATTATGGATATAAAAGTAAACATAAATCCGTTTAATCAACACTGACCCCACAACCCTTCCACAATACTGTGCAAACGCCTCCACAAGGCAAAAAAAAAACCCTAACGCACAAGACCAACTCAAAACATCAAAGAGGAAACCGGTTATAGCAGCTGTTCATGTTTGACCCTGAGAACGATCCTTACTCCCCGTCACCTGTTCCTCATCCTGCAGACCATTGTACCCACGCCACCCACTGGCCTGGGTTTGCCCATCGACCGAGTCGCTCACGCCACGCCGCTGGAGTCACGGCCAGAGTCAATGGACCGTATAATATGGGCAGGGTGATACAAGTCTGTAAAACACCCAACCAATGCATGGGGCAAATGCATTCAAATTGCAATTTATAGGAGGAAATGTAATTACTGTGGATATAACTGTAGAAGTGTCCATTGTGGACACTAATTACACATGTATGAAATAAAATAAAACTGACAAACATAAGTAAATTACCAACGTTCATATTAATGGCAATAAGCAGGCATCCTTATAGATCACAATTGGGCTACATCACGCCACATGTAATTACGCGTTGCATGTCGTTGTGATCTAACTGTGAACGTGTAAAAAAATAGGTGAACGTGTAATTGCAATAAAATGACTGTTTGACCGTCATGTTAAGAACACATTATTCTCTCTACGGCAGAGTGAGTGTAGGAAAGTGCTGCCCCACCCCCTCCCCTACTAGCCTAGAGGTCACGTGAACAAGGGAATGTCGGGATGTAGTTTTGTGATATCCACTTCCACGAGCTGTCTCTCCCACGGGAAGGGGTTGTACAAAGCTCTGCATGACATCCGATAGTGACACTTTGTATCGTGACATGAGAAAGCCACAGCACGAGCAGAACGATATTTTTGTGTTTAGTTTGTTGTCCATCCCCCACCCCACACACCTCCGATTAGCAATGGTTGGCAACGTACGGTGCGAAAAAAGTTCAACATACATATGTAAATGCATACAAGAACAAATATTTTTTTGGGTAAAAAAAAGGAATAGACAGAGGGGGGCGGGGGTAGAAATGCAATTCACATGATTAGCAACTTTGTCAGTGTCCCTTATCACCGGTCTCAAAGTATTGAAATGTCTCTTAACATTGAGATCAGTTAATCGTTAACACTTGGTAAGCGGGTGGACGCATTTAAAAACTCGGCATTCTGTAAACATGCACAAAACTGTGCTTTGTGTGTGTGTAGGCTTGTGTTAGGGGACCACGGGGGTTGTTCTTGCCAAGCAACCTATGAACTTTGCGCGTAGGACTCGGGTTAAATTCGCGGCGACATTGTGACGAACTGCAACACTGCAGCCACTCGAGCGTGGGTTTCTCTGCTCACCGTTGCCACTTCAGAGAGACCGACGGCATCTTAAAACAGCCCCCAAAAGGGTCCAGGCCCGCAATATTTCGAGTGATATTTGGCACTTTTCTCACACGTTTACCAAAATGTCCACACTTTCCTGAAACCTGTTCATTGCACCCCTGGACACGAGTGGCTGAAAAAAAAAATCCAATTTCATTTACCGCACTTTTAATCTTTCAAAACCATGCATTTCCTGAGGGCACTTATGCGGCGTGTAAACTTGTGTGCTCGCAATGGTGCGTAATGTCAATTTTCTCACGACTCCCAATCAGCCACCGGAGTAGCAAGTTGAGCAGCCACCAGAAAATGACAACCCACCCACCTCACCACAGTGCGGGGTCTCGCTCTCCCCTCCTGGTGTCAACCGGTTAACCCTGTAGGTCTCTTTGAAGTAACCAAAAGCACTGTCATTTCGCCCTTCCCCCATATCTTTCCATAGGTACCTTCTAGAAAAATGGGCAAAAAAAAGGCCTTTTCACACGCAAAAAAAACCTCACAAAACGCTAAGCGGCTCGTAAAACTACAGGCCGCACCGCAAGCTGCCGAAAAGCCGTCGCTCGCTACGAATTTACAGAAGCACCACGCGGTTGTTGCATTGGCTAGCACTTGCACCTGCTTGTCCGTTCTGGCAACACCAGCAGCTACCGTCAAGCGCGTGGCAAGCGGTGGGGGGGGGGGGCGGGGGACTTCCGCTGTCTCCCTTGCTATGCGTTGACCACCCACCCCTATGCCCCCCCCCCCCGCTCTGGTTGTGAATGAACGAGGCTGCTGCTTTGTCTTGAATCAGAGCAGGCTTCTGTCCTTCTGTACCAGTTCCCAGGCAGAAATCTGCACTCCAAGATTATTATTTTTTCACCTGCTTCAGTTTTTGTTGAGGGTCCGTGTAAAGTCGACATTTTTTTTCCCTCCCAACTAGAAGGCGATGAGGAAATGAGAGGTCTGGATCGACGAATATTATCCGATTACAATGCCCTGCTTAAATAAGCCTGGCTTAATGTTTTTTTTTTACTTATTTGCAATAACAAAATATTGGAAGAGAATAATACCTACGATAATGGGCATGAAGCGGCGTATAACTTGGCACAGAATTAAAATGGTCAAATTGGAATTACAGTATGGCTAATGTAACTTGTGATGTACAGTAAATGAAAAAGATCAAACATATTAGTATCGTTACATCAAAAATGTCAAGTATTAATAATACTTGGGAAAACTTTTGTAAAAAATTGAGAAAATAAAGTCACAGTACCATGGAACGGCTGAAAAGAATTGAAGCAGAATTTGTTTTGCAAGCTGCAAATTAGCATGACGTCATTGTAACTCTTTCTCGCAAACAGAGTGGCTACAACTTCTGCAAAACTACTTGTGAGATGCGCGACGCTGAAAACCACGGCGATCGTCGCTGCTGGCTTCGGTGCACGCGCGCGACCGCAGATACTTTCAGATTTCCACCGCGCCAAACATCGTTGTTCTCCGCCCGTGCCACTTTGCGGGAGAGCTCCGCTCCCTTTACGGGTGACGAAAGATGACGCCCTTGATGTACTGGATGACGTCCGCGCGGGAGAGCATGCTCACGTGTTCCGCGCCGGGCAGCTCTCTCAGCAGGACAGGCTGTGGCTGGCGGCCGGCCCAGTCCCGGCAGAGCAGCGCGCTGGCCAAGCTCACCGTGCCGTCGCCGTCCGTCGTGATGACGCGCGTGGGGTCGTGGTCCGGGAACGACTTGTCGTACACGAACGAGTCCGGGGTGGCCACGCCCGTGCCATAGAGGCAGTGCACCGGCACGCCTGCGCACAATCGAGCGGTGTGGGGAAAACCGCGGCAAGGACGCACGCGCACACAAAGACAAAGATCCCCAGTATAGGCTTAACAGACTGTTGGGGCAAGTGCTGTTAGCGAATAACACCTATGAAGGACGGCACGGCACATGAGGGGGTGGGTGGCCAGTACCACGCCCGGCCACCTTTGTCTCCCGAGTGGCGACGTTTACACACCGCACCCAGGTACTTATTTGGGGCCGAGATAATCATCACTGGTGTTGGTGGGTGAGCCGGGATCGAACCCGGGTTGTCGGGTTCGTAGCGCAGAGCGCTAACCGCACACACGCGGGATGGGATAACACACACACACAGAAGGGAATGTGTTCTTTTTATTCAGGTCATTATCACCGGCTTCATCATTTTCTGAGTGGCTTCACATCCTTCATGAATGGAAAATTAAAGACGAGCCAGAGCATGCAATTGTGGCCACGCAACCAAAACTATGGACCGTACGGTAAACCACTGTTAGTCTTCGCTCCTTCAAAGGCAGAGGAAGAGCGAAACTACACAAGCTCTCTCCTGAAACCATCTCGTGGCTTGCCTGGATAGTACTTCGATGGATGACTAATGTGCACTGCAGGCTGCTGCGGTGCTACATCTTGGGCAGCACAGGGGAGCCATATTAAGTAAATACCAATTTACAATGTTGTTAATCTACTGCTAGATGATTCTGTGCCAGCAATGGGGTTGCTTTTGACAGCAATGGGTGAAGCTGCAACCTCGCCAACAATGTGAGCTGCGGTTGGAAACTCACCTTGGGGTCACTGTGCAATGTGGGCTCGGCTCACGGTGCAATAGGAGTTAGCTTAACATTTTTCAAACAAATAAATAAGTATAACATCAACCCCGCGCACATCAGGGGATGTTGTGTCCATACTCACAACTCGCAGTGACGGAAAGTTCCCTCTCCGAAGACCGCAGGCGGTGACACGACACACGGCTGAGGGGGTAGTCGCGTTTGCCGCTCGTTGCAGAGGCTCGCGGTACAAGCCCAAGGCCACTGAGGTTAATACTCCCGGCTGTGTTACCCGTGTCAAGAAACAGTGAGCACTACTCGCTTCACGCCGGGAAGTAAAAGTTCTTGTGAGATTCTCCCAACGTTCCTGCTTTCGATCTTTGTTCATGTGTAGAGCAAAAATCTAATAATTGTTTTTTTTTAATATTGTCAGATTATTTTGGAGAAAAAAAAGGTCACAACGTGCCGACGACGTCTGTCAAATTTTTAAACTTAGTCGAAAACTGACTTGGCAACTGCTGCCTCCTTTCGCGAAAACTTAGCAGGACCCTCTCATAACAAAAGTGTCTTGAGATTTGGGAGGCTTTCCTGGGTAAACAAACGTTGTAATCAAATCAGTTCTCATAAATCTCCCCGCCGTCTCCTCACCTGGCAGGGGCTGCCCGTACAAGTAGGACTCAGAGTCCTGGCGCATGAGCCATCCCTCGGGGTAGCCGATGTCGTTGTAGAAGTCGCGGTAGTCACGGTTGGTGTAGTTGCGCTTGGGCGTGGACACCAGCACTTTGTCGGGAGGCCACGAGGTGTTATAGGGCAGCAGCCAGCTAGTGGACACGGCCGTTCGTTGCTGAGCGCGGATCTTGAGCGTGCTGATCACGGGGATGCCGTTATTGTCTCCTGTTTGTGCGCGACAAAGACGAAGGTTCGGTGTAACGATGCGAAACTCGGGTTTTGTACCGCGCCGTTAAGTTTTGGATGCCAGTTTAACCAAGTGTGGGCGCAGCCTGTACGTCAGTCACGCTTTATAAAGGTGCCGCAATAAATGTACTGCTCGAGGCAGTTTATTACGGGTACCCTCGTGTGCTTCGTTTACACGCGCCATGGGGTAGGGCAGTGTGGGGTGTAGGGATTTACAAAACCAGACTCTCCACACAAGGCCCTTAAATTGTTTGCTCATGAGACCACTCACAAAAGGGTCTCCCCCCTACTAGAGGGCGCTCCAGACAGCTCCCTCGTGGGCATTTTGGCCTACTCATCCTTGAGAGAGGTGGGATTACCCACACTTAGAGCCATCATACGCCACCTGCCAATTTATTAAATGTGGCGTACCCATTCACACTGATGGATGGACAGAAGCGGGGGGATTTAAGAAACCGATTGATTTAACTGTCACGCTGGGAGATCGAACCGGCAACCTCTGCACCGCAAGTGCAGTGTGCTGCAAACCATTACCTCCGATTATCACGGTTGGCTACGTACCATGGCAGCATCCCTCCAGATCACCCACACATCAACTAAAAAACTCAAACCTGAAATAAGCAAATGTGTCCCATCGCCCACTCCAAGGGGGTCGTGGGGGCAGCGGTCACACACCGGACGTGAGCACGCGGAGCGTCTTGGCGGCCCCGCCCCAGGGTGGCCCCAGCGCCACGTAGCTGTGGATGAACTTGTCCTTCCACGCCTGGCTCTGCTGTCCGAGGAAGTAGCGCATGTAAGGGTTGCCCATGCTGTGAGCCACCAGGACGACGGGTGACCAGTAGGTGGCGTACATCTCCTCGATCATGTTCTTTAGATTCACCAAGTACTCCCCGTTCTCATCTGCGGCACCGGACGATGCGGATAGGGTGGCGGACGCAAGGGAAAGGGTGCTGTTGTTATTGCACAAGGTAAAAGTGCATTGGTCAGCACGGCGGTTAGCGAACTGCACCGTTAACCCGAGACCTGAGTTTGATACCGTGCCACAGGTAATAATATCAGTTGTGAGTGAGTTCCAAACTAATTCGCTGGGTCCTCCTCCCTTCGTCAACGGTTAAGGTCGCATGAACCCTTACCATGACCGACACAGAATTTTGGAGGTCTACTTGCAGCTATAAATTGCCAAAAGGCTGTAATATATACTTATTTATTATGTAGTAAGTACGCAATGCTGCAGTGACAGCTACAGCATTGCTGAAAGAAATACTATAAAGCCTTGTTACTCACGAATGAAGCTTGAAATTAGTTTTGGACGACCCGGAACATAGCCCTCACACATATCTACACAACGGCCGATGGCTATTTTTTTTGGCCGTACCATCTTTATAACTCCATCATGCACGAGACTTGACTTTGTTTCCCCCCCCCTGTTGCAATGGACTCCACAAGCAACACCTGCGATGATTAGCACAGTTGGTTCACGTACGTTGTGAAAGAAGTCTTGACATACATACGTAAAGAACTACAAGGCAGTTCAAGGAAGGATTGCAGGCTGCAGCATCTGCACAGAAAAAAATGTGAAGACTCCGTTCGTTGGGAAGTGGGGGGGGGGCGGGATGAGTGGGCGCCACTCACTGGGGGCTTTTCTCCAGTCATAGGGGGCCCCGCGAATGTCCTGGTTTCTCTTGTAGCCCCATCCCTCCATGGCTTCCACCAGCGTGTGGAAGTAACTTCCTGTGCGGGGACAGCACAGGGCACGCGCGCTTGGCATCCACTCGAATGACGTCGACACCGGAGCTCGTCTCTCCGATTGGTTAGGTAATCGATTAACTCTTGAAGGGTAATTGGATCGATTAGCGTAAATAATCGGACAGACCCATAATGCACGGGCATAATATGACTTTGAGGCCCCCGCCACCATCTACGCATTACACAAGTAGTGACTAATCTCATATCTGCATTTTCCATAAATATGCTAAATTCCTGTTGATATGCAAATTCATGTGTCAAGGCGCCCTTCCCTCCTCTAACCCAGCTTAAATATACGTTGCCAAGCTTGGTGGTGTTCATTCAGACGCTGTCTTTCCGACAAACCTGCTCTTCACCTGAGGACGGCTGCTTGCGTTGTGGCCGAAACGTCGTGAGAATTGTATTTTATTATGTTTAATTTATATTATTTTATTATTTCCCTTCTACGTGACTTTACCGAAAGAACCAAGAAGATGAATCCCTGCAGTCACGAAAGCTTTAAATCGAAAAATCATCAGCCTTATCACGGTGGGTGTGGCTTGTAGGGGGGCTGGGTTTCCTGCCTTCATGAGGCAAGGTTGTCGCGTCGATTGGCATGTGTTTTTAATTTCATTAAAGAGGAATGACATATTTTTTCATTCAACCTTTTTAGCATAAATGCAAATTATTTACTGTGACCAGCAGGCATGTGTACCAATTTACATGAGATCTACCAATGCATCGATGAATTTCCAAAATTGGGAATCACAACTCGATTGAAGAATCAATGTATTTTTCTCGTTTTTATCGTCTGATCTGTAATATTCTTCAACGTGTCTCATTCGTATTATTTTATCGCTGCCATTGATATAAATGATCCTATTAGCATAGCGTTTACACATAATTTACACGACTTATTAAATAAAATATTCCGACACGCAAGATTCCATGCGTGCATGGATGTAAGCATCTATCGCAATATACGAACCTAAGCACTGTTACACGCCTACCTGGGATGAAACCCAAATATGGACATCGTAAACTCCTTCTAGATTTCCACCATTCCCCTCCCCTTGTGCAACCAGGGCCAGCACCGTGAGGTTTTCCATCAAGCAGCTGAGATGAAGTGGGTGCTGACCCCCAATCATCACACACTCCCCTTTACCTGAAGAGCTTTTCGTTTTGGAATTGCAGTGCAGCGGTTGGACCACTAAGACCCCCCCCCTTCACCAACCCGAACTGACCATCGTGGTGAAGTATGGTCAAACAACCCTGATGACCTACGCCACTTGAGGACATTGTCACCGGTGACGAAAGGCTGCGTGTGTGTAGTATATTGCATGCGCAAGCTTGTTTTAGTTTACAAATATGCATGCGAATATTTCTGAGCTTGTTTTGCTGACAAAGGCATTTTCATTCCATCAAAACGTGTGTTGTTCTCCTGCCTCTACGAGACGACACTCTAAAAATACTCGAGGCGATGTTTCCCGAACCCTCCCCTCCCCTCAACAACAAAAGAACGTTGTATGATAGAGCAAGACGAACGTTACCAGGTATGCGGCACAAAGCCAGAAACCGCTGACCCAGCAAATAGAATTTTGTACATGTACACTCTGCCAATTAACACAACACAATTTCACACAGGAACCCACAAACCGCCTGACTAAGCATCCAGAAACGGTTGTTTATACTTACCGGAAAAATTATGATCACGAGATTAAAGTGAGTTAAAGCATTCAGACTTATGCTTACCAACGGACACGTTGCTGGGATCCAGGAATTCCACCGGGAATGTTTTTCCAAAGTCGGGAACTCGCACTTGGACCCCGTTGGGGCTGGATGTGGTGCGAGTGGTCAGGTTATACTCCAGCCTGCACCGGGTAGCAACACACCCAGGCAGTGAGTAGCCACACACACAAGACGGAGCACTCAACTGGCACGACCGACATCCTGGTTTCAAATATAGGCAGTCGACTGTGATTGAACCTGGGTTCTCAAGTGTAGGGAGTTCTCAGCCCGGTTGCCATTGACTGTAAATATATGAAAAAACACCAACACATTAGATTTGGTTTTGCACTTATTTGAGCTCAGTTCTAGCTCCTGACCATTAAAAACGATTTGGTTTTACTACCATTCGAAGAAGAGGTCTCTCATATGGCAAGGCGGATTGGGGATGTTCTGCCAGCTTCTATTTGGAGCAGAGATCGCTTAAAGGGAGGTGGACACTGCAATATTCACTTCCGTGGGCTGTTCTATAACACTCAGGCGTTGCAACTGCTCTAAGAAATATCAGAGTGAATTCTTCAATCTCATGACGCGACTCGGAGAGCACATTTGGCGAAAAAACTGGTGAAAAATACAAAGTATAAAGTAGCCGTAGATAACAAGTCACACCGGTCCAAGGTTTCTGCTTGCAATGTCTCAACCGCGACAATAAACCCAAACTTGCAAAAGATATAATTACAAGGACAAATTCTGAAATTCCGACGTTTACAACCCGGCAGATAAGTGACATATCACGGTGCCCCGTGTTATAAAAGCACGTGCGCATCGTAAAAAAAAAGGATAATCAGTATGCCTAGACATCCCATTAACACTCCTGTTCATCGTAAAATAGAATCTTACATTTTATTGCATTGTGTTCAACTGCTTTGTTGTTAACAGATTACACGGGATAAATTTGCCCGTCAATTGATTGGTTTAGTTGGGCACACATTCTTGTTGATATTTTCATAAAGATTTCTTTGGAAATAAGTTTCATGCATCGACAGCGCTTACAACGGGAACATTTATTCACATTCATTACCTCCCCCACCAAAGAAAATGGAGTCAAACCGGACCTATTAACAAAGGCAAGAATAAAGACGTGCTAAGCCAAAAACATCTGGACTCTTATCTCTATTGGAAACCCCCCACCAGAAAAAAAGAGATCAGCGCTTTTTGTTCGAAAGCATCAGAAGCAGAAGTGGCCAAACAAACACGAAGTTGGAACAAGCAAAGGAATGAAAAATAACACTGGTCAACAAAAAAAAACTTTTTTTTCTCGCCTGGACTTTTGCAGCTGTTTTAGACTAATTTCAGGGTGCTGATTCCAAATCTGATCTCAGATTTGCTCAATCACATCTCATTTTTATGCTATCGGCATACACCATTTTCATTGATTTTACCCGAAATTAACTCTGTCACTTATGATTGCAAGTTGTTGCGAGTCAGTGACTGCTTTAGTGTTAAAATATGGTGCTGTATTTTTAGGATAGTGTGTTTATAATATCATTTTATGTCGATATCCACATTTATTTAATATTTTTCTTCTGCAGTTTTTATTGAAAATGCAATATTTGACATCTCAAAAACCATGACGTGATGGACAAAAACTGATGCCAGATTTGGAATCGGCACCCCAAAATTACCTTAACCCGTTGGAATACCTTATGCCAGAAAAAGTATGTTGACTAGTGTAATAATAGGTTTTACCCTTTCTGGCAATACAGCAGGTGGTAGATGTCCAAACTCCAAATATACACTTTTTGCAAGCAATCAAGTCTTGCACATACTTGTCGAGAACACGCACACGTACTGTGATAATCTATGCATTGCCTTTGAAACTGATTGGCCTACGCCAGAGACAGCCTTCTTTATATGGCCTCATCTCACCAGTGTCAGACCGCAGAACGACGCAAAAAGGCGAACGGTACAGAGACGATGCACGTATCAGAGCCTTGATAGCTCGGGGTGAGCAGCAATATCATGGGATCTCTGTGGTGTTTGAACATTTTAACACCTGTTCTATTGCCAGAAAGGGGTAAAACCTATTCTAATGTATAATCATACTTTGTTACTGGCAAAAAGGTCCCATGATACATTTCTGCTCACCCTGTCTTTGTACTGTTCGGCTTTTGGCATTCTGTGGTCTGACACTGGTGAGATAAGGCCATAAAGAAGGCTGTCTCTAGCGTAGGCAAATCAGTTTAAAAGACAATGCATAAATTATCAGCGTTTGTTTTGAATGTTCACCACAGGCAAAGGAAGTCCAACGCCCACTTCGGTAAAAACACGTGTTATGATCTTCAACATCAAATCGTGCTCAGTAACACACCGTAGTCACAACCAGCATCACTGTAAACTAGTCGCGTGGGCTTGTTTAATGGTTCTCAAAGAATGTCACAACGAAACAGAAGCATAAGATCGTTCTTATTTCGCAAATACACACTTAGGTCATGTTGAAGGGCATGTGAAGTTACGTCAGAGATGGGATAAAATGATTTAAAAGTTATATTCAAGCATGTTTAATTGCAGTTTAGTTATGCCACTGCAGCGACGAATTAAAAGGTACACTAGCCACACAGCTCATAAGTCGCTAGTGCTATGGCGGCGCACTTGAAATTCAATTTAAGGTCCTTCTTATTATTGATGCTTCAAAATCATGTTGGACAGTGTAGGACAAGCAGCATAGATAATACGGATCTCCAATGCCTGGTTGTTTCGTCCGGGGCTGCATTTCCTGGAGAAAAAAAAAACTAAAACCTTACGAAATGTCACCAGCGTTTTGTCGTTTGGTTATTTCCCGGCTGACGTGGTAGGGATACTTGTATAAAGCAATATCCTGTTTCTCAATTGCCTTGCATTATTGAAAGCAGACGTGGACCACAATATCTTGAGCAACAGGACTAAACTTCCCACATATCGCTATTTATTGGTTAGCATAGTGGTGACAGACTTAAGGTCCTTTAAAATCAACTATATGAATAGGTGAATTGCTAAAGATGCCAAGGATGAGATTTCACAAATGTTAAATTTAACAGTCAATTTATTTTTTAAAGATAAATATCTTTTGTAAGACAGAAAAAAAACCATTGTAAGATTGTCATGTGCATCAGACAATTCTGTCTATTCATCAGCATTCATTCAAATTACCGAATCAGACTGAATAGCTCCAATTATATACAATCTCAGCCACTAAGGAAAATTTAATCTGGCTCATACATGGATCGGAGACCGCTTGGAAATACCAAGTGTTGTAAGATTTGGTTGCGGGGTGGGACCAGGAGATTGCAGGAAAGAAATGGATTCTTTAATCTGTGAGGAGCTTTAGGCGTTATTCCCACATACGCGTACTCCCGCACACCAAACGCTCGATTAATGAACTAAATTGGTAAAATGTCCCAGTGCGAGACCCTCCTGAAACGACGCTTTGACTTTCAGTAAGCTTCTCCTGGGCAAATAAAGGCCATTTTATTTGTATTATTTAAAATTCACCACTAAAATCTTTTGAAGATATTTGATTCCTCATATCATTCGACGGCTGAATGAAATTATCTTAATGATTACATTCCTACAGTTCTCTTCCCCTGTCTACCCCCCCCCCCCGATTAAAACAATTCTGTAACATCTCACCTAGTTGCAGCATTCGTTTTATTTGTTACGCGAGCAAACAAAAACTCGGTTGGGTTTTTCGGTGGTTCAGTGTATGATTTTATCCCAATGTTACGAGAAATATTTTATATATCAGAAACGATTCACTGATGGAAGTGCGACATATCGGCCCTCTGGGTACCGCATGTTGTCGATCCAGCAGTCGATCACCAGCGGGACGAGGAGCTCGAGGTTGAGCCACAGCGTAAAGTAGTAGTCGGTCTTTTTTGTGCACAGGTAGTGGACGACGGTAGGCTTATCCAGACGAGCCTCCAGCTGATTTCCCAGGTCACCTGGAACTGAAGACAGAGTGGGGGGTGAGATGGGCAGGGGTGTTGCAGTTGTTTCTTACACCAATGGACGATCAAGAATAACCCACAGTGGAGACGGCGGCCACCAATCTCAAACCGTGGGACCGCGTAGTGAACAATATTCCACCTCACAAAAAGTCACCGGAAAATGACCCAATTGGAATATACAAAGTAATTATCATCCCTAATACAAAAACTTTGCAAGACCCTCCTGAAAAAAGTCGCGAGACTATGCGAGGCTTTCCTGGGTAAACAAGTGTAATAAAATTCCATTATTCGCTGGCAGCATTTAAGATATTCATGGGTTTACACCTGCAGCTTTGCACAGACTCGCCAACCTCAATATAAACATAAAATTGAAGCGGATCCATTGCCCCCGCTGCACTAAAGAAGTGGGCAAGAACACAAGCTGTGAGCATTTAACAGTCAACAGGTTGCACATTCAATTGAATCCGCACATCTTGGGCTGGGCGCAATGAAAAATTGGTCACCCTGGATATCTTTAAATCGCCTTCGGATGAGAGCCGGCAGGGCACGGGTCAACATGCGGAAATGGGGGCTTACTCTTAACGACAGTGAACCATGTGACTGTGGTGAAACTCAGAGAGCACGGAGCATGTCTTGGACCATGGGCACCTCCAGGAGTTGTCCACCTCGGAGGACCTCTCACCAGGGGCTACAGACCGGGCCACGGCATCGTCACATGACTGATACTGGATGAACATATGACTTGCGGTGTAGCAGGACAAGAGAAGAGGAAGACGTGGAAGATCTGCCAACGCACCTTCATGAGTGGAAAGTCACAAAGAGCCCGAGTGGGATTTTGCAGAAACACCGACCACAACGTAGACCACAAAGTGAAGAAATGAACACCGACAATTCCAAAACATCATTTTAAGAGATCCATTTCACAGAAACCAAAGTAATTTTAGAGCTCAAACTCATAAGTTGACATTCTTCAAGCCACAGGCAAGAGAGAATGGCCACTGTGTGTTGTGTGTACACAACCTGTTGACAAAATGTAGTTTAGAGAGCATCTGACGTTACAAAGCAAGTTAGAGCCAAAGATAAGAGATATTTGAGGAACACGCGTGGGTACAGAGGTCAGGGTACAAACAAACAGGGGAAATACATGCATAGAAAGGGAATTAGACACAAGGGTGAAGGACAGATTGCTACGGGGTTAAAGGAGGCACGCAAGTGTGAACAGAAACAACATTGATATAGTGCTCAGGATATATCCCCGTTTTACTTGCTAGTCCCTTGGAACGTAACGGTGCATCGATTCAAGTCAATTATTATGCTCATGATATATACATTGAATTGTGTTTCTGTGTGTATGTTGAGGCTAATGCAGTTACCAAAACTGTACGATCAAGACAAACTAAATTAGAACCAATAACCATTAAGTCAGTTTTTTAAAAATCATTATTGAAGAGCATCGTCACCCTAAATTGTGACCATTTACTGAAACTACGGGGGGGAGAGAGGGGGGTGAATGAATACATGCCTACTGGCCACAATAATCACTTGACTTTATCATCGAAATCTAATATCAAGAAACGAGCACAGTACTCTATAAAAAATACATTCCAATCGATCCAACTGTGCCTTCCACACAACATTTGAAAGCGACAGAGGAATCAGGATGGAGGGTAGAGAGTGGGGAGCATACACATGGGTACGCACACCTTACGGGCTGTGGGTGTAGTGGCCTCTTTGAATGGGTGGGAGGCCTTTTGAGAACAAAACATCAACACCAACGAATGGCCAAAGGCAACAAGACTTTTGTTAAGTTCATGCATTGGCAAAAGATAAAAATACTGTATTTACAGAGAGTTTTGGATAAGGAACTGTAACGCACACAATGTAAAAAAGCACAATTCTGTTTGATTTGGCAAGATTTAAAAAGAGAGATTTGGCATTGTCCATTGGTGTAAGCCCTGCCAAACATTCATAGTTTGTGCCAATACAATTACGCTCAAAGAAGCTTTAATTTGAGCGCTGCTCTATTTGAGTTACGAAAGACAGATACCAATAGTATTGATGAAACGTTAATATTCATCTATTGAAATCATTTACTTCCGAGTGAAATAAAATGGACAATTATGACACCGAACTCATAAAAGTATATCATTGCCTTGAGTAATATCGTATGGCGTAAAACATAAACGTATTTATCTGCACTTTGCACAGTCATGATGAGGAACTACTGTGTGGGTAAGACAAGAAAAAAAACATCCTGTTTTGAGGTTAAATTAAATTAACGCCAGGGTATCAACTATTCAAATATTACACTTTTAATTTATCAGAAAGGAAAACAATCAGATTATATGCCATGACCAAGGGAGGCCTTCTCCCAATTGTATTTTCACTCCAACACATTGTACAAAGACAACAATGTCCTGTACCCTTCAACACACTGTTGGGGCAGGTCCTGTTTGCGAGCACATATTAAGGCCAACACAGTTCACGATGTGGGGGGGGGGGGGGTGACTTGCACCAGATACATGCACAAACGGCAGCTTGACGTTGTTATGTTAACCGTTGATAATACTTAGAAATGTGCAGACCCCCCCCCCCCATCAAATGATTAATCACTTTACCCATCAGGCGTTCACCTCGCATGGCAGCAAGTGCCAGGGGCTGATGGCATTATCAGCTGTTATATAACCAGAGGATCATAAACCTTTCTTTCTCTGCTCTGTTTACTTTGAAGTGGGCAATAGGTGTAGATAATGGGAATGCCATAAAGGACATTATTATAGATTGCTTTTGGCTAAGAATGCCATTGGGCTTCTGGGCAGTGCAGTGTTGTTTACTGACCGAGTTCGAAATAGTCTGGCCATTCGCGTCCCACCTAATGCCTAGCAGCAATGAGTGAGCGGCAAGTTAGCTTGTCAAAGAGCCTGTGCGTCTTAAGTGTATCAAGAACACACCACCGTGTACTTTTACAATAGAACCACTGTCTGTACAATTATAATCACACATTCAGACCGTAACAATGCAGTAATATGAAACAGGGATATATATAGCGTACTCAAAAACGTAATAACAAACACAAGGTGTCATGTATCAGAACATTTTATCGTGTTACAATTTACACTCGTTAAAATGGTTTTGTGGGCAAGCATCCTAATACAGGAAGTTTCTGAAAAAATTTAAGATATTTTCTTTTCTAGAACATACATTACAATAATGCGAATACTGTATTACCACATATTATTAAATGTACTTGCCAATATATTCCCGTACTATTACTCACCAAATTGGCACTGCTCAGCGTAACGTATAGGCCACACTACGCCCAAAGCCAAAAATGGTGTGGGGGGGGATGCTTTCATCATAGAGATCTGTAAATTAATAACCATCAGCAGCCATCATCTATCCACTGCTGGATGAAGGCTTCCCCAAGTTGTCCCCATCCCTTAAGGTCTTGCCATGGAAATAAAAAAAACACATCTCGATTCTCTGCACGAGCTGGTCTCATTGCTTCATATCTATTGTGTCGGGTGTTGCTGCCCCACTCGGTCCTAAAATATGTAAGTTCAACTTCTTTCGCACCGTACGTAGCCAACCGTGCTAATCGGAGGTGCGCGGGGGTTGAAAGGACACCAAACTAAATACAAAAAGCAGTTTTAAAAGAGTTTTAAATGTCGAGGCCACTTTGGTGACGTGTCCTGCCGAAGCACACTTACTCTTAACAGTCGGAATTAAATCTCGAAGCATTCTTGGGGTCATTCCCGGCATACATCTTCGCTGTGCTTATTGGCGTGCTTGTCAGCTGTTCCATGTTGTCAGTGTCCATGTTCCCCCCAATGTGTTAAATGTGTGAGTAATGTTACAGCGATATTAACATTACGCTATTACCGTATCTACACTTACTGTGACACTAACGAACAATTGCAATATTGGAATTAATATTGCTCTATTTCCCACAGGCCGGGGGAGAGGCCTTCATCCAGCAGTTTATCGACAAAGAGCTGTAATCTATCATGAACGTATCATATTAATACAATTACTGTTACACATTACCATGGTAATAGTACAACAGCATGTGATGCATCACACGATCATTGTAGATTATGGCAATGCACGTACAGTACAGCACTAGTTGTCCCCGATTTGATTTTGGTTTACAGGTCATCGAAAATATAAATGTACCATCGAGTTCTCGTAACATGCATATAATTATTTTCTCTTTCTACTGCAAGATGAGGGCCTCCCCACACAGTGCAGGACGTGGGGGGACCATACTTCACCACGCCGGTCTGTGCGAGCTGATGCAAGCCGCAGACATGGATATGACACATTCTAGAAGATTTGGCCTTCGGCTGTTACTCTTGAAGTTAAATTAATTTAGCAAATAAAATATACGGATACAACTATTGGCAATTGCAAGTAAATGATGAGATCATCATATGTATGTATAACTGGAGGAAATCCGATGACCTATAAAGCTCTTTTTCACAGACATCCAATCGGGACGGGTCAGAACGTTACAGCAAACACGATAAAAATGCACAGTAATGGAAAGATAAACAAATAACTTTAATAAATACACAAATAAAACTATTTTTTTTATCTGATCGGGCAAAGCCCACCGAGATCCATTAGCTTCTATTTCAGAAGCAACCTTTGCCATAAACGAGAGCTCAACGAATGAAACAATAATACAATTTACAGTCACAATCAGTAATCCAGGTTTAGCTGTATTTTGGGTTAGATCGGGTTAAGTCGGACTAATTGGAATTAATTGGTTTAAGTCTCCGACACAAGTACTGTAGTCACAAATTGGCACGTTCTGTTTACGTGACAAACCTTGTTACTAGTTGGCTGTGTCGGGTGGTGGCGGGTTTAACGACACATTTATATATTTACGAGACCTAACTCAAACCGCCCCCCCCCCTGTATTATGGATGATATTGGTGGCGAAAGCCCAAGACTACGTGTTAAACTAACACGGTGTATATACTGGTAGGAACCTCCTGGGTACACCAGCCCACAGGGGATTATTGTGTCCGTCGTGCAGGGAGGGGCTGGGTGGGGAGGGTGGGGCTGGGCTGGGTGGGGAGGGTGGGGCTGGGCTGGGTGGGGAGGGTGAGGCTGGGTGGAGGGTTGGAAGGGGGGGGTTGGAAGGGTGGGGCTGGGTGGGGAGGGGCTGGGTGGGGAGGGGGGCTGGGTGGTGAGGGTGAGGCTGGGTGGGCGGTGGGAGGGGTGGGGCTGGGTGGGGAGGGGCTGGGTGGGGAGGGTGGGGCTGGGTAGGGGGTTGGAAGGGTGGGGCTGGGTGGGGAGGGGCGGAGGGGCTGGGTGGGGCTGGGCTGGGTGGGGAGGGGAGGGGAGTGGTGGGGCTGGGTGGGGAGGGGCTGGTCACCCCGTGGTGCCCTTATAACACTCAACGTTTAACCTACTCACGCCGGCTTGTGCCCGCCCTCACAGTCGGGCATATTTGCGGAATACACCACGCCGCCGTTGACCCTGCAGGCCATTGACCGAGCAACCCAACGTTCCTACCAGCTCCCTCCGCAGGAGGAACGTGTGTATATATATATAGACTGTAATGTAGTACTGTATGTCCCGGGCGCTTTAACAGTGAATATTGTAAACCCAAGTAACATTCGCGTCTTTTAAATCGTAGCGCGGATAGGCGACTCGGCACCTGAGCGCCCCCGCGTCATTGGCTACCGCGGCAGCCCTGGCCACGCCCCCTCTCGTCAGCAACCAATCACCTCTCGCGTGACGGCCGCCGGCGGGGGGGGGGGCGTATCCGGGCTACGAATTACAAAACGACGAGGCTAGCCTATAACGCTAGAACAAAGGGGGGCTCAAGCCCCCCGCGACCTGCTCCTCTCTTCCCCGGTGTTTGTATCCCGCTGGGCGCTCTTTGTCTCCCCAGCACCGCCGCGGGCGACGTTCTCTCTCAACACTGGACGGACGCATTGAATGCGTCAAGTCACAAAGCCGATACCGCCCCCGAGAGCCCACGAACGCGGTCGTTATCCGTAATCGAACTCTGTTCACCGATGCGCCACCGCTCCCTAACAACAACAAACACCCAACCAACACCGCCACCAACGCAGAGCGCGCGCCTTCTGTCTAGGCAGGCGGGCGGGCAGACGACGACGACTACGTACCCAACACGACGGGAGCGCCTCCGTGACCCGGCCCGTACCGCTGCTGCTGCTGCCGCTGCGATTGAAGGGGCGTCGCGAAGGCGAGCAGGCCCACGAGGAGCGGCGTCAGTAGGGACGCCGAGGCCATCCTCGACGCGAGAGACAAACGACAAAAAACGTGAAACTTTTCGTTGTTCTCAAAGCGACGACAACAACAAAAACAACAAAAGCCACAACCACCGCACGAGCGCGCGCCTCCGCTATTTATCAACTTCTCCGGTGACGTCACAGATGCATTCCGTAGTCCGCATTAGGGCGGTGCCGGCAAAAATTTGTTTGCCGCGCGATCCGATTGGTTGAGAGAGCTTCTCGGCGGCGCTGGCTCGCGATCCGATTGGTCTAAAGCAACACCGCCCCCCCCCCCGCCCCCCCGCGCGTCGCCGCCCACCCCACCCGGGCTGCTCATGCGCGCTATGAAATGTGGAAGCGGTGGCTGTTCACGTGACCGCGTGTGGGCGTGGCGTTACGTAAGCATGTGGAGCACGTGGCTGTTTTTGACTCCAGAGTCATAACAAGCAATTTGGTGGGAACAAGGGTCGTGGCCCGAAACGTCGCCTATTATTTATTTTAAAGCTACAGTGATGTTGACGAATGTGCTGAGGTTTTATTTGTGCTTGTGTGCCACTGCCAACGAACGGCGCATCTCCAAATAATCTGTTCAACTGTAAACAGAATCAGAATATTTACTTTATATTAGAGGAATCCGATTAGTTATTTTTTCACAGATGTTCAGTAGGGGCACGGGGCCATAACGTTACAACAAAAAATAAAAAAACGATAGGAGTGCAAAGTATATAAAGGTAAACAAAACACACATTTTAAAAAAAATAAAACGAAACCACTTGTATCTTATATTCTTGGTTCTTTCGGTAAAGTCACGGAGAAGTGAAATAATAAAATAAAAAATATATAAAACAATAAAATTCTCACGACGTTTAGACTGCAACACAAGCAATCATCATCAGGTGTGAAATCCACAGCAAGAAAATTTGAAAAAAGTGGCGTTTTTTTCTTAACGTCAGCACCACGGACTAGAGAAGACGTTGCGTTGTATGACCGTTGTTGCCATCGTTGCTTTAAGTGCCTGCCTAGCAATACTGCACATGGTTTCAATATACCAAACATATGTTCAACATTCAAACATTTAAGCAAACATACAAATCCACAAATATTCCAAATACGTACACGTGTCGGCAATGTGGATATTAATATATTAAAAAAACATTCCTCAACACTGACTTAAAATAAAAACAATAGGTGACGTTTCGGGCAATGACCCTTCGTGAAAATAGTGTTGCGATGAACGTTTTTTTGGCTGTGCCACACTGCCAGCACGGTATCGCCAACCGATATGTACATGTGCAGCCCGTTTCTCAATCCACTGCTGGATGAGGGGCCTCCCCATCCACGTCGTGTCGGCCGCCGTGGTGGGGTTTATTGAGCCACACCTCATCCGGGTGAAGACGAAGAGCACATACGTGGAATCATAGTACAGCACAATTTATTTTTTCTACTCCCCACCACTTAGCATATAGGCCTAATTGAGGCAATATGCCTGACATGACCGTATTCTCTCGACTATAAAATGCCCCGGCAAGCTAGAAGCATCCAAAACTTGTCCCAAGTGTCAATAAAGTTATACACATCTTGTTATACGCACAGACACTCACAGATTATAAGATGCATCCTCATTTTTGCCTTAAAAAATACTGTACACGGAAAAAGGTGGTCTTGTAACCTGGAGTGATGGGAATTCCACGTTTCAATGCCCGGGACAAGTATATCTACACGGCAAGACACGTGTTGATATCCCACAAATTACTACTTTTATCTACCCCTCTCGGGAAGATGTGCTGACCGTCTTGGGTCGTCCATCAAGGGGCCGTCCATAAATGACGTCACAAGATTTTGGACGATGTTTGACCCCCCCCCCCCTTCGTCACACGGCGTCACAAAAAGTCAGACCCCCCCCCTCAAATATGACGTCACAAAGCTCTGCCCCCCCCCCCTCCCAAAAAAACATGCTTCAAATCGCTTTAAACTATTGGTATTGTAGTGCGTATTTATTGTGCCGCTGCACTGTGATGTTGTAGGAGAAAACATTTATCAAAAAGTATATTTAATTAAGTAGAACGTGTTGTCTATATTTATTTAAAGTTGCGCATTTTGATATGACGTCACATTTCTCAAACCCCCCCCCCTCGTCACACATCGTCACAACTGTCTGACCCCCCCCCCTAGGTGCGTGACGTCATTTATGGACGGCCCCCAAGGTTCACTGTACAGTAATTGAAAGCTTTAAATCACAAACGGCATTGATCTATCCACTGCTGAATGAACACCTCTCCAGCTGGGCGATAGTAAGATCCATCCAGCGCCTGTATCGAGCTGATCTCATCGCTCCATCTCCGTGGAAGACGTGCTCTCGGCTGTGTTCTCTCCTTTGGCTGCCACTCCATTATTAGCATCGACCATCTGTCATCATCCCTTACAGCGACGTGCCCTGCCCGGCATGTTTTTAAACATGACAACAAAACGTTGCTATTTAATATTCTTATTTGTGCGTAAATAAAAACAAATCTAAGTTTTTCATGCTTTCTTCCACGTAAGGATATGTGGTTTTCTGTGTAATTAGGTCCTGGCTTAGGTTATAAAAGGTCATCTGTTTTGTAAACGACCCAACGTTCTCGGAATGTGGAATATCCACTGCTAACTTTGTGTTTTTGCCTAAAGAGATGGGCACCGCCCATCGTGACTGCTTGACGTGTCAGCGCATAAATCGGTTACACCAGAGGTTGCAAAAGTTTAGTGGTACCAATATTTGTCTGAAATAGTCCAAGACAATACTGCAATGAGAACCTTCTAATTTGGTCTTCATTGAAGCATTGATGTCAACAACGAAGTAAAAAAATATATCTGAATATTGTCCCGTTTATGGTAAGATAATCTAATATAGTCACGCAGAATGGAAATAATAAAATAATAATAATAAAGCATAATAAAAGTTATTATTTAGTTTATTATGTATAATGGAAATAATAAAAGAATTAAAATAAAGCGAGCAAAAAATTATTATTTACTTTGTTTTATTTTTATTATTTTATTATTTCCATTCTACGTGACTTTATCGAAAGAACCAAGAAGATGAATCCCTGCAGTCACGAAAGCTTTAAATCGAAATATAAATAACCCGTTGTCAAGACTGCTGCATTTAAGGCCTCCCCACTCACCGGGTGGTCCATGGAGATTGGTTAACCATACTTCACCACGCCGACCAGTGCGGGTTAGTGAATGGAAGGCCCCAGGACCTGTTCACATAGCGCCTGTTCGTGGCGTTAGTTGTGGCATGGAATCGAACCCAGGTGGCCGGGCTGCATGGTTATCGGTCTCAAAGAACCTCACTGGCTACAGTGAGGGAAAAAAAGTATTTGATCCCCTGCTGATTTTGTACGTTTGCCCACTGACAAAAGAAATTATCAGTCTGTAATTTTAATGGTAGGTTTATTTGAACACTGAGAAACAGAATAACAACAACAAAATCCAGAAAAACGCATGTCAAAAATGTTATAAATTGATTTGCATTTTAATGAGGGAAATAAGTATTTGACCCCTCTGCAAAACATGACTTAGTACTTGGTGGCCAAACCCTTGTTGGCAATCACAGAGGTCAGACGTTTCTTGTAGTTGGCCACCAGGTTTGCACACATCTCAGGAGAGATTTTGTCCCACTCCTCTTTGCAGATATTCTCCAAGTCATTAAGGTTTCGAGGCTGACGTTTGGCAACTCGAACCTTCAGCTCCCTCCACAGATGTTCGACAGATATAATCCAACGGAAAGTAGTTTGGTTGATTAATGTGCGTACGTTCACTGTGTACTTTGTGTCGATTGCAGTGATCGTCAAACCAAAACACATTATGTCACGAAACCGCATGGCTGCCGGCCCCTGGTCTATTGTCTCCATGTAAAAAAAAAACACCGCATTGACCAGCGTGGTGAAGTATGGTCAAAGAGCCCCGATGGTGGATTGTACGTGTGTACACATTTTTTTTTTAAAGTGCAGCCCTGAAAGTATTTCTTAACGCAGCTGCTGGTGGAAAAGGCTCCACTCGAAGGAGCTCTAGGGGTGCGTCCATAAATGACGTCACGCGATTTTGGACGATTGTATACCCCCCCCCCCAAATAAAACATGCTTCAAATCGCTTTAAACTATTGTCATTGTAGTGCATATTTAATGTGGCGCTGCACTTTCATGTTGTAGGAGAAGACATTTATTAAAAAGGCTATTTAATTAAGTAGAACGTGTTGTCTATATTTATTTAAAGTTGCGCATTTTGATGTGACATCACATTTCTCAACCCCCCCCCCCTCGTCACACATCGTCACAAATGTCCCCCCTAGGTGCGTGACGCCATTTATGGACGGCCCCTAGAGGGCATTCGGCCGACTCGTCCACACTGGCCAGACGTCTTGGAAGAAGAGTGGGAGTAATCCCACACTTTGCCCCGCCGTTTACGACCTTCCTTTGCCGACCGACTAACTGCGGTGTTGCCACGTGGACAGCTGGTTGGGGGTGACATGAATAAACCCGCACCATTGTTTCAACGACCACGCCTCGAGATAGGGATCGAATCAGCCAACCTCTGGGTTGCAAGTTGAATGTGCTTCTCCTTGGTTCTTTCGGTAAAGTCACGTAGAAGGGAGATAATAAAATAAAATAAATAAAACATAATAAAATAATAAAATTGTATTATTCTTATTTTATTATCTCCCTTTGCAAGTTTAATGTGCTTCTTCTTGGTTTTTTCGGTAAAGTCACGTAGAAGGGAGATAATAAAATAATAAAAATAAAACATAATTAAATAATACAATTTTATTATTATAATTGTATTATCTCCCTTCTACGTGACTTTACCGAAAGAACCAAGATGAATCCCTGCAGTCACGAAAGCTTTAAATCGAAATTGAATGTGCTTGTGAACCATTCATAATAGAGGTTTTTGGGGTTAGATCGCGCATTTAGTTTACTACTATAGTCCAACCGATGTGTTGGAGAGTAAATCATCAACATTTAATTGGCACGTTTTGTTTACGTGAGAAACCTTACTGACTGTGTCGGGTGGTGAAGAGTTACGACACATTTTATATCTGCGCGATCTAACCCAACAATCTTTATTTATGAATAATATTGGTCGCGACAGCCGACGTATTAAACTGATTAACCATTACACCGGGTTTTGAATCCCAGCATTGCGTGTAAACTTTATGCTTCATGGGTGTTACTCATTTACACCGGATGGTTTTTGTTGTTGTTGCTTAGAGCGTATCAAAACAGCAACAACAATTTCCATTTGATTGGCACCAGGCCACTGTGACCTCATCCACAGTGTCTGTTTAAAATTACATTTCATTATGCACGCGTCACGGGACTCAATGCGCAGTTGACGTGAGTGTTGTTTTTGCTGGGCATATTAGCACTGGGGGGTCCCACAAGCTAAGAGGTGAAGGAGGAAATTGGCCAAGGCACCCCTCCTCCCTACCCATTTAATTCCCGATGTCTGCTGTATATTTGGAGTTTGTGTGTGTCTCTCTCTCTCTCTCCCCGTGGTTGCGTGGATTTTTCTCCGGATCCTACGGGTTTTCCCCTCCACATTTAGAATCAACACGCGTTTTTGAATGATTTGGCTGCTATAAATATCCACGCGATAAGCCACTTCGTTGAGCCATCTTTTGTGATTGCCGGGTCGCTTCTGAAAAAAATAATCGCTCTACAGCTCAGTGGGCCTTACCTGGTAAAATAAAAAAAAGTTTTAAAACATTCCATGGACCATGGGCCAGGCCAGCTACTGAATCAATGGTTACCCCGTGACCCTCTCCGCCCTCCCACCCCGCATACTACGCTGTGATGCGTATGTTTGTGCACATGTCTCCCATGTGCTTGTGTGTTATCAATATGGTAAAGGTGTAGCACTGCAATTGCTTGCCCATGCCACTACCCGCGGAAGGGCCGCTACGAGAGGGAGAGATTCAAGAAACGTGGAACGTTGTGCCAACGGATTCCACCAACTTTGGAACAACATTGGTGTGTTTACTGCGGAATTGAATGATGCTGTGATGCATCTCAGACAATCGACAGGAGGTACAAGAACAATGGGCTTGCATAATGTGCGTTGAGTACCATTTTAATAACCCAAACGGCACTGGATACCCATAGTCATTTATATGCATTCATTAATCCCCCCCCCCCCACTTCTCGCAAGAAGGGCACACAAGTGACATCATCACATCTCTCCCTCTATTTAAGGAACGAAATAGGTGGACTTCTCCACAAATCTGGATGTTGCCTGCTGAAGCTAGTTGTAATTACTGGCGAAACGTCGTACTCAGATTGTAAATGTTGTGGCTTGGCTCTCCAACACACCGGTGTGCTGTACTAGTGACGAATTGGCACGTTCTGTTCACGTGACAACACTTACTAGTTGGCTGTGTCGAGTGGTGGCGGTTTTAATGACACTGTTACATATTTACGCGATCTAACCCCCCCCCCCCCCAAAAAAACCATGTGATATGGATACATCTCATGATCGTTTCAATTATGTTAGAAATATGAATGCTGACAAAAACAGAATTCACAGTCCTCCGTTAATGCATTACTGTATCCAGGCCTTCCCCACTCTTGTTTTGACCATACTTCACCACGCAGGTTAGTGTGGGTTGGTGAAGTGGGAAGCAAGCCCAGGGGCTGGTTGAGATACCACTCGCCACTGATGTTACTCCTGGCTGGGAAGCGAAATGTGGTAGTTGAGGTTTGAGTGCAGTGTGCTAACCACTAAAACCACCCGACTCCTCTTACCTGGTCTCGAAAGGCGTGCGTGATAAACAAAACAACCCAGCAAACCAGTCCACCGAGAGAGCAAAAGAAAACATTCGCAATCGCCACAGGCGCAAGCCGAAGGATTTAGACACGTCAGTAAGGTCTGTCAAAGTTTGCCAAAAGTCACCACTGCAAAGAAGAGCTTGTAACCCCTGCTTGAGTCAAAACTTTGTCATTTAAAAACACCCACAAGAACCAGGAGGTAGGAGCGGTGGCACAGTGGTGAGTGCACTACTCTGTGAACCAGGCTGAGTTATATTACCGGCCACGGCCAACATCATTGTTGAGTGAAATCTGGACCCAGCTCTGGGACTTCCCTTCTGCTCCAGCCGACTCCGCCCCTCCATCCCTTCACCAACACGCGCAGACCCAGTGAGGTGAAGTATGGTTATATGTACACCACTGCCGACACGGCGCGAGGAGGCCTTCATCCAGCAGTGGATCGACAAGATGTTGTTACAAGGTGGGTAGCGAGGGAAAGTGAATTTGAACGTCCGTGCGATGCGCGTAAACAGCCACTAGATGGCGACAATCACCAAGATTTGGGTGGCAAACATTAAATGAGGTTACAAAAAAATGTTTAAACACTTATATGGGACTATCTTTTGTAATGGGACAAGTATAACCAGTAAAAACAAAGTTTTTCACTATAAATCCTTTATATGCGTGGCGGCTAGAGTCCTCTCGTCCTCTGGCTTGAGATGGCTGTCACCTATGGGTCAGATGATTGCATTGCACCATTAAGCAATTGGTAATTAAATATAATATTTTTGTCCTAAAAAGTGTAAAATTTTGTAAAAAAAAATTCACGACCATTAATTGTCACGCACAACGAGTCTGTGTGTAAAATGTCAGCTCGATTGGATCACGGGAAGTGGGTTAAAAAACGACCGAAAGATTTGCACGGTCCTAACCAAGCAAGCGAACTTAATATAAAGGATTTTAAAAGAACGGATAATACACCGTAACGTGATAACAAGTGTAAATGTTAATAGCTTCAAAAAGTCAAAGAGTCTCCCACTTGTTCGCCAACGTTGTCAACACACGCCTGGAATCTTCTCCAGGTGGTCTCCAGAGCCCGGAGGCACATTTATTGTGGTGTTGTTGCAAATTCTCGGAAGTGTTCATATTTTTTTGAAGCGCCCTGAACTTTGTTATTTATTATACTGCGTTGGTGCTCAAAGCTCAAACAAACAAAAGAAGAGCATGGTTCCCCTTTTTGTTTAATAACGCTGCTACGAATGGAGATGTGAAATCGGTGATTGTTTTTTAAGAATCAGTGATTTTATAAATGGAGATATAAAATCTCCATTTATAAAAAAAAATTTCCATTTTTAAAATGTCCATTTATAAAATCTAAATTTACAAACGGAGATATAACATTTTAAATGGAGATATAAAATCGGTGATTTATCGGGCAATCGTCCTTCTCGATAGCGGGGAGATGGAGAGGGCCGTTGATGATCCAAGTTGACCAAGAGACATAGCCAAACACCGGTGCTCTTAGTCAGAGCCCGGTGGCAAGGTGACACACTTGGATGATTCGATTTAAGAGGTAGGCTGCTGATGCCTGATGTCTTTAACCATATTCCGATATCCAAACTGCGTCAAAAAGGTTCCCTAATAATTTTAAGCACTTCGATTCAGCTTTTAAAAAATTCAAAACAGGTACCGAGTAAAAATGGGTTTAAAAAAGTAAGGCAACCTTTCACTCACTCCAGTCGGATCGGCAAGTGTGTAAGGGACAATAACCGACTAGGCACGTAACTATGGATCAGTCCATAGCTTCAAATCAATGTTTACGATAAAAAAAATACAAGTCTGGAAGCGTGCGTGCGGGAAACGACTATTTACGATTGACGCCGGTTATACGCGCGCAATGTGTCGCCGTTACATTTCGGCTAATGAATCGTGCAAAGGCGTACGAGAAAGATGAATGAATTACAAACAATATGAACGAGCCTTTAGAAGAAAAAAAAACGAGGCGAGATTCTCGCAATGCATCGCAAACTGACGTTCCAAAAACTCTCTCGCGTGGCGCGTTCCCATCCAATCTGCTGGCGAGATGGTCGCACGACAGTAAACGTTTAATCGTCAACGTTTAATCATCAGAACTGAAATCTAGCCACAGGTAAGTGACATTTTGAAATGATTTTGTTTTTGTTCCTCGTGCAATCGGTGGTAACCGGACGATGACCGACAGATCACGACGCTACTTCAGAACCCGGCTTAATCACGGGCATCCGAGAGCCGGGATTCGAACGCAAGTGCAGCTCAACGCTCTGACCTCCGAGCCACACGTTCGACATCCTGAGAAAGAGCGAGAGAGGTCGTTGACAACTTTTGCTCAAAGCCAGTGGTGGTGGTGAGACTGCGGAACCTGTAGGCGGTGGCGTAAGCCATTGAGTGTGTAGGCGGTGCAACTGCAGAGGAACGGGAAAACCGCACGACGGCTTCCTTTTTTTGTAAGATTTAAACATTCCACTACACTTTCCATTCAGCATAACTTATTTATCTGTGTGGTTTACTGTTTGTAAGTGCCCTTTAGAGCCCACGAAAAGTGCCCTACATTTTGCCGCAAAAATGTGTATAAATTAATAAAGTGGGACGAAATAAAAGAAAGGCACTGCTGGAGAAAAAGGAGAGGGGGGGGGGGCGGAGTGATGGGGCGCACATGCACGCGCACGCACGCGCGCACACGCACGCACACACAATATATATGTTACCGAAAGAGAGCAGACGGGGGCTTTCTAATGAGATGTGGCTCCGTGCCACGTCCTGTGCACTCGAAACAATTCTGGTTCAGTAGCTGTCAGAGTCTTTGGGAGAGGACGTGTTTGTCTTGGAGAGTGAGCCGAGTTGGGATCTTGTAGTGATCATCCTGCGGCATCGTCTTACCGGGCCGCAGCTGGCAGGCCGCCTCTCCGCCCCCTCCCCGAACTAGCTAAACCCACCCCGGTGTCAACGTGAACACGCGGATGGGTTACGCGCACTTGTGACTCTGTCGCGCGCACCGAGGGCTTGCGCGAGGCTCGTCGAGCCAGACGGTGGCCGCGCTCCCAGGGCCACTGGGGAAGAGAGAGAGAGAGAGAGGCCGGGCGGATGTTTTTGTTTGTTAGCGAATGGCTTAGTGGGCAGGACACGTGGCGAGGTGGGGACGATAATGGTCGATGAGAGAGACGGCGACGGAGGTGGCGGCCAAAGCGGACGCTTTCAAGAGAGCGACCTGCCGTGGAAAAACGGAGCAATGAGATCAGGCTCACGAAGCAAGGGTGAGATGGACGGGGCTGACGGCACGGGGAGGTCTACATCCAGCAGTGGATCGACAGTGGCTGATGACGATGTACGAGCGCTCGGCAACAATTTCCACCAGCACCAACTGTGCCGTGGAGTCCGCTTTTAAAGGGGCCGCTGTGTTTCTCGTTTGCTCACGCACCCAACCACAATAGCGAGCGTGTTGGCCAGGATTTCGTTTGTTATGAAGCGTGGGTGATGTGAATGGCATTGGTGTGGTGCACGTGCGAAGGTGAAGGCTGAACGACAACATGTGAGAAGCGGATAACTTTCTCCCAGCCTTACGACAACCTCTTGTATGTGTGTGTGTCAATGTGTGTGTGTGTGTTCTCGGCCACAGTCATTCCCTCCCTTCTCTACGCTTGCGAAACGTGGACCCCCCCTAATGGAACATCTTTGCCGGTTAGAAACATTTAGGCTGGCCTGCCTACGATCAATCCTGGGTTTAACCAGGCTAGATTGTGTGAGGAGCTCACAAATCCTTGAAAGATCTGGGCAAAGTCCCATCGGTGAGCTCCTCCAGCAGGCAAGGCTGCGTTGGCTGGGGCATGTAGCCCGCATGCCCAGCCACCGCATGCCTAAACAGCTTTTGTTCGGCCAGATCGAGGGGGGTAAACCGGCGCGGCACGGGCTAGAGAAGAGATGGAGTGATGTGGTACAGGAGGACGTGGAGCTGAGTGGACTTGCCGATGACTGGTACCAGCGGTGTCAAGATCGGCCTCTGTGGAGGAGGCTCGTGAAGTACGCTACTGGGCAGTTGGAGGCAGTCGCCCTCCAACAACAACGGAGGGCGGAGGAGCGACGATCACAACAACGAGCGGAGCGCCGGGTGACTAAAGCACAGCAAGTTGGCACAGTAGAGGGCACAGGTGGTGCATCAGCCAGTCATCTCGTTCATCTAGTCAGTCGACCCGTGGCACCTGGATCTGCCCCGTGACCTCCTGCCAGCGGGCGTTCGACACTTCACGTGGCTTCAAGGTGCACATGGCCTGGCACAAGCGTCGTGGTGACGTCACCGCCACCTAGTGGCGAATAGCGGTTGTTGTTGTTGTGTGTCTATGTGTGTGTGTCTGTGTGTGTGTGTCTGTGTGTGTATGTCTCTGCGTAGAGCGGTAGTTTAGCAGTTAGCGCGCTGCACTATGAACCCGGCGATCCGGGTTCGATTCTCGCACACGGCCAACACCAGTGACGATTATCTGAACCGGTCCTGGGCCTCCCCTAGGTCAACTCAGCCTCAAATGAGTACCTGGTGCGGTGTATAAACATCGCCACTGGGGAGACAAAGGCGGGCCGGGCGTGGTGCTGGTCACCCACCCCCTCGTGTACCGTTCCGGCCTTCATAGGTGCTCGCTAACAGCACTTGCCCCAACAGTCTGTTAAGTAACTGCAACTCACTGCAAACTCACTGCAAACTCACTGCAGTAAGGCTATACGGGGGATATTTATCTTAGTCTGTCTGTCTGTCTATGTGTGCATGGAGGCAACGTTCTGGTACACGCGCCAAGGCTGCCCCGAACCCAGCCACATGCACGGACGCACGCTCACTGCAGTAACTCACTGCAGTAACTCACTGCAGTAACTCACTGCTGTAGTAATCACGTGAGCCCCCGCTCCCCCCCGCGTGACAAGGTATTGCACTGAACGGGTCCCACCTGCCTGGTCCATTCCCCACCTCCCCATCGCGCATCCCTGGCGTGTTGCTGCTGCTCCTGCTGTGCACGGCTCAACTTCTCCACTTAGCGAGCCGCCACCGCACAAGCCCCGGCCGTCTCTGCCTTTTGTCAAAACGGGAAACGCCGTCGCGAACAATCAGCTGCATGCTCCGCTTGAGGGATGAGCAAATGCCACGCGTGGCTCGGGGAGTCTGGGACAGAGGTCGCAAACGGGTTTTGATTCCTTACCCGTACCCGGCCGCACCAGGATCGCAAATAGGTACCCGTACCCAGCCGGGTACGGGTAGCCGTTCCCTACCCGAAATGAGTGGCAAACGGCTACTCACCAGTGACTCACGGTCTACCCGTACCCGTACCCGGCCGCACTAGGGTCGCAAACGGCTACCCGTACCCGTACCCGGCTGGGTAGCGGGTAGGGTACGGGTATCGGGTACCCGGTTGCGACCTTTGGTCTGGGATAATGAGTTGGTGTTTTAGGCCGACGGTCCTGCACCATTGGAGTTTACCAGACGCTGTTGATGAACGCTGGATACCGACTCGTTAATAATGATGATAAGATCATCGTGATATACGGACGTTTGTCAATTGACTTCTGCACGAAGGCCTCCCTATGGGCGTGAGCCGTGGGGGACGTCGCGATCCTGGACCGGCTCAAGACATCACACGCCACGTGGATGTGAACCGCCGTGGCTGGGAGTCGAACTCATTCCTTCTCGGGAGCGCCTTTGGCTCTGTCCCCACCGCGTGGAATCTCAATCCAGCTTCGCGGCGATGGGCACCGTTGGATTGCAGCGTAAATAAACAAAGAATTAAACACGAGGGATGAGCGTCCTCCCTCGGGCTCTTCCGGTCGCAATCGACATTCATGATTTCGGTGGTTATTTCTCTTTTTTTTAAATGTACTTGGCGGCATATTAATTGGCAGGCTTAGGGGTGGCGGTGGTAGATTGATTGGCCTCCCTTCCTGCTTTACAGCTGAGTTGGGCGCAGCTTGTGCATCACTTCAGCCGGGTGTGTCCGCTTCTCGATCCTCGAATCCTCCCCGCCTCCACCGCCTCTCCCCACCCAGCAGTATAAATGGGTGCGTCGCAGTTCAGTCCAACGGCAGGTCGCGCGCCTGGTAGAGCAAAGTGTGGGTGACCACCACCTCTTGCAACATTGAAGAGGTCAGAAAGAGCCTTTAGTTTAGAGCGGAGGCCCTTCCGTCAGCAGTGGCGTGGGCAAGTAATTGTAGGGGCTGCGCCTTTACTCATCTCGGTGACCCGTAAAACGCGTCCGCGCCCGGCACACCACGTCCAGCGCGAGCCTCTCACTACGACCGCCGTGGCTGCTAGTCACGTGGTGCTGCCCACTCCAGAGTCTCGTGGCGAACCGGGAAACATCGAGTGGGGAAATGAAGCCGTGGGGACGGCGGCGGCGGAGGGGGCGATTGGCACGTTTCACGCACCGAGCGAGATTAGGGTGAAAACGCTCGCCAGAGAAGTGTTGGGTTCGTCAGCATGTTTTTTTGTAGTTTTCTTCTTCTTGTTGTTGTTTGCGATAACAACAAAAATCGCGACGAATTCGCAAAATTCTGCGGCGCATGAAACGCTTCGGCGCTATCAGCCCACCTCCGACGCGGCGTTACGGTGGCTCATGCAATGGAGCGCACGGGCGAGATTCACATTGTCACATTATCAGCCTCATCCAGGTGCGACGGGGATGATTTGGAGCTGGGCACGGCGGCGGTGGCGTATGCCTGCGGTCCGGCGCTCTGCATGCGAGGAGGGCTGCTGAAGTCCAGCCAGCAATCGGCTCAGTGCTCCCATCATGTCGTGCGTGATGCCTGTCGCGTCCGTCCAGTCGTGTCCGTCCGGTGCTCGCTGAGCTGCATTGGCTTCCGGTTGCCGAACGAATACATTGCTGTAAGGTCAGACTCATGAAACACAAAGTGCCTGCCACAAATTGACCACAGTACCATCGCTGATCTCGTCAAAGAGGAAAAACCCATCACGCGAACTCCCGTCATCCTCGTAGCGGATTCTGGCTGGCCATCGAACAAAGACGACCACCGCATCACGCTGCGCTTCCAGATGCGCTTCTGCGGCCGTCTGGAACGCTCTCCCTTCCGATATTAGGAAGCTACTGGAGCGTTGCACTTTTGAATCAGATTGACAAACTCATTTTCTTTAGAACGGCTTCGTGTGTTTAGTTTATTGTCCTTCCCCCGCAACTCCGATTTGCACGGTTGGCTATGCACGGTGCAAAACAAGTTCAATATACACACATACATACGCATGTCATATTCTTAGGTGTTTTCGGTAAAGTCGCGTAGGTAAAACATTAAAATTAATGAAAGTAAAATAAAATAAAAATCACGACGTTTCGGAAGCAACACAAGCTTCCGTCTTCAGGTGGAACCGTCACAGCCCGAGAGCTGTATCAAGTAAATGAGAGATTACAGGAGATACCAACCATTATATATACGGAGTGGTATCTCCTGTAATCTCTCATTTACTTGATACAGCTCTCGGGCTGTGACGGTTCCACCTGAAGACGGAAGCTTGTGTTGCTTCCGAAACGTCGTGATTTTTATTTTATTTTACTTTTATTAATTTTAATGTTTTACCTACGTGACTTTACCGAAAAAAACCTAAGAATATGAATCCTTGCAGTCACGAAAGCTTCAAATCTAGAATTAATACGCATGTCACTTGACATCACCATACCGGGTATGCGATAATGCACGCAGCCTTGCGTTCGACCAGCAATTCAAAAGAGGTCTAAACTGCGGCCGCGTTATTCCCGATTGCAGCAGCACAACGGAGACGACCGTGTTCCAATGTCATCCTCGTTAGAAATAATCGATGCAGCACATCCATCGCTGCAGTAGCCCCCTGCTCTGCCCTGTTCCTCTGGGTGCCTCTGTGTGGACCTTGCTCATCGTTGGGGGTGGAGGGGTTGGCACTCGCTGCCCGAGAGCGACAATAAACCAACAAACCAGGAGACAGGCACGTGTCTGCCGTACGGGTTTCTAATTTTGTTTTACAGAAAGCGTTAAGAGCGTTGGTTGGTTTGATGGTTGGTGGATTACGCAGTTGCATAAATAACTCATCAGCGACCCCACAATCCTCCAACCAGGATCTCACCGACCGAAGAAGACGTGGTACCTCCTTGAATCGGATGCGGACATTCCATGGAAGATGTGGACACTCCATTGAAGATATGGACACTCCATGGAAGATGTGGACATTTTATCCTCAAATTAGAACATTAACGAGAGTTCAGCTTGTGACTGTGGTGGTGCGACACATCGCGAACGACTGCCCAATCGGATCATCTGAAACAAGGCCGTAATTATAATATATATTGGGGGACACACATCCCCCCCAATATTCAAATATGCTCAAAATGTCCTCCCCCGATATATCGCTATAAAATAGATGTCTGTTTATATGATTGTCGTTATGGCTGTACTTCATTAATCCCTAATCTCTGCCATTACATACAATGAAACAAGAAAAGGTAAAATAGAAACAAACAAGAGCAATGTAATACAATACACTATTATAGACATTATTGTAAAAAAAAAGTCCATCCCATGAGTTACTGAATTTTTAAATATTTTATACAGGAAATGGCAGGAAATTCGTTTTCAAACTACATTTTTTTCTGGGGGGGGACCTCCGGACCCCCTGGAAGATTTGGTCCCCCCCAATGTTGACTCCATGGCTACGGCCTTGATCTGAAATAAATCCATGCGGCTACTCATGAAGCAGTCGAATGCGATATCAAATCTCGACATCAATTTGTCATCTGTTGCAATCTTCAAAAATCTCATACGAAAGAAGATAAAGAACTCTAAAAAAAGTTAGGCTGAGATGCGCAGGTGCAGTACAGCGAGATGGTTCTTGCAATCCATCTGTGTGGAGCAATGAGTGTTGTGCGAGAGCTACCTCTGGGTTTCCTCCCACATGAATCCAAACACCGATAAATGACAGTGATAAAACTTTCCACAGAAATGCAGGACCCACATGAAAAATAGTCTTAAGACTTTAGTGAGGCTTTTTTTTCGGGGCAAAGTTTGTTCTGAAATGTCCAAACATTGTGTCCTTAATATCTGCTCGGGGTGGAGAGGTGGCGCAGTGGTTAGCTTCGCACGGCGCTATGAGCCTGGCAAGCAGAGTTTGATTCCCGGCTACGGCTAACATCGGTGACGAGTGACTGGTCCTGGACTCTGTGAACGTTTTCCTGGAAAAGCAACGGATATTATCATGTTTACCATTGTTCCTAAAATGTCGAATTTTTGAAGGGTGAGTAGTCATGGGAGGCCAGTGTTGTATAACCAAAGGGGTGAATGAAAGCTAACGAGAGGTCTTTTGGGCTTGCCCAGGAAGGGGGGGGGGCTATATAAGATCCGACTCTGCCCCCCCCCCCCCGCTTTCTCCCGACTCACTTTTACTGAAATAGCTAAGGATGTTTTTTAACACCGTATACAATAATGTGTAGATTATAACTACATATATTATTTTAAGTTTCAACCGTGTATAGTATTGGATTCAAAGGAAGACAGTCTCACAGTGACAGTATTGATAATAGTAAAACTATTTTAAGATAACAGTAGTCACAATTAAGCTACCGTGCATCTTGCTGTCATGCCGGCCCATTGGCCTAGGATTCCCTCAAAGGGGGTAGGATCGCTCAACTTAATGCTGCTCTCTAAATACGAAAGCCAGATGCGTTACTCGGGTTTGGTCCATGGCAGACCGCATGTAATTTTTAATGAATAAAAAAAAACACGTGAATCATTTCTCTAACCATTTTTTAAACTTGTTTATCCGTTGATTCGGGGCCCTCCTTGTGGCCAACTGGGCCCCACATAGCGTCGCATAATGCTGCCACGTGCACCCGCCCATAGCTGCGCCCCTGGGCTTGCCACCCTGTCCAAGAGTTGGGCGTCAAGTTTTGGCCATGCCCGCGGCAATGTCTTCTGCAGCGCACGCCACGACGGTCAAGAACGACGGTAATTGTGTGCGCGCGGAACGTGACGGCATCCGAGGCGACGTCCACCCGATCGAGGAGATGTAATCGATGGAATGAGCTCGTGCGCAAGGCGCTTCGGCGGGCTGTTGCATTGCAGACGTGACGAGGGACGGCGACGGTGTGGGGAGGTCTTCATCCAGCAGTGGGTTGATCACGGCCGATGGTGATGATCGATGACGACAGGGCTAGGCTATACATTATTGTGAAGCTCCTACTCAGTTCCTCTCGACGTGCCCTAAAACCTCGTCCCCATTTCCCCTCGCATGCCACGCGCGTTCATCCCCCCCCCCAACCCCCCACGGTTCGCAACCCATCCCAGTAATGTATCCCCCGTACATTAGTCCATTTGCTTAAATATTTAGAATATTTTGGAGAAAAAAAACCTTACGTTTTTTAAGAACATTTTTAGCAATGCACAAAAATGACCCTTTAACTTAGTGAATAATTAAAATAATAATTTGCCGTCCTTAGTCAATTCATTACAGGACGAAGGCCTCCCTGTGGGTGTGTGCCGAGGAGGTTATTCGACCACACTCTACCATGTCAGAAGTTCGTGCAAGTTGACGAAGGGGGGTGGGACGAACGGTACCGGTTCATATTTCAGACGCCACCGACGTTAACCGTGGCGAGGAATTCAACTCGGGTGGGTAGCAGCTGGGTTCGTAGCGCGGTGCGCTAACCACTACTCCACCACCGCGCCCCATAGCCTTTAAGTTGAATCAAAACTTTGACATATAGTAGCGAGTCTTTGGCTACCCCCCACCCCCCAGATGGGGTCAAATGGGAGGAAACTAATTATTAAGAGGTGACCGTGTGCCAAGAGGGGCTCTCTGATGTTCCCGTGAGGGCCCAGCCTGCCACGCAGGCCCGTCAAGCATTTCAAGAAATAGGTCACAGAGGTCATGCGGAAATTTACTGGAGGTACTTATTGAACTTCGGAAGTCCTATGGAGACCTGCTTCTCCAGCCCCTTTAAGCCGTGCGGTGATCGGCCGGCATTTTTCTACAAATCCTGAGTTTATTTTCACGAGTGTAAACTCATTATATATATGGACATATACAGGGTGTCCCTAACGTCAGGATGTAGAGGGTTGTTGAATGTGTTTTAACACTGGCATGAAAACATTTTTATTGTTCATTCTTTCAGTTAATATTTGTATCCATGATCATCATTATATATCTATTTCTCATCTTCCTTATCAGATGACATTTACACAACTCGACCAAGAACCCTGAATTAATTGAGACAAAACAGAATTGGTGAACGTTCAAATATTACATCTGAATATTTTTTTTAAGTCCTATGATTCATTTCAAAAGAGAATTCAGCAATGCATTAAGTCAATTTGAACGCTTGTTACAATAAATTAAATAACCCTTCGTGATTAGTTAAAATATAATCGACGTTTGGGCCACCCTGTACGAGTGTATACTCAAATATATGTCCATGTGTGCGGCCGAGTTGGGGACAGCCTCTTTTGAACCAACCGCAACCCCGCACCCTGCAGTACTTTCTCCCAACACACCTCCTGTACGTTATTTTTCATGCGACGTCCGTAGACGTTTGTATGACCAAAAACGGAGCTGTGAAAGCAGGGGGAAGTACATTTTGCAATGCAAACTCTTAAGCAGGATGTCGATGGGAGGTGGTGGCGCACAACGCGATGAATATACTGACCCATGTTGCATTGGCGTGGCTAAACGTTCGTGGCGAGTGATATCTGGACAGGGTCATGGGCTACCCCTTTCACTAACCCGACTTGGACTGAAATGAGTACATTTAGCTGGCGCGGTATTTAAACATATCAGAACTTGGGTCGCCGGGTTCGTAGCGCAGTGTGCTTAACACTGTGACCTCAACAAAAACAGCCGCCATTCGCCACTAAGTAGTGGTGCCGTCACCACGGCGTTTGTGCCAGGCCGGGTGCACTTTGAGACCACGTGAATTGTCGAAGGCTCGCTGACAAGAGGTCGCAGGACAGACCCAGGTGCCATGGGTTGACTGACTGAGATGACTGGCCGATGCACCACCTGTACCCCCCTACTGTGCCAAGTTGCTGCACTTTAGACGCCCGGTGCTCCGCTTGTTGTTGTGAGCGTCATTCATCTGCCCCTGTTCACAGACACACACACAACATACACACACGCGGCGTACACGTCAAAGGGCAATCGTGTTCCAACACAGATCTCCACGTCTCCCCCGTGCTCAAAGTTAAAATGAAATATAATCATAACTGCATTCTGCGTCTCCACATGTCAATAAAATATAGTTGAGTCCTTCGGCCGACTGGCATTCCACACCAATATTATCCAGCCAGCAGCTTGTGTGTTAAGCCAGCAAACTCCGGACTGGTTTCCACATTCCGGGTGTCATCAGCAGAGTTGTGTACCACGATTGCTCTCTGCTGGGTTAGCCACCTAATGTTATTGGCAAGAGCACCCCACCTTAAACTCCGGGGCAGGGGCTCAAGTTAACGAGGGACTTACTCGTACGCAGGCTGCGAGAAAATTGTGGGGGGGCAGCAGCCTCTGACAGCAGATAGTATCCCCGCAGACTCCGGGTGCTGGCACGTGGCCAACTCGGCCTCCACTGGGGGAAATTAAACTTGTAGCTCCTTTGACTTCTCTTTCTGGAAATTTAATTTACACAAGACTGCAAATCCAACGGGCTAAGAGAGAGAGAGAGAGAGTGGGAAGCTGGGGTGGTGGGGGCTCAGCGGGCCGGGCAGCGCTTGCGGCTTGCTGTTGCCGTTAATGTGCGTCGTGTGTAGACCGCGTGAAGACCGGGCGTCGTGTGTAGGGGGCAGTCCATAAATGACGTCACGCGATTTTGGACGATTTCTGACCCCCCCCCCTCGTCACACGGCGTCACAAAAAGTCAGACCCCCCTCAAATATGACATCACAAAGCTCTGCCCCCTCCCCCCAAAACCATATTTCCATTTTGAAAATAAAACATGCTTCAAATCGCTTTAAACTATTGTCATTGTATTCTTGGATCTTTCGGTAAAGTCACGTAGAAGGGAAATATTAAAATAATAAAAATAAAACAATTAAATGCTCACGACGTTTCGGCCACAACACAAGCAGCAGTCCTCAGGTGAAGAACAGAGCCGTCGTAAAGCCAGCGTCCTAAAAACTATTGTCATTGTAGTGCGTATTTAATGTGGCGCTGCACTCTGATGTTGTAGGAGTGTTGTTATAAAAATTCTATATTTTTTTAAAGTTGCGCATTTTCACGTGACGTCACATTTCTCAAACCCCCCCTCTCTCGTCACACATCGTCACAAATGTCTGACCCCCCCCCCCCCCTAGGTGCGTGACGTCATTTATGGACGGCGCCTAGACCGCGTGTAGACAGGGCGTCGTGTCTATGCTATCCGGGAACGGCTCACGCCGGGCTCGGCAGCTTTACACAGGATACTGCCAAAAAAAGGATGGCAACTCGATCCGAGCAATAAGTGTTGTGAAACTTGCATTGTCTTGGTACTGTTCATCTTTTGGCGTTCTGTGGTCTAACTGGTGATTTGAGACACGGCCAATCAGTTTCAAGGACAACGCACACATTATTATCGCAGCGTGTTTGCGCGCATGTTTCGCCACAAGTGTGTGTGGTTAATGCAGACTGGGTGGCTTGCAAAACGCGTCTTTTGGTGTTTGAGCATCTTAGCGCCTCCTGTTTTATTGCCAGAAAGGGTCAAACTTATTCTTGTGTTTCGGCAGAGCCAGGATTTTTTATTTAAGGGAGGGGGAGCTAAGGGGGGGGGGGGGGGCATGTTGCGGGGAGATGGAGCGAGGAATCAGTGCGTGTGCAAGAGCCGAGCGAGCGGATTATTGCATCGTGGCGGTTTGGGGACGACGACCTTCATCCAGCAGTAGATTGACCATGGCTGATGATACTCTTAGGTTTTTTCGGTAAAGTCACGTAGGTAAAAAATATATAATAATAATAAAATAATAATAAATGAAAATAACTAAATTAAATCACGACGTTTTGGAAGCAACACCAGCTTCCGTCATCAGGTGGAACTGCTCCAGTAAAATTACTGTCGCGTGGAGCAGTTACACCTGATGACGGAGGCTTTTGTTGCTTCCGACACGTGATTTAATTGAGTTATTTTCATTTTTTTTACCTACGTGACTTTACCGAAAAAAACCTAAGAGTATGAATCCTTGCAGTCACGAAAGCTTCAAATCTAGAATGGCTGATGATGATCATAGCTATGTACTGCCTACCATGTGAGAGTGGAAGAGTAGGCCAAAACACCCTGTAGTGAGGTTCTCGAAAACTCCCTCTCGTGGAGACCCTTCCGACTAGCAGTGGCGTGTGCAAGGACTTGCAGGGCTGCGCCTTAACCTTTCTGTACGTGGGTACAGCCCAGTTTGGGCATCTCATGGCTGATGATGATGTGGACTACTCGTACGCAGGCTGCTATGAACCACCAGTGGTAGGCTCAAGTAGTGGTGATGCAGACACGCGCACGTAGACCGGAGCATATGACACAGTGTGGGGTTGTATGAAGTAAAAGCGATAACTTTAAAAGGGATAATAATGTGTATGTTTTCTGCGTGTAATGACGAATGTTATTTGGAGGTCACTCGGTCGAAACATCAAGGCTGATTTCCAATTCGCGAGCGGAATTATTTCTTGTCTTTTGCTCTTAATTTATGTATTTTAATGAACCTATTCATAATCGCTGAAGCAGCAACCATTTAATTACGTGTACACCGTTTACAGCTACACATGCAAACACACATTTGTCTTGATGTAGCTCAGGTTGCCCTTGCAAAAGAAGCAATGCTCGGAAATATTTTACCTCGAGGTTAAATCAAGTACACGATACAAGCCGAGACCCGAGTTCGATTCCCGCTCACGGCCGACACCAGCGACGAATATCTGAACCAAGTCCTGGGCCCTCCCCTAGGTCGACTCAGCTTCAAATGAGGATCTGGTGCGGTGTGTAAACATCGCGCCGCACCAAATAAATCCCCACGTATCGGCAAAAAAAGCGTTTCCACGGGCCGGCGTGAGCACGTGGGTCCGGCGTGAGCACGTGGGGCCGGCGTGAGCACGTGGGGCCGGCGTGAACACGTGGGGCCGCATTCCCCGCACTATCTGGGCAACCGCAGTCGCCTCTAACGAAGTGGGCAGCAGGGCCGCTGAGACAACGAAGGCACCAAGAGCCCCTCCAACCCACACTCAAGCCCCCCCCCCCTCAAGCCCTCTCCCCCACCCCCCCTCAAGCCCCCTACCCCCAACCCCCCTCAAGCCCCCTCCCTCCAATCCCCCCAACCCACCTCAAGCCCCCCAACCCCCCTCCATCAACCCCCTTCCCCCACCCCCCTTAACCCCCTTCCCCCACCCCCCCTCAAGCCCCCTACCCCCACCCCCTTCAAGCCCCCTCCCCCAATCCCCCAACCCCCCTCAACCCCCCCAACCCCCCTCATGCCCCCCCCCTCAAGCCCCCCCACCCCCCCAACCCACCCTCAAGACCCCCCACCTGTGGTTTGCCCCCGCCACCCCCCCACTTTCTTGTCCCAGACCTCTCCCGAGCCACGTTCGCCTACGCGGGGACTGCGCAGAGGAACCTGGAAGGCGGAGAGCGACTCCGGTTGGCCGTTACGCGTCGATTAGTCGAGCAGAAGCTGCGCGCGGGCACAATTTATTTAGCGGCCGTTTTACTCGACTCTTTGGTTCTTTCGGTAAAGTCACGTAGGTGACTTTGGATTTAAAGCTTTCGTGACTGCAGGGATTCATCTTCTTGGTTCTTTCGGTAAAGTCACGTAGAATGGAAATAATAAAGTAATAAAAATGTATTATTATATAATTTTATTATATTATATTATTATATTGTTTTATTTTTATTATTTTATTATTTCCATTCTACGTGACTTTACCGAAAGAATCAAGAAGATAGGTGACTTTGCTTCAGCAGTTTCCTGCTGTGATTGTCTCACCTGATGACGGTCGCTTGTGTTGCGATCGAAACGTCGTGATCTGTTATTTTCTCTACCTACGTGACTTTACCGAAAGAACCAAAGAGTATGGATTCCTGCTGTCACGAAAGCTTCAAATCCAGCTCGTTTTACTGCTCACAGAACTGCCGAGATTTTGAAGAGAACCCGGCCGCTGCCGTTAAATATTGGACCAACATTTTTTGTTGCTGATGTCGTTGCCTTGACAAGGGAGGAATTTAGAAGAAAGGGGGCTGAGCCCACGGGTGCCACGTGTCGCTTTGTTTTCCCGAGATCATAGTCTCGTCGGGGAAGCCGTTGTCCTGAGAAGTCTGTCAGTCTTCTATTTAATTGTTTCTGTCAGTTGTGCAATCATAACAATCATACTGGTAGGAACCTCCTGGTTATACCAGCCCACAGGGGATTATTGTGTCCCTCCGTCGTGCAGGGAGGGGCTGGGTGGGAAGGGGCTAGGTGGGGAGGGGACGGTGGGGAGGGGCTGGGTGGGGAGGGGAGGGTGGGGAGGGGCTGGGTGGGGAGGGGCTGGGTGGGGAGGGTGAGGCTGGGTGGGGGGTGGGGAGGGTGGGGCTGGGTGGGGAGAGGCTGGTCACCCCGTGGTGCCCTTATAAACGTTTAATTACGCACCACTCACGACAACGCATTCCCATGCAGTTCTCTACTCTTATGGTATTGTGAGATTTTGTTCTCACCGTGATATGTCCTGGTGTGCTTCTTTTTGTTCAGGTGTTGCACCCGGTGCCCAGCTTCGACACTGCATAGAAATCAACCATCGGCTGTTTTTTTATTTAAGTAAATACAATAATAATATATGAATGTTCATAATATAAATAAAATATATAATATAAATGATATATTTGATTAAAGCTAAAATATGTCCCACCAAATATTATCCCAAGTGCGCATGTTGAAGACATTCCATTCGAAAATCTCGCATTCTCGCAGAGAAGTGCAACCCCCCCGCTGCATTCGAGAATGTTCTGCGGCAAATCGCTATCACGGGCTTACTTCTGAGATACCGTCAAGGGACCCACCGGTCCACACAGTCGCACGTTCCCACCAGCTCTGCCACCGAGAGGAATGCTCGTCGAATGAATGACGGTCGGACCGACAGTCGATACCCAAAGAGCTGATTTGCATCTAAATTAAGCGCAGGACCAATTTTGTTTTATACATGACCAATTTTGTTTGTTTTACGTGATGGCTTGACTCACGCAGTCATCTTTGCTCACTGTGCTGAGACCCGTCAACTCGCCATGCTTGAGAGCCCGGTTTGAATCGTTTGTGGCTGAAACCTGGAGCGGTTGTTGGCTCGGGTGCTCTCCGTCCTCTTGAGTCTTTCGGCCACATCCTGAGCCGGTAGTTTGTGTTCAGCGTTTCGGTGAGGCTGTCCAGGTTTGCCGGTGGATGGTGGCTTCGTGGTGATGTGGCTGGCACAGCTTTCCGTATCTGGAGTTGAGCGGCACGAACGGAACCCGGCACGGGATGTTTTTTGGCTCCCAGCAGCAGTCACTGTCCGTGCCCATCCACCCGACAATTTATTTTGCAATGCGTTTTTCCTATTATACTTTACAATAGCTCTCTATCTCTCTCTCAAGTCATGGCGCCTGGATTACACTTGTGCTCTCAAATAACTGCGCCATGAATGAGAAGAAGCAGTGTAACGATGCTCGCGCGCAACCTCGCGATGAGATAATGCACAGGGCACCCCCCCCCCCCCCATAACAAACAATTTCTCCCCCCCCCCTCCCTTACAAAACGTAAAATGGAAATTACAAAACCATTTTTTGTTGCAACCTCATAATATAATGTGGAGAGTGGGACGACATGCGTTGAGAGAGAAGAAGAAGCAGCCCTTTTGAAACCAAACTCGCGTGACAACGGCGGCTTGAAGATAAATATATTTACCCTCATTGCGCATTTTTGATTTTGGATAAAAGCAAAGTGCGTCTGGCTGTCGAACCCGGCGACCCGAGTTCGATTCCGACTCACGGCCAAACACCAGGGATGATTCATCTTCTTGGTTCTTTCGGTAAAGTCACGTAGAAGGGAAGTAATAAAAATAAAACATAATAAAATAATTCTCACGACGTTTCGGCCACAACGCAAGCAGCCGTCCTCAGGTGAAGAACAAGTCTGTCGGAAAGACAGCGTCTGTTCTTCACCTGAGGACGGCTGCTTGCGTTGTGGCCGAAACGTCGTGACAATTATTTAATGTTTTATTATTATTATTTTATTATTTCCCTTCTACGTGACTTTACCGAAAGAACCAAGAAGATGAATCCCTGCAGTCACGAAAGCTTTACATCGAAATTTACCAGGGATGATTATTCGAAACCGGACACTAGGTCGACTCAGCCTCAGATGAGTACCTAGTGCGGTGTGGAAACATCTCCGCTGGGGAGTCAAAGGCGATCGGGCGTGGTTCTGGCCACCCACCCCCCTCGTGTGTGCCGTGCCGGCTTTGATAGGTGCTCGCTAACAGCACTTGCCCTAAAAGTCTGTGAACGCTATACGGGGAATCTTTGTCTTACGTGTTGTCTTCGGGAACCTTTTCTACACACGGCCGGTCATTTTCCCACTTCTTGGACAAACAGCCGCAACATCCTATTGTGTATCGGCTTCACTCAACAACAACAACAATAAAAACAACAACAACAAGCAAGCCAATTTCTGGCAGCCGTGACGTTCCGACACGCAGAATGCTACGGTGAGACCCGGGGGCCCGAATGCACAGCCGGAGCCTTATCTCCCTGGCAGCCCGAGCAGACGGCTCAGGCGATTGGGCCCTCCATCCCCGAAAGCCGCCGAGGTTGGAGTGACCCGTGCATCATCTCCTGGACGCGGTCCCGCGCCGAGCACCCTCGCTTTCTGAGCGAGCACACGAGGAGGAGGAGGCGGAGGAGGAGGAGAGAACGCAGGCAGAGAAAATGAGGCTAATTTTTCTTCTGTCTTGGCTAAGGGTGTCATTTTTTTCTCTCACTTCCCCCACAGCCCCCACCCCTTCCAATTTTATAAAAATGTTCCTTTTAACAAAAATGTTTCCAGAATGATTTGGTACACCCCCCCTCCCCTCTTTTTGTTTGCCCAGCAACAGGCTGCTCGCGCGTGCAAGGAAGAGAGAGAGAGAGAGCGGTCACTTTCTGGGCCGACTCGTGCCTCCGCTGGTCAGGAGCCCAGCGGAGGCCACTGCGAGGAGGTTTTGGGACCGTGTCTGGTGCCGGGGGGGGGGGGGGGGGGGTCGTGGGATGTGAGGTGGCGTGGTGCCATTGGGTTTGAGATAAGGAAGATGTTTCTCCCGTGGGTTGGAGTGATGATACCGGAGGGGAAGTGAGGGGGGTAGTGAAAATCGGGCCCTCGGTAAGAATGTTCGGTCACATGAGGAGTGAGATTTGGAAATGGGGTGGTGGGGTGGAGGGGTTTGTCAGTTTCAGAGTCAAGAGCCAGGTTTTTGGTTTGGCTTGGTGATCAGAGGAGAAAGTGATCTGGGGATTGAATAGCAGAGGACTTGAGGCGTTAAAGTTGATCGTATATATATAATTAAGCAAAGTGTGGGGGAATCTAGAGCTGATAATTTGTGAACGAAACAAAACTAATGAGTTGCAATTCGTCTCATTTCCTGGTAAACAAATAATGCCAAACACTCAATCGGAATCTTTATTGACACTGGATGAATCCGATGACCTATGAAGCGTATTTATTCAAAGATGTCCAGAAGGGGCGGATCAGCGAGTTACAACCACGAACAAAACAACTCCACGATAGGAGTGCATAACAGAGAAAATCTAAGCGAGTCACTATGGATAAATATAATTAATGGAATTGGCCAAAAACCTCAATGTAGGATGTTTGAAAATGAAAGCGGAGGTGGGGGGGGGGGCTATACAAAGCAACGTCGCCAAGTCCACTCAGGCTTTTTTGTTGATGCACAGCGGTGGGTGCACGAAACTCGCTCTTTAGATTTCACAATCGCAAAGTGACACCAAAGGGGCCCGCGATCGCAAACGTCCGGAAGGGATCGGCGGTGAGGGCGGGCACCGCCTTTGGCGATCATGCACGGAGACGACCCCCCACGGCCCCACCTGTGTTTGGCTCATTACGAGAGTAAACCAGAATTGCCGGAGAAACACCGCACATGCGAGGGGGGACACTCGATGGTGGATTTTTCTGTTCTGCTATTTACTTGGCCACACAACAGCCCGAAACCGACAACAACAAACAACAACAACAACTTGGTATTCTGAAGCAGTCTCCCGGCCAAGTGTTAACCCAGGCTCATCGCTGCTTAGCTTCTCCCATCAAGACAATCGTACGCGCGACTTAAAGGTTGGCACCGGCTTCACCGCCGACACAGCGAGACACGCGCATCTCCCCCCCCCACCACCTCCCTACCCCCCCACCACCCCCCTATCCCCCCACCTCCCCATCCCCCCCCACCTCCCTATCCCCCCACCTCCCTATCCCCCACACCCCCCTATCCACCCCACCTCCCTACCCCCCCACCTCCCTACCCTCCCCACCTCCCTACCCCCCACCTCCCCACCTCCCTACCCCCCCCACCTCCCTACCCCCCCCACCTCCCTACCCCCCCCACCTCCCTACCCCCCCCACCTCCCTACCCCCCCCCCCCACCTCCCTACCCCCCCCACCTCCCTATCCCCCTACCCCCCTATCCCCTCACTTCCCTATCCCCCCACCCCCCTAACCCCCCACCCCCCTATCCCCCCACCCCCCTAACCCCCCACCCCCCCTATCCCCCCACCTCCCTATCCCCCCACCCCCCTATCCCCCCCCCCCCCCACCACCGCACGCGTCGATGGAACTCAAAACGCCGCTCCGGCCGTGCTGGCGTCTCCAGCCCACGGGGTCCCCACGTGTCGCCCACGCCGCGCGTCTGGTCTCGCGGAGGGCCGCCACCGCACGCGGTGATGTCCCCACCACCCACGTGAGACCCACGCCGGCCCCTGGCCACGGCCATCTGCCCCCACTCGTCCGCCTGCCCGCTCGTGCTTTAATCGCGCGCGTGCGTGCCCGACACGCTGCCATCAACTGATTACACTTTAGGAACTTGGGTTTTTTTTTTTGGTCCGGGTCCTCCGGGTTTCTGCCTCCACGTTTAGAATCAACATGCGCTTACGAGTATTTGGCTGCTATGAAATGTCCACGTGATACGTCACTTCGTTGAGCTGTCATTTGTGACGGCCAGGTCGCTTCTGAAAGAGAGCTGTGTAGCTCAGCGGGCCTTACCTGGTAAAATTCAAAGAAAGTGTATTTACAGTTTTTAATCATGGGGTGGCTGAAAACCTGGATTCAAAACTGGGATCCCAACGGTGCGAGCTCAGGGGTCTGTACATGTATGCATTTTGAACTTCCTTCGCACCGTACGTGGCCAACCGTGCTCATTGGAGGTGCAACGTCGCGTCGCAGCGTCGTGCCCAGGAGTTGGAGGCGAATGGCGGCGCGGGGAGGCGTTCATCCAGCAGTGGACAGCTCCCAGCTGCAGCAGTTAATCGTCGTTGTTTGTTGTTGTTGTCTGGACACAACCCGGCCAAGGGAATGAAATGTACGAATGCGGTCTTCGTGGTGGCAGGTCTCTGATGTGGGCTTCAAGAAAACGAACAAAGGAGTTGGCCCCGTCGACTCGGGATTGCAAGCCAGCAACCGTTGCGGTTCCGAGTTCAAGTCTTGGGCCCAATATTCCACTTGCAGATGCTTCCAATGCTAGATTTGACTCGGGCTGTTATAGTTGTTTTGATGGTGGGGGGGCCCTCTTTGTAAATACAAGACTCTTTTACCACCACCCATGCCCGATGATGAAGCCAAGCACTCCATCGTTATTCACCTTGGTTATTGCGATTATATGCGCTTAAATGTATTTGTAGGTATTGCAACGCTGAATCAAAGTTACAAATGACAAAACTGTCAATTTGGACACATACCTAGGTAGTAATACGCATAGCGACGCTCTGCCTTTGCAAACAATGACCTTCATTTACCAGTGAAGTCTCACCGAAATACTCTTTTTTCAGGAGGGTCCTGCATTAAGATGTTTGGCCAAAACCCATGAGTGTTTGGCTTCGTGTGGGAAGACATCAGAACATTCACAGAAAACGCGTGCATACGGGGACATACAGACACGTGCATGTTGCTAGGAATGCTATGGCTCGTGAGGTTTGGAAAAGGAAGTTGATGTAGCGATGGGTGCTGTGTAGGTTGGAGAGTGGCAGGTGACCAGGAACCGGGATTGGAGTGGTACCCAGAGGCTGGCAACCAAGGGGACGACCTCAAAGCAGATGGTTGTAAAACGGTAAGAATGGTTCTTCGGGGTCAGCCATTGATTGCGACATGTGGACGATGTGAAGCCACGTAGCGTGCCACCTGGCGTTGCAACAACTGCAACAACCGAGCAAATGTAAGGACGCAACAGGGCTAGGTGTGTGGCCATACCGTCTGCAACGATGACCCCCCTTGACCTTGACCTTGGACAACAACGAAACGCTCACCGCAAGAGGCGACCACCTGAAGCAGCGGCGGTGGGTGAGCGGCGGAGCGAACGAATCCTTTCAGCCACGCGGCCATCGCGATCGCACGCTTCACGCCGGAGACATAAACTCGCAGCCGTCAACGTCCAAGCGGGAAACCGACATTCTGCTTCATCGTGCGAATTTGCACGATTCACCCAACCCAGCCGGCGCTGGGGTTAATCTTGTGGCTCGCTCGCTCGAGCCCCGAACTCAACGACCACGGAGCAAACCCGCGTGGCACCCCCACCCCCCAAACCTCCACCTCCCTCTGCTCCAGCAGCGACGCCCGCGACAAGCGGTGGGGGGACGGGGGGGGACGGTGGGGAAACGGGGGGGGGGCGGGGGGGCGACCCGCGCAGCCGCAGGTCCAACGGGGGTCGGCACCGAGAGCTGACCCCCCCCGGCCCTCTCCCGAGAGCTGACCCCCCCCGCCCCCCCCCGAGCTGACCCCCCCGCCCCCCCACGAAAGCTGACCCCCCCGCCCCCCCCCCCCCGAGCTGACCCCCCCGCCCCCCCACGAGAGCTGACCCCCCCGCCCCCCCCCCGCCCCCGAGAGCTGACCCCCCACTCCCCCTCCCGCCTACCCCACTTCAGCGACACGGCGGCGATTCTGACTTGAGTGTTATGGGGGGGGGGGGGGGGTGGTGGTGGAAGTCCGCTCCGGAGAGACGGCGCGAGCGATGAACGAGGTGGGGAAGGCTGACGGCCGATTTCAGCTCGGCGGCTCGCTCGGCTATCTCGTGACGATCTGTGGACACGGCGGGCGGGCGGCTCCAGCTACTTTCTACCCTGACCCCGTATCGACTTAAGGAATTAATCTTTATCCCCAGGTTAATTAAGCGGGTTAATCACGTATTAAATAATTAACTTTGCCTAGCATGCGTGCAGCTGATAGCCCAGACTTTTGTTAACCTCCTCAGCAATTTTCGCAGAGGCCACTCCCAAAAAGTGAAAAAAATATATCACTCCTCGACAATCGGGGGGGGGGGGGGGGCTGTCAAGTGCCAAAACAAAGTCGTTCCGCGTTAACTTCAGAAAAAATATACGTCCCTGCGGCTTTGTGGCTTAAATTAATCTAAACCTACCTTACCTTGCCAAAAAGACTGATTAAATGGCTCCAATGCTCTAATCAGTAGACCGGTCTTTTCAAGAACGATCCGCTAATTGTGTTCCCTTGATATTGGCCCGAGCAACAACAAAAAAACGAAACCAGGCATTCAGGTAGAAAGTCTGAGAGCACATTTATTAGACTTGCATTACAAACCTGGACGATTGCTGTGGCACGCACGTGCACATTGCACGTGAATATGATATCACGATGATGATCGTCATGATCTTAAATCGTAATATATCCGCCGCTGGATGAAGACCTTCCAAAGCTGTCACCATCCCTCAAGGTCACCCAATTGAACAATTCATCCGGCTCCCGCACAAGCGACGATCTCATCACTCCATCTCCCGGCCGGCCGTGCAATCCGGAGCGTTCCGTCTGGACAGCCGGACGAGTTCATGCCGCTTTCATTGTTACAGATGCGTCCAACTTCTTTTTAAGAATGTAGATCAAAGGCGACAACATAAACACTCACTTTTGATTCGACAAATTGTCCCCTTCTCCAACACAATGTGGCCGATTCAATCTGTTCGGAGCAACTACACACGGATACGTGTACCCAGCACTGCGAGAGCAACTACATACGGATAGATGTACCAGCTCGACAAAGCACCTACACACGGATACGTGTACCCAGCACTGCGAGAGCAACTACATACGGAGAGATGTACCAGCTCGACAAAGCACCTACACACGGACACGTGTACCCAGCACTGCGAGAGCAACTACACACGGATAGATGTACCAGCTCGACAAAGCACCTACACACAGACACGTGTACCCAGCACTGCGAGAGCAACTACATACGGATAGATGTACCAGCTCGACAAAGCACCTACACACAGACACGTGTACCCAGCACTGCGAGAGCAACTACATACGGATAGATGTACCAGCTCGACAAAGCACCTACACACAGACACGTGTACCCAGCACTGCGAGAGCAACTACACACGGCCACCGATGTACCAGCGGTACAACAACACTCTCCCCTCCGCTCTCCGTGGAGAGAAGATTGCAAACAGCGGTTAACGAGGGGACCCGGGCCAGGCGAAGGGTTAATGACGACGAGTTGGCGCTCAAGATACGCGGGGAGTGTGGGAGGGAGAGCTGCAGCTACGCGCTCGTCTCGGCCCGCGCTATATCTGGGGCTTGGCAGCAAATCTTTTGGGCCCCCACCACCCACCCACCCCCCCGGGTTGGCTTATCTTGTCACGGATGGCACGGGTGTAATTTTCACGTTAATCTCGCGCGGCTCTCATCTAGCGCTGTAATGGAAGCTCGTAAGGAAAAGGGGCCGCTCCCGAACACTGATTAATTGGGCTGAGTGTGCAGGAATTTTGTTAGATATTAGCTACGTTTGTAATTGAGAGCTCACCAGGGGGTGGCTGTGTGGGGTAGTGGCTGTGGTGGCGGTGATGGAGGGGAGCTAGTGAATGAGAAAGCAGAGGGGGCGAGGGGGGGGGGTGGACCCCTTCCTATTGCTCCGTCTTCTTTTTCTGTACCCCCCCCAACTTCCCCGTGGCTCCCCAGCGTAATACCCCCCCCCCCCACTGTCCCACTCGCAGCCAGACCCCCCAAATCCTTTATCCTTTCTTGTACACTTCCCACCCCACCCCACTCACCAACACCCCTCTCCACAGCCACAAACCCAATCATGCGGTCTATTAGCGGCAATACCGCACCAGCGTACCAGAATCTAACAACGACGCATGAGATTCGTAGCGCGTGCCACACACGCCACACGCACACACCACACACGCCGCACACGCCACACGCACGCACCACACACGCCACACACGCCACACGCACGCACCACACACGCCGCACACGCCACACACACGCACCACACACGCCACACGCACGCACCACACACGCACCACACACGCCACACGCACGCACCACACACGCCGCACACGCCACACGCACGCACCACACACGTCACACACGCCACACACACGCACCACACACGCCACGCACGCCACACGCACCACACACGCCACACACACGCACGCACCACACACGCCACACACGCCACACGCACCACACACGCCACACACACGCACCACACACGCCACACACGCCACACGCACCACACACGCCACACACACGCACGCACCACACACGCCACACACGCGCACGCACGCACCACACACGTCACACACGCCACACACACGCACGCACCACACACGCCACACACGCGCACGCACGCCACACACACGCACGCACCACACACGCCACACGCACGCACCACACACGCCACACACACGCACGCACCACACACGCCACACACGCCACACGCACGCACCACACACGCCACACACGCGCACAGGGGTATGCGATGTGGCCATGAAGCACTGTGGCCTAAATGGCAACACGCGCAGCGCGACGCTTCGCAAGGAGCACCTCCTTGTAAACACTCTGCTCGCCGGTGAACTTAACGCGCTCACTTTGTAAGGGAGCTGCGCCGCTTTTAACTGTCGGTGTTCACGCGCGCGCGACACGCACAACGCGCGGACAATAAAGCTTAACCAGCGGTAGCCTCCTGCGTCGAATTGGGACCTGTATCTAACGGAGCAGGGCCGCCTCGGCATATAAACATCTGGCAAGTTTGCCAGCGTTGGCTCAAGCAAGCCTGACTGCTCGTGTGTGTGTGTGTGCATTGAACTTCTTTCGCACCGTACGTAGCTAACCGTTGAGCCAATGCTGTTGATTGTATGCACTCCCCAGAAAGGCCATGTGGCTGATGTGATGTGTAAAATAACGTATTTACTTTTACGTGGAGGGACAGATGTGAACAGGAGGGCTATTGATCGCTTGTTTATTTTGTTGCAGTATCGCGATGAAGCTTTTTTTTCTCTTGTTTGACGATTGTGCCGCACCGCTCTGTGTTGTGAGTTTTTTGGTTTGCAGCGCATGAGGTTTGGGATGGCGTGCGACGTTTCACTCCCTGTGTCAGGAGCTGGGAGAGAGACGGAACAACAGCAACGCGATGCACAACCCGAAATCACATACAAATAAAGTACGAAACGATTTTTTTTCATTTGACCAGGTAAGACCCTACTGAGCTCTGTAGCTCTTTTTCAGAAGCGACTTGCTCACAAATAATAGCTCAACGAAGTGGCTTATCGCGTGGAAATGTCTAGCAGCCAAATACCCTAAACGCGTGATGTTGATTCTAAATGTGGTGGGAAAAACCGGAGGACTCGGAGAAAAATCCACGCGACCACCAGAAAAAAAAAGAGACATGCAAACTCCAAATACAGCAGCATGCGGTCAGAGTCGGGATCGAACCCACGACCTCCTGTATACCAGGCGAGGTAGTTAACATCTCAGAGTCACCGTGGCGCATCTGAGAGTCAACGGCGCCAAATGTTAAATTCAACTCCTGGGTTTGCATGGGCAGCGGTGTGTGCGGGAGGAAAGAATGATGTTTGCTTGGCGTACCTCGAGCGTAATGTGTTCACGTGGCGATCTGCTGCCACTAGAGGCCGCTATATTCACCAGCGTGGAGGGAGGGAGGGTGATTCTTGAATGGAATCATGACAATTCACGGAATCATAATGTGGGGGGAGAAGGGGCATAATATTGTTACACGCTTAGTATTTTTTTTACGAATAAAATTAACCCAAATTTCGCATCAGTGCACACTATTTTTTGTGACCAAGAGAGGAGATAACAAACCTATTAAGAAAATCACATCCAACAATATAGACCCCCAACCCCCCCCCCCCCCCCCAACATTTCACAGTCTTCATAAATAAATTAAATGCCATCTCTTCTGCAAGGGGTGCTCAAAGATAGGCAGGCGTGTATTTACATTTCACATAAAATGCGGTGCATCAACCGAGTTAACGAATGGGAATAGATGCTTGTGTGCATCTTTAATGCTGCTTTGCTTGTCTTATTTTAACCCTCTACAACTTATGTTGAAAGTTTATGATGCATTAATTGGCTTTGTCCGTCCGTCTGTAACGTGGCAGCACAATAACTCTGGGAAACGATGATCCGATACGAATTACACTTCAGTTTGAAGTTGTGTTGCCCTTACGGATGTCGTTTAAAAAAAAATGATCAAAGGCTTGCTCAGAAGTAGGAGACACAAACCAGAGCAATAAACTGCTGGCAATTATTGCATTCGCGATTTGGCCCGACAGCTCCCCGCCGGCTTGCCGAACTGCGAATGAAACACACTTCCAAAAACAAGTGCACTTTTGGGAGTGTTACAGAATCCATGCGTACGCACGATTTTTCTCCGACTTGTTTATTACTTTCTTGGCGTCATCGCGAGCACTGAGGCATTGGTGCTCATCTCCTGCTTACAGTGGTGGACATTCCACATTCCTATGGCAGGGACGAGTATATCCCTAGGGCAACCGTTGTTGACTTCCCCACGAAGCGGTGCCTATTGTTCAAGTTTAAGTTCAAGTTCATTTATTAGGTATAGCCCTGTGAGCCATTCGGCTCTTGAATCGGGTGCAACCGCAAAAACAAAAAACAAAAATATGAACAAATAACATCTTAAAGTGAATATGTGACTGAGTGCAAACAGAAAATCCAAGAAAAGACAGCAAAATATTGCAGAAAAAACACCGTACACCAACGCTGTGTACAAAAATCCCAGTGGGATGCAAGTCAAACAACAACAACAACCACAAGACAACTTAGATTATTGTATCGGCCCCGTAAAGGATGAAAGCCGAGTGAATCCCCAACCTGGCTGGATCGCTTGCCATAAGATTATGGTTCGCTGCATCTTTTATCTGGGGACTAACTCCGTTCAAGATGAGCGTTTCACTCGTAAGCCTCGTGGGCAATGTTAAGATAAAAAGTGAGATGAACTTCCCAGCGAATCACGTGATTTCATACCCACAACTCGGTGTGCGAAAAACTGCCTGCGTGAATGACTAAAACAACAACAACAATAGACCAACCACCCACCGCCACCCCCCCTATTCCACATGGCATTAGCAACAACATATTTACACATCTCACATCACTGGATATTAAAACTGGGGGGGGGGGGGGGGCAGCGGTGAGGTGCTCCGGGTGGCACAAAGCTGTCATCGCCGATATCCCAGATCCCAATCCAAGCAGCGGCCCAATGATTAAGCCAGGTTCTCACACCCTCCCCCCACCGTCCCTCTCTTTACCCTGTGAGGTTTGTTATCTTTCCCTTCATTCTGCCCTCCCCACATGAGCCGTCTTGTTCTTGCTCGCGGTCCCCAACTTGGGTGGGGCAGAGAGCCCGAATGCCCCCCCCCCCTTCCGTCAGCCCTGGCGTCCACGATCCTGGGATTTGCTGCTCGGCGGAGTTGCCGCTCCCCCCCCCCAACTCTGTTGTGATCGGTACTTTGTACTGGGCTCGTGTGGATTCCCGATAATAATAATACAAAGAAGCCCGGTTCTCAAGCGGAGTGAGTTGATTATTGTCATCTCAGCAACTGTCGCCAAATGACTGCAAAGACAAAGATCCCCCGTATAGCCTGAACAGACTGTTGGGGCAAGTGCTGTTAGCGAGCACCTATGAAGGCCGGCACGGCACACGAGGGGGGTGGGTGGCCAGCACCATGCCCGGCCGCCTTAGTCTCCATAGTGGCGATGTTTACACACCTCACCAGGTACTCATTTGAGGCTGAGTCGGCCTAGATGGAGGCCCGGGACCGGTTCAGATAATCGTCACTGGTGTTGGCCGTGAGCGGGAATCGACATTGGGTCGCCGGTTATCGTAACGCAGCGCGCTAAACGCTACACTCGCCAAATGACTGCACACACACAAACACACACACAATATACAGTATTACTTTTGGTTCTATACTTAGATTAGATAAATTCCATTCATTAAAGTTAAAACTTTCAGCTTGACTGTCTATATGATGAACTTTACTTTGGAGTGGCAGTGATGGTGGGTTAAGTGCTCCTCCCTGAGTTTATTGACCAGAGGATTTCAGAGGCAGCTCTGTGAGTTTAACACGTGGGCTTTTACAACCAATATCATCCATAATACAGGTTTTTTGGGTTAGAGCGCGTAAATATATAAATGTGTCGTTAAAACCCGCCACCACCCGACACAACCAATTAGTAAGGTTTGTCACGTAAACAGAACGTGGCCAATTCGTCACTAGTACAGCACTAGTGTATAGTGTAGTGTATAGTGTAGTGTATAGTGTAGTGTATAGTAGTGTATAGTGTAGTGTATAGTAGTGTATAGTAGTGTAGTGTATAGTGTAGTACACTAAGTACAGCACGCCGGTCTGTTGGAGAGCAAAGCCACAACATTTACAATCCGAGTCCGACGTTTCACCAGTAATTACAACCAGCTTGATGAAGCTAGTTGTTATTACTGGCGAAACTAGCGTGATGGTCAACGGGCAATCACGAGGTCCGTCCAAGATTTATTGAGAGTTCCGAAAGGCCCGACACCGATAGCACCACTACTCCACTTCTCGGACTACTTCTCTGCGGAGGGGGGAAGAAAAGACGAGACTGAGACTAAAGGAACTTTCACCAGCGCGCCGCTGAAAGGTCCAACACTTGAAATAGTTTGTGTGGCTTAATGTGAACGAGGCGGCATGAAATCACCGTCGTCGGGTGCAGACTTACAAGTCCGCCAAGTACGGCAAATGTGAAGCGTCTTCTTGGTTCTTTCGGTAAAGTCACGTAGAAGGGAAATAATATAATAACAAAAATAAAACATAATAAAATAATATAATATTATAAAATAATATTATAGAATAAAATAATAATATAAAAATAGATTTTATTTAATGTTTTATTTTTATTATTTTATTATTTCCCTTCTACGTGATTTTACCGAAAGAACCAAGACGATGAATCCCTGCAGTCACGAAAGCTTTAAACCGAAAAATGTGAGGCGGTCGCGGCCGGAGTGAACAACCGAGACGACGTTGAACGGCATCGTCTCCAGCGGGGGCCGGCAGCTTGCGTAAGCGTCGTCCTGATCCGCTCTTTTGTTCCCCGGTACCCTTGGGCTTGCCAGACTGCGGTGGTCAGCTTTGGCGAGGAGGGGACTCGGCGACACGTCGACTCGGCTGAATCCTGCCGAGTTTTGGAAAATTGGTTTTGATCAAAGAGCGAGGTTTTCCAAGTTTCAGCACCTCCGAAGGAGAGGCGATCCGCTTGCGAATTAAAATTAATAAACGCGAACCCGCTTCGGTCAGCTTAAATACGTTTAATTGAAATGAATAATTAAGGAGATGTTTTAACCCGGCAATTATTGGCCCGCGCAATCGCTCGGATTCTTTATTTTGCGTCAGCTGAGGATACGACATGTTTTTTTCTTCGCTTCGCAACTTCTACCCCCGGTGCGTTTTCAGGACGCGCTGCGTGTTGTTCGGCACGATGTTCCGACGTTTCGCTCCACCTGCTGGATGCTTCTTCGGGAAGTGAAATCCGCAGCGTATTTCTTAGAAGAAGAAAACTGATAACACTGTGGAACAATGTATTTTTTTGGTCCTGGATAGTAAGTGTTATTTCCTAATTGCTTATGCCTCAAAAGTACAGAAAATGGCTATTGTTCCCCGCAAACTTTGCTTTTGTGACCAGGACAGTGATATTTTGAAATTTACATATTTTCTAGAACATTCCAGATATATTCAGTGCTGAGTAAACTTGGAGTAACTTCTAGAACATTCTAGAACTTTCCAGTAATATAAATAGTAGTATAAATATAGGGGCCTTAAGTCCACCAGTTCAGTTTAGTTCCAGCTGCCGAAGTGGATACATCTCTGCATTTTTCTGAGACTGGCATCAAGAGGCTGCAAGTATCTGGCAGACGCATTTTGCTATGTCTGCGGCTAATTTATCAAGACAAGAGCGAAAAAGTACTCTGTGGAAGCATCTGCTAAGATGTGTGAGGCCTACAAGGCATATTTCGGCATGCCTGTCGGGGATCAAGACAAACCCTGGGAACCTCATTTCACCTGCGAGCAATGCAAAAAAAACTCGGGAAGGTGAGATGGACAATTGGTGCTCGGAATTTTACGTTATAAAATTTGGTACAATTAATTGTAAAAGTTTTTAATTTTAAAATGTTTTATAATTTTCAATGTTATTGAAAATAATATCATATATGAAAAATCTTGCGAGAATTTCATGCACATTAGTCATGGGTGAAATAAATGTATTTTTGTAGGATGGTACAGATGGGAAAAGAGAGCCATGAAGTTCGCAATTCCCAAGAATTTGGCGGCAACCAACTGACCACTCAAGCAACTGCTACTTCTGCATGGTCCAATGCCGATCTTTTGATATCTAGGCTCAAGCAGTGGAACTTGTTGGATAAAAGTGTGCAAGTCGCAGATCAGAGGAAGCGTCACCAACCTTTTTGCAGCTTCTTCACCCGTCGAGATGGGCTCTGCTTCTGCCACAATGTGACCAGTCTGTTCGAGGCAATCTGAGTCACCTGTAACCATAATGAGTGGCGCCTCTTCATTGACAGCTCATCCAGGAGCCTCAAAGCCGTGCTGCTCCATAATGGTAACAAGTACCCGTCTCTTCCCCTGGCTCACTCGGTGCACCTCAAAGAGGATTACAACAGCATCAAGACCTTTTGATGGACGCCTTGAAGTATGATGAGTACAGCTGGGAGGTCATCAGAGACTTCAAAATGGTGGCATTCCTGATGGGTCTCCAAGGCGGTTTTCACCACGTTTCCCTGCTATCTTTGCCTTTGGGACAGCAGGGACACAAAGGCGCACTACCACAGGCAGGACCGGCCACAGCGGACCGAGTTCTCTGTGGGAAGGAACAACGCCAAGTGGGAGCCACTGGTGGACCCCTGGAAGGTGTTGATGCCACCACTGCACATCAAATTGGGCCTTGTGAAACAATTTGTCAGAACTGTAGATAAGGAGTCGGCAGCCTTCAAGTACCTTCAATACTTCTTCCCTAAGCTGTCTTAGGCAAAGGTCAAAGCCGGTGTCTTTGTCGGATCACAGATAAAGAAGATCCTGGAGTGCAATGAATTTCCCAAGAAGCTCACTAGTAAGGAGAAAGTGGCTTGGGACAGCTTTGTCGCAGTGGTTCGTGGCTTCCTGGGCAATCACGAGGTCGAAAACGATGTGGAGCTGGTTGAGACTGGTGAAGAATTACGGCACAATGGGCTGCAAGATGTCTCTCAAAGTCCATATCCTTGATGCTCATCTTGATAAATTCAAGAACATGGGAGCATACTCGGAGGAGCAAGGCGAGTGCTTCCACCAGGATATACTGGACTTTGAACGCTGCTACCAAGGACAGTATAACGAGAACATGATGGGAAACTACATTTGGGGGGCTGATTCGTGAAAGGTATTTACAGTATAATCGTAAATCTCGAAAAACTACTCACTTCTAAATCTTTTGTCGTCATTTTTGTTTTAATTCAGTATAAATACATGTAAATTTTGATTCATATGTTGTTTTTTTCTGACTTTATGTGACATAAATTCGCCAGTTTTCTCATAAAAAAATAGGTACATTTCAAAATATCACTGTCCTGGTCACAAAAGCAAAGTTTGTGGGGAATAATAGCCATTTTCTATACTTTTTAGGCATAAGCAATTACGAAATAACACTTACTATCCAGGAACAAAAATTGTGTTACGTAGTATGTAATAGGAATGCAAATTATAAACGCACACAATATCTCTCGGACAAAAGTGACCGCAACTCTTGGGTCATGGAGCCAAGGAGCAGTGTTGCTTGAAAGCCAGGTAAAATAGGCGGGGCCTTTAAGAAAGACGTGAACCTTTAAGAAAGAGGTGGAGCAATTTAAGAAAGAAGTGGGGCAATTTAAGAAAAACGTGGACCTTTAAGAGGCGGGGCCTTTAAGATAGAGGTAGGCCTTTAAGAAAGAGGTGGGATTTCATTTAAAGCTTTCGTGACTGCAGGGATTCATGTTCTTGGTTCTTTCGGTAAAGTCACGTAGAAGGGAAATATGTTTCATTATTTTATTATTTCCCTTCTACGCGACTTTACCCGAAAGAACCAAGAATATAAAGAGGTGGACCTTTAAGAAAGAGGTTGAGCCTTTAAGAGGTGAGGACCTTTAAATAAGAGGTGGGGCATTGAAGAAAGAGGTTGGCCTTTAAACGTCTCTCCAAAGTCAGCGTAGGTCGATGTGCAGCAGGATGGCGTTCCAGACGGCGGGGGCTGCAACGGAGAGACGATGCCTCGCAGTATCCATGGTCTCCTGCTCCTCGATGTACAGAGGACGACGAGGACGACGAGGAGGATGAGGTTGTGAGTCGCTCTGCCGCTGTGGGAGAGTTCCACCGTGAGCTGTAGTGCTTGGTGACAGCGGCACGGAGAGATACGGTGGACGACGCAAATTTCGACGTCCACACATGTGGCTGCTCAAAGCCTATTTTGAAAGCAGTCAAAACTACGGTGCAAGTTCCCACCCAGGAGCCGCTCGTAGTCGACTGGCAGATCGTGTGCGGTGGGGTAAAGTGTCGGTATTTCCAGCTGTTGCAAGACGTTTGGCCAGCGTGGAAGCGTAGGCTATGTACGCTCTTGAGGGGCTCTCTGGAGCTCCCTTGAGTGAAGGCCCTGATTATAACAAAACCCGAAGTGCGGCCGCTAAGATGCCGGCACAGGAGACGAGTGAACAGCTCAAATGACGGTTCATGGCCCATTGACGATACCTGCTGGGCCCTAAAAATGCTCATAGCACTCCCGGGGAGTGTGATTCGAGGAGGTTAAAAACCCTCCACTCCCCTGGTGGAAAATTACTCTTCAAAAAATCTAGTAATGGCAGAATCATTTTTCGAGGAGCAAATTCGCTCAAGAAAAATGTTCGCACAGCCAGCGGTTTGCCAATAGGAAGCCCCCTTCAATTGGCTGCTTGCATCGTAGGGGTTAAGGACATGCGAATGAAGCCCCCAGTTGTGTTTAATTTCCCCGCAAGAAGTGACAGATAAAAAAAAATCTATTTGGAAATTTGCATTTGAGAGTCGAAAATAAACACGTTTACGCGGCAGTGTGCCGGGATCACTGACCCGGTTCCAACCTTTCAAATATTGGCTCACAGCGGTTGGGACGGTTCGCACCCCCCGCGGCAAATCTGGCATTTCGTTAATATATCAGCGGCGATATCGCGCTCAAATGTAAACACATAAAGAGCTAAACGACCATTAAATTCCCGCGTTCATTTGCGGCGGGCGCGGCGATTTCCTCCCGTTCAGCGAGGAGCGCGGGTGGGAAGCTAATCGTGGCGAGCGGCGATTATGATGAGCTCGAGTAATTAAATTCCCTTTCCGATGGGACGCGCGCGCGCGAGCGGACGCACGCAAGGCCCCGCTGGCCAGTAATGGCCTCGCCGTCGCTTGGGGGCGGCCGGCGGTGGTGGCCGCGGTGCGTGGGGGAGGCGATGGCGGTGGGGAGAGGGGGGGGGGGGCAGCCGTGAATGCGGCGGTGCGTCCATCGCGCCATTAAGGCCTCAATAAACTGGATCGGTCTCAGCAAGGGGTGCGCGCGTGGGAGTCATCCCCCGCCATTTCATACAGTCAGTAAAAAAAAACGGAATCTAAGTGAATGTAAGTGATTCTTGCGGGCATTAAATACCCGTTATTATGCGATTTGCCCAATAAAGCTTTATTGGGACAGCGGACGACCTTAGCTTTTAAAATGACGGATGCGCCGGGGTGCGCGGGTCTTTGTCCTCGATGATCTTTCCCGTGTGTGCTTTTGTCAGTTTTGTTGCTAAGTTATGCAAATGATTTGAGCGAATGTGTGGCATTAAAATGCACGCACAGGTATCACCTGCACGTGTGGGAGGTGTTTTTTTCTTTTTCTTTTTCACGCAGCGTTCCGCAAATGGCTAAATGACCCGATCTCGTCAGATCTCGGAAGCTTAAGCGTGGCTGGGCTCGGCAAGCTCTTGAATGCGCGTACACCCGTGCACAGCACAGGCTGCAGTAGACGGCATGCGGGCCTGCAGTTGCAGGCTGGAGGCGGCAGTGCAGCGAGTTTGTTGTTTGTTGTCCGTTGTTGGACCGCACTGCGCTCCAACGCCTACGCTCCCCGCCTTTGCCAACACGCGCCGATCACCGGGGAGACGTACGCTCCAGCTTCACGGCGTGTGTGCTGAGTGCCTCATCCAACAGCGGATGGACGCAAGACGGCTCTGTACGTGTACATTCCTGCACCGTGCTAGGTGGCTGCGGTGGCGAGATGTTAATTACCTCGCTTGGTGCACAGGAGATTGTGGGTTCGATCCCGACCCTGACGCCTGCCGTATATTTGGAGTTTGTGTGTCTCTCTCTTCCTGTGGTCACGTGGATTTTTGTTCGGGTCCTCCGGTTTTTCCCTCCACATTTAGAATCGACGTGCACCGAAGAGCATTTGTCCGCTATAAATTTCCACGTGATAAGCCACTTCATTGAGCTATCACATGTGTGTGTTGGTCAGGTCTGCTTTCGATTTAAAAATAATAATCTACACAGAGCTCAGTGGGGCCTCACCTGGTAAAAGAAAATATTGTTGAATAGTTGCATTATTTGTTTTTACCCCCCAGCTCAGTCGCACGCACACTTGCTCCCAGTCTGCAGTCCGAGGCTCGGCTCGTGCTGGGGGGGCGGGGATCTGACAAACCGTAGGGGGCTCGGCGCTGGCACGTCTGCGCCACGGCATTTTAGAGCCTCACTGTTAAAGTTTTAGCGGCGCTTGGGGGCACTGGGAAAATGGGCGGGGGGAGGGGGGTAAGGTTACGGGAACAATGCTAACCGCGCGAGCCGGCGAAACAGTGTCGGCGCTAGACATAGCGTAAGCGCTATTGCGGAGGAGCCAGTGACGGCGATATAGCACCGCGAGGAGGCAAGCCCTTCGGATAGTGTGCGCTAAACAAAGCGGGCTGGGGGCTGCCGCTGACTCTACATCCGCGAGTGTAAAGCGACTTATAAGTCCGGGATTTGAGGGCGTACGTTTGGTTGTTCGCTGCATGAACATTCTCCAAGGTGTATTTGTCGTGCCCGTAAGTGCGTTATCCCCTGGGATAGACCAAGTGTATGCACGTTAGAACGTGTCTATATCTGGTTTATCGCGGGCTTAAAGCGTGGAGGGGGTCATCTAAACGGTGAAATGGACACGAGAAGCATTGCCGCACGTCCACGATTTAAGTCTGGCTTATGAGCATCTCCTTTCTAATTTAATTTCTCGGATTTTTAACGCTGTAATCACTCTTGATTTCGATATTTTTTTTTACCTTTTATTTTTATGCTTGAAAGTCGTTTGTTTCAGCCAAAGTGATTATGAAGGCACGCACACTTTATTAAACATTTTCCCCCCCATATTTTCCCCGCCTCCTTTCAGCTGTCACTTTTTTTTTTTCAGGGTAACGCGTTTTTACAACGCGCCCGGCCAATTTAGCCGAAGTTATTCCAGAAGAACCACAACACCTAAATTAATATTTAAGAGCCCTGTTGGGAAGCCACAAACCAATCATCGGGTCCCTGACCATTTAAAAACAAACTTAGAAATTTCATCTCGAGGCGTTATATTTTTTTTCTCCTCTCTCTCGCTCGCAGTGGAATTACTCATCATTGTGCCATAACGCGCCAGCATCAATTTGGCTGCGTGCGCCGCGCGGGTCCCTTGACAAGCGCGGGCGGGCGCAAGTGCCGCTCTCATGCCGCTCTCATCCCGCCTCGTAAATTAGCCGGGGCGGCCGCAGTTTGTTATTTTATGTTTTTTTTTTTTTGCTGCGAGCACGTTTATTGGCGGTCCCAGTCGTGCAATCGCGCTTTTAGTACGACAAAACGGCATACTTCGCCGGGAAACATTAAACCACCCCCCGCTCCTATCCCCCCTTCCCCCGGCTCTCTGGGCCATTCGTCAAGCGAGCCCCTTCTCACCGCCACTGCTGCCGCAGCCGCCACTGCCGCCGCTTGCAACTACCACAGAAAAACCTGCCTGCAGGTTAGGGCCGGGGCATTTCAATCAACTGCGGTTTGTTTCCAAGATGCGGTCTAAGGGGGCCTCGAGTTGCTCCCCCCCCCACACAAACTCACCCCACCCTCCCGTCCTGCCACCCCCTCGCCAGTGAGATTGGCTGGTGGGGGCCCCCAGCCGCCACAGTTCATACAACATTTCAAAAATATTTTGGTACGTACACACACACACGCGCACACACACACACGCTCTCTCGCCCGCTCTCTCTTGCTCAACGTATGCGTGGCTTATGCGTGCAGTACAAACAACACCGCGGGTGAGATTTACGTCTTACCGAAAATCAGCCGGGATGCAGCGCCGTGGCGGTTTGTGCCGGCGTCGGTGGCGATGGAGACGCGTCGGCGGGATTTTGCCAGGATTCTGACGGAAAGGGGACATTGGCCACCAACACGCAAATTGTTTTTTTGTGTTTGAAGCTTTTCATGCATGTAGATCATTGACCAAATGAGTAACACATGCCCTCAGAGAAGCACGTTTTCTGAAGGGCTAGAGGAGCTGACATTTTGCACAAATCAAAAACGTTCAAATCTTGGCGCGCAAACATTCCAGCGCCCAGTTCAATTGGTTTTCCTCACGGAGCAGGTTCAAGCCGAAAATTCTACACTGCTTTAGGTCTTGCACTAAACACTTAGTACAAAGATACGATCCCAATCATCAATGAACTAAGCAAGTCACCTCCTATGAAGTTAGACACTGGAGCTGATACAAATCTGGCAAGGCCCCGTGCAAGTTGTGGGTGTGAACGTACCACTGCACGTGCATGTGCATAGCACATTTTTTTGCTGGCTGTAACTGTTTATTACAACAAAAAAGACGGGTGAGTAAGATACACGTCGGTATACACCTCTCCATGCATTGGTCAACAAGCTCAGAGGGCCTCCCCCCTTGCACTAATGGCCACAGTCTTTGACAATGGTGGTGGTGTGGCACAGTTCTCCACTTGGTCCTCATCCCCAGTGTTTACCCCCCCCGCCGCACCACCACCACCACTATCATCATTACCACCACCATCATTATCATCATCACCATTATCATCCCCACCATCATCACCACCGCCATCACCACCACCATCATCATCACCACCATTATCATCACTATTACCATCACTACTATCATCACCACCACCACCATCCCCACCACCACCATCATCACCACCACCATCATCATCACAACCACCATCATCACCACCATCACTACCATCACCACCACCACCACCACCATCATCACCATCATCATAACCACCATCATCATGACTACCACCATCACCACCACCACCATCACCACCATCATCATATCTACCATCATCACCACCACCGTCATCGCGCGTGCTAATTCGCGCGTCTCCTCTCGTGCGCCGGTCGGGTGCGCGTGGACGCGTGGCACGCTCCCGCGAGCGCACGCTGCAAACAGTCGCATCTCCCCGGGCGCCGCCCACGTCAACTCTGCACGCCGAAGGCCGTGCAGTGCTCGGCAGCTGAGAGAGCGAGCGAGCGAGTGCTAATTCGAGTGCACCGCGTCGCTAAATCACAGGAAACGTAACTAATTTCACCCGCGGTCGGGGCCGTGCCGTGACGGCGGCTGGGGTGGCCGCAATGGTTTTCGCAGCCGCTCGTAATGCACCTGCGGCTCCGTCGGGTTGGGCCGCACCGTTGAGCTTTTCTTCGCCCCAGAAGCTTTCGCCGCGCACTGCTTCACGAGTCGAGTGAAGACGCTGTCGACCTACCACTGGTCGCGGGCCTCCCCACACCGTGCAGGTCGTGGGGGCGGGCTTTGGAACATACTTCACCACGCTGGTCAGCGTGAGTTGACGAAGGCGAGGAGCGTAGAGGTAAAGTACAACACTCGAGTGCGCTGCATTGCCCTCTGCTGCTCGTAATGTAATCCCCGCGAGCTATCACAACCGGCCTTGCATGGTGGCATTACGCAAGATTTCACCACGGCGGGCATCTTCAGCTCGTGACAATGCCGGCAGTGGTGGTTCGCAGTCGTGACATTATCAGCGTGTGGCCTAACCCAGAGGGCCACGCGTGGACATTAAGGGAGGCTTGGATTGACCTCCGTAGCCGTGTCCAGCTCAAGCAAAGTGAGATAGGGGAAGTTGCCAGCGTACGAGATGCCGGGCTACGAGAGGAAAGGCATTGTATGTACGTACGTTGAACTTCTTTCACACCCTACGTAGCAACTTGTGCTCATCGGAGGTGCGGAAAGCAGACGGGGGACTCCATTCCGTTGATTCCATCAGGGACCCTCGTCGCCAACCGCGTAGCCGGTCGGCACCGCAACCGCCAGGGTGCGCGATGACACCCGGATGCGTGGACCGCCCCAACCTGCCCAATTAGCTCGGCGTGTAAAAAAATAAATATATTGGTGAGCCCGCCGTTGTGCGTCGCTAAGGGGCCCACGCCGCCTCGCGTCACGCAGGCACGCGGTTTTTTGTGGCAAGCTGAGTACCCGTGGCGGGGGTCATGGGTTAACCCCGAGTGCTGCACGCAGCCAGCCTCCGATGATGATTTACACAGCCCCCCATCCCTCCCACCACCACCGTCAGGTGAGTGCGTGCGTTCAATTTCCTTTCATCTTTTCCTCGCCGAGTAACGTTTTCGAAATTTCTCGCGAGCTGTTTTCGTGCATCGCAACCCCCTGAGGGCTGCTGGTCTCCTGCGTACGTACCGAAGCTGAAAGAAGCGTGGCCAAAGGCACTAACCACTAGAGTACAGGATACACCTTACATCAACAATCCCATACAATTAAATCATATATTCCTACAATCCTATGAATTCTAGATTTGAAGCTTTCGTGACTGCAAGGATTCATACTTTTTTTTATCCTATGAAGTTCAGGATTTGGACCAACTCAGCCGAGGTGCGGGCTTGGAATTGCACAGAGACAGGGAGAGGAATGTACGGATTAGAGAGCATACGCAAGTGTGGCTTCTATGTAACAGCGATGATGACCATTGGATTGGCGCATATCTATCCGTTGCTACCTCACTCTCAGAATATCTTCACAGGGCTCGGTTACGGTTGGTAAGCACGCGATACGTTGAGCTCCCAGCGACTCTAAGCGTCGTCTCCGTTCAAGTAAAATAATTATCGTCAAATTTTTTTGCTGTACCATTAATATTGCTTCTTCTATTCTTTTGTCTCTCTTACGGGGTTGGCTTTGCTACGTGAGCCCAAATGTAACGTCGGAACACCGTTTGCCGACAGCTTGCACGCCGCTAACTGACTTGAGCTCCCTAAAGAAGCTCCCCACACGTGGACTGAAACGTCGGACAAGGTGCCGAACAACGCGCGTTACAGCCCGGAAACCCGTGAGGGGGGCGGCGGTCATCATTTACACCGATCGTGACGAATCTATTTCCAACGCGTGCAATCCAACCGACAACGAGCGTCAAAATCCATTGCAATCGACCAATCGACGCATAGTCACACGCGTGAACGTGTCAGGGTGTCTTCACGCGGAAGTCCATTTTTCGTTTGGAATCCCTCGTGTATTTTCTTCCCACAGTGGCGCCACGGCGGAGTGACCTGGCTGCCATCTCTCTGGCCTGCGCGTGCCCCCCACACTCACAACCGCCCCCCCCCCTCCCACAATGCCCGTTCTCGTCCCTCACTGCCCCTCCCCCCGGTAATCGCTGGGAATTTACTGCGCCGTGGACGTGTTCTGTCCAGCCCGCATTCCAAAACGAGAATTCCCAAGGCTGGGATTCATAACTCGGTGGAGAATTGCAAATGAAGGCTGCCGTTGAAAGTAAAAAAAACAAAGGCCGAGAATATAAAATAAAACACAACAGCGACGGCAAAGCGGTGGTGGGGGGGGGGGGGCGGGGGAGCGGTGTCTGTGGGTGGCCCTCCGCAACCAGCAGAGCCCGGGCACCAACCACAGGCATCGCGCCGTAACAGCCCCCGTAACTGGATATCAAAACAGGATAGCTTTGTATAAATGAGCCTAATTTGCACCAGACTCGGTATCTGGTCGTTGGGAGATTTTTCGCCCGTTGTTGTAAATATACACACGAGCTCGGAAGTTCGGCGAAAACGCCCGCTGTGGCAGCGGCCGCAACTTGCGCGATCTGGCTCCCTCGGGACACGGTGGGAGGGGTGGGGGGGTGGGAGCAGGGGGGGGGGCACTACCGTGGGGGTCACCGAGGGCGGTTGTTTTTTTATCAACAGATTCCTCACAAATTTGCTACCGTACATGGAATGCGTACACAGGGCTCGGTATCAATAACCCGCTGTGATGAAACATCATCGATTAATTTATCAAGCGCCGGCAGCTCCAGCAGCCGTTATGACGGGATGTTAACTATCCTGCTTGCTATGCAGGAGGTCGTGGGTTCGATCCCGACCCTGACGCCTGCTGCTGTATATTTGGAGTTTTCACGTCTCTGTCTCCCCGTGGCCGTGTGGATTTTTCTCCGGGTCCTCCGGTTCTTCCCTCCACATTTAGAATCAAAGTGCGTTTTTGGAGTACTTGTCCTGCTATAAATGTGCACGTGATGAGCCACTTCGTGGAGCTAACATTCATTTGTGTCCAGGTCGCTCCTGAAAAAGAGCTACATAGCTCAGTGGGCATTACTTGGTAAAGTAAAAATAGCTTAGTCTGACGAATGGTGCAGTAAGAAGCAGCTCCGTTGCTCCCGCGAGAAGTTGACTTCTATCGCACCGTACGTAGCCAACCGTGATAATCGGAGGTGCGGTGGGCGGGGGGGGAAGGATCACAAACTAAACACAAAAAGCAGTTTAACACGTAGCAGGCTTTCGCGACCAGTATCATCCATAATAGAAGTTTTTGGGTGAGATCGCGTAAATAGTAGTTGTAAAGAAACGAGCTTGCCAATCTCGATGATTTAAAAGTGCACAGCTCCAGCGGCTTCCTAACATCGGGCGGAAGAGCGTTCCAGACGGCCGCAGAAGCGCACCCGAAGACTTGGCAGCGCGCGGCGTCGGTCATAAACGCGCGGCAGGGAGTGCAACCGCGTAGAGTTTATTTTTTTATCACCATTATCATTTGCTTACATTTTATTTGCGCTTAATTTTTATGGCGAAGAAGAAGAACAAGGAGAAGAAGGCGAACGAGAGGGAATAAAGTTGACGGTAAAATTTATCGCGGTGAGCGCGCGCGTCGATCGCAAAAGAATAAACGAGCGATTAAAGTTGTTACGGCGCTCGGGCAATCTGCATTGCTCCGGCTTGTCAAGAGAAGAACCCCCAAAAACGCACGCGAGAGTCATCTCTGCCCCCCTTCAGACACGTAATTCTGCGATCCCGACACATGGGGACGGCTTCAAGACACCTGCATCAGGCACTGACCCGGACTCGTCGCGCCAAAAAAGTAGCGCAAGAAGGTCAAAGTGATTTCTTGCTCAAATTCGAGCGCTGATCTTGCGGCGCGCGTTTCTTCTTCACAGCCCCGAGCCAGCGTCGTTGTACATTCCTAATTGAAGGGGGAGGGGGCAGCTAAGCCTCTTCGTACGACAACCCACTGTTGACTTCCTCACTTAACGTTGAGCTACAATTGTTCGCTCGTTATCAATGCTGGAGAAATAGCCCCCCCCCCCCCCCCCCGTATGAACCCATGTGCAAATTGGTGCATTGCACAGTTTTCCCATCGGCAATGGGCACTCGCCGCCGGTCATCGCCATGCTTCGGGGCAACGCGCCGATCGCCGCACACTGAAAATCGTGACCATAAATCCAATTTCCGGCGTGGCAAAATACGGCGAGATTCCCGTTAACTTTGCTGCTGTGGGAGACTAATTTGTGTGTGCGCGTGTGTGCATGTTGCTATTTTGTGCGTGTGTATATGTTGCTACTGTGTGTGTGCATGTTGCTATTGCTACAAGTCTAATAACTAGCGTAGCGTTGAGTCACTGCTCGAGCCAACCTGCCTCCCTGCTCATGTTCTCCCCGCCCGTTCTTGTAGCGTCTCTCTCTCTCGATTGGATGCGCCCTCTCGGGCAGCTCCCCTGCCAGTGCCCGAGAAGGGGCATTGCGTCCTCACACTGAAGCTGATCGCAATTCAGTGCCGCTCCCTCGCTCTCATCTGCCTCGCTGTTGCGTTCTATCACCGCAACAAAGACAAAGATGCCCCGTGTAGCCTTTGCGAGCACCTATGAAGGCCGGCACGGCACACGAGAGGGGGGTGGGTGGCCAACGCCACGCCCGGCCGCCTTTGTCTCCCCAGTGGCGATGTTTACACACCGCACCAGGTACTCATTTGAGGCTGAGTCGCCGAGGACCTGTTCAGATAATCGTCACTGGTGTTGATATCCGTGAGCGGGAATCGAACTCGGGTCGCCGGGTTCGTTGGCGCATTGGCGCTAACCGTTACGCCACCGCTCCCCGACCGACCGACACATGCAAAACAAAACGTGGGGGCCACAGGACACAAAAACGAGTGTCCGTGTTTCTTTTCGTCCGCAATAAAACGGGGCAGCGTCGATCGTCCCGAGAGCCTCCGTTGTGGCGACGTCGTCAGAACGAGAACAAAAGCAGAGACGATGGAACGAGAGAGACAACTCCTCACGGGGCAACGCTGCGACAGGTCGTCGCTCCGCGAAAATAGGAAAAAGCTTACGAATGTGTTTCAATCTCGCCGTTCGCAATGCCCGCCACTTAAACGTCGCTCGCATCGCTCGTAGCCGCACATTAAACGTTGCAGCCAGATTAAGCTGTACCCCAACACAAAACTTGAATAAATACATTTCAGTTGGCATGCCACCATCTTCTTCATCCTGGGTTTATTCCGACTCACACGGGGATCCGATTTCCCGGTCCATCTCTCTCCACTCACCCCTTGTCCCAGGCTATCATCTCCCCGTCCACTCCGCCAGTCCATTACATCCCTGGTTCGCCACCTCAACTCACCTCTTTCTATGTGTGTACGTCTGTTGAGCCTCTTTCGCACCATACGTCACCAACCACGCGAATCGGAGGTCCAGGATGGGTACCACCACCACTCTCAACCTTCCTGCTCCGCGTCTCTTCATTTGTGACCCCGTCAAGTCACGTGACCCCTGAGATCCCCAACGTTCAGATCCGTGCGTCAACACTCCCCTTGGCTTATGCTCCACATGGCATGCCACTGTTATTTTTTTTTTAAAGAACGACAACAGTCAAAGTTACCCTCGCGTAGCATATAATGTTCAAACAAATACAAACGTTCCGTTGTAGGTGTAATCCTCTCGTTCTCAATCACAAAGAAGTTAGCAATGCCGCGTTCTCACAACTGTTGGGGAGCGAGCTGGTCTGGATTGAGGGTTAGCTAAGTGGGCAGTCCTATGGTAAGTAAATCCAGTTAACCACCATAGTGTTTCTTCGTCTTATTTTAGCATTTTCTACCGGTTCCCTATTCCTGTAACAGGTAAAGCATATACCGATACTTGCTGTTTGTATCGCGAGCTATGTCACGGTGATTGCAAGCTAACATCTGTACTCTATAATATCTCGGCTGCCGCAGAGTGCCCGTGAAATAATAAGAGGCCAGCAGCATGTTGGGCCCTGAAATAAATAAAATCTGAAACCTGAAAAACATATCACACATTAGGTCAAATACTTCATGGCGGGGGCCTGCATGTACGTTGAACTTCTTTCACACCGTACGTAAGCCAACTGCGCTAATCGTATGTGCGGGGCAAGCGCTGTTGGTAGAGGAGATACTTCAGTAATGTGCAACTCGCGGGGGGTTGCGTGAGTGTTCGCGTCAACTTGGCTCACTCTGTCGCGAGCAATGCAACGCACGCACGCAACGCAGCGCACACAACGCACGCGGGACACACACGCGGTGCGTGCACTGTAGACTAACCAGCGACTCGCACCCAACACCGCCCGCTGAACACAGTGATATCATCATTAGGGTTAAGGGTTGCTTCAGAACACACTCTAATCGTGTTATTACAAGTGGAAACACGTGAGTTTTTTTTGTAAATGGGTGGGAGGGGTTGTGATGGGGAGTGATGAAAAAAAAAACATTTTCTTTCAACTGCACCAGCGTGTGCATAACTTGGGAACGTGAGTTCGCGAGCGCGCGCGCGCACGCGTGCGTGATAAATCAATCGCGCTGCCATCATCCTCGCGCGCTCTCCGCTCGCACACCCCAGAGCTCTCCCCGCCCCCCACCCTCACACCGCTCTGCCAGTGACCGACACCTTCAGCTCCGTCGCTCGGCCCCGCTGAGCGCAAGCCGCACACGAGCGTGCGCAACACGCCGGGACACTTCAGCGTTCAAACTCAGCCCACCGGCCGCGCCGAGCGACATGTGACCGGCATTCCATTAGAGGACCCCACACCACCACCCCCCCTCCCCCCCCTCTCGTTAACCCTCGCAGCCCAACCCGGGCCACATGGGGTAACGGCTCAGGAATAGCGGGAGGATGAGGGAGGGACGTGCCGATGACGCCGGGCTGCGTACGTAGTACGAGCGCACGCGCGTTTGTGTGCGCTGTGGAATTTAAAAGAGTGGAAGGCAGCTAAAGTAGCAGTGGTAGTCGGGGGACTCTTATTTGACCATTACCAGCCATGATCGATCCACTGCTGGTTGAAGGTCCTCCGCAACAAAATAAATTAAACCAGATTTAAATTTCGATTTTAAGCTTTCGTGACTGCAGGGATTCAACTTCTTGGATCTTTCGGTAAAGTCACGTAGAAGGGAAATAATAAAATAATAAAAATAAAACATAATAAAATACAATTCTCACGACGTTTCGTCACGTAGAAGGGAAATAATAAAATAATAAAAATAAAACAACGGCCATTCAGACGCTGTCTTTCCGACAGACCTCTTCTTCACCTGAGGACGGCTGCTTGCGTTGTGGCTGAAACGTCGTGAGAATTGTATTTTATAATGTTTTTTTATTTTTTTATTTCCCTTCTACGTGACTTTACCGAAAGAACCAAGAATAAATTAAACCAGGTAAGACCCACTTGAGCTACATGGCTTTTTTTTCAGCCATATAGCCACAAATGATAGTTCAACAAAACGCACGTTGATTCTAAATGTGGAGGAAAAACCCGGAGAAAACCAGAGAAAAATTCACGTGGCCAAGGGAAAAATGCAAACTCCAAATATACAGGTTCCAGGGTCGGGATGGAACCCACGACCACCTGCATACCAGGCGAGGTAGTTAACATCTCGCCACCGCAAGCCATCGCCATCTCTCATGGGCTTGCGACGTGACAGGCACATGTGGTACATGCACACGGGCTTCGATGCCGTAGCTCTGTCCGCATCACAGATGTCCTCCCAAGCATGCGCCCTCCATCGGTGGAGACTACGTCTCTCTTTTGAAAGGCTGACCCTAGACCAGGGGCCGGGAATAATAAAAAAGAGCATAGACATTTTTTTGTTATCGAATTCGATACACAAAAACTATATATTAGCCGCAATTCAGTGTGAATACGAGAAACGGTGGTCCTTAATAAATAACGTCACGAAGCGGTCTTTAAAAAGCCGCATGCGGCTCCGGAAGTAGCTGACCCCTGACCCAGGCCAAAGGATGACAACAAGTACCAACGCAAACTATGACATTTCAGGGGAATAGGTAACATCACTCAATTAAATGGCGACATTTGATGCTCTTTTTCAAATGACAATAAGCATCTTTAGAAGCGGTCACATGTAGATGCCACTTAAATCCACGTTGTATTGTACTGTACAGAGTCGCACAGAAAATTACAGACTCACGTAAAGACCCACAGACTAAGGGAGACCCACGGACTCACACAGAATCCCACTTACGTAAAAACCCACGGACTCCCAGAAAACCCATAGACTTACAGAAACACACAGACCCACGTAGAGATCCATAGACTCGCATAAGAGACCCACAGACTCGCATAAGAGACCCACAGACTCGCATAAAGACTCACAGAGTGACCCAAAGATTTCCCCGATTCTCTTCAGTTCCACCCTCAAAATGTTCCTTCCACCCGCCCTCTGCCTAAGACTGACTGCCTATCTCCGTAACACAAACATCGACTACGTCTGTACAGCGTCTCAAGGATGCGGCCACGGTGCCGATGCCGTCGCATTGCGTTGCCCTGTGCCGTTTTTTGTTTGTTTCTTCTAAAATTCAGGTTCGTGCCTCCCGAGGTGAGCGCGTCGGTTGTGACTGCGAGCGGCGGGACGGAAGGATGCGGGGTGGGGGCAAGGGGGGGGCAGGGGGGGGCGGTGGGGGCAGGGACGCAGGGAGGGGATCTAACAGATGGGGGAGGGGGATAGGGAGGAGGGGGGGTTTCCCTGTGGGACCGCGGCGTCCGGCGAGGACGGGGTTAATGGACCCCTCGTCGGGGGGGGGGGGGGGGGGAGACGCTCGGTTGCCGCTCCTGGGGGAAGAGTTCCCTAAATAAAACATGCCGCGTGCGATGTTTAAAAAGTTTTATTGCCACATTGAGAAGCTGCCATCGCTCAAGTGACAGCCAGGAAGTGTACATATTTAATAGGAATATACCGTGAATGCGGCGACAACACACGTCAGCACGGTGCGTTAGGGGTGGCCGTTAAAGCCCGATGTTTTTAGCCCCCCCCCCACCGCCTTCCACCTCCACCCGTGCCGCGATATGCACAGAGTGGGGAGCGGGGAGGGAGTGGGCATCTTCCCCGCTGCTGCTGCATCGTCGCCGCCGCATTCAACCTCATTGGTGTCCGCGCGGTTCGGCGATGCCCGGGGAACCGGCACCCGCAGGGACCGCACGAGATGCCTGCCCACCTGCCCGCCTGCCCACCTGCCCACCTGCCTGCCTGCCCGCCTGCCCACCTGCCCAGCTGCCCGCCTGCCCACCTGCCCAGCTGCCCGCCTGCCCACCCGCTTGCCCGCCCGTCCGTCCGTGGGCAGACGCGCAAAGTCGAGAGGCGGTGACGACAGCAGCTCTTTTCTGCGCTTGACATTTCGACGTCGTCGTCGACGTCGTCGCTTTCAAACTCCGCTTGCCCAACACGTTGGCCTGATTGGCGTCGCGTCAATTGGAATGTCGAGAGGAACAAGAGGCTGGAGGGGAGGGGGCAACGCTCGAGTTTGTTCAAGACGTAGCCTCTTGTCTACAACGAAGTGGGCAGCCTCCCCCCCCTCTCCGCCCTGTCACAGCGAGTAATGCTCGTCGCGCGACGGTCAAACCGATATTTTGATTTCTCCGAGCTGCGATCGTAATCGCGTGAGGTGCGGAAACAAATTCCCGCGCGGTCATCCGTGACGGAGCTGAGGACACCCAAGTCGCTACCGTACGGTTAAGAGTCCGGTATAACCACGAGCGGTGGGCCTGGGATTCAAACCCAGGTGCTCAGATTCTGCCAGCTCAGCACTCCGACCTCTTGACCCACCTGGCCACCTCGACGGCGACCAGAATGTTAAACGCCAAGCCGATTAAATGCAGAGGAATTCAGTACAGCGTTTTAATGACGCGTGTGCCGAAAATATTTACGCGCGAAATTTCTCTTCTTGTCAGTTGCTGATAAAGGGAGAAAAAATAAAATGTTTTTTTGTCGGATTGGCCTCCTTCAAGGCCAGAGGAGACAGCATTCCTGCATATATTTTTTATTTAATTTGAGAACTTGTAACTTAATACCGATGTTCACTAGCAGTGGCAGATTGCCTGACGCACAATCTGCAGGTCAATAGTTTAAATTCCGCCTGAGGGTTGGATATCAGCCCATCATCCCCCCCCCGCCCGCCCCCCCCTTCAGGCTGACTAAATCGAGCAACACTTTGTTCCAACAGCGATTGTTCCCTGATCCCCGACATGAAGCGTAAAAAAAATGTGGCGTTACGCAACTGGATCATGTCGACCATTGGAGATTACGATATTGATGCATCCAGGAAAGCCTCAATCATGTATATAGATTACATTGAGATGTTTTGTAACCGGTTTCATTCGTCAACGGCGTTTGGGGTGAGAGCAAACCGTGGTTACCCAGCGAAAACCCACCGCGCACGTGAGGCGGTGGCGATACTCAAGAACTCCATACAGATGCATTCAAGAAATCCACTGCTGCACTGCCATAGTTTTGTCACCTCACAGCTTCATAGCCTACAACACCCAGGGTTCCGAAGCAGCCTTCCCATCCAGGTGCAAGCCGGGCTGCAAGCCCTGCTTGGTTTCTGACATCCGACGCTGATCAGGTCATTTCGGCGGAGGTGGGGGGGATAAACTGTACTTAGGCCTCTACGTATTAACATAATATTTTTTATATTTTTTTATTTAAAGCTTTCGTGACTGCAGGAATTCATATTCTTGGTTCTTTCGGTCGAAAGAAACGTGAGAATTTATATTGTTGTATTTGTATTATTTTATTATTTCCCTTCTACGTGACTTTACCGAAAGAACCAAGAAGATAATAATGATTGTGTTCATTCAGCCAGCTCGTTGCGGCGGGGGGGTGGGGGCGCGGGGGGCAACGAGAAAGCGAGCGGTCTCACCACCAACGACAATGCCACTGGAACATCAGCTGAGCGAGAACTGACCGTTCGGAATGCAGCGTGTGGCTCTCTGGGGCCCGTGACGACCCGACCACGGGAGAGAGACCGCAAGTGCGCGCGCGCGCCGGGGCAGCTACGCTGCACCGCGATCCACGCGTCTCTCAAGAGCTGTTACGTAATGTCGGCCTCGGCAGCCCCGCACGTCGTGGCGTTCCTCCTTTGCTCGTACTTTTACGTACACGTTCTTCCCGTTCGTCAATTAATGGCAGAGGTCGCAATCGGGTACCCGATACCCGTACCCTACCCGATACCCGGCTACCCGTACCCGGCTGGGTACGGGTACCCATTTGCGACCCTGGTGCGGCCAGGTACGGGTAGGCCGTGAGTCACTGGTGAGTCACCGTTTGTCACTCATTTCCCAACGTCTTGTCTCTTTCTCACAATTCAAGTTCCTAGAATCAACCCACGCGCGTCTGCAACATGGCTTCATCCCAGAGGTCGCAATCAGGTACCCGATACCCGTACCCTACCCGATACCCGTCCGGGTACGGGTAGCCGGGCGACCTCTGATTAACGCTGTTAATTTCCGTTTTATATATATATATTTATTATATATATATTTCTGAAACTAAACCCAGGCCCATTACAGAGACTCGTACGACACGAAGTAACCGTTTGCGTGGGACACTGCCAATGCAGCGGTACCATCCGACAGGTGTGGGGGGGGGGTTGCTTATAGTTAGGGGGCCCCGCCGTCCCATTCAGTAGGGAGCCTGGAGGAGGGGAGAGGGCGCAATTTGTAATTTATTCTTAAGGTCGGGAAGCACTTCTCTTCGGTGCCATATTTGCAAACCGTTTGAGATGGGCTTGCACACACGAGCACGCGACTTGGGTCATGTGTCCAAAATTGTGACCCCAAAAGACGGGAGGACCACAATGCAATTCTTCAGGAATTAACCGATGGGTTTCTTGCACGACGCACAAAGGCCGAGAGTGATTTTGCACGCACGTCTGTGCGTCGTTTGAAACGTACCGTTTTTCTGGCCTGCATCATTTTTCCGTTGCGATGAGTTTGTCGCATCGTTCACAGATTTAAATTTTTATTTGACGGTTCGACTCATATTTTTTAGCCTTCCTCAAACCACTGCACTGCTGGATGCAGGCCTTCCAAAGCAGTGTCGACCATGGGTGGTTGTTTGACCACGCCTCACCACGCCGGTCAGTGTAGGCTGGTGAAAGTGGAGCGGGCCCAGAACGAGTTTCCGATATCACTTCCCACTAATCCCACCGCACGAGTTTTCATGGCTGTGCTGCTCGTGTTGCTCGAGATGACGTCCACACACATTGGGGAGCTTCACCCAGAACTTCGCTGAAGAAGTTCCCCGGCAGTGCGTGGCAGCAAGATGTGGGATATCGCGCGCGGGACGACGCAAATGCGCGGAGCGACCCACAGACACACGGGAGGGCCCCTGCTCACCACCGATGTTGGCCACGGCTGGGAATCGAACTCGGCACTCCAAGTTTACAGTGCATCGCATGAACCGCTGCGTCACCGCTCGTGCGTTTGTTTTGTTACGGAACATTGCCATTTCTGTTTCGCTTGCAGCTGGCGAACTTGGCTCCGAGAGTAGCGTCCGTGCGCCGGTTTACAGGGCCCGGTGCCCAGGCTCTTGACGTCAAGCAGCGGTACTTTTACTTTCACTACAAAGACGAATTATGAGCGTCGTTGTTATTAATTATATCAATAAACAGCGAGCGCAGCAAAGAGTGGGGCCGCGCGCGAAACGCAATACGGTTATGCGCTGCTGAGCCGCGGCTTCCTCCGGTCGCAGTCACAACTGGTTAATCAAACCCACGATGCCCGCGCTTTGTTCAGTTAGGTTTTTTTGTTTTTTTTTCGGATGGCATCACCTCCGGGCCACGGCCATATGTCCACGGTCAGGATGGGTTTTAGTCACTCCGCGCGACAAACCTCGCACCGCTGACCCGCCGTTTGCTGGCATCTCCCGTTGCCTTTTCGTGCGTCAACCCTGCACATCTGGCGTGGGTGGTCAGTAATAATAATACGTAATATTAATCACAATAACGTGGTTTGTTTACTCGGGAAAAGCCACGCCGAGCCACGCGATTCTTTTTGGGCTTTGGGTCGCATTACCGGTTGGGATGTTTGGCCGATTGCATCGAGGAGCGGTTCGGCTTCGTGACGGCAGGAAACCGAAGAACCCGGAGAAAATCCACCTTGCAAAGCGAGCTTCCTAAACAATGTCAAACCTCCACGCTCCGCACTGATGAATTCGGCGACCCATTAAGGCACCGCCAACTATTGGCCACCTCACCGTGCAAGCCCTGAAAACACCTTGTATTCCCAGCCAGTTTCCCATACAAGTACTTGCCAAGCTCCGACCTCCTTAACTTCCGATTAGAGGCACATCAGTCCAACAACAACAGCTTCCTGCACTCCTGGGCCCGGTGACCCGTGTTCGACTCTCTGCCGTGGCGACCTTAAAGTGGCGAGTAATATCTGAATCGGTCCTGGGCCACCCCCCTTTCACCAGCACCAAGACACGCCGACCCCAACGCGGTGAAGTAGGTCGTAAACAATGGCCAGAGCCGACACGGCAGGGCGAGTTCCTGCCTTCCTTCCTCCAGCAACAGACTGACAAAGAACTGTAATTTGACTAAACGAATTATTATAATAACTACTCAGCCGCGCACTTCGCTTCGCAGTAGCCCGGCTTTCTTCGGGGCTATAAAGCACGTGGAAGCCGCGCCGGCGTACACTGGTTCTCAGGACTCGCGCTTTGATGTTATCGTCACGCGGGCTTAGGAAATATGAATTCTGACAGTCGGGAGACACACGGCCCGAAGACAAATCGACTGGGACTCAACAGAGTCATCTGCTCCCCCCGGCGACTCTTTAGTTCTTGGTTAACAGCGTTTCCATCAACTTCCCCCGGCTGACACGCCCGCTCGCTCTCTTGCTCGCTCGCTCGCACGCTCGCTCGTTCATCCTACTTCCAGGAGCTCAGGAATGTGTCAAGAGATCCATCACTTCCCTCCCCTGTGACGACAGCGAACACGGGAAGCAAGGCTCGCGATCGAGAGCGGCGCGACGGTTTTGATGTCGAACGACGCCGGCGCGGTACGGGGATGCCATGAAAGATGGGGGGTGCGGTTCTGCAAATTTGCTTTGCTCGTGCCGCTGCTGGAGGGAGGGCTTCCTCCGGAGATTGTTTTTAGCCGCCTCTTGCACGCTCGCCGAGCATCTTGGCGAGTACGTACGTGCGTTGAACATCTTTCGCACCGTACGTAGTCAACCGTGCTAATCGGAGGTTCGCCGAAGGAGAACGGCACTGAACCACAAGCCCGGTCAATACCCAGTAACAGAGACAAGCAACGGACAAGGGCAACAACACTAGACACCGAGAAGCAGTTCTAAAAGAATTAGCGAGGTGGGAAATACCCACACTTTACTCCACCCTACGCGACCTGCCGACCGAGCAACCGTGGACACCCTTTGCAAACGAGTCGCTCCACCTCAAGGGATTTCTACGGGTAATATAAATGTTTCATTCGTAAAACAAAAAGTCGACAACAACTGTGCGGTGGTGTCCACACGACACGCCGCTGGGTGGACAGAGGCGGGGGAGACATCGCCACTGTTTCAACTGCCTCGCCTGTCAAAAACAAAGACCCCCCCATGTAGCCTTAACAGTGCTGTTAGCGAGCACCTGTGAGGTCCGGCGCGGCATACACGGCCGCCTTTGTCTCCCTAGTGGCGATGTGTACACACTGCAACCAGTTACTCATTTGAAGCTCAGTCGACCTAGGAGAGCCCCAGGACCGGTTCATATATTCATCACCGGTGTTAGCCGTGAGCAGGAATCGAATTCGGTTCGCTGGGTTCCTAGCGCAGCGCGCTAACCGCTGCTCCACCGCTCCCCACTACCATGCAGACGTACACGCACAATCGCATATGCATATTCGCATGCACACGCGCGTATGTCTCTATGTAACATGCGTTTGTATGTGTGTGTGTACACACAGGCGTATATACGCACGCACGCACACACACACATGGGAGAGAGGCCCCAGGCACAGCGAGGAGGAGCTGGCGGCACAGCTGGCGCTGGATCAGGCGCTGTCACTGCTGTCTCGTCTAATTAACCCTTGCGTGTCCGACCTGCCCCCCCCCTCCTGGCTCCTCCCTGCCCCCGCAACCCCCCCCCCCCTGTCCCGCTCCGCCGCGCTCACCTGGTGAGTCCCCCCAACTCCTTACCCCTCCCCTCCATGCGCCTCAAGCGGAAAGTTTCGCCAATCCTTCTTCCCCGAGACGAACGGAGAAGCAAGCCCATCGCCGCTCACCATTGACGGAAAACTCACCGGGGTCATTTCACCGGTCCGATCGTTTTACGAGCCGCGATCTATCCACCGTTGGATCAAAGTTTCCCCAATCCGCCGACATCTCTCCCGGACTGGACGTCTGTGAAAAATAACTTCACAGCTCATCAGATTCCTCCAGTGTGAATACAAGTCCTGATTCCAATTCTTGGCCTCCTGAACACGCCTCCACCGATTAGCACACCTGGCTACGTACGGTGCGAAATAAGTTCAACATACGTACGCACATACAACACGAGCCCATGTGATTGGTCGCACAGGGATTCCCTAACCACCGAAGTGGTGCAGGTGGCACGTGACTGACAGCTGCCACAGCCACAGCCGAGAGGTATACTGGATGCGGTGTGCGCTGGGTACATTTTTTGGTTCGCCAAACCCGAAGAGACCCGGCCGAAATTAATAGGCGCCCCTTTTTCATCCGGTGCTCTCACGCATGACCGAGTCTCCGGGTCACTTGGAGGTGGTGGTGGTGGGGGTGATGTTTCGGAAAGGCACGAACGGACAATCGTATTTCCGTAAAACGACCAACGGCGCAACATGCGCCGCTGGAGCGCCGGACACGGAGGGGACGCGACTTGGGAGCGCTACGAGAGCCATCGTGCAATCGGCAAGTACTGCCCGTACTCAGGAAACACGGATCAATGAACGCCGGACCAAGTGACGGTGCGGGGGGGAGGAAGCTGATAGGGGGGTGGTGGCCTTTGGTCGTGGCCGCTGAAACCTGCTGACTGTTCAAACGGTGCCAGGGCACCGGCCCAGACTTTCCTTGCTCTTCCTGCGATTTTAATTGTGGCTCTGTGTACGGAGGAGACCACTTTGCAGTCCCTGACTTTTGTTAAATCCCATACTGGACAGACATCGGCGCGTGTTACTGATTAGATCGCGAAAGTCGCATTACTTTTATACAGATTTTTAATTCCTTTTTTTTTCCATTTGCTTCCATTTTAACGTTTTAATACTGTTCAGGTTCAATCGTTACGCTACTTCAGTGCATTAGTGAGCTTTTACTCAGGGAGACAGAAGAGATGCCAGCTCCTTCCACGCAAGCACAGCTCTGCTCAATCATCCATCGAGCTGCTCCCTTCATGCGGCAGTAAGAGCAGGGCCCAGTCAGCCAAGCATGAAGAGGATAAAGATTTATATTTATGAATGGCGGTGGCGAACGGGCGGTCGTGGTCCATTGCGGAGGCGATGGTTGGTCGATCCGCACCTCCCATTAGCACGGTTGGCGACGTACGGTGCGAAAGAAGTTCCACGTACATACATACGATCACGAACATGTTGTGATACTCCTTTCCCCTGGGAGTCGAGGTGGTGCCAGATCCTGGATAATCTCCATTGGTGACGCCCCTGTGCAGGGATACAGTGTTGCCCCCTCACACATGTGGGTTTTCTCCGGGTATTCTTGTTTCTTTCCACGTCTGTGAGCACTCATTGGCAGGACCCTCCTGAAATATAGTCCTTGGAGTAAGCGTGGTTTCCCTGGATAAAGATAATTTTTATCATTATAATTATATACGCCACAGGATCTCAAAGTGACTTACAAACACGTAGGAAATGCAATACGCATCAAAGAAAAAATAGGGGAAGAGATCGAGGGGAAACCAAAAAGATAAGACACAAATCAACGGCAGAGCAACAAGTCCGATGCAGGGAGACAAACGTGATCCTTGCGCGTGGAGTTATCGTGAGTCTCAGCCTCAGCGGTCCCAAGGCAGCCCAGGCAGCATGACGTGTGCAGCTGTGTGCACGAGCGAGATAGATTTGCTGGATCGTAGGACCGCGAGATTTGGCCACGGCTCCGTAAGGCCTTCAACCAGCAGTTCATAGATCAGGGCCGACGATCACGACGATCACGACGATCACGACGATCACGACGATCACGATGATCACGACGATCACGACGATCATGACGACGGTTCCCGGACGTTTTGTTTTTTTAAACGAATTGCAAACCGCGAAGGCCGAGGTCAACGCGAGGGGGATGCGTCGCTGACCGCCGGGCGTCTCCTCTCTCCGAGTCGTCACTGCGCGACGTCGTCACCGTTTCCTCCGAGGACACGGTGAGGCGAGCCACGACGTCCCGCTAAGGGCAAGGCCGCAAGGCCCAGTTATGGTTGACGTTGGAAACGAGGGCTTAGTCCACTCGCCCAGTTCACTATATTTATTTAACCAGGTAAGGCCCACGGGGCTGTATAGCTCTTTTTTACAAAAGGCCACAAATGATAGCTCAACGAAGTTGCTTATCGCGTGGAAATTTATAGCATCCAAATACTCTAAAGGCACGTTGATGTTAAACCTGGAGGGGACCCAGAGAATAATGCACGAAACCACAGAGTACGCAAACGACAAATCTCCAGCCGGCATCAGGGTCGGGATCGAACCCACGGCCTCCCGCATACGAGGTGTGGCAGTTCATGTCTCGCCACAGTGGCGGCCTACTCTTCAGTGGTCACGCAGAGGTGGAATCGGAAAGTGCCGTTCGTGATCTGGTGGCAGACGGCGGCAGGGGCTAACGAGCGTGTGAACATTCATTTATCTTTATGCAGCGGGCTCCCTGCCCTTCTCCTCCCCTGTACCCAAGACGCGGGCAGAATTTGTTTTTACTTCGTTAGCGGGCGATATGTTGATCATATTAAAGCTATTTATCTTACGTGAGAAAAAATCTATTGCTTTTGATTTCCTGTGTCACTTTTATTTAAAGTCTCGTTTAAACTAACGCGGGAGCTGGGTTTGATGAATGGCTTGGGGTGCAAATCAACATTAATATAATACACGGCGTGGGCTTGGTAACAGCTGTGATAGAGTGGGCTGGGAGCTGGGTGTGGAGATTGCAGGGCACTGCAGACCGATGCTTGAAACATTGCCTTGTAAAAAAAGTAAATTTATAAAAATCGGGACAATATAAATATTGGGACAATAAAAAGTTGCTGTCTGCTCAAACACGAGCATCGTGTGTGGTCCTCACCTCCTCTTTACAGCCCTGAGCCAACGGTGGAAATTGCACATTCCTATGACAGGGGTAAGTCGTTCCAAAGGACAACCACAGTTGATTTCCCCACAAAAATGCTAAATATTTTATCGACCGCAAAAGGTTGATGGGATTAACCCCCGATCAGGATTTGAACTCATCGCTTTATGATTGCAAGCCCTTTTCTCAACCTCTGGGTCACCTGACCAGATTTAGACAAAAAAAACGACATAAAACACAACGGGAGGGTCGTTTTTTTGGCGGCGGGGCGGGGGGTGTGGAAATAAAATAAAATATATAAAGCTGTTAACCGTGAACTGTAAATTTAGCAGCACACAAAAGGAAAAGTGGAATGAAATGGATGCGAATGAAAAGAAAGCGCGTTTCTGAAATTAGCGGCAAATTGAAGATAATTAATCCTCGTTTAAAAAAATAAATAAATTATCACCCGAGCCTGGGTTCTTCCGTTTAATGGCTGGGGTATTGATTTTGAACGCCTGCCCGCTACGGCCCCCAGCTCCCCCCCCCCCCACACCACTCTAGATGTGCGGCGGTCTCCGTCGCCTCTTTTAATTTAGAGCCTTTTGCATTTTATCGGCGCGCCGGCAGAGAGTGAGGAATCTCTGCTTTCTCGGAAGCCCCCGACATCAAGATTGCCGCATCTCACCGTGCAGCGCCGGCGCTAATCGCAGGGAGAGCCTTTAGCTGAAACAACCTTCAAAGGGGCCCGGCTCTACACAGCGAAGGGGGTTTTCTCTATTCACGCCGCGTCTAAAAACCCCGGTTTACTCTCGGTCGGGGTGGAGGTGGGGGGTGGTTAGCCGTGGATTCAATCCCAGAATCCCATTGGTGTTGGCTCAGCGCTCTGGCGCAGACAAAAGCACCCACGATCATCCGACTGGTACGAGTGAAATTCTACAAGGCCTCTCTGCAGCATAGGGGGTGGGACAAATCAGGCCACTGGTGGGTGATGCGACATTTTGTCACAATTCAGGTGTCGCGGCTCGACCGGAAAACAGAATGTTTTATCGCGGTGAATGGGTTTGTGCCTCAATCGTAAAAAAAAACATGCTAAAATGTGATAAATACACAGGTTTGATGAAAGAAAGTAGTTGTAGTTACGTGCCTTCGCTTAATTTGTGTTTCGACGATTTGCCTTCTGAAAAAAAATCTGGCTATGTCCCGCACCCCCAGAAAGGGCATCTGGAACCCCCTCTGGGGGTGCGTGAACCCCAGGTTAAGAAGCGCCACTGATCTAGTGGCTGCAGGGGGTGACCTGAACCCATCGTATACAACATTTGTAACGATGTTCGGGCCTTTATCAATCCGCTGCTAGACAAGGCCCTCCGCACGCTGGTCATGGGGGGCTGCTTGAGCAATAGGTTAGCGCGGATTGGTGACTGGCGTGGGATATCGCTCGCCACCGTTGTCAGCCGTGGCCAGGAATCGCATCCAGTTGGCACGGGGTTCGTAGCGCGGCAACGCTCCCCTATACAAGACGCAGGAATGAAAATATATTGATTTCGTACACACTCCGCTCGATGAATGTTTCCTGAGATTAGGAATCAATGTTGGTTTATTTATGCATCGTTTTACCCCTACTGTAGGGCACCGTTAACACCTCAACGGTTTTCGAAGAAATCCCCGCCGGAGTTAAGCATTACATACTTAACTATATACACACACATATGTATGTAAAAATACACCAGCATACTGCATTCAAATTTCAAGGAAAGAAAACGCCGTCATCGGAGGGGGATAGGTCTTATAATGGGGCACGGCAGGAGACTACGTGTGCGTACGTTGAACTTCTTTTGCACCATGCGTGGGCAACCGTGCTACTCGGAGGCGCGGGGGAAGGACGACAAATTAAACACGAAAAAGCAGTTCTAAAGAAATGACTTTTAAATCTCGATGATTTAAAAGTGCATCGCTCCAGTTTCTTCCTAATAGCAGGAGAGCGTTCCAGACGGCCGCAGTAGCGCATCCGAAAGCGCGCGATGCGGTGTCCGCCTTTGTTTGATGGCCAGCCAGAATCCGCCGCTGCGAGGATGACCGGAGTTCACGCGACGGTGCATATGCTCTTTGACGAGATCATCACGGTTCTGCGGTTCATTAGTGGCGAGCACTTCGTGTGTAACGAGCGCGACCCTCTAACGTATTCGCTCGGCAACCGGAAGCCCATGCTGCTCGGCAAGCGATGGACGGACGCTTGCGGATCTCGCAGTGCCCCGTCACGACACGTGCCAGAGAACGCTGCGCACGCTGCCAGCCTGGCGATGTGAATGGAGCATGGCAGGAAAGTGCTGCGAACGTGATCAGGGTGAGGAGGTGGGGAATAGCGGAGCGGGTGGAGGAGGGCAGGCGAGCGAGAGACGGGCGTTGGTTGCGGTGGCACCCAGAGACGAGCAGCCCAAGACCCTGAAGCCGGACGATGAAGATGGCATCGCACAGAGAGAATCTCGGGGCCAGGGTGGTGGACGCGCCAAGAGTCGCGCACGGAAGGACGTGGCGGAGAGGGTCGTGGTGGCATCAACAAAGGGTCAGTGGCGTTGACCCCGGAGGAGTTTGCTCTCGGAGAGCGCGCGACATGAACGGAATCACCCGGGGGGGGTCTCCCTCGCTCCTTTGTCCAAAACGTTGATGGCATCGCGCGGACTTTTAAACGCAGCGCGGCAATAACGCGGCAATAACGCGGCAATAACGCGGCAATAACGCGGCAATAACGCGGCAATAACGCGGCAATAACGCGGCAATAACGCGGCAATAACGCGGCAATAACGCGGCAATAACGCGGCAATAACGCGGCAATAACGCGGCAATAACGCGGCAATGACGCGGCAATGACGCGGCAATGACGCGGCAATGACGCGGCAATGACGCGGCAATAACGCGGCAATAACGCGGCAATAACGCGGCAATAACGCGGCAATAACGCGGCAATAACGCGGCAATAACGCGGCAATAACGCGGCAATAACGCGGCAATAACGCGGCAATAACGCGGCAATAACGCGGCAATAACGCGGCAATAACGCGGCAATAACGCGGCAATAACGCGGCAATAACGCGGCAATAACGCGGCAATAACGCGGCAATAACGCGGCAATAACGCGGCAATAACGCGGCAATAACGCGGCAATAACGCGGCAATAACGCGGCAATAACGCGGCAATAACGCGGCAATAACGCGGCAATAACGCGGCAATAACGCGGCAATAACGCGGCAATAACGCGGCAATAACGCGGCAATAACGCGGCAATAACGCGGCAATAACGCGTTCACGAACTTCTCCGGCGTTTCGCGGACGACGGAATGATGTTCACGCCCCAAAAAGAAGAAAAGCTGCATCACAGGGAGGAAAACAAAATGAATGTAAATGCAGAGTGATCCAGATTAGGTTGCAAAGCTAAACCCTATATCGCTTTTGCCGAGTGAATAGCATCACTGTCAGGCACATCATAATAATTTTATTTTAGCCTTTCCCACATCCTTCGAATTGTTTTCAAAAACCACAGAATTATTGCATTTGGACACAATTTCTTATTTTATTCCATTTATTAAATGTCTTTTCTCCTTCAGATTTCCCCCCCCTCCCCCCCATCCCATTCACACTCCCTCCCTCACACTCTCCCTCACACTCTCCCCCTCACACTCTCTCCCTCACACTCCCTCACACTCTCTCCCTCACGCTCTCTCCCTCACGCACTCTCTCTCTCACACTCTCCCTCACACTCTCCCCCTCACACTCTCTCCCTCACACTCTCTCCCTCACACTCTCTCTCTCACACTCTCCCTCACACTCTCCCCCTCACACTCTCTCCCTCACTCTCTCTCCCTCACGCACTCTCTCTCTCACACTCTCCCTCACACTCTCTCTCTCTCCCTCACACTCTCTCCCTCACACTCTCTCCCTCACACTCTCCCTCACACTCTCCCCCTCACACTCCCTCACGCTCTCTCCCACACTCTCTCCCACACACTCTTTCCCTCACTCTTTGCCTCACACTCTCTCACGCTCTCCCCCTCACACTCTCTCACGCTCTCTCTCTCCCACTCCCTGCTACGATTCTGCGGTACACTGCCCGCCGATATCGCCCAGTCCATTATTGCAGGCCCACCCGCGATAAGGTCCCCTTATTTTGTTAGCGTTTAACCAAATGAGACGCAATAACTTGTCGCGCATTCCTCTCGCCGGCCTCCCATCAGTTCGCCGGCAAACGCAATAAAGCGGCGCTTCGCCGGGGAGCAGATACGGCGAGCACCGCGCTTCGATCTCCGGCGGGTTATCCCCTCCACGGCTCGCTTTAATCACCGATAACAAAAACGATTTGGGTGCGGACGACCAGCACACCGGAATTGCAATCCACGGAACGCACGTACGATGTTGAACTTCTTTCGCATTGTACGTAACGAACCGTGCTGATCGATTCGATCTCCCGGCGTGGAAATATGAAACAAGTTTGTTAAATTCCTCCCCCCGACCCTCCCCTTCCTCGCCAACTCTGTCCTCAAACGAGTCACCAGTGTTTTCGGCCGCGAGCATGGGTACTGCCACCTCTTCAAAGGGGCACGGCCAGTGCGTGAGAGTTGCTCAAAGCGCTAACGAGAGGGGACCTCTTAGAACTCCCTCGAGGGGAAGGAACCTCTTGGCAGCAGTGGAGGGGAGCAAAGCAATCGCAGGGCTGGCAACGTGACCTTGCAGCGTCTACGGACGAAATTCCGGGCGAATATTTAGGAATGGCGGCCTTGCGAATATCGAGGAATGGAATTGCCGCTATGCGTCTTCACCCGCGGGTTTCCGCTGTCTTTTCTGGACCATGACTGTGAACACAACGCTGGCCGTTGAGGAACGGCACACGCCAAAACCAACTGGTTTGCACTACTGTCGGCTTGTTACCAAAACAGGCAACGTTGCCGCACTGATAACGAGGAATCTGGCACGAGCGTGGGGTCTCGCGCGCGGAATATTAAGTGTCCGTAAGCGACGAAATTTCTCTCCCAAATGAACCGCCTCATCCTGCCTGCACCCCCCCACTTCCCCACCTGCACCCCCCCCCCCACTCTCGTGCCCCCCCCCTCCCCCCACTCATTTCACCCATGTAAAAATTAAGTGCTGGAAACTGCTTTGATGTTACAAAATTAACATTATCTGTAATTTTCATGCAAAAAGATGAAAATTTATTTGGATGTTTCAATATTCAAGGCACGGTGAGTACACTTCAAAATGTCACGAAAGTTGCAGCATCTGTTTTGCGGAGTGAATTTGAATAAAATACAAACTTGTAAAAAAAAAGAAACCCCTCAAAATAAAATAAAAACATGTAAGCGAAATAAATAAGTTAGCGTGCACACACCTCCGACCAGTTTTCGTTTGCTGTTCTACTGGCCGTTGCAAGATAAAAGGGAATAAAGGAACCTTTTTTCTCTCACTGTGATAAATATTAGATAGAAGCAAGGGGTTGGTATGGGTGGGTTTTGATACGGGAGCGAGTGATTACGGAAAATGCTGCAGTCGTGTAAATGATTTATGGAGCCCGTTCATCCTTTTCCTTTTCCGCTGTCTCTCCTGTCATCGTGCGCCCGTCACATGACAGAAAAATATTCGATACAAAATGGAAAAAAGCTCTCCGCTTTCTTGAATAAATGATGAGGCGTCAAAGGAGCCCTTTAGAAGTAAAACGGGGGAAAAATAATTTGTAGGAATAATGCGAACAGATAGATGTATGCCGGCTACGGGAGGGCATAACGGTTGCTTTGTTGGAGAGAGAAAAAAAATCTCATAATGATTTAACCCACGCAGCCCCAGAGCCCGCAAACAGGCGCTGCCGTGTTCACGTAACAGCGGGCCGGAACTTATCTTTCTCCCAAGCGACACAAAAAAACAAACCCCAAGCCCGACACCGATGCATCGACCGCAAGAAGCTCCCGTGCCGAAAAGAACGATGTAGCCACCCCAAGAAACAAAAAAACGTTTGCCGTGAATATTCTGGGGGCAACGAAAAGAACGTGGGGCAGGCACGCGCATGGCTGACGGGAGGGTTAAGTGCACGGAGTGCCATTCCTCCCGGTCGAAGTGATGTGATGTTTGAATCCATACGGCGGCCAAGGTGTGCGACTGTCACGTTCGGCGTACGCCGGTAATAAACCACTGGGCCTAATGTCTCGTTTGCATGCCCGTGCTTTTGCTTGATGCTTCACGCTCCCAGTGTTAGTGCCCCCAAGGGTGTTCCTGTGCGCGGTGGTGTGTTGGGGGGGGAATACGAGGGCAACACCACTCCCCCTCTCTACCCATCGCCATGGAATTGACCCCTGACCTCTCCCCTCCTATCTCACAGGTACCGCCGCCACCTTCCAGAGTCCTGAGCGATTCGACCTCAACTCCAGGCCTCAACCGCCGCGGACTGTAAGGTCTAAAAAAATCTCTTCATTAGCGCGAGCAACGAGGTGTCCTTCCGTGCATTTAATTACGCAACATCCGATCGATTGGCAAGGGATGTCGGTCCTTTGGTGGAGCCCGAGGCTTACACTTTACGACAACTCGAGGTGTCGTCTTTGGCCGCTCGACAACGACGATTAAAGGGGGGCTGCTGCGCTGGCTTTGCCGTCGCGCTCCCGTCGAGCCGACGCCGGTAATCGCCGGCGCGATCCCTTTTTTTTTTTTTTAAACGCGGCTTCAGACCGCGGCACTCGAGGATTTTTTTTTCCTCTTCACGTTTGTTTCCACAGCCCAGGGTGCCCCTCGCAGGCCACCGAGACCCAGGGCACTGATCGCTCTATTCCCGAGCGCTCTGTCAGCTCAACGCTGGCAGGTCAGAGCCAGGGGGGTTGCGCGGGAACCGCATTTACGGTCGCTTCACAGAGTCGAGCGGCGCGTCTTAGTACGTATGTACGTACGTACGTTGAACTTCTTTCGCACCGTACGTAGCCAACCGTGCTACTCGGAGGACAACAAACTAAACACAAAAAAGCAGTTCTAAAGAAATGGGTTTTCAATCGAGATGATTTAAAAGTGCACAACTCCAACGGCTTCCTAATATCGGAAGAGCGTTTCGGATGGCTGCAGCAGCGCATCTGAAAGCGTAGCGCGATGCGGCGACCGTCTTTGTCTGATGGCGAGCCTAAATCCGCTGTGAGGTGTTGCTGCTGACTGGCGTGGTGGTTGGGGCGGTAGTGCAATGGTTAGCATGCGCTGCTTCGTAAAACTCGGCGAGCCGAGTTCGATTCCCACTCACGACCAGCATAGGTGAAGATTATATGAAACGGTCCAGGGCCTCTCCCCTAGGTCGACTCAGCCTCAAATGAATACCTGGTGCGATGAAAAAACATCGCCACTGTGGTGACAAAGGCTGCCGGGAGTGGAGTTGGCCACTCAACCCCTTCGCCAGGTTCTTGCTAACAGCACTTGCCCCAACAGTCTGCAAAGGCTATACGGTGGATTTTTATCTTTGCGGATGTGTGTGCGTGAGTGGGGATGTGCGTGCATGCGTGTGTGTGTGTGTGCGTGTGTAGGGGACAGTCACACCCGCACGGCCTTGATTTTTTCACGAACACAGAACGTCGGATTGTATGACCGAGGAGAGTGCACTGTGCGTAAGGGAGGAGAGCGGTGGGGTAGGGGGGGAGGTAGTGGGGGGGGGGGGCGCGACGGGGTGGGGTGGGAAGTGAAAGGGCTTTGAAAGTGGGAGTGAGCGCAGCAGATTTCGTAGAGGCGGACATCTATTGGGCAAACATTGCCAAACGCTGACGCTCCATTCATTTTGTCTCACGGCTGTGCGCCGCGTTGAAACCACATGTCGGTGGCGGTGGGATTAGGGGCGAAAGTCCCCTTGTTTAATAATCCCTCCGGATGAGCCACTGACGACAGTGACGAGTTTTCAATTTGCGGTGCGAATAATTTTTTCACGCTGCGCCCAGAATGGGATAACACTCGAAGCGCGCGACGCCAAAACGCGTTGGCACGCGCAAGTTAAATTGCGCGCGCGCTTCCTCTTAATTCATTTATATACAAAAAAAATCAACTAAATTCTTAGTTGGTCGTGGAGCACCGCAGCTATTATCACACGTGAGGCCAGGTGTGATTAGCCGTGTTCCGCCGCGTCGGCTGCGCGCGCAACGGAGCACGGCTAATATGTGCGCCAGTCACACGCAAGTTGCGGTATTAATAGCTCGGTGTGGATGAATGAATGAATGAGGCTCAATCGGCCGAAGGTGAAAACGGCAAAGGCCGCAATTTGCGCCGACACTCACCACGCCGCGTTACCACGTGAGCTATTTCACGCTGGCCGCTTGCCATTTTGAGACGTGGGCCCTGCGCTCGGCAAATGCGACGATAAAAACATTAAAAGCAAAACCCACAATTCCGTCTGCGGCGAGCAAGTCCTCGACAACTGTGCAATTTGTACGCAACGCGCAAAACAATGTTTAAACAAAACACGTCGGACTGCTGCTCTCACGGTCAGTCGTGGGATCTGCAGCAGGCGATCGGAACTTAAATTTCGCGCTGCAGGTTAGCGCCGTTGAGCTGGAGGAACGTGGCGTCACGTACGCGCACGTGACGCGGTCGTACGCTACCTTGGGAGCGGGCCGTGTGTGTGGGACGTGGGCCTAACGGTGCCGGATTATCCTTCTAGCAATAGTAGCTACATATGTAGTAGCTACGGGCCCCACACTTTCAAGGGCCCCGCGCTAAATGCTATCAAGCTATAAATTCCGTTTCAGTGATTCTGCACTTGCTCTATTACTGTAGTACTATACCCACTTCGACTTTTATGAACGACTGGGTGTTTAAGGTTCGCTTTTTGTCGTATTATCTGGCTTGTATAGCAAAAGAAAAAATACAATAACTTTACTATGCAAGTAAAAAAATTGTGTTTTAATATTTACGTGTTTTTTTGTTTGTTTTAGGACCCCTTTATAACATACGCTACAGGCCTCGCACTAGCTTAATCCGGCACTGGGTCCTACGCTGACTTGGGAGCGAGCCGTGCGTGTGGGACACGGTCGTACGCTGCCCACGCCATGTGCTACTGCCGAGGGGTCGGAATCAGAATCTTTTATTTAGATCGGATTAAGCCGATGAGCTATGAAGCTTTTTTTCGCAGTTGCCCAGCGAGCGTTACGTTCTCAGCTCGTCGCCCCTTATAGGGTTAAGCACAGGCAGGCATTTGTTTTCTCCGAGCACGCTTTCGAAACAGAGCTGATAATAAGAGCATTATCTTTCACCAGAAACTATTTATTTCCACGCGTCAAGGTCTAGGGACGTGCATTTAAATATTTCCGCTCGAGTTTGGCCCAGATAGTTGGCCTTATCAAATGTAAAAAAAAAAGTTTGTTTTCTACGCCTCTACAAGCGTCTGGCACTGTCTTTTGCGAAAATATGGCAAAAAGTATTGGAAGCTGTGCAGTGTGTTTTGTATGTATGTAGAACTTCTTTCGCACCCTACGTAGCCAACCGTGTTAAGGGGCCATCCATTTTGCTGTCTTTTCTTGGATTTTCTGTTTGCACTTAGTCACATATTCACTTTAAAATGTTTTCTTGTTCATGTTTTAGTTTTTTGTTTGTTGCGGTTGCACCCGATTCCAGAGCCGAATGGCTCACAGGGCTATACCTAATAAATGAACTTGAACTTGATTTAGTACGTACGCATAGAGGGCGGAGGGGGGGTTAACCCAAATGCGTACGCTCGCGTATGGGGGGTCTACTGACAATATGCACATAGGAAACGGGGGGGGGGGGGGTGCTGAAGCCTCAATAATAATTTGTCTACATTGGCCTTCAAATGAGTTAGATAGTCCGGCAGAGGACTGTCTGTTTGCTTAAACACGTTAATATTATTAATCCTTGATCGTTTCTGCGTGGATTAAATATCGGCCGTTTTATAGGATTCGGGGGGGGGGGGGGGTGCGTCAAGCGTGTGTACAGGGAGGGGGGTAGGGGTCAAGTTTTGACAGATTTTGCGGTACCTACTAAATGGATGGCCCCTAATCGGAGGAGCGGATGAAGGACAAAAAAATATAACACAAAAAGCAGTTCGAAAGAAATGAGTTTTAAATCTAGATAATTTAAAGTGCATAGCTCCAGTGGCTTCCAAATATCGGAAGAAAAGCGCTTTCCAGACGGCCGCATAAGCGCATCTGAAAGCGCGCGATGCGGTGACCACCATCTTTGTTCGATGGCCAGTCAAAAGCCGCTGCTGCGAGGATGACCGGAGCTTTCGTGCTGGTGGACGCTCCTTGACGTGATCAGCAAGGTCTTGGGGTTCATTTGTGGCGTGCACTTTGTGTACAATACGTGCGATGCGTCTGCAATTCAGCCGTCCTCCTCGACACGCCGGGAGCTTCCGCACGGATCGAACCGAGCCGGGCGGTCGAAGCTCCTGGTACGGGGGGGGGGTTGGTGGGGGGGAGGGGAGAGAGAAACGTCGGGGGGTACGCACGTGCCGAACAGCGCCACGGCAGGACCGTCGTCCAAGCCCGACGGCAAAACGGGAAGCTGCGCGGTCAGCGATCGGCCTCCCGTGCCGTCGTCACGTTACTCAGCTAAGCAGCTCGAAAGAAAAAAAAAGGGAGCGATTTAAGACGCACGGACATCGGAGACGGCGGCACAACTAGTGCCACGCCTGGACGGCGTGCTGCCACCGCAGGGGTCAGACTGTATTACCTACTTCTTGGGAGGTCGGCCGATATGCCGATTATGACGTGTAATCCGGCTCCTATGACGACGCGTGCGCACGGATCAATTTCTCCGCACGAGGCGGCCCGGCAGGGGCTCTCGACATGGGCACCGAACGAGGGAACTGAACCACCTCGGACGGCGCGGACGAGTGTCGTCTGTCAACTGTTCGCCAGTCCTTCTGTTCGTGCGAACAACGCACGGCCGTTCGTCAGGTAATGCTGCACGAAAGGCCTTCCTGTTCCGTGTCAGTCACGTGGATCGTTTGGCCACATCTTCGTCGGTCCGGTTCATGAGGATTCGCGAAAGTGGAAAGCGCAGGCGTGGCGTGCCTGGAAGTTCAGTTTCAACAATGGAATGTTCTGAAGTTGCGCTCCACTGCCCATAATGTAGCTCCACAGCAGCATATAACAACCTGATGTATATGCTGGTCACCCATGCAAGCCCTAACCAGGCTCAGCCCTGCTGATCTTCCGGGATCTGCTGAGCTCGGACGCTTTCTGGGCAATGTGGTCATCGGCGATGAAGTTGACCGATCAACCGTTCACGAATCAGACTGTTCTGTTTTCGCTGTATTGTATTATACGCATATTAACAACGACAATGACGACTTGTGATTGTCTAAATACAAGAACATATTAAGGGGTTGCACGAGGCAACCAAACAAACAAAATCAGTGGAGAAAAACAAAAACATAAATCTCATGAAATAAACATAAAACCGAATTCAACGTTATCAAGTGCAGACGAAATTCCGATTGGACGGTGCACTGAAAATGTCCAGAAGGATAAAACAACAAAATCATAAAATGTGAAATTTAACTGGCAAGTATTGGTAAATGACGTGTTAATTTTAAAATGCACACACCAGTGCGGCTACAATAATCGATTGTTTTACAATCGGCCCATGCCGGCGATGACCCAACATGGTACGTGGATTGCGATCGCACAGTTGGAGAATAGCAAAAGATGTTTTTTTAAATGTGGATTTCAGAACAGACCGGAACCAACGCTGACATCAGCCGACAACAATTTTCGTTCCGGCTGATGGAAAAAAAGAAAATCCGCGACCCAAAGAATTTGTGCGATAAAAACAAATAACTTCTACCAATAGATGGCGGGATTACTTTGCGTCTATACCCTACAGTGGTAACTGTTAGGGTCATTGGTGGATAGCGGACCTGGGGTTGAGATCCACCAGAATTGATGGAAGTGTGTGTTGGTGTATTGGGCAAGGCTGGGGACCGACTCTCGTTCTCTGTAATGTTTTCAAATGGCTCCTGCAGCCAATTGAGACGCAAAATGCACTACACAAAGGTAAAATTAAGAATAGATTCTTGAATCAAATCGTGGCTCCAAATCTTAAAATCCATTCACTCGCGAACAGCTACACATCAACATATACGGGGAATGTACAACTGCAATCTAAACATGGAAAACACCCGGCAAACCTTTGTTTGACCGTACTTCACCACGCTTGCCAGTTCGGGTTGAAGGGTGGTGGAGGCAGTGGTGGTGGCGGGGGAGTGGCAGCGCAGCAAATCAGCTCGAATTGAATCTGCAAATGGCGAAAGAACCCCAATGATAAAACGTGAAACTGGGTCACGCAGTCTCACGCCGTCCAATCCTCAACCGTGAACCAGAGATGGCCTCGGGTGAACAAGCCGGGCACAGCCTGGCATGAACCTGACACAGTCTGGGATGAACCTGAACAGGCAGGATACAGGCTGGGATGAACCTGAGCAGGCAGGATACAGGCTGGGATGAACCTGAACATGGCAGACACAGGCTAGGATGAAACTGAACATGGCAGACCCAGGCTGGAATGAACCTGAACATGCCGGACCCAGGCTGGGATGAACCTGAACATGCCGGACCCAGGCTGGGATGAACCTGAACATGCCGGACCCAGGCTGGGATGAACCTGAACATGGCAGACACAGGCTGGGATGAAACTGAACATGGCAAACACAGGCTGGGATGAACCTGAACATGCCGGACACAGGCTGGGATGAACCTGAACATGGCAGACACAGGCTGGGATGAAACTGAACATGGCAGACACAGGCTGGGATGAACCTGAACATGCCGGACCCAGGCCGGGATGAACCTGAACATGTCGGACACAGGCTGTGATGAACCTGAACATGCCGGACACAGGCTGTGATGAACCTGAACATGCCGGACACAGGCTGTGATGAAACTGAACATGGTAGACACAGGCTGGGATGAACCTGAACATGGTAGACACAGGCTGGGATGAATCTGAACATGCCAGACACAGGCTGAGATGAACCTGAACATGCCAGACACAGGCTGAGATGAATCTGAACATGCCGGACACAGGCTGGGATGAACCTAAACATGGCAGACACAGGCTGTGATGAACCTGAACAGGCAGGACCCAGGCTGAGATTAACCTGAACATGCCGGCACAGGCTGGTATCAACCTGGCCGGTGAGGGGCGTTGCCATCTCCGAGGTACAACAACAACCACATAAACCAGCACCAGGACAAGTCATCGGATGAACGTCTCACGACGCCCGATTGATGCGTCGCGTCGAGCGGTGTGCATTACCGCACAGCTGACAAAAAAAAAACTCGACACGTCCAACAACGTCACGGGGGAGACTTACGAGATCCCGGGGGGGGGGGGGGGGGATCCATCAGGGCAGGCGGCAACCCTATCGGGGGCGAGCGATCCGTGCCACCCCCCCCCCCCCCAGCGGGGGGCAAGGCTCGCCTCGCCGCCACCTCGCTCGGCATCAGCAGGTGGCGTAGTCTCGCTGCGGATGCGCCGCGGTTTGGAACCGCGTGCGTGGCGCGAGACAAGGACGAGGGGTGTAGAAACCGTGGGCATGCTCGGCCACAGCACCAGCCCCCCCCCCCCCCATCTTTTGTGGGCACACAGAGGCAAGGGTGGTTGGGTTGACGGGGGGGGGGGGGCAGAGGTTGAATGATAAACCAGCGGAGGAGACCGAACAACAGGAACAACACCGCACCCGCCACCCCCCACTTCCCAGGCGGCGAGAGAGAAGCAAGCTCGAGCAATGGACGAGTTGGCGTCGACGCATCCCAAACACTACGCCTGGCGAGTCTCGTTTAGAAATTCGTTTTTCCGAACGTTTGTTTAGAAATGCCTCCGGGAAGAATGGCTCTGCGCTTCAGGCCGTACACACTGAACTCGTACATTTATTATTATTTTGTTCAGTTTGCCCCCCACCCCCAACACCACCACCACCCCCTCTCCGGTTCCATCACATGGCCCCCTTCCAACGTTAATTGACGCGAGCCCAGACCCTCGGCTTACCCCCCCCCCACCCACCCACCACCACCATGGTCATCGCTTTCCCTCTGGCCCCATGCGAACAGTGCGATTACAATCCACGTGAGCACCCCCAACTGCAAAACTATTAATCCATCCATTAAAGCTATCGACCACGTGTCACGCAGGGACACTGGGAAAAGGGCCCAGTGCGCTGCCTCCCTCCGCCGTCCAATAGCACAGAGGTCTCGGGGGTTCGACAAATGGCCCTCGTGGTGGTGTAAACACTTAGCAGGGGATCTACGTACAAACGTTACGGGGGGGGGGGGTGTTTGACCATACTTCACCACGCCGGTCAGTGTTGGGTTTGCTGAGCAAGGTATAATTCCTTTATTGCGTAATTTTACTTTGCATATGTTACGCATTCGTTACAAATTAAGTGCAGTCTCTCTACCCTATGTCGTATGAAACGAAGGGTCATTGCCCGAAACGTCGTCTTTTGTATATTTATTTTAAGGCCATGCACGTTTTGCTTTATTGACGAATATGTTGTTGAGTTAATTTTAGATCGAGCCCGTCAGAGGGAGCGGTGGCACAGTGGCTGGGACTGCTGCGTTGTTAATCCGGCGACCTAAGTTCCATTCCCAGGCAGGGCCAACATCAGTGGCGAGCGATATCTGAACCGGTCCTGGGCTCCCGTATTCGCCTGCCCCCATTCCACTTCACCATCTCGCACTGACCAGCGGCGTGGTGAAGTATGGTCAAACAACCGCCATGACGGACATGGCATGGAGGAGGCCTTCACCCAGCGAGCGGATTGACAACGGGCCTGCAAATGATTGCTACAGTATTTCGCAACACCTTTGAATGCGATGAAAATCTAAGTGAGACGGGGGTTGAAAATGAATGCGCGACGGATGAGCGTTCCGGGGTGGTTGTTCCAAGCGAAAATGCGAGAGAGTTCAACGCCGCAACAGCGGACGGTCAGGATCGCAACGAATTCAAACCAGCAAACTTCCTCGTGGCGAGATGGCAGCCCACGACGGTTCACACCCCAACCCTCGTGTGCGGCAGACGCAGGAAAGCTGCGGCCCCGTGGGGCCCGACTCGGCCCCGCGACTTCACTTCAACCGAGCCTGCAGGCCAACACGAGGACCTTCCCCCCCCACCCCGCCACTCACCCCGTTGAAGCGAACCCGCACGCAAACCATCACCTCCCTCTGTCACTGCAAACATCTTGGCCGTACTAATCGGGTACTAGAGGGGGCGGTGGGGGGGGTCATACTCTCTTGCAGACCCGGCGACAACTGTGTGCATAATCTTGAGCGCGTTCAGTCACTGTGAGGGCCTCGTTATACAGTGCCTGGTCGATACGCACGCCACGTCTCCCGCTGCTAATGGGCGCACTGCTGAAGGTGTTTCATGCGTGGCCTGCCGAAGGCACCCAAGTCCTGTTCTGTCCTCGGTAAGGACAACGCTCCGTAACCCCCTAGTCTACAGCGTCCTTAAGAGGAAACGGCCGCTACCGTGGTGGCGACGGTAAGCGCGACGGACTTGAAAGGGGTCCATCACAGGACCCCTTTCTCAACACCCCAAACCGTGCAAGTCTACGGCAGCCTCCCTCGCCTTCTACAGAACACGTGTATGTACCCCCCCCCCCCTCCACCAGCTTCATCTCTGCTTGAAAAGCCACGCACGGCACCTCAGCGTGAAGGGTGAGAAAGGTTCCACGAACACAGGTTTACGGGGGCTTTTTGTTGTTGTTGTTGTTTTTACAAACTGAGTGCATTTCTCAAAAAAGCGCCGCGCTACTCGAGAAGACCGAGGCAGCTTAACACTCGCAGGGCCCCACGGGGGACTGGGTTTGGCGGGCGGGGAGGGCGGTGGGGGAGTAGGCAGTGGGTTGGGGTGGCGGGTTAGGCCTGTGACTGATTGTTAGAGCCTTCCTTTGCACCCCCCCTCTCTCCCCATACTCCAAGCACTGCCGGGGGGGGGGGGGGATGGGGGGCTGAACACCGTTGAGACGCAAAATCCATCAAGTAACTGCAACTCGTTTAGCAGCCGGCGTAGACACTCCGCAGCTCCCGCGTTCGCCCGAATGGATCCGTAGGAATTTCTGAGCTCCGCCGCTGAAGGGAAAAAATAAAAACTTAAAAAACATAAAATCACATCACTCCCCAGGAAAATGACAGGAGCCCGGCCGAGACGAAGCGATAACGACGATAAGAACGGACACCGATGATCGGCCGCGGTTAGAGGTGAACGTACCACAATCTGGAGACATTCCTTATTGTATGTATACAATTTAATTCAGAAACCTGTGGTCAAGAACGGCTTTTTGAAAAAAATATTCACGGAACTACTACTTCTAAGCCACTGCCATTGGCTTCGCTCGGGGCACACCTCTGAATGCTCTGCTACGTGTTTGTTGCGTGTCAATAAAACAACATTTTTATTCTCAAAAAATCTGGAATTTAGCCAATTTGAGTGATTTTTTTTATTTTATGATATAGGATTGTTTTGCACGGCCGGGCTGAGACAAGACATTCAATACACTTGAGAACCCAGTTTAATCAAGTGGTGGGCTGAAATGTGGATTTGAACCCAGGTTCTCAGTGTTTGCCGGCTGAGCGTCTCTGACCCCATGAACCACCGGGCAATCCTCAAGATTGCCAAACGTCCCACTTTTTAACTGAGCGCAAAAACACAACAAGCCGACGGACAGATCGGCAGCAACCTTCAACGAGACAAAAACAATGAGTAGTCGAAGAGAAGTGATCCATCTGACACAGAAAGAGAAATGATCCATCTGACACAGAAAGAGAAATGATCCATCTGACACAGAAAGAGAAATGATCCATCTGACACAGAAAGCAACGTGCCCCCTCCACCCGTCCCCCGGGGGGGGGGGGGGGGGCAGGGTATAGAATGACAGCCCAGGAACCGGCAGGGCCACGCGAAGTGGCCGTGCAGGTGTCTCCGCTGATTAATTCACCTTTGGGGAATCCGCGCAGGTGTCGGAGCAACTTGACCACTGGGACTTAGCGTTGTCGTCAACTCCGCCGTGGCCCCGTGAATGCCTTGCGTGCACATTTGCCCCCCCCCCCACCACAGCCTTTCTCCCTCCCCAATGGATTATTAAACCCCACACACACCGCTCACATCTTGCATCGGCACCCCCCTCCCTCCCAACCTTAGGTGAAGCTCTTAAGCTCTTACCCCCACTATGCCGCCCATTGCCTGATGGTCCCCAGGCACCCCACCCACCACAATCGCCCCCCCCTGTGGCATTGAGAGGGCTCGTGGATTTCAGCTGGTGGCATGCATCATGTCAGATTGCACCCCTTATTCGCTGGCCCAAAGCGGTGTTGTTTTTTAAACGTTTCTCCGCCATGCTGCACGCAGGTGTTCTCGGTAATCTAAAACAAAAGGAAATGTTGGCTGTGATCAGTTGATTTTGTTACAGTGTGTTGAGGGGGGGGGGTGTAAGGTGGGGGGCGGGGAGGGGGCGTGTAGGGAGTGGGGGCCAGAGAGCAGGGTGGGAGATGGGGAGAACAAAAAAAAAATTGGCGGCTGCTCAGAAACTTCCAGAGAAGAATATCGCGGACAAAACGCTGCACGGGCCGGATTGGTATTTCAGTTGAGACTAATTTAATGTGTTTTATGTGACGTTTGACATTTCGCAACATATTTATGGATAATGGAGCCGAGTTGGTAGGGTAAATGGTAAATTCACACGAGCGTGTTTTATGTAATACCCAGAGCTGCAAACTCGGAGAAAAGAATTAGGAGAGTGCAACCCAGCACAAAAAAATGCTAATGATGTATCTATAACATTTCAGAAACCTGGCTGCGTAAATATGAAATTCTTTCACGAGGCTTTAGAATTCTTGGACAGTGCCCACTTTTACGAGAACGCGGTTCCACACGCAAGCGACGGTGCACTAATGCGGTCACGTGCAACCGCTACGGTCCCGATCGTCATCGACTCGGCAAGTGCAGCAACGTGGATGCAAGAAATACGCCGCCGCCAATGCAGCCGGGAGCAAAGGTGCTACGCTAGGTTTGGACATTCAATAATAAGCTTGGGGGTGGGGAGGGTGATCAGTGACACAGCGGTCAGTGCGCTGCACCTATGAACCCTGTGACCCCGACTGATTTCCACCAGATCAGCCAGAGGAGAAGGAGGTGGGGGGGCGCAGAGCAAGCGTGGATATGGAAACGACGTGCCAGGCATTCACCAGCAAACACTCACATGAGCTGTAATAAAAAAAATGCCTTCATCTCATCCAGGAAAGCCTCACTGAGCCTCGAGGCTCTATTGTTCACGAGCGTCCTGCTAAATTGGAACATTTCGTCGATTCCCATCGTGAGCGTTTGGCGCGCGCGAGGACACCGGAGGAGACGGGGAGGGGAGCTCGTCGCGTGCAGTGTGGGGTGACTGCGGCCCGAAGAGGCACCCACCCATTGTCCGAAGAAGCAACACCCGTCGTCCCCGATCGATTTGGAAAAGTCGCGGTAGAAGCAAACCGTAAAGTCCTGCGCAGCCGCGACGTCAGGCGGTCCTCTCTCATCTGTCCGAGCACTTAACCAGGCTCCGAAACCCGCTTAGCTTGCGAGATCCGGGGCGAGCTCTTCACGAGTTCTAGATTTGAAGCTTTCGTGACTGCATGGATTCATACTCTTAGTTTTATCGGTAAAGTCACGTAGGTAAAAAAATGAAATAAAAATGAATAAAAATAAAATAATAAAAATCATGACGTTTCGGAGGCAACACAAGTCTCCGTCATCAGGTGGGACCGTCACAGCCAGATTTGCTGTATCACGAGTGTCCGCGCTACGCAGCGACCGCTCGTTCCGTCGCGGTCCCGGCCCCGTTGACTGGCCTCCGCGTGACAGGGAATCTCCGTTCGGTCGAGAGGTCGCCGGCCCTTTGTGATTCCACTCCCGAGTTCGCGAGGCACTTTCCTGCTGTCAGTTACACCGCACAGACCCACCCCCGCAGCATCGGCAGAAGCAAGGGTATCCTATGCCCCGTTATAGTCATCGCCCTGCTCTGGTGTGGTACATAATGGTCAGAAGCGTTGCCCCATGGGGCTCGATGCAGGCTAGAGGCACTCACTGCCTTATAAGAACCCATTCCGGTTAAAGCCCATGGGAATCTATGTCAGAGGTACCATCCCATAAGAATACATAATACAAATGTCAGCATTGCCCTATGTAATCTACACTGGTTAGCGACACTTCCCTGTGGACTTTAGACTGGTTAGCAGCATTGCCCTATGGAATCCATACTGGTTAGTCACATTGTTCTATGGAATCTGAACTGGTTAGTATTATTTTATATTGTCCTATGGAAACTATACTGACTTGCACAATTGTGTTGCATATTGCTTTACGGAATGTACACTGGTCAACAGTACTAAATATTATTGAATGGAATCTATTCTGGTTTTCCGTACTATATATTATTTTATGGAATCTATGCTGGTAGGCAGTTAGTGTATTGCATCACATATATTCCTATGAGATCTATAATGGATAGCACCACCTTCCCTGTGTGATCTGTAACGATTAGTGGTATTGTCCTATGGAATCTGTACCGATTAGCGGCGCACGCTCCAATGCTGGAGGGAATTTTGGAATTTCCGTAGGCCGCCCGCAAAATCCTCGCAGGCCCGTTTTTGGCAATCCGGCGAGAGACGAATAATCCGTTTGTGCCGTACGGAAACGTGATTATACTCGGGACAAAACCACAGTCGTGCATTAACTTGTTACGGAGAAATGTTTTTTTCCTAATAGGGTTTTTGCGCGAATTTGATCCACCCTAGTGCTTTTATTGAATCTTTCAGCTCTGTTTAGGCCACCGTGCCCACGGAGTAGTTAAACAATGTCAATATTTCAGCTGGACATAATGTCGCATAACAGTCTCGCGTTGCTCGGGGCACCGCCCGCATTAGTATCGTCTCGAAGACATTTCAAGAAGCGGATAATGAAAGAGGAATGGGGTGGTGGGGGGGGGGGAGGGAACAAATAAATATAAAATAAAAGGAAATAAAGTGGAAGGAGCCACCGCTCGGGAAATTGGCAGATTAAACCCTCACCGTGTTTGGCGTTGGGCGCAGTGTGCGCGTTAAAATTTGCCGACGCGCCATCAATCATTCAGCGGCTGCCTTCGGGCGCTCGGGCTGGCGCGAGGTTCGTTGCGAGCGCGCTGCGCGTTGCACCCCCGCGACGGAGAACGAGCCGGGCAAGGGTAACGCGCGCGTGTGCTCGCTCGCTCACGCGCACGCACGCACGCACCCGCAAAATATGCAACTTTCATGCGACAGCAAACAAACACGCGCCAGCCTGCTAATGTTTATGCACAAAAAAAACAATTACACGCCGATTTTCTTTTTGGGAAAGGGTTGGGGTGGGTGGGGGATTGTGGGAGGCAAACAGGTAAAGGTGCAGCCCCTCAAATTCCTTGCTCATGCTACTGCTGGTGGAAGGGTCTCCCACCTGTCGAGGGTATTTTTAGTCTGCTCTTGCACGCTGGCGTGGCATTGCGGAAGAGGTGGGAGTGGAGTGCCCACACTTTACCCCACCACACGTGACCTGCCGGTCGGCTAACTGCAGTGCGCCCGTTTATACTGCGGTGGTGGTGGTGGGGGGGGGAGGCAGGGAGGATTTAAGAAACGAGTTCCCATTGTTCGAATCGAACTGGCGACCTCTGGACTTGCAAGTCCAGCACGCTGACCATTTACAAAAGGACAGATCATCCCTTCTGTCAAAACGTGTGGACCGGCGGCGGGGAACCCTTTTTCTGACCGAGGTGACAACAGGGCGTTCAAAAACCTTTAGCGCACACAACCACGGATGAACCACAGGTGAACGCGCTCACCTCAGCGTTCTACAACTACGACCACTCCGCGGCTAAAGACTCGCGCGGGTGTCAAAAACTGCCCCGCGCGATTCTTTGCTCGGCAATGACGTTTTTTTTGTCGTCGTCATCGTTTGTTTGCCGTGGCGGCGTCTCGCGTTCCGCGAGGCTGCTCGTGTTTGCAGGGGGCGCTTTGCCCGAGACATCGGTCGCCTCTGACGGCGCAATCTGCCCAGCGGCGGTGCTGGCACGGACGCACGGACGGACGGACGGATGGATGGCGGGGCATTACGCCCGCCCGCCATCCTGCCACGGATGTGTCGAGTGAAGTGCGCCGCCACGGAGCGGGACGTTCCGTCTTTATTAGTCCCGGCGAGTGTTTTTTTTTTTACCACCACCACCAAGCGCCCGCGTTCCGCCTCACGTGAGTGCAGAGCGACGGGAAAAGTCGCGCGCTGATGTATCGCTTTATGTGGCGGATTGGGCGTGACATAAACATACACTTTTTACATGCGCACATATATTATGCTTGAGCGGAGGGGGGGGAAGGAGGAAAATCCAAAGGACACACCTGAATTATTTAGTATCTTGTTTAAACATATTTTTTGGGTATCTCAGCCAGCCCTAATTTTAAACCAGGGTAAGAAGCCACCACTGCCCTGTTTCTGCTGAGTGAGATGTTAAAGCGAGCCTCGCTCTGCTGATGAATTTCACAAAAGTAGAAACCCGGTCCCCCAGGCTTCAACACCTTTCTTCTCAAAATATGAAAAATTGCATTTGTTCACCTCTGCTAGCCCCAGTCATGCACGTGTCCTGCTGCATCGACCACCGTGTTGAGAAGCGGTTTCATCTGGGATGCTCGAATATGAATCGACACCCCGCTCTGCGCGTTGCTTTCGATTACGTAAAACCACACGTTGGTCAAAGCTGTTCGACGTCATGTGGAAATGCTACGTTTGTAAAGGCAAGGCTTTGGAAAGCTGTACACTCGATGGACAGCTTCCACACTTCTGGCTTTTAATGGCAAGGCATGGGCAGTAAAAAAAAATTGATTCAAATATGTGGCATTTACAAAGACGTGCTGGGAAAGAGAGAGAGAAGGAGCGTGCGTATGGAATTGAGATCCAAAAACACGGGCGACACACATGGCATGAACTATCAACATTTTTGCTTGACATGTTTCACTCACCCGGAATGTGCCCAATCTCATCAGATCTCAGAAGCTAAGCAGGACTGAGCCGACAATTTTCACTCGAAGTCAAGGGCGTGGTGGTGGTGGTGGTACTGGTTGGGGAGGCAACTTTTATTGAACCGAGGGTCGAACGGAGCGTCGGGCGGGCCACACGTCAACACGCGCCTCGGCGTTTCTCCGACACGAACGCGACGTGTCGACCGAGGACAATGGGGGCCCATGCGGAAGCGGAAAATGGCTGAGCGTGCTAAATTAGACACACGTACGTACGCACGTACGCCTGTTGAACTTCTTTCGCACCATACGTCGCCAACCGTGCCTGTCGGAGGTGCGGGGAAGGACAAGTGTCGTTGCCGGGACGAAAATACTCCTCCAACTAGTGCCTGATTAGTGTGGCTAATATGCTCGCGGTGACGGCCATACATATGTATAAAAACGATAGATTTTCAGGCCTTTTCGAAGTGGTAGGCCTCGTGCTACCAACGGATCGTGCAAAATTAAGTGGACGGACCCCAACCGGCTCACCGTCCTTGCTCTACGCGGTTTTTGCCAAACGGGCCGCCGCGCTGTCTCAAGGCGAAGGAGTTTGCCGGCGACAAATTGCCGGCAAACGCTTTGCCGTAAAATTGCCCCGGCGAGACGGGGGTCGTGTGCGCCGTCAGCCTCTCCCTTCAAGGGCACGGCTCAAAGTGCCGCGTCGCGGGGCAAAATTAATAACCACCCGCAATAAAGACGTAATGTACCCAGAGTGTAATTATTATTAGAAAACGGAGATACGTAATAGGTAAGGAAGCGGGAGCGAGCGAAAGCGAAAATATAGAGGGGAGGAAAGAGAGCAAAAAACCTTAGCCAGACTAATGGAGATGTTCTATTTATACATTACTAAATAATAAATTGTACCCTTGCCAAAGCCACAGTTCCCTGCTCCCAAGTTCGACTCAAGATTCATCTTTAATGAACGGGTTAAGCCCAAGGGTACGAAGTTTAGCGGATTTCCGGCTCTGACTTTGGCAAGGAGCAAAACCGCGACAACGTGTAAACAAAATTAACAATGATAGCACTTAGGCGCGAGTCACGGGGGGACGCTTTAAATTGAGCGCTATCATCCAGGAACCTGTGGAAAGCTGGGCCACTGTGGACCAAACACCTGTCAATTATACCTCCTGCCTGCACGGCACGTCGACGGAGCGGGCTGTGCAGTATGGCCACACGCACGTGCATATGTACACACATGCACACACATGCACGCACATGTATGCACACACATGCATGTACGCACATCCACCACACGCACATGCACGCACATGCACGCACATGCGTGTACGCACATCCACCACACGCATGTGAACACGCATGAATGCATGTTCATGGCGCAGCCACAAACTCAAAGATCCTGCGTTCAAGAATGATAGTGTTGGCACAAGTGCTGTTAGCGAGCGCCTACGAAGGCCGACATGGCACACACGGGTCGCCCTCGTCTCCCCGGTCGCGATGTTCACACATCGTACCAGTTACTCATTTTAGACCGAGTCGACCTAGGGGAGGCCCAGGATCAGTTCAGATAATCGTCCCTGCTGTAGGCCATGAGCGGGAATCGAACTCGGGTCGCCGGGTTCATAGCGCATCCCGCTAACTGCTACACTGCCGCTCCCCACATACAAAACCTCACACACACTGACAACCACCCCAATTTTCCCCAATATACACATGTACAGTGGATGTTGAGAAGACTGATATGACAATGAAAACAGAAAAGAGACTTTGCTTATTTTGTGAATCGTGGACGCGCCAAAAAATGCCCCCCTTCTCTTTTGACGTGCGCAATTGTTCGTACAATAATATTACTAACCCATGGCGGAGGGTTGGAGAAATAATGCGGACCAACGCACGTTTTACAAATGCGGGATGAGAGAACCACCTTGGAAACTCATATCGACTATTCCAGAATTTGCTCGCGAAAAACTACTTCAAACCAGCGACTCACGTGTACGGTAGCGTGACCATTCATTCAGCCATTCAAACTCGAGTGATATAATGTATATATATATTCCCACCGTCATCCCACCACACCTCCCACCCCCCCAAAGTAATATTTTAATTTTATTCTTGCTGGCAAGAAATAAATAAATTCCCTCAGATCTGCGACGTGGCCCGGCTCACGGTCAGGGAACGGCACCGACGACGTCACAGAGATAAAGACAAAGCTCCCCCGTATGGAATTAACAGACCGTTGGGGCAAGTGCTGTTAGCGAGCAGCAACTATGGAGGCCGGCACGGCACTCGAGGGGGTTGGTGGACAACACCACGCCCGGACGCCTTTGTCTCCCTCGTAGGGATGTTGACACATCACACCAGGTACTCATTTGAGGCTGAGTCGACCTAAGAGGAGGCCCAGGAGCGGTTCAGACGATCGTCCACCGGTGTCGGCCCGTGAGCGGGAATCGAACTGGGGCCGCCGGGTTCGTAGCGCCACCGCTCCCCGCGTACACGGCGTCCCCCGCGCGGTCTCACCCTTTCAAAGCGATCTTACAAAACCAAGCGGGGCCAGCACCAAAGCACGAAAAATTGCGCGATCAATAAGTCCTCCCAATACGAGGGTGGCAATCAAGAAGTTGGCGCACGCCGGCTGGGGGTTTGAACGAGAGTGAACAGAAAAAGAAAAGGAGAGAGAGAGAAATTAATAGTGCCACCAGAGTGACGGTGCCCCCCAGTCCACTTGGGGGGTTTGCGCGCGGAAATCATTCGTCAAGTGACTACGTACGTGCGCATGCTGAACTTCTTTTGCGCCGTACGTAGCTAGCCTGTGCTCGTCAGAGTTGTGGGGGAAGGACAACAAACTCAACGCAAAAAGCAGTTTTAAAGAAATGAGTTTCCAATTGTGATGATTTAAATGTGCACAGCTCCAGCGGTTTCCTAATATCGGAAGGAAGACGGCCGCCAAAGCGCATCCGAAAGCACACGATGCGGTAAACGTCTCTTTGTTCGATGGCTAACCAAAAAAATTAATCTCATACGATGAACGCCGCGCCGCATAACTTAATCGCAACTCGGATCGCGTGACATAATTAAGGGAATGCAAATTCTCTCGCGGCAACCGCGTTAGCAGTGGCGAACGAGCACAAAACAATAACAAACAAAAAGCATCACCTTCTTGGTTCTTTCGGTAAAGTCACGTAGAATGGAAACAATAAAAATAATAAAATAAAACATAATAAAATAATTCTCACGACGTTTTGGCCACAACGCAAGCAGCCGTCATCAGGTGAAGACCAGGTCTGTCGGGGAGACAGCATTCAGACAGAATATGAATCCCTGCAGTCACGAAAGCTTTAAATCGAAAAAGCATCACGTTCGTCACCGCAACATTGCCCTGGACGGATAAAATATACAAGAGGCAATAGTGTGGGCGGGCAGTGGCTCTTTCGTTACAGTGGAGAGATCAATTCGAATTATTTTAATCGTACCTATGGGACCTTTTTTTTTACCAGTATCACAACGATGCTACAGCATTGAAGCTGATATTCGGCACGTGTCGCTGTATATTTTTATTTACGAATCTGTGGCCCATCGACTGCTTTGGGGGGGTGGGAGGCTAAACCTTTTTGCTTCCGTTTGCTTTGTTCCATCGCCCGTCGATACCTCAACCATCACGCGACGTTGGCGGGGCGGAACGCGGGAGGGCCCACCGCGGAACGGGATGCCGTCCCCGCGGTGACGAGCACAGCGCGAGCGGCGTCCTCGCTTCGAGTAAACAAAAAAACTCGAGATTGTGCCTTCACCACCCCCCCCCCCCCTCTGCCACACTCGCAGCAACCGCCCCCTCGAAAAACACAAACAAGACTCGATTGTTAGCAGATGTTCAATTAGGCCAAACAAAGGAGGCAGGGGTTCCAGCGGTCAAGTGGAGAAATGAGCGACGCCGTTATTAATAGCCACGCGGGTCGTCGCTCGCTCGCTCTCCCTCTCTCGTGCGCCCCGGCTGGAGGTTGTGAATTGAGGAATCGACGTCGCTCTGAGAGAGGTGGGGGAGAGTTGGGGGGGGGGGCGGGTGGTGGCCCCAGAGGTCAGAGCGCTGAGATGGCACGGCCGAGATCCTGGGTTCCAATCCGGCTTTCGGTCACCCACAGCCACGGCGAACATGCCGGGTTCTCGAGTGCAGCGAGGTTTCATTTTTGGCAAAAAAAAATTCGGGACGAAACAAATTTTCTCGCGACCAAATTCCATCTCCGAGAACGTTAAACACCGGTTCTATTGCCGCGCGATGAACGATACTCTGTAAGCGGTGCAGCGGGTGGGAAGGTGCTGCCCTGTGGTGCATAAACCATCACGCGAACTCCGCAGCAGCAGCGGCGGCGGCGGCTTTTGGCCAGCTCCATCGAGCAGAGACGGTGGTCAGCGCATCGCGCTACGCTTTCAGATGCGCTCCTGTGGCCATCTGGAATGCTCTTCCTTCCGATATTAGGAAGCCACTGGGAGCTGTGCACTTTTAAATCATCTAGTTTGAAAGATCATTTATTTAGAACTACTTTTTGTATTTCGTTTTTATTGCCCTTCCCCCGCACCTCTGATTAGCACGGTTGGCTTTGAAGTTCAACGTAAATGCGTACGTACAGGTCACTTGAGATATCCGCTTCCACGTGTCGTTCTCTAACACGAAGGGTCGCACCGCCCTGCCAGAGATCCCATGGGGTTCTTGGTCTAATGGGCTTCATGCCAACAGCAAGTCGTAGAAAAATTACGAGAAAAAAGGACCATGGTTATTAAACGGGAACTGTCAAACCAGAAACCGTTTCAAGAATTGATTACCGATTCTGAAAGCCAGGAACGTGTAAATAAATTTCAGTTAAATGTTCGTTGGAAGAGGCGGTCGTACCCGCACGTAATCCCACCACACACGAACTTGCTGATCACAGACGAACTGCGGTTTACCCATATATACTACTGGGTGGACAGCGGCGGTGGCGCGGATTTAAGAAACTTGCCCCATTGTTTCAACTCGCCACGCTGGGAGATGGAATCGAACTTGCGACCTCTGGATTGCCAGTCCAGTGCGCCAACCATCACGGAATGGCAACTCCGTTCGTTTGTCCAAGTTAACATGGTAAACAATCGCTTGATTTAATGGTCGAGACATTTCTGTATACGTGGGAAACTGGTAACCATTTTTGTCATCCTTCCCCCACATTTCCGATTTACGTGGTTGGCTACGTTACGGTGTGAAATACTTGCAACATACGTACGTACCAACGTACCGGTTTTCCCGTGCGGTTACCGATAAAGCAAATATAAAAAAAAAATAGAGAGGCAGGTGAGATTTGAGATACTGCATTGATTCGGAGGTTCACTGCACTTATCCTGATCCATAATTATTCGCCGACAGCGGTGGCAGACCCTGGGAGACAACGCACGTGCATGAATTGAACTTCTTTTGCACCGTGCTCGTTAAACACGCGGCGGTGATTCGTCGGCCAAATTGTTGTCAAGGGAACCAAACTGGGGGTTGCTGGGTTCATATCGCACTGAGTTACCCACCGTGTACTTTAACCGACGATACATTTTGTGTATAATAGCAGCAGCAATAATAATGGGATCTTTTAAATATATTGTACGTTAAAGTCTCCAGATGTCGTACTTGCCACAGCGATCTGGGGCACAAGTGACAGTAAAACGTAAAATATCGAGATAAACTGGAAAAAAATATTCAAACCAAAACCAACTATGCGCACGAACGATTCAAATACCATCCAAGAACATCTGACATAATTAACAGAAACATAACAGACTGTTGAGGCAAGTGCTGTTAGCGAGCGCCTATGAAGGCCAACAAGGCACATGAGGGGGTGGGTGGCCAACACCACAGTGCTGATGTTTCACACCACACCGGGTACTCATTGAGGCTGATTCGACCTAGGGGAGGCCCAGGACCGGTTCAGATAATCATCACCGGTGTTGGCCGGAATCAAACTCGGGTCACTGGGTTCGTAGCGCAGCGCGCTAACCGCTACACTACCGCTCCCCACAATAACACGGGGCATAGCTTTTACTGTTAAGATTAAGTCCATTGGCTCCCTTCTATCTGCGATAAAAATTTTAGCAAAAAATTTGCAATCGGATTGATCCTGCAGTAAATCACTGAAGGGCCTGCATCAGGGGTGATGATGTGCAGCAGGAAGCCTGGTTTTTAAAATATTTAAATAAATACATACACAAGTAAACGAAATAAAACATTCATACCTCCCACCCCATGTCCGCCGAGAACTCTTTAATTTTCCCCTACCCCCCTCCCCCCCCACTAATTTACTGCAAAGAAGAAAAATAATATTTCATTTGTATATGCTCTGGAAACATTGGCAAATATTAAAAAATGCATCCGATTCAATAAAAATTACTATTTACGGAATTAATTTGCTTACAAAGAAGTAGAAAAAAGCAAAACGTCGCTGTTGGCCGCCACCGTGGGGACGCTCCGACAGCCCCCTGGCACTCCGCCGCCGATGCCGACCGTCGTGTTTCACGTCGTTACCTTTCAATCTTCACGTCGTTATGGTTTCCACGAGATCCTCAGGCCGCCGTGGCCCGGCCGTGCAAAGGCCAACATGTTGACGTGTCTAGGCAGTGAATCCTCACGCCGAGTGCCAGGGCCGCAATCAATCCTTCACGCCTGCCGCCCGCGTTGGCGCGATGTAAATCTGAACGGAACGGGGGAAATTAAATTTATTGGCGGTGTTCTCAAGTGCGGCGGAGTTGAAGGCGTCAGCCCGGGCTAAGCGTTGACTACACGCGGGGAAAAAAAAAGAAAAATATCTCACCCATCAAATTCAATTTGCGTTTTCACTTCATCGTCACCATCACGTTATCCTCATCCGCGAGCAATCCGCTGCTGGATGGAAGGCCTTCCCGAGCCGCAGTCGCCGCCTCTCACGATTCCGCGCTTAGGACGATCAACCCGAGCCCCGTTAACACGGGCTGATTTCTTCGCTCCATCTCCTCGGTGGCCTTTTCGCTTAATTTGGATAAAAGGGGCCACTCGGGATTAAAATTATCAGTTTATCTTCTTGGTTCTTTCGGTAAAGTCACGTGGAAGGGAAATAATAACATTAAAAAAAATTAAACATAATAAAACAATTCTCACGACGTTTCGGCCACAACGCAAGCAGCCGAAACGTCGTGAGAATTGTTTTATTATGTTTTATTTTTATTATTTTATTACTTCCCTTCTACGTGACGTTACCGAAAGAACCAAGAAGATGGATCCCTGCAGTCACGAAAGCTTTAAATCGAAAAATGATCAGTTTAGCTGCCACGTGACGGACATTCCTCTCCGTGGCAAGGGGTTGCGAACACGTGCATAAAAAAAAATAACTTGAAGGTATCTCAGAAGCAGTTCTTGAATAATCTAAACCTCGACGGGCCATTCTGTAGCACACTGCTTGGTGAGAGTTCTGAATTCATTCGCTGTCACATGACGTGATATCGATAGCACACTCAAAAGAGAATTGGGGATAAAGAGTCACAATTATTGATGGTGGAGGAATCACGTACGTGTGTGTGTCTGTGCGTGTAGTGGGCGGCAGTGGTGCAGTGGTCAGCACGCTACGCTGCGAACGCGGCAACCCGAGTTCGATTCCCGCACACGGCCAACATGATTATCCGAGCCAGTCCTAGGCATCCCGTAGATTGACTTGCCCTTAAATGCGTACCTGGTGAGGTGTGTAACATTCACTACTTGGTAGTCTTAGTCCCATGTAATGCGGCAGGAGCACCAATTCAGATGAATTATTTCCTCTACGTCAGTTGGGATGTGCTTAATAATCATCAACAACTTCATCTGCCATCGGTTAACACCGGCAAACACGGGTAGACCAATCACGCTGGGCCGCGAGGACTGGAGTTTGGCAAAGCGTCCTCTGTAGAAGCTCGAACGATCTTTGTCTCCCGTTATGCGTTCTGCGCAATTGACGTCGTTATGGTGCCTGAGATTCCACTTCCACGGAGCTCGCCAGATTGCCTCGGATCAGGCCAAATCGACTGGTTAGTGGCTACAGCTGATTTACCTCTCCCGTGTGTTTTCCGTGTTGCACCGACATTTCCCCCTCGACGCGCCGCGGAGCCTCAACGGGAACTCGGAAGCCCCCCCCCCCCCCCCCCGGCACGCGCGGGCGAGCGAACAACGTCGGCACGCCGTGCCGTACGACGAGCGGAAACGAGCCAGAGAGCGGCACAGCAACGTGGCCGCGATGAACCTCCTCGGAGTGGTGCGGCCGATTTGGTTACGCCCCCTCCGTGCGACTGCCCTGCCGGCCACCAAACAGCCGTCAACATTAAACTTAACAAAAAAAAACGAAACGAATTTAATTTTACCAGGTAAGGCCCACTGAGGTATACAGCTTCTTTTTCAGAAGTGACCTGGCTATCACAAACGATAGCTCAACGTTGATTCTAAAGGTGGAGTGAAAAACCGGAGGATCCGAAGAAAAATCCACGTGACCACAGAGAGGCACGCAAACTCCCAAATTTACAGCAGTCGGGATCAAACCCACGACCTCCTGTGTACCAGGCGAGGGAGTCAACATCTCGCCACCGTGGCGCCCACATGGTTGAGGACCGAACTTTAGGGTGGGCGGCTCGTGGGGCGGGTGAACCGAAGTGGTTGATTGAACTCAACGACGCGGCCATCAGGGCGGTTGAGCAATTTCGACATCGACCCGCGACAGCGAACGCTCAAAACCATGTGGCAGCGGCAGATTACGCGGTTATACTTGACGCTGACGTCGACGCGCCGACGGGAAAACGAAAAAAACCTGCAGGAAAGCGCGACTTAAAACGATGACACGATCCGCGACGCAGGTCACTCCTGATGCGATCATCCGGCTCAGTGCGAAATTACAGCTGTTGCTCTTCGTCAACAAATCGGCGATACGAAGCAGGCAGAAGAATCAAACACGGGAAGAAGTTCGGCTCGCCGAGCCTTTCCAACAAATCCTGAGGATCGCGAGAAGCGGTGAGGGGGGGGGGGCAGGGGCGGGGGGGGGCAGGGGAGGGGGGCGGAAGGCTTGACGCAAGCTCCGGGGAAACCGGGTCGCAGGCTTTACGGCTCTCGCTTCAGGACCCAAAGAGACAGCGTGGAACGGCGCGCGCGCGAGCGCGAAGTTTACAACGCCAGTGGCCGTTTAGGTGCCAAAAGCACATTTTTTAACAGCACCCTTAACATTGGGGCACATTTAATGTCCTTTTTATGTTTTGCTTACCTTGGCATTTAATCGACTGCGTTATGCGGCTGGCATCATTAGGATCAGTGTCTGCCCGTAATAATGGTCCCTTAATTAGGTTCGCAGTGGGAAGCCCGAGATTTCCCAGCCAACTAATGCCGCCGCTTTCCCGCGATTAAACCTCAATGATCCTGCCTCTTGAATTTATCCCTCGCGAACATTTCTCCCGTACAAGCAGTTTGGCAACGGGGGGGGGGGGGGGGGGGGAGCGTTTCGCTGGCACCGATCGGAATGCGAGAGTGTGGGTGGGAAAGAAGAAAACAAAAGACAACGAGAAACGGGGATGGGCCGATGACGTTGATTTTATATATATACCACAAAAAAAACACGAAAAGTTCAGAAATCCCGTTGTCGGAGTGGCTGGCTGGGATTAGGCGGGATCACGGGAAATCTTATGACAACGCTTAACGGGCTCGCGATCGTTACCTGCAATTAGGTTTGGCGAGCGGTGATGGCCGATTCATTGGAAGGTGTCATTCTTAATTGTCTCCGGCAATTAATAATGTCCAAAAATAACAAAAAGTAAATAAAAAATCATTTTCCACGAGCCCGAATGTGTTACATCCAGTGGCGGCGCTGGGCATACACAAAGCAGGCAAGCAAAGGCTTGTGGTGCCTAAGTAGCTCAAGGGGCATTGGATTCATGAAAAAAAATGTGCAAGAAACAAGATTAAATTCAAATCTCAACAAAACAAGCTACTTACCGTTAATCAACATTAAAAGGCAATTAATCTAATCACGATCTTACCTGCCTCTTGTCACCACACTACGTCTCTACGTCACTCCACATTTATCTAATCTCACTACATCTCGATCTCTTGTGCAACGGCTCTTCTTTCATCTCAGCAGGATTCCATAATTGAAAGGGGGCACCACCACCACCACCACCACTGGCTCCCCCCTCGCCCGCACAAAAAAAATGCATTCTGCTTAGAGCCTCCCAGTGGAATAGCACCAGCATCGGCTCCATCTGATTCGCCCGGCGACGACTCGCACGCTACTCACGTCCGTGGGTGCTGCAAATGAGAATTAGACCAACTGTGTAGAAAAACTAGTGCGGGGGGGGGGCGCACCCCCACATAATATAATCTCTTTCCCACGCTCAAGTGGGTGTGGGGTTTACGCAGTAATACGCAGCGCCTGACTGTAACGGTGGTGACGTCTCTATTCAGCAGGTTTTTTTTTTGACTATTCATTTTGAAAATTTACATTAAAAAACAAATCGAATTCCACCCACGCGCCGGAGGATGAAGAGACAACAAGCCTCGCTGGTCAGCGCGGACGCGCGGTGCGACAGATCAGGGAACGCTCCCCGCCCGCATCGACAGACGGGCAAGTCTAGTGTCACAGATAAATTGCTGTCATCCCCCGTCCGCGATACATCACACCGCCCGGGCTCACACCGTGGCGGAGTCCATTGATTTCTCCGCTTCCCGGAGGTCACGCGCGCGCGTCCGTGTGTGAGCGCGCGCGACGATGCGAGTGAGTGCGAGCGCGAGTTGGCGCACACACACGCACACACGCACTCGCTCACACTCGCTCACGACCATAACAGCAGCCGCCATTCACCACTAAGCGATGACGCTTGCGTCGGGTGAGACGCGGCTCTCAGGCTGCGTGAAGTGTCAAAGTCTCGCTGGCAGGTGTCGGGGCAGACCCGAGTGTCATGGGTTGTCTGACTGAGATGACTGGCAGATGCACACCACCTGTGATCTCCACTGTGTGTTGATGCACATACACTCAACGACAAAGATTATCCTCGTAAAGCCAACACAGGCTGTTGGGGCAAGTGCTGTTAGCAAGCGCTTAGGAAGGCAGGCATGACGCCCGGTGGAGTGGTGTGGTGAGCCTCACTCCCCGCCACCTTTGTCTCCCCACTGCGGATGTTCACACACGGCACCAGGTGCTCATTTTAGAGTGAGCTGACCCACGGGAGGTGCAAAACCGGTGCAGTTAATCACCACTGATGTTATCCGTGGCTGGAAAACGAACTTGGTGGGCGAGCGACTATACCACCGCTCCCCACCCACAAACACACGCACAGACACATGAAGCATGTTCGAACAAGCTGGGCCTGTACAAACAGACACATGCGCGTGCGTACACGTTGTACGCGCGCACTCGCGTTGTTCAGACGAAGCAAAAGCAACTGGGCACCAATAATAATAATAATCACGCAAACGCACACACAGAGCGGTACACGGGGGTCACGACGCGACCCAACGATGCACGCGTGTGGCAATCAGTGGTGGGGATGGGGCGGTGGGGGGAGGGTGCATACGAAACAATGGGGAGGGGGGGGGCACAACGTGGGTCAACGTGAAACAAACTTTAAATAAACCTTCTACGCTAACGGGAACGGGTGACGACGCGACCTGCTCGCGCCCTCGCTGCCTCTGCCCATGAGTTGACGTCCGCGATGGTCGGACACTGAATTGGCGACGAGAATTTGATCTGGGGGTTCTAGAGATGGACACTGCTACACAATTGCTGCTGAGCCGACAATGGGAACTCCTTCTCTCGTCCCTTGCCCCTCTCCCCCCTCCGCTCTCTCCGCACAAAAACAAAGGTCCCCCCCCCCCCCGTATAGCCTGTAATGGACTGTCGGGGCAAGTGCTGTTAGCGAGCACCTGTGAAAGCCGGCACAGCGCACGACGGGGTGGGTGGTGAACACCACGCCCGGCCGCCTTTGTCTCCCCCAGTGGCGATGTGGATACACCGCACCGGGTGCAGCACTCATTTGAGGCCGAGTCGACGGAGGGGAGGCCCACCAAGAACCGGTTCAGATAATCGCTGCCGGTGAGCGGGAATCGAACTCGGGATGGTTCCGCTGTGCCTCACCGCCCCCTCACCATCACCAGCAGTGATGCAACAGCCACCACACCAAGCACACCACACCACACCCCACAACACCCTACCACACCCACACTACCACACCAACACCACCACACCCCACAACACCCAACTCCACCACACCACACCACACTCACCACACTACACCAACTCCACCACACCAACCCCACCACCCTCCACCACAGCACACCAACTCCACCACATCCTACCACACTTCACCATACCAACCACACCACACCCTAGCCCAGCCTGCTCTGAACCACCCTCCCCCCTCTCCCCCTCCCATTGGTGCGCTTCACTGTTGGGTCACGTTATTACAGCCATTTAAGTTTCGTCTTCCACATTTAATTAAAGCTGCAGCACTGGCAGTTCTGCTGCTGCTGCTGCTGTAGATTGCCTCGAAGTTCCCCGGCAGCAACGCGTACCTGGTATCACCACGCTACGAGCATAGCCCGCACTATGCAAATTCGAGGGGAGCTTATTAAAGTAAAATAATTTACCACTTGTAATGATGAATTTCACTTTTTATAATTACACCCGCAGATACACAGCTTTCCCCCCCCCCCCCCCCCTTTTCTTTTCTCCTATGACTCGTCTCATTCCATTGCTTTTAAACATTCACACTTTGCTTGCAGGGGGTGGAACATTATCCCCCCCCTCCCCCCCCCCCCGGTCGATTCGAGATTAAATTAATTGTGGCGATTGAACGTCGTGATCCAATTCAAGAACTAATAATTTTTCAAATAAATAACACGCTGAACGGTAGCGCCTCTGGCGGCCGCAAGGATCGCATAGACACATTGCGTAGAACATATCTGGATATCTAAATCAGCTCAAGCCTGCCGCGAATCACGTGACTTGTGTGTGACCACCCCTACTCTGAACCCCTCCCCTCTCCCCGCCCCCTTTGAAAACAGACGCCGCTCCGTGCGGCAGCAGCAGCAGCAGCACCGAGGCCCTGATGCAGCCTCTTCCTCTCGATCCTCATCTCTCCTCGACACTTTTCTCTCCTTCCTCAGTTCCTTTTCCTCTTACTTGCCATTCTTTTCCTGCTCGCCTTCCTTTCCCATTCTTTCGTCTCTCCTCCACACAATACGTCATCGACTGTACTCCCCTATCCGATGGTTTCACGGGTAAAATACTCCTAGTTACACGGAACGCATAGAAACGAAACAAACATTGATAATTGCACGCGCAATTCTCTACAGGTACCGTGAAGGTAATCGTCGAGAATGATCAATGTTCATCGTCGTCATCGTTCAACCACTTCATTTGCGTTTTTCGTCCCGGCTTGCACGCCAATTTACCAGCCCGGGGGAGAGATTCTCTCAAAGGTTGGGGAGAGAACGTTCTGTTAGGTGTGTAGTGGTGGTATTGACGTGCGCCGGCAGTGATGGATCACGGGGCGCGGGGTTGGGCACGCGATGTGGGCGTGGCATGGACGCGCGCGCCGGTGGTGAGGCGCGCTCACACAAGCTGGGAAAAGAGGATCGTAGCGAGTGCGCAGTGATTGGTCAGATAAGTGGGTACTCTCAGCGACGTCCGCAGGAGGGGTATAAAGGGGGACGCGCGAGAGCACTCGTGGTCAGTGTTAACCAGTTGAAGACCGAAGACGGGGTGGAGGAGGTAGGGGCCCGAGACCCCTAGTCCCGCCGTCCTTGTGGGGACCGGGGCCCTGTGTGGCTCGGAGCCGAGACTGGGGGGACCGTAGTCCGACGCCCGTGTGGGTCGGGACGGTGGTACCCAGAGCCGAGACGGGCACCCCGGCTGGGTGTGTCCCGGAAGGCTACGGGGCGTAAGAGCCCGTGTCAGTACAGCTGAGTGGGTGTTGGTCACCCGTGTAGCTGAGTGGGTGTTAGTCACCCGTGTAGCTGAGTGGGTGTTGGTCACCCGTGTAGCTGAGTGGGTGTTAGTCACCCGTGTAGCTGAGTGGGTGTTGGTCACCCGTGTAGCTGAGTGGGTGTTGGTCACCCGTGTAGCTAAGTGGGTGTTGGTCACCCGTGTAACGAAGTTGTAGCTGAGTGGGTGTCCGTCACCCGTGTAGCTAAGTGGGTGTTGGTCACCCGTGTAACGAAGTAGGGTGTTAGTCATCCGTGTAACTACAAGTTGGTGAAAATAAAGAGTGTGCTACCCGTGAAGTCGTCTCCTGCCGAGTTACTACTTTACAACTGGCGTCAGAAGTAAACCTGTCTTCAAGGAGAATGGACACAAGGAAGACTTCTCGTTCCCACGTGCAAGACCGGGGAGACGACGACGTACCGGTGACACCACCCTCGGGAGGAGAGGACGAGGAGTTGCCGCCGATGCAGCACTTCGCGGAAATGGCCGATGCTCCGCCCGCCTCCGACACCAGCCTGCAGGACGCACACTCCCGCCTGGCGGAGTTGTTGCTCGCCGCCGCTGCGATCTTGGCGGAGATCTCCGTTCCAGCGGCCGGTGGAACGCCTGCGGGGTTGGAAGAGGCGGCGCGGCTGGAGGGTTCCCGCCATAAGGCGTTTCGCGCCAAAAGTTTGGGAGTTGGCGCCATTTTTGAGGGTCCGCCTCCGGTTGGCGGGAAACGCGGACACCACGTGGCCAGAGGTCTCCACACAGCGCAGCCCGCGTCATCGGCGAGCGCCGGAGCTCTCCATTTTGCGCCTGCAGAGGGAGCCGACATTTTCTACAACCACAGCGGCGCGCGGGAAAATCGTTCCAACGACGACGACGACGATCGAGTTCTCCAGCAACGATTGCCCGCGCTGTCGGTGTTCAAGGCGGACGGGGGCGACTGGGGAGCCTTCCAGCGACGGTTCATCGCGCATCAAGAAATGTCGGGGTGGTCCGACACCACTGCCCTGCGCGCGCTGCCAGCGATGCTCGACGACGACGCGCTTGCGGCCTTCACGTCTGCCCCGAGGTCGTCCCGCTCAACGCTCCAGGCCGCGCTGCACCTGTTGGCCAAGGTGTTCGGGCCGCCCTCGACCTGTCGCCACCAGTTCTACGATCGGCGGAAGGTGGTTGGAGAAACAACGCTCGCCTATCGCACGGCGCTGCTCGCCCTGGCGGATTCAGCTTTTCCCCGCATGGACAAGGAGGGGAAGGACGCCATGGTGACGGAGCAGCTGCTGGCGCTGGCTCACGGATTGGGAGTTCCCATTAATACGGCGGACGAGATGCACATCTGCTCCCTGGGGATTGCCACGAGTATCCACGCTTACGAGGTCCTACAGCGGAAGCCGACGGTCGTCTGCGCATCGGTGGAGAACGGGGCACCGGCCGCCACGATCATCGGACCTCAGCCTGCTGTGCCTCGGGAGGAGGCCTTCGCTGGTTCGAGACCGGGGGAGTGGAGAACGGGAGGTCGTTCGCCCACACGCTCCTCCCGCAAGCTGGAGCAACCGAAACCTACGACGTCCCTCGTCGTCTGCTACAACTGCGGCCTTCGGGGCCACGTCGCGTCCGGGTGCCGGGCCCCGCGTCAACGCACCGCGGGACCACGTCCGGACGACGACCAGGGACTCAAGACATCCAAACTGAACCCGGCAAGTCGCGGCACCTCACACGTTCGGTCCACACACACGGCACGTTCGGGTCGCCGCTTAGCGGTGGGGGGACCGTGTATGGGCGCCGGGGGTTCGGTTCGGCGAGAGGGGTCCGCGTACGGCCCAAAGGCAGTCGAATGGTCCGAATTGGCCCACAGGATTGTGGCTGCGTCAGCCGGGTCGTCCGTGGTAACGGGGTACATTGACGGGGTTGAGGTCCGGGTGCTCGTGGACACGGGTGCGTCGGCCACTATTATTTCGGACCTTATTTATAATATTCTTCCCGTACAATGTCGACCACTTCTGCCGGTGGACGTACCATTTTACGCGGCAAACGGGGGATCTTTGGGAATCATCGGCCAGATTCGGGCGAATATTTGTATTGGCGACATTAAATTGGCGGGTCCTATTTTTGTATCATCATCGTTGGCCGTTCCTTGTTTACTAGGCACGGACTTTCTGTCTAAAATGCCCATCAAAATTCTTATAGACCAGGCCTGCATTGAGCTTCCGTCGGGTCGGCGGGTTGAGTTTTTGAAGAGTCCAAATAAGATACGCACGGCTTGTGCGACGGTGCAGGCGCTGGCAACCCGGACTGTAAAGGTGCCCCCGGGATCGCAAATGTTGGCACCCCTTCGGTTGAGAAAACCCCTTGGGGCGGATGTGGGGGCACAGGGAGTTCTATTGGGGCCGTCTAACAGGGCTAAAGGGGACCTCGACTTAGCGGTGGCCCAGACCATGGTGAGGGGGGACAGTGAGCCGTTCGTTGTGGTCCTGAATACGGGGTCGCGGCCGGCCGTGATTACGCAGGGAACGGTGCTGGCTCACGCCGCGCCGCTACCCGTCGAGGAACAGCTCGTTGCTCACGCCGATTCAAATGTTGATACGCATCCCCAAGGTGAGGAAGGGACGGAGTGGTTGGACTCGTTGTGTGCCGGGTCCAGTACCTTGTCCAGTGTGCAGTTGGGTGCATTGAGGGGCTTGCTGCTCGAGTTCGCTGACGTGTTTAGCAGGCACAAGTACGACATTGGCTGCACAGACCTGTTGCGACACCACATAGAGACTGGGGACGCGGCCCCTATTCGACAGAATCCCTTCCGGCTCAGTCCAGCCGAGAAGGAGCATGTGCAGTCGGCAGTAAATGACATGTTGGCGGCCGACATCATTGCGCCCTCTTCCAGTCCGTGGGGTGCTCCTATCGTCTTGGTTAAAAAACAGGATGGATCCCTGCGGTTCTGTGTCGATTTCCGCCGCCTAAACAAAATATCAATGGCCGATGCGTATCCGCTCCCCAGGATGGATGAGTCGCTGGATGCCTTGGCAGGAGCACAGTTTTTTTAGACGCTCGATTTGCTTTCGGGATTTTGGCAATTGCCCCTCGATGACGAATCAAAACCTAAAACCGCTTTCCGGACACCGGGAGGCCTATTTGAGTTCAACCGATTGCCCATGGGTTTACATTCCGGTCCTGCCACGTTCCAGAGGCTCATGGAATTGGTTTTGTCAGGCCTTCAATGGGACACCTGTTTGATTTACCTCGATGATATCATCGTTTTCAGCCGAAGCTTTGAGGAGCACCTCCAGCGACTGAGGGCAGTGTTTCTCAGGATGCGTTCCGCGAAGCTTAAATTTAAACCGGCTAAATGTTTTCTGCTTCGGGAATCGGTCAGGTATTTGGGCCATATCGTTAGCCATTCGGGGATCTCGACGGACCCTGCTAAGACGCAATGCGTCGGCTCATGGCCAACACCGACCTCTGTTACTGAAGTCCGCAGCTTCATAGGATTTGCCTCCTATTACCGTCGTTTTGTCAAACAGTTTGCCACCATAGCCAGGCCCCTGCACGCCTTGACGGCTAAAGGGGTGCGGTTTCACTGGGGGCCGGAGGAGGAGGCCGCGTTCTGCTCCCTTCGTGACGCCTTGGTGCAGGCTCCCCCCTTGTGTTACCCCGATTTCACGCAACCGTTTGTGCTCGACACGGATGCCAGTAACACGGGTATCGGGGGAGTGCTCTCACAGGTGGTCGGGGGGGTCGAACGGGTGGTCGCCTACGGTAGCAGGGTTCTGTCCCCCGCGGAACAACGCTACTGCGTGACACGGCGTGAATTGCTGGCGATTGTGTTTTTTATACAGCAATTCAGGCCGTATCTGTATGGCCGTCACTTTACGGTTCGCACGGACCATGCGGCTCTCCAATACGCTATGCGGGTGGCGCAGCCATCCGGCCAATTGTCCCGATGGTTGGAGGTCCTTCAGGACTACCAATTCACGACGACTTACCGCAAGGGGTTGCGCCACTCGAATGCGGATGCATTGTCACGGTTGCCGACGCGTACGGAATGCGCATGTCAGTTGGGATCGGCGCGGTGTAAACCTTCTGTCGATGTCCCCGCGGAAGTGGTGCTAGCCGCCACGGATACTACGGGGGTCGACGCCCCCACGGGGAGGGACTCGCTGTTAGCATTGCCTCTCATCGAGTGGGGCCGTCTGCAAATGGCCGACAGCTCCCTACTCGCGCTACGTCGGAAGGTTAACGTTCCCGAGGGCGGGGAAACGCGGGTCGGTTCCTGGGTGTGCAGACAGGGCCTCTTGATGAAGTGGGACTCCATGTCCCGGCGTCACATGCTTGTGGTGCCGGTTGCTGTACGGGGTAAGGTCGTCCTGGCTGCCCATGAACGACTCATGCATCTGGGGTTTCACAAAACGCTCGCCCTCATTCAGCGAGACTACTATTGGTCTGGGATGGGCAATGACGTGGCGAACATTCTTAAGGGGTGTGTAGGGTGCACTAAAAGAAAACCGCCACCAATAGCGGCTAATCCACCGCTTCAATCCATTCAAGTTTCGCGCACGAACGAATTGGTCGCGCTACACATCTTGGGGCCCTTTCCCACTACACCCCGGGGAAATAAGTTCCTGCTGGTTGGCGTAGAGTACTTCACCCGCTGGCCCATGGCGTGGCCACTCGCCAACCAGTCGGCTGCGGCAGTGGCGGACGCCTTTGTCCAAGGTTACGTTTTGGACAAAGGCGCCCCCGAACGCTTGCTGACGGATCAAGGGAAGAACTTTTCGAGTGTTTTGTTGCGCGAGGTGTGCGACCTGTTGGGTACAAAGAAAGTACGTACCTCCCCGTACCACCCGCAGACTGACGGTATGGTTGAACGTCTGAACAGGACGATTACGTCTATGCTGTGCCAACAGGTATGCGACGACCAGGTGGATTGGGACTTACAGGTACCGGGGGTACTAGCGGCCTATCGGATGGCACCCCATGCGGCGACGGGGTTTTCTCCATTTTTTCTGATGTATGGGCGGGAGGCTGATCCGGCCATGGACGTCCAACTGGGGATTTCACAGCCACGTGCAAAATCTAAATTGGCAGACCACATTAAGTTTAACATTGCCAAATTGGCTGAGGCGCGAGAGGCTGCGAGATTGAATTCACGCTCTCGGCAGATCGCGAACGAGCGATTGCATGAACGGAAGGTGCATACGCACAATTGGGAACCGGGCGATAAGGCCTGGCTGCATTGTCCACACGCACCGTTGGCTACGTCCCCCAAACTGTTGAGACCATGGAGGGGACCGGTGGAAATTGTGCGGGTTGCACGACCCCAGAGTATACAGATTAAATGGGGAAAACGCCGTTGGTACGTGCACCCCTCCCGACTGAAACCCTACGCGGCGCCGCGTGACCCCGGGTTGTGCCGTGACGACCGAGCGTGTGATGTGACCGTCGACTCGGGGAGGGATGTGTCGCAGGCTGATCCTCACGTGTCTCCACCTGACCCACCCCCAGGTGTCTCGGACCTGACGGCTGTTGACCGTCGGGAACCGGAACCCCGGGGCTCGCGCGGAGCCCCGATGCCTGGCCCATGCCTTCCTGAACTGCCGGCGCCGCCGGATGGCCAACTGCGTCCTGTGCCGTACGACGGTCCGGCAAGGCGGACTCGGGCAAGGACGCAACACTTTTCATGAAAAAAAAAGGAAATTTTTTTTTTCTTTTTTTGTATTAAAGCCCGACTTCGTTGCCGGCTTCCCCCTCTGCCGGGGTAATGTCCCGTTCAAGGGACGCTCGGACATTGGGACGCTGCATGAGTCGGAGAGAAAAGAAGAGAAAATGATTAAAGAAATTTTTTTTTTATTGTTACTCTTTCCGCATACACAGTATCGTTGCCACTCGCCGGATTGTGCATGTTGTTCTTGTTGCGGGTGTGGCGGTTGCGGGGTTTTGCGGATTGCAGTGTTCATGTTGTGTTGTTAGGGTTTGTGTTATGTTACGGGGCACACATGGGAGTGAAGGGGTGTTGTATGTTTTGTTAGCAGCCGGGTCGGCTGCGAGCTATGTGGTAGGGGGTGATGTAGTGGTGGTATTGACGTGCGCCGGCAGTGATGGATCACGGGGCGCGGGGTTGGGCACGCGATGTGGGCGTGGCATGGACGCGCGCGCCGGTGGTGAGGCGCGCTCACACAAGCTGGGAAAAGAGGATCGTAGCGAGTGCGCAGTGATTGGTCAGATAAGTGGGTACTCTCAGCGACGTCCGCAGGAGGGGTATAAAGGGGGACGCGCGAGAGCACTCGTGGTCAGTGTTAACCAGTTGAAGACCGAAGACGGGGTGGAGGAGGTAGGGGCCCGAGACCCCTAGTCCCGCCGTCCTTGTGGGGACCGGGGCCCTGTGTGGCTCGGAGCCGAGACTGGGGGGACCGTAGTCCGACGCCCGTGTGGGTCGGGACGGTGGTACCCAGAGCCGAGACGGGCACCCCGGCTGGGTGTGTCCCGGAAGGCTACGGGGCGTAAGAGCCCGTGTCAGTACAGCTGAGTGGGTGTTGGTCACCCGTGTAGCTGAGTGGGTGTTAGTCACCCGTGTAGCTGAGTGGGTGTTGGTCACCCGTGTAGCTGAGTGGGTGTTAGTCACCCGTGTAGCTGAGTGGGTGTTGGTCACCCGTGTAGCTGAGTGGGTGTTGGTCACCCGTGTAGCTAAGTGGGTGTTGGTCACCCGTGTAACGAAGTTGTAGCTGAGTGGGTGTCCGTCACCCGTGTAGCTAAGTGGGTGTTGGTCACCCGTGTAACGAAGTAGGGTGTTAGTCATCCGTGTAACTACAAGTTGGTGAAAATAAAGAGTGTGCTACCCGTGAAGTCGTCTCCTGCCGAGTTACTACTTTACAGGTGGATTACGCTGTGCTAATGGACAGTTGATGACATTTTTGGGAGGTTTTCTCCCATTCCCAGAGTGCCCCGTGTGATTGCCGGACGTGCACGAGAAGAGGTCTTTGTCCTAGTGTGGAAAAGCACGGAATGCGCTTAAAATATGAAGGCGAGCATTAAACGGATCGAATTTTGGTGCATTAAAGAGTTACCGTTAAGGAAATATAACCGTTTGAAAGAATCGATGCCTTTATAAAGTTGTACAAATCTTATAAAAAAAAAATTCAGAGATCAAAAAAAAAATCTAAAGCCTGAGTAAAAGTTATTTAATGTACCATCACGGGATTACTACATTAATATGAAATACATTTTTCTCCATAAAAATGTCCCAACCGAGAAAAAAAAGAGTCGAACCCTCCCCCCTCCTCCCCCTGCACTTCCAATAATTTGTGGAGTTTGCGTCAGCCGCTGATGTATCGTTCAGCTGCGTGCCATTTTTATAAGAGTCTGTTATCGTTTTAAAATTCATTAGTCCTAAAGCTGTCTGCAAGGTACCCTGACCAAATGCTGCCACAAATTTTGGAGGGACTCAGAACCTGCCCATCCATCACTCCAACGCCGGTAATAGCTGCAGCAATTAAGAGCTTCAAGCGCACGAAGATTCAAACGGCACAATAAATTAACTGGCACGAGCGCGGGGGGCTGCTTTTGTCTCAAACATTTTTTTTTTTGAGATCTCATCTGCCCAACGGTCTGTCTCTCACCTTTTCACGTCGACGCTGGGTTTAATGCGAGCAGAGTAGATTAGCGGGGATTGCGCGCTAAAAGAAGGGGGGCCAGACTGGAGGCAATGAATAACCATCCACAACACCCACTATCCCAGCTCCACAACTCCATCATAAGCAACCCACCCCCACCATCCCGTTAAAACCCCTCGGCCGATACAAAATTTGCCATCTGCGCTGGAAAACTGACCGAGAAGCCGGTTTCCTAAAAATCATAATTTTTTTGGCCACGCGAACATACATAATAGCGCCGTTATTTATTACCGCTGTAATGTTATTACTATTGCTATTATGTTTTTTTTACCTGACTATACATTACCTAACACCGAGGTTGTTAGAGAAAAGGTTATATCTCAGGTCGTGGTGTAATGAAACATCTTAATGTTTTTAATTCGCAAGCTCACAGATTTGCACGCAGTAGCATTTTGTTACTCGTGCGAATATATATATATATTTCTGTCGGGCTCCAAGTAGGAGGCGTGGGAGTTTGTGAACATCGCACGGATTTTTTGGGGTAGTGGGAGGTCAGAGGTCATCCGCGTGGGATGGCATGGGGGTCCCATAATGTACGGGACCGAGGTGGCGGTGTCCATCCATCGCCTGTCACACCCTCAGTGCATGTTTAACAACTGCCTCGAAATGCCGACGTTATGTCCCAAGAGTAAATAGACGATTTGCAAAGTGTTCCATCCACCACTGTGCTGCCACGATATTGCATCTTGCCAACGTTTACTGGACATCTGTGAAAAAATCTTGATTTGGAGCTTTCGTGACTGCAGGAATCTATACGGTAAAGTCACGTAGGTATAAAATGAAATTTTATTTTATTTTATACCTACGTGACTTTACCGAAAGAACCAAAGAGTAAGAGCTGCAAAGCTCATCGGATTTCTCCAGTATAAATATTATGATGCTGTGTACGTTTACGCACCGTTCCCTCACTGCTGTGTCGACCGCTAGAGGTCCCTTGAAGGTTCTGCATTTGCGAGGTAGCTCTGTGGTGTCTGCTTTCTGTGAACTGTTCTGCAGCAAAGGGTCGCGCTGGTCTGCAAGCGAGAGCCGAGCGGATTCTCCATCTCATCACTTTGACACCGACAGCAAAATTGGGATAGGATTGGGGGGAAAACACGATTTAAAAACCACATTCTCTCCCGGGTGGTGTTTAATGGGCCCGTGGAATCACTGCTTGGACAATATGAACGCAAGTGCATTTGAACAATATTTCAAACCGTCGTTTTAATTCGCAGCTCGCCAAAATGTTCAGTTCTCATTGAAACTTGAAACCGCCTCGTTTTGTTTTCATGCTTAGTGTTATGCACGAGCTCTAGGGGCAGCTTTGCAAAGTCTCCAACCGCCGCAGTCGAAATTAAAACAACATCTGAGCAACATAAAGTGCGCTCAACAATTGTCGGCAAGCGCACGCGTACACCGCGAGACATTCTTAGCGGACAATGATGGTTTAATAGCAGACAATGATAGTTTATTGTTGATAAGGGTTTGGTTGTGACGCAGAGTTGGCGATAGCGACTACATCGACAAACACAGGGCCTTAACGCGGCCCTGTTTAAATGTGGGGGCGGAGGGGGGGGCACAACACAGTCAACGTTAAACAAAGTTTAGACAAAAATGTTAAACGCTAAACAGAATGAGTAACGATGCGATCTGCTGCCTGTGTCTGTCGTGCATTCCGCTCCGGCTCTCTCGCCCGCCCCGCGTGTGTGTAACTCAGTCGTGCATTTGCGTCCGGAAACCTCTCCAAAGATTGCGGGAAATTCGTGTGTCAAATTGAAGAGCCGGCCGAGCCTTTAGCAGGGGAAGAGGGACGACGGGGGGGGGGGGGGGTCAGCCCTCTGTAGCCAAAGGGGGCGACATTCATGGTTTTAGATGGGGGGTTGCCCTGTGTTTAACAGCAATGTGGGAGCCACGGTGGGCAGATGTTAACTTACCTCGCCTGGTACGCAAGGGGTCGTGGGTTCAATCCCGACCCTGACGCCTGCTCTAGATTTGGAGTTTGCGTGTCTCTCTCTCTCTCTCTGTCCCCGTGGTCGCGTGGATTTCCCTCCGGGTCCTCCTGTTTTTCCCTCCACAGAGTATTAGGCTGCTATGCATTTCCACAGGATAAGCCACTTCACTGAGCTATCATTTGTGGCGGCCAGGTTTGCTTCTGAAAAGGAGCTGTACAGCTTAGCGGGGGCCTTAACTGGTAAAATAAAATTGGGGGAATTGTTTTTGTTGTTGTTGTACTACTGCTTACTCGGCTCCCCACCCCACCGATCCACCCCCCCCCCCACCTGCATCCCCCCCCCCCCACACGCTATGGGGCTGCAACAACGGTGGACGAACCTCATGCAAGGGGGTGCAGCTATCGCACGCGCCACCGCTCCATTTCAGCGACGCGCTCGGGAAATTGACGGAAGAGAGCGAACGCGGTATTCCTTATTCCGAGTCGCTTCTCCGCCACACGCCCGTCCGCCCGCCTCCCTCTGGCGTCCGCCCCTCCCCCCGCTAGCCTAAAAAATGTGATAGATTGCACCTATTAAAGAGTCTGCAATTGTACTAACTGAGCATATGTTTTGGCGATAAGGGCTCATTATGTGCGAGGCTCCAGATCGACTGATGCGTTAGTGTCTGTGCGAGTAGCTGCGAGCTCTCGTCACGGCGCTCCCAGCTGTTTGTCATAATTAATATTGTAACGAATGCCATACATAAATGTGCTAATGCACAAACGGGGGGGGGGGGGAAGGGGGGTAGCGTAGTGCAGCACGTGGAACCCCCCCGCCCCGCCCCCCCCCCGTGCCAACGACAACCGCGTATCTCGCGCCCGCGCTCATACCCACGGGTACCCCTGCTGTGATGGCATTGGGAAGCTGCGGCGGTGCAATGGTTTGTCGAAGGCAAGTCCAATAAACTGGACTTGGGATCCAGTGGCAGGCCGGTTCGATGCGATCCCCTGCTGCGGTAGTTTGAAACAATGGGGCACGCACGGTACGTTGCTAAACTCCCCCCCCCCACCACACTCACCCCCTTCCACACTGGTCAATGGGGGGGGGGGGGAGGTTACCCAGTAGCTAGTGTGGAAGATTAGGCCAAACACCCTCTAGAGGAGCTCTCGAAAACTCCCTCTCATGGAGGGACCTTCCGTTGGCAGCGGGTAACGGGCTGTTGCGGCTTTACCGGTTGCACCTCTCGCCCCCAGGTGTTGTTAAACAGAGGGGCAAGCCAACACCGCCAGGGCCTCTTCCCGCTTAAGATGTCTCGTGAAATTTTACAACGGGTTAGAGAAACCGCTTAGGCAATGTGTGTGTGTGTGGACTTTATATTGCGCGGCGAGTGAGTTACGGCTCACGTTGAAGCTGGATGAAAGGGACACAGATTGAGTCAGGCAGGGATTTAAAGAGCCACACCGGGGGGGGGCTGACGGGAGGGTTTGGTCAGTCCCGAGGTGGCCGCTTGGCTCAGCTAGACACAGCGGCATTGAGCTGCCGAGATCCTGGATTCGAATTTGGTCAGCACGCGTGTGCTTAAGGCTGGACTCACAAGTGTGGCGAGCCGATGGCTTTTAGCCTCATCAACGGTGCATGCGCACACGCAAAAAAGATATAAAGATGCCATCATGTTACATTTCACTTCATTTGCCAAAGTTACAGCTCTGACAATTGACAATATTAATCGTAGTAGTAGTAATAATGAACTCGGTTTTATAAGGCACCTTTCACATGAGCAACCGTCGCGTGATGATCTCAGCGCGGAGTGTGTGGGAAAGCGTGACCCCTTGCTGCGTCGAAGACAAAGAGGCCGCTTGAAGGATTTGTCTTCGGGAGAAATGTACGTATGTTAAACTTCTTGCGCACCGTACGTAGCCAACCGTGCACATCGGAGGTGCGGGTGGAAGGGACAACAAACGAAAATCCCGTGAGCAGTCCCTTTCTCCCGCGGCCTTTTGCTTCACGGCCACACTCCGCGCGATTTTTTCCCGAATGGATTCGTCGTCACGCGACGCGACACTGGTTACCCACCGCTCGAGCAAATGGGCATGCGGTCAATTCCCCTGTAACGCCACATGTACTTCTCACGGCGCGAATTGGATATGTAACGCGACGACTCTATTAGGGAACACATTTTTTTTTTTTACAACGCGGAATGCTAATTGGATACATAACGCGATCGAGTTAACGGAAACTCCGTCGCGCGAGTAGGGACAAGCGGACGTGCGGCTGCCTCCGCCTAGCGTCATCGCACATGGCGGGATGCTGCTGGATGCATCTCGACATTGCCCACACGCCTCGTTTTTGTTCAGCCTGCGTTACGCATCTCACGGTGTTATCGCGGACTGTGCTTTACCCCAACATTATTTATTATAAACACAATTTTTCCACAATGCGGTGTTCATTCAGGAACGCAACTACTACCGCATTGTAACAAAGGAGATGGGTCAGTCCCAACGCGGGTTTGGTGGTGATCGTTACTCGCAAAGGCCGTGTGGAACAAGGCAAAGTTCTGTTCTCCTATAACGCGGTGGTATTCACGTTCCCGAAGAACACCATGCTGTAAAAAATTTGCGTGATAATAAATACTATATAATAGAGGGCAAAGCACAGTCCGTGGTAACGCGTGAGATGCGTAACGCAGGCCGAAACAAAAGACCGATTTGCCCGTGGGTAGCGTCTAGAAGCATCCAGCAGCATCCCGCCTTGTGTGATGCTGCGCAGAGGCAGCCGCACGCCCGCCTGTGCGCGACGTTGCTCCGTTCACTCAATCACGTGATGTGTCCGATTCGCATTCCGCGTTATAAAAAAAAAAAACACGTTCCCCAGTACATTCATCATTGCGCTGTATATCCAATTTGCGTTGTGAAAACAGCACGGGGCGTTGTAGTACAACGGGCCGGAGTGACACGGACCGTGGTGTACACGGCCGCGCCAGAAGAGCGCAGGCCGAGCACGAATGCCGGGCCCCCCCCCCCCACCCCGCGTCGTCAGCTGGCACTTGCCGGGGATCTTTTTTTTTTTATGCCGGCGCTGCGACCCGCCCGGCAAAGGGGTTCCCCACCGGCTCGCGCGCGGCCCGTTGGGAGGGAGCGACAAATCGAGCGTCTCGCGTCAATTTCACAGCTCCGCCTCGGGGCCCCCGCCGCTCCACTCCCGTGGGGGTTGAACCCGTCCCTCCCCCGGTCCGGGTCCCGGATTCCGGGGCACCCTTCCTAACACCCCTTCCCCACTCCCGGTTCTCTCTCGACGCACGGCGCCGGGAGCACGGTGCGTTCGTTTTGCAACCTTTTAAAAACGCCGCTTTTTTTTGTCGCGTGAGCATTTCTATACACGTGGGTGTCTGTGCGCGTTGCGTTGCGGAGTTGGCGGGGAGCGGTGGCGCAGCGGTTAGCGCGCCGCGCTACGAATCCGGCGTCTCGAGTTCCATTCCGGCGCACGGCCAACACCGTTGGCGGTTATCTGAACCAGGTCCTAGGCCTCCACCGTAGGTCGACTCAGCCTAAAAAAAGAGTACCAGGTGCGGTGCGTAATCCTCGCCACTGGGGGAGACAAAGGCGACACGGCGTGGTGCTGGCCACCCACCCCCGTCGTGTGCCGTGCCGGCGTTTAAAGGCACTCGCTAAAAGAACCAAAGAGTAACAGCACTTCTTTTGTCGTGGGGCTGGGCGCTCATCAACAGCACCTGCCCCAGCAGCCCGTATAGGCTATATGGGGGATATTTGTCTTTATAGCAGGCAGCGGTGGTGCAGCGGTCAGCGCACTGCGCTATGAATCCGCTGATGACCTCTGAGTTTGATTTCTGCCCGCGGCGAACATCAGTTGGGGCGAAGATGTCCACCACGGAGACGGAGCGACGATATCAAATCGCGCGCAGGAGTTGGACGGATGGTTGCATCACAAGACCGTAAAAGACGATGTGATGGCTTGGGGAGGCTTTCATCCAGCAGTGGAGAGATTACGGGGCCGACGATGATGATTAATGATGCCAACTTGTATTTCAATACAAAAGAGCTCTTCAAAACTATTTCCGCGGTAGATGATGCGCACAAAATATCCCAACACTCCACCGTCGTGTTCCACGGACGCGGCATTGGTGCAATCACACACAGCGAGCAGCTCCCTGGATCGGCTTGGGCACCGGTGCGCGAATGGGGAGAAAACTTGGCCAACGGATAAACGGCACCGAACTTGTAAACACCTCGCGCGTCTTTGAGAAAAGAGTTCCATAGATCATGACACGGACCGTAAAATTGTAAAAGATCGCTCGTGATAACAGACTGATGCAAGCAGCGAACGGGATGAAAAAAAAACACAAAACGCTTTTCAAAAAAAAAATATATTTTTTTAACTCAGCGTGCCTGATGTCATTGGTAAAACAAGCATGTGCATTGGCGTTGCCTTAGCCAAATTAATTTCCCCGATGACACGTAATCAGTTTCTGATTAATAGCAGCCTCACGTTGCGGAAAATTCAAGTCCCGGGGCCATGCAGTCGCGCGGCGGAGTTTGTTAAAGGGGACGGTCCTTGGACAGAGCCCCAGCGAACGGAGCCAGCAACGCAGCGTGACACTCGCAACATTCGCAGCGCTCCCCAGAAAACCTGGGCCACGGCTGCCCTGCCCCCCCCCCCCCCCCAATCTCCCCAACCCCGTTCCCGTTCGCTCCTGGTCAAACGATCTAACAACAAGGGCGAGGAGGGGGGGGGGGGGTAGGCACGAGATGTGACAAACCGCCCCCCACCCATAGCTACCACCACCAGGGTCCTAACGACGACGACGATGACGACGACAGCGGCAGACATTTTGTTTTTGTCATTTGTTTTGTGACCCGGGTCACTCGCTTGCAAAATGAGACGACCCCAGTCTCTTGCGTTCTCACTTCGTTAGAGAAAATAAACTCGCAGATGGAGTTTGACTTCTATATTTGGGGGGGGGGGGGCATTGGGGTTCGCTTGGTCCCTCATATTAGGAAGCGTGGGTTCATATAATTGATTAAATGTTTAAATTCATTGTAAACTACTGAAAATAAATCAGTGAAGGCGTTGCTCCCCCACTCACCGTGCACCCCCCCCCCACCCCCGCAAATTCCACCCATGAATCAACTCAAATCAAAACCAGAGCGTCTGTACAAAGCCAGCGAAGGGCCAAGAAGTCTAACCCGCCACCATACCTCCTCTCCACCGTGTGGATGGGCCCCACCTGTCACACAGATTTCCAGAGCAAGTTTGAATAATGTCCTCCCAACAACAGCAAAAAAACGTATTGTGCTCACCCCCCTAAATGGTGAGTCCCTGAAACTTATTAGTTTTCCGAAGTCAAGGTCGAGATCAGGGTCAGCTCCCAAGGATGTCAACGTGACTTAATAATCTAACGCTCCTATCAAATGAAACACTCTCGGGAAATGATGGGCATGACCGAATGTTCCCAAAAAGGTGGTGGAAACCTCTCCGGGGGGCCGTGTTTCGGAACACAACAAAATAGATCTCTACACTTTATTTTGTCTTTCTCCGTATTTCTTAAAGTTTCGTCACCAGTCTCTGACCGCCTCTCCGCCGTATATTCTGTTCATACACGAGGATAACACGCAAGCTCGGGTCCTCCTCGCAGCAGCGGCATTTTGGTCAGCCATCAAACAACGTCGGTCGCCGCATCGCGCGTTATCACGTGCGCTTCTGCGGCCGTCTGGAACGCTCTTCCTTCCGATATTAGGAAACCACTGGGAGCTGTGCACTTTTAAACCATCTAAATTGAAAACTAATTTCTTTAGAGCTGCTTTTTGTCTTTAGTTTGTTGTCCATACCCCACACCTCCGATTAGCACGGTTGGCTATGTGCAGTGGGAAACATGTTCAACATACATACGTGAGCAGTTACTTCTTTCTCCATTGCCTCTTCTCCGCAGTCAGCCAATTACTAACTTTGGCGTGGCATGGCGAGGGTAGGCCCTCTGCGCGCCGTGGGACATCGGCTTCGTGGGCGCACGCATGCACGCGCGCGGTTAAGCCGACAGACGAGCCCGGCTGGGTGAGCCTTGAGCGAGCGTTCACGTGGAGTGGAGCGGACGTGCCATCCGTCTAACAAGCGAGCGTAAAGATCCTCCTGAAATCTTTGCTCAGGCCGGCCTCCCACGGCAATCATGGGTCTAAACGATACGCAGTTGGTATACAGGAGGTCGTGGGTTCGATCCCGACCCTGACGACGCCTGCTGTATATTTGGAGTTTGCGTGTCTCTCTCGCTGTCTCCCCGTGGATCGTGTGGATTTTTCTCTGGGTCCTCCGGTTTTTCCATCCGCATTTAGAATCAACATCGCGCCTTTGGGGTAATTTGGCTGCAGCTATAAATTTGCGCGTCATCAGCCGCTACGCTGAGCTGTCATTTGTGATGGTCAGGTCGCTTCTGAAAGAAGAGCTACATCGTGGGGGCTTACCTGGTACAATAAGACATTTTGCTTTTTGTAGTTTTATGTTATATATATAAAAATGAAATTCGCAATAAAAGGGAAATGCTGCTGCGATTGCTTTGCTCGCGACGCTGGTGGCGGAAGGGACTCTGCTCAAGCGAGCTCCGGAGGGTACTTGGTCTACCCTTCCACGTTGATGAGATACGAGACATCGACCAATGGTGCCGTACCCACTTACACTGCAAGGCGCACAGAGGTTGTGGCGGCGCGGGGGGAAGGGGGGATTTGAAAAATCTTGGCAATGGTTTCAACGGCTTCTTCTTTCCTATGGCCTAGGGAGAGCAACAATTTGAGCGAGATTCAGCTGCGAGTGATTTAGCCGTTCGATTGCTTTGTTTCATCTGCTCCACCGGTAGGTGAGCGCGCGCTGAACTTGCAATCCAGAGGTCGCGAGTTCGGTTCCATCTGCCAACTGCTGTCACGGCAGACGGAATCGAACCGACGACCTCTGAATTTCCACTACGGTGTGTTAACCATCACACCATGTTTGTATGTAGGTTTTATTTATTTATTATCCTGATGGTATTCTAGTTGTCGGCTGGAAAGGGTGAGCTTTTGCGAGTGGAAGAGCTACGAAGATGTGCCGAGAGAGAGAGGGAATGGCCCCAAGCGGGAAACGGTGAAAAGTCTGACGAGAAGGAAGGCGTTGGACATATCCAGAGGGGGAGATACGTCAGGGGTGGAGATTTGACGAGGATGATTCTGCATGGGAGAATGGAAGGAAAGAGGAGGAGGTGGAGGAAGTAAACGGATCGGCTGGTGGGACACTGTGAGACGTGGGACAGGACTCTCTCTCGTGCGAGAGAGATGCCCAAGATCGTAAGAGATGGAAAGCATCTGTCACGCGCATCAACCCTCCGTTATGAGGATGACACCCGACAGATATAATCCAGTTGTGCTGTCAGCGTCATGCGATGGGACAAAGGAATGTACGTGAGGAACGCTGTAGGAAAGGGCCCCGGAAAATGATGTCACAGAACCGCTGCTGAAGTCACCTCGAATCAACCTCTTCATCCACACGAGGGAAATACACGTTATAATCCAAGCAAAGAATATTTGTCACGTGCCATTCAAGCTGAAATTTTCGACTATCATCGCTGATAGGCGAAGAAGCAAAATGTAATCTGCGACGAGGCTGATATCACACGCTCAACTGCACTTGGGAACCCAAGTGCAGTTGGTGGCATTGTGACCCCCCAGATTCAAACCCAAGCTCTTAGCAGCACCAGCTCAGCACGATGAACCTCCCGAGCCACTCGGCCCACCCTCTTAGCATACAGACGCAGTTTACAAAGCAGCAGACGCACAGACAGGCAGGCAGGGAGATGAACCGCACACGTAAGGACTCTAAAATCCCAGCCAGCGCGAGCCCACGAGTGACGAACCAAAAGGATTTGAAGCTTTCGTGACTGCAAAGATTCATACTCTTAGTTCTTTCGGTAAAGTCACGTAGGTAAAAAATGAAATTAAAATTAATGAAATGATTTTGTTGTTTTTATTTTTTATTAATTTTAATTTCATTTTTTACCTACGTGACTTTACCGAAAGAACTAAGAGTATGAACCAAAAGGAGTCCAACTGCTGCGCTGCCGACGTCTAAAATTGCAAATTAAAACAAATCACGAATTAGCTGACAGACTGACGGGTCTCATGGCATAGCGGAGGGGGTTGTCGGGTGCGGCGGGACGGGGGCAGGCGGCCAGATTCCGGCCACTTGCCGCCTCCCCCCCCTGCCCCCCTCAATCGGTGGGCGCGAACCGAGCGTGCGGGCCCAACTTTGCACCACGACGGCGGCGAGACGCGGGACACAGCTTTAAATCAGTTTGCGGGCTGTAAATCAACTCATCCCCCGTAAATACACGCGGCACAAAGAGCTCCACAGGAACACTCCCCCCCCCCCCTCCAAACTGCCATCGAGCGGCGTGCACGTCGCCAATGATGATGGAAGCCGGGGACGGACGGTGTGCCCGGGAGAAAAATAGCCGGTAATGCATTGCCGTAATAATCAAATGTGATCGGAAGAACCTGTATCGGATGGTCATCCTTATTTCATTACCATGCAAAGTGCACAAAGTGCACATTACAAAACTGTTGACCAGGCACGCGCAGCAGAGGTAGCATTTACAAATAAATGGAATGTGGCCCGTTGGCTGCGGGTTGTATATTTACCCCTCGGTGGGACACTTTTTTTTCTTTCTATATTTCGCTTTTGATTTCGGCTCACCTGAAGGATATTCTGCAGATCCGTCCCCAAACCGACCACGGAGGTGCGCGGCGTTTCCGCGTGACCCCCACGCAAACTTCCCCCAGGCCTTGGGCCGCAATGCACCGACCCCCCACCCCCCAACCAACTCTCGCTGCTGTTCTTTCCCAACCGAAGCACTCCCCCCCCAACCCACCACCCGCCTCCCCGGCTCTCTCATTCACCCCTGTCCATCGCCACAGCCAATAACCGGCGGCATGCCTGGCCCGGATTTTACCCACAAACGCCTACCGCCCCCCACCACTCCCCCCCACCCACCCAGTCCGTCTCCCCTTTACTTATTCGCAAGCCACCTCCATTCCAAAGAAAATCAAATTTAACAGACCCAGCGGAATGCTGCTCATTCCGTTTCGGAAATCGCATAACGCCACAGCGCCACACCGGCACTCGCTGCCTTACTGACACGCGTCAGACTGCATCAAGTCAATGAGCAAAAGGGGCCTGATTTAATTTTAGTTCTGGTATTTTGAATAGATGGTTTTCGTTACATTTTATGGTATCATTATTTTATATATTTATTGTTACTATTATTTCTATTTATCTAGGTTTTTTTTTTGTATCTCTTTGATATCCTTAGATTTATTTATTTTTTCTTGTTTATACCGGCACATACGGAAAAAAAAGTTTGGTACACATCTTTTTTTATATATATACATTATGTTTGCATGTTCTGAAATTGCTGGCTTTTATTGAGTCAGAGAAAGGCTACTGGGAAATCTGTGCGGATGCTGATTGGATTCAATTTTTCGTGTTGACTTTCAGTGTCATCCGCTGCATTCAGATTCGACTTCCGACCGGCCACAGACGTGCCACGGGGTAATTTACCTGAGAGTGCTCCGTAATATTCATTACGGAATATAATAACGGAGCGGTAGAGGGGGGAGAAAAAAAAAAAGTTCAATCGCGAGATGGAATTTAGTCGGGGAGCCAGAGAGGACGTACATTTGTTTCATGGTGAAATCAAGGAACGTTAATAACCAGCTCATCGCTTCGTATAAATTGCGGAAAATATTACGGGTGGCGGCAGCGGTGTTGTTCTAAAGCGAGCTCCGAGAACACAAACGGTTTATTTTTATTTTATTTATTTCGCGAGTAATTGTCACCACGACCCGGACTGCAGGTGAAACATTAGATGAAAAGTAAGGAAGCTCTCCTGCGGTCGCTTGGCAACAGCCACGGGCCTGCGCAGGTTTTGACGCGGGATTCGTACCTCCGGGGCCCCGGCTCCCAGACGATGCCGGTAACCCCGTGGCTGGCCGGCCAGGTGGCCGGCCGGCTGGTCGGCCGGCCACGAGACCGCGTCGAGAGTTAACGGACAAAACCGCGAGATTATTTTAGGCCCCGTTTCCTTTATTGCGTTTCCCTTCTGAGAGGCACAATGGCGCAAGCCACAGTTGCATTCATCCCCCGACACAAATTGACGGAAATGGAAAGACCCGAGTGTCCAGAGACATCCGCCAAAAGCGGTAATTGTTATGACGTGGGCCTTTATTGACAGCGGCCCGTTGGCAGTTATGATATTCCTGCCAGATTTTGAGGTGCCCCGGCACTCAGCACCTACATTAAAAAAGTTAAAAGGTGCAGCCCTGAAATTTCTTCCACACTACGCTGCTAATCGGTGGCGTCACGGTTTCGAGATGTTAACTACCTCACCTGGTATACAGGAGGTCGTGGTTTCGATCCCGACCCTGATGCATGTATATTTGGAATAATGCATGTTCTCCCTGTGATTGCATACATTTTTCTCTGGGTCCTCCGGTTTTTCCCTCCACATTTAGAAGCATGCGTTTATAGTATTTGGCTGCTTTACATTTCCACATGATACTTTGTTGAGCTAATGTGTGGCCACGTCTCTATTGAAAAAAATAGATATTAAGCTCAGTGATGGCTTAACCTGGTACAATTAAAATAGTTTTGTTTTAATCACACCTCTGCTTAGCACGGTTGGCTATGTACGGTGCGAAAGAAGTTCAACGTACTGTACACACATATATACAATGGCCTCCGTAAGACACAGCTGCAGATAGCTCCTCTCAAGACGGAGTTTGGCTTAACCTCCCACGCTGCCAAGACATCTCAGAAGAGGTGACAGTGCTCACACCATTATCCCACGCTTCACGCAACCTGCCGATCGACCGACCGGTGTACCCATGTATACTGCCGCCATGGACAGGCGGGGGAGATTTGAAAAAACTCGCCCATTGTTACAATTGTCACGCCGGGAGATTGAATCAAACCGGCGACCTCCGAGCTGCGAGCCCGGAGCGCCAAGTGTTACACCGCGGCAGCATCGCGATTGATGCGAGGTGGCCGTTACTGACCGAGCCTTCGTCGGCGATGATATTACTGACTTAAAACCTTACGTGACTGCAGGAATTCATATTATTGGTCCTTTCGGTAAAGTCACGTAGATAGAATTTTTTTTTATACATAAAATAGAAAAATAAATTTTAACTAAAAGCAAAAAGCCACAATGTTTCGATCGCAACACAAGGGGTCTTTATTTTGATTTTCTATCAACGTGACTTTACCGAAAGAACCAAGAAGATGATATTACTGCCAGGTTTGAGGTGCCCTGGCACCCCTAACCCAGCGTGTGCATAAGTACACAGCGTGTTTCGGTGGAACACAATGGGCGCCCATCTCTTCCCTCCCCGGGAAACGCACGGCAATCCTCACCCAAGGCAGACGGCGATGCATTAGCAGAGAGAGAAAGAGAAAAAACCCGAAAGAAAGAACGTGCCTCATCAGTTTTCATCGCGGTTTATTGAAATCGACTTGGGCGCAGCGCCGCAATTTCCTGCTCACGCCACTGCTAGCGGAAGGGCCTCCCGCTGGAGGTGGGCCTAGAGGGTATTTTATGTTCAGAGTATTGGTTTGCTGCTGTAAATTTCCACATGGTAAGCCATTTTGTTCAGCTATCATTTGTGGCCAGGTCACTTCTGAAAAATAACTAAAATCTTACTGTCATTTGCTTAACCTTCCCACACTTTGCACTCCTATCGTGTTTCTGTATTGTTTGTTGTTATTTCTATCTAGGCCACTTTACCGAATGACCCAAAGAATAGAGCTTCATAGCTCATCGGATTTCTCCAGGATAATCAAGGATTCTGATTCTGATCTGGGCCACTTTCCCATGCTGTCCAGACGTCTTGGAAGAGATCGTTCATCAACCCACACTTTAACCCCCCACATGTGACCTGCCGATCTACTTAACCATGGTGCACCCGTTGATGTTGCTGCTAGGTGGACAGAGGCAATGGGATTTGGTAAACTTCCACACCAGGACATTAAATCGAACCGGCGTCCTCTGGATTACAAGTCCAGTGTTGCTCACCATTACACCATAACAGCGTCACCAATTGTCACGACATGGCCATTATTTATTGACGGGGCCTTTGGCAGTTATATTACTTCCAGATGTGTGGTGCCCCAGTACCGCACCCACGTGTAAATATGTATGTATACAAGGCTTAATTTCCTCATTAAACATTTTCTGGAGCTCAGCTCGGTTACCAGCTCCGGTCGAAATCGAGCCCTCTCTATACGCAGCGTGTCCGGAGGGACGCAACGGACGCCCATCTCGTCACTCGCCAGGAATCGCGCGATTATCCTCACCGAAGGCAAGGCCGCGGTGCGTTCCCGTGAAAGTGAAAAAAAAAAGGTGCCTCATCAGTTTCCATCCCGGTTTATTGAAATCAACTTAATTTAAAACAAATTACGCCAATATGTCCACTCGACAGAGTTTCCTGAGCCACGTACAACCGAGCCCGCCGCCAGCCTCAAATGAGCCAGACGGCATTGTGTAGCAGGCTGTGCGTGCCTTTGTAGCCTACTGATCCGGAGCCGAAACAGACCGCGATAAACAACTTTCCCTCCTGGATACTGCCGCAAAAATCTGACCCGCTCCACCCCCCTACCCCGTTTCCACCCACACTACCTCCCCACACAAACACACACCCGCTCTTATTTCAAGAAGGCGCCACAGTAATTAATCTGGGCACGAAATATTTGATATACGACTGTTGTCAAAACAAAACCCTCTGCCATTAATTTTCGGCGTAATTACCCAAAAAATATGGAAGCGCGCCCACTGACATGACAGAGACAGGTGTGAAATACGACGATAATTGGATCTTCACATGAGTGACCACGGCTAGAGTGTGCTCGCGAGTGTGTGCGATCAGCAAATGTCGTGCAGAACGTGTGCAGATGCGAGCGCGGAAGGTGGAGGGGTGGTGGTGGTGGTGGAGGGGGTTGGGGGGGGGGCATCTGCTTAACCCCACCGTGGGTCTGGTGCAACCTCGCTGTGAACCTGCGAAGCTTAACCCTTTCTGCGACGCGTTCCCCCCCACTCCCCCCCGCAGCCCCCTAAGGTCGGGAGATGTTAATTGGCGCGGCGAGAAAGTTACGGGACGGAGTCCTCCGCCCGGCGCGGCCGTACGGCGGGCTGGGCGGCCCGGGCTTACGCCGCAGTGTCATATTTTATCCGCGCGCAGTGGACTGCACGACGGCTTTATATATTTTCTACTTACTTTAATGACTTAAATTGGTGGGGGGGGGGGGGGGGGTTGGGCAATTGTTCCCTTAATTAATGATATTATTTAACGATAAATTGTTTAGGTGGTGGGTGGGAGGGGGCGTGCGAGTAAACGCGTGTTGTCGTCGTGTTTTTACGCAGGCTCTGAGCGCCTGGCGCACAGACGGACGACGACTTCAGCCCTCGTGGACACTGCGCAGTCGATTCTAGATTTGAAGCTTTCGTGACTGCAAGGATTCATACTCTTAGTTCTTTCGGTAAAAGTCACGTAGGTAAAAAATAAAATTAAAATTAATAAAAAGAATATAATATTATTATTGTATTATTTTGAAATTAAATAAAAATTAATAAAAATAAAATAATATATTATTATTTTATTATTTTATTTTTATTAATTTTAATTTCATTTTTTACCTACGTGACTTTACCGAAAGAACTAAGAGTATACTGCGCAGTCGAGCCTCCCCGCCTTGGCCAATGTTTCCCGCACGTCCCGCACGGACCGACTGGCCAGCGGTTTCCAACGAAGCAGCCGCTTGGATTTCTTCATTTATTTCATTTAAATCACGGTCGCCGAGCACAGGGCCCTAAGGCCACGAAACGCCACCGGCCAGCAACAAACAGCACCATTCAAGGCGAGACCTTGTCGAAGTGAACTCCAATTGTATGCTGGTGTCAATAACAATAATAGTGTGCGGCTGCTAGTCAATCCACTGCTAGACGAGGGCTCTCGCTAACAGGCTCATAGGTGCTGCTACTCGCTAATAGCACTTGCTCCAAAAAGTCTGCTCAGGCTATACGGGGAGGGGGGGGGGGGGTCTTTGTCTTATGGATGAAGCCATCCGCATGAGGGTTTTTTTCTTTTTCACTACGTTGCCACGCTGCTCCGTTCAAAATAAAATAAGAATTACTGCAACATAACTGACATATTTGTGAACAACAACAACAACGTCAAATTACGACTCTCGACGCGACCGAGCAAACGCAGGCCGGTTAAAGCGAGGGATTTTTTTTTTTTTACGAGGCACCTCTGCCCCTTCTTCCCGTGGCTTCCTCGTCAGCGTAGGGAGGAGAGCACCTTTGCACAGCGAAGGCCGACAGAGGAATCTCAAAGGTGGCGTTAGCGATGCGGAGTGTTCAAATAGAGCGTTGCAGCGCCTTCATTCGCGCGAAGCAACGGAACGACGGGCGCCGGGAAACCCACTCGTCAGCCAAACGAATAAAAGCACGTGACGGGATCATCGATTAATTATCGGACGCGATTCGCTCGTTAAGCTCCGAGATCTGGTGCGATTGGATGATCGGATGATGGGACATGTGAATAATGATCAGTTTTCGCAAGCGTAATGCGACGCGTTTTTAGTCGTGAGCCTGTGAATCGATTATTATTATCGACGAGGTGACGAATCATCGCATGCCTCGTGAGTAACATGGAAGTGTCATGGATTAAACTGTCCGCGTGAGAATCGATAGTTGACACTTTATGCAGATTACTTACAAATGTTACATTTCGGCTAATTAAGATTACAATGTTTCAAACAAGGCCAGAACGAATTAGAGAAAGTACTCGTTTTTTTACGGTTTGTATTTGCCGTATGTAATGGGCACATACGCACCTTGCAGCCACTTGAGGCGTTAACATTCACCGTACTATTTCATAAAATAATGCAATCAACGCGGCAATTCGTCGAATCGTTTGGGAGTGGATCCGGGGGGGGGGGGGGGGGCTAAATCATTACACGCCCACCGATTAAAATCCCCCTCTCTCGGTTATTATATTTTTTTTGCGCGACTTTTCTCAAACACGTTTCATTGAATTCCCACACTAGTGGTGGACCTGGGGGGGGGGGCAGGGTGCCCGAGGTGGCGGAGTTTGGCCGCCGTCCAGAAAGCGAGATCCGTCCGGAGCATCGAGGACGGAGCCTTTCGTGCGACGGGAGGTGGCGAGGTTTTTCTTTTTTTGTTACTTTAAACCTCTGAGCTCCCCTGCCTCCCCCGCCCCCACCACCCGGCCTCGACTCCGCACGCTCGGTCGGGCAAATCCACGGGCGAACCGAAATCCAGCAGCAAGGAGTTGGCGCAGCATCGGCGGCGGCGGCAGCGTCCAATTTGCCAGGCACACAACGTAAGCCTTGGCAGAGTGAGGCTGGCGCAGTCCCAGGTGCACTTTGACCTTTGTGATGTTTGTTTGATGCCAGGCACCCCCCCGAACCCCCCAAACACCCCCCCCCCTCCAACGCCCCCCCCCCACCACCACCATCACCCCCTCCTCAGCCAAATCTTTTCTCTCCGCCTGATGAAGACCGCTTGTGTTGCGATCGAAACGTCGTGGGTTTTTCCCCCAAAATTTTGTAATTTCTTTTGAATTTGTTAAAATTTTCTATCTACGTGACTTTACCGAAAGAACCAAGAATACAAAAAAAAAACTTTAAGTTGTCCACTCGTGACAGGTGGCAAGGAATGGCAAGAGATGTGGGCATGAGCCAGATGATGAAGATTGGCGGTGCGCTCCGCTTCTATGCTAGCGACAACGCATGCAATAATCCGTCGATGGTATCTGTAAAAAAGAAAGAAATAGATTAATTCGCTCGCGATGCATGCATCAGATCGCGCGTGTGCGAAAAGTGGTTATCCGCGTGTTATGCAGATTACGATCTCCGACCAAATCGACCGTTCTCGTCAGATCTTAGAAACTAAACTGCGCTGTGCCTGCTTACGTGCCTCAGTTGGGTTGCCACCATGCACAGACAGGTTGCCGTAGGGCCGCGGGGTGTACCTCGTGGGCAGAGGGAGACAGAGCAATGTGCACAAGCCGGACACCGCAAGACTGTGGGGAATGGTGACAATGGTGGAGAGGGCTTCATCCAGCAGCTGAGAGAGCGTGGCTGATGACGACAGAGAGTATGCGCTGGATATGAAAAGCAGAAACTTTGAAATTTTGCGTGAAAATTTAAAAGAATTATGTATAAACGGACTCAATCTTAATTACGATAATCATTGAAAGCCCTTAGTTAATATGAGAGTGACTCAAGGCATCTCAATGCCATATCAGCCATAGGGGTTGTTTGACCATACTTCACCACACTGGTGAGTATGGGTTTGTGAATGGGGGTCTGGAACTGGTACAAACATCGCACGCCACTGATGTTAACCATGGCCAGGAATTCATCCCAGGCCGGTTGCCGGGTGCAGTGCCCAATGCACTGCGCCACCACTACCCCCACACAAAAGACAACGCCTCCCCTATCGAGCCTTTCAAGACTGTTGGGGCAAGTGTCAGGAGCGAGAGCCTATCGAGATAAGTACGGCATACGAGGCAGTGGGTGGCCAGCATCACGCCCGGCCACCTTTGTCTCCCCTGTGGCGATATTTACACATCGTTGACCTAGGGGAGGCCCAGGACCAGTTCAGATAATCGTCGCTGGTATTGGCCATGAGCGTGCATCGAACTCGGGACGCCAGGTTCGTCGCCGCAACGCGCTCACCGCTGCACTACCGCTCCCCACAAGTGTACCACTACGCACGCGAAAACGCAGTCACCTCGGAAAACATTGACAAAGGTTCACCGTAAAATCCCACACAGACTGTCGCGGCAAGTGCTGTAAAGCGAGCACCTGCGAAGGCCGGCACGGCACACGAGTGGTGTGGCCGGTAATCGCGCCTGGCCACTTTTGTCTCGCCCCAAGCGCGACAATGCCCGTGTCGTATTTCGCCCCCCCACGACTGTGACACGGCAGGCGTGGGTCAGCTCGATCCTGAGCGGGCCGTGGGTGGCTCGCGCAGGCACAGACGATTCGTATCAGCACACAGACAGTTTACATTCTGTTATTTACTTGACCAGAAAAAAAGAAATTTCTAGCCGCAAATTTACAAGCGCTGGAGAATGGTGTTTCGCAAGTCACCGGGACAAACAAAGATAATGGCCTTGCCGCAGCCAGCCCTGGTTCACGAATAACCCAGCGGTTAACGACCAGCGTGGCAGTCGCTCACAAGACACTACCAGCAAGGCAACTCAGCCTGGACAGTGTGGTAGTCACCCACTAGGCACTACCAGCTAGACAGCTCAATCTGCCAGCCCTCTGAGAGCTGGGCTGGTTGGAGGTCACCTCGTGCCCTAGTTGTCTGCAGAAATATCGTTGTAATAATAATATTATTCGTGCCGTTTGTTTGCTCAGGACGAGCCTCTTTGTCCGGAGGTTCCTGTATTGTAAGTTTGGATAATAACATTGATCTTGTGCGTCTTTCAGCTCATGGTCCACCCTAAACCGCATCCATCCACTGCACAAACCACTAGATGCTGATACCTGATGCACAAATAGGGAAATTAAAAACTCTCCAGTCGTAGCGGTGCGACTGTGGTCATCCAGAGCAGACCGTAACAATGCCCGATCCACAAATACGGAGGAAGACATCGTAACGACGATGCAACTCCGCTGTTGCTGACGCGGTTATCTGTGGCTTGACCACCTGCTTGTGACATTGTAGTCGCCGTGGCTCTGCGTCTACATCAGCAGCAGCCGTACGAAAGAAGAGGATTACATTGACGAGTGTCTAGCATACGAGGGGATGACAAAGCTCCGTGCAGATAGATTCAAGAATCAATTGATACCCTTCATTCTCCTGGCCACGTCACAGTTCACGACTACAATACTTGGTATTACCCAGGCAGTCTCCCATCCAAGTACTCACCGGCAGAGGTCACAACCGGGTACCCGATACCCGTAGCCTACCCGATACCCGACTACCCGTAGCCGGCCGGGTACGGATAGGCCGTGAGTCACTGGTGAGTAACCGTTTGTCACTCATTTCCCAACGTCTTGTCTCTTCTCACAATTCAAGTGCCTAGAATCAACCCACCCGCGCCTGCAACATGGCTTCATCCCAGAGTTCGCAATCGGGTACCCGTACCCTACCCGATACCCGGATACCCGTACCCGGCTGGGTATCGGGTAGGGTACGGGTACTCGTTTGCGACCCTGAATGCGGCCGGGTACGGGTAAGGAATCAAAACCCGTTTGTGACCTCTGCTCACCGGGCTCAAACCTGCTTAGCTTCAAAGATCTGACAATTTCAGGTAGTTACCTATATCACCGACTACTGATGCTGCAACTGCCTGTCAAGCATCTGGAGAAAGAAGCAGCCTCTGCGGAAGCCATCAAAACCACCGTTGATACAGCGAAGCCGGCAAAAACATGAGAACGGTTCAATCTGCAATCTGCCGGCTATGAGGAGACCAGGAGATGACGTTACGTCCATGGATTATTCAATGCATCGGTGTGGAGTTTTGTTTTCCACCCGTATGCACAGGGGGTGTAAGTATATTGCTCGCCTCCCAGAAGCCAGACCCTACGTGAATGGACTCAGCCAAACATCCCAATGCAGGACCCTCATGACACGGAGGCTTGAGACGCCTTTTTTAAAATTTTATTTTGGAACAATAAAGGAAATGTTTGCGGTTAATAATCAGCATATTTATTTACACTCGATGACCTGTGACGCTCTTTTTCACAGATGTCCATTAATAAGCCAAACGACAGCACCGGCAGTGAAGTCTGCCAATAGGAGTTCACCCATAGCGCTCACGAATCGCACGGCTAAGCGCGTACACTGTATACCAGGATACATTTAGCGTTACTTTTTTTTTGCTTTGCCGCCCGTTGTCAATCCACTGCTAGATGAAGGCCTCCCCACGTCCTGTCTGCCAGGTGGGTGTTAAACTGCAATTGATCAGGTGGCCCGATGAGAGTTGGGGAAGGGAAGGCCCAGGCCTGGTTCAGGTAATTCTCTCTGCGGGCATTAGCCGTGGCCAGTAATTGAACTGGTAGCCGATTTGAACTCAAAAAGCCGATGATTCCTACGTGTGCGTAAAATTGTGGACAACCATACGAATGGATGTGCGGAATAATCGGTCGAAGTGTTAGCGCCAGATAACGGGAAGAGCGGATGACCAAGTTTTCACTGCAAAGCCAGACGTACGTTAAACTATTAACACTAATAAATAATGTTTTACCAGGTAAGGCCCACTGAGCTATATAGTTATTTTGCAGAAGCGACCTGGCCACAAATGATAGCTCAACAACGTGGAAATTTAAAGAGGCCAAATACATGTTTCCAAATGTGGAGGGAAAACCCGGAGGAACCGGAAAAAAGTCCACGCGACCACGGGCAGAACATGCGAACTGCAAATATACAGCAGCAGACGTCAGTCGGGATCGAACCCACGACCTCCTGTATACCAGGCGAGGCAGTTAACATCTCCCCACCGCGGCGCATAGCAGCAGCAGCAGTGCCGGGTGAACGAAGCTGACTTGTAACCCGCTGGCTGAGAGAGAGAGACAGACAGACAGGACTTGGTTGGCAGCACGTCTAAGCAGGCTCAATGTCGCCACATTAAAAACCTTTCACCACAATTTCCTCAATCTCGGCAGAGGAGGGCCCCTCTGGGAGCACCGAAGACCCCCGTGGCACGGGGGGGGGGGGGGGCGCGCGGAGCCCGACGCAAAATAAAAAAAACACCCCAGAAACGCCGTTGCCACAACACGGAACCCTGCTCAGCACCTGCTCAGCACCCCCCCCCCCCCCCCCAGAAAACTATAAGGGAATACAAAATTACACTCAAAAGAGAGAAACCCCCCCAAAAATATATATAAAAAAGGGGCGGGGGGGGGGGGGCGAGGGGAGGAGAGAAAAATAATCACGACAAGGCAGCGTTGTGGCCGATATGCTCTTCATCAGAACTTGAAAAGCGAATTAAATCACGGTGGGGAGAAAACTCCATTTCCTGAGCATGCCCCCCCCCGCCCCGGTTCTCTCTGCAGTGTTGTACTGCAGAACTTGGCTCGGAATGTAACACGTACTTATTAGTAATCGGCGTATTGTATTTTAAAAAAACGGGGGGGGGGGGGGGCATTGATTGCTGTAGACTTGCATTCCTTTTGTGTTGCCGGTTCGTTTTAAAAAAAAATGTTAAAATCATTTTGATATTTTATTTATTTATATATATATTTGCATCTCGGCAGCAGTGGCGCCGCACTGTACCGAACTCATTTCGATGTGGCTCACGGCCATTTCTGCAATGAAGCATTTAAACATCGGGGCTGCGCAATCCTAAGTGAATTACGCTGCAACGCTGTATCTTGCGTGCGTACGGTAAGCGCATCTGTACTTTTCAAAGCGCGCTCACACGCACGTATTTGACGAGTGTGTTAGCGGTGGTGACAACGGATTGATTAATTGATTCGTATCGATTTCTCTCCAATTATATTCCCATCGTGTTGTCTATCGGCATCGTGTCGAGAGCCGAAGCAATTTCATACGAAAGCAGTGCACCCCCCTCCCCCCTGCCCCTGACGTGTCCGGAGAAGAACCGCCCTGAAGAAGATGGCACAGCAAGTATTTCCAAAGTCACACAAATCATCACCACGATCATCGTCACCCTCTGACACGTGACAGAGGATGACAATGATCACACGCACACGCGCGCGTTTTAAAACAAAAATAATTCAAATGGAGTCGGCTGATACCTCATTCTGGTCAACAATGACTGCACAAAATATACCCATCACATTCAATTGTATTCACTTAATATGACCTTTTAATTGTATTCACTTAATATGACCTTTTAACAATCGACGTCTGTCCGGATTGCAATCCAGCATCCCAACAGTGCCAGCTCAGTGCTCCGGCTGCTGATGTTTTTACACGCTGCGCCAGGTACTCATTTAAGGCTGAGTCAGCCTAGGGGAAGGCCAGGCACACGGTATGGATACCGCGTGCCGGTGATGCTCTCCATGGCTGCGGTTCACAGCATGGTGAGCTAACTTCTGCGCAACTGCACAAAGACAAAGATCCCCCGTATAGCCTTAGCAGACTGCTGGGGCAAGTGCTGTTAGCGAGCACCTATGAAGGCCGGTGACGGCACACGAGGAGGTGGGTGGCCAGCAGCTCCACGACCGCCCGCCTTTGTCTCCCCGGTGGCGATGTTTACACACCGCACCAGGGACTAATTTGAGGCTGAATCGACCTAGGGGAGGTCCAGGACCGGTTCAGATAATCGTCGCTGGTCTTGGCCGTGAGCGGAAATCGAACTCGGGTCGCTGGGTTCGTAGTGCAGCGCGCTAACCATTGCACCTGCCGCTCCCCCACACACAATTTGAACGTAGAGAATTGTATATATATATACACAAAACAGATTGGATTCTCAACTTCATTTACACTCGCAGGCCTAAGACATCCTATCTCGGCGCCCATGCTGCTTGCGACACTCAGTTTTTGTCACAGCTCATCAGCTTACACAATCATCTCATATCCGGCCCGGGTTCTGTCCTGTTCCATTTAGATTCTGCCCGAGTTCCGTTGGGTTATTTTGATTTTTGTGTGTGTGTGTGTGTGAATTATGCCGTGCGTCTAAGCTCTGAAACTTTCGTCGGAAAGTTTCCTTTGCCTGTTCTCTTGCCGGCAATGCGCGTTGTGTGTGTGTGTGTGCCTCTCCAACGAACCGGCCACGGCTCGCAGGTAAATTAAGCCAAGCCGGTTTCACCAGCCAGGCTGACAAAACCTGGGCAACGACGCTCTGCGCCAGTCCCGTCTTTTGACAGCGCAACGCAAACGCGGGCATTTCGTGTTTCGCGCGCGACCTACACGAGACGGCGTCTCGACGACGCCGCGAGGAGGTCACAGTGGTGTGGCACGTTTGTTTGACAGAGAGAACGAGAGGCCAAGTCGGTGACACGAAGAAGGCGTCGAGCTTGGACCTAAACAGGGAGTAGGGACGCGACAGCATGGCAGACGAAGGGGCTCAGCAGAGAAGAAGAATGAGCGGCCTCCCAACCGAGTTCAAGGTTGACCAGGGGCTTCGACAGAAAACCTCGGGTTTGCCGGAGCAGAGAGAGTGTGTGGCAATTAAACCAGCCACCTTTGCCTAGCCAAGCTTGGCAGTCAGTCATCTCGCACGACTGAAATCCAGCCAGTGGGTTACCCGTCACCGCCTCGAGTCGGAGTTAGGCCGGTTAAACGAGCCAGCTCTGTCTACCCGGGCTGGCCAAATTTAGCCAGCTATGTACCATCCATGCTGACTAAATCAGCTCGCGATGGCTAGCGATGCAAACTAAACAAGCTGGCTACACTGCCTAGCAATTCCGACAAGTCACCTCCGTACAAGGGCAGTCCAGCCAGCCATCCGAGAGCAAATTTCAAGCCGACAAAATCAGCTGACTGCTGGGCCAGCGGGGCTAAGCAAGGCAGCTATGACGAGCCTGAATAGCCATGACTAGCCCGCAGACCGGCCAGACACCCATCTCTGGGCCGCTCTGGCTGGACTGCTGACTAAACCAGCTTGCTGTGCCTAGCCAAACTGACCATGCAAGCTACGGCTATCCATGCCGACTAATAAACGTGGCTACGAGTCATGTTGACTACGCCACAAGCTCACAATGTATACCTTAAACTAGCGAAGAAGATGCCCACAATACCCAGGCACTGCGCGTGACCGCAATCCGGGCCGGCGCCCAACCCATCACTGCAGCCAGCGAGAATCGCAAGGCTAGCTCACCGGTCGGATAGCCGTGCTGGCTAGACCGGTGAGCCATACTAGCCATGTCGGCAAGTCACTGCGAGTCATCGCAATCCGGGCCGGCGCCTAGCCCATCCTCACCGCCAGCGAGCTTTGGGAGGCTAGTTCACCAGTCGGCTACGGATGGATAGCCGTGCTGGCTAAACCGGCGAGCCATACCTAGCCATGTCACTGCGACTTATCGCAATCCGGGCCGGCGCCTAGCCCATCCTCACCGCCAGCGAGCTGCGCCTAGTACACGCGCGAGCTCTCGCCGTGCGCCAGCGCGCGGGAAGCCATGGAGGGGAGTGTTTCTTGGCTCGGCTTGTTAAAAATCATACATCCCTGGGCAAATAGATCTAAAGCATGATGGATGAGAGAGAGGGCCCTGCACCAGATGCTCCGCACATGATCCGCCTCTCCAGCTCAGCGTCACCATATGGGCATGAGCCTCGGCGTTCCATCATCCCTGACACAGCCTGCGCAGCTTTTTGTTTTGCTGGAGAAGGCAAAGGAGGGACCCCGTGTAGATATATATATGTGCGTGTGTATATGTGCGTACTAATCTACACACACACACATGCATATATATGCATAGTGTACGCTCTTCATGAAGAAATCGGTTGTTTTTCCTCCCTTTTTTTTCGTCGTGCCGCACTCTTACGCGTCGTCAACGTATATACAAAAAAGCATTTTAAAAATTTCGAAATAAATTCGTGGCGTTCTGCCCCCCCAACCCGACAGCGCCCCCACCGCGTTCCCTTTTAACGAATGGAGATTTTGTTGCCAGTGCTGTGGGATTTAATTATTTAATGAAGAGGTTACACAGCTTACTGTGATTACCGTGATATATTGTGTCAGCCTGTAATTTCACATGCAACGGTTTTATTTGCGTGTATTTACATGTGCGGGGGGGTGGGGGGGGAGGAGTGGTGGGGGAGCGGTTAGCGTATTGTACCATGAAATCCGGTGACCTGAGTTCGATTTCCAGGCACGGTAACGAGTGATATGCAAAGCAGTCCTGGGCCCTTTCTGTCACCATCTGCAACAACCCAGGTGGTGAAGTATGGTCAAACAACCCCCGTAACTGACACGGCACAGTGTGGGCCTTCAGTCAGTAGTGGATTGGCCAAGGGCTGTAAATTATCATTATATTATTAATTATTACAGACACACACATGCGCATTTCATACATGCTATCATTTAAAAAAATTTACCTCGTATATTATTGTGGTTCGCCAGACGACCCAATGCAGGACCATCTTGAAAGGAGCCCCCCCCGGACTCTCCGCCTTTCCTTGGTAAACATTTGACAATATCACGAATATTCATCACGTCAATGTATTACACACATCCGTTTTGTTTGCATGCATGCACGTACGTATTTGTGTACGGACATATCACAGACAACGTATACGCGCAGACCAATGACAGAGTGACAGCCGATTGAACAAACACACCCCAGAGGACATGATCCGTGGAGATGGAGCAATTCAATCATCTCGTGTGCCGGCACGAGATGGATTTGTTGCATCACAATACTGGGGATAAAAAAAAAATGCGATGACTTGGGGAAGCCTTCATCCAGCAGCAGCAGCAGATAGATCATTGCCAATAATCTCTCTGTGAAGTGTTGTGTTTGTGCATCGATGTATATGCGGTGGGAGGGGGCGGGAAAGTGGTTAGCGCATCGCACTACGAACCCGGTCACCCGAGTCCGAGTCTGGCTCGCGTGCATCACGGCGGTGAATACTTCAATTGGCCCTGGGCATCCCCGACGTCCACTCGGCCTCAAATGAGTTCCTGGTGCCGTGGTGTAAACATCAGCGCTGGGAGAGACAAACGTGGCCGAGGGTGGCGTTGGCCACCCACCCCCTCGTGTGCCGTGCCGGCCTTCACAGGTGCTCGCTAACAGCACTTGCCCCTACAGCCCGTTAACGGCTATGGGGAGGAGCAATCTTTTTAATTTAACACGTAGCAGGCTTTCGCGACCGATATTATTCATAATAAAGGTTTTTGGGTTAGATCGCGTTATTTATAAATGTGTCGTAACCCTCCTGCCCGATGATGCTGGATGTAATCACCAGTGAAACGTCGTACTCAAAAAATTTAAATGTTGTGGATTCACTTTTCAACACACCGGTGGGCTAAAGTAGTGAACGATTTGTCTTTTGTCAACGTGACACATTTTTTACTGATTGGCCGTGTCGGGTGGTGGAGGGTTACGACACATTTATAAATAACGCGATCTAACCCCAAAAACCTTCATAATGAATCTTTGTTGTCTTAACGAAACAGGTATAATGCTCGATAACCGCATTACCCCCCCCCCCCCATTTGTTCACTCATCCCCCATTTGCCACGGACGCAACCGATGGTGGGAACGCTCGAAAATAAGTTGGCAACGAGAGGAGGGGGAGGGACACGCACAGATGTGTGACCTGGCCTCGCTCGCACATCTTGTTTCGCGTCTTCCTCCGCGGTTGAAATTGAGCGCCGCGATTGTTCCGCGCGTAAACACACGCGCGGCGCAGGATCCTATTTGCGTTTGGCACCGGAATGCATTTCCTGCTCCACAAGACATAACTCCTGCACTGGTGAAAACCTCCTCCAGTGGGAGGTGGTGGTGGTGGTGGTCAGAGGGGAGAGGCGGTCTAGCACGCCTACGACCCCCGGCGACCCGAGTTCGATTCCCGCTTACGGCCGCCAACGCCGGTGACGATTATCCGATTCCCGATCCTGGGCTTCTCCTAGGTCGACTCGGCCTCAAGCGAGTTCCTGGAGCGGTGTGTAAACATCGCCACTGAGGAAGACAAAGACGGCCCGGGCGTGTTGCTGTCCAGCCACTCCCTTCGCGTGCCGTGCCGGCCTTCATAGGTGCCCCTCGCTAACAGCACTTGCCCCAAGAAGTTTGTTAAGGCTATACGGGGGGGGGGTGTCCTTGTCTTTGGTGGTAGTGCTGGCGATGGTGGTGATGGTGGAGGTAGTGGCGGCAGTAGTGGTGGCAGTGGCAGGGATTTGCACTGTATGCGCGTTTGCTGAACTTCTTTCGCTTCGTACGTACGTAGCCAACGGCGCTAATCGGAGGTGGCGGAGAGTGATTGGAAAGCCAGTGACGATGTCGCGAACGGAGGTGGCAATCGCTGTACCCACAAAACATTTCGACTTTCTTTTACAATATTTCATTCGCGGGGCGTGGTTCTTTTTGTCCTAGTGACGAATTGGCACATTCTGTTTACGTGACAACCATTACTATTTGTCTGTGTCGGGTGGTGGCGAATTTAACGACACATTTATATTTTTACGCGATCTAACCCAAAAAAAACCCCTCTATTATGGGTGGTTCTTTTTGTCTCGGCAAAGGACCGTTTTAACACGGGCAGATGTGTGCGGATTATTGTCTTCACGGTACGCGTCTGCGTGGAGTGGGGCGGAAGAGGTACCATGCTTGAGACTCGAGCTGCGTTACTACACAAGCGATGGATTCGTAGACCCGATGGCACGGACGGAAATCCATACAGGCACCCGTCAGAGTGTAGTGTGTAAATGCAACTCATTTATTTTTTACTTGATTACACGCGGGGATAAAATTTTTTTTTAAATAAACAAATTGGCGCCACAGGAAGCCATAATGCCTTTTGCGCTCCTGTGCCAAGAGTCTTAAAAACAGCAGGGGTGAGATTTTTTTAAAATTGTTCTTTAAATAAACTTGCACAAAATATGTTAACGGGGAGATTGCTTAGGTAAAGAAGACATTAGCTCGCCAGATTCAGGTTCACACTCGCGCGCGGCTGTGATGAGCCCAAAAGATTTAGCTCGCCGGAGATAATTTACACGGGCTTGATGGTTCAATTCCTCTCACGCCCTTTATTTGCTCAGAAAATAATTATGCTGCGTATTTACCCATGACACCCTTGGTGAGTCTCAAGACTCATCCAGGAGGGTCCTGCATTTGGAATCTTTGGCTATTTCCATCAATCAGAATCTTTATTTAAGACTGGAAGCATCCGATGAACTCACATATGTCCAGATTAATGAGGGTTGAGACATCACGTGTGGCAGTGGGGGTAGGGATTTGGAGAAAATGGAGTATCTGGAAATAAAACCCACACATAACAAGAGGGGTCACACTAACATTCAAAGCTCCGCACAGATGGATCAATAACACATTGCTGTAATGCTGTATCCTGGCCACATCACAGCCAAAGCCTTTAACAATACGCTGGTAATCTCAGGCAGTGTAGCATCCGAAGTATTCACCAGGCTCAGGCCAGCTTAGCCTCCAAGATCGGACGGCATTGGCCGCATGGAAGTGAAAAAATCGTGGGCGAATTACTAACCGCTCTGGAATTTTTTTTCTGCAGGTAGTTTCTAAATCATGTCTGCTGCGAAGAGGCCATTAAACACCCTGTGAGATCATCACTCTCAAGATGAAGTCACCGTCGGAGTCATAAGCCGAAAATTACCCACGGCTAAATTATACGTAAATAAATGGCCCTGACACAAATTCCAGCTCCGCTCAGGTCTCCCTCGAAAATTTCACGGTAAATTTCAATCGACTCTCATCTGGTTAAATAAAGGACGGAGAACTGAATTGAGGCCTCGCATAAACCGATGTGTCAGCCGAGTAATGAATGTTGTAAATGTCCATTAATTGGCAGACGCGCGGGCTCGAAGATCAGCAGCTGACCCGGGGTTAGCCGTGCTCGCAAGTCCCACGCGCTCCGGATTATTACGCAACCCCATCACCCCCCCGTGTATCAGCATTACTGTAAATCTCTTTTCAATTAGCCCTCACTTTGATGCAGATTTTACTGCAGATAGTCGGAATGAAACTCCTTGCGTATGCCATAGGCTACACGGAGGGTTTTTTTTTTGCAACAAAACTGTCGGCCCTACTGCATCGGTGGTTTTTCGGGATGTGCAGCACGGCTCTTGACGACGTGTGTTCGGTTTGCCGCGTGTGCTCTTTGGCGTGATGTCCGATGCCGGGAGCTCTCTTCCGTTCCTGAATTTTCTTTAAAGCTTCCAACTAAACAATGTTTTATTTTACCAGGTGAACCACTGAGTTCAATAGCTCCTTATGAGAAGCGGCCAGGTCACAAATGATAGTTCAATGAAGTGGCTGATATAGTTGAAATTATAGCAGCCAAATACTCTAAAACACGTGACATTGTTTCTAAATGTGGTGGGAAAAAACGGAGGACCCAGAGAAAAATAAATATGACCACGGGGAGAGACACGCAAACTCCAAATATACAGCGGGCGTCAAGGGATGGGATCGAACCCACGCACTCCTGCATACTAGGCAAGGTAGTTAACATCTCGCCAGGGAAACGTTGGACACTGCGCCAAACACATCGGAGAAGCATTAAAAGGTAGCGCGGTCCACGAATGCGATACCTCTTAATTTTCTCACCATTGTCACTGCAAAACAGGTTTCGCACCGCTTTACCCGCGTGTTTTATTTTTTGGGGCGACTGGATTAGGCCAAGCCGCCGGGGTGAGAGAACGATCCGCTACGCACGCCGCAAAGGGCGCCGGGGGTTTGTTTTACGTCGCAAAGCGGACACGACCGCGAAAGGCGCGCCCCCCCGTTGTCGAAGTGGAGCAGACGGTCAGATTGGCAATTACATAATGGCCGCAGCGCGTCTGACCTCGCCGCATGCAAACCGAGTCGGGAAACGGTGACAATCTGGGACTCGGGATTCCGTGGCGTGCAGCTGAAAGGCGATCGTCGCCCTACTGCTGCACGGACGCCGGCTGGTTCACGTGCGTGCTGGACCGTCGGATTGGAACATGCGCAATGTTTGTGAGCCCCAGAGTGCCGCTAACAAACAAAACGAACTCAACACGTTCGCCAACAATAATGTGCCCTTAAAAGGAAATGAGTTTGTATGTATGATAGGCGATGTTTCGGGCAATGGCTCTTCATCGCATGTATTGACAGATGAGTTGAGGCTTTTGTTAACTGTGCTGGTGCACCGCTGCCAATGCAGCAGCAGCAACATCGATACATAATTTGCCGCTATGGAGGCCATCTCAATCATGTGTAGTCCATCTTTTGTCTGGCATTTCCTGTTTTTCTTTGTCCTCATCCCTTCATTTCGGGACTAAATACTGAAGGGGGTGGGGGGGGGGTGCTGGAAGGGAGGTGGGCGTGAGGGGGGAAGGAGAGAGAGGGAGGGAGGAGGGGGGGGTGCAGAGTCAAATTTACGACAGCGATCCGAACCGATTGCCCCTGGTAGCCGCCTCCGCGAAGTGAAATAAAAAGTGCTTCCCCCGTCGAGTCAAAAGTTCAACGTTATCATTGCACTCCCTCTTAACCTTCTGGTGGATCTTTAACGAGCGCTGTGTCGCGGGCTAATAGTTAATTTAGCAGATTCTAATGAAGAGCGGCACTGCAACGCGCGCCGCACAGCAGGGGGAGTGATTGCCACCAGCATCGGTCCGCACGACTTAAGCACTGCAGCTAAGACACACACACACAAAAAGTAGATTTAAAAACCCAAACAAAACAAAATGTAATGAGCCAAAACTTTTGCCCAGGCCAGCACATTATAGGATTGGGGGCTTAAGAGCGAGTTCAATTACCATGAAGCCATGGCACTTGTTCAGGACACTACTGACAGGAGCAGGAGGAAAATGGACATAAATGTTTGTTAATTTCCATTTGGGATTAATTTTTGATTAGCGATAAGTATTATTGTGGTTCGGTCTGATGGTTCCGCCGTTGCGCATTTTCATGCAGGCAAGCAAGTTTGCGAAAGTCGAAGTGATTGAAACTATGACGAAAGTATCGTGGCCATGTTCACATTAATTTTTTTAAATATTAAGCAAATAAAAAAAACGTTTGAATAGCGTCAACTCTGTATCTCTAACTTCAGCGTTTGTTGTTTTGTGACATTAAATCCAGTTTAGTGGATTGAGAGCCCCCTCCCCCCACGGAAGGGAAAAAAAGTATTTGGAAAAAGTCATACTTGTTTCAGTCAGCATATGCACAAACGTGTAACAACTGCCTGCGTTACAATTGTTTACACGAGCTGACTCGTACATGTAATTTCATAAGTGACCTCATCCATTCACGTCACAGCGGGTTAATATATGCACAGATTTGAAAGTGTACTTCTGTGCGCACATTCTGGTGTGTTGCTTTTAATTATCAAGTTCAGTTTTCCAAAGGCACTCTGGATATAAAAAAAAACTGATGTCCGCATCTATGGTTCCTCATTGTAAGCATGGCCCACCTGCACCATCTTCCCTGGGTGCACACATTGTACTGCGTCTTCCAGTTGTGCCCCTCCTTCAGATATCTCCAGGTATTGATCACGCTTTTGCTTTTGCTCCCATTGAACAGGAGCTCGACTTTGCAACCTTCTTTGACCGAGTTCTTCAATGACGATGATGACAGTGACATGACCTGGCCTTGCAACTCCTCTCATCCACACGGCCACGAGCGAACGGAGGGGCAAGACAGCATAGCTCACGGTGGCAACATTAGCCTCACCCTTCTCAAACAAATGCTCAGCACTCCGCCGTGCCGATTGTACCGCGCGCGCCGTTGAGCGCGTGTGACCTTGCCCTATCTTGTTTTTGGACGGTAACCGTCTTATTTTAATTGCACCTACAGTATGCATGACGTCTGCACGCTGAATTTCTTTCGTACCGGACGTCACCGACCGTGCTAATCGGAGGTGCGGGGGAAGGACGAGACTAATTGCGGGAGTTCATTGATTGCGTACGTCTACCGTGTGACCTTGTGCCCTCTCGATTTTTTTGGACAATGCCTAAATACAATAATTAATTCAAACATTTATTTCACCACCACCCCAACCCCCGGCCCCAACAAAACATTATTGCAGCCGCAGCAAAAGGAAGGGTACCGTGTCGGTCTTTATCGCGTTTGCGCTGTGTAGCTCTCCGATGTTGTTTTACGGGATGGGACCGGGTGACGTCCGCAAACCCGCATCCGACGTTTTTGCTCCGCCTGCTCCGGCGCGAAAGCGTCGGGCGTTGTGCAAAGAAAAAACACGCGGAGATCGGAGCGGCGCGACGCGGCAGCCACCGCGGGAGGTTCGGGCGGCGGCAGACGGTCGATTCTCTCGCACGACTCTCCGGTTTCTCTCTCCGGCCACGTGCGCCCTCCGTGCACCTCTCGATGGGTGACATTTGAGACGGGCGTTCTGCGCCGTGGCCATGGAGAGCGCTTAAGGGCTAGACGACGAGCGCAGATTGATCAGCATTCGACTGTGCAGGTGTAGACCTGCACCACATTTTTTCTCTATTGCGTAGTCTTCCACGCCGGAGAGATGTCTAAGAGGTGATGTGGAGTTACCCACAATTTACCCCCCCCCCATCCCCTATCACCTGCCCCCACCCCACCCGCATGCGACACGACGATTAGCACAGTTGGCTACGTACGGTGCAAAAGAAGTTCAACATGTACGTACGTACGACGTTCGACGGTCTGTGGTGAACCCATTTTAGTTTTTTCTTTCAAGTGCCCAACAGTACGGTCCTTCGAGAGGTATAACATGGGGTACAAAAAACGCGCAGCGGCCCAGGGTATCACGTCCAAGGGTAGGTAGGGGATCCATAGGGGATGGTTGGGTCCACCACCCCGCAATCGTGGGGGGGGGGGCAACGACGGTGTTGTAGCATGTTAATAAGGGGGAAGGAGGTGAGGAGGTGGCTTTAAAAAACTTGCAGCGTCGTTTCAACTTTCCGGGCCGGTGACCTCTGGATCGGAAGTCCAGTGTGCTCGCCGTCACGCCGCTGTCTGCGACAGCATCCCCGGCCACTTGCGTAGACTCCGAGACACGTGGGGAGAATTTTGTTTAATGTGATCGCTTCAAGTAGGTTTTTATTTCATCGATGGCCAGGTTTTTGTGCAAAACGGCTATTTCTGTACGAGTAACGTCTCCGCTGGTTTTGCGTCGTTAATAATGTCATAATAATTTACGGGCATTTCTTAAGCAGTGCTGGATGAAGGCCTTCCCCATCTCCTGTAAGTCATTGGGGTTTTTGTTTGTTTGTTTGTTAACCATACTTCACCACGCTGATTAGTGCGCGTTCATGAGTGTCATAAATAGTAATAGTTATATTAAATTATTTCTTCATTAAATCATATGTTTGTTGGCTCCACCATGCGCCCGTGTGTAATGCACGAAAATGCAGTACACTTGTGGCAGAGAAGAGAGAGAGGGGCTCACTTTAACTACTGGGGCATTTACATCATTAGACCTCCTTTGCCAGTACCAAAATAAAATAATATGGTTTTTCCCCTTTTTTCTGGCAACAAAACTGAAACCTTTTTACAAGGAATCATGTGTGCATTTACCACAATACTTGTGGTCAAAATGCAAACAAAAAACATACTCTGATAAGAAATGCATTGTCCTTGAAACTGATTGGTCCACACCAGAGACGGCTTTCTTTTGAGCCTCGATTCATCTTCTTGGAACCAAGAAGATTAATCCCTGCAGTCACGAAAGCTTTAAATCGAAATCTTTTACAATCTTACGATTGGTCCAAGCTCAGAATCTCTCCTTGGCCACGTGGTGTGCTTGGACCAATTACAAGGCCATAAAAGTAACAGCGCCAGAAATTACGACGCTGCCCGTTTGTAAAAAGTTTTACATCCACATAAAACAAAAATATATATGTGAGATTTACAAGAGTGCTGGAACATTCGCATTACTAATGTTGGGTGAAGGGCTGTAAAGTTAATGGCTTTTAAATGGGCGATTTGATTATTTTTTATCATCCATTTCCACCAAAGAGGAGATCTGTTTTGTATGTACGTATACAGAAATCCTGTACACTATAAAGTACGACTCGTATCTCACGCCTGCGTATTGGCGAGCGGACATTTGTGTTGAAATTTCATTGGGAGGAGGATTTATTTCCCCCCCTCCCCTTTGGCTGCCACTCGATCATTAGCCTCGACCACCGGCCCCCATCATTTCCAGCGCGTGCCCTGCCCAAGCCTGCTGTCCCGAAGTTACATTATGCCCTCTGATCGACACGTTCTGCTCCGTCTCTCGATCTGTGTGTGTGTACGTACGTCGAACGTGTTTCGTGCCGTACGTAGCCAACCGTGCCAATCGGAGGTGCGGGGAAGGACAACAACACTGAACAACAACGAAAACCCAATGCTAATCGTGCATTCTCCATGCTTGGTTTGCAATACTCAGCACGAAATGAACTCCAGTCACTTGTTCACCAGCGGTAATTTCACTCCCCTTATCACTCTTCCATCGCCTACTACTGCGGTTGATGCTGCTCCACCAAAGAGGACTCGGTCTGCCAGACAGATTCTCTCGTGTCGTCTACACTGTGTTCAACCACCACACTGCAGGTCACAACGAGACAAAGATCCCCCGTACAGCCTTAGGATGATTTTGGCGCAAGTGCTGTTAGCGAGCATCTATGAAGGCCGGCATGACACACGAGGGGGTCGGATGCCGACCACCCTGCCCGGTCGGCTTTGTCTCCCCAGTGCTGATGTTTGCACACCGCACCGGGTACTCACTCAAGGCTGAGTCGACATCGCGAAGGCCCACGACAGGTTAAAATAATCTCCACTGTTATTGGGCATGGGCGGGAATCAAACTCATGCCGCCACGGGGTTTGTGGCGCACTGGACAGCAGCGGTTGACCTTCACCGCGTACACACGCACGCACATTTCAATTTGTATACTGATGGAAATGCTGTGTGCGTATGTATGAACCAGCTGTGCCGCATGCATTAAATATTGATGGACAGCTTACGATCGATATATCACTTATCAATAGATTTTTATTCTTCTACAAATGTGAATTTAAAATCCAGCGACGTAAATATAAATACCAGGCCTTCATTGGATGTTGGTAATGTCTCACAGCAACCATGTACACATCACAAACACATCTTTACGTGGTCAGTGCACACCACGCTACGCACTGAACGTGGGACGTGCAGGGCTCAGTACAAATGAGACGTGTGGCACAATTAAAAAAATATATAATGAAATTATTCCATAGTAATCTTCAGCCTACTCTTTTGGTAGGCTGAAGAGTAATCAAAGAGTAATCCCTGCAGTCACGAAAGCTTCAAATCAAGTTATTAATCATCAGCCCTTTGTCCATCCACTACCGAATGATGACATTCCCACACCGAGTTGGTTACTTGACCACACCATTGGAACCTCAAATGCTTACCCCGAGCTCTCATACTCTGATGGTGCATTGTCTTTGAGTTGTGCGGCTTTTGACGCCATCTGGTCCAACCCATGTGATACTAGGCTCTAAGGAAAGCTGTCTCGGGTGTGGACCAATCAACTTCAAGGACAGTGCATATATTATCAGAGTTATGTTTCTTGTTTGTATTATGGCTGCAGGTATTGTGGTCTATGCAAACATGACTCCTTGTAAAAAAAGGTGTCAGTTTTGTTGCCAGATATAGAAGGGTAAAAAAACAATTATCATACTTGACCACACTTCGCCACGTCGGTCAGTGCGCGCTGGTGAAGCGGAGGCTGAGGATCGGTTATTGGGTATCACTCGCCACCAAAAGCTAGCCGTGGCCGGGAATCGAACTCACGTCGCCGGGTTCATCGCGCTAACCGCCACCACTTTGGGAGCCAAAGCTGCACCTCCCCACCTTTGGATTGCGAAGTATGTATGTGCGTACGTATGTATGTATGTTAAACTCCGGTTATTGTTGTGCGCGAGAAGACATGGACAGCGCCAGCGAGCATCACGTGGCCTGCATGAAGCCGTCGGACAAAGCCTGCAATCCCGCCTCAGGAAAGATGCGTATTCCGTGAGCTTCATTCTTCCTTCCTTCTTCATGCCAACCGGCCCCTTAATAGAGGCTGCTGCTGCTGCTGGCTCCACAAATCTCCAGCAGTAGCAGCGGGCGCTCCTCCACCAGTGTACGTGTGCGCGTGTATACTTTGAACTTCCGTTCACCGCCGGACGTATCCGACAGCGCCAATCGGAGGTGCGGGATGCGAGAGAAGGACAAAGCAACGCAGGAGAGCGTTCACGAAACGGCAACATTTGTACTCGGCCATCTGGTCGCCAACTACAAGAGAAGGGGGCCGCTGGGGTGGCGCGGTGGGGCGGTGGTGGTAGCCAGCTCACCGAGTGTTTTCGCCACCGCCTTAGGACGACGTTTTTAAAAAATAACTTAAAAAATAAGGACAAAGCGTTCGGTTGGTTTCCACGTGAAGCGAGGAACGTGCAAGCACCCACACCTAGGTGGGATTCATACGCAGCCCAGCGCAGCGCGATACAATTTGTATTTACAAAGCGGCGTCTCGGTGTGTGTGTCCGCGTCCCGGGACGCCGTACACAATGAAGGGTAAGTCGTGTAATGTCTGGCTTGGGAGGTTAAATAATAAGGGGGTGGGGGAGGGGGGTGGGCTTCGATGTGAGGAATTTGTTTCATAATCGAGCCGCTGTAATGGGACGCCATCACAGCGGTGCGCTCACGTTACTGCGACATCGCTTCCATTTCCAAGACGTCAGCGCGACGATCATTGACATTATTTAGTTTGTTTTTTTTGGCTGCTGATATGAATTCCCACGTGATAAGCCGCTTCGTTGATCTGTCATTTGTGGCCAGGTCGCATCTGAAAAATGTTCTTAATAGCTCAGTGGGCCTTTTTTTATGATTTGCTTGCTTTTCCCATTCTTGGTTTAACACGTAGGCTTTCGCGACCAATATACATAATCAAGGTTTTTTTTGGGTTAGATCGCGTAAATATAAATGTGTCGTTAAACCCACCACCACCCGACACAGCCAAGTAGTAAACAAAACGTGCAAATTCGTTACTAGTTAAGTACACCAGGGGTGTTGGAAAGTAAACTCACAACATTCACAATTCTGGTATGACGTTTCGCCGGTATTTACAACCAGCGTCGTCAGGCGAGAGCCAGAGTTGTGGAGAAATCCTCCTTTTCGGTCTTAAATAGAGAGATCAACGCGACGTCGTCACGTGTGATACATTCAGGTGCGAAGACCAGAGGAGGAGGGGGGGCGTTAACGTGTTCGTATAAATTACAATGGATATCCATGATTGGTTGGGTTATTCACAGTTAATACTTTGCACTCCTATCGTGTTGTTTCATTCTTTGTTGTTGAAACTTTCTGACCCCCGTGCCTCCCACAGAACATCTGTGAAAGTGAAAAAAAATTGAGTTTCATAGCTCATTGGATTCCTCCTCCAGTGGTAAAAAAAAAATATTCTGATTCTGACATCACTCGAAGGGAGGCTGTGGCAGCTAGCGTCGCCCTGACTTGGGCGTTCAAAATCGGCCGACGTCTTGAGCTCTCGCCCGCCTCGCCCCGCCGGCGCTCTCAAACCGCGCGCGCTACGCAGCGTCACGGCAGCGGCAGCAGCAGCAGCAGCAAACGGACGGCAATTTAGAGCGAACAAATAGAATGCCACCAAAATTCGCGCGCCGTTGAAATCATTAAACCGCACATCAGAAGTTACCTCGGGGGCAAAAAAGCTGTACGCTTTACGCTAATGCCGGCGCGCGCTGCGCATTTTCCTGTTTATCGCGTTCACTTTACACACCGTGACAGTCAAGATTAATGGCTTCTGAAGTGGCTTAACGTGTGAGAAAAATTAAATTTCCACATTTTCTTGCGCCGCTTAAGCCTACGGTGCAGAATCTGGCACAGCTGAGAGGTGAGGTGCCGTTTCCCGTCCTCTCTCTTTTTCTCCCTCTCGCATGGGGGAATTAACCCTTGCGCGGCTGCATCGCGGCCATCAGCTGCCCGCCGTCGACATCGAAGAAGGGGCAGCCCGAGCTTTTTGCATTCGATCGTTTTGAGGACAGTCCTTCACGATCCGATGGCAGGGTGGGACCACCTCGCACGCAAACATTGAGCTGATCCAGTTGCTCCGACTTCATGGTGAACGGAAAAGCTCGAAGGGATGATAAAGACGGTCGTCGAGAATAATCATGAAGCGGCAAACTAGACCTGGCCGAATAAATAAATTACTTGACGTACGCTATCTTCTACATTGAATGTCTGAAGTAGAAATATAATGAATAATAATAATTTACAGTCCACTAAAACAACCGTTGGAGGAAGACCTCCACAGGGGATATATTCCCTTTCCCATTCCGATGACGTATGTCATCGGAACGTACGTGTACGTCAGCAAAACGAAGAAAAACAAAAATAAACAAAAATAAAATAACTTTATCAGTACCGAGGCTCCCACATGCGGGAGGGTGTGTGGCACAGTTTTGGCGGCAGCTATCATAGAGTTGCGGTCGTGTCGCTACAGTTCTCTGCGGTGAGTACAATGTCTTTAAAAACAACGGCGCTTGCGTGTTCCGGGGTTCGGAGGCGAACGGGAAACCCGCCGCCCTCCACATTGCAGACGTCTCGGAACGGGAAAGGAGTTCAACTTCACCGAGCTGGACGGTGCGGGTTGGTGGAGGGTTGGCAGCCGAGGGCCAGTTCGGATATCACTCGCCACTTACGCCAGCCGTGGCTGGCAATTGAACTCAGGTAGCCATCAGGTTCATAGGCTCTGCGGGGCTTTAAAACAAGGAGATGAGCACCGCCTAGAAAGAAATCAATGTGGCTTTATTTTACTTGACTGGATACATCAATTCGCTCGTAGGTACGACGGGGCAATCCGTGTTTTCCCGTGCCAGGCTACGGTCAAGTCGAGTCTCCACGAGGACGAAACGTGTGAAGAGCTTAGTAGTCAGACATGGGGACAGAGAAGCGAGATAACCGCGGCTTCTACATTGGGCAGCGCCTTCGCACGTGGATTGGTGCTGCGTGTTGTGACAGGGTCAGGGCGTAAAGAAACCTCCCACTGGCCCACAACAGGTGGAGTTCACGCAGGTAAATAAACAGTGAGTGCTGTCCATTGTCTGCTTATAAGAAGCACTGAACCATGTTAACGTTTGGACAATTACGGCCTACGGTTGAGTGAATGTAATTTTTTTTAAGCACAAGGAAGAAAAATCACGCAAACGCATGGATTTTCACACTTTCCGACCGCGCGTTTTATCCTTGGGAAGTCATTAATCAGACAGTGACGTTGCCTTTGCGAGTTGCAAAAAATAGACGATGTCGCACCGCTGTGTGCGACGCCGCGAGGCGACGTCACATGCAGTGGTGTCGTGGGGAGGCAAGCACACACGTGACGTGTGATGTCACACGCCACGTGACGTGTGATGTCACACGCCACGCGTCACGCCTCGGCCGATAAGGCTTTATTATTATCGCTAGAAATTCACCTCTACATTTTTAGGAAACCCCATAATCAATTTGCCCATTTTTTTTGGCAAGTGCTTAACAGCGAACGCAACTTCATGCTATTTTTATTTATTGATATTTGATCATCTTCGCAAGAGTTACGGTGGACCGCTTGTTACCGAAAGACAGCGTTGACGTGTCAACGCTTTCAACCTCATCGGGGAAGCGTTCGCAAAGAGCCCGAGTTGCTGCGGTGGATGTGACAAAAATTGAAAAGCTCTGCGTGGTGGAAATTCCTGCGATCCAGCACTTTGGGAACTAGGGTTGGTGGTTCACACGCACTCTGAAAGCCGTTGGGATGCGTGGTGGCCATAAGATGGTAGCATAGCAAGTGGGATTGAATCCATCTTCATGGAGCTTTTGAGTGTAATCCCCTCGTGTGCACGGAAATTATTCTCCGGTACATTACATTCCTCTCTCCCACATGGAATTGGCCATACATGCTAAGGCAGGATGCTCCTTAAATGAGTCTTAACATTAAATTATTGTTTTCTGGGTAAATAATTGCAATTGTTATTTTTTTTAGATGACAAAGCGTCCACCAAAACCTATAATGACATTGAAAACATTTGCTTTCAAAACAGCTGATGTATATTATTATTATCACTTCATTAAGAGCCGTACATCACCTCCATCTCGATTATTAATTATGTAAAAGAATATTAATCTTCGTGTCGATGTTATGGGTCTCATGAAAATTGATGTAATAAAAGTAATCCCCCATCGATATTTTGAATATTCCTTTTCCCCTTCCCAAAAAAATTGGACCATCCCTTGCGAGAGATATATGCATACAGAGACACACACAATCCTGAGATTATGTATACATTTTAAATATGTATGTTGATAGTTTATGTTACACAGCCGAGTAATATATATATGTATAATACATATATACGATGTGTACAGGGTATATGTATATAAATGAGACATGTATGCATTTATAGTTGCTGTGTCAGCTTTCCCTGCCAAGGTTACCAAAAATGCAAAGGAATTTGAATAACACCTAAGCAGAGAGCAAATGATATATTTTAACCCATCCTGTCACTTTACTGCCCTTGCATTTTCACTACTTACCGCCTAAACTGCAGCCCTTTTACGCGCACACTTGTAAGCTTGTGTACTCGTAAGCGATGTGCTGCATTACGCAGTCACAACAATGTGACGCACGGGCCGGATTTACAAGGCCATTCCAACTCAAACGCCTGCAGTTTCGCGGTTGTTTCGGGGAGCGCACGACGCACATTAATACCGAGATTCGCTCAGCTCACAATACCGCCAAATCGCATCGCTTGTGTAAGGCTAACTTTCGATTTTGTTTGATGATGTCGTGCGTTCTTGTGCGACCTCCGCGGCTGCTTACATTCACCACGATGAGGACGAACATGTTATAAGGGCGGGCTCATTGCACACAGAGTGGTCGTCACAAATGAACCACGATACCTCGCTGATCTCGTCAAGGAACGTAAACAATCACGTCAACTCCGGTCATGCTCGCAGCGGCTTCTGGCTAGCCACCGAACAAACACGGTCACTGCATCGCGCGCGTTCAGATATGCGTTTCTGCGACCGTCTGGAATGCTCTTCCTTCCGATATTAGCAAGCCACTGGGAGCCATGTACTTTCAAATCATCCAGATTGAAAACGCATTTCTTTAGATCTGCTTGTCGTTGTTTTTAGTTCGTCGTCCTTCCCCCCGCACCTCCGATTAGCACGGTCGGCGATGTACGGCGCGGTAGAAGTTCAACGTGCACGCCATACAGAACAAGACCCGAGACGATTCTTGATCCGGATCTTGACCGTGAACGTGTCGCAGAGGTGCAGAACTTAACGCGACGGGGGGGGGGGGGGGGGCTCCCGGCCCATGAACGAAATGCCCCCCACCGCCCCCCACCCCCACAAAATGCACGCTCGCCGGCTACGCCACTTGCTTGCAAGGCACCGTGGGTAATTCGCACGACGCCGCGCGGTGCAAACACCTCGTTGGCAAGGGCGTCCGTCGTTGCAAGCCGGGCGCGTGCACAAGCGCGCGTGATGACGCACCAACGGCTTATCGGTCCGAGCACTCGCCACTGCACCAGTGGTGTAGACGGGGTCCCGACGATTCGCCCCCAGCTCAAGACCCATCCATTGTTGATTTAACACCGAGGCGAATGCAGCGACCTCCGGCGGCTCGTGCGGAGGGGTCACACGAAGCAATTACATGCGCGATGTAATCGTCGTGTTACTCATTTACATCCTCTTGTCAATCCACTGCTAGTTGGAAGGCCTGTTGGTCATGTGAGCTGTTGGCCACACTGCACCATGCTGGTCAGTGCAGGTTGGCGAAGGGGAACCCCCTCGGGATCGGTTCGGATATCACTTGCCGCTGATGTTTGCTGTGGCCGGGGATTTGTACTCAGGCTGCCGGCTCCATAGCAGAGCACGGAAACCACGTAAGAAATAAAAGTATTATTATACATCCCATCAGCCAGACAGCGCCTTCTGGGAGTGAATCATTGCAACTGGAATTGGTTTAACGCAAGCAAACTCTGTCACCAATGCTGGTGAACCTGACAGATGTTGATAGGACCCGAATCTGTCAGATATGGGTTCGTATTCTAGGCAAAAAAACTACGTACAACTTCTTTTGCACCCTACGTAGCCAACCGTGCTAATTGGAGATGCCGATTATTTTATTGATGCCAACGATGATATTGTCCAGTGTATATATACAGGACAACACTATCACTGGGCGTCGTTGTGGAGAACGGCATCGTGGTGAAATGACTGAGCAGACAATGCGTCCCCCCTCTCCTTCATTCTCGCCGATTCCCACAGCCACTCGGCAACTGTATTTCGGGGGGTCCTGCGTTGCCGATGTGGACCATCTGCTGCAAAAGTGAACGGCAAAGCCCCGAGTGGCATAGACGGCCACTGCGCGCCAGCTTCACGCCTCCAAAAATTCTACAATTTCAATAAATCACAGCTCAATTGCAAATTTTTATATAAGTAACGGCCATCCCTGTTGTGTCAACAGCAGTTACCTTGAATCGTAATTGATTTGATTCGTTTTTTCTCTTCGGTGAGACCACGAAAAGATCCGGCCGCATTTGTGCTCCTACGCATTTCACAAGTAGTACTAGTCGCATATCTGCATTTCCCATAAACATACTAAAATTCCTCTTGATATGCAAATTAGTTTGTCAAGGCGCTCTTCCTCCTCCCTCCCTGCTTAAATAGACGCTCCAAGCCCAGGACGTGTCATTCAAACTCTGTCTTATCGACAGACCTGTTCTTCACCTGAGAACGGTTGCTTGCGTTGTGGCCGAAACGTCGTGAGAATTATTTTATTATGTTTTATTTTTATTATTTTGTTATTTCCATTCTATGTGACTTTACCGAAAGAACCAAGAAGACGCATTTGTGCTGTTAAGACGTTCCTCTGCCACATTGACACGACCAGACAATACGCCATCGTCACGTGCACACACGCCTTGAACGCACCGATCGGAGTGTGATTGTTATCAGCTCACCGGTAATTTGGGGGACAATTCCCACGGTCAAATTTAGCAAACAGGAGACACGTGACATTTCGCCAAGCAGTCTTTGGGGAATAAAAAAATAAATTAATCCAGGAAGCCAGAATAAAAATCCAGGAAATCTAAAATGTTTTGGGCCCAGATTGTTACGGTGACCGAACCCAAAAATCAATGAAGTGTTAACAGTCACCTTGCCTTTCGGTAGGAGCGGGATTACCAATGGCACCGGGCTCTCACACACTTAAGTGGAGATATTGATCCATTGATTGATTTACTGATTGAGACAAATGAATATACAGGGCGGCTGAGAGACGGAACACAACAAAAGAACCACCTGGGTGGGGTACGGCGTTCCTTTTAATGAACAAGTTAAACATTTTTTACTACACCAGGACTGGGGAGCCTTATACCGAGGGCCCAACTGGACGTTCTAATACCTTTGGGCCGTGGGGGTGAGGGGGTGCACACGTTAACATTTTCAAGGGGGAGGGTGGTCACTTTCGCCCACCAGGGACCAACAGTGGCCCACAGGCCTTGCAATAAAGAACGCCTGCTGCGTTACCACGCAACTCGGTCTCTTGCCGTGACAAGAGGTGACTCGGGCTCACTGAAATAAAACATTTGAAGAAGAAAAAGAACTGCGTTGGTGGTCCGTTCAGAAGTCGGAAGGCCTCATGTGGCGTGGTGGGCTGCTTGAAGCGGAGTGTCGCATCTGGCCCATGGGCCGTTGGTTTGGCACCGCTGGATTAGGTACGGCAAGATGGATCCTAGTCACCACAACTCTCTCGCCTCTCTCCCCCCTTCCGTCTCCATCCAGATCGTCAGCCCTGTCCCCTCTCCTCCCCTGGTTGGTGTCCATCCATTGGTGAACAATATTTCTCGGTGTTGTCAGGATTAGAATAAAATTGTTAACACTAGAGGAATCCGATGAGCGATAAAGCTCATTTTTTTTTATAGATGTCCAGTAGGGGCGGATCAGAACGTTACAACAACAAACAGTACAATAAACACGATAGGAGGAGAGGTGAGCAAATTTCGATTTAAAGCTTTCATGACTGCAGGGATTCATCTTCTTTGTTTCTTTCGGTAAAGTCACGTAGAAGGGAAATAATAAAATAATAAAAATTCTACGTAATAAAATACAATTCTCACGACGTTTCGGCCACAACGCAAGCAACCGTCCTCAGGTGAAGAACAGGGCTGTTCTTGGTCGTGAGAATTGTATTTTATTATGTTTTATTTTTATTATTTTATTATTTCCCTTCTACGTGACTTTACCGAAAGAACCAAGAAGGTGAGCAAATCACAAAACAATTACAAATAAAAGTAAACTTTTTTTTATCTTACCAGGTAAAGCCCACTTAGCTATTTCACTCTTTTTCAGAAGCGACCTGGCCACAAATGATAGCTCAACGAAGTGGCTTATCACGTGGAAATTTATATCAGCCAAATAATAAAACAATAATGAAAACCCTTATCATTATCAGTAGTACTACTACGTAATTCAATGCCAGGTTAACGCGACGTTGTGAGAAACGCGATTTCCCCAAGTTCTCCACTTTCATCGCACGCACCAAACGCCCACGAAATGTCCCAATGTGGGGGACCCCTCCTGGTGCAATCAGTCACCAGAGTCGGCGAGGCTTTCCGAAACACATAATTAGCATGATTATTAATAAAAATTAGTTTTTCATTATTAGTTTAATAATTTTCGTTATTCGTACAATCCCCATAGGCGTGGGTTTAAGGGCTGAGACGACAAGGGCATGTTGTGTCACACTATCTGTATTCTGTTTTTCGATTTAAAGCTTTCGTGACTGCAGGGATTCATCTTCTTGGTTCTTTCGGTAAAGTCACGTAGAAGGGAAATTATAAAATAATACAAATATAACATAATACATTTTATTCTGTTTTATTTTTATTATTTTATTATTTCCCTTCTACGTGACTATCTGTATTTTGTTTACTTTTCTTTGACCAATAAAAAAAAATCATCCGTTTTGTCTATTGTCTGCTTGTTGTCCAAGTCGCTAAAGCAGCCAGCGATGCACGTTTTTTTTATAATTTGGTCCATCGCCATCATCAGCCATAAGTCTACCCACTGCTGAATCAAGGGCTCTCTCTTTCCCTCGCGGCCCTGCGAAGCCACAATCCATCTCACTGCTGCACCAGACCCGTTCTCACCGCTCCACCGCTACAGCAGTTGTGTCCCCCGCCCCCCCCCCCTTGGCACGCCGCATGACACGGGGGGGGGGGGGGAGCTGCCACTCGCCATCCAGCAGCAGAATAAAACAAAATGAAACAAAACGCCCGCTCGCGTACACAATTCTGACGCTGTCTTCCGCTCGACACGTCAACCCCAACTCCCCCCCCCGCACAGACGCCGGCAACAAGACCCCACTGACAGCCTTGCGGCTTGCTTGGGGCGCATCGCTTTGTTTTTTAAAAAACAAAAAATAAACTGGGAACGCGAGCGAAAGGCCCCGGCGACGAAGGGGTTAAGTGCTCGAACGGCGCAGTCTGCCCGGCCATCTCTGCCAGACCATCTGCCTTGCGCAGTAGATCATCAATCGGAGCGAGCAGCATCCGCAAGTGCCGTCGCGCGCTTCACACATTGGGACACCGCGAGCCGCCGCCGCTGCCGCAAATGGATGGTGCGATGCCACGTGCTATTACCCACGTAATAAAGCAGCCATCCGCTGGCCCTGGACAAACAAACATCACTCCCCTCCTCCCCGCCCCTCCACGACAGCCTCACCTCTGACACACATCTCTCTCTCTGTATCTGTCCGCTTGGCCAAGCGGGCCAAAGAAACGGCGATCCCCCCCCCCCCAGCCTCTTTCCGCAGATAGAGCTGCGCTTGGGATCTACAGCAAAACGGAGACATGGGCAGAAACTATCAATGTACATCGTGATTTACAGGGCGCTTCAAAAAAATGTTAACACTTACATGTGACTATCGTTTTTTTAATGGAAAAGGAACAGATAATGCACTGTAACATGAGAACAAATGTTATGTTAATAGCTTCAAAAAGTCAAAGAGTCTCCCAATTGTTCGCCATCGTTGTCAACGCGTGCCTGGAATCTTCTCCAGGTGGTCCTCCAGAGCCCGGAGGCACATTTCTTGTGGTATTGTTGCAAATTCTCAGAAGTGTTAAAAAATGTTTTTTTTTTTAAAGAACCCTGTTGTATATAGATGTGTTTCGCGTACAGGAGCATCGAGAGCGGCAGTGGTGCAGTAGCTGGCGCATTCCCGCTGTGAGTCCCAACGATGACCTGAGTTCGATTCCTGGCCATGTCATGGGGGTCTCTCCTAGGTCGACTCAGCCTTAAGCGAGTACTTTGGCGCGATGTGAAAGCATCAGCAATGTGGAGACGGAGATGGCCGGGGGTGTGTTTTTGCTGGTCACACCACTCCCTCATGTGCCACGCCTGCCTTTATAGAGTATTTGGCTGTTATAAATGTCCACGTGATAAGCCACTTTCGTTGAGCTATGATTTATGAAAGCCAGGTCGCTTCTGAAAAAATAGCTACATAGCTCAGTGGGCCTTATCTGGTAAAAAATATATATATTTAGTGATCCTTTGGCAAGGCGCTCTTCCCCCTCCAACCCAGCTTAAATATGCGCTGCCAATCCTGGTGGTGTTCATTCAGACGCTGTCTTTCCGACAGACCTGTTCTTCACCTGAGGACGGCTGCTTGCGTTGTGGCCGAAACGTCGTGAGAATTATTTTATTATGTTGTATTTTTTAAATTGTATTATTTCCCTTCTACGTGACTTTACCGAAAGAACCAAGAAGATGAATCCCTGCAGTCACGAAAGCTTTAAATCGAAATATATATTTAGTGAGTTACGCGTTAGTTAATTTTTGATGACTAACAGCACCTCCCACAGCAGTCTTTATGAGGCTATACGGGGGATATTTGTCACTGCATCTACATTCTGGGTCTGATTAATGCGTTGGCAAACGTGCAATTTTGTCCAATCCTCTTGGTGAACACGTGCCAATGTCTCCATCACATACAATGGGGCAAATCGCCAAAGGTGTTTGTGTGGCCGTTACGTTAAAGATTTTACTCTGCCACGGTCTGTCCGTTCGTGTGTTCTACAGATGTGCGTGCGCGCGAGTGCAAGGTGTGCACTTACATCCTCCGTAAATTGAATGCTCAAGCCCACCGGCGCAATCAAATATCAATTGCAGTAAATTTGTAAGGATTTATTTTAATTATCGTTGGATGTATGCGGCGGCACCGCGGTACGAGCCGCGGAAAATGTTGGCATATGTCCACTTATGGGAATTAGGCAAAATATGTTCGGTGTGCGGCGTTATGATTTGAACTTTTCCCAGCGGCACACGATGTCAGCAGCTCGTGGAGATGAAGGCCGATCGTCGCTGCGTGCAAACAGAGAGGAATCCGGTGCACAAACAATAATCAGCGATGACAGTTTTAGCTGATCGGCAGCTCGGTTGTGGAGAGGTAAAGCGTGGGTGCGTGCACCTCTTCCGAGATGCCTGGCCAGCGTGAAATAGTTGGCCAAAATTCCCCCGGGGAAGGTGTTCTCTCTCTCTCTCTAGAGTATCCCTCGAAGAGCAGGGCGGCTCGGCAAACCGAAATAACAACAAGAGACATTTTTGTTGCTGTTTGTTTTCAAATTCTGTAAAAAAAAAAAACTCAATATTTCAATAGTCGCGACGCACGTGGGTGAACACGAGACGGTCGGGGTCCTTGATAAAAAAAATGATGTCTCACGAAGGTTGCCGACCCCTGCTCTGGAGGGAGGTCCCCTTCTGCCAGTAGTCGCACGAGCGAGCAATTGCAGTGCTGCACCTTTACTTTTTTTACAATACCGTCCAGAGCCTTCAATGTACGCGAGACAGACGGCATTTGATTGGCCTTCTCGAAGCCACGACGACATTATAGCACGCGCGCACGCGCAACACACGCATGCACACAATCTCTCCAGTTGATATCTCCCGCTCATCATTACGGCCACCATCTATTTTCCAAACTGCATGTTGGAAGCGTGCAAATATATGTATATAAATCGGAACACAAAAAAAAGGAGATAGATGGAATGGGAGCGGGAGAAGAAAACTCGCCCAGAGAGCTCAATGATTTACATCGGGCACGGCAAGCGAGCATGCCGAGAGGAATACGGGGTGCGCTTCTGACCACACTTAATAATTAGCAGTAAAACCTGGCCACCTGAAAAATACATGAAGGAAGAGCCATTAAGTGGGCCTCCACATGGGCATTAGTTTGGTCTCGCGCTTCACTTGATTTTACATCAAAAAGTGTTCCCGTGTTTCACCTGCGGGCAGCGCACGGTTATTTTGATGCAAAAGCATAAAGGGGACCCTTTGCGTTCAGAAGTGCTAATGTTTATGCATCATGCCTGCGAGCATCCACGGAAAAGGGAATAAAAAACACGCAACACGCCGCTCTCTGTAAGAGAGAAAGAGTTGCTTCTGGTTTGTTTGGGTTTTTTTGTTGATGTTGTTGCCGCCACGCAAAGGGATTGCGAGGAACGGCGTTCGTGTGCGGCCCGTTCTTGGACTGTTGATGTTCACAACCGGCTCGCTGCTGCTGCTGATATCATCGCACCGACACAGACCGCGCGACACCCCAATCGCAACACAAGTAGGTGGATACACGGTAAATATAACGCGTGGCAGGTGCGCAGTGGTTAGCGCGTGCTGCGAACCTGCATACCCGAGTTTGATTCCTGGCTAAAACACGGACGAGAGGGGCCGAGTGTCAAATTCATCCTGTCATCCGCTATTTGAGGGCGGATAACAAGAAGACCCTTATCGTGCTGTTGATACTGTCGCTGCTGCTGCTGCAGCTGATCATGATGATGATGGCCATCATCATCATTGTACCGTTGCTGTTACTGGCGACGCTAATGATAATCGATTATGACCATCATCATCTGGTAACGGGAACGTGATTAAGTAGTTTCTGCAAACGTTACATTCATCGTATTGCCCACGTCAAAAAAAAATAGACGCAGACACGAGGAACCGAGCAGGACAATATGCGTCGTATTATTCCTGGAAAACCGCAGAATCAGAGATATCACTCGAAATTGTCAAAAAAAGACCAACTCACGCCGCGTTTTAGCCGCGCTCTCCCTCCACAAGATAAGAGGAGTGATTTGCGTGTATAACAGGACCCACATCATCACTTCGGATCACAGGGGTTCTGCGTTGCACGCTAACAAACACCCGGGGAGAGGAGGCGGGGGAGGGGGGGGTGTTTCATGCAGACCGGTCGATCGCTGCCCCTTGGGTCGGCGCGCGGGGGGTCCGGAGGGGGGGTCGGGGTGGGGGGGGCGGCGCGGGTGGGGGGGGAGGGGTCGTGGGGCGGCGGGCGCGTCACTCACCGACGGACGGCTCTCAAGACCACCAAGTGCAATCACGGAGGGCATCCGCCGCCGCGTGGCTCACTCGCTCTCTCGCTCTCTCGACGGGCCCGGCACGTCGCGCTAATCCCGGCGGGGCCGCGGCGGCGGCGGGGAGACATCGACTTACCGTCGTCGCCAGGGCCATCGTGCTTGATAGCCGTCACTGTCGTTATCGTCATCATCGTTATCATCAGCCGTGGTCGATCCGCTGCTGGACGAAGGCCTCGTTCGCCCCTCCCCGCACCACGTCTCACCCAAGCTGTAACCATCTTTCGCGATCCTGTGATGGTAGTAGCACACGAGCTGACTTTGTCGTTAAAGCTCCAAAATAATGATGAATGATGCATTGCAGTCTTTTTGTCACATTCACTGATGGATGTAGGCCACTCCACACCGCATCGGCCATGAGGGGTGTTTGACCATACTTCACCACGCCGGTTGGCGCGGTTGACGATTTGAAAGGTGGCCAGTATCGGTTAGAATAAATCACTCAATAATGATTTGAGGCAAAGTCAAGAATCGAACTCGCCGGCACCGCGCCCACAACTCCCCACCATTAATAATTCATACGCTACACAATGCTTGAAATGTTAATAATTAATAATAATAATTAATACATTACACAAGGGTTGAATGCGTTTCGTTCAATGCAACATTGTGTAATATTTAATTACTCTATGACCATTCAATTATTATATTCCAATTATACTTTAATTAACTCCGCAAGGGCCCCATAGACATGCATGAGCTACGTAAACCTGTGCTTAAATAACGATGGTTCTTGGTGTAGCAGTCACCTTCCGTTGACGAGGTGCGAGCCCCGTTGGCGTGACTAGTTGTCAATCCACCGCTGGACGAGGTTCCTCGCGCCCCGGGCTCTGCGTGGGGACAATTCAGCGGCCGTTTCAGAATCCTCGACCACGTTGATCGGAAAAAGCAGAGAGACACAGATGTGGACGCAGAGAAGCACGGTGCAACAGCGCACTTTGCAGCACTGACTGCTGCTGCCATGGGAGTCCGTTTGACCATGGAAGTCCAGTTTACCGTGGTGAACTGGACCAAATTGAACTCCCATGGTAAAATGGGCTTCCATGGTGAACTGAACTTCGGAGCCAAAAGGGCCTATTGACACCTGTTATGCACGGTGGTCACATGTCAAATCAACAAAAGCACTATTCCAGGCTCAACGCTTGCTTGGCTTGCGAGCTCTAACGAGATCGGGTGCATTGCCTGGGGGGCGATGCAGTTGCCGTTACCCCTCGCGATTTGACTGCGGGAATTTTTGCTGTCCGTCACATTGGCTTCGTTTCCCCACCCTCCTCGGATGAACCTTTTGTCATTCGAGGACAGATAGGTAGAAGAATAGGTTTGTGGCAAGGCACGTGTAAAGGGGAGATGCCCATCCAGAATCAGAATCAGTATTTATACTTGAGGAATCCGATGAGCTATAAAGCTCTTTGTCACAGATCCTCGCCCACCTACCCCCCCCCCCCCCCCCCACGGCTGGGGTACCAACGCAACCTCGCCAAATATTTGAGCCACTGCTCTTCGCTATGTCTCTAACAATTCGGCTACAGATTTTGGGTGCTGGGAGTGGTGCCCAGGGCAGCCTGCCACCCCATTCGCCCGTCCCTGCCCATACCCACCCCTTGCAATATTTTGCTGTCTTTTCTTGGATTTTCTGTTTGCACTTAGTCACATATTCACTTTAAGATGTCTTTTTTGTTCTTGTTTTTGGTTTTTGTTTGTTGCGGTTGCACCCGATTCAAGAGCCGAATGGCTCACAGGGCTATACCTAATACATGAACTTGAACTTGCTGTGGGACCTGGCTGTGGGTGCGGTGTTGAGTAATCGTCCAGTGTCCTTTTTGTCTCCGGTCATCCACTGCTACCAAGCCGGAACATGGTGCCCCACCTACCCATTAGGGATTGATTGTGGGGGGGGGGGGGGTGGCTTCCAACGTGGCTTCCGCACATCTCCTGCCAACTTGGGTGAGCGGACCTCTTCCCTGACCTTGTCACAAGTTCCGGCGAGAGGCGACCTGCGCGGGTGGGCGAGGTGGGGCCGGGAGGGGTTTGTGTGTGAGTGACGCCAGTGGCAGCTTCAGGCACAAGCAAAAAAAATACTAAAAGGAGCAAAAAAAGCTTTGGGGGCCCCAAGCGGCTCATGGGGGCCGCAGATTTTAACGCGCAAGGAATGCGGGCGGCGTCAAATGTCAGATCAAATTGAAATGCTCGGAAGCGGCTAATTAACACAAACGCCAATTGATATCTCTCTCTCGTCTGCATCGCTCTCTTCTCTCATCTCGTTACATCTCTATCTTGTCTACGCTTCTCCTATCGCACTGCATCTCTCGTCAACATCTCTTCTGTCATCTCACTCATTGAATGGGTGGGTGGGGGGGCACAATATAATTTCCGCTTTCCCCAATGAGCCAGCACCACCGCTGCTTGACGTGCTCATTGCGACACAAACCCCGGGGCTATCTTTGGGTTTGCGTCCAAATTCATGCCCCTTCTACGATGTCAGAGTGTTACGCTCACAATAACTTTGCCACCTGTCCCCTGGTTTGTTTCCCAGGATCGTTCCTTGTTGTTTTGACGCAACCGCCCTGGGAAGTCGGAAAGTCTTCCGGGACGTTAAGAGTCCTGTGTTTTTTTTTGCCAGCTGCGTTGATAATCTGCTGCTCAAGACGACGCGTGGAACACGCAGCTCTTTCCCCTTACGACACCATCCGGGAATTCATCTTCCCCACGACGTGTCACCCACCCCCCCCCCCGGCTTTTGTACCTCAAGAGGTGGCAACCCTAGGATGGCCCACCGCGCGCACTCGTCAACTTTGTCTGCGGGCTGCCTCTGCGGGGAATTCCGTCGATGCGGGGATTCTGGCTCGTGCCCAGTTTCTGTCCGTTTAACGTGCACGGTCGTGGCAATGCCTGGCAACATTTTTTTTGGGTTCATTTTAAAAGAAGTGATCGTATTAAAAATTTCCGCTTTTTCTGAGCCGCAGGGTAATTGTGCCGGCCTGTCCCGCTTGCAACCATTAAAGAACCCCCCCCCCACCACCACCACCACCAATGTTGTCACGTCCCGCAGCTCCACCGACCGGTCTGCTTTTTGTCCGCCGGTCTACCGAGACCCTCGGGTTGTTGTAGGGGCCGGAAAGAGAGAAGCCCAAATTGTCAAACATTTAACTTCCAAACCGGAACGATATTTGGTGGAGCCTGCACGCTGTTACTCACGGGGCACGGAAAAAAGAAAAATAAATTATTGACTGTGCTTGCCCCTAGCAGAGGTCCCTTGGCAAACGGCAGCCAGGCCTCTAGGGGGGAAATATAATAATATTTTTACCACTATGATGGATGGTGTTTACAAGGCATAGGAATGCAGCACTCAATGGGACCTGTCGTTTCTCCCTCCAACTTGCCTCCTGCACAAATCCTTCTTGTTTAAACATGTACATGGCACACACATGGACACCCTGCACCCCCCCCCCCCGTCTCCATCATCGCCAGTACCTACGCCGTCCTCCTCCACCCACCCCATCCACCCACGCAACCACCCACTCCATTCACCCACGCAACCACCCACCCACGCAACCACCCATCCGCCCACCGCACCCACCCACGCAACCACCCGTCCGCCCACCGCACCCCACAGAAGCCCGGATACATCCCCTGCAACCTCCGTGTCTCCTCCCCATCTCAATCCAAGCTCCCCGAACCCTCGCCCGGTAATGCGGGCGACGAAGACCGCGTTTCCACATTTCGTTTTACTTCATTCGTGGGGTGCGGGGGCGGTGGGTGGAGGGTGGTTACCACTCCTACCCACTGCAGAAGCAAGCTACCAGGGGGAGCTGGAGTTATAGGCCTGCAGGTTGAACAATATTTGTGTTGTAAGCTATACAGTTCAAGCTCCGCCACATTTGCGAAAGGGGTTAAGGTAATGTAATTAGCATAACACATAGGCTTTTAAAACAGTATTTTGATTCCAACCACTGGTGTGTACTTGTAGCTTCAGCCTGCAGGGATGAAAGTTAAACTGTGCTCTTGTAAGTCCAGGAAGTCGAGTGAATAATTACTCTGTTGCCTTTTCAGAAATCTGGCCTAAAGTTTAAGGTTTGCGCCAACTTGTAAAAAATACAAAATAATCAGTTAGAAATAAAATAAAAAGAGAGTAAAATATACAAGATCTTTACGAATGTTTGCCGAGTGTTTTGTCATGCGCATCTACTCCACGCTGTCTCATAATGGCCCGGTTAGTGGTCATAAGCATGCCTCAGTTTGGGCCTCTGAGCTTGAGATACTTGATTGGATAAAACCCAGGCTGGTCATCAGGAAATGTAAACAAAAAATGTGACCCATCAACCAGGCCTCTTCGGTTTGGTTTTCATGGCTCAGCGGCATCAATGCGCAAATTATGCGCACGAGAGTAGAACGAGTGAACAATCCAGGGGTGCGGCGGAAAATTAACGGGCAAATTTAGTTTTTTGTTCATCGGAAGGGAAGAAAAAAACATCGCAAATAAAATAAGCAGCAGCGGCAGGAGCACGCGGAGCGAAACGTCGGGACATCATACCGAATGATTGCGTGGCACCAACCCGGGAGACGCATCGGAGGACCATACAGCAGCAGCACCAATTGCAAAAAATCCACGCAGTGGTGCCTAAAAAATGCAACTGGAGATTGTACGCGCAGCCACAGTTAACGGTCTTGATGTATCATACCATTTTACGACGACAAACAGGCTTCACGTAAATCAACAGGCTTATTGACAAATTTTAAATTCTACGAGCAAATCTTACGTTGTACGTTATATACAGCGCTGTTAACCAGGAGCAGACGTCGCCCCGCGTTACATCGCCTTCAATGTCATACTCCGTGGGAGACGAATTGACCGGGGGTCACTGCCGGGCACCGTGTATTTGTAAGTGTTCAGCACGAGGTTTGAAAGCAATGATCCAGCCCCACGAGCGAAAGCAAGCAACCTTCGGGCTGCAGTCTTGGCAGACAAGAGGAGGGGGAAGATTGTGCCCCAAAAGGACGACCACGGCGGAGATGGAGGTAAAAGTGGTAAAAGATCGGTCCGCGTGCAGGAGGGAGCAAGACGGGCGGTCGCGGCGCTGTACAGTGAGGGATGGTGCTGGCGTGGACGGGCCTTCATCCAGCAGTGGAGAAACAGCGGCTGAAAATGATGATGAAATTTAAACATTTTGGTCTTTCTGTTTTTAATAGATAAAAGGACAGAGTTGACATCATTCGTCACTAATTTCAGCAAATCTCTCCCTTTTAGGACGACGTCAGAATACACGGCAGCCACTCGGGCATTTAGTGGGCGATTTCCCGCGATGACACATATTGTAAACTTTTAAAAAATCAACAACTAAATGCTCCTCGCCTTCATATGCAAGCACCAAGAAGCGACTCTCTCGCGACAAGTGCCGCTGCGAGACCACACACCGCGTGCTAACGCGACGGTCAACAACAGGGCTCACTTTATCGTCCATCCCGAGTACACTCCCCACCCCGGGCACAAGCCATTACACCAACCCTCAGGCGCTGCTGGATCGTGCTGCAAAAAGCACAACGTAAAAAATAAACCCAAAAAACAAAACAAACGCCAATGACCGCACAATCTGTCTCTGAAATAAATGGAAGGGAACAAGGGGGGGGGGGGGGGTACGTCCACCAGGGGAGACAGAGCGATCAGATCATATCGCGTTCAGGTGCAAGGCGAATTATCGCGTCGTTGGATCGTGACAGATGTCGCTTTTTTGTTGTTGTTGCGGCTTGGGCGAGTGCCTTCATCCAGCGTCGGATCGACCAAGACCGGAGGTCCCTTAAAATTAGAACGCGCTTGCCGGCGGAACGCCTCTGCGTGCCAAGAGCACGACCGGCGCAGATGACGCGACCAAGGCTCCACAAACCCGAAACCGAGACCGGACGTACGAATCGCTGGACTCACTGTATATAGTCTTGCAGACAGAGAGAGAGAGCGCGAGAGCGAGAGACTTGAGCGGTAAAGTAAAAAAATAAGATACCGATCTTGCCAGGGAATAACCTTGAGGCGTGGAGTATGATTAAATCAGCAGCAGCGCGTATTAGATTATCGGTCCGATCAATGTAATCGCTGGCCACACCGGAGGCAGCCGGTCTCCCCACTCTAATTACTGCCCGGCGTGATTTACACTGGGGTGAAACGGGCAATATTAGCAGTAATTCCAGTCTCTTAGCTGTGGCCGTGCAATTAATCCTCAGCGACTGCGCGCGCCCACGATCCCTCTTCTCCAACCCCCCCCCCCCCCCCTTATTTTACACCCGAGCGCGCGCACGCAACAAAGACAAAGATCCCCCGTATAGCCTCGACAGGGTTGTTGGGGCAAGTGCTGTTTGCGAGCGCCTATTAAGGTTGGCGCGGCGCACGAAGGGGGTGTGGGGGTGGCCAACACCACGCCCCGCCGCCTTTGTCTCTCCCAGCGGCGATGTTCGCACGCACCGCACCGGGTGCTCATTGGATGGCTGAGTTGACCTCGGGGAGGCCCAGGACCGGCTCTGATAATCGTCACCGGTGTTGTTGGCCGTGAGCGGGAATCGAACCCGGGTCGCCGCCGGGCTCGTAGCGCAGCGCTCACCGCGACGCTGCACCCGAGCACACGGCAGGCACGCACGGACACACACACACACGGCAAAAGACAAAGATCCCCCGTATAGCCTTAACAGACTGTAGGGGCAAGTGCTGTTAGCGAGCACCTATGAAGGCTGGAACGGTACAAGAGGGGGTGGGTGGCCAGCACCACGCCCGGCCACCTTTGTCTCCCCATTGGCGATATTTACACACCGCACCAGGTACTCGTTTGAGGCTGAGTCGACCTAGGGGAGGCCCAGGAACGGTTCTGATAATCGTCACCGGTGTTGTTGGCCGTGAGCAGGAATCGAACCCGGGTCGCTGGGTTCATAGCGCAGCGCGCTAACAGCTCCACTACTGGACACACACACGGCACGGACACACGCACAGACACACACACACGGACACACACACATGGCACGGCACGCACGGATACGCACGGACACACTTGGACGAGCTTGCGTTTCGTCTAATTCTCTTGCGGTCTCGGTGGCTGCACGACAACACGTGCGCGATCGTTTTACTTTCGGGCAATTATTCCACAAATATGTTGCATCAATTAAGGGGCAATGCACAACAGCACACGTACGATTTTGCTAATGGAGAATGTGTGGATAAAGGGTTGTTTCTTACTGTGGTTGTCCCAGCTGATGACGGAAGCTTGTGTTGATTCCGAAACGTCGTGATTTAATTTAGTTATTTCTATTTTTTTTTATTCTTAATTAATTATTTTTTTCTTTCTTTTTCTTTCCACCTACGTGACTTTACCGAAAGAACCAAAGCGTAAACGGATGTTTGTTTGTGATCCCTTGGAAGTTTTTTTGTTGCGTGAAAGCCTGGCATCATTGGTTGCCTCTTCTGCCTGGAAGGGGGAGGAGGGCACACAGACAACGAAAAGAGACAAAATACATGTGTAGAGAGAGAGAGAAAGACAGACTCTGGGAGACATGGAGACACAGAGAGATACAGAGACACAAAAATAAACACGAGAAGTTGACAGACAACGAAAGATTGGAGACATTGAGAGACAGACACAGAGGACGACAGATATGAAGAGACACAGAGAGACACAGATGAGAGACACAGACACAAATCCATCCCTATTCTACCTCTCCCCCCATCCCTCCCCCTCTCCACCTGGCCCCTCCCCCGCACTCCCATCCCATGATGGCCCCAAAACATAGATTTGGGACCTAATAAGCACCAAATTGTTATCGTGAACATAAAACCCGTCAATGCTTTGGAAAAATAATGAACTCTTCACTCGTTTATGCCGAAACTGCGTAAAATGTTTGTGAAATTTACTCTTTCATCCATGCATCCATCAATATAGCCACCCACCTACCCATCCATCCGGCCACCTACCCATTGATCCATGTGATCATCTGCCTACCTATCCAACTGGCCACCTACCTATCCATCCATCCAGTCATCTACCTATCCATTCATCCACCCACACTCACCCAAACACTTACCCACACACTTACCGACTCACCCACCCACCCACCCGCTCACCGACTCACCCACCTACCGACTCGCCCACCCACCCACCCACCCACCCACCCACCACCCACCCACCCACCCACCCACCCACCCACCCACCCACCCACCCACCCACCCACCCACTCACCCACTCACCCACCCACCCACCCACTCACCCACCCACCCACCCACTCACCCACCCACCCACTCACCCACCCACCCACCCACCCACCCACCCACCCACTCACCCACCCACCCACCCACCCACTCACCCACCCACCCACCCACTCACCCACCCACCCACCCACTCACCCACCCACCCACCCACTCACCCACCCACCCACCCACTCACCCACCCACCCACCCACTCACCCACCCACCCACTCACTCACCCACCCACCCACTCACCCACCCGCTCACCCACCCACCCGCCCACTCACCCGCCCACTCACCCACTCACTCACCCACTCACCCACCCACTCACCCACCCACGCGGTTCACCTATCCCACCCACCTATCCACCCATCCATTCATCTTTCCGCACACCTTTTTTCACCACGCTCTTTCCACTTTGTTGCGTACGCCAAGTGCGCGCACCTTGGGAGTAGAGCAGCAGAAGCCTACTAATGCCACGTCCATTAGTCACAGCTAAACGCAGGATATGTATATTAATTTTCTCAGCTTGCTTCGGAGGAAGGAAAAGAAAAACTCCGAGCAACACATCTCGCCAAGCGTAGCGTTGCCCCCCCCCCATGCTGCACACTGACCGCGCTGTCCTCCTTAATTTTATTCTTCGATCCGTGGTTCATGAGTGTTGCGCTCCAAAGGCCCAAAAGGCCAAGCGGCCAGCAACAAGCTGCACCATCGTTTTTTTTGTTCCCCCCCCCCCCCCCCACCGGAAGCTTTGGACATATTTTTGCCAGTTTTTCACGGCTGCTAAAGTAGCCTCCCCAACACCGCAAGCCCCCAAATCTCCGTCCACCTTCCCTGCTGCTTTCTTCCCAGCAGCGCACGCAAGAAATCGGATTCATGGGGTGTTTTTTTTTGTATCTCCCACCGCACGCAATAGTCCAGGTGAGGAAGAGGGCCCTTCGTCTGCTGCGACGTAAGCTTCCTGCAAACGGCGTGGCTCAGGATTTAATTTCTCACCGAATGTTCTATCGTTTCGTCGGCGGACCAAGGCAGGAGGGGCACGTGACCAGTAGGCACGGAGACAGCAAGAGGTAATACTGGATGCCGTGTGCCGGGCGCTGAATATATAGTTTTGGGTCGCATGGTCCAGACAGACTTGGCTGAAATGAACGCCTGCGGCATCACAAATGTAGGCCGCGTGGTTACGCTCTGCCGAGTGCGTACCACAAGCTACGGCTCGGGTTGGACACGAGTGTGGGTGGAGTGTGACAGGCGCGTGATCACGTGTGTGAAATTAGCTGCGTGCATTTGAATGCAAAGGCCGTGTGTGGAGGCATACCGAAGTATGTGTGCAAACTTTTTGCAATCATTTTGTATGAGTGTACACGTCTGGGGGCTTAAAACCGCATGCTTAATCTGTTATGCAGCAATGCGTCATGCATGTATGCATGAAGTATTGCTGTTCATGTATTTGATGAGGCAGTGTGTAAATATGCCTGCACAGCGATAATCGTGGCTTCATCCAGGAAAGCCTTAATGAGTCTTAAGACTTTTTCAGGAGGGTCCTGCCACAATTGGGATGTTTGGCCAATTCTATCCGTGAAGCGCCCGTCCACGTGGAAGAAAGAAGTCAGTGCTCTTTGGTTCTTTCAGGTAAAGTCACGTAGATGAAAAGATTATAATAAAAATAATAAAATGAAAATAACTAAATTAAATCACTTTTATTTTCATTTTATTATAAATTTTTTTCATCAACGTGACTTTACCGAAAGAACCAAAGAGTATGGATCCTTGCAGCCACGAAAACTTCAAATCTAGAAAGACGTCAGTGCTCTGGAAAAAAACCCCCACATGTATGAGGGAATAACGCTCAAAGCTCCGCACAGATGGATCTAAGAAGCCCATCACTCTCCTGCCACCTCATGGTCGCCCCGCAGCTCCGGTGCGTAAAACACCTGGGTGCGATCCCAGGCAAGTCTCCCCGCTTCTCGTGCGACGAGCGAAGCTCGCGGCGTTTTGACATCGGACGCGGGTCCGCTGTGCATTCACGGCCGAATCGGTCGTGGGCTTACCACGGGGGCGCCCCTCTCTGAGTGAGGCACAAAGCGCGGGGCGCTCGCCGCGACCGCTGCATTTAAACGCCACACAATCACGCAATTAAAAATCGGAGGGAGGGCTGGGGTACTTGATGGGATGAGAAGGGGTGGGGGGTGCGTTTGTGGGGGAAAGCAAGGCGTTCTCTGTCTTGAAGGCGTCTATAAGACGGCACGTAGCAGCGGTACTTTGTTTGTCAAATTTCCCCCTGAAAGGCTCTGCGGAGGCTCTGCACCGTTTAGTGCACAATGTTCGGAGTGGCTGTCAGTCAATAAGCTGCCTATGGGATTGGAGCAATTACTGGGGCTTGCCAGCCAAACCCAATAAACATGCAGAACACCGCTCTTCTGGAGGTCACATGGAGTCTGTCTTCACATTGTTTATAAAAAGTTTAACCTACCATCAAACCCAATTATGAGTTCTCTCTGTTGCTGGATTTAATACGAAAATAAATTATAAAGGCGCTTTTTCGAGGAGCGGAGACGAATTACAATGACGGAGCAAAGGGAAACAGAGAGAGAGAGAGGCGGCAGGAGAAGCGGGATTTTTGCGTTTTGTTTGAATAACTTTAAACAAAAAAGCCTTCTAATTTTCATCAAGATTGCGCTATATTTGGCGTCACGTGATAAGACGAACCATCTTGCGACGGGGAATCGAGGTCCTTCTGTGTTCGAGATCACTCCGTAGGGAAGCCGAGCTTAGGGAACTACGGTCGGGAGATCCCTTCAAGTGACCTCAGGTCAACACTGCAGGGGGCAGCACTTTCCCACCCACCCTGCCACATACAGACAGTTCCAACCAGAGGTACACACGGACAAGACTGTGTGCACTTTCATTGCCACAGGATAGAGATCTGCCAAGCTAAGTTCGGAACCACATTTTCTGGTTACGAGTTGTTGCCGGTGCAGTCAGCGTTGACTGGGGCTCAGACCATAAACTGTCTCCACTCAAGAACCCAGCTTAATCCTAAGCGGCTGAAAACCTGGATTTGAACAATTTCCAGGCTGTGCCCCCACCCCGCACCTCCCCCCCTCTCTATTTTACGCTGTCGCGAGGCCAAGACGAATTAGCCGAGTTGGACGTGTGAGGGCTCTGCGTGTTCCCACGCAGGTTTGGTGGTCACATTGTGTGCTGCCCAGCAAGACCCAGGCAAATGAATACATTCTAATAGATATCCATTGTCTGAACCACAGCATTGTCTGGACCACAGCTATGGATATCTATCAGACCCACATAGCTGTGGTCCAGAAAATGGATATCTATCAGACAATAAATATCGATCAGAATTCTGCCACGAAGGGAAATCTACAAAACGAATATCTAAACGAACAGAAATATGATGAAACGCACGGATAATACGCTAACCTAGTATGCGACTAAATTGCAAGAGACCACCGGCTAGATGGAGCAATGGCATCAGCTCATGGGAAAGAGCTCAGCGGATTGTTACATCATAGAATGATGAGAGATGGTGGGCAGCTTGGGGAGGGCTTCATCCAGCAGTGGACTGGTCATGGCTGATGATGATGAGCAAACATCAGAAAAACGACACGTGCAAGCTGATGAGCTAAGTGGAATTTCTACCAGATATATGTTTAAACATTTTACTGGTAGGAACCACCTGGTTCCACCACCCACAGGGGATTATTGTGTCCGTCCGTCGTGTATCCAAAAATGGGAGGGGCGGGCTGGGTGGAGAGGGGAGGGTGGGGAGGGGCTGGGTGGGGAGGGTGGGGAGGGGCTGGGTGGGGAGGAGCTGGTTGGGTGGGTGGGGTGGGGAGGGGCTGGGTGGGGCTGGGTGGGAAGGGGCTGATTACCCCATGGTGCCCTTATAAAACTCAACGTTAACCTACTCACGCCGGCTTGTGCCCGCCCTAAGCAGTCGGCCATATTTGCGGAATACACCATGCCGCCGTTGACCCTGGCCATTGACCGAGCAACCCAACATTCCTACCAGCTCCCTCCTGTGTTATGGGGATGCATGGGTGCTTGCTTAAATAATTATACATGCAGAACATTTTTTATTTTATTTTACCTAATCCATAAAATTAAATGCGTAAATTACACAAACTAATTACGTGCAGTATCTTCCATTGAATAAAATATCAATTATGCACGTAAAAAAAACTGTAACCAGATTATCGCAGATTATAAGCATAGAGCTATATACCAACTGACAGCACAATTTTCCGTCCAACAATTGTTTTTGTGATACCTTATGGCGATGCTGTGTGACCACAAATAACACAAACTCATAATATAGGTTTTTTTGTTGCGTTAGATCGTGTAAATATAAATGCGTCCTTAAACCCGCCACCACCCGACACAGCCAATTAGTAGGGTTTGTCACGGAAACAGAACATGCCAATTCGTTACTAGTACAGCACACCGGTGTGTTGGAGAGTTAATGCACAACATTTGCAATCCACAAAATGTACAATATTATGGATTTGCGTTTGTCGCATAAGGCCCCGCGGTGGCGAGATGTTAACAACCTCGCCTGGTGAACAGGAGGGACGTAGGTTCGATCCCGACCCTGACGCCTGCTGTATATTGAGAGTTTGCATATTCTATCTCCCCATAGTCACGTAGATTTGTATCGGGGTCTTCTAGTTTTTCTCTCCACGTGTAGAAACGGGCGTTTGAGAGTATTTGCCTGCTATACTTTTCCACGTGATAAGCCACTACATTGGGCTATGATTTGTGGCCAGGTTGCTTCTGAAAAAGAGCTGTATACCTCAGTGGGCCTTACCCGCGAAATTTAAAAGTAAAAGTTTAGTTAACATAGCCCAGTGGGAGCTCCTTCAGCGCATGTTGTCGAGGTTCGTGGTTCGAATCCGGCAGGCTGCCCTGGTTAATACCCGCATGGGTGCAATAATCATAATATGTGCGCCATCTGCGTCCCAGTGGATGATAAAATAACATGTGACATCATTCGAAATGAGCAGGCCAATGTGTGCCGGCGTCAAATTTGTAAAATGTTTTTACTCAATTGTGATTATACATAGCAATCATTCGCCCACCCCTCACGTATTGTCTGACTAATGCCCACTTGCAGGCCAGGTGTTGAGTCACCTTGTGCCCCACGGGGATAGCTGCCACTGGGGGAGCCCTTCGAACATTCGAGATGCAACGTAAAGTGCTTTGAGTTGCTCAGGTACCGTACAAATGCACAAGATACATTTTTTTTTACGATTATTCAAACGTCATCATTAGTATTGCCCAAGACGTCACCCTGTTATTATATACACACACATTTTCCTTTAATGGCAGTGTTATTGATGGATTTTGTGTTTGAATAGCTTCATATCGCCGGGCACTGCTGTGTTCCAACACCACAGTTACTTTACCGATGGAGCCACTGATCAGCACTCTCCAATTACCAGCGAGGAATTTCATTATTAGTACATTTCCATCCGTCTGATAAGACGCACAGTGGCTTATTATAATAAAAAAGAGCCCAGCAGTGCCCCACCATTTCCCCTACTCCTTACGAATTGCTTTATCTAATCAATATTAAGTAGATGGCCGTCTTAATCACTGCTACAAATTGGTAGTCTTAAGTTGTAAAAAAATATATATAATAATTGAAAATTAGGGAGGACATCATTATCATTTAGGCGCTACGTATTTCATATTACAAAAGTAAGCGTGTGTATTCCCGGGACATTGCCTGTGCCCCTTTACAGAGGGCACACTTAACATGCCAGAAACACACCCTAATTACAGCAGACCTTGGACCTGACATTGTATGCAACAGAGTGGGGGGGGGGGGGGGGAGGTTCGTGTTTGGATTGAAGTGGGGGGGGGGGGGCCCTGATATTTTAATGCAAATTAGGCAGCGACAGATCCATTAATTAAGGCAAGGCAGGATTGATGTCTTAAGCAGTGTGGAGGTGGTGGTGGTGTGGGGGGGGGGTCTTCAAAAACAAACTACCATCGCTTGATTTGCTTTCGCTTCAGCCACCCGTTTGGCGACGGTCACTGCGGGCAAATCGCGTCGATTTGCCGTCGCGTTAACCCGCGGCAGTGCGCGGTGATGCACAGTCTGCCACGCGCGTGCTCTCTGTCTGCCACGCGCGTGCTCTCTGTCTGCCACGTGTGTGCCCTCTCTGCCACGTGTGCCCTCTCTGCCACGCGCATGCCCTCTCTGCCACGCGCGCGCGCTCTATGTCTGCCACGTGTGTGTGCGCGCTCTTTCGAAGGCGGCGTAAACGACGCGTCCGTCCGTCGATTTCAAATATCGATTCTCGAAGGTCAAGGTCGAGATGTCGCAAAAACATCGCCAACGCACTCCCCCCCCACCATCTCCCTCTCCATTTATCTGTGGGACCCTTTTTGCCGGTATCAAGATAACAAATAAAACCAGGTGCTCAGATGTTAAAAACCCAAATTAGACACGTATTTTGGTAAATTATGCAAACCAATATACTCTGACAAGGTATGCACTGACCTTCAAACTGTTTGGACCGCGCCAAAAACAGCCTATTTTTACACACTTTTATTTAACTTACTCTGTTGTTGTCGTTGTATCCTCAAATCTTGTAACTAAATTTTAACCCACTTCCAAATGTGGTATCGACTGCAAACTTGGTATACTTATGTCATACTGATGACGATACTATATTCTATCATAATTTTTTTTTATACAATCTTTTTTATATGTTATGTTTCAGCTTGGTTCTAATTAGTCCACGATAAACTGACGTTGGCTGTAATTGGCCACGGTCCATTACGTTATGGCAAGCTTCGGGGCCACTTCCTGGAGTCGTGGAGTTCTTCCATTACTAGTACGGTACATTTCATGAAAATGTGTTTTTAAAAAATTTTTTTTTAAATATTACTTTTTATTCCAGTGGGCGACCAATGGCTGCCAAAAGGCGAACATTAAAAGGGTCAAGCAGTTACACCAGATCCCTCCACCAGATCCTGCGTCTATTGTCCCGTTGATAAGTGACCTACCTACGTTCCTCCTCTTTTACTCTTTGTTTCAGTAGCCGTGCTGTCTGTATGTATAACTTATTTATGTTCGTATGTTGAACTTCTTGCGCACCATACGTAGCCAACCGTGCTAATCGGAGGTGCGGGTGAAAGGACAACAAACGAGACGTAAAAAAGCAGTTAGAAAGAAATTCGTTTTCAAACTCGATGATTTAAAAGGGAATGGCTCCCAGTGACTTCATAACATCGGACGGAAGAGCGTTCCAGACGGCCGCAGAAGCGCACCTGAAAGCGCGCGATGCGGTGACCGTCTTTGTTCAATGGCTAGGGCCAAAAGCCGCTGACCGGAGTTCGCGTGCGAGTGGTTCACGCTCCTTGATGAGATCATCAATGCCCCGTCTGCTGCTGATATTTCACCGTCATTCCTCGCGGTTCTAGAACCTTCTACCACCTGCACAACCGCCCCCCCCTCCCCCATCAGTCAACCTTCATTTTTTGTTCTCGGCCGCCCTCTCTACTTCTGTTACCTTCCACTGACGTTGCAATTGCTTTTCGCCAGGATCCTGTTTGGCGGCAACCCAGCAAAAGTCGCAACGTTGCCCCCCCAACGTCGGCAATGTGGTTGGAACCGGCGGGGACCCAACCCTGGCCCAAAGTTGTGTCCAACGTCGCCGCGTTTGCCGGTCGATTCTTCCGACACAACCGTAGCACAGCGGGTGCGCGCCTTCCGTCGAATTCGTTCCATTGCCCCTCGCTCCTCCTTCAGTTCTTCTCATTCTCTGGAACGTCACGATTCCTCGCTCCATTTCACCTTTTTTTGGAACGCCCTATCTTCTGCACGAAGAACCCCGCCGCGCGGGGGCCCGCTAGCAGATGCCCGGAGCGCCGCGCCATGCGCTTTCACTTACAGGGCTCTGCGCGGCGGGCACGTTTTAAAAAACACGCGGCGTCCTATCACGAGCGCTGGCAATCGCCCCCCCCCCTCCCCCAAACCAACTCCTCTCTCGCCTTGCCCCCCTCCTGCGGCAGGGCGCGAGCGTGAGATTTTTCCGAGCCAAAAAAAAAAAAAGTCCGCGGACACGAAGCGACGCATACGAATCGCACTAAATCTGTTGTGAAAACCGGCGCGGCCAATATCGCCTTGGCCTGGAAAGTGTCGAACCTCATCTGCTCCACTGAAAGGTTGTGCCTAAGCTCCTTTTAACGAGGCACTTTACCCCCCCACGCCCGCCTCTCCACCACCCCCACCACCACCAACCCCGTTTTCGCTTCCCGTGACGAGGATCGCATGCCTCCGCGAGGGCAACGCAAGCCATTTATTCTGCCGTTCTGCCACCAAGTCCAGCTGTTGCGTGTAAAAAAAAAAAAAGTCGGAACTTGTAAATATTTTCTTTTATTTGGCAATAAAACACGATCACGTTGCCTTTTTTGTTTACGTCTGTTTAGCGCGCGCGGGCCCCGACGCGGGGACGGTGAGCGAGATGGGCCCGGCTCGCGGATCTTTACGCTTCAATGTTCTCTTTGCACCGTTCCTCCCAACACATGGTCTTCGTTTTTTTGACCGAAAAACTGTCGAGGCAATTACAATAAACCCTGCAGAAAACGGACGTGATCCCACAGCGGAGAGATGCATGTTTTGAATTAAGGCCTCCCCCGAATGCTTCTCTCGTGTATATGTAAAAATGCCTGCCATTCCTGCTCCGTTGTTTAACCCACGCCTCCCCCTGATTTCATGCAAAATAAATAAATAAGGCTAAACAAATAATAATTAAAGAAAGAATCACTTAGCTGTCTAGAAGCTTTTCTGTAATTTACATTACAGCCAGAACTGTTTATTTTAATAAAAAATAAATACTTCTAGCATTTTGTAACAGACCACAAGCCAAGTTTTCTGAAGATTGAAAAGATTGGACAGAAGTAATAATGTATTTTTTTTCCCCCTCTTTTAATAATAACACAACTTATGAATTATGATAATTATATATTTTTTTCTTCTTCTTCCAGCCTCTGAACACGTGTGAATTTACTTACGCCCCGGCGCAGCCCAACGCGGGGAATCGAGGGGTAGCACGAGCAGCGGACGCACGCGGCGACTCGCGCCGTCCCCGCTTTGCGTCCGGCAAGGGGTTCCGTGACCAAACCAGATGGCACGTGCACCCCCCGCCCGCCCGCCCGCCCATCCGATCTCGTGACATCGCGGAAGCCAAGCGGGTGTCAGCCTGGCGAACGCTCCGATGAGCGACCACCCAACACCCCCGCTCCCCTCTCCGCCGTACGTCCAACAAGCTTCATCATAGGCAGCGGGCCCACGTTCTGGGCAGTGTAGTAGGGTGGAATTTCTCGCTGTAGGTCTATACTCTCGCATCTGTGTGCCCCACCTTTACCGATCCTCACGAACCAGCACGGTCATTCAGTATCTTGATACCTGCCAAAAACGGGTCCCATAGTTACAGGTGAAGCACGGTCAAATAACCACCATGACCCGCATGGTGTAGGATAGGCACTCATCCTAGCGGCGGACTTACAAAAGGGCGAAACGTTAATGAGCAAGTGAAATTTAAACGATAAGTACTTACAAAGGCAGGCCTGCCTTTCACATCAAGCCTCACTTCGTATTACAGGGATTAATTTCGCACTGGATGTTTCCTCGGGACGCTGGTAGACTGGACAAGGTGGCACGGCACTACGACGAGGAGCCATGACCACACTGACAGCAACCAAGAGGTATACGAAATGTTGTGTGCCGGGTGAGCAAATATTATCCGGGTCGCCAGACCAGCCTGAAATTAAGCCGTGAGTTGCGTCTCTGTGCAACTTCCATTTCTGGGTCATTTCCTTTAAAGACCTGCACCCACCCCCCTCCTTGACAAGGCCACTGCAGTGGCATTCACCCGTTCAGTGGGAGCCGGGGAAAAACATATCCCAAGAAACCACGCGACTGGGCCAGATATCTGCGCCAAAGCTGTGAGCTGGCACACCGTGTTAAGTTTCTATGCACGGGAGGTTGAAGGAGACCAAGAAGTTCGGAACATTATTTTATTAGCCCGCTTTTATTTTTTTAAACCTTTCTTCGGTTGCCGACAATTTAGACTGATTACAATTTGTGGGTCTCATGAGAAAATTCCTCTTATTCTTGACATTTAGGAGCGGGTGAGGGCGGTGTGGGTGGGTGGGGAGGGAGTGGGGGGGAGCCGGTAACATTCGGCACAAATTGCGTTATGTAAGAGAGAGCGCATGCACCACTTGCTGGGTTCCAGCAACGGCGAGCAACGTAGCAACCGCCCCCCCCCCCGCCTCCACCACCTCTTCAGCCCCCCCACCTCTCCACTTCACATGTGCCAACCCCATAGCACGGGTTACGACGATATATACGTAGGAGAAAATAGGACTGGTGGTGTTAGCCCATTCCATTTTTGCCGTTATCTTCGGGCGCGGCTGTTGAAACTGAGGGAGCGAGTTTCAAAAATCGCCCCCCCCCCCGCCCGGTCCTCCTATGCCACTCTCACTGTTAGTCAATCGGCATGTCGCGACTGGTGGGGTAAGGTATGGGTATTTTTTGTTTGTTGATTAACTATAAAGCATTGTTTGTATTTAAAACTGTCGTGACTGCAGGAATTCATATTCTTTGGTTCGTTCGGTAAAGTCATGTAGATAGAAAATAATCAAATAAAATAATTTAAAATAAAATCAGGCGCCTGATGACGACCGTTTGTGTTGCAATTGAAACGTCGTGAGTTTTTGGTTTTGATTAATTTATTTGATTTAATTATTCTCTATCTACGTGATTTTACCGAAAGAACCAAATATAGATTTTTTTATTTTAACCAGGTACGGCCCACTGAGCTGTATGGCTTTTTCAGAAGCGACCTGGCCACAAATGATAAGCTCAACCAAGTGGCTTGTCACGTGGACATGTGTAGCAGCCAAATACTCTAAACGCCTGATGTTAATTCTAAATGTGGAGGGGAAAAACCGGAGTGAGACACGCAAACTCCAAATATACAGCAGCAGGCATCAGGGTCGGGGTTGAACCCGCGACCTCCTGTACACCAGGCGATGTAGTTAACATCTCTCCACCGTAGCGCCCCCTGCTCTCACAAGACGTCTGGCCAGCGTGGAAGAGTAGGCCAAAAACACCTTCTGAGAGGGGGCACCCCGGAGACGTCTCCGTCAGCAGTGGCGTGAGCCAGATACTGGGGGGCTGTGTCGCTGTACCCTGGGGAAGGTGGCTACTGCGGTCATTCCCCCCCCCCCTCTGCCCCCCCCCCTTCCTGCACCCTCCCCTAATAACGCTTTCCCCCTGCCCGCCCCCCTCAATCCTGCCAGTTCAATTAATTGTTACGATTCAGGGTTTCAATTTGATTTAAGAATAAATTATTTTCTCTACACCACGATTCCAAAAAAAAAATGCCCCTCTTATTTTAACACGGTGGTGATTATAGCAGCCTCGAGTGGCTGCAGAAGTAATAGGAACCCAACATCAGAATTGAACAACAAAAACCATCGATTTTTTTTTAAACACACGCACGCGTCGCGAGTTTGAGAATCGACATTCATCTATGAATCTCCGTCCATTATTTTTTGCAAGCTTCCGATGCAATCGTGTCACCCCCATCCACAATCATAAACTCCCGAACTGTAACCGTAACCCATTTAACCCCAGATTTATACGCCATCTGAAACGCACGTCAATGCACAACTGCTCCAACTCCAACCGCAGCCCAATCTGTCATCCGTGCCGCGACGTGGGCGTTTCGAGTTTGGCCCGTGCCGAAGCTGCAACGGACGCGTGGGCAGGTGAGGCGAGCGCTGTTTGCGCGACTCTCACGGATTGTGGGTGCACAGCGAGCAAAGCGAGCGGCCTGAACCATCACGCGGCAACTCCGGTCATCCTCGCCGGCGGCGGCTTTCGGCTATAGCCGGTGGACAGAGACGGCCGCCGCATCGCGCGCTATCGGGTGTGCTTCTGCGGCCGTCTGGAACGCTCTTCCTTCCGATATTAGGAAGCCACTGGAGCTATAGCACTTTTTCATCTAGATTTAAAAGTCATTTCTTTAGAGCTGTCTGTTTACGTTTAGTTTGTTGTCCTTCCGCACACCTCCTATTAGCATGGTTGGCCATGTACAGTGCAAAAGAAATTCGGCAAACATGGAATGCAGATGTGTTTGCAATTCCCGAATGGTTTCATATTAGACTGCTCTACGATTCTGAACCCACACTCTAACGTTATATTCTTCACTATTTGTTTCCATTCCTATAAACGCAGAACCCTGCTCACTTCAACAAACACGTAAGCTCTGCTATAATATCATCATTGGATCTCCTTTGCCTGTATCAAAATATGAGAATAGGTTTTCTCCTCTGCTATAACAGGTTTTTTTGGGTTAGATCGCGTAAATATATAAATGTGCCGTTAAACCCGCCACCACTCGACACAGCCAATTAGTAAGGTTCGTCACGTAAACAGAACGTGGCAATTCGTTACTAGTGCAGCATGCCGGTGTCTTGGAGAGTAAATCTACAACATTTACAGTCTTCGCTCTTCGTGTTAAAGCTCTTGTTTTATACGGCATCGCTGGGGGTTGAACACCAACGCAATGGTTAACTCGCATCGCTGCGATTCCGCCAGGCCCGAGTTCGGTTCCCGGCCACGGCTAACATCAGTGATGAGTGACACCTGAACTGAACATTGGTGACCACCCTTTCCCCCCTGCCCCCCCTGAGCAGTGACCAGCGTGAGTGACAACACGGCAAGGGGGAGGCCTTCATCCAGCAATGAGTTGACCAAGTGGCTAAAATTACGGATATATATTTGCAATTGACGTATTGTTAGCGCTCTTAGTTGTTGAGCTGCTTTGCATTATAGGCTTCCGGGGCTGCATTCAGCAGCTCTGTAAAAATAATAATAATATATAAATCTTGTACACCACATCGCAGCCTGAGTTCGTCCAGGTTCTTGCGCTGAGTTATTGCGCTCCTTTGCTGCTGGCGTGGTGGTGGTGGGGGCACTTTGGTGTGACCCCCGTCTGTGTGAGGAGGCCTTGCTTGCGAGCGCGTGCGTGTCTGTGCACGGTAGGGTAGCGGTTAGCGCGCTGCACTACGAACCCGGCGAGCCGAGTTTGATTCCCGCTCACGGCTAACACCAGTGACGATTATTTTAACCGGTCCTGGGCCTCCCTTAGGTCGACTAGACCTCAAACGAGTACCTGGTGTGGTGTGTAAACGTCGCCACTGGGGAGACAAAGGCAGTCGAACGTGGTGCTGGACACCCACCCCCTCGTGTGTCGTGCCGGCCTTCATAGATGCTTGCTAACAGAAATTGGCCCAAGTCTTTTACAGGTTATACGGGGGAGCTTTGTCTTTGCTTGTTCATGTTTGCGCGTGTGCGTGCATGTGTGTGCGTGTGTATGTGTGCGCGTGTATGTGTGTGCGTGCATGTGTTTGCGTGCATGTATGTGTGTGCGTGCATGTGCGTGCGTGTGTATGTATGTGCATACGTGCGAGTGTATGTGCGTGTGTGGGTGTGGAGGCAGTTATTGCCCATTCACACGGAGACGCCACCCGCTCGGGAGGCCGAGGGCGGGAGTGCGCGCTCGGAGCACGAGGGTTTAAATTGCACGGAGACCAGCAACGTTGTATTTTGCACGGAGGGGCAGCAGTTGAGGTCAGTGGTAAAGAGGTGAACTCGTGGGTCGCGGAGCCCTTATTCAAACACAGATAGTGGTGCGCGCGCGTGTGTTTGTGTCCGCTCGAGTATTTGCCTGCGTCACGACGCCACGTCTGGTCTCTGGCAGCGCGACGCCGTCAGAAGAGACTCGCAGACGGGGAAAAAAAGAAGTGCTCGACGCGTGAGACACGATAATTCGAGCGCAGCACCCCTCGCCAGACAAAAGAGACACCCACTGCTCGTACTGACACGAGCTGGCTTGAGGCACTTGCGTTTTGTAGACCCGGCGACCCGAGTTTGATTCCTGGCCACGGCTGACATCAAGAGGGCGAGCGATATCTGAACCGGTTCTAGCCGAGGCGAAGTGCGGTGAAGTACGGAGAACCATTCCCCGCGACTACTGCCAACAACCTACGGAGGCCTTCATCTCGCAGTGGAACGACAAAGGGCTGAGATAATGCCTCCGAATGCGCAACGACAAAACGAAAAACCAAAACGTGCCCTACGAGTGGCGCGTGACCGTTGGTGGACTGGCGCCAGAGGTCGCAACCGGGTACCCGATACCCGTTCCCTACCCGATACCCGGCTACCCATACCCGGCCGGGTACGGGTACCCGTTTGCAACCCTGGTGCGGCCGGGTACGGGTACGGGTAAGCCGTGAGTCACTGGTGAGTAACCGTTTGTCACTCATTTCCCAACGTCTTGTCTCTTCTCACAATTCAAGTTCCTAGAATCAACCCACCCGCGCCTGCAACATGGCTTCATCCCAGAGGTCGCAATCAGGTACCCGATACCCGTACCCGGCCGGGTATGGGTAGGGTACGGGTACGGCCGGGTACGGGTACCCATTTGCGACCCTGGTGCGGCCGGGTACGGGTAAGGAATCAAAACCCGTTTGCGACCTCTGACTTGCGCGGATCCCACGTCAGGCAACGTGAGGACCTCTCGCGTGACAAAGTCAAACAGGCGTCTTGTGCCACCAGACCAGCAGTCCCCACTTATCTCCTCCTTAGAGCACCGAGACAACTGGAGTATGCCCCCCCCCCCACCCGCATTCCTACGTTAGGGACAAATCTAGGACCGATTTTATGGACCTCAGGAGGGATGATGAGCCGAGACCATCCCCGACTGGGATGACTGTGCTGCGTGCTTCTAACTCGAGATTAGAATGTGGTATTGTATTTATACAGATATCCTCCGTATGGGCTACAGTCTGCTGGGGCAGCACCATTCCTGGCCACCTTTGTCTTCCTAATTGCTGATATTTCTACACTCCATCTTTTCATGCTAAGTTGACCTACAGGAGGCCCAACTTACGTTCAGATATCCCTCACCACCGATGTGAGCCGTCGCTGGGAATCGAACTTGGGTCAATCCGATCTTAGCGTGGTGTTCCAACCGGTACACAATCGCTCCCCACATTAAATATATACAAAGACAAAGATCCCCTGTATAGCATTAACATAATGTTGGGCCAAGTGCTGTCAGCGAGCACCTATGAAGGACGGCACGGCACACGAGGGGGTGGGTGGCCAGCACCACGCCCGGCCGCATTTGTCTCCCCAGTGGCGATGTTTACACACCGCACCAGGTACTCATTTGAGGCTGAGTCGACCTAGGGGAGGCCCAGGACCGGTTCAGAGAATCGTTGCCGGTGTTGACCGTGAGCAGGAATCGAACCCGGGTGGCTGGGTTCGATTCCCGCAAAGCGCAGCGCGTCAACCGCTACACTACCTCCCCCCCACAAATATATATACACACACGCACACAGACACGCGATACTTCTGCGTTTGTTCATATGTGCATAACACACAGCGTGTGTAATGCATCACGCACAGTGTACGCAATGCATCAACGTATTTTACTGGCACGCTCGCGAGCCGGGCAACGCAATTTTTCACAATGCCTCCCGCATCACGAAAACCATTATGACAGAGCTGGGGCGGCACGGGGCGTTTGCGAGTAATGTGGTAAATACATCTGTGTATCAATAGCTTCGCCGGCCACGATAGATCACAGAAGCCCCGGGGCCCGTTAGGATCAATTATCGCACACATCACCGGGGCCGCACCACTTTGCCGTGTGATTGGTTGACGCCGCGCGCCGGCGTAAAGCTCCTCTGACAGGACTGCACAGCTGTTAAGTATTGTTATATTGTAACTCGTTTGTTTTTTTTGAGGGGCATAAATTGTTGGCAGTAAAAAAAACAGAAAAAGTAAATAAATTAACAACATTGAAACGAGAGAGAGAGAGAAAAAATATATATTCACGGTTCCCATATGGGAAAGGCAATTTATGTGTGCGCTATATTAGAACTATACCAGCGTGGGGGGGGGGGGGGGAAGGGCAGTATACCGAAGAAGTTTGTTACAAAAGTGGCCTCATAATTTCTTGAGCATTTTCCAATTTTACGTTCGTGTTATTGTTGCCCATTCGGAGCGCCCGCCGCATTGGAAGTGACGCTGAGTAATACCGCGGCGCGCATCTATTACTGGCATCCCCCTCGGCAAGGGATCGGGCGGGTGGGGGGCAGAGGGTGGGAGCGGGGGGGGCCTGGCGGGTTCAACTCCTCGCCTGTGACAATTCCCGTACTCGTCAAGGCGCGCACCGCTGTAAAACAATCAGCTGTCACTTATGGAGCATTTTCGGCACACACAGAAAGGAAGGGGTCCCTCTCGAGACATATTGAGTTGCACAAACCCCCCACCACCACCACCTCCTCTCTCTCCGCACCCCCCCCCCCACCATCCTCGCTGCACCCCACCCCAAGCCCAGCCGTTATTGCATTGCCCCCCTCCTTCCTAATATTTCCATCTCCACCTGTGGCCGATTAAGGAGCCGTGGCAGGGCCTGACAGCAGGAGTGCCGACTGGTCCCACCGGAGGGCCTCGGAGCGTCCCATCAGGCCACAGCGAGACTCTCTCTCTCTCTTCCTCGCCGGCATTCTGCGCGTCCATCTCTCTCTCTCTCTCTCGCTCTCCCCGTCTCCGTGTCTCTGTCCGCCTCGCTCTCGCCCCGCACTCTTCGTGTCCGTTTGCATCTGTCTCTCACTTTCTCTCTCTCTCTCGTTCGGCAGGGCCGCGTCACGTGGAACCGTTCTCACCGCCGCTTTCTCGTCTCTCGAGCCGCCCTTTTAACTTCCTGCCTGTCCTTATTTATAATTGTTATAACACCATCTTTGTCTGTGCTCTATCTACTGCGACCGCCACCCCCCTATTCCCTTTGTCAGTTTCTCTCTTCCTCCCTTTGTCACAATAGCTCACTCTCTCTCTCTCCCTGCTCCCTTTGTGCACGCACGCAAGCACAAAGCCTCTCATAGTACCCTTTCACGGCTGACGTCTAATACATTTCAGGTGTGCTCGCTAGACATGCCAGGACTGAAGCTCTCAAATCGGAAAATGTGATGTTTGGCACAGTTTTTCGAGGAAAAAAAAATTCCCCCATGCCGCCTCCCCCGACCCACCCCCCCAACCACAAACCTCCTCTACAATTTATTTCTTTTTTTTTAAGATGTGCATATTATTATTTTTTTGTTTCAACTTAACCTCTTCAAATCAGACACATCGTTTTGCAGAAAAAATTGGGGCGAATCCCGCCGAAGTCACATTTCGATGAATTGTGGAAATGCTTAGTCAATATAAGAGCCTACAAAAACGAACATTACGAGGCAATTTAGAGTCGCCGAGTTTGTTTTCGGCTGCATTATGAGCAATGCGGTGCATTTTAAGCGGAGACAATTACTTCTGTAAATATTATTCTTGCCGCTACTACTACTACGACCCGCCTGTATTGGTTTATGCGCAAATTGTGGCAACAACAACAACAACACGACGCATTTCGGGACCGTCAACAACTTACGGCCTTGCGATCTTGACCCCCTGCCCCCCCACGGGAACGCGAGACAAGACTGTCGAGACGTCCCTGCTGAACGTTTCGGCGTTGAAAGCTGCCTCGCTTGAACGTCGCCCAGGTGAATGAGGTCGGGACCTAAAGGCCAAAACTAAGCTCGTCTCTCGCCGTGCATTTCCGCCAGTCTCCAAGCAAGGCTTTTGAAAATGGTCTTTACTCTATTTTTCATTTAAGTTTTTTTCGTCATATTATTATTAGGCGTGTTATTTTTTTTTACGTGTTGATTTATATAACTTTTACATGGGACAAGCTGACCATGCAGGTGTTCATCAACAAAAGAAATTCAATAAAACACTAATACTCACGGTGCCTGTTTGTGTAACCGTACAGTAACGTTTGGCAGACCGCGGCAATGAGGGTGTAACCCAAACCCACCCGGCCAATGTTCCAATGTCCTAATTATTATTTATATAATAATAACTTGTTGTTTTTAGTCCTACCGTGTTGTGTTGAGCGCTACACTTTGGTGGTCTCCGAGTCCAGGCGCTTGTCATTAGCTCGCATAATTTTCCGTAGATATTTTAATAAATGCGAATTATTATTATTGCGCAAAATAATTTTTACCCAGGAAAGCCTCGCCGAGTTCTCAAGGCTCTCTCTTTCAGGTGGGTTCTGCTACATCGAGAGGATGGGGGGGGGGGGCGACTCGGGGGGCCAATGCGAACCAGAAATTAGCGTTTTCTGGTTCGCGTGGCAGGAAACCGGAGGCACCCAGAGCAAACCTTACGCAGGTGGTGTGGGGTGTAATACTCATAAGCTGCCCACATCCTGGCCGTGCACTGCCGGCCCTGCTCCTGCACCACCTGGCCAGCCCCCGGCGGTGTCATCCCATCCAAAGTACTCACCGGGCGCCAACTCTGCCCCCCTTCCAGCTTTCAAGAACCTAACGAGTTCGGGGCACATTTTTCGGGGTGATTCTTTTTGTCGTGGGCCTTGCGGTTTTTTTATTGGTCTTTGCGAGCAATTTAAGCAACTCGAAAGCAAATTTGCGGCCCTAATTTTTTGTGCCCTCACGATCTATAATATAAACTTGGGGGGCTTAAGGCCTCACGCGGGCCACACCGAGTCAGGATCTGGTTTGAGTACATCGCCAGCATTACCACAGTGGAAGAAGCGTCCCTGTGTGGGGGCTAAAGGGCTTCTGTGACGATGCATGACGGTGCTGCATGGCTTACATGTTGTATTCCAATAGTGTTGCGCAGCTCATATTCTGTTCCAAGTAAGTGTTGTACGGGCTCACGTGCTGTACCAACGGTGCTGGCCTGCGCAGCGGAAGCGTGAACTGTGACAAAGAAAAAAGCGAGATGGATCAAAACGCAGGCAGCGTCATCAATCGCGAAGCACTGGAGGGGACCCCGAGCGAACGGTGGCTCGGCAGGTCGAGGATATTTTACAACAGCAAAATAGGGAGCTGGGGGGGGGGGGGGCAAGACTGAAACGGTTCCGGGACACGTGAATAAGGAATGGGAAACAATCGGTTGCCAAGAGGGGTGAATCAAATGTGAATACATGGCAACAGGAGGAAGGGGGGGGGGGCGTCCAAGAAAGAGTCGGAGTGAAACATGTGACGGAAAAAGACATGGAAGACAAAAGGTGAGGACTGGAGAGTGGTGGCGGCAGGGGGTGGGGGGGGGGGGAGATGCAAGGATGAAAAGAGAGCGGAAAAGCACTGCAGCGACCCGCCGCTGGAGTGGAGGAAGGACGAGAATGATGACGGCAATGACGACGACGACGATGGTGGAGAAGGTGACGATGATGACGAGTGCATCACCGGATGTGGCTAACCCGGGTAAAGGCGCGTATAGAGGTTGAAGGGGGTGAGAGCTAGGGCGCGCGGCGTTGATCTCTCCCGGCGATTCGGTAAAACTGTCGCGATTTGACTCGAGAATTGAATACTTTACGTCTCGTATGAGACATGGGAATAGGTTTGACACTTTCTGGCGATAAAACAGTTGCGTTAAGATGTTCAAACACCAAAGTAGATAGCTTTTGCAAAGAATCAAGTCTGCATAAACCACACGGACTTGTGGTGAGAACATGCAAACAAAACATGCTCTGCTAATATACGGATGATTGTCTTTAAAACCGATTGGCCTACACTCCACACAAAAGGCGAACAGTACAAACACAATGCACGTATCAGAGCATTTATAGCTCAACGGTTGAGCAGCAATACCATGGGACCCTTTTGCCAGTATCAAAGTATGAAAAAAAAAGGTGTTGACCCTATCTGCCAAACTTTTTTGTCTCGTTGTGTGCCGTTCCCGTTTTGGCGACGTGAATGTCGATCCACTTCGACACACGGCGGGCCACGAGTCGCGAAGAACTGCTTCTTGCGCACACGGCGCGACGGGGTGACCAGGGGCTGGTCACCCCGTGGTGCCCTTATAAAACTCAACGTTTAACCTACTCACGCCGGCTTGTGCCCGCCCTCACAGTCAGTCGTATTTGCGGAATACACCACGCCGCCGTTGACCCTGGCCATTGACCGAGCAACCCAACATTCTTACCAGCTCCCTCCGCAGGAATGTGTTAGAAGTCCCGTGAGATCTCCTTCCATGGCTATTCACAATGAGAGTTGTGTTGTTCAGATACAACATTACCAATTACTTTGTGTAATGTAGATACTAATTACAATTTAAATCTAATTACATGTTTAAATTACCTTATTCCCCGGATTAAAAGGACCCCACTTTTTGCTCCCCATATTTTCAAGGACAAGTTTGGGATGCATCTTACTTAATGCAGAGAATTCGTAACATCTACGTTAGACACTGGCCATCACCTATCGGCTCTCTGCTGTCAGAAAATAATTCTAGGTTATAATGGAGCTTTGTTTTGAAAGGATGCCAGTCGCGAAAAGTAATGAAAAGTAAAATAAATAAGAACAACCTGAACAAAAAATGAATACAACTCACAAGCATTGATCCATCAAGAAGCCGTATAGTGCTCCATCTGGAAATGTAAGCACTCTTTCTGTGGAGCCACACATCCTTGGCCAATGTTATTTTGTGGTTAGAAACTGAAGGCCTACTCAAAATGCTCCCACAAGCCACAATTGTGCAACTTTGTAGAGCGAGAGAAGTGTTAAAACATATAATTATGCACAGCGTACTCCCGGTCACAACACAATTAAAAGTTTTCCAATTGTCTTTCATCAGGTGTTGAGTACGCAGATTGATTCATGACAGCGTGTTTATTTTAGAATCATAATAATAATGATTTACAGACCTTTGTCAGTCCACTATTGGATGTCCTTCATCCATCTATCGATCAGCCAACCCCCGTGCTTTTTTGGTCTCGGGGGGGGGGGGGGGGGGGGGAGTCGATTGACCATACTTCACCATGCTGGACAGCGTGGATCCGTGGCCCAGAATCGGTTCAGGTATCACGCTCCACCGATGTTAGCCGGGGCCAGGAACCAGACTCAGTTCGCTGGGTTCATTGCGGACTGCGCTAACCACTCCGCCACTACTCCACACACCAAACCCACGCATGCTAATATATACACCAATGTGCTGGCCATACCAAAACATGTGCTCACACGCACTGTACATTTTTTGCAGATATGTCACGAACCACTGCATAGAAACAGCTAAACAAAAATAAAACATAGGGACAGTATCGCTCAAGAATTATTTTCGCAAAAAGCCAAGGTTCACTTTACTGAGATAAAAAATGCAGCTCTTTTATTTATACTGTTGCACAAGTGCCTTGGCTGGAAAATAGCAAATATTTACAAGTTTGACGGTCGTCACGACGGCCCTCCAAACAAAAAGTGGCCATCTGGACATGGTCCGTGCGCTCCGTGAGTGCGTGAACACAGGCTCACTCGAGGCTTATTTATTTCCTTTTACTAAGTCCCTGCAAAGGGTCCGCTTTTTATTTTTTCAACACCCAAATCAAAACAATGCAATAAAGTTTTGGATTTTAAAGCATCTAAAAATATACAAATGTGAGATTAAGGGCGCAAGATAGTTTGGAAACAACTGGGTAAAAGTCGGTGCGTGCAATGCACATCGTAGGCTTCCGCGACCAATATCATCCATAACAGGGTCTTTTTTTGGGAAAGATCGCGTAAATGTCTAAGTGTGTCGTTAAAGCTGCCACCACCCGACACAGCCAATTCGTCACTAGTACAGCACACCGGTGTGTTGGAGAGCCAAGCCACAACATTTACAATCGGAGAACGACGTTTCGCCATTAATTACAACTAGCTTGATCAGGCAACAGACAGATTGCGAGTTATCTTCTGTGTCTCATTGAGGTCACCTCCAAGTCGGTTTGATGGTGTCACAGACGTTCAACTGTTCGTTACGCGGAAGCGGCCAAACATCCACGATGTAGGATCCTACCCAAAAAATTGTCCCGAGGGTGAATCGGTTCAAAGCAAATCGTTCGAATCCCTAGAAACAATGAAACGGCTGCAGCCATTCTGACCGATGAATAAACAATGGCATTGTAATGGACGGTGTTTTTAAAGGCGAAGGGACAGATTGAAAAGGAAAGAGAGTTTCAAGTTAAAAAAGGTAAAAAAAAAAAGTGAGCGAAACCATAAAATTCGGGATGAAGGAAAGCAGAGATATGAAAAATCGTGAAAAATTGCAAACACAAGATATAATACACAGAACCGTTCGGACAAGAATGAAAGTCGAAATCGGAGGACATAACACACGAGAGCGATTGAAAATGTTATAATAAACAATGGCAGCTCGAGAGAAGCCGAGAGGATGTTGATAGAAGCCGCGAGAGCAAGATGGAACAATAACACACAACAGAGACGGAATTATAATACAACTAGTCGTGGAATTTTACGCACATCTCTTTCGCTAAAATAAATAATTAAAATTAGGCAGTCCAGGAGAATTCTCGCATGTCAGATGAGCAAGAAAAACACATCACACGTTCCAGGTGTCGCGCGCTGGAAGAGCAAACCACTGCCCTTTGCAGCACACGAAGAAGGGGAAACTCCCCGGACCAGATAGAGTAACTGTGGGCATCACTCAAGCAGGAGCAGCATCTGTTAAATCGAAATGAGCGGGTACACGGCATTGCGCGTGCACGCGCTTCACGTGCACACGTGCACAAAACCACTGCCCTTTGCAGCACACGAAGAAGGGGAAACTCCCCGGACCAGATAGAGTAACTGTGGGCATCACTCAAGCAGGAGCAGCATCTGTTAAATCGAAATGACCCGACGCAATGTTCATACAGAAATCAAATACCCCAAAATCCCGCTCCTCGTCAACAAAGAGGTGCGACAGGAAAAGGTGCAGCCGCCCTGCAACCAGAGGTCGCAAACGGGTTTTGATTCTTTACCCGTACAAGTACCCGGCCGCACCAGGGTCACAAATGGGTACCCGTATCCGTACCCGGCCGGGTACGGGTAGCCGTTCCCTACCCGTACCCGTACCCTACCCGAAATGAGTGACAAACAGTTACTCACCAGTGACTCACGGCCTACCCGTACCCGTACCCGGCCGCACCAGGGTCGCAAACGGCTACCCGTACCCGTACCCGGCCGGGTACGGGTAGCCGGGTATCGGGTAGTGTACAGGTATCGGGTACCCGGTTGCGACCTCTGCCTGCAACTAATTTCTCACGCCACTCCCATTTGGCCTACTTTTCCACGCCGGGTAGACACCTCGGAATAGATTGGAATAATCGCGCAACTTTGCGCCGTCGCACAAGACTTGCCGATCCACCAACTGCGGTGCACCCCACGCTACTGGGGGTAAGAGAGGTGGGGGGCCTGCGGAGGAGGGGGGGGGGCGCCAGGGGAGTTTTCAAGAAACTCACAACCGTTGAGCTGCCTCGCCGGGAGGTGGAATGGAGCCGGCGATGTTCGGATCAAACAAATCGGGCCACGCTACCGACTGCATGTCGATCGACGAACTGCCGCGTCGCCGCACCGCTCGGCGTTACGGCTCACTCTGGCAGTGGGCACGGCGGGGAGAGTGGTGGGGCAGTTTCAGCCGCAGAGAGCACACCTCTGATGTAACAGAGCGTGCCAATATGTCCCCCCATTAAGCAAGCTAGGAGCGCGCGAGACCGCCCCACGTAAATGAACGGAGCACAGCCAATACGACTCGCGAAACAGGGTCCCCCCTTGAGTCATGGGAGCACAATGGAACGGTTCAAAAGCGTTTCACGAGGGCCTTTCGCGGCCCTTTAAGCGCTACAGCCCTGGCCCCATTCAAATGTTTGCCGAGAGGTGGGCGTGCGCCTCGCGCCGCGAGCGTGATATCCGCGGCACCCTTGGCCGGAGACAAAAAAACAACGGGCTGACCCGCCGCTGCTGCCGGGCGCGGGAAGCGACGCGCAAAAGCGCCGCTCGGATCAGGGGAGGGGGTCTCGGAGGGCAAGAAGCGGACAACAGCTCGCGCGCGAGTGTGAATTTTCACGCGCGCGCGCGAGTTTTGACAAGAGCGCGAGCGGGTACACGGCATTGCGCGTGCACGCGCTTCACGTGCACACGTGCACAAAACAACCAGTGTACACACGAACAAAGACAAAAGTCCCCTGTGTAGCCTTAACAGACTGTTGGGCCAAGGGCTGTTAGCGAGCACTTATTGAAGGCCGTCAACGGCACACAAGGGGGTGGGTGGCCAGCACCATGCCTGGCGACGTTTACACACCGCAGCAAGTACTCATTTGAGGCTGAGTCGACTGAGGGGAGACCCAAGACCGGTTCAGATAATCGTCACTGGTGTTGGCCGTGAGTGGAAATCGAACTCGGGTCGCCAGGTTTGTAGCGCATTGCCCTAACCGCTAAACCACCGCTCCCCACCTACATACATACCAATACCCCTGCCATTCGCCACGAAGTGACGGTGACGTCACCACGGCGCCTGTGCCAGGCTAGGTGCACTTGGAGGCCACGCAAAGTGTCGAAGGCTGGCTGGCAGGAGGTCTCGGGACAGACCCAGGTGCAATGGGTTGGCTGACTGAGAGGGAGATGCACCAGCTGTACCCTCTACTGTGCTAACATGCTGAATTTTAGCCAGCGCTCAGCTCGTTGTTGTGAGCGTCGCTCCTCTGCTCTCCGCTGTTGCTGGACGGCGACTGCCTTGAACTGCCCAGTAGCATCCTTCACGAGCCTCCTCCAGAGGCCGATATTGACACCGCTGGTATCAGTCATTGGCAAGTCCACTCAGCTCCACATCCTCCCGTACCGCATCAGTTCATCTCTTCTCCAGACCATGTCGTGCCCATTTAGCCCCCTCTATGCGGCCAAACGAGCTGCCTGGGCATGCGGTGGCTGGGCATACAGGCTCCATGACCCAGCCAACGCAGCCTTGCCTGCCGGCAATAGGACTTTGGCCAGATCTTTCAAGGATTTGTGAGCTCCTCACGCAATCCACCATGGTTAAACCCAGGATGGATCGTAGGCAGGCCAGCCTCAATGTTTCTAACTGGCGAGGATGTTCCATTAGGGGGATCTACGTTTCACAAGCATAGAGAAGGGAGGGTATTGACTGTGACTGAGAAAACCCAACGCTTTTTGCGAAGCGACAGACCAGGTAGCTTCCACACAGTGTTATGCAGCCGCTGAAAACATATTGTCGCCCGACTGATTCGGAGTGAAACCTCGGCTGTAAAACAAGAGCTGGGCATAAGTACACTGCCCAGGTATGGGAAACTTTCAACTCTCTCTACAACAGCCCCATCACCAATTGGGAGTTGTGGAGTGGAGTGTCTGATGATACAAAATACCCAGGCAGGTGCTTAGTTTTGGTGGGGCTGAGGGTAATACCCCACCTCTTAGTGGCACACTCGAGGTTCAGCAGCAGCACCTCCAACTCCTCTTCTGACTGAGCGGCAATCACCAGATCATCAGCATACGTAACATGGTTGACCAATAGGGAGCCATCCCTCGACCGCACCCGGGCATCGATCAGCCTCCCAATGTATCTGTACCAGATAGGAATTCCTCCGGTAGAGCCATTGAAAGCTTCTTGAACAACGTGATCAAAGATGATGTTAAATAATGTGAGAGCCAGAGGTCATCCCTGTCGCACTCCGACTCATGGCCACGTAGCTTTACCCAGGCTTGCCCACCATCATGAAGGCCCTTAATGATTGTGAGCAGAGAGTCATGGACTCCGAAATCAGAAAAAAGAACTGCCCAGATACATACACATGCATGCACACGCGCACAAAAACACAAGTGTGCACACAAACACGTACACACGTGGACATGCATGAGCGTGCACACATATGAGCACATATACACAATGATAAAGATTTACCCGTACAGCCTTAACAAGCTAGCGCAGCACGCTAACCGCTGCTCGACCGCTCCCCACCATTTCACACACACACGCGCACAAACGCACGAGGACCCAAGCACACGTGCACGCACACACCACACACGTATGTGCACGCACGTGCGCGCGCACACACGCACACCTGTGCTAACAGTTTTTCGGGCAGCCCTTTTTGGAACAAAGTGAAACCAAACTACGCCCTCTCCACGCCAAGCTTTTCATTTATTCACAACTTCTACGTACAGCCCCTCCACGCGCAGCCAGTATACACCGAGGAGGCCCGTTCTCCATCGCGTGCAATGTGCACAGCATTATCCCGAGTCAGATCCCATTGAGAGTCATCATCTCCTTTGCCAGGGAGATCTGGTTCAGTTGTTATGTTTTTACAATTTGGTTGTGGGATGTTGGGGCACGCCTCCTGACAACGCTTCGGCAGAGATGGCTTCATCTTTAATCGACGGCGGAGAGACATTTGGCTGCGATGTCGCTCGTCCTGTACTTTTCTTTCCCACCGGGCAACTATTTCTCGCCTCCCCCTTCTTATTTTCCCTTCTCTTTGTTTCGCTCAAACTATTAAACAGCGCCGATGCGCCGCGGAGGAAGGAGTGCGCTGGAGGCGCACGTGCGTTAGCTCGAGCGTAACACCCGACCACGGGAGATCGGCGCGTCGCTCGCGATTCCTAGCCCGGAATCACGTCTTGATTTTCGTAATCGAAATACGATTCGCTCTCGCGCTACGGCTACCAAACGTCCCAGTTGCTGTGGAGCGGTCCTGGCGAGTTCAGAAAGTTTGTCCACATGTCCACCCACTCGCGACCCCACCGTCTGCTCACCCCCCCCCCCCAAGCTCCCACGCCTCCCCCCCCACTCTCCCACTCCTTCGCCACCACCGCGAAGGTTTTAGAAGACGTTTAAATTCGTCCTCGGTTTCATAATTTTTGGCCTAATGCTCGTATCATGCATGATATGGGCAAAGGGCGGAGCTATCCGAGCAGTGGGTGGGGTTGCCTGAGCAGTGGGCGGGGCTACCTGAGTAGTGGGTGAAGATACCTGAGCAGTGGGTGGAGTTGGATGGGGAGTAGGCGGGGCCTCGATGAGGAGGCCTCCCAGCTGGGAGGTGGTAGCGGTGGAGTGGGCGTGGCGGTGAGAAGTGGGCAGGGCTGACGGAGAGATAGTGTTGTCGGCTCTCCACGTGTCCTGGATGAGCCTCCCAGATCCGTGGTCGCCTTGTTGGATGGCCTAGTGGAGGGCAGCCCAGAAACGGTGTTGACTCGTGCCAGCGAGGGGAGGGGTTGCAACAGATCTACGATGGCAGAATCCCAGTTTGAATCCTGTTCAAATCGAAAGTTTTTTTTTATCTTTACATGGCAAACGCTCACAGACGGACCACGATTCCTGCAGGAATCTTCCAGCTCTTAATGACCACCCAAATCGCTCGGAATGTGCTTGGCCTCGTCAGGCCTCATCCCATATATGCAGCTAAGCAGCTTTCGAGCCTGGATAGCGCTTGGATGGGCAACCGCCAGGCATAAAAACAGGCATTGTACGCTGCTGCTATGTTATTGGGAAGCAGTCGGCAGTGCAGTAAAATCCATTGTGGTACTGCTCTATAGACCTACTGGCTACTGCTGCTCGCCTTCGTCATGCCATCCTCACCGGCGTGATGAAGTGCGGTCAAACAACCCCCACGACCAAGCGATTAATTTTGCACCGAAAATTTCCCTGCTCGTAGGCAGACACGTGACTTGTAGTCGCAGCCGTAGCGCGAGGTGTGTATGGAGGCAGTCGCCCTCCAACAACAACGGAGGGCAGAGGAGCGACACTCGCAACAAGGGAGCACCGAGTGGCTAAAATGCAGCAAGCTGGCACAGTCGGGGTCACAGCTGGTGCATCTGCCAGTCATCTCAGTCAGTCAACCGATGGCACCTGGGTCTGTCCCGTGACCTTCTGTCCAGCGAGCCTTCGACACTTCACGTGGCCTCAAAAGTGCACCTGGCCTGGCACAGGCGCCGTGGTGATGTCACCGTCATTTAGTGGGTGTATGCATGTCGAGCTTCTTTCGCACCGTGTGTAGCCAATCGTGCTGATTGGAGGTGCGGGTGGTGCGCCGGGTGCAGAAATATGCATCAGGTCGCCGAGCCAGACCAACCAGGCCCTTGTCGTGTGCTAGAGGCCCTCATTCCAGGAACGCGAACAAAGATGACGTTTGCCTCCGCCAACAGCACAACAGGGGCCTTCGTCCCACCGTAACGGTGGGGGCCACAGTTCCACCCGGAGATGAACGCAAAAGTCAAATCAAATCGTATCTGTGGCCATTCTCGTAGCACGAGGCTGTCACCGAAGGCGCTGTGATTCACAGGACACAAGCCTGCAGTGGTTTCACAGCGCGGTGTGGGGGGGGGGGGGCGAAGTTGCCGCGTGATTTATATCCAATCAAAACATTTGCAAGCATTCTTCAAATTTGGCATATCTGAACCGTTACGACTGCGGATCGACTGCAGATCGACGACCGTAGTCGTTTTACGGTTGAAACGCCCCGGGGGGGGGGGGGGGGGGGGGGAGGTGGGGGAATTTGGCCAGGGAGGGCAGCCGGAGCTCAAAACCGCTAAACCTCTGCAACACGCGGCAGAACGAGCGCTGCTGCTGCCAATCCCTCGGACCGTGTCTGGCCTGCGCCCCCCACCACCGCCTGCGACGGTTAGAGACGCGGCCGACGGCGGCGAGCGGAGGACTTGCACACGCGTGCGCAACGACAAGAGAGACAGAGAGAGCGAGAAAGCGTTTAACGTCAAAAGTCTTATTTACAATAACCCAAGCGGAACGGTTTCGAGGGGGGGGGCGGCTTTCACGCGGAATCCGACCGGGCTGCGTTTTATCGCTCCCAGAGCACAGGGGGGGGGGGGGGGGGGGGGCTGGCAGCGTGGACAACGGCACGTCATCTGTGAAGCCAGCAGCCCTCGTTCAAGCAGCTGCACGCGCGCGCGCGCCAACGGCTGACCTCAACTTTTCACGTCTGCAGGACGTATATTGAAACATTAGAAAAAGGCGGTGAAAACGTCACGCTTTATGGCCATCGTCCTCCCCGCCCAGAAATCCATAAATTGTCCCCCCACGTGTTATGAGGATTTTGTTTAACTTCACAAAACTATTGTTGAATCTCAAAATAAATATATAATAGGTATGTTGAACTTCTTTTGTACCGTACGTGGCCAACCGGGATAATTGGAGGTTCGGGGGAAGGACAACTAACTAAACACACACATCAGTTCTCACGAAAAGCTTAAGAGATTTCATTTATAAAATCCCTTACTGTCAGCAAAGGTGAAAATATTAAATCGCAATCTTTTGGGCCTAAGCCCAAGATCACAGACCACAACCAAACTCATCATCACAACTCGTCATGCGCCTGGTTCTCTCCGGCCTGAATGAGCTCCCACCCGTCTCTCTGAGAGGTGAATTACGTTCACCAACACGATTAGGAGCTGTTAACCACCTACACATGAAAAATAAACTCAGGTTATGTCCAACAAGAGTTGGGATATTAGTTGTGGACGTGGACAACAATACTGTAACAGGGACATATTTATGAGGGTCATAAAAAAGTCACCATCAGCCATGGTCTATCCGCTGATGGATGAAGTCCTCTGCCACCGCTCACGATCCTGCGATGGAGTAATCCACCCAGCACCTGCCCGTGAATGATTTCATCGCTCCATCTCCCCGGTGAACAACCCTCTCGGGACGCATTCCATTCTGTGGCCGATACTCCGTCAACATTATCATTCTCGAACCATCGTCCACCATCCCTTCTAAGCGATATACAGAGCATAAACAGACGTGTGTGCATATACACACAACTAAAAAATCATCGATGCCTAGAGTTTAACAGACGTGTGTCGGTGTTGTTTCGGCAACGCCACGCACCCGCGTGGATTAACGCACCCCGCGAGCTTTTGAACAGAATCCGAAAACTGTCAGCGAAGAAATCTGTTTGGCGTCACGCTCCCAGCAACGCGCGGTCATTTATGACTTCACGATTCCCCCCCTGCGCGCGCTCGCTCTCCGCCCGCCGCTGGCACACCGGCCATGGCACGCAACGGCGTTGGCGCTCTTGGGTTGTTCACGAGGCTTGATGCCCCCCCCCCTCCTTCCACGTGGGACAACGCGCGAGCGAGCGGGCATTGAGAAGCTTCGTTCGGTTTCGTGGGCGACCAGAACCGGGTAGAGGTCCCCGCGAAAGCCTGGCAGAGCCTTTTAAAGACGACACCACTTTTGGTTTCAAACGCAGAAATAAAAATACGTACAAATATTAATGAATTTGGAAAACGCAAATGTCATGAGCAATATCGTAGCAATGCCATTCGGCTGATATAGCTGTCATTTAAAAAAAATATAAAAGAGAAGTTTCTATGAATGATCACCACGCATTCCTCCCTGCATAGATTTTATTAAAAGCACGTGGGCTCCTTGATATAAAAACAGAGTTTTTACTGCAGCGGAAACGGCTTATAGGAAGAGAGAGAGAGAAGCGTGCCTCAAAGGCCTGTTACATGATTTGCCATGGCGACAGTGAAAAATACAAATATCCTCTGCCGGGCTGATAGATTTTACTCACAATTAGTGCGGACAGGGTACAGGAGGCTCAGCGGGCTGACGTGCACAGGCCGCGGACGTTAAAGATGCACTCTAAACTAAATTGTTTCTAAAGTTTTTTTTGTTATAGCAGGTAAGGCCCACTGAGCTATGAATATTTTATTTAGAAGCTACCTGGCCAAAAGTGATAGAGCTCAACGAAGTGGCTTATCGCTCGGAAATTTAAATCGGCCAAACTCTCTAAACGCACGTCGATTCTAAATGTGGAGGGGAAAAACCGGAGGTCCCGGAGAAAAATCCACGGCAGAGAGAGAGCGTGACACCGCAAACTCCAATTATGCAGCGGGCATCGTGGCTGGGATCGAACCTATGACTTCCTGTACACCAGGCGAGGGAGTTAACATCTCGCCACAGCGGTGTGCACCGCCTCCCCCGCCACTCGCAGGAATCTGGAGGGAAGGTGCGCTCTTTGTCGGACAACTTGACAGGGCAGTCGTGGGCCCTCCGACGCAACTTTCACGTCGTGCCGCGCGTCGCTCGGCACGACGCCCGACACTGCGCTTCCGCGTCGTGACGGGGAGCTGCTTCAGCGAGTGAACTGAAATCAAGAAGCTCCCGGCCAAACTCATCGATTCGGATCGCGAAGAAGCTGCTGCCGGAAACGCGGAGCGTGCAACGCCGGACGCGCGGTTTGACCGGGACAAAAACAAAAACGTGCCGGTGGAGGTGCGCAGCAAAGACCGCGAAAGCCTACGCTGGCACGGTCAAGCGAGCGCAGATTTTTCTCTGGCTCTGCCGTCACCAGCCCCTCTCGTTTTGTCTGCTCTTCACGGAGATGTGCGCGGGGGGGTAAACGCCACCGTCCCATCACACCTCTCACGCGAATGCCGACACCTGAACCGCATGGAACAATTCATTCAAACGAACTACAAAGCGAGAGAGAAGAGAGCGGCATAAAAGCTGCCAAAGCCAGTCTAATAAGCCAGCCCCCTTCTCTGCATCAATAAATCATTTGCATCGCGCGTGCGCGCGAATATAAACTGCTCTGCGCCCACAGAAGGAAGGCGACCGGGAGGACCTATGGAGGCCGTGCCTCCGCAAAGCGCGCTTGGAAACGCACAAATAGCAAGGCAAATAATAAAAAGCCAATATTTTAAAAATGATCCGTGTCAAAAAAAATAAACCACCCCACCACGAAGCTATCTTGTATCAATATTTCTCTACCTAGCCGGTTTCATCGGGGGGGGGGGGGGGGGGGGGGCGGTTAAAATCGGCGGGTTTTTTGTTCTTTTTCCGTTGCATCAAGTCACCGTGTGCCAGAGGGGCCTGGATGCGTGCACGCAGTGCGAGCGAAGCGTACGAACGATCTTAAAACACCGCCACTCTTAGATGTGTGGCTTTTAACTGCGCGGGCCGCTCCCTCGGGCAGCCTTTCAGCTCCGATTTTGAAGTTACATTTTGAGGAAAATTTAAATGAAGCAGACTGTGGCACGCAAGGATGGGTTGGTGGCTCGGGCAAGCGCTGACAAAAAATAGCTCTGGTACCATCACGGCGCCGGAACCCGCACGTGTACCGCACAGTGCCCGGCATTGTCGTGCCCACTTCGGTATTGCAGGATTACACTGGGGTGCAGCGGTAGCGGTGGTGACGGCGGTGGTGGTGGTAGTGGGGAAGTGGTTAGCAAACTGCGCTACGAACGCCACGAACCGAGTTTGATTCCCAGACAGGGGCTAAAGTCAGCGGCGAGCGATATCTGAACCGGTTCTGCGCAAACACCGCCCCCTGCTCCCCCGAACCACTCACCCCCTTTCTCTAATCTGCACTGACCAGGGTGGTGAAGTACGGTCGAACAACCGTCACGGCTGACACACGCTAGCTGATCTAAAACTCCACACACGTTCCGTCAACATCACTGAAGTCTGAAGGTGCCATATCAAGGTATAAATATTCTGGCCTTACGTGGTAAAATAAAAAAAAATGTGTTTAATAGTTTAATCTGGCCACGTATATCATTCCTAACCAATTGCATAATGCCGCTGGCGGCGTAGAGAATCGCGGTGGGGCGGCAGCTGAAGGAGGTGATGCGGGCGTTGCGGGCGATGCGGGCGGCACCCACGGATAAACGGAGCGGGGGAACTCCGACTGCTCGCCGGCAGATGCCCTACGAGAGAGCGTCGACACGTCGCAGGACCGCAGGAGGTGGCAGCCGCACGGAGAGGGCCTTCGTTCGGCGGCGGGACAGACCGCGGCAACGATGATCTAACACCCTACACGATTGTGTCCAAGCGGGCACAACGCCTTTCCCGCTCAGCGGCTCCGTGCTTGTGCGGAGTACGCGATCGACTTTTTTGCCGAACCGTCGTTTCGGTGCCGTTCGCAGGCGACGACGGCAGTCCACTGGCGCGGGGCGATGGACAAACACAAGTTGTTTGAGCGAGATCTTGTAACTCGTCGCGGCTAAAACTTTGCGAAAACAAAACTCAACCTTCCCATCCCCCCCCCCCCTCCCCGCTGCCTACCAGGTAAGGCCCACTGAGCAACACATTTCTTTTTTAGAAGCGACCTGGCGACACGTGATAGCTCAACGAAGTGGCTTATCACGTGGAAATATAAACAGCCAAATACCCCCCCACTCCCTGCCCCCCCCCCAGTAATATTAAACCCAACCCAGGTGAGGAGTCCTTTGTTTTGCTTTATTCAGCAGTGGCACTGACATGGCTCTTTGCGACGGTGGAAAACAAACGTGAGATGCACGCAGCATGTCCGTTGTCGTCGGACATTTGGCGGACAACCCACAAAACGAATTGGAGTTTTTTTGCTGTGAAGCGGGGCCTCAACAACACAGCACGCACGGCCTCAGGAAACGCGGCCTGCTCGAGGAGGCCGCTTGGCAGACAGCTGTTAAACTTAGAAATTTTTTATTTTTATTTTTACCAGGTAAGGCCAACGGAGCGATGTGGCTCTTTTTCAGGAGCGACCTGGCCAGAAATGACAATTTATAGCAGCCAAATACTCTAAACGCATGTTGTTTCCAAATGGAGGGAAAAAGCAGAGGACCCGGATAAAATTCCACAGAGAAAGTTCCTGAACGGACTCCTCTTTCGTTTCGCTCCACACAACGGCGCTGGCATCATCGGGTGGTGGGACGATGCTTAGATAAAATAAAGAATGAAGAACTAAACTGCGCCGTGGACGTACACCATTGAACAAATAACTCTGTGATGCCGCCGCGTTGGCAGCGGTGCGAAAGCACAAATAACACAAAAAAAATACTCACATTCGTCAAGATCACATTGGCCTCATGAGGATAACAAAAAAAATACGAATAATAGGCGACATTTTGGGAAAAAAACAGCGTGCGCTATGATGAAGGGCCATATAATGGTCGAAAGAGTCTGGCTCCACAGCTCAGCCGACAACACGTGTTTTGTTTGACTTGCCTGCGCATCGAAGTTAGTTCACTTTAGGGACAGGCTTACATTGTATGACATCGCAAGACCCCCAACACCACTCTGAGGCAGGCACGCAGCTGGCCGGCTTATGGAATCAGAATAAGAATATTGAATTTATACTTCAGGACTCCGATGAGCTATGAAGCTCTTTTTACAGATGTCCAGTAGGGGCACGGGGTAAGAACGTTCACAACAACAAAGAGTACAAAGACACGATAGTAGTGAAAAGTACAAACTCACCCAAGCACATACAAATACAACTAAAACATCCCCATCCTACCAGGCAAAGCCCACCGAGGTAGGCACCACGAACGGGCGATATTTAATCTCGCCGGGCGCTCCCTCCTCAACCTGCTTCTGGAACAGAAGGGGCTTGGAATCGAATTAATTAGCCAAATAATTCGCTTCGGCTGAACACAGGGCCGTGGCCGCGCGAATGAAATGGATCGTGAAAATAAACGCAAAATAAAAAAATTAATAAACAAAATAACCAAAAACGAAATAAAAAAGAAACAAAAACTAAATAAACAAAAAATAAACAAAATAACCAAAAACAAAATAAACAAAATCGGCATCACCGCGGAATACGGCGCTCCCTTTTCTGCAAATCTGGGAGGGCTGGCGCGTGAGCCAATGTCGGAACCTTCAGTGAGCCATGCACAGTTTCGGATATATATCGCCCTCGGCCAGCTGTGTCAACACGGCCAGCTGACCCCCGCTCAGAGTCCGCGCAAACATTGTACAAGCGTGCTCGTGCGTGCGTGCGTGCGTGCTCGACTTGTGCAAATGCGTGCAGAGATTGATCCGGCCCGGACCGACCGACCGAAAGCATAAAAATGAACCCGTAAAAACAAAAGTTTTCACTATAAATCCTTTATATGCGTGTTCAATGGGCCACAACCCAGCCCACATTGGTCTTTGAAACGGGCGACTAGAGTCCTCTCGTCCTCTGGCTTGAGATGGCTGCCACCTATGGGTCAGATGATTGCCTGCCACCATTAAGCAATTGGTAATTAAATATAATTTTTTTTCCCTAAAAAGTGTAAAATTTTGGGAAAAAAATTTCACGAAAATAAATTGTCACGCACAACGAGTCTGTGTGCAAAATGTCAGCTCGATTGGATCACGGGAAGTGGGTTAAAAAACGACCGAAAGATTTGCATGGTCGTAAGCGTGCAAGCAAGTTAGCAAGCAAGTGAACTTAATATAAAGGATTTAAAAATCGAAGCGATCTGTCGAGCATCATCCCCGTGACCGAAGAGTTGCCGTCCGCGTCGGATGCTTCCCACCTCATGCGATGATTTGGCGTCCCTCATCAAGAAAGAGAGTTATCGTCCCAACCGCTAGCTGATCCGTTTCAATTCCACTTACTTCTCGTCCCCCCCCTCTCCTCAATTCCGTCAAAGCCTCAATTAAAACAGGGCAAGTGTTAGCGAGGCGCAAAGTGCGCGTGCGATGCGTGCCCGTGCAGCCCGTGCCGATGCGGAGTCGAGGATGGGAAAAATCTGGTGGCGTCAAAACAGAGGGGGGATTCATATTCTTGGTTCTTTCGGTAAAGTCACGTAGAAGGGAAATAAAAGAATAATAAAAAAATATAAAACAATAAAATTCTCACGTTTCGACTGCAACACAAGCAATCATCATCAGGTGTGAAATCCACAGCAAGAGGGGGGATTAGCAAGCGGCCGGGTGGCTCAGGGGTTAGAGGAATGATCCAGCAGCTCTGCGATTTTTGGTTTTTAGCCACCATTGGTGAAACAAGGTTCGAAACGTGTAACGAGTCAGCGGAAATCAGCCTGGTACTACAAAACTATCAATTTTTTTCTATTTCACCAGGTAAGGCTCACCGAGCGATGTAGATCTTTTTCAGAAGCGACCTGGCAATCGTAAATGAGGGCTCAACAAAAGTGACTTATCGTGCGGGAATTTATAGCGGCCGAATAACCCTCAAACGCTTGACGTCGATTCTAAATGTGGAGGGAAAGAGCCGGAGGACACACGAGCACACGGAGAGACAGGCAAACGGGGGAGAGAGACGTGGAGTCAGGGTTTGGGATCGAACCCACGACCTCCTGCATAAAGGGGAAAGGAAGATAAACGACTCGCCACCAGTGGCTGCATAAAAATAAAAAAAAGCTCATCCGCATTCGGTATGGGCTTTCAATTAATGTGGCTGAATTCCAGCTCTCAGAAATAAAAGAAGTGTGTACATCGGTTCGACTGCCATGCGCCAAACATTGCTCAGGAGGAGGGAGGAGTGGGGAAGTTTATCCCCTCCACCCACCCACCCACACACCCCCACCCACCCCCCCAACCAGCGTATTTTATCCACGCGTGTCAAAATCTCAGAAGGAGATCCGTGGCATCCGCCGCTGCGGGCCGTTCGCTAAACGTCGGGGCGACGCGTTGGTTGTTCACTCCCGAGAGCTCCGCCACGATGCCATTAGCATGACTGATATAACATTTGTGGGGGGGATGGGAAAGCCCAACATTTTTGGAACAATTTCACCCTTCCCTTCCCGTGAGACGTGGGCAGGAGCAGAGCAGGTTTAGCGGTGAATGCTACCACTGCTAAGTAATGATTTAACTCTTAATGACCAGGTCTCCCGTGCAAAGCGGCCGTGCATCTTAAGAGGGCTTTAGACACTGCAAACTGGCAAAGGAAGTTTAACACGTAGGCTTTCGCGACCATTCTGGCGAATTGCCCGATGATGCTGGTTGTAATTACCAGCGAAACGTCGTACTCAAATTGTGAATGTTGTTGCTTCAACACACCGGTGGGCTAAAGCAGTGAACTATTTGTCTTTGTCAACGTGACACATTTTTTACTGATTGGCCGTGTCGGGTGGTGGAGGGTTACGACACATTTATAAATAAACGCGATCTAAACCCAAAAATCGTTGATTATGAATGGCAAAGGAAGATTGAACGAGTTAATGTATCGATTGTTGTTTTAAATTGAGCAACTTTAAGATGAGCATTCGCGCGCATATTTCAACAATGTCCACACACGATGATCAAAACGCATGTTTTTAAGTGCTGGATTTAGCATCATCATCATCAATGCCACTGATAAAATCATCATCATCATCTGCAATCGTCACTGCGTGGTCGAGTTTCCTGAATTATTAAGGCTGGACGAACGGCATCGATTATCCTAAAGTGACGACGATTAATCAATCGTAAAATAAACAATCGATTCATTAGTGTCACTCGATTAACCATTTCCCCCCCCCCCCCCCCGTTTAACTGGTCTGCTCCTGTAAACAGATTGATTGAATGACCGCTCCCGCTGCCAGCCGCTCTCAAGGAGATGGGGCTCGGCGCAGCAAACGGTTTTGGACAACTGATGGGGCTATTTCTGTCAACTATCGGGCTCTTTCGATCGGCTGGAAGAGGGCTCATAATGTGAACACGGCTCAACTTGTCTTAAGACCTCAGGGCATCAGAGCTGAGGCTTGGAAGCTGGTAAGACGACACAATCTCAATCTCTCTCTCTTCCCTGCATTTCTCTTCCATTGGCTCAGCATCTCTCTCTCTCTCACGTCCCTTCCCATGTATCCCCCCCCCCCTCTTAATCTCTCTCGCTCCGCGACTATTTTGCTCCCATTCTTACTATCGCTCTCCAACCTCCCGCTCTCACATACTCCACACTCACACACTCGCGCACATGCCTTGGCGCACGCACGCACGCACGCACGCGGCCGGCGCTCTCTCCCCACGCGCGTGTGCACGCACGCAGATGTGTAAAAAATACAGCAACCCCTGAACAAAAACAAACCCTGGCAGCGCTTCGTCTGCCTTGCCGGAGCGTGGCCAGCCCCCAGCACGGGTGTGTGTGTGCGTGCGTGTGCGAGATCGCAGTGCTCTATTTGATTTTTTTCAACGATTCGACAATTTTTTTAGGATGTTTCTTCTTTTTACTAGGTAAGGCCCCACCGAGCTATTAAGCTCAATTTTTTTCAGAAACTGGACACAAGTGATAGCTCAATGAAGTGGCTTATCATCGTGTGCAAATTTACAGCAGCCAAATACTCTAACCGCGTGATGTCGATTCTAAATGTGGAGGAGACAACCGGAGGACCCGGAGAAAAATCCACGCGACCACGGGGAGAGAGAGACATGCAAACTCCAAATATACAGCAGCAGGCGTCAGGGTCGGGATCGAACCCACGACCTCCTGCATATCTAGGCGAGGCAGTTAGCGTCTCTCCGCGGCGCCAACTCATGTGGCTCCCGGCCACCGCCCGTTCCACACAGCAGCCGAAGCAAGAGCGTGCGGACACGCGGGAACATTGTTGTGATTGTTACGGGAAAGCGAAGCATGTGATTTATTCACTCCGGGGTTCCACACCGCCCGCGACAACCAACTCGAACACGCTGCCTCTGGGTGTTCGGCGGTCCAAAGCAATGTCCACCCTCAACCGTGCTTAGCCTCTTCCGAGATCTGGCGAGATCCAGCCGGCGCGATTTGGTCACGGGGATTTAGAACGAGCAGCTCGCAAATGGCAAGGCTGCGAATATGATAATCCTCGTTGGGGGTTGACTCAGCCCATCATCCCTTCAGATCGATTAAACGAGTCCATCAAAAAAAAAAACGTGGCTGCCATATCGATAAACTCGTACCTATCATAAGAATGCGGAGTTTGCACCACGAGCTCAGAGTTGTGAAACAGGAGATGAGCGCCACATCATTGCCCGGAAATCACGTTGGCTACAGACCAGGGGTGGGACACGAATAGGTTCTCTGATAGGCCGCACATTGACACACACACACATGCACCTCCGTCACTTCTGTCACTGCAAGAGGGTCTTGCACCGACAGACCGTGACCAAACACACGGCGTTGGCTTGCCAAAAATACTTCTCCTCCAGTACCCGATTAGCACAGCTGACTTTGTGAGATGCTTGCATTGAAGGGTACCTACAAGTTTGCAGTAGGCCCACTCAGTTCCCGAAGAAGCTCACAGCACGTGCGGCGAAACGTCAAGGCAACACGAAGCACAATCGGGAAAAAAACACGTCCGACAGCGACACAGCACGATGGCAACGACCTATGCAGCGGTTCGGCCTTATTGGGGCCGCGGGATGTATGAAATGAAGTCTTGGGCCGCGTCTGGCCCACGAGCTGTCGGTTCCGTGACAGGAGTCAATCGTCCACCGCAGTCGGGGGCACGGCCGCGGTGGCCTTTGGCCAGGCGTTAAAAACGCGCTTTCACATTCGCCCGTTGTTTTGTGTGTGATTTTTATTTTTTTTGCTCGAACACTCGGGGCAAATTTGTGGGGATTTTGTTAAACAACAAAGGGCTCTTGAATTAAAAAAGAAAACCTTTTTTTTTATAACTCGGCTAAAGCCAGGTTTTTCTGTGTGTGTGTCCGCGTGTGTTCGAGGGGTCTTTTTGAAGGTTGCTCCAAGACAAACCCCATTTTTCTCAAATCCGTCTCCACTGACCTTCCAAGTATGTCCTGCCCACCATCCGCGCCCTGCCCCACCATGGGCGCCCTGTCCCACGTTCGCCCTGAACCACGCGCACACATTGCCATAGCACATCGTTAGGACACACACACGCGCGAAGATAGCAAAGCAGCGCAGACGCACGCCTCAGAAAATGTTTACCCCAAGCACGCTCTGCTCCGACCTATCACAAGAACACATTGTTCGATAAGCACCAGCTGTACGATTTCGCAGAATGCAAACACAACGGCGCTTCGAGCACAGTTTATGCAATTTGTAATCTGCCCGTCTTGATGCTACTCCACTGCGGCGTAAACACGCCCCCCACAACAAGCCGATGTTATGTCCCCCGTAATAAATAATGATCCTCCTGGAAACTCCGCTCTCCACCAAAGATGCTCCGCGTGCGTCGAACGATATCGCGTCTTCTTCTACTTTGAGAGTCAAAACCCCGTGTCGGTGAAATTATATTTGTATTTTTTATGGGAAATTGGACTTCTCGCTCAGTACGCACGCAAGCCTCGAGTGAACGAAACCTTTACACCTTGCGTCAAAATGTATCGCCTCGAAATCCGACGCTCCCCGTTAAATATGCATGTTCGGTATTCTTTTCGTCGCTTTAATGGTCTCAATATTATTTGGGGGTCGCGGTCCCTGGCACTTGGCATGGTGAAGTGCGATGCCCAAGACAAAGCACGGGGTGGGGCAGGGTCCCCATCTTCCTACGGCGGTGGCTTGACGCGGGGGGCTGTTGCAGGCACTCTGCCGTCGTGAATCTGAATATTTATTTGTGCTGGTGGAATCCGATGAGCCAAAAGCTCTTTTTGAGAGATGTCCAGTCATGTTTTCCCTTGACCAGTAGCTCGTTGGTCTCTAAACTAATTTTTTTTTTACCAGGTAGTTATTTATAGTTATTTGTTTCAGAATCAGACCTGGCTATCACAAATGATAGCTCAACGAAGTGGGTTGTTGTCACGTGGAAATTTATAGCGGCAGCCAAATACTCTAAAAGCACGCTGATCCTAAATGTGGAGGCGAAAAATCGGAGGACCCGGAGAAAAATCCACACGACCACAGGGAGAAAGAGAGACACGCAAACTCAAAGTATACAGCAGCAGGCGTCGGGGTCGAACCCACGACCTCCTGCATGCCAGGCGAGGGAGTTAACATCTCCTAGCCACCGTGATGAGGATGAGAGAGAGACACGCAAACTCCAAATATACAGCAGCAGGCGTCAGGGTCGGGGTCGAACCCACGACCTCCTGCATGCCAGGCGAGGGAGTTAACATCTCCTAGCCACCGTAATGAGGATGAGAGAGAGACACGCAAACTCCAAATATACAGCAGTCAGGGTCGGGGTCGAACCCACGACCTCCTGTATATCAGGCGAGGGAGTTAACATCTCCTAGCCACCGCGGCGCCCCCCAAGGGGGCTCTCACCGTGGGACACGAACGAGCAAACCATCCGAGCCTTTAATGGAAGAGGCATTAAAAAAGAAAACCGCTCCTTCCACGCTATAACCCTCGCCGCCATGGCCCTCGTCCGGGCTGCCGTGCGACGCATCCAGCGCCATCGGCAAACGCAGGGACGGCACCTGCAAAAACGGACCGGTTGGTTTAAGTGTTGTTGTTGTTATTGTTGTTGTTGTTATTGTTGTTGTTGTTATCCTCGAGCCAGGGGCCCAGTTAATGGTGGGCCCCCGACGTCCGAAAACGGGAGGACGGCGAACAGGCGAAGCCTGGCGCGGCGGAGAGGTGGCGGCCCTGCGCATCGACGCACGCAAAACGCACGCACGAACACGCGCACAGATGTTCCCAAAGTGCATGCACTGTAATAGGGCAGTTTATAAGCATCTATTTTTAGTCCCCGTCGCAGTAGGGTGCAAGGGCTGGTGCTGCTGCTGCAGGGGATGGCTGGCTGAGAGGTGGTAGTGGGGGTGGTTGTGGGGGGGGGGCAGGGGCTGGTAAGGTTGGGAGTGCAGGGGGATGTGGAGAGGAGAGAGGAAAAGGTGTGGAAGGTGACTGACAACCATGGGAAACGATCAAGTAGAGGAGAGGGCGCGATGGCAACTGGCAGCGCTGCGACTGCCGCTCCGAGATCTCAGGCACGCGTGCGGCTCTAAGAGACGCCACGACAACAACAACAACGACAACAACGACAACAACAATGCGCCGGGATGCGCCAACGTCGAAAAAATAATAACACTTTTTGTAAAAATCGTCGTCAGTCTCGCGTCGTAAAATTCATCCGCGATGGTTCAGGACGAAGCCCCCAAGGTTTTGGGAGCGAAACGTCGGGACGGCACGTGCGCGCGAGCCGATGCCAAAGCTCCCATCTCCGCGTTGCGGTCGTCCTTCTTGGGCCGTCTCCCTCCCCTAGGCTGCCGTTCCACCACCAGTCTCGTCCATCTCATACAATTCCTTCCTGGTAACATTTCCGCAAACAGGCCCATTTCTTTTTTTCAACGGCCAACGTCGTCTCTAATGTACGACGGCTCTCGGATCCACGTTGTTTTTTTTTCAATTTCTGTGCCTCTCAGTGCAATTCTCCCGGTACGCTTCTCTCCATTCTCCACGTTCTCCGTCAAGGGTCCGCGAGTCCGACTCGCGCGTCACCGTTGAAAATGGTCCGCTTTCGGCCGGGCCGATGTGTCGCGCGTCTCCCGCTGTCGAGCCCGGCTTTCCAAATCTCGCTTCGGTCCCCTCTCGTCCACCTCTGGAGTTCATCGTCTTGACCCCGTTTAAAACCGGCCGCCGTTTAAAGAGAGCTCCGTGGCTCAATGGGCCTCATCCGAAGGAAACTAATCTCGGTCCGCTTTCAATGCCCGACCTGGATGTTGGGCAAACTCGCTGTACCGTGACTCGTTTCGTTTTTCACAGTTTCGTTTTGGTCACGTTCATCGAATATCGCCTGCTATGACATATGGATCAGAAACGTGGATATTGACAAAGGAAATGTTAATGTTTTTAGGTGTGTGTATGTGTGTGGGGAGCGGTGGCGCAGTGGAGAGCGCACTGCGCTACAAAGCCGGCGATCTGGAATTGAGTCCCGCTAATGTGGCAAATGTTTGAACACGTCCCAGGCCTCCCTTAATACGTTGACTCAGCCTTACACGAGTACCTGGTTTGGTGTGTAAACATCGCCACTGGGGAGACAAAGGCGGCCGGGGGTGGTGCTGGTCACATCACCTCCCCGTGTGCCGTGCCGGCCTTCATCGCTGCTCGCTAATGGCACTTGCCCCAACGGTCTGTTAAGGCTATACGGGGGATCTTTGTCTTGCCTTTGTCTGCGGGTGTGTACGAGTATTCATCTGTGTATGTGTACACGATTATATGTGTGCGGGGATTGTATGTTATTACATGAGTGGGACAAATAGAACCCTCGAGGCTGGTGGGGGGTGTTGGGGTATGCGGACTTAAACCAAGATATTTCACCAGCATTTAATGGCAACATCATATATATTGAATTGGTTCTTTCGGTAAAGTCACGTTATAATTTCCCTTCTACGTGACTTTACCGAAAGAACCAAGAATACGAATCCTTGCAGTCACGAAAGCTTTAAATCGAACTTTAACATCATATATATTCAATTGTTTCCTTTTTTTTTTGTCACGGTTCGCACCCGGCACAAAAATTTACCGCCGCCGCCGATTGCCCCGCATCCATCGCTCGCGTGAACCACGACCCCCGCATCTCGAGCCTTCGTCCTGCAGCCACGGGCGGACGGACTTTCAGCAACAACAAAAAAACAGTGCCAAAAAAACAAACCAAGCAAGCCCAGCGATTACTAAAGGGAGACGGCGTGGGGAGGATGGGGAGAAGGCCCCCCCCTCCCCCACCGAGCACTATCGCCCCGCGCGATTGAACAGAAGGTGCCGATACTTCCCCGTTAGCGTTGAACCCCACGGGCCGCCGGCGGGAGCGCGCGTGCGATATTGAAGTCGGTGCTTAGGACAGATCCATGCTATTGATTTTAATGGTCTGCAGCAAGAAGCCCTCTATTTGCATGGCAGATGACTTCCACCCCTCCCACCCCCACCCCTTATCGTGGGTGCCCGTGTCCTTTATGAATTATTATGCAAGTCGGAGATCGGTTACAGTCCTCCTCTCCCCGGGACGGCGGGGGGGGGGGCGGAAAACCATCGGGGAACATGTTCACATGCTTTGCATTTGCACGTTGAATCTGGCTTTCATTTGGACCAAAAAATTTAATCTGTTGACTCGTACCTCCCTCCCCCCCCCCCCCCCCCTTAAAACTGCCACCCCACAAACACGCCGCACTGTACAGTAGCCTGCAGCAAACAACAGCTCGGGAGAGGAATAAAAAAGATACATCGCGGACAATGCTTAGCCTCAGAAATCGGAAAATGACAGGGAAGAATGCGCGAATTAAAAAAAAAATTTAGGCGATGTCCACCGAGAGCGAGGGAAAATAAAGACAAAAACCGCAGGCGAAAAATACAGCAGGCGGACCCGGCCGAGTTTCTCCTGTTCCGTCGCAGAGCCAGAGTTTGCAAAGGAGTCAAACGGTTCGATTCCCGGCTGTCGGCCAGTAACTTCGGCGGGAAAGGGAAATCGCCTAAACCCATTGTCTACTTTAATGAGACATTAAAGATCCTGTCGCGTGATTTGCGAGAGACGGCGGCGGGGGCATTGGTAGGCGCTGCTTTGGCCAGATGTTAACTCCCTCGCCTGGTATGCAGGAGGTCGTGGGTTCAATCCCGATCCTGACGCCTGCATGTTTCTCTCTCCCCGTGGTCACGTGGATTTTTCTCTGGGTACTTTGGATTAGCGAAACATTTCCATGTGATGAGCCACTTTAGCTAACATTTGTGGCCAGGTTGCTTCTGAAAAAAGATAGAAAGCTCAAAATGGGCCTCACCTAGCAAAAAAATTGTTTAGTTTAAATAGTTGTATAGCTTCATCCAGCAGTAAATTGGTCACGGACACCGTTGCTGCTGCTGCTGATGATAAAGATGATTCATGGGCAAGAACATGCCATCGTGCTGCCGTGTCATAATTCACAATCTCAAACGTTTAAAACATTTTCCGGTGGATGAAATTGTTTGAAGAAAATCGCCGTCATTATGTAACGGCTGTTGTCCAATTCTCCTTGCAAAATAGATAATGAATCTCTATATCCTCTCACCTGCTTAAACAAAGAACACCCGATTGATTGACGATCGATTAAAATGGCTTCGCTGCTGTCATTAACTACGCACCAGCATCGCCCAACACAAAGATGTAAGCGGCAAAAAAACAATTGAGCCGTGGATCTAAGGTCAAAGCGGAAAAGAGACGTGGTAAACCAATAATAACAGGACTGCGCGGAGAGGATCCGCCGCAACGAGACCAAATCAAATCACCGGAGCACTTGCCGTTTGACGCCACCCTTGATGGCACGCGTGGCCGTCACGAAGGAAGGCCCCTGACGTGTCGCTCACGAGCACAATCCTGAAGCAGTTTCACGTCGCAGGGAGTTAGAGGCAATTTCACTGTGTGCTTGCCCATTGCCACATATATAGCCTTGCTGTAGCTGCTCTCTCGTTTGTTCAGCAGTTCCACTGCTGGATTATATTTTGTTCCGCCCAAGGACGACCGCTGTGTTGCGATCGAAACGTCGCGGCTTTATTTATTTATTTTATACCGACGTGACTTTACCGAAAGAACCAAAGAGTATGGATTCCTGCAGTCACGAAAGCTTCAAATCAGGATTTTTCACCATGTCGTTTTATCCCAATTAACTCCTTCCCCGTTCCGAGACGAAAGGCTAAACAATGTTTTATTTGTACCAGGTAAAGCCCTCTGAAGTGACCTGGTCACAAATGATGGCTCAACCAAGTGGTTTATCGCGTGGAAATTGATCGCAGCCAACTAACCTAAACGCGTGATGTTGATTCTAAATGTGGAGGGAAAAACCGGAGGACCCGGAGAAATATCCACACGACCACACGGAGAGGGAGAGAGAGAGACACGCAAACTCCAAAATACACAACAGACGTCAAGGGTTGGGATCGAACCCACGGCCTGCTGTATACCAGGCGAGGTAGTCAACATCTCGCCACCCTGGCACCCCAAGTTGCCGTGTGGGTGCCGTTCACTGCTGAATGTCGGAACGCGCAAGCGGTTCGGCGTTAATTTGATTTAGAGAGGCATACCGCCGCTGTGTTAAAGACATTGCACTGTACTCACCACATTGAACCGTAACAATAAGACGACCGCACTCTACGCCCTTCAGGGTGTCCTTGTGAGAGCCTCGGTACCGATAAAGTAAACATTTCTTCCGGTTCCATTCCGACGACATACGTGCACGTACGTCGTTGAGAACGGAATCGGAAGAAACGGACATGTAAAAACAGATGACGTACACGTATGTCACCTACGTCATCAGAACGGGAAAGGGTTAAGATAAACGTTCGAGTAATTTAAAAATTTTGGAGAAAAAGATTTGCACCGTGACGCCGGGAACGCATGGCCCACACCTCGCTTTCGACGAACATGACGGGCTTTCGAACGTCCGCTTTGAAGCAGCCCGCGTGTCTTTCCCAGGTCATTGTTTACGTTAAGCTAATATCGGTACACAGAGGAAAGAAACTGCATCAACAAAAAATAGGAGGGCTCGCTTTTCCGTCTCGCAGTATTTAAACGAACAAAAAAACGCCCTTCGCGTTCACGAACTAACGTCGCTCTTCGGTGTGTTTCCGGCGTTCATCAGAGGGGAAGCCACTGAAGTGACAGCGAGCGCGTTAATCCTGTAGAAACGTTGGCTGACAAATGTCCATGAACCCTGCGCCTTAATGTCCCCTCCCTGGAGAGAGACAATCTCACAAACGCTCTTGCACAGGCACACTGCAACCCCAAACTCCCGAGGGGTAAAACCATTTTGTTCTGACCGACGCCACAATGCGGCTGCTGACTGCCGTGGACGTTCAAAATCCGTTTTGCGAGTGCCGACGATGAATGGCAGAAGTGCGGGGGGGGGAAGGAAGTCTCTAAGCAAGCAGGTGCAAAAACCTTTGAACAACTTTCCCAAAAGAGCTGCTTGCTGTGTGCAGCCAGCGCCGAGATGAACACCGTGACCATGTACGTGAAGGGACAGGGTGGGGGGGGGAGCTGGCATATTTACAAACGCGCAGTGCGCTTGATGCCAAAGTTCAAAGTTCATCGTTTTGGCTCGGGGTTTTTGGGGCTGCCATATTCTCCTGTCATACGGTGGCGAGAGATGATTGCGTAGAGTTTTTGCGGTTGTGCCGTATCGCTCTCTGAATAATTTTCGCGTTTGTACTGCGCGTCCGATGTCCGACCGTTTTTCTCCCCGCTCTGAGAGCTTCTGCAAGAACCGCTTTAGTCCGCCGAACTCGCTCCCTTGAATAAGCTCCCAGGATGTTGGAGTCCCCCCGAAGATATATGTCAGAGAGTTTGACGATCGTGTGGATGGTTTCTTGAGGACGAGCCTGGTGAATGTGAAATGGGGCCGGCTTTTCATCTCGAGCGGCAAGTGGCGTTCCCCTCCGTGGTCCGTTGTTTGGGTGCTGTGGTGGCGAAATGTTAACGGCCTCACCTGATTTGCAGGAAGTCGTGGGTTCGATCCGGACCCTGATGCCTGTTTATAATTTGCATGTTATCCCTGTAAGTCGCGTAGATTTTTCTGCGGGTCCTCCGGCTTTTATGTCCACATTTAGAATCAACGTGCGCTAAGAGTATTTGGCTGCTATAGATTTCCACGTTGTAAGCCACTTGTTGAGTGATTATTTGTGATCAGGTCATTTCTGAAAAAGAGCTAGAAAGCTCAATGGTGCCTTACCTTGAAAAATAAATAGTTTGAGATTGGCCACTGTAACTGAGAAGCGCACCGTAGGCACCCACGGACATCAAGTCGGTGGGTGTCTACCGCGATCACGTGAGCAACTGGCAAAACGTTGCAGAATTAATTTGTTCTAGTCTTGTGGTGCACCGGTCTTAGTGGAGGGCTCTTACCTAAGAATATCAGGAGCACCCAGCAGCATTTGATGATCAGGCTTTGCTGCGGTGATAAGGTTCTGAAATTCAAAATCTGTTCAGAGTTTTCCCGCTTCAGCATGCACGGGCTAACGGGACTAAAACGTTGTTATTTTATCTCCGTTTGTTTATTGAGGGTGGAGCGGTGGTGCGGCCGTTCACCCACTGCAATGTGAACCTGGCAAGCCTGAGATGCGCGTGGCGAGTGATAGCCGAACCAGCCCTGGGTACATCACCCTTAACTAACCCACGCTGACGAGTGTGGTGAAGTATGGTCAAACAGCCACCCCACCCGCACCCCCCCACCCTGCCATGACCGACCTGGCACGGGATGCCCATCTTTCAGATGTGGATTGACTAAGAGCTACAAATGATCATTATCGATCATTTGTGATTAATTTGTTAGCACCCAGCAGCAGTTGTGGAAGGCCATGTTTGCCACGGCACACAAACTCTCCGTGTGGTTTGCGTGATGGACGGGCGAGCGTGTGTGCGGTGTGCGGCACGCACCGCACACACATGCAATTTATTACCGCAGTGTTGGTTTTCAAACCATCGTGATATAATTTAGGCATTCAGCGGCCATTATTGGGGCAAACTAAACTCAAACTATTTTAGTATTTTACAAGGTAAAGCCCACTACATAGCTCTTTTCATAAGCTACCACACCGCAAATTATATCACGTGGAAATTTATAGCAGCCAAATACTCTAAACGCGTGATGTTCATTTGAAATGTGGAGGGAAAATCCGGAGGACCCAGAGAAAAATCCACATGACCACGGGGGAGAGAGATAGAGAACGTGCACTCTCAAGACATACAATCGCCAGGGTCGGGATCGAACCCACAACCTCCTGCATACCAGGCGAGGCAGTTAACATCTCGCCACCTTTGTACCTTTTTTAAATCGGACGTGCGGATATGAGCAATGATGAATGCTACACCCCGAGCAAGGCTTCCGCTGTTGTAGTCGGGCATGGCGTACGACGTGGAGGGTTGTGCCCATTGGGACCTCCTTTTGTGAACACACAAACGATGACCCGTGATGACGCCGTCCAGATTTGCCATTCAACTAATTGTCCCGTCCACGCGATGAGCCATCTTTACGTCTCCCTGGGAGGATAGACGTCCAAAACGACGCGGTTAATTCATAGCACGTCTGCGAACAAATTCAAATTAACCACCGGGACACATTTCTCCCAGAAAAGGGGCCTTGCCAATAAACAGCGGGCAGCTCGCCAACATTGCTTCAAGCCAGCCCGGCTGATATTCAGTGTCTTATCAGACACCGAATGTCAAGACCGGCCCGGATTTTTGCTCGTATTGAACCAATGGGCGCTTGATAAGATGCCGCTCCCAGAAGGCCGAGCAGCATACGGTTTGCGGAAGAAAAAAAAACATACTTCGAGTTTTAACGGGACAAACATTTGCTCCGAAATCTTCGGAGTCCTGCGCCACCTCCCTCCGACCCCACCCCCCTCGACATCCACGTGCCTTCTCACTGAGCAACCTTCATCCCTCCACCTCCTCTTGCACGCGAGCCCATGTCATCGCTGCGCACCTGCCGACTGGCACGGCTGGCTACGTACGGCGCGAAAGAAGTTCAACATACGTACATCCATACTACTCGCACAGAGACCCATAGACCCACACAGGAGAGCCATTGTCTGTTGTCCTTCACCCCGCACCTCCGATTTGCACGGCTGGCTACGTACGGCGCGAAAGAAGTTCAACATACGTACCCTAACGCAGCTTTGCGATCGGTGCCGCCGCTGCCGTCGTCGTTTTTGGGGGGCTCACGTGTTTTGGATCGAGCTCCACTAGAGGGCAGCCAGCGCCAAGACTTTGCTGGCACGGCTCCCTTCAGCAAGCCCGCAGACAGGCAGGCAAGGGGGGGGGGGGGAGCTTCCGTCGGTCAGCACCGCCACCGCCACCGCAGCAGCAGCAGCATGGGATCACGGCGTGGCGGTCAGCGGAACCTGCGCTTGCCAACGCGGGCGACCGCCGGAGACCGATTCCCGGCCACGGCTGACATCAGTGGCGAGCGATTTTTGGCGAGTTGAACCCAGCGTTTAGTTTTATAACTTTTTAGTTTAACCCCCGGCAATTGCGAAGCGTGCTCAGATGCACCGCCCTACGACCGCATGTCCTGGGGAAGGCCTTCATCCAGCAGCGGATTGACATTGGTGTGCATTATTATCATATAGACGGTCCTGATGCGATCCCACACGTTGTAGCTTTCATTGTGTAAAATCACGTGTTGAGGATTATTATTATTACGTCATCTTGGTGGTGCAAAACAACCAACAGGAGATAGTGGCCACAATGGAAGTATACAATGACTGCAATGAGGCAGACAATGTTTCAGATCTAGCCACTGGCACAAACACACGTACATCTCTTGAAGAAGCTCCAATCACGTGCAGAGAAACGTCTTCTTGACGAATCTCCCAGCACGTAGAGCGGAACATCTTCTTGAAGAAACTCCCAGCATGTGGATAGAAACGTCTTCTTGAAGAAACTCCAAGCATGTGGAGTGAAACGTCTTCTTGAAGAAACTCCAAGCATGTGGATAGAAACGTCTTCTTGAAGAAACTCCAAGAATGTGGAGCGAAACGTCTTCTTGAAGAAGCTCCCAGCACGTGGAGAGAAACGTCAGATATTGTGCCGACAAACGCACTGTACAACTCGAAAACACATCAAGCGGCTATACTTGCTCATTGTATTTTGTTATACTTCATTCCAACAAATGCTTATTATTATTTCAATATTTTTTTTTTCACTGCATGTCTCTGAACTACTGCCAGTGTCCTCTGTATCAGCGGTCAGTTGTTGGTTCGTGCGCCTGCTCATGCCCCGCATAAACCACAAAGCAAACAAATAACCCCGAGGAAACTCTGGCATGCCGTGCGCCATCAAGGCCGTGTATGTATGCACGTATGGGGGGTGCCACGGTGGCGAGATGTTAACCACCTCGCCTGGTATACAGGAGGTCGTGGGTTCGATCCCAACCCTGACGCCTGTATATTCAGAGTTTGCATGATCTCCCCGTTGCCGTTTGGATTTTTCTCCGGGTTCTCCTGTTTTCCCCTCCATGTTTAGAATCGACATGCGTTCAGAGAATTTGGCTGCTAGAAAATGTCCACGCGATAAGCCAATTTCGTTGAGCCATCATTTGCGATCGCCGGGTCGCTCCTGACACAGAGCTACGTAGCAGCTCAGTGGGCCTTACCTGTCAAAATAAGAATAGTAAAATAGTAAAAATGTTGAACTTCTTCTCTAAGCAGGGTGGGGCGGGGACATCCAACTTTTATTCTAACCTGGTGTGCAGCCACTGTTGTGGGGAGTGGTGGTCCCGATACCCCCAACGTTTTTCGACAGAGCTACTAAGGGATGTCAACAATATTTTGGTCAAAAAGCCACCGCGTTTCTTTGAGTCCGTGCTCTTCTCCAAGTCAACAACAAAGGCGACATCCACCTCGTTTGTGCCGACGACGGAACCTTGAAGCGCACGGGGCAAAAGCCGCCGATAGTCGGCTCAGTACCGAGTCAGTAGCCAGTGGTTGCTCAGATTTAATACGATCACTAGAGTTCCTATCCGTGTCAAAGCAAGGGTTTGGGGGGCAGGAAGGGGAGGTTGTGAACGTCAAGGATCCTGTCTGTAATCTCACCCATAACCGCCACGAATCGTAAATGTCAGTAAGACACTACAAACTTCCAACCAAAATGCTTTGCTGCTTTCCCAAGAGAAGGAAGAAGACCAGCGCTCCATCTATCAGGGCGGAGTTGGGGCGGCTCCCGAATATGATCCCTCCACTAAAACAGCGATGCTGCGGCGTTCCCATGACTGGGGAAGTGAGCCGGCCGGGTTCACGAAACCGGGGCAAGGTGGGCTCGCGCGATCCTTCGATTTTTCACGGCCAAGGCAGCAACAAGCTATTTTTAGTGGGCCGAGTGGCTCCCTTTGCTTAAGGGGGCTTCAAGGCTTCAGACCCGGGGCCGCCCTTGGAAACAGTAATGATGTTGATGATGTCACGAGTATCGACGGCGATGAGAAACAATTGGGGTCCGTTGCAACTGTCGCTCTAGCGAACTTCAGGGCGGTGTTTTTGTAAAAAAAAAACATTGGAAAATTACAAAATAGCAACGGACTACGGGACGGTGGAGACGTAGCACAAACACAAGTTAAAAACCTGTAAAAAATATTTCTAAACTTTACAAATTGCTTCCCCGTAGAGGAAGGATGGGGTGAGAGGAGAGGTTCGGAGTGGCGAGGGACCGACGGCACGGAGGTCTGTAGCTCGTAGGAAGCCCCACCGCAAGAAATGAGCCGTGCTTAGCAGTTCGATGATAGTGTAGGGCCTGTAGCATATGTTATAAAGGGGCCCTCAATAAAAAAGCATGTAAATATTAAAAAACAAATATTTTACTTGCATTGTAAAGTAATTGTATTTTTTCATTTGCTATACAGCCAGATAAAACGACAAATCGCTAACCTTAAACACCCAGTCGTTCATAAAAGTTGAAGGCAGTATAGTACTATAGTCATAGAGCAAGTGCAGAATCACTGAACCGGAATTGATAGCTTGAAAGTGCAGGGCACGTAGCATATGCTACTTTTGCTACTAGGATAATCGGGCAGTGATTGAAATTGATATTTGCTCCTTCACGAGCACCGACTGAAGGTGTTTAAAAAGATGAAGGAAATGCACGTAAAAAGGGAGCATTCTTCTGAATGTACAGCGAACAGCTCCCTGTCAATCCACTGCTGGATGAAGACCTCTCGCGAGCCATGCATTTTTTATTCTCAGTGCAGGCTGAAAAAAAAGTGGAAGAGTCGGTTAAAATAAAATCTCTAAGGGTAAAAATATCCGAGCGCACGCATTTCAAGAACACCGGATTACAATGTGCTCGGCACGCACCCATCATCCCATTACATAAGTACGGAGGAGGAGGGAAATAAAAAAATGTATAATAAGCAACACATGAATAAATAAATAAGCAATCGAATTCCAACTAAGAGCAGAGATCGCGACCCATCCACCAGAGCTATCCTCCAAGGTCGCTGCTCGACTAAACCGGGGGCGCCCCGTGGCAAGATGTTATCGGTCTCGCCTGGTACGCAGGAGGTCGTGGGTTCGACCCGGACCCTGACGGCTGCTGTTTATTTGGAGTTTGCGTGTCTCTCTCTCTCTCTCCCCGTGGTCGCGTGGATTTTTCTCCGGGTCCTCCGGTTTTTCCCTCCACATTTTAGAATTTTGCTGCTGTACATTTCCACGCGATAAGCCGCACTTCGTTGAGCTATGAGTTGTGGCCAGGTCGCTTCTGAAAGAGCCTTTACCTGATCAGATAAAAAGTTAATTTTTTATTAAAGTGGCAGAGACAGGGGGCGTGCGTGGCCCCACAGGGTCTTCCCTCTGGCTACTCAACAACCGAACGTCCGTCTGTCCGTCCGCGATCGTGACTCGAAACGCAAGCGCGCTCACCGAGCCCACTGTACGTACGTTGAACTTCTTTAGCACCGTACGTAGCCGACCACGTGAGTCGGAGGTGCGGGGGAAGGACGACAACGACACTGGCTGCCCCGTCTTGTGCGCGCAACGACCGAACGCGGCAGGTTCGCAAACGGCTTCTCTCTTCTGGGGCACCGCACGACCCTCGAACCCCCTCCGAGCATCTATCTTCTCTTCTTGGTTCTTTCGGTAAAGTCACGTAGAAGGGAAATAATAAAATAATAAAAATCAAACATAATAAAATACAATTCTCACGACGTTTCGGCCACAACGCAAGCAACCGTCCTCAGGTGAAGAACAGACGCTGTCTTTCCGACAGACCTGGTCTTCACCTGAGGACAGCTGCTTGCGTTGTGGCCGAAACGTCGTGAGAATTGTATTTTATTATGTTTGATTTTTATTATTTCATTATTTTCCTTCTACGTGACTTTACCGAAAGAACCAAGAAGATGAATCCCTGCAGTCACGAAAGCTTTAAATCGAAATTTATCTATCTTCTCGTTAACGACTTTGCTCAATTCACGATATCGTACGAACTCTATTCCATTGAACCGGGGGTGAAGTGTGGATACTCCCACCTCTTGCACGGTGTCCGACCAGCGTGGAAGAGTAGGCCAAACACCCTCTAGAAGGGCTCTCCAGAGTGCCCTCTCGTGGAAGCCCTTCTGCCGGCAGTGACGTGAGAAAGATATTTCAGGGCCGCACCATTACCTTTTCAGCTACACCTATTAGCGCTCTTTGTTGCTGGCCACGTGACGTATTGGTCCTTTGGCAAGGGGGGCGGAGGGGCTGTGCTCATCAGCAAGCGAACCCCCCCAGAGACGGAGGCGGCAGCCCTCACCGAACAGAGTAGTTGACAGCTGCGTTGCCGCTACGAACCCCGTACGACTGCGTATGAACCACGTACAACCGCGTATGAACCCCCGTATGACTGAGTATGAACCCCCGTATGACTGTGCATGAACCGCAAGGTTCCAACCGGGGCGGCGTTTGAAACACGCGGCCGGCGTACGTGCCAGCACCGTGACGCTCATCGCCACTGTTTAATGTCTTTACCCTGGGGTCGAAGGTCAAGGCTGCGGTACTCACTGTAAAAAAAAAACTCCGCTGCTGTACACCCACAGAAGGGGGGGGGGGGGGGAGTCTCTGGGCAGAGATAGAAAGAAAAAAATCGTCCGTCGCATCGATGGAGGTGTAATGGCTTTGCACCTTGGCCCGTGCGCACCCCCTGTGCTATTTGCCGCTGATTTAATTATATTGGAGTGCACGTGTGGGTTAAAAGAGATACATAATTTACGGGCCTCTGGTTAATCTGCTGCTGGATGAGGGCCACCTCACGGTACTCGCAACACCCCCCCCTCCGCCGCCTCCCCCTGTGTGCTGTGCCGGTTTTTAACAGGCGCTCGCAAACTAACGCTCGCCCCAACAGCCCGTTAAGGCTACAACGCGGTGGATTGCAGCTCTCGCGTCCGTACGCGCGCAAATGCATTCGCAGCGGCCTCTCTCCCCACCTTTGCTTCGATTTTTTTTCTTTCTATCTGACTCGATTATAAATCTGAATATTTATCCTGGAGGAATCCGATGAGCAATGAAGCTCTTTTTCACAGATGTTCAGTAGGGGTGGGTCAGAAAATTTGAACAATACAAAAAAAACGATCGGAAGAACGTTGCAACAACAATACATGAACAGGAAAGGCAAACCGATCACCCATAAAACATACAAATACAACTCAACTATCCCAGTAGCCCACTGCGGTACCAGAGAATGTTTCCCTGTGGTTATTAGGGACAAAGTTGCCCCCCCCCTACTCACCACCCGGCCCCATCCTGTCGCAGAGTACCGGCGTTGAATTAATTCCACGCAACTACCGGCTACCGACTCAACGCCGGTCCCTGCTGTTTGGGCGCTTCCCGTGCATTTCAAAGGTTCCTTCATCGGCGTAATCAGGCGTTTAAGACACCTTGGCGTACACGCACGCTGAACTTTCTTTCGCACCGTACGTAGCCAACCGTGCCAATCGGAGGTGCGATTGCATATCCGACCGTGCTGAAGGCGGGTTCAGAAACACCGCGACGTTTGTCAAAAAATGTTGCGGGTGTCTCTTGGCCATTATCTGCCCAACCTCCCCCCCCCTCTCTCCCCGTCTGCGTCGCCCCGGCACACCACATCCAGTCCACCACCCTCCACCGTCGCGACGGCTGTGCCGGCTAAACAGTCACGTGCCGCCCGCTCCAGTCTACCGGCGGCCCGGGGAAATGTTCAGTGATGAATGAAGACCTGCCTTCCGCGTAAACAGGGCCGCGCCTTGACTGCTTGACGTGGCCGATAGGAATCAATGCTTATCAATAACCATCGATCCTACTCATCGATTTTGAGCCGTGCTTTTTTTTTGTCTAATGTAAGGTTTAATTGTTACCGAGCGTGATCAGATTTATCCAGCGGACCTGCTCCATATATGCCCATTGCCACGGTGGAGATGAGATGTTATCTGGCCTCGCCTGATACGCAGGAGGTCGTGGGTTCGATCCCCGACCCTGACGATGCCTGTTGTATATTTTGGAGTTCGTGTGTTCTCTCTCCTTGTGGTGGTTGCGTGGATTTTTTTTTATCCGGCTCCTCCGGTTTTTCGTTCCACATTTAATAAACAACACGCGTTTTGATAATTTGGCTGCAACTATCAATTCCCACGTGTGATGATGATGATATCAGCCACTTCGGTGCACTACAATGTGTGGGGCCAGGGCACCACTGAAAAAGAGCTCATAGCTTCGTGGGCTTTACCTGAAAAATACAATTGTTTCGTTTATTGCCGGAGAGTGTGGCATGATGGAACAATAGCAATTGTATAATTCATATGACGCCCTTATATAAATCCAAGGAAGCCTCACTGAATGGCAAACTTGTTATCCATCAGGATAGTCCTGCTTTGGAATGCTGGGCCAATTCCACAGGCATGCAAGTGGAAAACCCTGCACAGATAGCTTCAAGAATGCGCTTTGCTAACTGCTGTCATTGTTGGCCACATCAGAGTTTGGGAACTTTTCAACTACTGAGCTATACAGCTCGTTTTTTAGAAGCAACCTGGCTTTCACGAATGGTATAGCTCAACGAAGTGGCTTATCACGTGGACATTTATAGCAGCCAAATCATAATCTAAGAGCACAGTTCTAAATGTGGAGGGATGAAAGCCGGCGGATCCTGAGAAAAATCCACATGACCATGGGGAGAGAAAAGCAGACATGCAAACTCCAAATATATAGACTTCAGGGTAAGAATAAAACCCACAACACCTCCTGTATACCAGGCGACCACCAACTCTCATCTCCAAAGCACTGGATCACAGGCAGAAAAATCTGACACTACCACGATGCACTGTGGAATCCAGTCACCCCAATAACTAACTTAAATAGCTTAAGTTTTTTGCTCTGATTTCTATTTTATTGTATAGTTTATTTGTTTTGCTTTTACTCATTTTGGTGAGCCAGGTCACTGTTGCAAATCAAGACTCAATCCTGGTCTCTGGAATTCTCACTTGGTAAACAAAAGAAATTCGACTTGACTCAGGGTCTGCTGAATCTGATTATAAAACAATTGCCCGGCTAACCCCAATATTTAGGAATTTCAACACGTCCACCCTTTATTTGCACGGATGTACAAGTGAAACCAATTACCAACATAACGCGCAAAATCAAAGACCAGATATTAGCGAAAGGCGTCGCATTTCATTGAGCGGAGAGCGCCGAGATCTTGCGAGAACCCACACAAATTAATCACAGCGGCTCCCACGAGCAGCGTCGGCGCACGCAGGCGCCCCGGGTCCATCAGCAACCGCCTGCATCGTCGGCTCCTCCCCCGCGTTCAAGGCCTACGCGGTGCGTGCATTCTCCCCGCAGAATCGTTTTGACACAGATGCAACGCTCGGCTGAGCGCTCGCTCACTCGCTCACTAGCCCGGTCTCTTCATTTACACACGCACTTGCTCACTCACTCAACCATCTGGCTGGTCCGCTCGTCCACTCGCTCGCTCTATCGCTCGCTCGCCGTAGAGAAGGCCCCGCGACGCGCCTGAACGTGCTTAATGTTGGGGCGTAACGGGCGGCGACAGACACCCTCCTGCCGCGGCTGAGAGCACGGCGGGGTAAGTGCTCACCGCTCACTCGATCTGTCTGCCTTCACCGGCGTAAATTTATTGAGCCACTCGGGAGATCCAATTGGGGGCAGTGGCGAAGTGTCACCTCTTCATGAGCACGCGTGCGCACACACGCGCGCAAGTACTCTCGATAGAGGGGTGGTATTTAATTGCAAACAAAGTATCAGTGAATTCGTTTTTTTAATGTTTCCCATTTTGTCTTGTTGCTTTATCAGTCGACTCTCGTTCGGTTAAAACGGAGAGCCGGAGGACGAGAAGGGGGCGAGGGGAGCTGAGGAGGCGGGCGAAGGACATGGGGGGGGGGGGGGGCGAGGGGGTGGGTAGCCGAGTGAATGAGGGAGGGAGAGAACTCACGTTAGAACAAACCGCATTGTCAATCAGGAAGAAAGCACGTGTTCTCTTCCTTACAATTGCAACCACTTGACTTTGAGTGCACTGAGCCTCTTTTCAAAGTGCTTTGTAAATATGTACTTGAGTTTAATTTCAGACAAAGATATATCGACTTTAACGGACTGTGGGGGCAAGTGCTGTTAGCGAGCACCTATCAAGGCGGGCACAGGAGGGGATGGGTGGCCGACACCACGCCCGGCTACCTTTGTCTCTCCTGCGGTGATGTCTACACACTGCAACCAGGCACTCATTTGAGGCCGAGTTAACTTTCAGACACACAAACACACACCCTATACGTATAATGAAATACGGGGCTGCATTGGCAGTGGCACACAAATTAGAACGGAGAAAATACACAGCAGCTTGACGTTCCAGGCAACCGCCCCTTCTTCAGAGCAGAGAGACTTACGTTTTTGAAAACTGGACAACACACACGTGGTGGTACCCTGGGAATATCGCGACGTATATTAACAACAACACGCTCAATTGATACGGCGTCTATATTTGGAGATAATGAGTAGCCAATGATACCCTTGTAACAACAATAGTTTAAATGGCTTAAAATAACAATAATTAGACGTTTACTAATTTACTTCTTCAAATATTTATTTTTATATTGACGCCACATAAAATGTGTACGAACATCCCCCCCTCCACCAGAATACTTTACGGCTTGTGAGAAAAAAAAACCCAAAGCTAAATCTGTAAACATCATTTAGAAGTTAACGTGACCACGTGGAGAGTTACGTGACCACGGGACACGAACATTTGTGGCCAAAGGCTGCTCGACACCGCGTGCGCGCACGTCATTTATCTTAGCTCAGAGATCATATCGGAGTGCCGCGTAAAAGCTCTGCCCCCCCCCCTTCATGGAGGAGACGTTGCCAAACAATGGGAGTGTTGTTTTCAAGACGTTCTTCCAAAGCGGCATCAGCAATCATCGTGATTTCACGTGCACACAGCAATCGCACACGTGTACAAGACAAAGATGCACCCCCCCACGCCGCCCCGGATAGCCTTAACAAACTGTTGGGGCAAGTGCTGTTAGCGAGCAGCACCTATGAAGGCCGGTACGGCACACAAGGGGGTGGGTTACCAGCATCACGCCCGGCCGCTTTTGTCTCCCCAGTGGCGATGTTTACACACCGTGAATCGAACAAGGGGAGGCCCAGGACCGGTTCAGATAATAGTCAATGAAGTTGGCCGTGAGCGGGAACCGAACTCGGGTCACCGGGTTCGTAGCCCAGTAAGCTAACCGCTGCGCCACCGCTCCGCCTTACGCAAAGATCCCCCCCGTATAGCATCAACAGACTGTTGGGGCAAGTGCTGTCCTCGAGCACCTTACACATACACACACGTGTGTGTGGGGGGGAAGGAGGTTCGAACAAATGGGTCCGGCCGCATTATCCGACAATCCTCCACGAGTATTTGCCGGCAGCCAACGTCGCGCAACGGTGATTGGAAGCCTGGTGCCAAGTTGACGAGGGCCATTCACGAGAAACTTATGCACCTCGGCTAACATAAGACCTTGTTAACCCTTAAACGGGATTACTATTGGCCGGGTGGGGAGGATGATGTGGCCCTTATTTTGAAAGGTTGCCACGACTGTAAGCGGAGGGAGGCTCCAGTGGGTCAGGATCGGGCCCTGCTGCAGTCCATCCGGGTTTCTCAGGTGAATGAGCTGGTGGCACGCGACATTTTTGGGCCATTCCCTGGGGATGGGGAGAAGGCTTCACTCGGTGCTTGCTCCTGGCGCTCGCTGTCGCCTCCTCTTCCTCTCCTCTCCCCCCCCCCCCTTCTTCTCTTTCACCAGCACGGAAGCGTTCGGTTGTGCAAGTCTTGTCCGAGCGGTTTGACCAACCGCGAGGCGTTGCGCCGGACTTGTCGCTGTTCTGTTCGTGTGGCGAGATGTTAACTACTTCGCCTGGTCCGTACACAAGAGGGTCCCCCGTGGGTTCAATCCCGACCCTGACGCCTGCTGCTGTATATTTGGAGTTTGCGCGTGTCTCTCTCTCCCCGTGGTCGCGTGGATTTTTCTCCGGGTCCCCCCGGTTTTTCCCTCCACGTTTGGAAACGCGCGTTAACAAATACATTTCCACGTGACGAACGATAAGCCACTTCGTTGAGCTGCCACCAGGTTGCTTCTGAAAAAAACCAGCGATGTAAGCTCAGCGGGTCCTGATCTGGTAAATATAAAAAATGTTTTTAGTTTTAAAACTGCGCTGGGAGTGGCACATCAGCGGAAAAGAACTTCAATCTAGATTTGAAGTTAATAACTTATGTAAAAAAAAATCGCCCAAGTTTTATTCAATTGCCATTCTGCACAGCTGCGATCTCTCTGCTATGAAGAGCAGCCATTGCCTAAAACGTCACCTCACGCTGTTGTTCGTTTCCGTTTAAAGGCCACAGTGTTAACGCGTTCAGTTTATTATAATTCCCAGATATTTCGTAGCTTCTTCTCACCGAGTGGTCCCTGCACCGAAGATCGGAATTGCTCCGAAAGACTGGCCTGGCTCCAGCGCTATGCTGAGTGTCCTGTGCAAACTGGATCGGCTCAGCCGCATTGGAACTGGCTGCGACCAGGTTAAGTGCAGTGTTAGAGCATAGTTCAAATGAAGTGGAGCGTTCGTAGCCTCGACATGATTCCACGGACGATCTTTCCTTCCCAAGCCACGGGACGAAAACGACGAACGTACGCACGCCCGAACACGTGCAGAAACAAACGAAAACACACGCTCGCGCACACACACACACACGCGCACCCATCGTGCCTCTTCCATTTAGCCTTTGTCTAACGAGTAAGGTGATTAAAAACATCGCGGGGGCGCGGGCATGTCGAAAGAACACGGCTGCCATTTATTTTTAATACAGCTGCACTTAAATAAAACATGACGGGCAACCCTTTGACATTGATCACTTTGCAGTACAAAGGGGGTGAGAGCAATCGCTCTCGTATTGAGTGTTACTTGAGTTGGGAAGATTGTGTGTCTGTTTGTTAATTATTGTTTGACATGCGAGATGCCCCGGAGCCCGTGGGGGATGTCCAGGTTATTTGCCTGCATGAATATTTGATGCGCGGGGGGGGGGTGTTGAGCCGGCGAGTCAAAACAAGAAACGATCGTCGCTAAAATGCCACGCAGATATACGTGTCGGCACTTAACCCCCTCACAGCCCCGCGGCGATGCGAAGCAGCCGCAACCTCCTCGCGGAGTAGCGGGGGGGGGGGGGGGGGGGTGCGGGCAGGATGAGCGGCGCTCCCAGGCTCCCAAAAAACGTTCCGTTCCGCGGAGCGTCCACGGCGAAGGCCGAGCGCCGTCGTCTGCGTCCGCACGAGGACGGCGTCGTCGTCGCGAGCGCGCCGCATTCCGCTCTTTGTTCCAAGGAGCGGGCGCGCGCTCGTTACGGCGGGGAGGAGGAGGATGGAAAAAATTAACCCGTAAAAACAAAGTTTTTCATTATAAATCGTTTATATGCGTGGCATCGGTTTTATTTTATTATTCATTTCTGTTTTTCTTGAGTAAGAGTTTCATTTTTATCACATTGGTATTTTAAATTAAATATGAAATTATTTTTTTCCTAAAAAGTGGAAAATTTGGGAATTTTTTTTTCACGAAAATAAATTGTCACGCACAACGAGTCTGTGTGCAAAATGTCAGCTCGATTTGATCACGGGAAGTGGGTTAAAAAACGACCGAAAGATTTGCACGGTCGTAAGCGCGCAAGCAAGTGAACTTAATATAAAGGATTTAAAAAAGGCCAGCGCAGCCACGAATAAAAACGCAAGAGAACGGCAAAAGGGTTAACAGAGCGTTAGGAGGTCTCAAACCAATACAAAAGCAATTCCGCAGTGCACGTTGCATACGCCCTATGCTTTAAAACCTTGCCGAGGCTTTAAAAAAAACACACACACGCACGCACGATTACAGAGAAATAAGAAACAATCCCCCGTACAGATATTCAGAAGAGTGCAAGGGCTGTTAGCAAAGCACCTATTAATGGGAGGCACGGGATGGTGGCGTGGGCACAGCCAGCACCGGCAGCTGACCACCTATGGCTCTTCCCCAGTGATACCCGTACAATGCAGCAGGTACGGTACTCATTCGAGGCCGAGTTGACCTAGGGGAGGGGCCCAGTATCAGTTCCGATTTCAGTCACCACCAGACATCAGCCGCGGCGCTCTGTGTAATGAACCCCACCCTGGCGGTCGTAGGTTCGATTCCTGGACGTGGCTGACATCGGTTGAGGGTTAGATCTGTATCAGTCCCCCTGGTCCCCCAATCACACGACCGACAGACCACGTGGGAATGCCTTGACCCAACAGCGGATTGACAAAGGGCTGTACATTTGTCACAACCTTTATACACACAACCACATTGATGCATCAACAAATGAAAAACAGATATGTTTAAAAAACACGCACACGCAATTATATTGAGATGCATGCAGAGTAAAGCTGCTTCCCGGCTTAGTAAGAAGTTCAGAATTCCAAGAACATTGACATTCTAACATCAAACCTCCTACTATGTATGTTGAACTTCTCTCGCACCTTAAGTGGCCCAACCGTGGTGCCAATCAGCCAGGCCCTCCGATTGCGTTTTCAGGGGGCGTACCGCGCATCGCTCAGCGCGATGTCCGACGTTCCGCTCAACGTCCTGGGATACACCACCCTGGCGTGAAGACATCGTCACAGCGCTACACACAGCACAACACCCACGTGGCACCAGCCGGGTTTGTTCCACATCCTCTCTCAAAACTGACCGCATTTTCCAGCAGAGACGCCCCCCCCACCCCCCCCCCCCCCGTTTATTTAAGTCCTCGACAAAAGAATCTCTATTTAGCAGTGCTCATTAAGTCTCAATTCAAATGTTGCTTGGGGTGTTTTTCTCTCTCTTTGCCTTAATAAAAATACAGGAATCCCTCAGAGGTGAGGCGCGCTCGTTAGTTTGTATATAAACGCGGGGCATTGAATAACTTCCAGAAACACAAGCGTTGATGTAAATTACAACTGCCGGCGCTTTTTATTAATTTTATTATTATTTTAAAGCCAGACTCTGGCACCAAAACGCAGGTGTGCTTTTTTCAGACACTCGACCCCTTGTGCCACTTTGCACACGCACACACACACACACTTAAGACACCCTTCATGCGCACGCGCACGTACGCGCGCAGGCAACACACGCGTAGGCGCCCCCTATGCACTCTCCTCACCACGGATGGTCAACCGCAGACACCAGAAGCCGTGGGAATCCGAGGCACGAGGTGGAACCCGCAACGCCAACCAACCAATCGGGGGCCACCCACGCGTTCAGCTCCAGCCACCTTCTTCTCCTCGCCGTGTATCCGAGCGAGTGCTCGGATACGCAGCAACAAAAATATACATTACACCGCCTTGATCAATTCGCTGCCCCGCCCCATAGTGCGAGAGTTTCCTGACGGTACGGACAGAAAAATCAACACGTCCGTGAACTACAGTGGGGCCTAAAGAGGAAATGGCCCTTCCTTACAGGAGGAGGGCCTTTGCCCGAAACACCGGCTGCGACATTTCGTATCCAGTTTGGTGCAGCGATGTTCATCATTTGCCCCACCGACACAGACCATCGCCCCCTTTGTTGTTTAACTCTGGACGTGGCAGGTTGGTGAAATTGGGAGCCGGAGTGGCGGGGGGCCGGTGTCAGCCGTGTCGAGTGTCATTCATCACCCGCCGACGCTTAGCCAGGACCAGGGATCGAACCTTCGGGTGGCCAAGGATTCGCAGCAGCGCAGAGCGAGAAGCGGCACCGCTCCACACACGCGCTCACGAGACGCCAACATCGCTACTCCTCTGCGCCCGGGCACCGCGTGTTCAGGTTCGTGTGGTGGAGTGGGGTGGGCGATGGAAGAAGTAGTAGCATGGGGGGTGCGGGGGGGAAGGGAGATGGCTGGGAGGTTGCAAGGGCACCAAATGAAAAAACAAACACAGAGTCCAAACAAAAAAAGAAAATATGAAAGAACCATTTTGGCACTTGGCAGGCTTTAGCATATGTGATCAAGGCATGCTCACCAGCCTCTCAGCCACCACAACGCATGTCAGAAATTGAATCTGGCAGGGATAAATTATTCAAAAACGGCCCTGCCTACCGATATTACTATCTTGCATATTAGGTTCGCTCCGGCCTCTTTTATCCATTTATTTGCCGAAGGGAGTTTGATGTGTCACGAAAGAATAGCACACGCACGCGGGGGCCCGATCACACATTTGTTTCGGTGATGGTAAAATAAAGCCGTTCATAAATAAAACATTCATAAGCGCAGTCATTCGCGGTGCGTGAACACACTCCATCTGCTGCAATCAGTTACCTGCCACGGTTAAATACGATTCCCCTTTAGCCTCCGCGCCGTGCGTTGGGGGGGGGGGGGCTGTGGGTGGACGCGATCAATCCCACAATTCCACGTGGCGATCGTGACGGCAAAGTAAACGCCTCGTTGTGCTGTACTTCTACGCTGCCGGGGTGGGGGGGGGGGTCTCTATGCTCTCGTCACCTCCAAAGTTGGTCGGGAAATATTCTGGGATGAGCTGCAGTGCACTTGGACGGACAGGTAACCGCCACGCTTCGCCATCGGGCTGAGTGGTGCCACGTGTCGGGCCGCTTTGTACTCTCTCCCGGCCTTCGCCGACACCGCAGCGGCCGGGCGTGGCGAAGCGTTGACCAGACAAGCTCCCACGACCGGCGTGGCTTGGGGGTGCCGAAGGGCGAGCGGTGTGCATCGCACCGTGTACGATGCGATGCACGCCGGGGGCAAAAAATGCGCCTCCGTTTTTGTCGTGTGGTGACGACGCAAACGCCTCTCTCTCACGGCGAACAGATGACCACTTTGTGAGGGCGCCGCTACGGTGGCGAGATGTTAACGCCCTCGCCTCGGTCGTGGGTTCGATTCCGACCCCGATGCCTGCTGTATATTTGGAGTTTGCAGTGTGTGTCTTTATCTCTACGCGGTCGTCTAAAATTTTCTCTGGGTCCTCCGGTAGTTTCGCTCCACATTGAGCATCGACGTGCGATTAGAGTTTTTGGCGACTATAAATTTCCCACGTGATGATAAGCCACTCACGTCGAGCTATTCATTTGTGATAGCCAGGTGCCTTCTGAAAAACAGCTACATGGCGCTCAGTGGGGCTCTCACACACCGCGGCAACCCGCCTGCGGGCCGGCCGTAAAAACGCACGGCGCCCCGAAAATTTACGCCGATAAATGCACACAACGGGGCAGTGCTCCACTCTATCACGGATTAGCGCACGTAAGGGGGGGGGGGGTGGAAGCAGAAAAACCGCGCGCGTTTGCGAGACGTCAACCGTCTTTCGACGGAAGGCATCACGACGTCGGGAAAGAAACGAGTCGATCCCATCGCTTCTTCTTCCTCGTCTTTTTGTTGTCGTACGGCTGTAGACGCAACGACTACAATTTCACGTTTAGGTGGTTGAAGCCAGACAACCACGTCAGGAGTAAAGCGGAGTAGTGCATCGTCGCCGCGTTGTCTCATTCGTATATATTTTGTGGATCGGGTCCATTGCGTCGTTTATACGTTGTTGTTGTGGTGTATTCTGGATGACCACAGTCGCACTCTGGCGACCACAAAACAGTCAGTCCCATCACCGAACGCCAGGAAGTTCCTCTCCATATTTAGCAGGGTGCTCCGTGCCTACATTGGGTGACCACCAATGTCATGGGTCACACAGCTCAGCGCCGCGTTCAGGGGCACAGGTTACCGCGCTGGTGCGGCCACTCGGCAAATGGCAGCCCTGACCCCTGCCCCCGAGTCTGACCCTCCTGCAGTATAAACTCTTTCTGACCCGAGGTTTAAAACGCGTAATTGCGTTAGTCCGCCTGCTGCAACAAGAGGTGACGGCAACTGCGGTAAGGAAGATCCACAATCAATGAAACGTTGCGAGATGCCGTTGGCATGAATGACAAAATATAAAATGAAAGTATTATTATTAGAAATTTGTGGTGCCATTAGGTTACGACGCACCCTATCGATAAACGGCTTAATAAATAAGGACGATGCCTCGTCGACCAGGGCAATGGCATCGCACACTCACCTCGCCACGCGATGACGTCAATTGCGTGACGTCATCTCGCCGTGCGGCTGGGGAAGGTATCGTCGTTACGACTAATCACTTCCCAAGACAACCCGAGCACACGTTGGGAAGGCGTGAGAGACTCCACGCGTACGCCTGAAGTGATCTTCCTCGTTTAAAAACAATTGTGGCTTTCCTCTCCACCCCTTAGATCTCGGCTCGGATAACCAGTCCCTTATTAATATTGATTATGACCGCTCGAGTACGTTCTATCAAATGACGGCCTCAGGTGTCAAGTCCCTACCAACCCCACCCCCGCCTCCCTCTTCCCTTTGTCACCGTGGGAGGCGTCACAGCGGCGAGATGTCAACTCCCTCGCCCGGTATACAGGAGGTCGTGGGTTCGATCCCGACCCCGACACCTCCTGTATGTTTGGAGTCTGCGTGTCTCTCTCTCTCTCACACCGTGGCCATGTGGATTTTACTCCGGGTCCTCCGGTTGTTGTTCCCTCCACATTCAGAATCGACAGAGTTTTTTTGGCAGCTGTAAATTTCCGGGTGATGATTAAGCCACAGTGGGCCTTACCTGGCGCAGTAAATCAAATCCTAGCCGATGGTGATGATGAGCACCGTGCGTGCGTGTGTGTGTTTGCGCGTTGGATTTTATCTTTGGCGCCGTACGCAGCCAACCGTGCCAAATCGGAGGCGCGATAACCGTGACCTCGGTAGCACGGGCCACCACCACCACCCCCCCTTCGCGACGACGCGCTAATGCGACGTTGTGCGCGGTAGCCGCGACCACGGTGGCGGCAGCGGTGAACGTGGGGCCCGTCCCAAAGAAAACAGGAGCCCCCCCCCCCCCCGTGCCCCACCCCACCACACCCCCCCCTAATTACGGCCAGGGGTGGCAGCCGAGACCCGGTGCCACTGACGAACGGCGGGGGAGCACCGGTAGCCATCCGCCCGTGCACAGTCGCGGCACTGTTCTGCTCTTTCCGCTCTCGCCCCCGAGTTGAGGCACGGGGGGGGGGGGGGGGGGGGGGGGGCGCTCACCAAACCGGTGGCTGCCCCACGTTTTTTTTTTTAATCCTTGAGCCCCGGAATGGAAACAGATTCTTGGGCACGCAGGAGCCGCCCTCCTGCGTGCGTCTGCACGCGCGTGCGTGCGTGCACTTCGATGGCTTTGCACCGATCCCGATGGCACGGATTCCGTTCCCGGGCCGAGCTACCGAACCATCGCTCCGGGCAGAGCCGGCCAAAGCAAACACAAAAAATTTAGGGGGGCGGGGGGAGTACCTGCAGTAGGCGAATCTGCGCGTGCGTACGAGAGAGAGAGAACATACGCCATCGCCGGGGAGCCAAAAGTTGCTTTGGCGCAGAACCACCACCACACCCAACGCAGCCACGCACGTGTGTGCATCCCCATAACCCGGGGGGGGGGGGGGCGGGTGGGTGGGGGTCGGCGTGCGTGGGGCGAGGGTTGAGGCTCTGCTGCGGCGGGAGCCGCCGCGTGCTCGCGTCTCGGTCCAAAGTTCACGAGTTCACAACCCCGAGCCTGGCAGCGTTTCCACGCGGTGGGCAAAGGCTTCGTTCGCGGGGGCGGTGCGAGAGGGGGGGGGGGGGTAGCAGCAGTCAGATGCTGAGCACGCGCCGCTGCCGCTGTCAAAACGACGCCCCCCTTGCCCCCCCCCCGCTCGCTCGCGGGCACCGCCGAGGGGCGCCACCTTCGCGCGCGCAACAAGAAAACAAAAACGGGCGACGCAAAGTGCCGCCGGACACGCGTCTCCCGCCGCACGTGGGCGGAGGTTCTGCCGCGGGGTTATGATTGAGCGCCGTGCTGTGGCCTAGACCGTCGGGTGGCAAGGTGCGATTCAGGCGCTCTCTGAAAAATATCTACGAAGTTAGGGTAAGGGGTGAGTGAGGGGGGTGAGTGAGAGGGAGGGGGGGTAAAGATGCACAGCCCTGCAAATTATTGCTTGTGCCACTGCCGCTGGAAGGGCATCCTTGAGAGGCAATCGTGGCAGGGTATTTTGGCCTACTCTTTCACGCCGGGCTAGACGTCTTGGCGGAGGTGGGGAGTACCCACAATTTACCCCACCACCACCACTACACGCAACCTTCCGCTCGACTTAACTGTGGTGGTGCGCGATGTCCACGCAGGTGGCGGCAGCGCCGTCATTTCAAAGGCCGCGACGGGAGATCGAAAGCGAAAGCGGTGACCTCCAGGTCGCAGGTTCGGCGGTGCAGAAATCTTACGAGTAATTCTGCGGTTTTAGATCGCTGCCAGTTCGTTTATTAGCGTGCGATTAAATATATATCTGTGCGAGTCTGCATCATTTCCCCCCCCCTGTGCTCTTTTTAGAAGGGATCAATTCAATGTCCTTTTAGAACGGTCTGACATTCATGAGACATTGACATTCATTATCTATTTCACTAAGGCGGCATTGGGCAAACTACAGTTACAAGGGCACAACTCTCCGGCTGCAATTGAGCAGGAGGAGGATGATCGCAAGTGGAATCTAAGTGCAAGTGGAAGTGGAGGCTAGCACGCGACGGCTTAACTTCAAATATAAGAAGGCCAATGTCACCATGCAGTATGTGTTCAGGAAAGCAAACTCGGGACTGGTTTTGACATTGTGGGTTTTTCACCAGCAGTCAAGCCTGGTCAACTACAGAGTAATCTTGTTGGGCAAGATTACTTCTATGAGAGCCCATTCAAACGTAAAATAGCAATGCTGACTGAGTTATGGATAACTTTGCTAAATAATGTTGATGGATATTGGATGTTCACGATCCAGCTTAGGTTGCCACCTGTCCTGATTTTCCCGGGATCGCCATTTTTTGTGGTTACCTGTCCTGGGAAATCTGGAAGTCTCTCAGGGACATAAAACGTCCCGGATTTTGTCGGTTACATGATGATAATGGGAAGAATAGGCTACTAAAGACGACAAGTTAACAATGCAGTTCTCCCCTATACCGGTATTGTGATAAATTATTCTTACCTCGATATGTGTCCCAGTTTTATGCACCACATAGGTGGCAACCCTGTCTACAGCAGATGGCAAGTTTCGGCAAATCCCCGCAGAGCCTCACTGGCCAGTGGTGGGAATTGAACCTTTGACTTGTCTAAAACTGGCTCCGTGCCAAATGTATCACCCACACGGCCATCCAGCCACTTATCTTCACCACGTCTCATCAGCACGGACGTGTATGCATGATGTGTGTGTGATGTGATGTGTGTGATGTGTGTGTGATGTGATGTGTGATGTGTGTGATGTGTGCGCCCGCATGTCCGTCTCCGAGTGGCAGTGCAACGATTAGCACGCTGCGTCTACAAACCCGCCGACCCGCGTTCGATGCCCGCTCACCAGTGACGATAATCAAAATCGGTCCTGGGCCTCCCCTAGGTCGACTCAGCCTTAAACGAGTACACGGTGTGGTGTGTAAACATCGCCACTCGGGAGACAAAGGCGGCCGGGCGTGGTCCTGGCCACCCATCCCCTCGTGCGCCAACGTGCCATCCTTCATAGGTGCTACTCGCTAACAACACTTGCCCCAACAGTCTGTTAAAGGCTATGCGGGGGATCTTTATCTCTGTGTATGTATGTATATCTGTGTGTATGTATACATGTGCCTGCCAGCGCGTGCGTACGTTGTCACTAGCAGGTCACACCAGAGGCTACCCTGGCAGTTTCAGGACTCGGGGCTCCTGTTTCTGCTTCTCCGGTTACATGTGGGTCTGTTTTTTTTTTAAATCAGTACAACCTGCCAGTCTGTTTAAGTTTTCCCCTTCGGTGGGGTGGTGGTGGTTTGGCGGCGGTGGTGGGGGGGCGCCACTAAACAGGTGTTTCAGCCAGGGCGAGTGCGCGCGTGTGTGTGTTTGTGCACGTGCATTTTTATAGAACGCACTGTGTGCCCCGCAGAAAAAATTACACACGCACACTTACACACGCAACACTCCACGCTAATGCTGTAACACTACACACGTTCGGCCCATTTATAGTATTTTTCTTTCTTTCTGGGCGTTATCTGGGTTTCAGCCCTTCGCACCTCGCTGTGTGAGGTCGATAAAATTCGCACGGCATTGTGGGGGAAGTGAAGAGGGGCCCGGGCCCCCTCGCCTCACCATAGGAATGTGGAATTTCTGCCATTGGATCAGGACTGTGAATTGTAGACGAGTTACAGCGTCAACGCTCGTGGGAAAGAAATCACTTCGGCTTCTTGGCTTTAAGCGACTCAAACTATTAATTGGAGTAAACACGCACGAGCCGTGCCTATCCGATTGTTTAAGCAATCGACGAACCCCCCCCGCCGATGATTATATCGTTCCGATCACTCGACTGACTTCACGACGCGAAATATAGTTGGGAGCAAAATAAAAACACCAGTCCCGCGCCGGTTCCCCACGTGTGTGTAGACGGACCGGGAGGCGACGGCCGGGAATTGTACACCGTCGTCACCACCGTCAGCCGTGTCACACCGCGCACGTACCGATTGTCGGCGTGGGGTTTTTCCTGTCATCAGGAGGGGTTAGGTAATGGGGTGACCAACCAACACAGGTACTCTCCGTGCTCAGCACTGTTAAGGCTCAGCCCTGCTTGGCTTTCCGAAATCTACCGACATCGGGCCAATTCCTCCCGCTCATGGGAGTCATAGGTGGCTCAAAATGCTCACCGTTGTTTATCCGATTCGACAATACAGTCTGGAAGATTAAAAAAAGGGTTCAAGAGACGTACGTGTCCATTGTTTCGCACCGAGGAGGTGGAGCCGGTGAACTCCGGGTTGCGAGTCCGGTGGGCCGATGACCTTTACACCACGGCGGAGGTGGCAGCATCCTGACTTGTGGTGGTGGGGCTGAAAGGGAAAGGGGAAACGGGACGACATCTCCCCATTCAGAAAAGCTTCCCCTTGTTAAATATTTAAAGCGTGGCCTTGCGGTGCTCAATTCTGCTTTGTTTGACGCACGGAAACGGCCTCTGCCTAGATGGCTCAGCTGTGGGTCCCTAACCCCCTAGCGTCGGGGGGTCTGAGCCCCCCCCCCCCCCATTCCTTGCTGGAGGCTCAGCACCGCCTCTAAATCCTTACAGACAAATACAAATGTGTGTATATATAATCTGAGTATATATGTTCAACTTCTTTTGAACGTAGCCAATCGTGCTAATTTGGAAGTGCGATGTTGGAATGAATGCAAAGACAAAGATTCTCACCCCTCCTCTCATAGCCTCAACTGACTCTTGGGGCAAGTGTTGTGAGCGAGCACTTTATGAAAGCTGGCACGGCACACGAAGGGAGGGGGGTGGGTGGGTGGCCGGCAACGTGCGCTGTCCCGCCATGGCCTCTCGAGTGGCGATGTTGAGACTCACCGTACCAGGCCACTCATTTGACCACTTCAAACATTCGTCATTGGTGTTGGACCGGCCGCGAGGGGGAAATCGCACTCGGGTCGCCGGGTTTCGCCAGCCAGCGTTCCCCCCCGCGTGACTGCTCGCACACAATCTAGATTAGAAGTTTTCGTGACTGCAGGGATCCATACTCTTTGGTTCTTTCGGTAAAGTCACTATAGGTAGAAAATAAAATAAATTAAATCACGATGTTTCGGCCTCTTGTTCCAGCAGCCCTTTTGCCCACTTCAGCAATTGTTTCTTGCTGTGGTTGACGCTTGTGTTGCACCCGAAACGTCGTGATTTAATTTATTTTATACCTACGTGACTTTACCGAAAGAACCAAAGAGTATGCTCGCGCACAGACAAGACGCACGTCGACTGATCTGTCGTGGTATCCTTCTTGTTTACCGACAAAGTTTCATCCGACTAGTTGCTATCGCCCGCAAGAGTCGGCAGCGGGCTGATGATGACGAACGAGTCCAATTTAGCCAATGGACGTCACAGGCGTTCCTCGCACACACGGGGAGGGGGGGTAGGGGGCTGCCAGAGGAGGATGCACGATGGACACCGGTAGATCGCATCGTCACTCTATTCTGTTCTTCTGTTTAGTGTTTCACGTTACGTTAAGGTACGTCAAACATCGACTGCACCGTGTTCCCCCCTGAGTTTTGCTCCCCACCCCCTCCCTCCCCATCCCTATTAAACGTGGTCAAACTACAGCGGTTGTCACTCGCTTTCCAGTTCAGGGCTCATCGCGTAAACCTTACGGAGCGCGCACCCCGCGATCTGCGTCGTCGACAGCCGAGCTTGCACGAGAGCAACGCGAGACCCCGACGCGGGCGACAGAGTGGCGCCTTTCCGTCAACGGAGATGCGCGACCATACTTCACCACCCTGGTCAGTGGGGGGTGGGGGGGGTAGGGGAAAGCCCTGGGCCGGCTCAAATATCTCTCGCCCCCGATGTTAGCTGTGCTCCCACAACCGAACCGAGGTTACTGGGTTCAATGCACTAATCACCGTGCCGCTGCTCTGCCACCAGGTAGTGGGAGACGCCAGCCTTCATCACTGTCATCGGTCACGATCAATCCACTGCTGGATGAAGGCCACGAGGCGTGCGACGACTTGCTTCCCTAGCAATTCAATAATTACGTGTCACAATTTGAGGCCCCGCTTTCATTCAATCCTCCCTTTGCAAACGGCTGTCAATTTACTGCCTCCAGTGAGTGCAGAAATTAGGCAGGACAATTAACATGCAAAACAATTATTTCTCACAAGCATGATCAAATGCACGTATTATCATAAACTTAACAATGAATTTCAATCGATGAATCAATGCATCGTCACGTGCCTCAATAACATCGACAACTGAGCTACTAAACTGGCCTGAACTCTAGTTCCAAGATTTACAATCCCAAATTTTTGTTGCTTTTTTTTGGCAATTGGCACCGCGTGCCCACGTTTTTTTCCGTTCACTGCTGTGTTTGGAAGAAAATGCCCACAATTTTTTCCCACCTGTGCCTGCTACTGCTGTAGCGGGGGGCGGGGGGGGGGGCGATACAACAGTTGTAGTTACCCTACAACAACAACAAAAACCACGCACCACCACCCACCGTGGGCGGACCGGTCCATCGAGGCCCCAACGTGCACGCGCAACTGGCCCAGACAAAACAAGCCCCCGTCTGTCCGTCCGTGTCGTCATCGTCATCGCCAGACTTGTGCGCTCACGGGGTTTGTCAAGGTGGGGCAAAGATTAAATGTTTCCCCGCCCGTCGCCTCTCACGACCGCTACAATACGTCTGTTGTACCTTTTGCAAGTGTTGCATTTGTATAGTTTGCGCTGCCCGTGTGTGTCGTTGCAGCACTTGTTTGCATTTGTAACCGAAGGCTTCCTTGAAGAAAACTAAAAAAAGAGGCTTTTAGATTCGACGGACTCATTATTCATCGCCATCAGAAATCAGAATACTGGAGGAGCAATCCGATGAGCTATGAAGCTCTTCTTTTTACAGATGTCCAGTAGCGGCGGGTCGAAACGTTACAACAAGAAACAATACAACAAACACGATATGAGTGCAAAGTACAGGGAAGGCAATCAAATCACACAAAAACACACACATAAAACCAAAGCATTCCCATCCTTAGCCATGACTTTACCATCCACTGTTGGACAAAGGCCTTCCCAAACATGTCAGACGCCGTTCCGTTTTCTTGATCGACATCCGTGTGTTTCTGAAGCGCGTCTCACTAAATGAGCTTTCATTAACATTTGGAAATTGAGCACAATAAAATGATGACATTTACCAAGTACAGAGCGAGGCATCTACACTTCACTCATAAACGCCATCTTCGTTTTTTCTTCTTTAGAACCGGTTACTTACACGGGGAGAGAGGTGCGAGGAATTATTTGAAAATGCTCGACGTGAAAATCAATGTAATGATTCAAATCTACGACAGACAAATTCACCCTGGATGCATCCTATCTAAGCAGGCTCGAGCCTGGGGTTGCTACTTGCGGGAGTGACCCAACAGGGCTCGGCAGGTCAGAATCACGATGTTTGTTTATTCTGGAGAAATCCGATGAGCTATGCAGCTCTTTTTCACAGATGCCCAGCAGGGGCACGGGGTCAGAAGGTTACAACAAGAAACTATACAAACAACACGATAGGCACACCCTTGGGTTTTTTCGGCAAAGTCACGTAGGTAAAACATAAAAAGACACACTTAAGCGGTTGAGCTATCGCCGCGTTGACCCCACCTGAAGATGGACGCTTGTGTTGCGCCCGAAACTGTCGTGATTTAATTTAGTTGTTTTCATTTTAAATTTCTTTAATTTTTTACCTACGTGACTTCACCGAAGAGTATGGATCCTTGCAGTCACGAAAACTTCAAATCTAGAATTAACACGATAGGCGTTGCCAAGTATAGAAACAGCAAGCAAATAGCTACACAAATAAAGACGTAAAATAGATAAAGCATATAGGTTCAAATTGCACAAGTACACAAATTCTCAAGCTTGGTGGGGGGGGGGGGGGGTCAAGGCAGCAAAACAACAGCAATGACAGTGCCAGACCACAAATCGCCGCTGGCTACGGCCAACGGCGATTTGTGCCGAGCGTCAAACCACCGCGCCGCCCCGCTCCTCGTGCGCGCGGTGGGTTTTGCCCCGAATTCTCGCGACTTTCGGTCACACGAAGCCAAGCTCTCGTCGACAGAATCGGCCCAACGTCTCAGTTCAACAGGTGAGAGGAGCACGTTGAGGGGGTTCACGTCCACCGAGGAGGCGGATGTGGTGAGATCTGCTCGCTCGCCTACGCCAGGTGGATAACAACGCCGCAGCGACAGCTTGGGGGGTGGGCCTTCATCCAGCAGTGGATCGATCATGGCCGGTTACGATCACCGCTTCCGAATCACGGACACCGACGTTAACCGTGTTCCCCCATAGCATGCCGTGAGCACCATTGGAACCTCAAATGAGGTTCCAATCTAGAATTAACACGATAGGTTCCAATGATGTAAATGCTTTACCCCGAGCTCTCATACTCTGATGGTGCATTGTATTTGAGTTGTGCGTCTTTTGGCATCATCTGGTCCAACCTATGTGAGACTAGGCTCTAAGGAAAGCTGTCTCGGGTGTGGACCAATCAACTTCAAGGACAGTGCACACATTATCAGAGTTATGTTTTTTGTTTGCATTATGACTGCAGGAATTGTGGTCTATGCAAACATGACTCCTTGTAAAAAAGGTGTCAGTTTTGATGCCATATAGAAGGGTAAAAAAACAATTATCATGCCGTGAGCACTCGCAACGCAGAAACTGCTCCCGGTAAAAGTATCGAAGCCAACGCGGCTGGAGAGAATTACGCGCAGAGGGAACACAGGTTGTCACGTTTTTTTTTGTTTGCTCTGAAAGACGATCTTCCCCAAAAAAAAAATGCATTTCAGGGAAATGTAAAAGCGCATTGGCCATTGTTCTGAGAATACTCTGAACTCGGACCCATCGAGAAGGGAGTGCGTGCACGCGGGAGGAGATGGGGGGTGGTGGTCACTTTTTATTGGCCCATTGTTTCTCGACGGCCTTTGTTGAAGTGATAGATTCAGATCAGTTGCTTACACGAGTGGAAACAAAAGCGAGCGCGAGGGCTTTCAAAAAGACGAAAAACAAAAACAAAATTAAGCGAGCAGGCGTCACGTGGCTCATGCTGCTGCGGCTGCTTGCTGCTGGACATTTCATCTGTCCGTCGCACTCCCCATTTACGAGGCGTCCGCGCTGCGGACAGACGTTTCCTGCTGCCAGCGATGGTCACCGGGAACTTTGGCAGGAGGGGCGGTGGGAGGAGGAGGGGGGGGCATGGGGGGGGACATGGGGGGGGAGGGAGAGGGATGTTCAATTGTGCTGGGAGTCAGAGATGAGGATCGTCGTCCGCTGGAGTACATGGGAATGTGCGTACGCTCAACTTCTTTCGCACCTTACGTAGCCGTGCTATCAGAGGTGCGGGGGGGGGAGGACAACAAACTGCGGCAAAGGAATCGGGACTCGGGTTCACACGACTGGACGAGGGGGCCTCCCCGCGGCGTGCGGGTCGCGAGGGTTTCTGTGTCCATACTTCACTGCGCCGGTCAGTGCGGGGGGGGGAGGTGTAACACTGAATGCTGCTGCGTCCGCCACGTGCCCGCCCCCCCCTCTCAACCTTGAGACCGGACATCGAGGATGGCTCGGCAGAGTGCGATGAAACACGAAAACAGAAAGGCAGCGTGCGAAAGAAAATGCCGAAGATGCCCTCCCTCCATGCAGGAATTTACAGGGTGCTCGGCCAAGTGCTGGTCGCGAGCAGCACCTATAAAGGCCGGTACTGCACACGAGCGGGTGGTGTGGCCAACACCACGCCCGTTCCGCCTACGTCTCCCCAGTGGCGACGTTTGCACGTCGCACCAGGTACGAATTAAGGCCGAGTCGACCTAGGGGAGGGCCCAGGACCAGTTCAGATATTCGTCGCTGCTATTGGCAGCACATATACTCAAGCTGGAACGACACAGTGAATATTGGCGTGGCCTCTGCGCAAGGATGACACGCAAATGTGCATAGGCGCCACACTCACAGCCACGAATGCATATCCCAAGATTACACGGAGCTTCTTAGCTCATCGGATTTATCCAGGATAAATAAAGATTTTGATTCTGATATAGCCACTATGTTTCGATTTAAAGCTTTCATGATTGCAGGGATTCATATTCTTGGTTCTTTCGGTAAAGTCAGGTAGAAGGGAAATAATAAAATAAGATAATTTTATGTTTAATATTTGTATTATTTTTTTATTTCCCTTCTACGTGACTTTACCGAAATAACCAAGATTAGCCACTATGTACTGTATTAGCAAAAGAGGAAAAACTCCTTCCACTCATGTTCCAATTGTGTGATGGTAATCGTGAAATTAAAAATTTGGGACTCTGCAGCTAGTAGTGCATCACCCTGTGCCAGAGAACAGCACTGGAAGAGGTCACATAACTACTGCAACAAGTCCCTTGTATTAACATCTTTATCCACATTAGGGGTACACCTGTGCATCAAACGGATACGCTTAAGTGTCAAGTGGCGGGGGGGGGGGGTGTTACAATATTTGTATCTTCATTGCAAACTTTCGTTGAAATAAAAGCAAAAAAATCTGATTTGACGAATGTGATAATTGTGAAGACCACCAACGCATTACAGGCTCGAACCCAGGTTCTCGGCAGTGCTGGGCTGAGGGTTCCCCGACCACAGAAGACGACAACACACACCGACCACTTCAACAAGAAGATGTTCAAGCAAGATGCCAACGTTGGAGGGTGAGCGCTTCTCACGAACGCAGTATCCATGTCTGGGGCAATGTCAAGCAACGCAATCGCAAGTCGAGCATTCTGGCAATTATACACAAAGCATTCTGTTCCCCAACTGCGAGGCTGTGGAATTCTTTACCCGAGGCTATCAGACACTTGCATGTTGTGGGTAATTAAAAAAAAATCTAAACCCAAAACATTTTTTTTTATTCGCTGGCCGTTTTAAACGATGTGCTCCGTCTTCCCCTGTCACATGATGGTAATTATTTGTTCCGCGTTTTGCGATTTTATTCTGGTTTTGATCGCACAGCGCTTTGGGACCATTGGCTTGCAATTAATATTATCATCCATAATAAAGAGATTTTTTTTGGGTTAGATCGTGCCAATATAAATGTGCCGTTAAACCCGCCACCACCCGATACAACCAATTAGTAAGGCTTGTCAAGTAAAAACAAAAACGTGCCAATTAGTTACTAGTTTAGCACACTTGTGTGTTGGAGAGTAAACCCACGACATTTACAATTGGAGTACGACCTTTTTCACTGGCGATTACAGCCAGCTTCATCGGGCGATATCCGGCATTGTGGATAATATTGGCCGCGAAAGAGACCAATATTATCTGTTCTTTCTTCGTGAAAAGGCAGAGTGGCAGCTCGTTAACAGAGGCCCTTGGGGCTGCGTGTGCACAGACACACCAGACACACGCGCACACACGAGTGAAACATGGAAAACCTGAACAAGACTTTCAAGTCCAAGTGATTTCTTGCACCAATCAGCAGTTGAGGGTTTTCGGTGGTCATCTCTTTGCTTTCGGCAGTGTGCAGAGAGCCAGAGGTTGGAATTTCACTTTCCTACGGTGAGGGCGAGTCTGTTTCAATGGGCAGTCACTGTTGAATTACCCCCCCCCCCACCCCCCCCCGTCCCAAAGGTCGTACCGATCTTATTGAACCTGGAGAGATCCAGGGCCAAGTTAACCCAAAACCTGAATTTGAAATTCCAAACTTGTGATTGTGAGCTGCCGCCCTCTGCCACTGGCTCACTTGGCAACAAACAGAACAAACCAAAACGCAACAAACAGTTCTAAAGAATCCATAATAGAGGTGTTTTGGGTTAGAGTGCGTCAATATAAATGCGTCATTAAAACCCGCCATCACCCGACACAGCCAATTAGTAAGGGTTGTCACGTAAACAGAACGTGGCCAATTCGTCGCTAGTACAGCATCACCGGTGTGTTGGAGAGCCAACACGATGTTTCGACAGTAATTACAACTAGCTTCATCAGGCGACAGCCAGATTTGTGGAGAAGTCTTACCGTTTCGTTCCTTATATAGAGGCGTAGATGTGGTGACCAGGATTCTGCACTCTTACGCAAAGTGGCGAGAGGGGGGGGATTAATGAGTCAAGGTACATTATGCATGTGCATTATGCGAGCCCTTTGAGCTTGTCCTTCCTGTCCATTGTATGTATTAAAATAACCTTACCAACGGTAATCCCTATTGAAGTATGGTGGCCTGTATAGGCATGCGTTTAAACAATGTATTATTTGATGATTCGCTTCCACGGAGCACTAAGTTGGTAGTTATCCGAACGGTTAGAATTATTTTTATTTTTACCGTCGGGTGGTGGCGGGTTTTAACGACACATTTATATATTTGCGCGATCTAACTCAAAAAAACCTCTATTATGGATGATATTGGTCGCGAAAGCCTACGTGTTAAACGGTTAAAAAAAATGAGTTTTCAATCTAGTGCTGTATAAACATCTTACACCCCCCCTTCCCCCCGCCACGCCAGTCCCCTTCTTCCTTCCCTCATGGTCTTCCGTGCCCCACCAATATATACATTTGGCCACCAGCCAGCCACTGGACAGGACAACTATATGCGACTTGGTCAAACACAAAAACAATGAATGAAGCCCAATATCTTGCCGATCACGTCAAGGAGCGCGAACCATCACGCGACCTGCGGTCACCATCACGCGACCTGCGGTCACCATTTGGTTCGGCCGTCGAACAAAGACGGCCATCGCACGGCGCTTTTAGACGAGCTTCTGCGGCCGTCTGGAACGCTCTTCCTTCAGATATTAGGAAACCACTGGAAGCTATGCCACTTTGAAATCTTAGATTGAAAAACTAATTTCTTTAGAACTACTTTTTGTGCTAGTTTGTTGTCCTTCCCCCTGCACCTCCGATTAGCACGGCTGGCTACGTACGATATGCGGAAGACGTTCAACATACATGCACACAGACAATGATGAACTAATTCAGTCTGCGCCTATAAATCAACCGCGGTACTTTTCCACTGCATTCTATCGTGCGACGCCTGTAATTCGGATGTCAGCATTCAACAGCTGATTGACAACAATGTCGCCAAACTGCCCCAAGAAAACTGTTTGGAGCGTGCACATTAAAACGGCAAAAGTCAAAGTGATTTGTCACTCAAAGCAGCTCGGGGCGGCTCTCAATTTTTTTATTTTTTTTACTGCCGTCCCTGACCCAGTAGTGGACGCTCCACATTCCTATGACAAGGGGCGAGTCTATATCCATAGGAGGACCGCTTAAAAATGGCCGCTTCGTTTCGTCGACATCAGAGGAGGGAGTTGTGGAGGGGACGATTCGGAGGAGGGTGCGGGGACACTTGTAGGAACGAGCGCGGATTTAAAACGCGCGCAACGTAACGTCCACACTGTTGAAAACCGTCGCGCGGCACGCCGCTGGAGACCAACCGCCGGTGCCATCCGCTCAAGAAGGTCGACCAAACAAGGGCGACTCAATCCTCCCTCGTCACTGCGTATCCCTCCGCATGGACACACGGGCGGTCAGAATCAACGCATGAACTCTACGAAGATCCCCCCCCCCCCCCGTATAGCAGACCGTTGGGGCAAGTGCTATGAGCGAGCACCTTCGATTATACACATGGACAGGGAGCTCCTGAGACTAACAAGACAACACCCCCCCCGCATCCTCCCCCTTTTTTCCCCCCATCTCCCGCACCGGTGGCAACCCGGCACCAAGCCGGCACCACGGCGAGAAAGGAGGTCGTGCACCGGATTGGTTCAGGCCGCAACAAGGTGGCAGGGCGTGTGGCAATCTTTGTTGTAAAAATGTCTGCGCCTGATAAAGAAGGCGCCCCCGCAAAACCCTTACCCCCCGCCACCCCTTCCGATCAATTCCCAGCCCCCCCCCCCCAACTCAGCCCCCTTCCCCACCAACCACCCACCAGCCGCGAACCTCCTCCTCTTACTCCCCCCGTGCCTCCCGCCTCCCCGGGCTGCTCTCCCCCCCCCGTCGCCCCCCCCCCTACCCCCCCCCGTACTGAGTGATGCATCATTGTTCTTCTGCGAGTGCTCCTCCTGTTTTTTCTTCCTGCTTGGCGAGAGCCTTTGATGTTGTGTGGAAGTCTCAAAGCCCAGCCACAAGGGCGCTTGCTCCCATCATCATCATCATTAAAGCAGGACCGCTCCTCTTTGGCAGGGGAGGGGAAAGGGGGGGGGGGTTTGAGAAAATATTCTCCAAATCTTTTAGCACCTTTTGTTTTTGGGCAGATAGCGTCAAAAGAAATAAATAAGCGAATTAATTCATCAAATGAGCCCGCCCATGCATTAAGGACATTAGAGAGATTTTTTTTTGCCGTTGTTGTTTTGGTCGTTTTGTTGCTTCCAATCACTCAGTTGGGGGGGGGGGGGAGTCTTATCGGCAATAAATTACGAACGCGCATCCATCTATTGTTGCGGTGCTGTTGTCGACGGACTGTGCGGGGCCCGCTAATTAAAGGATCGTCGAACACCGGGGGGAGGTGTGGAGTTCTTTAAAATTTACCAAAAAATACAAACTTCGAATCCTAAGAGTCATGAAATAATAATCCTATAGCGAAGCCCCTAATGGAAAGATTAAAGAACAAATGTACGAACCTATTGCGCGCCGATAATTATTCAGCAACACGAGGGACGCAACACAGTTTGAAACGGGCTTCGTGCAAAACTGCGCCTTGCATTTCCAGCATTGGGCGATTCGCAAAAAACATGTTGACAGCGCTACGACGACGACAGCGCCGGGGTTCTGGTCCGCACTGAGCGACCCGCGGAACGATGCGTGCGTGGGAAGTGGTAACGTCTACCCAAGCGCCAGCCAGCCGGCCCCGTGCGCCCCCCCGTCGCCTGCCGAGCCTTCCGATGCGAGGCCTGGCCCGGCTTTATCTCGCGCGCGCCATCTCCACGACGTCGCTCGCCGTCTCCACGTCTGCCTCACTCATCTGTGGGACCCGAGCACAGATTTGCTCCCCACCCGAGCGGTGGGGAGTGGAGGGTGGCACCTCGTGATCTCAGGGAGGGTGGCGCAGCCCTTTGAATCCCCCCCCTCCCTACTCATCCGTCTCTGTCGGCTGCCCCTCGTTCACCTCTCCCCCCTCTGCCACTCACTCACCCACCCTGCCACTCACTCACTCACCCTGCCACTCACCTACCCGCCAACCCCTTATGCACTCACTCAATTACCTGTCCCGCCCATCAATCCACACAACCACCCTCTGACTCTCACCCCCCTAATGCCTCACCCACCTCATCCACCCACATTTCACTCACGAAATACCCATTCATCCACTCGCCCACCCATCCACTCGCTCACCTACCTCACGGAATTATCCCACCTCACCCACTCACTCATTGAATTACCCATCCAGCCTTCCACTCACCCATCCACTCACTGAATTATCCATGCACTCACCCACCCACTAACTCACCCACGCACTGAATTACCCTTCCTCCCCCTTCCACCCACCCACCCACTTCGCGGTTTAACGCTATTGCTTCACGGTCGGGTTGGCTGTGGTCATGTCCATGATGGGGGGGGGGGGGGGGGGCAGCCAAGCGCGAGCCAGGCACCACCATGCTGGTCTGTCACGTGCACTGGACGGGGCAGGCGTGGGGTTGCGATTCGTTTGTTCAAGAACAAACTTAGAAACCTATTTCACAAGGCAAGTTTGGCACGAAAAAAAAGACACGTGCGTGACGCAACCGTTTTTTTTAAATATAATAGACCTGTAAAACTGGCGAGGGTACATTTTAGCAGAAAAACCACAGGGAAAATGCTGAAACAATGAGGCCGCGATGTGATTCATCACCGATGTTGTGCTGGCGTTTACACACCTTTGGCAGGCCCTGTCGAAATCTGCGGATGGCTTACGTTGTTGGCTTTGTCTGAACTCCCAACGAAATCGGAGAATAACCCACACTGGAGAATGGCCTGCGAAGGGAGCGATCACAGAACCGATTCTGAAATCTGTTCAAGTGACCTCGGCGCCACAGAGGGATGGGGAGGGGGGGGCACTTTCCCACCTGCTCCTACAGATACACAAAGAGAGATGTTTAGTGCATAACAAGTCAAATTCGTATTTTTCATTCTCAGCACTGAAATTCAGTCAGCGCTGTACCAAATATGATGGCTTTTTTGGGGGGGCGGGGGGGGAGTGGGCTGCCAATTCGGGACAGGAGCCAGAAATCTCCCAGTCTCTCTTCTCGTGCAGAAATACATTTCTGGGAAAGGCCTGCCCGACTCCTGTAACCATCCAAGTATATCGCAAAATTATGCCAATGTGTATTTATTCATTGGAGCACCTCAAGTGGTCAGTCAACCCAACTTTAGAAACATGCTTTCAGAGTATTTGGCTGCTTATAAATTGCCACGTGATAAGCCACTTCGTTGAGCTAACATTTGTGTCCAGGTCCCTTCTGAAAAAGGAATATATTAGCTCAGTTCGCCTTACCTGGTAAAATAAAAAATAGTTTTTAGCGTAACTTGTGGGAGAATTCAGGTCAACTCGAGTTCACTGCCCATGTAAAACGAAACACCGGAGTCAGTGGTTGTTAAAAAAAAAACAAATTTTTATTCTACAAGGTAAGGCCCCCTGAGCTATTTCGCTCTTTTTCAGAAACGACCTGGCCACAAATGACAGCTCAACGAAGTGGCTTATCACGTGGAGCCAAATACTCTAAATGCGTGATGTTGATTCTCAATGCAAAGGGAAAAACGGGAGGACCAGGAGAAAAATCCACGCGACCACGGGGAGAGAGAGAGACATGGAAACTCCAGATATACAGCAGGACTCGGGGTCGGGATCGAACCCACGACCTCCTCCTGTATACCACGCGAGGCAGTTAACATCTCCTTGCCACCGTGGCACGCAAGATCTGGAGCATTATAGGGGTACGACCGGCAGACACTGACAACTTCTACTGGGACCACCCACCCATGGGCCCCCCCCCCCTCCGCACCCGTTTCAACTTGGACAAATTTTTTGTCTTCTTACATCTTGATTTTTATTTATGGAACCGGGAGCTTTATTTAGCACTGCGGGGCAGGAGGTATACGTGACGCCATGCAAATACAGCGGAGCCTGTCTGCGTCGAGATCCCAATCTTGTTGAAGGAAATTCTCAAGCCCGCGTGTACTTCCACTGGAGAAGCTCAGCTTATCGACGTTTGTAACATGCCCGCGCTTTCACAGGTGCCCGCGTGTGTAGCACGCTCGGAGCTTTAAAAAAAATACAATCAAAAGAAAATCACTTAATCTTCTTACAGATACGGGCATGCCGAACAAGAAAAAGCAGAAATACAGCCTCGCCTGGATCTATGATATATATTTTTTAAGTCAGCTGACTGCTGCTAAACAGATGTAGATCCAGATCAGGAGGAACAAGGCATCGCTCCTTCAAGGATTGAGTTCCTTCCACAATCGGCTCTCACCCTGCGTGCCCCCGAGTGCTGCGTGTCGGCCGAGTTGAGTCGTCACGTACGCGAGGTGGCCAATGTCCTCGGCGAGTCGGCTTATTCCTTCCGTAACGCAACAATCAAAGTGCATGTGCAGAGTCTTAATGCAATGAGCATCTCCAGATGCTGCACAGGAAACATTCAGTGTCAAATGGAATGTTTCGTCATGCGGACAAAACATCAAATGGCGTAGAGATGACATGCACAGGTTGTAGGAAAACTTAATATGAAATTGAGTCAAAAAAATATAAATGTTCACGCAAATTCCGATCGTCCTCACAGCGGCTTTTGGCTACAAGCCATCGAGCAAAGACGGTGGTCACCGCGTCGCGCGCTTTCAGGTGCGCTTCTGTGGCCGTCTGGAACGCTCACCTTCCGATATTAGGAAGTCACTGGGAGCTGTGCATGTTTAAATCATCTAGATAGAGAAAGCTAATTTGTTTAGAAGTGGTTGTTGTGTTTAGTTTGCCGTCCTTCCCCCGCACCTCCGATAATTACCGGTCGGGTACGTACAGCACGAAAAAAGTTCGACATACATAAATACAAATCGGATGAATAATTAAAATCAAAAGACACAATTTGTCCAGACGCATAACAAACTAGATACCTTATGACATGACGGGAACCCAGGATGCAAATTCTAATTTCACTCAATACAAATGGGTTAACGTGTGACTTTTGAAGGGTCCATCTATCTTGTTATTAAATATCTACTCATGGGAAATGATGCACATGCCACTATAGAAGTGTTAATTTAGAGATAAAAAAAACACTGAAAATTATATCAGAAAATATCAGGGCCCCGTGGTGTCTATTGCAGTCTCCCGCCACTACTAGAACAGATCATACAACATACGACAACATAAAGCCCGATCCAAAAATACGAAAGAGAGATTAACAGCGATACACTCCGCACAGTTGCCCGGCTAGACTACTTGAATGTGAAATTGCAGTTGTTGCTCTGCGACTACATCAGCAGCCGTACGACAACAGAAAACTACTACTACCATTTTTCTTGGTTCTTTCGGTAAAGTCACGTAGAAGGGAAATAATAAAATAATAAAAATTAAACATAATAAAATAATTCTCACGACGTCTCGGCCACAACGCAAGCAGCCGTCCTCAGGTGTCTTTCCGACAGACGTGTTCTTCACCTGAGGACGGCTGCTTGGGTTGTGGCCGAAACGTCGTGAGAATTATTTTATTATGTTTCATTTTTATTATTTTATTATTTCCCTTCTACGTGACTTTACCAAAAGAACCAAGAAGATGAATCCCTGCAGTCACGAAAGCTTTAACTCGAAAATACTACTATCATTATTATTATTAACTTAATTTCTGTGGCCTCGATATCACTCCGATATGAAAAATAGTCATCGTCCCGGACGTTGCTTTATTATTACCACCATAGCCTCTGGTTTATAAGACCATACTCTGTGGTTCTTTCGGTAAAGTCACGTAGGTATAAAATCAAATTAAATCACGACGTTTCGGGCGCAACACAAGCGTCCGTCATCAGCTTTTACACCTGAGCGTCGTGATTTATTTTTTATTTTATTTTCTACCTACGTGACCGAACCGAAAAAACCAACGAGTATGGATTTCCTGCAGTCACGAAAGCTTAAAATCAAGATGTACAAGACCACCTTTACCCCCGTACATGAGCGCAAAGGTTGAGGAGTGCTTCAGAATCATCTTCCGGAAGATATCTCTCGCCATTACAAAGTAGCACGCGCGTCATTGTCAACCATCTTTCTGGAAGACGTCGTCCCGTATTCTCCAGGTGTTAAAACACAACGATTTTGTTTTCATAAAACAGCTCCAAAGTTTTGGGGCGCGTCATACTTTCGTTTTATATTTCGGTGAATACGGTCCTCTTTAAGGGTGGCGACCCTGGAAAACGCGTCCATGTTTAGCCGAGCGGTTGCGATCGTTGTCGCATTTTTATCACCTCGAATTTTACGCCGAGAATATGATGTGTGGGCGATCCTGTTGTTGCGACAGCGGTGATATTTTCAGCGGGAGATCCCAAATCCCCACGGAGGGAATAGCGCGGCAGGGCGTACGCGAGTCGCTCCGAGGCTTGTAAAAAAAGAGAGCGCTTTTTGAACATTGGTTCTTTCGGTAAAGTCACGTAGAAGGGAAATAATGAAATAATAAAAATAAAATATAATATTTGAAAAGAATAAAAATAAAACATAATATTTTATTATGTTTTATTTTTATTATTTTATTATTTCCCTTCTACGTGACTTTACCGAAAGAACCAAGAAGATGAATCCCTGCAGTCACGAAAGCTTTAAATCGAAAATTAAAACAGATGGTAAATGTGCAGCCCTGCACAACTGCCCGCTCACACCACCGCTGGGGGAGAAGAAGCCCTCGAGAGAGTCCCCCCCGAGGGGCTTTTTGGCCTACTCTTCCACACTGCCCATGCATCTTCAAGGAGGCAGGCACCCACCACAATTTTACCCCCAACGCACGCGGCGTGTTAATGTTACTCTGCGTCTGCCCACTCGCACTGCTGGCTGGACCAGAGTTTGGATGTTCTCGTCACATCACAGATGTGATTAAGCCCAGTGTGTTAACCGTGGACCCAGCGCGATACACCCCCCCCCCCCCGCCGCCGCCACATATAAATACACAACGTTTACATATGAAGGGGCAACGAAATGTTTTTATGAAGGTTAAAAAAACGCATGGAAACACTCCTCATATTATGCAGGATTCAAGTTGACTTTAAATGCACTTCACTCCTCACCGCCTGCGAGCGTATTCACAACACGCCCCCCCCCAAGGTATTCATCACCGCCTCTCTTCCGTCGTCGCAAAATAAAAAAAAGCTTCACTATTTCAGCGGCTCCCCCCCACCCACCCCCCCCCGTGCGGTTTCACACGCGTTTACGTTTACAGATGCAATTTACTCAAGCGAAATCGCGCTTCGCGGATTAAACGCAGCCAAGTGGAACCCGCCCCCCCCCCCCGCTAACCCTACGATTCAACAAGAAACCCGCAAACTGATGAAGGGGTGGGGGGGGGGAAACTGTTTGAAAGAGATACATCAACTTGGCGATTAAACGGTCTGACAATCAGATGTTGTCAAGCTATTCAGCACCCCCCCCCCCCTCCCTAATGATATGAAACGTTTCCGCCTATGTATTACAACGGAGACAATTCATCGGCGCGCGCGTGCCGACGATTTAACTCGCCGTGCCACACCTGGGCCGCTCTCACCGCAAAAAGGTAACGCGACCGCAGCGGCGGGGACAGGCAGCGGAAAAAAAACAATCCCACATGAGCGGAATACAATAGGCCCAACAGCGGAGGTGTTGGACGCGCAAGGGGCCCCACCGTCGTCGCTGCCAAGACCAACAAGGGGCTCCCGCCGCGTGACCCCCCCCTGCCCCCTCCCAGCTGCTCTCTTGCCAAAGAGCCTCGCCGTCGTCTGCGCATCGCCCCCCACCCCCCCCCCCCGAAACTCTCTGTGCGAAAACTGCGCCCCGCAGCCTGGCCCAATCGGATGCGCTCGCTCTCACGCGCAGCGGTGAACTGCTGCTGCTGCCTGTTGCGTTTCGTTGGTTGTCTGTAACCCCGCACGTCCGATTTAGCACGGCTGGCTACGTAACGGTACGAAAGAATCTTCTTGGTTCTTTCGGTAAAGTCACGTAGAAGGGAAGTAATCAAATAATAAAAATAAAACATACTAAAATAATTCTCACGACGTTTCGGCCACAACCCAAGCAGCCGTCCTCAGGTCTGTCGGGGAGATAGCGTCTTTCTACGTGACTTTACCGAAAGAACCAAGAAGATGAATCCCTGCAGTCACGAAAGCTTTAAATCGAAGGTGCGAAAGAAGTTCGACGTGCGTGCGTGCCGCTGCCAGCCTCTCGGTTGAGATGCGCCAGGGCATTGAGCAAAATAACCATCAAATATCCCGGGCACCGCGGCGTTTCCATTAATTTTCGGTTGACGATTGATGCGACGTTGCGCATCGAACAGCAGCAACCGTAACGTAAGTAACAACAACAAAAAACTAACTACTTATCAGAGCACAGAATTACCAAGAAGGCAACGGGAGGGGTTTTGCTGACTGCGTAGGCAAAGGAAATAAAAAGGGCAAGTTGAGGGGCTCTGAAAGAACCGTGGACAAGGGTGCCTTTTACGAGAGACCTCAAGGAGCCAGAGAGCGTTTGAGATGATTTCGTTACGCGGTTGACGGTTCCCGTGTATCCAACTGCCCAGATATTTTACGCGGGAGATCCGTGGCGCTGCGCAAGCCACAGCAGCAGCAGCAGCAGCAGCATGAAACAAAGACAGAGACATCAACATTGTAGAGAACGAGCACATCAGGGCCGCTTAAGGACCAGCTGGGGATGGCCTGGAGAGGAGGTTTTGACTCCTCAAAATAATCTAATGAAGTCGATGCTTACTCTCACAACGCACGCTCCCGAATCCAGCGCGTGTGACAAATCGATCGTTCGTAATCCGCGCGAATTTTTTGCCGACCGGATGTCAGCGTCAAAATTCTGGGGAATGGTACAGGAAAAAAAAGAAAACCGCACAAAAAACTGGAAAAATCCCAGAACGAAAACACTCACGGAGGCGGAAAAAAAACGACACTGAAATTTGTTTTACCGATTCTTGCATCGAATCGCCACCGCGAATCGTTACAATCCATCGAATCTCCGCGGGAGGTAAATGTTTGCATGGCTAAGCAGTCAGTCAGCCTTGGGTGGGAGTCGCAAGGGGAGCAGGGCAGGGATTGGGCTGACCAGGGTGCTGGGGTGAGTGACACTGCCCTTCTCGACAGAGCCTCCCAGGAGCAAATGGCCACACTTGGGTCTCACGCAAAAAGTCGGATCTCCCCGCCACAACTGACTATTGGATGTTTGAATAATGGGAATTCACTACCTTGGCCTCATGAAATAAATGGGATCTCCCCACCATAACCCACACGTGGATGGTGTAATAATGGGAATTCACTCCCTTGGTGTCATGCGATAAGGGGGATCTCTGACACATGGACGGTGGAATAATTGGGAGGGTCCTTCCAAGTAGAAACTTTGCCACATTGTCACCGGAAACCACTGGGCCTCCCTGATCCTCGACGTGAGGGACAGCAACGCTCCAGGGGGGGGGGGATCAGACGTTGCCTGGCAGAGTAAGAACGGGTAACTATAAATTAACCCGTAAAAACAAAGTTTTTCACTATAAATCCTTTATATGCGTGGCGGCTCGAGTCCTCTCGTCCTGTGGCTTGAGATGGCTGCTACCTATGGGTCAGATGATTGTCTGCCAGCATTAAGCAATTGGTAATTAAATATGTATTTATTTTCCCCTGAACAGTGTAAAATTTTGGAAAAAAATTTTCACGAAAATTAATTGTCACGCACAACGAGTCTGTGTGGAAAATGTCAGCTCGATTGGATCACGGGAAGTGGGTTAAAAAACGACCGAAAGATTTGCACGGTCGTAAGCAAGCACGCAAGCAAGCAAACTTAATATAAAGGATTTAAAAAGGGACCTGCACTCCGGGCGGTGCCGGCGTGACACTGGTCGCTGGTTTTTTTTCCCCCAACCTTAAAGGAATGCTTCAAACGCAATCGTTGAACTTAACCGTGACCGCGCAAAACAATCGTTACGATTCGTCAAAATTTTGCTGGGAGGGCTCGGGTTGCTAGATGCCTGCAAGTCCCTGTCGGCATCTTGCCATGACGAAAAAAGAGAACGAAGCTTAATGGTTAGTGTGCTTGTGGTTTGCGTGTCAGAGTGAATATCCAGCACGACAGCGACACTCGGAGCAAGACTGACGTACAGGTTGGTGAACGAATGAACACTTTGGGAAACAGGTGAACAGAAAAATGAACTGATGCGCACAGTGCAACATTTATGAAAATACGATCGGATGATTGAACACGTTGACGAATGAGTCGACACGTTCGAGAACGAATGAAAACATCACGGATATAAACTAACACAGCGAATTAATGAGCACGTGACCAAACTAATGAACACATTCAGCAAAGGACGCACATGTGAACGGGTGAATCAACTTGCCTGCAAATGAATGACTTGAGCAGGTCAGCGAAAATTATGAACATGCTCGCGAATCAATGAATGGACGCGTTAGAAAACAAACACATTGGTGAATGAAAGCAAAAAACGTTTGAGCGAACGGGTACTTAGGCGAATGACCGAGCACAGGAGGGAATGAATGTGCGTGCTTGCGCGTGAATGAGTGAACGCATTAGCGAGCGAGCTAATCACAAGGAGACCAGTGAGAGAAGGCACAACTTCACTCGTCAGTCTAAACTATAAACTAAACAATTTTTAGTTATTTGACCAGGCCCACTGAGTTACATGTCTTTTTTTCCATAAGCGAACCGGCCATCACAAATGATAGCTCAACAAAGTGGCTTATCACGTGGACATTTATAGCAGCCAAATACACGTAAAAAGCGTGATGTTGATTCTACATGTGGAGGGAAAAACCGGAGGACCCGGATAAAAAATCCACGTGAGCACGGGGAGAGATAGAGAGAGAGACACGCAAACTCCAAATATTCACCGGGCGTCAGGGTCGGCATCGAACCCACGACCTCCTGTACACCAGGGCAAGCTAGTTAACATCTCATAGCCACCGCGGTGCCCCAGTCACGGGACAGACCGCGCGCACGCAAGGGATTTTATTTCTCACGTGTTGCTCCTGCCCCGTGTAACACGAACCCACTTACACCGCATCATCTCGCAGCGTGTCGGCGAGCGTGCGGGCCGGAGATGGTTTCGCAGGATAGTGTGGCGAACAATTTAACGCGCTGCAAGCCGTGGCTCTGCCACGCATGCACACGCGCGTAAATATGTGCCTTTAAGCGCACGCATGCGTGCACCCTCGCACGCGCACGAGCAACCAGCGATGTATATGTTTACCCATGTAAACATATCACACTTCACGTCACTTAAATATAAAGTACTGGACTATAATTTATCTTAAGCAAGGTTATCCGCAATGAAAATTGCCCCCAGGTAGTCATGCACATTACTGTGTGTGTGTTTATATAAAAATAAATAAAATAAAACTACTGTAACGAATGCCAGGCACACATATCTGAGCCAATCCTGGGGTCACACCCATCGCCACCTTCATCAACCCATATCAACGATCGCGATGATGATGAATCATGTGTTCCGACAACAACCGCCCAGGACTGACACAACTTGGGGAGGCCTTCATCCGGCAGTTTGATTGACAAGGGGCTGCGAAATTGTGATTTTGTCAAGCTAAATAATGTGGGAGCTATTTCAGCTGACCCTGGAGCGTTGTGCCTTTGGGCAGGGAGTAGTTGCTACCTGTTGCCGATTTAGAAACGCAAATCTGAAAAATCATGGGTTTGGTCGTGATGCATCCCGTGCAGATCGATCGTAGGGCACGCAACAGCAGAGATGCAGACCTTTCGATTAACAAGGTTGGCTACGTACGATGTTAAATAAATTAAACATACATACATTTACATATGTTGAACTTCTTTCGATTGGCACGGCTGGTTACGTACGCTGCGAAAGAAGTTCAACATACGTATGTCTGTTGAACTTCTTTTGCACCACACGTAGCCAACCGTGTTAATCGGGGGTTGTGGGGGGAGGAAGGACAACAAACTAAACGCACACAAAAAGCAGCAAACCCTTCTCATAGGCGACGCACGCTCTGGGCCCAGATGGAACCTTGGATCACAGCCGTGATTTTACGATATTATTGAAAAATAAGAGTTGATCATTTTAACTTGCGTTCAGAAATATGAGCACAATTCATCGTGAAAGGTTATCGCCATTGTGCTGTACATCTCACCGATGTACTTTGCAGTTGTGCCGTAAGCACGATACCGCATTCACGGCAAACCTCAATCCACCGCCGGATGAAGGCCTTTCCCGCGCCGCGGCGGTCGTTTGGCGTTTTACCGCGTGAGCTGGAAGCTTCTTCAAGAATTCAGTTACTGAAGAAGCTCCCAGCGTGCGGAGTGAAACGTCGGACATGGTGCACACCGATATGCGGTACAGCCCGATAACACTACAGAGCAGACGACAGCCGAGCTGAGTTGTTCAGCACTGCACAGAGAGGGAGTTGAATCTGCACATCCAGAGAGATGCACGTTTTGTTTTGCTTGCGCTAGCCTACATTTTGTTAGAACCTAGCGAGTGTGTGTTGTCAGTGTGTGGCAGAGCGGTAGTGTAGGGATTAGCTTACTGCGACACGAACCCGGTGACCCGAGTCAATTGTCCACTCGCGGCCAACGAACGCATCAGTGGTGAATATCGTCCTAGGCCTCCCCCCCTAAATTGACTCAGCCTTAACAAACAAAAAAAGAGACCCCAGGTGTGTTGTGTAAACATCAGCGTGCCGAGCCGGCATTTAACAGGCGCTCGCTAACAGCACTTTCCCCAACAGCCTGTCCGCACTACACGGGGGACCTTTGCCTATGCCTCTGTGTGTTGTTAATGTAATTGGTTTAACGCTGTGGGCAGACAGCGATGGCATTATTTTTTATTTTGAGAGCGAGTCGGCTGCCTGGGGCCCACAGGTTGCACACACGGCAGCGTGCGCTTTCTTCATTTTACATTTAAACACAGACGCCACACGGCTGACGGACGTCCGCAGAACCGCCGCCTCCGTGTGAATGAACCAAAACTTGGTCTTAAACCCCCTTCCCCCATGCCTCGCAGGAAGAAGCACGAAATTGATGTCGGTACCCACGCGGACGCGTCTCATAATCCCGAAAAAATGTTTGTCGTAATGATAATTATAAAGCGAATGCTCAAAAAAGTAACGCGGCACCGGAGATCAACTCGGCGAATTCCAGGCGTCAATTTAGTTTTCGTTAAATAATGAAAACAAAATTTGCATTTCTTTATAGCCCTTCCACAATCAACTGGTATCCCCGTGAAGGCAGTGTGCGTCATGGGAGCCGTGTCACCGTACTCTTCACAGCCACAACGTGCTTTTTGATCACGCTCTTAAACTGTATATAGAATTGTTCCTTTTCGAACCTTTGGGTGGAATATGTGCGACAGAGAAAGGCGTAACATGCAATAAAAATTGACAAAATAAAAATAGTTCCCTGCTTTAGCCCACCGGTGTGTTGCAAGCGTGAAACCACAACATTTACAATTTTTGAGTACGACGTTTCGCTGGTAATTGCATCCAGCATCATCGGGCAATTTGCCAGAATTGCTGATTGGCCGTGTCGGGTGGTGGAGGGTTACGACACATTTATAAATAACGCGATCTAACCCAAAAACGTTGATTATGAATAATATTGGTCGCGAAAGCCTACGTGTTAAACTAATAAAATTTTAATTGACTTAACCTGACAAAGTTCACCGCCCTGGTCAGTGGAGGTTGGTGAAGCGGTGACCAGGAATGGTTCAGCCGTCACTCCCCACCGATGTTTGCCCAAGTTGGGAGTTGTTTACTTCGTAAACAGGAATTGCCCATTAAGTCTGCGCGCGCATCTCTCTCTCTCTTCCCATGGTTCCGTGGATTTTTCTCCGGGTCCTCCGGTTTTCCCCTCCACATTTAGAATCAACGTCACGCGTTCAGAATATTTGGCTGCTGTGCATTTCCATGCCATGATGATACGTCACTTGGGTGAGCTCTCATCTGTGATAGCCAGGTTGCTTCTGAAAAAGAGCTACATAACTCAGATGGGCCTTACCTTGTAAAAAAAAAACATATTGTTTAGTTTAAAAAGAGTACAGGAGCTGCTTGCTAATTACTGCGTGTGCCCGGCGACCCTATAACACTCGGACCGAAACTTCTCCCCCTAGATCGGTGCCACCAGCGCTTACTCTCAGATGGAGCTGTCCGGGGATGAGCTCCAGAACATACTTCACCCCCACCCACCCACCTGACTTCTCTGCCTCCACTCTGGGGGCTTTGGTGTGGGGGTTGAGGATTGTGGGGAGAGGGGGCCACGGAAAATATTCAATGAGAAAGTGCCAGGGGCAACACGGGGAGATCAATGAACGCGAAGGGGTAGAGAGGGAGCGACTACACCAGAGGTCGCAACCGGGTACCCGATACCCGTACCCTACCCGATACCCAGCTACCCGTACCCGGCCGGGTACGGGTAGCCGTTTGCGACCCTGGTGTGGCCGGGTACGGGTAGGCCGTGAGTCACTGGTGAATCACCGTTTGTCACTCATTTCGGGTAGGGAACGGCTACCCGTACCCGGCCGGGTACGGGTACGGGTACCCATTTGCGACCTTGGTGCGGCCGGGTGCGGGTACGGGTAAGGAATCAAAACCCGTTTGCGACCTCTGGACTACACCCAGCACCTTACTGACCAAGTCGTAGGGCAGTGAGATATGATTTTCGTTGCGTATATTTTGAACCCTTTGAAGAGGTGGGCAGTCGTTCATTTACGCGGGTTCGGTTTGTGCGATTTCGCGCTGTGCGTGCGGCTACCCTTTTTTATCTACCCAAAATTCGTGACATTATGCAGCAGGAATTCAATCTGAACGCGGCTAATGCGGTCAGACACGGGACGACGTTGCGTTCGTGTGTGTGTGTACTGTGTGTGTGTACTGCGTGTGTGTACTGTCTGTACTGTGTGTGTACTGCGTGCGTGCTGCGTGTGTGTGTACTGCGTGTGTACTGCGTGTGTGTACTGCGTGTGTGTACTGCGTGTGTGTACTGCGTGTGTACTGTGTGCGTTACTCGGCAGGCAGCTATCACACACACAGAGAAACAACACAGAGATACACCACTGTGCAGTGTGCTGTGCGTGCTGCTCATCTTGTGCAGTTTGGCTTTGTCTACCCATTTTTCTTGCAACGCATCTACTGCCGTACGAAGCGAGGGAACGCCTGGCATAGTGGTGAAGTGGCTTGTTTAAGTTGGGCATAGGGCATCCAACAGATTAGGACGACAATTGAAAACGACATCATTTGTCCACATTTCCTGGTCGTGGAGAATGTCTCATCAAAGACCACGGCGCTGGCGGTACTCGGACCGACTTTGTCACCCACACCAGGATGGTGAGGGTCTATTCAGCTTCGTGTCTGCATCAAACCTTTGACTTTTGCCAGAAGCCATATTTTCAAAAACAATAGAAGATTCTGTGCAAATGTACACCCCCATACATAATCTGTAAAAAAAAAACTCACATTTGTCAATAATATCGTGGCCTTAAAAATAAAATTACAACAGACGTTTCAGGCAATGGCCCTTTTTTACAGCACATGAAATGGCAAACATTTATCTTTTTTTACCTGTGCTTGTGCACCACTGCCAATGCAGCGTAACCAAATAATGAGTTTAACTTTCAACACCTTTAGGATTATTGCAAAATGCTGACGATGATTTTGCCTCATCCGTGAAACTGCCCTGTAGAAGTCTAGAATATTTTATCCGTCTGACATTTATCGTTCCGATGTTTAACTAGACATTTCAAATTACATAAGGGGGTGTGGGGGGGGGGTGAGTAGCAGAACCAGTTCAGATATGGCCCCGCCACTGATGTTAGCCACGTGCGGTACTCAAACTCAGGAAGCTGGATTCGTAGTGCAGTGCGGCGCGTAATAACCACCGCACCCACCACTCCACCAGTGGCACATTACGTTTTTAGCATAAAACACAGAAACCTCACGAAGATTTGAGTGACCCTGCTCCCCGCCACCTTCTATGGCTGCAACCCCCCCCCCCCCCTCCCTCTGCCTGCCGCTCAGTGCATTTTTTTAAAAATATGAATTTTTTTTTTATCTGAGATGTGAAAACTCGTGTTTGCCCAAAATGGGACCAATGTCCCTTTTCGCCAGGGGAGGCAGCGAGGTTGGGGACAGCAGCGGGCGTTCAAAAGGAACTGCACAAAAAAACAAAAAAATCACAGCAATGCTTGCGACACAGAGAGATCACACCCCACTTGAGAATTAAAGTATGCTACGGCCAAGGTTGACATTTAGAGAATTGTGTATATAAAATGAAATAATGCGAGATGAATAAAAACGTAAACATTTCACATTTTCAATTGTGGTGCCTTCTAACCTCCCTGTTTTTGATTTTGCACTGCTCGTCTCAGAGTAAAGTGCTGATCAGTGCAACTTACTGGTGGTGCAATTCAGAATCGGAATATTTATTTACACTCCAGGAGGAATCCAATGAGCTATAAAGCTCTTTTTCACAGAGGTCCGGTAGTAGGGGCGGTTCAGAAAGTTACAACAAGCAGTACAAAAACACAAAAGAAGTGCAAAGTACAGAAAAGTTAAGCAAATCATTTTAAAAAATTCAAGTAAAAATCACTTTTTTATTAGCTTCTTTTTCAGAAGCGACCTGGCTACAAATATGAGAGCTCAAAGTGGCTCATCACGTAGAAATTTATAACAGAAGCCAAATATAATTCACCAACTCCGGTGGTACAAATCCAGTGGCACCCTTTGATTTGAATCATGGGACTATTCTTGATGGAGGAGGTAGATGGATGTATTCGTGTTAATTTTCTTTCGCACCGTACGTAGCCAACCGCGCTAATCGGAAGTGCGGTGGAAGGACAACAAACTAAACACAAAAAGCTGTTCTAAAGAAATTCGTTTGCAATGTAGATGACTTAAAAGTGCACAGCTCCAGTGGAAGGAAGAGCGTTCCAGACGGCCGCAGAAGTGCACCTGAAAGCGCCGCTCGATGCGGTGACTACCCAAAAAGCCGCTCCCCCCGCCGCGGCGAGGATTACCGTTGTTTGCGTGACGGTTCATTCTCCTTGGCGTCATCAGCAAGATCAGCAAGGGTGTTGTGGTCCGTTTGTGTCAAGCTCTTTGTGTGGCCATCTGCCTCAAGTTAAAGCTGTTCAATACCTTTTATCCACTTTATCTGCACACTCTCAGCAAAAGCCGACTACGTTCTGGGCAATGATATGTTGAGGTTGTTACCAAGTTCCCCAAGGCGTGCGGCATTAGTTATTTATTATTTATCCAGGATAGCTACGCCGAGTCAAAGGACTCTTTTACAGGAGGGTCCTGCCAGCTTGCATTTGGTTTTTATTTGAAGATGTTTTCGGCCAATTGATGACGCGTTGTGTTGTTTTTCTATACACGTGTGGGGAGGAAGCCGGAGCACCCGGAGAAAACTCCACTCCCTACGCCAGGGGGCCACGCTCTATCCCCGTACAGATGTAAACAGATGGCAATTAGTCCACGCGCCATAACGCCTTCTACTGGCGAGCCAGGGATATGTTCCCTCCACCGACGCCCACGGGAGGAGGTAGTCGCTTCACAACGCCTGCGTGCGACACACCAACCCCCCTCATCGCTGCCTGCGCAGTGCGGGACTACAGACAGCCAGGGGCAGCAGCGGCGTAGCTGTTGCCCGGCTCCTCATTTGGGAAGACCGCAATAAGAGAGACGTAGATTCTGGCGCACGCGGACGAGACGGTTTGAGGGAATAGCAATCGGTCAGAAACTTTACCGCGGGGGGGGAGACGCGCCTGCTTTGTTAGATGGATGCGGAGAAAAATAAAAGAGCAGCAGCATCATAAAAAAAATTTGTAAGCACTTTTCATTGAGAAGGCTAGATCCGTGCGCACAGGCTTTTAATTCATCAACGGGCCTTCTTTCCCACCAGCACTCAAGCGAGAGACGGAGAGATTGGAGGAGGAGGAGGAGGGGAATGATCGTCGGTTCGATGGTCGGAGAAGAGTTAAAACTTGGCAGCATTAAATCCGACGCGGCACAGCCTTGCTTTTCATATCGTGATCAGTGGTGTGTGGAGCGAGAGAGAGCAGAGGTATAGCCAGCGCCGTGTACTTTGGTTCAATGAAGTAAAAACAAACATCCCCAGTTATTTTTTCCCCACTTGTACACAAGTGGAAATAGCAGATGTGCTATGAGATTTCCCACTGTATTTTTCTTACTTCTCTCTCTCTGCATCATATTGCCACGAAGAAATACATCATGCCCACCGCTGCACTTTGAAAATGAAACAATGCATGTTTAAAAAAGAAAATTATAATATGTACTTTTATATATAATATATATTTTTAAAGTTATGGTCTGAAAGCCATAATGATATTCTTTCGAGAGCTACACATGAGCGCATATGCCGTAAACATAAATAGGATGAGGTGCCGAACTAAAGAAGTAAAATATATAATTATTTATATTTTAAAGCCCGACATTGATGGCCTCATCGTATAATGGTATGCGGGTATTCGTGTGAGGCATTTACGTTATTTATTGGTTATTATTATTGTTGCTGTTATGCTTGTTTACCCACGAAAGCCTTGAAGAGTCTCAAAAATATTTCTCAGGAATGTCTGCATCCGCACGAACCATGGCCGACGTGGATACCTGATGCACCAACGCAAAACTAAAAGACTCTCCTCCCAGTAGCGTGCCACTGTGGTCGTCCAGAACAGAGACCGCTCGACGTGTAATGGACGCAAAGCGCCGATCCGCAAATGCGACGGAGACACCACGGCGGGCTCGCTCCGTTTACTCCTGACACGGTTGTCTCGGCCTGACCACCCGAATGTGAAGTTGTAGCTGTCGGGCGCTGTACCACTGCGCCACCTTCTTGGACTGTGGTGAAAGATAAAACACGTGTGCGAGTCCGTGTTCACGTTTGATATCCTGCTTGAAAAAACAACAACCTTTGACCGCCCCTTGCAGATGCGTGCAGTCGGCTTCACAATGGACAGAACCACGGGCTATGTTGTTTTCAGTGCACACTTACTAAACAACAACAACAGCTGCCATTCACCACTGCCAGTGACATCACCAGCACTTGCTGTCCTGGCCAAACGCGTTTTCGTATTTGCAGAGGAGTCCTTTTTTGCTCGCGTTTGTGTCTCCAAGTTTTGAGCAAAACCCTTCGATGAATTTGTTCGGCTTTCTCCAAATAATATCAACACAAATGTGACTATCCGCCTGATGATGCTGGTTGTTATTACTTGCCAAACGTCGTACTCAGATTGTCAATGCTGTGGATTTTTGCTCTCCAACGCGCACCAGTGGTGGCGGGTTTAACGACACATTCATACAATTATACAATCTAACCCCAAAAAAACCTGTATTATGAATGATATTGGTCCCGAAAGCCTACGTGTTGAACTGGCATGTTCTGTTTACGTGAGAAACCTTACTAATTGGCTGTGTCGGGTGTTGGCGGGTTTGACGACACATTTATATTTACGCGATCTAACCCAAAAAAAAACAGTGTTACGAATAGCAACACAATTTGATCGTGAATTTAAATTCATATTGGATCATCGTTACACGAGTTATTGTGACCCCCTCGCCGCTCCCTCCCCCGTTACAGCCACAGTCAAGCGATGCATAAACGTTTTTTCCGGCCTCACTAAGACAACGTAAAACAATCGTCAAAGTGACGGAAGGGGAAAAAAACAACCGCAACAACCAATCGTCGAAGTGCGCGCAAAGGAGCCACACTGCTCCTGAAAACGTCCAACGGGCGACAATAATAATAATAGTAATAATAATAGTTCAATTTATAACGCGCGCAAATTTGCAGACGTAGTGGCCGCAACTCAGAGGCGTGGAGCCAAGCTCAGAGTCGCTCGAAAGCATGATTGTAGAGGTGAGTTTTTAAGTCTCTCTTGAAGGAGGCGATTGAGGTGATGCTGCGAATGTGCAGAGGGACCTCGTTCCAGACTGTTGGGGCTGCCACCGAGAAGCGACATGACCATCCTGGATCTTGGTATCAAGAGGAGGTCGTGAGTCGCGCTGCGCAGGCATCTGCCGTGTGCTGAGATGGCGAACCTCGTCGCCCGCTGCTGCCCCCCTTCGTTCCTTTGCCTGGGACGCGGGGCCATCGCCGAGACCCGAAGGCTCCTTTAGCCCTCGGGCTCGCCCTCGCCCGCTCGGAGCCCCGTGAGGTCCGCGCGGAGGCGCTCAAAACGATGAATGATTACTTATCGATCCGGCGAGTACCCGTCCCGGTCACGGATAAGGGCGGCTGTCACTTTCTGCCACACCTCCACGCGCGCCCGCGTGCGTTTGCTTGTGCATCCCCTTTTGTCTGTCCGTGCGTGAGCGGTGGCGCCAGTGGTCAGCGGGCTGCGGCACGCACGCGGCAAAGCCGGCGGTCGATTCCCGCGCTCAGGTGAAACAGCGGTGACGATTATCCGAACCGGTCCTGGGCCTCCCATCGGTTGACTCGGCCTAAAATGAGTTCCAGGTGCGGTGTGTAAACATCGCCACTCGGGAGACAAAGGCGGTCGGGCGTGGTGCTGGCCACCCATTCTCTCCGTGTGCCGTGGCCGGCTTTCATAGGTGGCGCTTGCGAACAGCACTTGCCCTCAACAGCCTAAGGTTATACGGGGGATCTATGTCTTTGTAGTGGTTAGCACACCGCGACGCGATCCCGACAAAGCCGTGCTCCATTGCTAGCTAGGGTACGAAACATCTGCAACCGACGGAATCTGAACCCGAGCCGATCCGAGCCGATCCGAGCCTCTCTATGGTCGACTCGGCCTACGACGAGAGGCCCACCTGGTGCACCCTGCGTGCGTGTGCATATGTGTGTATGTGTGGGGAGCGATAGTGTAGCGGTTAGCGCGCTGCGCTATGAACCCGGCGACACGGGTTCGATTCCCGCTAACGGCCAACACCAGCGACGATTATCTGAACTGGTCCTGGGCCTCCCCTAGGTCGACTCAGCCTCAAATGAGTACCTGGTGCGGTGCATACACATCGCCACTAGGGAGACAAAGGCAGCTGGGCGTGGTGTTGGCCACCCACCCCCTCGTGTGCTGAGCTGGCCTTCATAGGTGCTGCTCGCTAACAGCACTTGCCCCTACAGTCTGTTAAGGCTATACGGGGGATCTTTGTCTCTTTTTGTGTGTGTGCGTGTAAACACTAGCACGAGGGAGACGGCCAGGTGCATGACGCAGCCCTGGCTGCACCACCACCACTACCGCGCGTACCTCGTTGGCCTCAATAAGCGCTCCCTAACAGCACTTCCTACAACAATCCATAACGCTGCTGCAGGTGCGGACGCCCATGTGGGTTGGTGGGTGTTGCTCCGCGCGTTCCTATGTGCACGCGCTTTCTGCCAGCGACCGTGTGTGCGTGCACGCGTGTGGAGGAGCAGTAGCGTAGCGGTGAGCGCGCTGCGCTACGAACCCTGCGAACCGAGTTCGATTCCCGCACACGGGCAACGCCAGTGACGATTATCTGAACCCATCCTGGGCCTCCCCCTAGGTCGACTCAGCCTCAAATGAGTACCTGGTGCGGTGTGTAAACATCGCCACTGGGGGGAGACAAAGGCGGCCGGGCGTGGCGCTGACCACCCACCCCCTCGTGTGCCGCGAGGTGCAACTCGCCAACGGCACTTGCCCCAACAGTCTGCTAAGGCCGTACGGGGGGGGGATCTTTGTGTGCGTGCGTACAAATGCACCCTTGAGTCCACGCACCTGTGCGCTCGGTCGCGCGTCGGGGGAGTGCACCTGGCGCTCGGCGAGGACGGGGTGGGCTTAGCGGCGCCCGGTGACACTTGTAAAAAATTGAAGCACTCAAGAGGCTGCTTCCCCACCTGCACGGCCTCAAGAGAACCACTGTTTGGTGTGTGTGCAAGCGGGGCTCGGGCATTCAATTACGGTGTGTTCACCAGTTCACGAGGGCCAGTCAATGTGTTTACAGTCCCCCGGGTGCGATCACCGGACAAACGCGTGCGTGCGCGCGCGCGACCACGTGCGTTGCGCTTACGCCACGTGTGCATGCGCAACAGCGGCAACCGTGCGGCGATGTCCGCCTAACGCCGAAGTGATACGGTCACGACTCTCGTGCCAACGCAACAACTCGGAGAGGTCTAACGACTCAACGTGGCACGTGAACCGATGGCATTTATATTGCCGTCCTAACAAGGGCAAGATAATTTGGCCTGTGCATAATTGAGGATACGCTTACGGGTTGAGCGTTGCCCCGCAAACAACTTTTTTTTAATCTGGGCCTCGAAAATGTTGGCCCGAACGGTCAATTGGTTTCGCTCATCGGGCAGGGGGTCGAGCTTCACGCTCTGTACTGCTGTACAACTCGCACTAAACGAACGATTTATACTCGACGCCCTAAAGCCCAAAGAGAGAACAATTCCTGGCAACGTTGAACGCTCGTCTTTTTTCTCTGTCTCTCTCTCTCTCGTAATTTCCGCCACCCTCTTGGTCGCCGTAGCCTTGTTTGACGAAGTCGAGTGACGAGCGAGGTGTTGACGTGCGGCGTTCTTTTCCGTAGGACGGAGCCCACCAACCACCCCCCCCCCCCCCCCCCCCCCGAGTCACGCGCACTGCCATGCGCTGCTTGCCTTAGCGCTGAACCCGTTCACGTGCAGGATGGGGGAAGGCAAAGACTCCGGTTTAACCCGGTTTCTACGTGTCGGATTTCTTCCGATGCAATCTTCTCGTTTCCCACGAAAGCAACGCCGATCGCGTACCGATGCGCGGTGGAGGGGAACGGGAATACTGGCAACTTCGGACATTATCCGGGAGAGAGCTGTGGAGGGGTAAATTATAAGAAGCCTCCACCACCCAATCTCAGTGCCACAATGTGGATTTCCAGCTACAAACGCGATACGACAAAGCCACTGGGAGCTACGCACTTTGAAATCATCGAGATTGAAAAGTCATTTCTTAGAACCGCTTTGTGTTGAGCTTGTTGTCCTCCCCCCCCACACCTCCGATTGGCTACGTACGGTGCGAAAGAAGTTCAATGTACGTGCGTGCACACGTACGTAACACACGCAGCCTTTTTGTCAAACCGCTGCTGGAGGAGGGCCTTGTCTGACCGCACAGTCTCCTAGAACGCATGGTGGTAGTATGGGAAAATCGCGTTGTGATGAATAATATATAATGTAGGGGTAAAGCAGAGTCCACGATAACACCGTGAGATGCGTAACGCCGGACGAACAAAGACCGAGGCGCGTGGGCAACGTCTAGAAGCATCCAGCAGCATCCCGATGCCTCGTGCGACGAGGCTACGCGGAGGCAGCCGTACAAAACCCATTACGTTCACCGCGTTGCATCCAATTCGCGTGATGAAAACTCCACGCAGTGTCACAGGAGAACCGGCTGTAGCTGGTTCCGCTCGACGGTGCGGGTTCGTGTCGAAGAGCAGCGGGGGGGGGGGGGGTTTCGTGAGTGAAGGGAGGGACGGGGGGAGCAGAGGCGTTGGTTGGGAGCATAGACGCGCAGTACGACACTTGGATTTTGCCACGCAGCAGCCTACGCCACCCTGTTACATCGTGCACCTGTGGTGGTCACCCGTCCAAGCACTATCATAGTATTTAACAAGCAAACAAATTAAACCACGTGACGATAACATTATGCGTCTGTGGCAACACAACAACAACAAAAGCTAAGGAACTTATTTAAGACAATGATGCGAAGAGAAAGTTACGCGGTGATGAGTCACAGGCCCCAGTCCCATCCTGGGGCCTGTAACCCACCCCGGCGTGCTGTCCCATTGCATCACGGGGAGGACACCTAAACTGCCCTTCGCTCACCAAGGGCAACAGAACCCTACGACCCGGCGCAGAGGGCGGTGTGAGGAGGTGAAGAGGGGAGGAGTGGGACCCGATGGGGATGAAAAGGGGCCTCGTACGGTGCACCTTGCCCCCCTCACGGCGGAGAACTTAACGGAGATGACGCCGCCCTATTCAAAAACGAAAGACGTTAGTTACGCCTTTCAATTGTTCAAATTGTTTGAATGCAGTACTGCGACATCGTTGTGTTTACCGCTTAGCAAAGTGGGCTCGGGGCGTGAATCGTCACCACAAAGGGTTGGAGGCCGATGGTCGAGACCAGGGGGTCCCGGCAACCTTTGCTTCTGGAGCCGCACGCGGCTCTTCAAGGACCGCTTCGTGACCGTGCAAAGCGCGCCTCTTGAAATATGGGGAGGTTGTTTTTTTTTTCTTCCACCGAATTCGAAAAAAATCAATTCGCCTCCTCTTGTGGTTTTGGTTTTCCGACCCCTGGTCAAGACCGACGGCTGGAGGTAGCGGCCGAAGGAGGGCACATGTACGGGAGGACGTAGACCACGGAGATGGAGCGGAACGCGTCCCACAGCTGCACGGGTCATTGCATCGTGGGAGCACGAGGGATGGCTGCAGCTTGGGGGGGGGGGAGCCCTTCATCCAGCAGTGGATGGATCGTAGATAGACAGATGTAAATTGGGCAATTACAATAATTATTATAAATTAAGGAGGCATCTTCTGATTTATGTTTTGTTTTTTTTTGGGGGGGTGGGGGTTGATTACATTCATTCGATAGCGCCATCTCCAAACATGAATTATTAGTTGATGCTAATGATTTTGTGAACTGAATGATTTTTCCCCTGATGTTCCGTTTCCATCAGCCGTCAGTGCCTGCCGATATATCGTTTATCATTCATCACGCGGCTTTCGGCCATCAGTAACCTGCTCCGTTACTGTCCAGTTCGGAAGCTAGTTTACCACGTTATCACCCCCCCCCCCCCCACACACAATCCTGCCGATAATTGCCGCCACCCAATACAAAACACAAAACAATTTGGTGCAGAGCACTGGAATACATTTCAGGGTACAGGCGCAGCCCTGGAATTCCACGCCCGTGCCACTGCTGGCGGAAGGGGCCCGCCACGAGAGCGAACGTCTACAAGTCGCCTCTGGAGGATACTTGGCCTACTCTTCCACACTGGCCAAAGATCTTCGAAGGAGGTGCGAGTTACCCCACATTCTACCCCACTCCACGTGACCTGCCGATTTACCGACTGCGGGGAACCCATCTTATACTCATGGGCGGACAGAGATGGTGGTGGCGCATTATAAGAAACACGCACCAATGATTCACGCACGCAGGTTAAACTTCTTTCGCAATGTAAGTAAGCCAACCACGCTTAATCGGATTTGTGCGGAGCAAGGGCAACAAACTGAACATGAGAAGCAGTTCTACAGAAATGAGTTTTCAATCCAGATGATGTAAACGTGCAGCTCCAGGGGAAGAGGGCATTTCAGATGGCCGCAGATGCGCATCTGAAAGCGCGCGATGCAAGCGACCGTCTTTGTTCGACGGCTATAGCCGCGAGGATGACCGGAGTTCGCGTGATGATGGTCCATGCCCCTTGACGACAGCAAGCGAGTGCAGTGCCCTCAGGACGCTGCCAACACAGCGGGACGTGTATACCCCGCGGTACACGCGTCCGCAAGGAAATCACCATGACTGGCGCCCGTTCTCGAGATCAGAATCTTCGTTTAAGACCGCAGGAGGAATCCGATGAGCTGTGAAGCTCTTTTTCACACATGTCCAG